>NC_134112.1:98828125-100105000 GCF_040939455.1 Microcebus murinus
AACAATTAATAAGACTTGGGGAAATCACTTTCTGTGCTGGGAGCTGGGTGGACTCTCAAGAAACGTTGATTTTTGTCAAACCTAAGTCACAGCCGACAGCATGGTGCACCACTATTTCAGATACTGCCAGAAAGAAACACCTGACAGTTAAACTCTGGCATGTATTTGATTTTAAGATGTGTCCTGATTTGAGAATTGTTAAAATACCAAAAGAAGTATGTCTTAGAATCAATGAAATACAGTCCAAGGCACCGTGTCTCCTTCTAAAGAGCCGTGAACTCCCTGGGGAAGAAACACACACCCAACTGGCTGCAGCTTCTGACTGACCCTCAAGAGAAGTCACAGGGATTCAGGTGTTTTAGTAGAAAGGGGCAGTGGCTGTCATTGGCTGGACCTGTTTGGACCAGTATCTTCTAGATGGAGTTGAGCAAAGTCATTGAGAAGAGATGGGAATATAAACACAGGGAGAACAAGGGCAGTAAAAGGTAGAAAGGTGCCCCAACTGGGGAACTAGGACATGATTAGGTGGGAAAGGCAATCTTATTTCCAGATTATGATCAGCCCTGAGGAATTTGATTTGATTCTTTGAGCAATGGGGAGCCATAGTTCTATAGCAGGGGGGGAGAGGCACACCAAACAGTGCTTTAGGAATATTCATCTGGCGGCGAATGCAAGACATAGAGAAGGAATAGACTGTAGGCAGGAGACCGTTTAAGAGACAGTATCAGAAGTCCAGGTATGCAGCAAAGAGAAGAATAGCAGTGTGAGACAAAAAGAAAGAGACGAAGGGAAACTTGCACAGAAAAAATAAACAAGCAGGACTTGTTCAGGAATAGGGACTCATCAAGACTATATGCAAATGTTTAAGTCTGGACAGCTACAGATGCATTGCCAGAAGTAAGGGACCCAGAAGCCCAACCGATAATCGTCTTGTCAAAGAACTACAAAAGTGAGTCCTGTACTCTGCAGGTGACAAGGCACCAAGGGCACTCCATGCCGAAGTCCCATTGTGGTTGCCACAGCGTCATCTTCTCTCAGTGGTGTTAGTGACTCCGCATCTGTAGTAACACCACACTGGGGAATGAAAGCACATCCTATTGTTATAAATATCTTAGGCATTTCATAAACAGTCTCATTTGGTTTTGCAACTTCCCTGTGTAGTAAAGCAAGGGCAAGTTCCACTCGATGTGCAGCAAGAAATCAAATGCCCTTTATAAAACTCCCAAAAGTCAGCAGCAAACCTGGGAATAAATCCAAGGTTTTCCGATTCAGTGTTTGTATCTGTGTATGAATGTTTGCTCTAGACCTTTACCTTCAATAAAATGGAACAAAGCACTGTGTCAACATTAAGCACCTTGTGAATTCTAGGTAATGACTCTGCTTCTCTGCTCAGCCTAGGAGAGACGATCTGTTCTCTGCTCGTGGGGGGAGAATCTCCCAGTGGATTCTGCGCTGTCTCCTCCCCAGTGCTGGCGGAGACGCGTGGGCTGTGCTGCTGTGACCGCACAGCCCTGGGCTCTTAGCCCGATAGTCGGGAAGGCTCTCAGAGAAAGCACTACTTCTTAAAGTCAAGGTCCAGGGAAAACAGTGTCAGGAAGTAGTTTCTCCCTTCTTGTCCCTCAAATGGAGCTGCGTATTCAAGGGGTAAGTCCAGTTCTGTTGTCTGCTCATGATGGGCTCTGAGGTTTGTCCATCAGTGAATAAATAAATGATCAGGAGCCTTCACTCCAGCAGAGCCCAGGCCATGATCTAGAGGGTGGAGGTGCCACAGGGGACACAGCCGAGTCTCTGTCCTCAGGAACGCTCCAGAAGAGTGAGAGAGACCCATGTAAGTAAACCTGTAAAGAAGACTGTGGCAGGCACAGACAGGGCTTGAAGAAGACTCAAGGAAGCCTGGCACCAACATGCCTTAGCCATGGTGGTCGGGAAGGGCCCTTGGGAAGAGACCAGAGCGAGGGAGATGGGGCCAGCAGTGCCCGGGAAGCACTGGGAGCAAAGACCAAGCTGCTTCCTGTGGACAGAGCCAGGTGCTGCGCCTGGTCTAATGAGCCGCAGCCCCCTTTCTCCTCTGCTCTCTGTCCGAGCTTCAGGACCCTAATCTGTCAGGTGGAGATAACAAACTTTACCAAGATTCAAAAGAAAACAATGCCTATGAAAATTATCTGTGAATTGGAAAGTACTACCAAAATAATAGCTGTTATTGTCCAAGGAGTTGCTCAGTTAGCGTTTGCCACAGGTGCATGTTGGCATCGGTTGTTCAGGAGCTCATTTAAATCGGAAAGCTGCACTGTTTAGGGCCACCCAAGGGGACAGGAGCACTGTCCCCGACACAGGCCCTGAGGCCAGAACCAGCTTGACCTGGGCAAGAGACAGAGGGAAGGCCAGGATGGCAGTGGGGAGGGCAGGAAGTGGCGGTGTAGGGCCGGCCGCGCTCACAAAGAGTTTGCCTTCTCCTGCCGGGTTGCAGGGAGACCCAGTCTAACTTCCCTTGTGGAACAGCCGCCCCAGCAGCAGCATGTGAGGTGCTCTGTATTTTCAGGGGTATAAGCAGAAGCAGGGACCCAGGAAGTGGTCCAGGGGTGACATGATGACCCAGGCCAGGGATGATGGTGACCTGGACTAAAGTTGCAGCATTAAAGGTGGTGGAGCTAAGGAACAAGAGAACTTGATGAATTTTGGCTGAGAAATTGCATGGGGTTTGTTTACTGAGTAGGGGGAAGGTTTGCAGGGAGCAGATTTAGGGGCATTCAGTAGTTCCCTTTGGGCCATGTTAAATTTGAGATGCTTTTTGGCATCCAAGGAACAATGCCAAGCAGATGGTTTGCAGTCCTGTCTAGGACTCAGGTAGAAGGTTTAGATTGGCATTATATATTCTTGGTATCATCAGTGCAGAGATGGTGGATGAAGTCATAGGATCACTGCACTAGTTTCCTGTGACTGCCATGACAAAACACATGCACTGGGATAGTTATTCTCTCCCAGCTCTGGAAGGTGCAAGTCCAAGAATAAGTGTCAATAGGACCACGCTCTCCCTGAAAGTTCTAGGAGAGAATCCCTCCTGGCCTTTTCAGCTTCTGGTCAATCCTTTGCATCTCTGGAATTCCTTGGCTCACAGCTGCATTGCTCCAATCTCTGCCTCCGCTGTCAAATAGCCTTTTCCTCCGTATCTCTCTATGTCCAAACTCCCTCTTCTTATAAGGACACCAGTCATCGGATTTAGCACCCGCCCTAATCCAGTATGACTTCATCTTAACTTAATCACATCTGCAAAACCCCTATTTCCAAATAAAGTTCTAGCAGACTTGAATTTGGGAGAGACACTACTTAACCCAGGGCAGTCACATGGAGAAAGTGTGTAGGTAGAGATGAAAGCTAAGTCCAACTACAGGATGTTGGGGTCCCAAAGTTTAGAGGACAGAGAGAGGAGAAGAAGCTGTCTGGTGACACACAGAATGCGGGAGCACTAATGCCGGGAAGATGACAGGTTCTCATCTGATAGCACACATTGTATCTGCCAACTTTGGTGACATCATCAGCTGAGAGCTGGGAAGAGGACATTTTAGAGGAGTGAGCTGGGAGGACAGAAGGTGGCAGCGGGCACATGTTTGAAATTGAGGTTCCAAAGATGGGACAGGATTTGGTTGTGACAAAGTCTTGTGAGTGGGTGGCTGGGGCAGGCAGGGTTGAGGAGGAGAAGGAACCATGAGGTCCATGCAGACGCAGGATCCAATGGTGCAAGAATAAATACGGCTCGCTTGGCTTCCCCACATAAGTGGTGGGAAAGAAAAGGCAGAGGAAAGAAAGTCAACCCTCATCGCCAGGATTGAGGGGCCAAGATCCCAGAGGCCCGGGGAGCAAGCCCAACGTTCTGTCCCTATGCCAGGCTTCACGGCATTTGCTAAGTCCTACCTGCATGGGATGGCAAGAGCCCAGGAAACCATACGGAGAGCAGCTGCAAGCAGGCCCCGCAGGCTTCTAGCAGCCTCACAGAGCTGGGAGGACAAGAAGCCAGAATTCTGCACCAGCTGGGAAGGAGAGGCCCAGGAAGCACCTAAGCTTACGTGGAGGAAGGGTGGCTAGAAGTAGACCATTCCTCGGAGAGTTTATAGTTCAGTGTGGGATGGGAATGACAGTGGGAATGAAGGAGCTAGACACTGACAGAAAGACAATTAACAGAAACAGGGGCCCCGATGATTTCTGTCATCATAAAACCTGTGAAAATCGGCTCCCAGCCTAAGATTTCTAAAGCCCTGCCAACTCTTCACTTGCTTTATGATAATAGTTAAACTAAAATTTAAAACTTTTCACTGAGTAAGATCTCCTCAAGTGAATCAAGACTTTTCCAAGAAGTGATTTGTTATATTTTGCAGTACAGTGGTGTGATCACAGGTCACTGCAGCCTCAAACTACTGGGCTCAAGTGATCCTCCTACCTCAGCCTCCAGAGTAGCTGGAACTACAGGCATGTGCCACCACACCTGGCTAATTTTTAAAAATTTTTTAGAGATGGGGTCTCACTATGTTTGCCCAGGCTGTCCCAAAGGATCTGTTAAATATTGAACAATCAAGTATGTGTAGAAATTAGAGGTGAAGGCCAGTGCGTTTGTCTTGGTCAAGGGTAATCTTCAGTCACAATCTTCAGACTCTGCCCTTTGTAATCTTAGACTCGGTGACTTGTCTTGAAAGAACTTAGCTTAACTTTTTTTTTTTTTTCATATTTCTTTTTTCTACCTCTATTTAATTGCCTAACAAATTCTTGGGTAAAAATGGCTACTAAGAGGAGAGATTAATACTGGCAGCTGCAAGGATTCAAAACACCAGGTAACTCCTGTAAGAACCCACGTCCCCATTTTCAAACTGAGGCACAGAGATCGGGTAACATGCTCTTAAAACCTGGGAAGCACAGTAGCTAAGGATCAGGCCTAAGTCAGCTACTCTCCAGGCCCGAGCTCTCTCCCACTTAGCTTGCTGGTCACCACCACACAGGGTGGCGCATTCCAACACATTCCTCAGCACCCTTGGGTACCCATCAAAGATGAGAGAAATTCACAACACTGTGCCAGTGTCCTGCCTTCACTCCACTGTCTTGTCGCTCATTGTTTTTTTCATCCCACAAATATTCATTAAGTGCAAGTGCCTACCCTGTGCCGGGCAGTGTGCTGGGAGCTGGGGCTGCAGAGACGAAGGAGCTCTAGGGTGTCACAGCCAGGAGCGAGGTGGACAGAGAGCAAACGAGGACGACAGTGCCCAGTGGCAAGGACAAGGAGGGAAGTGGGGATGCAGCGCTCTGTAGCAGACCCGTCACCAAACCGAAAGGCGTTAGGGCGGACAGCGGGGAACAACCCAAATGCTAGACAAGAGAATAACTCATTGTAATAAAATGTCAATCGGCCATTTAAAATAATGTTTCTAGTGGCACGACAAAAGTGTGCACGATACGACTCCCAGTGAGAAAGGCCAGCTGTGAAGCTGGCTCTAAGTCTGAGACCCCTTATGCTCTTTATAGACAAAGCTCTGCTGGCGGTTATCGGGCATGCTGAGTGTCTCCTGTCTGTCTCTGTGGGTTGCTGTCCGCCTTCTCCCTGCTCTGTGTCTAGGGGGCTGGCCTGGGTGGGCTTTGTCAGCGCATCTTGACCTCTGGCTCATGGTTGGCTCAGACCAGTGGAAGGCACCATCTGGCGCCTGGGCCGAGGCAGGAGAGGGAAATCAGGAATGTGTCCCCCAACTCCCTCCTTGTGGTGACCTCCGCCCCGCTCTGTGCCCCAGCCACTTCTCTCAGTACCTACCGGCTCTGGGGCTGTCCCCATCACCTCTCCAGGCTGCGGGAGCAAAGGAGCCCACTGTCACCAACTCCAGGGTCTGCATCGTCCACGGGGGCTCCTTGCACTCTGCCCGCAGCCTTGTAAACAGGCTTTTATCAGTCTCTGCTCAGATTACCTGAATGGTGGGTGCCAACCCTCTCCTCCTAGAACCCTGATGAATGTACATCTGGTCTGTGGGATCGTGGTCACTTTGCTGTTCTCTCGTGTGTGTCCCTAGTTTTCTGTAGCAATCACCTTTGGGGGATGTGGCCAACTCATGACTCCTCGTTTTCTCTGAGAACCATCCCCAAATCGCAGGGGTGGGCCCAGCCCTGTGTTTGCACTAAGTGACCATCACTGACTGGGCTGGAGTGGAGACCAAAGGTCACCTGAGCAGCCACATGCTCTCTCCGGACTCCCAGTCAGGATGGAGAAAGCCTGGCCAGGTTAGTGCGTAGTGTCCAGTGGACAGAGAGAGGAACAAAGGCAGTCCAGAGTGGAGTAAAGAGAGAAGCAGACCAAGAGGGGGCCTTGGACCCTTAGACCTTGTTTGGTCAGAGATGCCCTCACCTTTTTCACCTTTTACTCCAAATTGAGACAATGGTATACATACTGTCATGCCGTCAGCTTCGTACCTCACTGTATTGAAAACTTTCTTCCTATCATTAAATGTGCTTTTATAATATAATTTATACTATCTTTCAAAAGTTTCTCCTAGAATATTGTCTTGGGTCAGAATCAAATATATTGGTCTATATTTTGTGGAAATATCTGCCCCTTTTTGGAACTCAGGGCCATAGTTCCTTATCTTTCCTCTTCCTGCACTTTTGCTAACTTCCAGCATTCTTATGAACATCATACCTTCATCAGTGTCTTCTGTATACACTAACTTTCCTCACCCTCTGAAATATAATTTCTTCAAATCAGACAGTCACATGACCTCCTCAATAAACATTCCTGATAGTCAAGCCTAGCTCTGTACTAGATCCGTGTTACCGCATTAATCATCACAGCATGGTCTTGTGCAACCTTCAGAATGAGCCGTGCGCTGGTTTCTATTATCTCCCCTCAGAGCAGGACAGTCTCAGGGTGAGTGTCGTCTTCCTGTGTTAAAGCCACAGGTCAGGGCTGGGTCGAGCAAATCCCGGGGCTTCTGACTCAAAGAGGATGCATAGCACAGCCGTCCTCGGCCTGACATTTGTCCTGCCCTTCATGGTTTGAAGACAATGGTCCTTGATAGAACAGAAGCCAAATGAGAGTTCAGCAGCTCTGTTTTTTCATCTGTTAAATTTCACCATCTGCCCCAAGCAGGGAACCTCTTTCTTGTTCCGCTTCCTCTGAGCATGACTAAAATCTATTTAAAAAGTTGATCCAGCATGATTTGTGAGCTTTAGTTCGGGACAGCTTTTGGCTTTCATGACGCAGTTCAGCCTCTGCCCCTCTTTTCTATGGGTCCCAAGTTATGACCAGTTTAGCAGCAGTTGAGGATGTGGGTTTGAAATTTGAATTTTGGCAATATACCAGTCACTTACCAGCTTGGTGAACTCAAGTGACTCTGTTTCTCTGTGCCTCAGTTTCCTTAGGTGAACGTCACCCTTCCTGTTTTCCAAGCCTCTGTGTAGTCCCTCCTATTCTGCATTAGGGCTGGCCCTGTGACTCAGCTTACCAACAGAAAGCAGTGGAAGTAATTCAGTCCCACTTCCAGTCTAGGCCAAAGAAGACCTGGTGGCCTCTGCTTTTGTGCTTTGGTGGAAGAAGTCTGACTGCCCGGCTAGCAAACCCAGAGGAAGAAGGTGTATGGAGAGGGTATGGGAGAGGGAGAGGCCCAGCCTCCACCTGTCCCTGCCAGGTTCCCAGACACGAATGAGCCATGCCAGCCTCCAGGTGGCTGAAGCCTCAGTGTACACCATGTGGGATAGAAGAACTGAATCTAGTCAACCCACAGTCTCCTGGAGCTAATTGAATGGCTGTTGTTTTAAGCCACTGAAATTTGGGGTGTTTTTTTTTTTTTTTTTTTTTTTTGAGACAGAGTCTCACTTTGTTGCCCAGGCTAGAGTGAGTGCTGTGGCATCAGCCTAGCTCACAGCAACCTCAATCACCTGGGCTCAAGCAATCCTTCTGCCTCAGCCTCCCGAGTAGCTGGGACTACAGGCATGTGCCACCATGCCCGGCTAATTTTTTCTATATATATTAGTTGGCCAATTAATTCCTTTTTATTTATAGTAGAGACGGGGTCTTGCTCTTGCTCAGGCTGGTTTCGAACTCCTGACCTCAAGCAATCCGCCCGCCTCGGCCTCCCAGAGTGCTAGGATTACAGGCTTGAGCCACCGCGCCCGGCCTGGGGTGGTTTTTAAGCAGCAATAGATATTGAAACATTGTTAAATGGGGGGATAAACCAATGTTTATGGTGCTTAGCCAGGTGCCTAGCACACGACAAGAGATCAATATACAGAAGCTACTCTTATTTGACTTTGTCAAAGCTATGTGTGGATTGAAAGCTCCCTTGGGACTAATTCTTGGAACACAGACTTTTGACAGAAAGGTCTTCAGCAATCTGAATCGTTACTCCATCCTCCCTTGGTACCATGACCAGAGAGGAGTTACTCTCCAATCATTCTCCACTTAAAGATATTAAATTGGCATCCAGGGAAGTACAGGTAGATCCGGAGCTGAACCCACTACCATGACAGTCTTTTGACATCTCTGTTGCCTCTACTAAGTTAGTGCTGGGCCTTCCATGGCTTCTTCCAAGAAACCAGGAGCTTCTTGTTTTATTGGCTGTGAGCCCTTGGGAAGACGACCCTCTCTTGTGAGACAGGTGTGCTTTCCCATGGGAGCTGAAGAAGGTGCAGCTTGCCTTGTCTGTGCAGAAGGAGTGGGCTGGAGGGTCCCACGGTTCAGCCCACTCCTTTGCTTCACAAAGCATTTCCCCCAGATCAGTAAGATCAGTTATTCCATCACCTGAGAACTGGGTAAAGGAGAAGGTGGAGCTGGGAGGCCTAATCTCACATGGCCAGGGCACACCGGGAGTAGAGACAGGTACAGAGACTCACCCTCAGAAGGAGCTGGGGTACTACCCTCCATCTGGGGACCTGTGTCACATTCCTGGAACTGTCCCCTGACATATAGGAGTCAGGACAAATCATATTGCAGTCATGTGAAATTATTTGATAATTATAAAGATGAAACTACACTTTTTCAGTAACAGTTTGTAATGGAATGCTATTTTCATATTTAGAGAATCACTTTCTTAAATTATTAACCCTGTCCATTGAGACTTTGGGGCACTGTAGTGGAGTGATGGGCTATTTTATTTTTCATGAGCTAACGAGAAAACAGCAGCAGCAGTCCTGATGCGTAAATAAAGGTTTGCAGCAAGTAAAGCCAATGACATTAATGGTGCCACAGAGCAAACACAGGTTTTACATCAATTTGGATAGTTTAGCATGAAGACAAAGTGAAAACAACAATAAGAAAACCTGAGTTATGGTCAGATCATTCTGGAAATTGCACAAATACATCATTTCCAGCATGCACTGGTTTCCTTCAACAGCCTATGCTGACACTAGGGTCATGTTTTTTCTTTCTGCAGGCATTAATAACCAATTTTAGCATTTATTTCTTGTTCCTGACCCTGATAGTATTAAATTAGATATTTCTTGAATATAGATTTCAACATTGCCTCAGTGCTAACTTCATGTAAGCAACAATTTTATTGTTTGAAATAATACAGGCATTTCAGATTGCTTGCTGGAAGAATTTGGTTAAATATGAGGTGTGACGAATCACACAGCTAACAAAGTCCTTACGTTAATTACAACATTGGTATGATATATTGATATGAAAAGACATTCTCTACATTATTAGTAAAGCCAGAAATACTAACGAGGATTAAATATTAAACCAGACCTAAGACTGTATTGTTTTCTATTAAACATGAGACATTTTGTTTCTACCAAGAGCATCATCCCTCATATTAAGTTAATGCAGTCCTATAATGTCTTGAGAGTTAGTTTGTAAACTTGTTTCCCTAGCTGAGTAAAAACGAGGAGTTCAAACTTTCATACAGTTAAAGTACTTTGCATTTGTGTAAAGTACTATTACAAGAAAAACAATGTAATTCTATGCCAGGGCGATGTGGCTGGCCATCCTCAGGAGGGATGGACATGGGGAGATGGCCAGGGGCGTGGGGTGACAGCACCCCCAGGTCAGCGCACACATTCCTGGGGAGCTTCAAGGGCTGCCAGGGAGAATGTGTGTGCCAGTTGTCAGGGGAAGGGACTCCAGGATTCCAGGGATTCTTCTGGACTGGGCTAAGACCCAAAGCCCAGTGTTGTTGTCCTTGCCATCATCACTTAGCCCGGGTCCTGTCCTTCCTCCCACCAGCTGGGGGAGCCGGGAGTGGCTGTTAGACAAGAGGGTTCACAGGAGCAAACGCCATTGGGATTTAGGGCCAAAACCACTTCTTTCTCCTAATGAACTAAGACAGGAATAGACAACGGGACAGGTATAGTCTTTTTCCTTTCCAATTTGTCGTAGCTACCAGGAATAGCCTATAAAGCTCACAGACAAAAACCATCTTTCCTCGGTTCCCGATAAAGTATGTAGTCCCCTGTTTTCATGGGTCCATTCATTCATTCAGCAAAATTTACTGAGGCACAGGCTCTCAGCCCGGTGGGTTCTCGAGGAGTAGGGGGCTCAGGTGCCATCCTAGAGGGGCCACAGTCCACGATGGGGGCAGACCAGGAACACGGACCTTGCGCAAGACAGAGGCCAGACGACCAGCTCTGGGCCTCGGGAAGCCTGTCCGTGAAGGGACAGCTGGCCTGGATCTTGAAGGAGGAGTCGTCGGGCATGGCTGGGATAGGAGGGCAAAGGGCGCGCGGGCAGAGAGGCGGTGAGCGGTGCAGGCGCTGGCGCGCAGGGGGGGGCAGGCAGGGTGGGGGCAGGGGCCCCGGGATAGGGCACGTGGCCAGGGCGGGGCAGGTGGCGCGGGGAGGGGCGGGGCCGGCAGGGCGGGTGGCTCAGAGGAGAGGTCTCCTGAGGCGGGAAGCGGAAGGGGACAGGTTAAGGTGCTGTAGGCTTTCTATCTGCAGGCAGAGAGGCGAGGTAGGAGAGTGACATTCTGGGAAGGTAACCCTGGCAACAAAGCGGAGGATGCAGTTAACAGGCAACAGTCCCTCTGGGGCTGTGGAAATATTCCCAGTGCGATGGGGAGGGGACACAGGCCTGCGCAGGAGGCCCGGTCTGCGCACCACTCCTGAGGTGGTGCCCGCAGGGTTTCATGACTCATTGGGTTGGGGGAAAGGAGAGGAAAAAATTAAGAATGATGCCAAGGTTTCTACTCTTAAGAACCAGGTTAATGCTGGCATAGTGGGGGATGAGAGAAGGGAAGAGGCTCTGAATGGGAAGAGAAAAGAAAATAAGTTGAGTTTGTACCTGTTAAGTCCACAGCAAGAATATATACGGTGTGGAGTATCAGAGAATGAAGATACTGGAATGTGGGCTTGCATCATTAGCACAAATGTGTCGCGCTGCCGAGGGGATGGGAACAGCAGCTACCGTGTTTCTCGGAAAATAAGACAGAATCTTATATTTATTTGTCCTCAAGAAGGCACCCTAGGGCTTATTTTCAGGGGAAGTGTTTTTTTTAAGTACGCTACAACAATCTACATTTATTCAAATACAGTTAAGTCGTCTTCTTCTGGAACATCATCGTAACTCTCCAAATCCCGAATTCCATCCTGAATTTCTTGCGACTCTATTTCCTTTAGAACCATTGGCCCCGATCTCTCATGTCGAGCACTAGAGCTCTCAAGGGGCAGATGAGAAGGGCTGCTCGTCTTCTTTACCCCTCCGAGAGGACATGCATGGGTTGTGCAGATGTGCTGCGTAGCCTCGCCCAGCACTAGGGCTTATTTTCGGGATAGGGCTTCTATTGCGCTAATGCTTAGAAACCCCGCTAGGGCTTATTTTATGGGTAGATCTTATTTTCGGGGAAACAGGGTAGCACAGTGACAGCACAGGCGCGCCCCTCTCTGTCCCTCTGAGCCGTGGCCTTACCAATCAACCATGCTCTCTTGCAGAGCCAAAGGCTCCCGAGTCAAAGGGAAGGAATTTCTGAGGGTGGGGGTGGGTAACAGTGTCTAGTGCTGCAGTAAAATCAAACAGGATGACGTCTGAAGCAGGTTGGGGGGGCTTGACATTTGGGAAGGCATTGATATTTCCTTGCCTCTCTTGCAGAAACTATTTTTCATCGTTTTAACATGTTTATATTTTCTTTTATGAAAGTAATTTGAAATTTACCAAATAATACAAAATAATACTCACCTGTAATTTCACCATGATTGGCAATATTTTGGTACATTTATTTCCAATCTTTTTTCCTATGCATCTATAGCTATATGTCCTTGCATAGTTGCAGTCATACTACTATAGACACAATTTGTGTCCTGATTGTTCTTTTAATATTATATCATTTCCAATTATTCATTTTCCTTTTCTCTTCACTGTTAAGCATGTGAGCAGTTTCCAAATTTTGCTGTTAAAATAATGGCATTATTTTAAAGCATAATCTTTCTTTAAATTGTAATATTTACTTAGAATAGATTTCTAGGAGTGGTCAAAATATTTAAACATTTTAAGACTCTTGATATAATAAAATGCATTTCAGAAACATCCTAATTGGCACTACCAGCAGTAAAGTATAAAAGTATTTAAATGATGGCACAATTTTTAGCTATCTTGGTTTTTTTTTCTTAAATTGGTGAAAATCCTTTTTGGAAACCAGATTATAATATAAATATATGTATTGATATATAAACATACACAGACCTACACATATATTTGTAAATATACATTTGGGCATACATACATGTACATATAAATACCTTTCTCTGAATAATCCTAATGATCCTGGCACCAGTATAAATGCAAAAGCCTTTTATCACCCCTTCTATAGGATAGTGATAATAAAACCAATTCCTTCTCCCTTGCTTAGGGGAAGGGAAGAAGAAACTAACATTTATGAAGCACGTTTTGGTATACTGTTGAGTTCTTAAGAATGAATCAACAAATGAGCCACTTTAGTAGTATTTATTTCATCCTTAGAGCAACTGGCACATGATATAACATTTATCCCAATTTTACAGAGGAAGGAAACTGAGGTTAATGATGGTAATTAGCTTGCCCAAGGCTGTGTAATTAGTAGGCATGAAACCAGAATGTTCACACCCACCCCTGTCTTCTTTCAAAGTCTGTGCTTTATTTCCTGTGAACCACATTGCAGAGATAGAGATTCTTGAACAGCCAGACTTTTTCTTGGTTCTTTCAAAGGATGCCGTAGAGGGGTAGAACCTGCTGTTTTCTAAGACTCACTCCTGGTTTCTGGTTAATTAGGTCTTAAGTCCAGTCTCCAAAGGTATCCAGAGCACTGCCCCTCCTCTTTGGGTGTTTGTCGCATATTTGGACAAAGTTAGCTCTCCGTTCATGTTTATTATATGATTGTGTAATAAACACCATTTACTAGTGAATTGGGCCGCTGGCAGCCTTTCCCTGAGAATTCTAGAGGACCAAATGTATAGTGTGACAAGAAAAATAGCATCCTAGGAAGCTATCCAGAGGAGCCACCCAGAGCACCCACCACAGGTGCCAAATGACGCCTATGGGTCTCTTGCGTGTTTACCTGCACTCCTGACTCCATTTCATCTTGCTGCTATGTATTATTTGCTCTGCAAACAATTGGTTAAATTGTTTTTTCTACACACAAGTCAGCGTATCACTGCACCCTGTCATGTGCCCTCTTTGAGCAGGCAGTTGCCCTGTCGGTCTTGGACCCTGCAGAAAGGGCGCTGCCGCAGGCTCCGGCAGGGTGCTGAGCGTCTGGCAACACCTGGTTTCGGTAGCACTCCCGGCAAAGCTTCCTAGGATGCTGTTTTTCTTGTTATACTGCACATTTGGTTGCTGAATTGTTCTAGATCCCCCTCTTGTGGGCCATTTATGAAATAAAACACACTGATTATTTTTAATCGCTGTGATGAAGAATACTATAGGTTATAAGGAATCAATTTCTGTGAATCCTATGAGTTGGATAGGACCGTTATTTTTCTTAAGAAATATTACAAACTTATAAAATGTATGTAGAGAATAATATAAAAATACCTATGCACCCACAAATCAGTTTCATCAAATCTTAACATTTTGCCCCATATTTACTTTAGATCCTTTAAAAAAGTAAAATAGATAACAGTCGCAGGTCCCTGTGTCCCCTCCCTCGTTCCACACTGCCTCTCCCCAAGGCGATCATTATTCTGAACTTATGTATTACTTCTATGCGTATTCTTATACTTCTGCACATATATGTGTGTCCACGTTATCCAAGCTATTGTTCTATTTGCTTTAAACTTCAGGAGAGGATCTTATCTCACTGCATGTATTCTTTTCCAGTCTGCTTTTCTCCATCACTTTTATGCTTTTGAAGTTTACCCTGTGGTTGTGTTTCACTCATTTGCCTCATCTGTGTGCTGTTGATTGTACAAATACCACAATCTATTTACCTTGGTCTGGGACATTTAGGCAGTTTTAATTTTTCCTCCTAACAAACGATGCTATAAGGAACATTCTTGGGCTTGTCTCCTTGTACATACGTGGGGATCTCTCCAGGCTATATCCTAAGAGTGGATTGCTGGGGCATCATGTTTGGCTTCTTCAACTTTACTACCTATTGCCAAGGTGCTCAC
Organism: Microcebus murinus; assembly: GCF_040939455.1. Lineage (NCBI taxonomy): Eukaryota > Metazoa > Chordata > Mammalia > Primates > Cheirogaleidae > Microcebus > Microcebus murinus. The sequence goes on from NC_134112.1 coordinate 98,842,664, forward strand.
AAAGGATTGTCCCGCTGTCCTTCCTGACCATCATATAGGGCTCTTCCCTTCCTTCCCTGTTGTCTGCCCTGCTGCGGGGCAGCCAGCTAGAAGAAACCACAGCCACCATTAGTTGAGCCCTCACTATGTGCCACCCACCAGGTTACATGGATTGTGCAGATTTTCTTGTTTAAAAATGACAACGGGCCAGGCGCGGTGGCTCACACCTGTAATCCTAGCACTCTGGGAAGCTGAGGCGGGCAGATTGCTCAAGGTCAGGAGTTCAAAACCAGCCTGAGCAAGAGTGAGACCCCCTGTCTACCAAAAATAGAAAGAAATTAATTGGCCAACTAAAAATATATAGAAAGAATTAGCCAGGCATGGTGGTGCATGCCTGTAGTCCCAGCTACTCGGGAGGCTGAGGCAGGAGGATTGGTTGAGCCCAGGAAATGGAGGTTGCTGTGCGCTAGGCTGACGCCACGGCACTCTAGCCCCGGCAACAGAGTGAGACTCTGACTCAAAAAAAAAAAAAAATGACGATAAACTTGGCAAGCCCATTTTGCGGAGAAGCGGAGGAGTCCAGGAGTCTGCCCAAGGCCACACAGATAAGGAGCTGCCGCAGAACAGAACTGAAACCCAAGCAGCCCTGCCTGCCAACTACTGGGCTGTGAAGGTCCCCAAAGACTCACCTGCGTAATGCCAGGCTGGGGAAGGACGCACCTTCCTAGAGAAGCCAGGCTGCTGAGAGCAGAGCGAAAATAAGGGGAAAGAAGGAATAGGCCACTTACCATTTTTAATTATGAAAGTCGTTATACATGCAAAAGAGTATATTAATATTAAAAGTGTATTTAGCATTAATGTGCAAATAAAGAAACATAACAAAATGAACAGATGGGAAGGGAGCGAAAGACATGGAAGCTAAAGGTATCTAGAGACCTTAGAAAAAAAGACTGGTGTTAGAAAATGGCATTGGAAAACTTTATATTAATTATTTTTAAAACACCTATTAGTTTTCCTCTCAATTGCTCAGACTCGGTGAGTGTTTTATGCTAGAGCTGGAGCCTAACCTGCTTTACTCTGTACTCGGGACAGTGGACCTAAATCTGGCAAAGTGGTGGGACAGAGGGGCGGAGAGGAGTGGATAAACGAGCTGGGATGTGTATCTGACTGGAAATAAAAAGAAAATGGAAGTCAGGGGGAAGGAAAGGAGAGAGAAAAGGAAATGCATGGTGTAGTTGTTCTCCCTGCTCAGCCCCCAAAAGGAGCTGTGACATACCCTGAGTCCCCCATGGGGTTGTCTGTTCGCTCTGATTTGACCATAGTCTGCTTTAACGAGGACCCTTTGCTTTTATTTCCCCCCTTTTATTCTTAAGAGAAGGATTTAAGTAACCCAAAAATCAACAGAACCTTGTATACCACCTGACATTTAATATCTACTTGAATTATAGAAGAAAGGTAGGAGAGTGTTTGTATTGTTTTTACTGAGACGAAGATGCGTAGGCTACATCTTATCTTAGAGGGGTTCATGTTTACTGTACTCGGACAGGAAATGACTTCCAAAATAGAGTAGTCAGAGCAAACCAGAAGTGAAAGTTAAAGTCAAGAGGAAGCGAAAGTGTTGATATGGAAGTGAAACTGCTTTTTAAAAAGCATATCAAGGGCATAGCTGATAAAGTGGGTAGTTTTCTTAGCATGAAACAAAGGATATAGGTCATCTTATGCGCTTCTGTGCACTGAAAATATACTCGATACCTTGATCTTGACTTTGTTAAACTGTGCAAAGGGGAAAGGAGTCTGTGACGTCAAGACACCTCAGTACCTTTAGCGTCATCAAAAATGGTCATGTGCCTTGGCCTTGACTTATGGGTCACATTCCTCACCTTTGAGCCTGTCATTTCCCCACTTAGAATGCCTTTTGCTACTCACATTTCCCATCAGAATTTTAACCATCCAATTAAGGACTTTGAAAAAACTACTTACATGTGTTATGGAAAAACACAGATTCACAAAACGCTAAGTCAAACTTGCCAACTAGGAATTCAGACACATTACAAACGCAAGGACAGACAAACACACCAGAGTGACAGAATAGGGAGCTCGGAGGGAGACTTGCACATGGCAGTCACAACAGAGGCAGCCAAGACATCAGTGGGGAAAAAGTGAGCTATTTGCAGGTGTTGGAAGGTATTTCGGTGCGTGGGGGAAACCTGAGGTCACATACAAAGGACTACTCAGGATGGATTCAGGACTGATATGAACAGCAAAGTAAGTTAACAGGATGTGAATGGAGGTGAATTTCTTTGTGGTTCAAGGGTAGGGAAGAACATCTTAAATAGAACTTTAAGACACAGCCAGAAGGCAAATAAATAAATAAATAATGATTATATTACATCAAAATTGAAGATTTCTGATCAACCAAGGGCCTGCTAACAAAGTTAATATATAAACAGACAGAATGAGAGAACACACTTGCAACATCCAGAGCTGACAAGGAATTAGTTCCTAGAAAATTCTAAGAGCTCATGCAAAGAATGAAGAAAAAGACAGCAATTGAAAAAACAAAGACAGGACACCCATAGGCAAGTCACAGAAGACACCCTGAAGACCACCAAGCATGAAGGAAAGCCTAGGGTCATCAGAAGTCATAGAAATGCAGATTAACACTATGTTCCTTTGGGTCTTTCGGTTGCTGGGTCCCTGCCAGAGCAGCCTGGACGGAGGACTGGAGTTGGCCGGGGACAGCCCTTGGGCAGCACCTCCAGCACCTACAGAAGTGTCCCCTCTGGCTCAGAAGGGCTCCTTTCTTGGGAGTCTCTGTTTGCCAAATTGAAAACTAAAGTAGTGAGTTAGAAGGCGAAGAAAGATGTGAGGCAGGGCCAGTGGACGAGCCCAAAGGGCAGCTAAAGCCTCAGGGGGTGCTGGGGGCAGGTGAGGAAGCCACAGGCCCTGGGAGGTGCGCCAGCAGTGGGGAGAGGGGCCGCGTGGCCCAGGAGCGGCAAGCCAGCAGCTTCGCAGCTCCTAGTCCTGGGCGGCTTGGGTGCTTCTCGGTTCTGTTCTTGGATTTGCTATATGATTTTGCTGAATATCCTTCCTGAAACCCTCTTATCTCCCACCCCATACAGATGCACCCCCTTTATTGGAGTTAGCTTAGCGTGTCCCTTTTCCTTGCACTCTCAAAGCAACAAGAATCGAAGGGCAAAGGAATGCGGGACTGGCGCTGGGGCAGAGCGGGAGCTTGTCACTTGTAGTCACTGGAGCAAGGCCCTGAAATGCTGAAGAACGACAATCCCAAGACTTTCATATCTAGGCAATCAGGATATTTTCAGACATGTGACATCTAAACAAATGTTTTATCTAGATAAATATTTATATTTATTTATGTCTACATAAATGCTTTACCTCCCACCTCCCTTTCTCAGATTCTGGGGAATATGTTGCACTTAAACAAGGGAGTAAGTTAAACAGGCAGAAGTCAAGATCCAGGGATGAGGAAGTCCAACATGGGAGAGGGTGGAGGGCTGGTGGGGAAGGGAGATTCCGAGTGACACCCGGGCAGCCGACATAGACCGGGTTCCAGATGGGATGTTTCCAAAGAGAAGAAAGGAAGGAGAAGGAGGAGAAGGACAAAGAGAAAAGAAAAGAGGAGGACCCCCTCATCTCATAGTCCCTGTGCTGGCTGCTTCTGTTCTTACCCAGGGTTTTGTTTGCTTAGCTCCAGGCTTGGCCTTCCAGAGGTAATTAGTCAGTGGAAGGGACTGGTTGGACCCAGGAAGACAGTCGGTGATGTTCTGTATGTCCGAGATATTCTTACTGGCAAGTTACTTAATCTTTAAGATTAGACAGTTGGATAATTCAAAATACAGAGCATGACCCTGGCAAAGCTAAGGTCCTCCTCTACCTGCCCCCAGTAAAATGACCATGGGAGGTCAAAATGATCCCCAAGGTCTCTTCCAGCCTGGATATTGTTTTATTTTAAGTGAAATCTAGAGAAGATTCAGGAAAAAAAGATAAAGCAATTATTTTAGAAAAATGTTAGTGGAGGATGGAAATTCATCCTAGCTTCCACCGAGATTCCATTAAATCAGACTAAAGCAAACCAATGATCAGAGATACAGAAGATCTTTTGGGTTTGTTTGAACTTCATTTGGCCACAGCCCACCAGCCTAACTCTCAGGAGCTGAGGTCTTGTATTTGCTTTTAATACACCTCATGTTGAGAACAATCCCAAGAGCTTACGCATCTCTCCGATCCACTTCCTTCATTTGTCTGATTTCTCAAGATGCTGCCTGAAAAGATTATTAGTTGGCATGTGAACTAAGCCACCAACACCAAAAGTTTCCAAATAGACTGTTTCTCATTAAGTCATTAATATTTTGAATAACTAACCTGGGGCCCTAGAGTTTATGTAATTTCTATCATTAGAGCGTCTTCTTTTGTCATCCCAGAACCGAAGTTTTCTGGCTGTTTAGAAATTGATGACAAAATTGACCATTCACTCAAGAGGCCACTGATTAATATCTACAAAAAAAAAAAAAAGAAAGAAAGAAAAAGAAAAAGGCAATTTTGATTTGGGGTGATTATCCAGGGGAATTGGCCTCAAATCCATTTATGGGACTTGAACCAAAGAATTTGCCTTGAAAAAAATGCCTTTTTCTTTTTTGAAGACATAAGCAGCTCTAGCACAGGACTGTAGAGTCTGTGTCTCCATGGTAGTCTAGCACAGGGCTCAGTACACAGTGTCATTAGCTGGTTCACCCAGATATCACATAGGAGGTACCTAAAGGTGAAAAACAATATCTTCCCCTCTTCCCAAATATTCACATTTTGCCATTGTTTACAAACTCCTCTTTCTGGTCCTTAGTGTTATAACCTTCAGTCAAATAAAATGCTGGCTTAGAGTAAGAGCCATCAGCACATGTTCCGTCCAGCAAGGTGGGTCTCTATGGAAGCTGGCTGGGGCAGACCCACCTGGCCTTTTTTACCCGATTCTCCCCCACCCCACTTCCCCAGCCCTGGGCCCACACTTTGAGAAATCAAGCCATTAATTTCTAATAGGAGCCTCTCAAACTAGTAATACAACCCTGTTTGTGAGTTTCCAGAGAGAATAGCCCACCTCCATGGGAAAGGCTTACCACATGGTTATGGGGAATGTTGCTGTACTGTGAGATGACCGGATCCAGGATGGCAGATGGCAATGGAGTGGTGGAATGGCGGGGTGGCCAGAGTGGGTGGGAACTGGATTCTTCCAAGGACTTTTTAAGACAAGGAAGAGTGCAGGTTGGCAAGGTTGATGACTGTCACATGGAGGAACTTGGAGATAAGAAGGGTGTGTTGGGAACGTTAGAAGGTCTGTAGGCCTTGCTCGCTGGAGCAAAGAATCATACAGAATGAGCTCGAATGTTGCGTAAGTGAGCCCGCCTGGGCTGGTTGGAGAGAACCAGGACTAAGACTAAGGTCACTTTATTAATTTTTAATTTCTTTTTTTTCCTCCTCCTTCCTTTTGTTTCCTTTTTCTCCCTAAAGATATTCACATTTTGGTGTCGCTTACCAATTCCTTTGTCTTGCCCTAAGTGTTATTTGAGAATTTATCTAGCAAATGTCTATTAGCACCTATCATGTATCAGGTACAGTGTCGTGGAACATGGCTTAAAACAATAGAAATTTATTCCTTGAGGTTCTGGGGGCTAGAGGTTGAGATCAAGTTGTCAGTGAGGCTCTGCCTCTCTGAGATTCTGGGCAGAATCCAACCTTGCCACTTTGTTTCTGGGGCTGCTGGTGACTGGTGGCATTCTGTGGTCTGTAGGGACATCAGTCCAGTCTCTGCCCACTGTCACATGGCGCTGTCTTTGTGTGTCTCTCTTCACATGTGAACACAAGAGACAGACGGGGCTGGGGTCCTGCCCTCCAACAGCTAATAACCCTCAAAAATGCTCGGGTGCTTTGCAACAGTTGGAAAATGTCACACCCAAGTGTGGTTGAACACTTTATTTTAACTCATGCTCCTCATTTCTGCTCCTCTGCCCTTTGTTGAGAGTGTTGCTTTTTTTCTTGAGAAGACACAGGACAGAGATGGTTTTCCTGACTCACAGTTTCAAGTTAGATCTATCTTAACAAAACAATGCCCTTCCCTGTCATGTGTGCTCCTTTTCCTTCTCAGTCTGACTGAGAACAAAGCTCGGGTCTGCTTTGTTTCTCCCTGTAACTATTTAATTAGGATCAACTAGGATGAAATTTGCTTGCTAATTTGAGAGAAAATGTACTATTTCAGCTTCTTAAATTCCTTTTAGCCACAAAGAAAGTTCCAGGCTTTGGGGTCACTCCCATGAAACTGACCTCCAAGGTTCGAGTATTCCTCCCCTCCCCCCCACACACACATTCTCCACGATTTTTATCGTTCCCCTCAACCTCCTCCTGTCGACTCCTGGCAGCTACCTGCTTTGTGTCATGACCTCGTCCTATGCCTTATGTTTCAAACATTGTCCTTGCCCTTATGAAGCAATTCTGGCAAGTGTGAATGGTCCAATGCTCTTTCCCTACGCCAGGCTGTGGCCACTCAAGTCTGTCCCACACAATTCAGCACTTCTTATCTTATCTTCCCCTAATTTCTTCATGATTATTCTGTCTCCTGGGCAACTCTGGGCAGCACCCATGTCTTACACGTCCTTTATGTCTACATGTGAACCTCCAGCACATCCACAGTGTTGCATGTTTTATCCATTCACTTCTTCATCTTTATACTTTTCTTTCACGACTCCCATATTTGGGGTAGGCTGCACCCCTGTTCACAAATACCCCAAATACAATGGAGCAATGGAATGAGACTCTGCTTCCTGCTCACACGACTACGCAGGGTGGATAGTCCCAAGTGCTGCGGGTAGCCATCCAGGAACCAGGCTGATGCGGGCTCTGCCATCCCAAGCCAGGAGTGTCTGGAATATCAGGCTGGGTGGAGGAGAATTGGGTCACATGGGTATAGTCTTCTGTGACTCAGGCTTCACTGTCCTGGCAAGGATCACTGGAGCCAGTCCAGCCACACTGTTGGGACGGGTCTTTGAAGCTTGGAGAAGAAGACAGTCTGTAGGAAATGAAGCGGAAGTGCCACACCTCCCTCCGGAGAATGTTGAGGAAGGGTTAGGAAGCTCACGGAAGAGGACTTATTAGAGTGGATTTATTGCATGAGGCCAGAGAACTGACCGCTCAGCCGTGCTCTGGGATGATCCAGAAGATGCTACTTCATTAATGAAATGACAACAGTAGTGCACCTAAAGGAGGCATTGGCATTTTTTAAAAGTTTGCTATTGGCTGTCCTCTGTAGCCCAGAGACAGCAATAGAAGAATTGCTGTAGAACTGTGTTCCTTAGCATTAGTGGAGATGACGGAATGGAGGCCACGTTGTGGCTGCCACTAACCTGGCAAACACAAACCAGATGTAATTACCAGAATAGGTAGAAAGGCCAAAGTGGTGACTGAGGCCACATGTCAAGCAGTGAGTGCTCTCTGGTGACAGCTAATAGATCATTGCATTGCAAAAGGCACAATAGACAATCTGAGTAGAAGGGCCACTGCATTGTAGCCTGGACCTGCTGCAGAGCTCTCTGTTGCTCTAGGTCTAGGTTGCTCTAGGTTGTTGGGGGGTTCAATTCATTCCAGAGTACTAGGCTGTTTCCAGTGTGGCATTGTTATGAAGAAAGCTGTCCCAAACATTCTTGCACATGCATTGTTATGGACATATATATGCCATATATATGTGTTAACCTGACTGTTATAATTTAAAAAAAATTTTTTTAAAGCTGGCAAGCTGAAGGTTGACAACAGTGATTCCAATGGCAAATCACGGTCCCTTGCCATATCTTAGAGCAGGGTTTCCACTGGTTAGTTTGCAGACCCAGAGCTCATCTGTGCAAGGAAGGCTCGGTCTTCTTGACGATGGCCCCTGCAATGCTGCTGCAAGTATATACAGCACAGACTGCCCTGTTTTTCCCCAAAAGAACTTCAGCCATTTGTCAGGATGACTGAGCCCTGGAAAAAAGGGAACACGCTGACTTTTCAAAAATGGTACACGCTGACTTTTCAAAAATGGTTAGGTGTGGATCTGTCCATAACTGTAGATACGGGGTCTGATCCTGATTTCAGAGGATCTGAAACATCATCACAATCCACCTATCTGGGGGGCACTTGCAGCAGCCGGGCGATACATGGGGTTTTACCTAAGTCTGCCTGACGGTGGGCTCGATGGGCCCACAGACCTTCCTTGTGGTTATTTCTCTGGTCTCCACATGTATAATTGGGATAGACATAACTAGCAGTTGGTAGCATCCTTATATTGGTTCCCTGTGTAAGAAGGACCATTATGGAAAAGTCAGCTAAGAGGAAGCCCCTAAAACTTCCCACCCCCCTCCATCCTTCCAAGATAGTGAATCAGAAGCAATCCCACATTCCAGGAATAATTGCAGAGATTGCTAACACCGGCAAAGACTTAAAAGACGCAGGGGTAGAGGTCCCCGTCATACCCCCATTCAGCGTCCTTGTGTGGCCCCTATAAAACCCAAAAGGACTACAACAAATGACAGTGACTGTCTTAATCAAGTGGAAGCCCCAGTTGCAGATGTGCTATCTTCAGTGGAAAGTATCTACAGGCCTCCAGCACTTGGCGTAGAGCTATATTATTACAGGAAATTCATTCTTGTCTATCCTCCTCAATGCAACAGTCTGCCCTCACATGGCGGGGACAGCACAGCCACTAGGCTCTCCCAGGCTGTGTTGACCCTGTGCTTTCTGTCACGTGAGGTTGGCAGGAACATTGCCCATCCAGATCTTCCACAACACGTCACGCTGGTGTGATACCGCTGACACCATGTTAATTAGACCCAGACGCCACGTGCACCAGCTGGTAAGAGGTAAACTCCATGAAGATTCAGGAGCTTCAACAATGAGGAAGTTTCTAGAGGTCCAGTAGTCTGTGGCATGCCAAGATATTGATTCTAAAATAAAGGACGAGTTATTGCCTTTGGCATCTCCTACCACTAAGAAAGAGACATGGTGCCCAGCGGACCTCTTTGGGTTTTGTAGGTAGCACAGACTTCACTCAGCGTACAGAGCCAGCCCATTCTGGGGAACTTGGAAGCTGCCAATGTCAAGTGGACCTAGAGCAACAGAGAGCTCTGCAGCAGGTCCAGGCTACAATGCAGTGGCCCTTCTACTCAGGCTGTGTGATGCAGCAAATGTGAGGGTGCCAGAGGGACCTGTGATAATTAGGGGACCTGTGATAATTAGGGGACAGACACTGAGGGGACAGTCCTCTGGCCAGGCCCGTAGGAGAGCTGCTCTGCAGACTCGCTAGGATTTGGGAGCATAGAGCCTCTTGGAAAACAGCTCCTGGCTTGGATCCTAGCAGAGACTGAGCTCCTGACCAAGGAACACCAAGTGTCTATGTGGCTAGAGCTGCCCGTCACATGCCAGGTATGATCAAAGGCACAAGGGACAAGGTCAGGTGGGCATAGCAGCAGTTCATTGAAAGATGAAAAACACTGTACACCTGACCATCCACCTTGAGCGGAGGGGGAACTGGTCTGAGACACAAGTAAACCCAGACCCTTGGCCAGTGGGCAAGGATGTGGCTGTTGAGTCCAGGGCCTGGAATGAGTGAGATTGGAAGACCAGAAGCAAGGAAGTCTGAGGAGAAGCCACATGTATGGACCTACGCGGGTAGCACGGATGGAGCATACCACAGTTCCCCATGTGAACACTCAACAGAGAGTGTGCACCTCAGACGTGGCCAGCCTCTCCGTGGCCAGGCAGGGCTGGTGCAATGCTCCTGGGAGCAGATCGTACTCGTTGAGGCTATTCATGGGCCCCAAAACGTGATCTCCCTCCTACCAAGGCTGGACGCCCATCCCGTTCATGGCTAAATGAAGAAGACTGACACCACCACATGGGAACATAATATTGCACTATCGCTGCAGTAAAAGGTCTGGTAGCTTCTTACAAGACTATATGCTTCTAGGTATTTATTCTGAGAAATGAAAGCATATGTCCATAACAATGCATGTGCAAGAATGTTTGGGACAGCTTTCTTCATAACAATGCCACACTGGAAACAGCCTAGTGCTCTGGAATGAATTGAACCCCCCAAGACTCATATGTGGAAGTCTTAACCCCCACAACCTCAGGATGTGACTATATTTGCAGATAGGGCCTTTAAAAAGCAACTAAACTAAAGGAGGTTGTTAGGGTGAGCCCTGATACAATCTGACTGATTCTCTTGTGAGCAAGGAAATTAGGGCACACAGGACCAAAGACCACGTGAGGACACAGCAAAGGAGTCGCTCTCTGAAAGCCAAGGAAAGAGTCATCAGAGGAATCCAACCCTGCTGACAGCTCAGTCTTGGACTTCTAGCCTCCAAAACTATGGGAAGATAGATTTCTGTTGTTAAACCAATGAATCTATAGTATTTTGTTACGGCAGCCCTGGCAAACTAAAATGCCCAGGTATTCATCTACAAAACAATAGATAAACCAATTTTTAACAAAAAAAATTACTCAGCAAGAAAAAATAAACTGATACATGAAACAATCTCAAAAATAAAAAAAAGTGAATCTCAAAAATATCATCCTGAATGAAAGAAACCTTGCACAAAATACTACATACTGTATGCTTCCACTTATAATAGACAAAACTAATATAAAAAAACCATCTGCCCACATAAAACCATAAAACCATCTACCCCAGGAGGTCTATATTACCCAAGGTATTTGCCCCAGGAGATCATTGTTGCCCACTGTGTCTCCCCCATGAGGTCATTATTACAGAACAATCTGCCCTAGGAGGTCATTCTTGCCGAAGATATTTTCCCAAGGAGATCATTGTTGCTCATTGTATCTGCCCCAGGAGGTCACTGTTACCCAATCATCTGCCCTAGGAGGTCCTTATTACTCAATATATTTGCCCCAGGAGATCATTGTTGCCCATTGTGTCTGCCCAGGTGGTGATTATTGTCCAACCATCTGCCCCAGGAGGTCATACTTGCCCAATGTAATTGCCCCAGGAGATCACTGTTGCCAATAGTGTCTGCCCCAGGTCATTATAGCCTAAGCATCTGCCCCAGAATGTCATTATTACCCAATATATTTGCCCCATGAGATCATTGTTGCCCATTGTATCTGCCCCACGAAGTCATTATTGCAATAGTGACCTCCTAGGGCAGATACAATGGGCAACAGTGATCTCTTGGGGCAGAGCAATGGGCATTGACCTCCTGGAGCAGATACACTGGGCAATATTGACCTTGTGTGGCAGATGGTTAGGCAATCATGACCTCCTGGGGCAAATACAATGAGCAATAATGACCTCCTGGGGCAGAGAGAAGGGTAATAATGACCCCTTGGGGCATATGGTTGGACAATAATATCTCCTGGGCAGATAGTGGGCAAAAATGATCTCCTGGGGCAGGTGGCTGAGCAATCAACCATTGGGGCAGAGAGATGGGTAATAATGACTCCCTGGGGCAAATACATTGGGCAATAATGACCTCCTGGGGCAGATGATTGGGTAAGAGTGATCTGGGATGATAAAATGGGCAATACTGACTCCTTGTGGCAGATACACTGGTTAATAAATGACCTCCTGAGACAGATGGTTGGACAATAATGACCTTCTGGAGCAGATAAATTGAGTAATAATGACCCCGTGGGGCAGAAAGAAGAGTAATAATGACCTCCTGGGGCAGATGGTTGAGCAAGAGTGACCTCCTGGGATGATAAAATGGGCAATACTGACCTCATGTGGCAGATACAGTGGTCAATAATGACCTTGTGGAGCAAATTCTTGGGCAATAATGACCTCCTCTGGCAGATACAATAGGCAACAATGATCTCTCAGGGCAGACTTTTGGGCAATAATGACCTCAGAGGGCAAGATACATTAGGCAATATTGACCTCCTGGGGCAGATGGTGTGGCAATAATGACCTCCTGGGATGATAAAATGGGCAATAATGACCTCTTGGGAGATAGAATGGACAATAATGATCTTCTGGAGCAGATGGTATGGCAAGAGTGATCTCCTGGGATGACACATTGGGCAATACTGACATTGAGTGGCAGACACAGTGGTCAATAATGTAGATTTCATAATAATGGAGATCCTTGTTGCCCATTGTATCTGCCCCAGGTGGTCATTATTACCCTTCTTTCTTCCCCAGGAGGTCATTATTGACCAACCATATTTCTCAGAAGGTCATTATTGTTCAAGAATTTGCCACAGCACATCATTATTACCAAATATATTTAAACCAGATCATTGTTGCCTATTGTATCTGCCCCAGGAGGTTGTTATTGCCCGATGTATTTGCCCCATGAGATCACTGTTGTCCATTGTATCTGCCCTAGAAGGTCATTATCGCCCAACTGTTTGCCCCATGAGGTCATTATTGACCACTATTTCTGCCACACAAAATCAGTATTGCCCATTGTATCTTCTCAGGGGTCAATATTGCCCAACCATCTGCCCACGAGGTCATTATTGCCCAATGTATTTGCCCCAGGAGATCATTGCTGCCCACTGTTTCTGCCCCAGGAGGTCATTATTGCAGAATAATCTGCCCCAGGAGGTCATTACTGCCCAGTGTATCTGCCCCAGAATATCATTATTGCCCATGGTATCTGCCCCAGGAGTTCATTATTGCCCAGTGTATGTGCCCCAGCAGATCATTATTGCCCAACCATCTACCCAGGAGTTCATTATTGCCCATTATATCTGTCCCAGGAGGTCATTATTTTCCTTCTCTCTGCCCCAGGAGTTCACTGTTGCCCATTGTATCTGCCCCAGGAGGTCATTATTGCCCAATGTATTTGCTGCATGAGATCACTGTTGTCCCAGGAGTTCATTGTTGCCCAACCATATGCCCCTTGAGGTCATTATTACCCATCTATCTGCCCCAGGAGGTCATTATTCCTCATTGTATCTGCCCCAGGAGGTCATTATTGCCCAACCATCTGCCCCACAAGATCATTATTGACTACTGCCACAAGGAGTCAGTATTGCCCATTTTATCATCCCAGGTCACTCTTACCCAATCATCTGCCCCAGGAGGTCATTATTGCCCTATGTATTTGCCCCAGAGAGTCATTATTACCCATCTCTCTGCCCCAGTGGTTGATTGCTCAACCATCTGCCCCAGGAGATCATTTTTGCCCACTATCTGCCCAGGAGGTGTTATTGTCCAACCATATGCCCCAAGGGGTCATTATTACCCTTCTCTCTGCCCCAGGAGGTCATTATTGCTCATTATATCTGCCCCAGATAGGTCTACCCCAGAAGGTCATTATTAACCTTCCATATGCCCCAGATCATTATTGCCCAAGCATCTGCCCCAGGACGTCATTATTACCCAATATGTTTGCCCCAGGAGATCATTATTGCCCATTGTATCTGCCCCAGTAGATCATTATTGTCCAATGTATTTGCCGCATGAGATCACTATTGTCCATTGTATCTGTCCCAGGAGTTCATTGTTGCCCAACCATGCCCCTTGAGGTCATTATTACCCATCTATCTGCCCCAGGAGGTCATTATTCCTTATTATATCTGCCCCAGGAGGTCATTATTGCCCAACCATTAATGCCCCACGAGATCATTATTGACCACTGTATCTGCCACACGAGGTCAGTATTGCCCATTGTATCATCCCAGGGGTCACTATTGCCCAACCATCTGCCCCATGAGGTCATTATTGCCCAAGGTGTTTGCCCCAGGAGATCATTGTTGCCCACTGTGTCTGTCCCGGGAGGCCATTACTACAAAACAATCTGCTCCAGGAGGTCATTACTGTCCAGTGTATCTGCCCAAGGAGATCATTATTGCACATGGTATCTGCCCCAGAGATTATTATAGCCCACCACTTGCCCCAGGAGGTCATTACTGCCCAGTATATCTGCCCCAGGTGTTCAATATTGCCCATGATATCTGCCCGAGGAGGTCATTATTGCCCAGCCATCTGCCCCAGGAGGGCAATAGTGACCAAGGTATTTGCCCAGGAGATCATTGTTGCCCACTGTGTCTGCCCCAGGAGGTCATTATTGCCCAATATGTCTGCCCCTTGAGGTCATTATTGCTCATTGTATCTGCCCCAGAAGGTCATTACTCCAACCATGTGCCCCATGAGGTCCTTATTGCCCACTGTATTTGCCCCATTATGTCATTATTGCCCAACCATCTGTTTGAGGAGGTCATTGTTGCCCAATGTATCTACACAAGTGTATTCCCCAGGAGGTCATTTTCACCCCCTTTGTTGGCCCCAGGTGGTCATTATTGTCCACCTATCAGCCCCAGAGGTTATTACATCCCATTATGTCTGCCCCAGGAGGTCATTATTCCCCAGGCATCTCTCCTAGGAGATAAGTATCCCATTTTTTCAGCCCTAGTAGGTAACTACTGCCCATTGTATCAGCCCCAGGAGGTCAGTATTGCCCACCTATTGCTTCCTAGAGGTCATTTTTGTCCATGTGTTGGCTCCAGTAGGTCATTTTATTCCATCCAGATGCCCCAGGAGGTCATTATAGCCTTATCCTTCTGCCCTAGGAACTCATTATACAACTACGTGCCCCAGAGGTCATTATTACTTAGTGTATCTGCCCCAGGAGGTCATTGTTGCCAACGTATCTGCCCCAGGTGGTCAGCGTTGTTCATGGCTTCTGCCCTAGGAGGTCAGTTTGGGGAGGTTATGTAGGGGCCCCAACACAGCCTGTTCCTCTCACAGGCTTTCAAGGAGATGTATGGTTCCAGGAAAATGACTGAGTCGCCTACTCGAAGAACAGACGGTCAATTCTGCTCAGGTATGTTAAAAAAGAAAGTTCAGAAGCATTTGGCGAACTCCTGTACTAACATACAAGTATGATTTTCAGTCATGGAGTAAAAATTAAAAGGCAGTTGGATAAGCTTCCGGCTAATCCTTACGTTTCTTGGGGTATTCTGAAAGTCTGTTCTTTTTCTTCAGATTATTCCTGAAGAGATCAAAGTTATGCGTAGCCTATAGAAGGGAGACACCCTGGATTTTGACCTAAGAAGAGGCCTTCCCTACTTCCTCAGCCGAGAGGAGGATTTTCAGTCTCTCCCAAAGGGCCCCTTGAACTCTGGAACTCCTGGATTCCGCCTGTGAGCTGGAGGGGCTGTCGATGCGCTGTGTGATGTCAGCAGGCTTTGTGAGGCACCCGACGCTGCATTATGAGCACTACAGCGCAACAGGGCCACCCAGCACGGTCAGGTGTTGCCTGGCATCCAGGCACCTCAAATTCTGCCATCCAGAAAAATATTACATCTTTCGGATCCTTTGTCATATCCTGCCTGACTTCAGCTATGTCTGTGCCTGGGAAGTACATCAGTCACAAAGCAGCTAGCGCAGGTATCTCCTGGGAGGTGGGCACGGGGATGGGAGCCCTTCCCCTCCCACCAGGGGAAGCAGCACGTCCAATAACTGACTCCTGCTGGGACATCAGCTCTGCGGATGAGGATTAAGAAGACTTACTTGATTTTTTTTTTAAGGGGGGAGCAGCACCAGGCTGGTTATGCCATCCTAAAGGTGGATTGGACATGGCGATAGCTTTGAAAAACAGGGCCAATTTTCATTATATGTTTCTTTATGGTCTTAAAATGTATACCAAGTGAACGTATTACTTATTAAAAAAGAAATCAGTAGTGGCCAGGCGCGGTGGCTCACGCCTGTAATCCTAGCACTCTGGGAGGCCGAAGCAGGCAGATTGAGCTCAGGAGTTCGAGACCAGCCTGAGCAAGAGCGAGACCCCATCTCTACTAAAAAAATAGAAAGAAATTAGCTGGACAACTGAAAAATACATATCTATATAAAAAAATTAGCCGGGCACGGTGGCACATTCCTGTAGTCCCAGCTCCTTGGGAGGCTGAGGCAGGAGGATTGATTGAGTCCAGGAGTTTGAGGTTGCTGTGAGCTAAGCTAATGTCACAGCACTCTAGCCCAGGCAACAGAGTGAGACTTTGTCTCAAAAAAAAAAAAAAAAATCAATTAAAAGAAGAAACCTTAGTATCAGAAAGTCATAGATCTGGTATGGAGATCAGTGCTAAGATTGTCCTAGGAACTGGGGCTGATTGTTTACAGAATAATCAGTTGTGACAGAATCTAAAGCATGATCATGTTTTCCCGACTCTAAAGACTCACATTTTAAAGCAAACTGTGGAGAGAGCTGACTCCTCTGATGTGTGGCCTTTCCACAAGCCCTGTGTCACCCAAAGCCCTGAGCTGCTTGTTTCCACTTCAGAGTCCTCCCCCTGCACGCTGTGGGCCATGACGTCTTCTGCCTTTCCAAAGTGTCACCACAAGTCCAATAACTTCCTGTCTCCCAAGCACATGTTAACATCGTTAGCTTTATTTATATTCGTTGAGTCAGGATGGAGATGAAACAGACACATGTGTTCAGTCTCTAGCATCTTTAAAGGAAGGCTCTCAAGAGCTTCTTCCTTTTTTGATGAATTATGAACAGCTTAAAACCTAAGGGAAACACAGAGAAAAGTATCGTAAACGCTGTGTTGCACCCATCAGCTCTGTCAAACCATATAATTTTGGCTTGTTTTCTTCAGAGCTTTTTGAAAAATAAGCAGTAAGAACACCAGGGTAGGAGCCCCTTGTTCTCCCCGGCACCTGCCCCAGCGACAGTCGCTGTTGCAAATCTGCGTACATCACTCCCAGGCGTGGTTTTTCCATGCATTTGCTACATGTGAGAATGTCCATAAACCATCCATAAACCATCGTACTGCTTCTCGTGTTTTCCAAACTTACATCATACCCTGCTTGGGTTTTGCACATTATGTATTTTAGATTTTACAACATTACATATGTATCACTAGTTGATCCATTTTCATTATTGAATGAAGAGCTTCATTTTATCAATTCTATTAAGGGAAATGTTAAACTGTGTCTAGTTTTTCACTATTACAAATGTTACTTCAATAAAC
Source organism: Microcebus murinus (assembly GCF_040939455.1). Lineage (NCBI taxonomy): Eukaryota > Metazoa > Chordata > Mammalia > Primates > Cheirogaleidae > Microcebus > Microcebus murinus. Next base: position 98,859,623 of record NC_134112.1, read on the forward strand.
ATTCTTGTACACATCTCATGATGCATCTCTATAGGTGAGAGACATGTCTTATTTAATGAGTCTCTTTAGGATAGATTCCTAAGAATGGAACTGCTTTATCATACTGCATAGTTAGGTATCTTCAACTTAACTAGGTACTGCCAAATTGATTATACCAATGTACAGTGGACCACAGTTCCCATGGCCCACTTTCTCTCCAGCATGTGACATTGTGTGTTTTTACATTTTTAACAACCTGACTGGTGTCAAATAAGAGTTTTAGAGACCTGTGCTCTCTCTCCAAGATGGATTGGGCACGGACTAGGGGTGAGTAAGCCTTCGTCACCTTATTTCCTGTATGCACAGATGTATGTGCCAGTGGCTTTAAATGATGCTGTGTGCTTTATAAACATGTTATACACTTTGGTGTTAAGTTTTCTTATTAATATCAATTTTAAGAGGTTTGTGCTATGCTGGGTGTGGTGGCTCACACCTGTAATCTTAGCACTTTGGGAGGTTGAAGTGGGAAGATTGCTTGAGGCCAAAAGTCTGAGGTTGCAGTAAGCTATAATGGCGTCACTACACTCTAGCCTGGGTGACAGAGTGAGACCCTGTCTCAAAAGAAAAAAAAAAAACACAAATAAATAAAGCATGCTAATATAAAAAAAAGGTACACTTTATGTATGTAAGGACTGATATCTGTCTTTAAAACACTGAAAATTGAATTCAAGCCAAGTAGATGATCATCTATAAACCATTGGACTATCTAATACTGCTTCTCTTAAATCATTCTGATTTAGGAAATTAAAAAATGGATCATGGATGACACTAAGTTTACAATGAGAAAGGTTATAATTCCATGTTTATTCTGTGTGTCCTTGACATTTGGGATCTGGGCAACTCTGTTTTCAATGTATATGCACCATAACCATGCGAGCGACCATCAGAACAGAAGCCAGGAGCCTATATCAGCTTGGTCCCTTGGACAAAATGTGCAGCAACAAATTATCCATGACTCAGAGCAAATATCAAAACCACATGTAAAAGTCAAACATGAGCCTGAAGAACTGCAACCATTGGTTATATCTAGTAAGTATTTTGATTTTCTCTGTTAGCCATTTAAAAAAAAAGTATACCACAAATTTAAAATTTGGAAGAGGAAGAGAATGTCCTCTTTAGAGCAATTTAATTTTTAAATTATGAATATTTTATATATGCATAAATTTATACACAGAAAGTAAAGCAGGCTTTACTTACCACTTACATTTAACTTTTTACTTACCACTTACATTTAACATTTTTATGTAATTTGCTATATTTGCTTCAGATAGCTTTCAGTTTTGCAAATAAATCAATTTTACTAGGTACAGTAAAACCTTTACCCCCTCCTTCCCCCCCACAACCTCAGAGCTTGTAGCTAACCTAAAGGGATGGGTTTCTTTCTCATGCATGTCTTTTCCACTTCCTCTGTATCTTATCCCTAAGCAAAATATAATATTATGTATTTTTAATATATTTGTAGATATTCTGATGTATGTATCTTTTGGGAACTTGTTTTTTCACTCATAGTTTTATTTGTAAGAGTTTGTGCCATGTTCATGCGCATGAAGACCTACCATGTTTCCCCGAAAATAAGACGGAGTTTTATATTTATTTTTCCTTAAGAAGACACCCTAGGGCTTATTTTCAGGGGATGTGTGATTTTTTTTAAGTACGATACAACAATCTATATTTATTCAAATATAGTTAAGTTATCTTCTTCTGGAACATCATCGTAACTCTCCAAACCCTGAATTCCATCCTGAATTTCTTGCGACTCTATTTCCTTTAGAACCATTGGCCCCAATCTCTCATGCCGAGCACTAGAGCTCTCATGGGGCAGATGAGAAGAGCTGCTCGTCTTCTTTATCGCTCCTCGAGGAAATGCATGGGTTGTGCAGATATACTGGATAGCCACACCCATCACTAGGTCTTATTTTCGGGGTGGGGCTTCTATTGTGCAAATGCTTAGAAATCCTGCTAGGGCTTATTTTATGGGTAGGTCTTATTTTCGGGGAAACATGGTAGTTTACCAAAATTAACCCGAACAAAGAAATTAAAGGTAGAAATTAAAGCCTTAAGGAACAGGCCTCCATTCTGTGGCTCTCCTACTAGATGACCAGGTGTTGGCCCAAACCCCACCCCACAACTGGAGCCTGTGGCCCACAAGAGCCCCTCTGCAGCTCCCCTACCCTTTTCTCTTAGGTCACACCCTAATTCTGGCTTTTAGAGTCCTACCGCTCACAGGGATGAGCCCCCAGGGGAGCAGTGTTGCTTTCTGGAATGGGAGGGGACCCCCCTTCTCTGCCATATGAAACAAGTCTTGCGACAACATGAGATTGTTCCAGGCACCAGAGGGCACATATGGGTTTGGAACTGAGGCTCCAGCTAGTAGCAGTCACTTGCCTGTCCTCTTGTCTGGGGCAGATTTCTGCAAAAACTTCAGCTGTGGTCAGTGGGTAGTCATAGAGTCCAAGGATGCTGGTCTTCTTACAATCTCTATCTTAGACACATGTTTAATAGCCGTGGGTATCATTTATTTATAAAGCTTTTAGAAAAATACTTAAAAACAGAAGCAAAAAAGTGAAAATCAGCCATCATCTTTAGCACTTAAATGCATACATACATATGTATGTGCATATATATTATATATATATATGAGAAATTCCTTCCTTCATTCTTACCCCAAACAGGTGAATGCTTAACAGTTTGATGTGTACCACATTTTTTCTGTGACTTTACATGTGATTTGCTTTAATGATACATTATAGTATAATAATCTCTTTAGCTAAATACATGTAGAGGTGCCTCAATCTTTAGTAGTTGTGGAGTATGAATACATCAGATGTTATTTAGCCATTTTGCTACTGATGGACATTAGGTCGTTTCCTATTTTCTTACAGTTGCAAGCTGATGCAGGGAACTTCCTTTATGGTACATACACATAAGGAGAAACAAACATTTAATGTCATATTCATGCGGAACAGATTCCTAAAAATTGGAGTGCTAAACCATGGGGCACAGGCATTTTTTTAAGTTTTGGTAGAAACTGCTAAATTACTCTCCACCAGTGTAACCAGTTTACTTTTCCACTAATGGTGAAGGAGAGAAAGGATTTCCCCGTTACCCTGGCTGACTCCAGACGCTATCATATGTTTAATTTGTAGTCTACGCTTATTAGTTAGGGGGTGCAGGGACCTTGCCATGTGCACTCTGACCCTCGGGTGCCTATGCCCCTCCCCCCCCACCTCTCAGGATGCTTTCTGCTCAGGAGATCTCTGCTCTCAACTCTCTGTTTTACTTTTTGTCACCACGTCCTCTGATGACTGTACACTGTGTTTAGGAATTCTCACTTGTCCTCTATTTTGTATTTATAAGTCTTCTCACCCCACTTAATGTTAGTTCCCTAAAAGGGAGAGGTTCTGCACAAGAAGTTGCCTCCCAGGTCCAGATGAGAGAGATTTGAAGGCCTGAGCATTCCAGGCATAGAAACTGAGCAGAGGGCAAGACCACAGAAGCCAGAGCACCTAAGTGGAGGCGGCCCGTTGTGGATTTGTAATCTCAGTAATTCCCCCACAGAGAAACTCAGAAACAAAACCTTTTTGGTTTTGTGTATTTTTTTTTTTAACCCCATCCTTGCCCTGGGAACAGCTTCTTTCGTTCTGACAACTTGACGACATTGTTGTGTTTTTATTTTTATCTTTTTGAAGATATATTCTGGCCTTTAAATTCTAAACTCTTTTCTTTGAAGGATTGATTTTCCAATTGCTTTTTAAAATATGAGCATAGCAAAGTTATATCTTAGAATATTAGTCTTTGTTCTTTATATTGTATATTGCTGTGAAAATTTCACTCCAGATTAATGTGTGTAGAATTTTATATAAATGGAATCATAAAATATATACTCTTTCTTGTCTGGCTTTCTTCAATCAGCATATTTATTTTGAGATTCATGTTGCTGCATTTGGCAGTAGTTCATTCTGTTTTATTGTTGAGCGGTATGTTCCACTGAATGAATATACCACAATTTATCAATTCACCTGTTGACGAACATTTGAGTTGTTTCTGGCTTTTGGCTATCATAAACAGTGCTGATATGAATACTGGAATATAAGTCTTTGTTGTTTCTCTTAGGTAAATGCCTAAGTATGGGATGACTGGGTCATGTGGTGTATGCTCAACCTAAAGAAAATGCAAACTGTCCACCTAAGTACTGTGCCACTTTATACGAGTTTATGAGAATTCTATTTTCTCTAGATCTCTGCAAACACTTGACATGGTCCAGTCTTTAAATTTTAGCTATTATAATGGGTGATTAATAGTATTTAATATCATTGTGGTCTTAACTTGTATTCCCCTGATAACTAATAATTTTTGTGCACCTTTTCATGTGCTTAATGAACACCCACATATCTTCTTTTGTAAATTATCTTGAAGCTTCTGTCCATTTTTAAATCGGAATGTTTGTCTTATTGACTTTTAGGACTCCTTTATACATTCTGGATTCAAGTCCCTTGATATTTTTGCACAAGTCTATGGCTTGTCTTTGTATTCTCTTTTTTTTTAGACAGAGTCTCGCTTTGTTGTCCAGGCTAGAGTGAGTGCCGTGGCGTCAGCCTAGCTCACAGCAACCTCAAACTCCTGGGCTCGAGCGATCCTTCTGCCTCAGCCTCCCGAGTAGCATGCGCCACCATGCCCGGCTAATTTTTTATCTATATATCAGTTGGCCAATTAATTTCTTTCTATTTATAGTAGAGACGGGGTCTCGCTCTTGCTCAGGCTGGTTTTGAACTCCTGACCTTGAGCAATCCGCCCCGCCTGGGCCTCCCAGAGAGCTAGGATTACAGGCGTGAGCCACCGCGCCGGCCTTGTATTCTCTTTTGAATGGTTTTATTCAAAACACAATTTTACATTTTGATGATGTTCAATTCATCACATTTTCTTGTATGGTTCATGATTTTTATGTTTTATCTAAGAAACCTTAGCTTACTCCAAGTTCACAAAGCTTTCATTCTGTTTTCTTGGAGAAGTTTTAAAGTATACAGAGGCTGGGTGCAATTGGCTGGGTGCATCCCACCACTTTGGGAAGCTGAGGCAGAGGATTGCTTGAGGCCAGGAATTCAAGACCAGCCTGGACAACATAGCAAGACCGCCATCTCTACAAAAAATAAAAAATTAGTCAGGTGTGGTGATGTGTATCTGTAGTCCCAGCTACTTGGGAGGCTGAGGCAGGGAGATTGCTTGAGCCCAGGAGTTCAAGGTTGCAGTGAGCTGTGGTTGGTCCACTATATTCCAGCCTGGGCAAAAATTATTTTTAATTAAAAAATAAAATAAAATTTTTAAAAATTAAGTATATGGATATCCAGTTGATCAAGTACCATTTTTTGAAAAACTGCCTTATCCCCACGTTGGCAGCTTTGTTAAGAATCAATTGACCAAGCCGGGCGCGGTGGCTCACGCCTGTAATCCTAGCTCTCTGGGAGGCTGAGGCGGGCGGATTGCTCGAGGTCGGGAGTTCGAAACCAGCCTGAGCAAGAGCGAGACCCCCGTCTCTACTATAAATAGAAAGAAACTAATTGGCCAACTAATATATATATAGAAAAAATTAGCCGGGCATGGTGGCTCATGCCTGTAGTCCCAGCTACTTGGGAGGCTGAGACAGAAGGATCGCTTGAGCCCAGGAGTTTGAGGTTGCTGTGAGCTAGGCTGACGCCATGGCACTCACTCTAGCCTGGGTAACAAAGCAAGACTCTGTCTCTAAAAAAAAAAAAAAAAAAAGAATCAATTGACCATTTTTGTGCAGATTTATTTCCGAACTCTGTTCTGGTTATTTTAAAAATTATTTGGGTTATTCTGAATCTTTTGCTTATCCATATAAATTTTAGAAACAGCTTGTCAATTTCTACCCCAGAAAACCTGCTGGCATTTTAAATGGAATTGCACTGGGGAGAATTGACATCTTCAGAATATTGCTTTAACTGCATCTCACATATTTTGTTATGTTACATTTTTATTCAGTTCTATGTATTTTTGTATTTCCATTAAGCCTTTCTCTTTGGATTATTTGGATTATTACTTTCTGTTACTGATATCCAGTGTGATTCCATTATGGTCAGGAAATACACTCTCTGATTTGATTCTTTTACATTTCTGGGGGTTTGTTTTATGATCCAGGATATACTCTGTCTTGGTGAGTGTTCCATGGATGCTGAAAATATATATTCTGCTATTGTCAGGTACCGTGTTCCCTGTATATGTCAATTAGATCCTGTTGATTATATTGTTTAATTCTATATCCTTGCTGATTTTTTGGCTAGTAGTTCTATTAATTGCTAAGAGTAATAGATTGTTGAAGATCTCAGCTATAATTGTGAATTTTTTCTGTTTCTCCTTTCAACTCTATCAGGTTTTGCTTAATGGTTTTTCAGCCTCTATTGTTTGGTGCACAGTCGACCCTTGAACAACATGGGTGAATAAGGGCATCACCCCCCCAATCCCCGCACAGTCAAAAATCCACGTATAACTTTTTTTCTTTATTCTTTTTTTTTTTTGAGACAGAGTCTCGCTCTGTTGCCCTGGCTAGAGTGCTGTGGTGTCAACCTAGCTCACAGCAACCTCAAACTCCTGGCTCAAGCGATCCTTCTGCCTCAGCCTCCTGAGTAGCTGGGACTACAGGCATGCGCCACCATGCCCGGCTAATTAATTTTTTCTATATATTTTTAGTTGGCCAACTAATTTCTTTCTATTTTTAGTAGAGACGGTGTCTTGCTCTTGCTCAGACTGGTCTCAAACTCCTGACCTTGAGCGATCCTTCCTCCTCGGCCTCCCAGAAAGCTGGGATTACAGGCGTGAGCCTGGCCTGCCGTTATTTTGTTTTGTGTTTTTGTTTTTTTTGAGACAGAGTCTCACTTTGTTGCCCAGGCTAGAGTGAGTGCTGTGGCGTCAGCCTAGCTCACAGCAACCTCAAACTCCTGGGCTCAAGCAATCCTCCTGCCTCAGCCTCCCGAGTAGCTGGGACTACAGGCATGCACCACCATGCCCGGCTAATTCTTTCTATATATTTTTAGTTGACCAATTAATTTCTTTCTATTTATAGTAGAAATGGGGTCTCGCTCTTGTTCAGGCTGGTTTCGAACTCCTGATCTCGAGCAATCCGCCCGCCTCGGCCTCCCAGAGTGCTAGGATTACAGGCGTGAGCCACAGCGCCTGGCCTGGCGTTATTTCTTATAGCGCTTTTTCAATCCTATTTTCCCTCCTCTCATTCTGTAACTCCTATAATATGAATTTAACTCCCTTGTTATCCCACAGGTCCCTGAGACTCTCTTCATTTTTTTCAGTTCATTTTCTCTGTTGTTCACATTGGGTACATTCTATTGATCTGTCCTTAAGTTCACTGAGTCTATCCTTTGTATCACTCTATTAGTAAGCTCATCCTTACTTTTAGTAAGTGAGTTTATTTAGATCATTGTATTATTCAGTTCTATAATTTCCATTTGGTTCTTTTTATATAATTTCCATTTCTTTGCTGAGATTTTTTTACTCATTTGTTTCAAGCATTTTTATGATAGCTCCTTTAACATCCTAATCAAATAATTCCAACCTCTGATTCATCTCAGTGTTAGCATTTGTTGATTATCTTTTCATTCAGTTTGCAATCTTCCTGGTTCTTGCTAGGACAAATGATTTTTTATTGTATCCTGGACATTTTATTTTATTTTATTTTCTAAATTTCAAATACATTCTTTTTTAATTTTTTTTTTATTTTTGAGACAGTCTCTCACTTTGTTGCCCAGGCTAGAGAGTGCCGTAGCATCAGCCTAGCTCACAGCAACCTCAATCTCCTGGGCTCAAGCAATCCTTCTGCCTCAGCCTCCCAAGTAGCTAGGACTACAGGCATGCGCCACCATGCCCAGCTAATTTTTTCTATGTATATTAGTTGGCCAATTAATTTCTTTCTATTTGTATAGTAGAGACAGGGTCTCACTCTTGCTCAGGCTGGTTTTGAACTCCTGACCTTGAGCAATCCTCCTGCCTCGGCCTCCCAGAGTGCTAGGATTACAGGTGTGAGCCACTGCGCCCGGCTTGGACATTTTAGATGTTGTGAGACTTTGGATCCTATTTAAGCTTCTTTTTGGTAGACAGTCTCCCTGCATGCCTGAGATGGAGCAAAGGGATCACGTGAGGGTATATGTTCAGCTTCCTGCTGGGCCCGTGCACACCACCCAGTACATTGCCTCATTGCAGATGGATGGAGTAGACGTTGCCCTTTGGCTGCCCCAATACCATCCCTGTGAAATGGGGCAGTGACTTGCATGACATTGTCATCTCTGAGTTCAGCTCCCTGCTAGACCCTGCTGACACCAAGGGGAAGATGCGGGAAGCAGAATGTCAACTAGCATGCCTCTCATCCCCTTGTTCTGCCTCATTGACACCAAATAGGAGAGGCTCAGTTCCCCAATGGGCCTCGCTGGCACCAGGGAAGGCGAGAAGTGCAATATCAACTACCTTGACTTACATCACCTGTTTCTCTCTTGTTGCTGCCAGGTGGGGTGGGGGGTAGAAGTTCAGCTCCCCACTGACCCCTGCACACACCAAGGGCTTGGAGAACGTGGAGTGCCACTAGACTGACCTCACAGAACTTTGCAGAACCTCGCTAATTCTAATTGCTGCCAGGTGGGGTTGGAGGCTCACCACGCCACTGACACTAACTTAAGGAGAATTGGAATGTCACCTTCTTCCACCAGGTAGTGCTGTGGAAGACCAGTTTCCGCTGAGCCTGCCGACACCACCCGGACAGGTAATGAGAACGTGCCTGCATCTGCTCAATGAATGATCGGGTTCTGCTCAGCCCCCATGGCATTTGACCGGACCAGGGTAGGAATTGCCAAAGGTTTCTGAGGTCAGGCTACCCTTTCTCCAGCTCTTTAGCTAGGCAAAATTGGCTTATCTTGGAGCTTTTTTCGTCTGTGCCTATTGAGATGTCCAGTTGGAGGCTTCCATGCCCCCGATCTGGGAGTTATGGGAGGCAATAAGAAAATCTGCAGGCTGGGCGCAGTGCTCATGCCTGTAATCCTAGCACTCAGGGAGGCCGAGGCGGGCGGATTGCTTGAGCTCAGGAGTTTGAGACCAGCCTGAGCAAGAGGGAGACCCCATCTTTACTAAAAAAAGAAAATACAAAAATTAGCCAGTCACCTAAAAATGAAACAAAAAATCATCCAGGCATGGTGGCACATGCCTATAGTCCCAGCTACTCGGGAGGCTGAGGCAGGAAGATCGCTTGAGCCCAGGAGTGTGAGGTTGCTGTGAGCTAGGCTGATGCCACGGCACTCTAGCCAGGGCAGCAAAGCGAGACTCGGTCTCAAAAAAAAAACCAAGAAAATCTGCAGAGCTCACCATGTCCCTCATCAAGTCCCAAGGCCGTTAGGCCACCAGCATCTTTTAGAGCCGTCCTATGTTTATCTGTTAACGTCCAGGACTTTTCAGTTGTAAGGAAGAGGATTTGGAAGGAATGGGCTGCTCCCTCTTGACCAGAACCCCCTTCAGGTATAGCCTTTTATATTAATTTTGGGAAGCACTGTGTGGGCATTTAGTTGCAGCTTTTTAATGTCACTGAGTACAAGCTCATTGCTATTAAGTATCTATTTTGACTCATATCTTTTAGTCTAAAGTGACTTTATGCTCTGTCCAGTGAATTATATACTTTTTTTTTTAGTCAGAGTCTCACTTAGTTGCCCAGGACTAGAGTGAGTGCCATGGCATCAGCCTAGCTCACAGCAACCTCAAACTCCTGGGCTGAAGCAATCCTCCTGCCTCAGCCTCCCGAGCAGCTGGGACTACAGGCACGTGCCACCATGCCAGCTAATTTTTTCTATATATTTTTAGCTGTTCAATTAATTTCTTTATATTTTTAGCAGAGACGGGGTCTCGCTCTTGCTCAGGCTGCTTTTGAACTCCTGACTTTGAGCGATCTGCCCGCCTCAGCCTCCCAGAGTGCTAGGATTACAGGTGGGAGCCACCACGTCTGGCCTATATACTTTTTTAAAAAGATATTTTGACTCTTGTATTCTTTGACTATTCTTTTGCTTTTAACCATTTTAGCTAGTTTTGTTTATATTTTATAACTACATTTTGTTTTTTTAGTCTCACCTAAAAGATTTTATCTTTTATTAATGAATTTACCCCAACTTCATTTATTGTTATGACTGATTTGGGTTGTCCTCTGTCAACTTGTTTTATTCTCGCTAATGGAATTTTAGGAGAGGGATTTCGGCTCTCGTTCTTGCCCCTTCCCTAAATCATTCTGTGACTACAATTTCACACTACGGTTGTGAATTTCACCTAATGGTTGTTTCACACTGTGGCTGAACAGTTTCCTTCCATGGAAGACTTAGTGACTGAAGAATAGCCAGTTGTTCATACTTTGTTAAAGAATCTGCTTTGATTTGTGTAAATACTCTGTTCCTACCTTTAATCTTGTCATCTGGGGGTAGTTTAGATTCCAAGAACATAACCTGTCTGATTATGAAAGGTGTGAATTCAGATTAGAGTCATTTCTGTTGTTCTGCATCAATGTGACAGCAGTAAGCCTTTACTTACGTGACTCTAATAACCTTTTCTTTCAGATGAGGATTTTAACTATTCGGACCCAGAATTTCTTGGTGGATTTTTAAAGTATGGATTTAATACCATTATCAGTAGAAGTGTGGGCTTTGAGAGAGCTGTACCAGATACCAGGCATAAAATGTATGTTCCTTCTACCTATATAGATATGTATTTAACCCGTTACTAACCAGACCCGTTACTAACCAGATGTTAATTTTAGCAAATTAGGAGTCTTATAATATGGATTCTTATTTTTAGAGCTTGAAGTCGGATAATGTCAAGATGCCATTTCAAGATTCCAATGCTCATAGTGTAGAGAATATCTTCTGCATTGGCACAGAGTGTGCTCTGGGGGGGCTCCAAGAATTGAGTCACCCACAGATCTTTTCATTAAATCACCAAGAAGGGGTTTTGGCCAAAGGAATTCATTCCTGATATAAAATGCCTTGGACAGATACCTATTTTTTCCTTCAAAGTCTGCTTTTTTAAAATTGTTCCTTCAATCATTTGTGTTGATGCATTTTTTTAAAATGTATGGTAAAATACATATAACATAAAAGTTACCATTTTTGCCACTTTTAAATGTACAATTTAGGGATATTAAGTACATTCACATTGTTGTGCAATTGTCATTACTATCCATCTCCAGAACTTTTTCATCACACCCAATGGAAACCCTGTATCCATTAAACAGCTTCCCATTTCCTCTTCCTCCCAGCCCTGACAGCAGCCATTCTACTTTGTGTCTGTATGAATTTGACAACTCTAGGTACCTCATATAAGTAGAATCATACAGTATTTGTCTTTTTCATGACTGGTTTATTTATTTCACATAGCATAAGGTCCTCAAGGCTCATCCATGTCGTAGCATGTGTTAATCCCTTTTTAAAATCTGTCAGGTTCTGATAGTTTCAGGTAAAAAGGGATGGTATTCTGCTTTAATTTTAAATGAGAAGCCCTTAAAGAGTACAGACATCTTCCACTAAAACAGACAAAGGCCAAGTTCCAGGAAACAGGAGCAAGTGGGGCACTTTGCTTCATTGCAATTTGTGTGCAACACAAACATGTGAAGCCACAAATATCATTTACGATATAGCACACTTAAGAGATGTAGTGATTGTACATAATTGCACATGACCTCTCTGGATCATAATAGAAGAAAAAGAATGTAAATTTACTCAAACCATGCAACATGACATGAATTTCATTTAGAGGACAATGTTTTACTCAACTGAATATTTAACTGCCACAAAGGTAGGTCAATATTTTTTAATGCCTTTAGGTTATGGATTTCTCTAAGTGCCACAATTTCTACCCCCTAAATCTCACTTTCTAAAATAGTGTGAGTGCCTTTGTTTCCATTCCCCACAACACGGGATTATTTGTTAGGAAAAACAGAAAGTTTAGAGATATTTGTCCAAAAAGGGAAGTGGACTTGGCTGTTTTATATTAAAAATACTAACTAATTTAATTGTAAATTTAATTCTGTATGAAGAACACTACTATGTTTATAATATATTTTAAATGCTAAGAGTAGCTACTACTATCTTGAGTCCAAGCAGATTTTCAGCCATTATTATAGTAACCATATTATTACATTAAATGGAATTTCCATTTCAGCATTGCCTTTGTTTTCTTAATTTAGTTTTTATTTCTTAATCAAAAATTAAAATTGTGTATATTTATGATGTAGAACATAATGTTTTAATATATGTATACACTGTGGAATGGCTAAATCAAGCTAATTAACATATGCACTATCTTACATACTTACCACTTTTTGTGCTAAGAGCACTTAAAATCTACTCTCTTAGCAACTTTCAAGTATACAATATGTTGTTATTTTAGGTTTCACAATGAGCGAGATCATGTGGTATTTGTCTTTCTGTGCCTGGCTTATTTCACTTAATATAATGTCCTTCAGGTTCACCCATGTTGTTGCAAACGACAAATTTTTTTCCTTCTTTTGTTAAGGCTGAATAGTATTTCATTGTATACATGTACTACATTTTCTTTATCCCTCAGCCATTGATGGACACTTAGGTTGATTCCATATCTTGGCTATTGTGAAAAATGCTGCAATGAACAAGAGTGCAGATATCTCCTCAGCATACTGAGTTTATATCCTTTGGATATATATCTAGAAGTGGGATTCCTGGGTCATACTGTTTTTTCATAATGGCTGTATTAATTTATGTTCCCACCAACAGTGTGCAAGGATTCCCTTTTCTCCACATTCTTGACAACACTTGTTAGATTTTGTCTTTTTGATAACAGCCATTCTAACAGGTGTGAAGTGGTATCTCATTGTTTTAATTTGTATTTCCCTGATGATTAGTGATGGTGATCATTTTTTCATGTACCTATTGGCCATTTACATATCCTCTTTTGAAAAATGTCTGTTCAGGTCCATTGCTGATCTTTTGATCAGGTTATTTATTTTCTTACTATTGAGTTGTTTGAGTTCCTTATATATTTTGGGTGTTAACCTTTTGTCAGATGTATGGTTTGCAAATATTTTCTCCCATTCTGTATGTTGTCTCTTCACTCTGTTGATTGTTTCCTTTGCTGTGCAAAAGCTTTTTAATTTGATGCAATCCCATTTGTCTATTTTTGCTTTTGTTGCCTGTGCTTTTGGGGTCATATTGAAAAAATCATTCCCCAGACCAATGTCAAAGAGTTTTCCCCCTATGTGTTCTTCTAATAATTTTACAGTTTCAAGTCTTATATTTAAGTTTTTAATCCATATTGAGTTGATTTTTGTATATGCTATAAGATGAGGGTCTATTTCATTCTTATGCATGTGGATATCCAGTTCTCTCAGTACCATTTGTTGAAGAGACTGTCATTTCCCCATAACATGTTCTGGGCATTGATAATCAATTGACCATAAATGCATGGATTTATTTCTGGCCTTTTTATTCTGTTCCATTGGTCTATGTGCCTGTTTTTATGCCAGTACTGTGCTGGGATTTTTTAAAAACATTATTTCTTTTTGTTTCCACACACAGCATTGACAGTGCTTGCTATTTTGGTTACTATTAATACTATAGGTTTGTAGCAGATTTTGAAATCAGGTGGTGTGATGCCTTTGGCTTTGTTCATTTTACTCAAGGTTGCTTTGGCTATTTGGGGTCTTTTGTGGTTCTATATGAATTTTAAGATTGTTTTTTTCTATTTCTCTGAAGAATGACATTGGAATTTTGATAGAAATTACATTGAATCTGTAGATCACTTTGGGTAGTATGGACATGTAAACAACATTAAATCTTCTAATCCATGAACATGTGGTATCTTTTCATTTGTGTTTTCTACAATTTATTTCATCAATGTTTCATAGTTGTCAGTGTACAGATCTTTTACCTCCTTGGTTAAATTTTTTCCTAAGTTGCTTTTTCTTTTAGCTCTTGTAAATGGGATTGTTTTCTTGATTTTTTTTTTGATACTTTGTTGTTAGTGTATAGAAAAACTATTGACTTTTTATGTTGGCTTTATATCCTATAATATAACCAAATTTTTTTATTAGTTCTAACAGTTTTTTGTGGAGCGTATAGGGTTTTCTATATATTATGTTGGCTTTATATCCTATAACATAAACAAATTTTTTTATTCTAACAGTTTTTTGTAGAGCATATAGGGTTTTCTCTATATAAGATCATGTTTGGGCCAGGTGCGATGGCTCACGCCTGTAATCCTAGCACAATGGAAGGCCAAGGAGGAAGGATTGCTCAAGGTCAGGAGTTCGACACCAGCCTGAGCAAGAGCGAGATCCTGTCTCTACTAAAAATAGAAAGAAATTAATTGGACAACTAAAAATATATAGAAAAATTTAGCCGGGCATGGTGGCACATGTCTGTAGTCCCAGCTACTCGGGAGGCTGAGGCAGAAGAATTGTTTGAGCCCAGGAGTTTGAGGTTGCTGTGAGCTAGGCTGATGACATGGCACTCTAGCCTGGGCAGCAGAGTGAGACTCTGTCTCAAAAAAAAAAAAAAGATCATGTTGTCTGAAAATAGAGATAACTTCTTCCTGATTTGAATGCCTGATTTGCCATTTCTGATTTGAATGCCTTTTATTTTTTTCTCTTGCCTAATTGCTCTGGCTAGAAATTCCAGTATTATGTCCAACAGAAGTAGAAAGAATAGGCATCCTTGTCTTGTTCCTTTTCTTAGAGGAAAAGCTTTCAATGTTTTGCCATTGATCATGATGTTAGCTGTGGGTTTGTCATATATGGCCTTTATTGTGTTGCAGCACATTCCTTTTATACCTAATTTGTTGAAGGTTTTTAATCATAAAATGATGTGGAATTTTGCCAAAGGCTTTTTCTGCATCTATTGAGATGATGATATGGTTTTTGTCCTTCATTCTCTGAGTGTGGTGTTCCATATTTATTGTTTTGGTCATGTTGAATCATCCTTGTATCCCAGGGAACAATTCTACTTGATCCTGGTGAATGATCCTTTTAATGTACTGTTGAATTTGGTTTGTTAGCATTTCCTTGAGGATTTTTGCATTGGTGTTCCTGAAGGATATTGGCCTATAATTTTCTTCTCTTGTAGTGTCCTTGTCTGGTTTTTGTATCAGGGTAATGCTGGCCTCATAAAATGAGTTTGGAAAATATTCATTCCTTTTCAATTTTTTGGAAAAGTTTGAGGAGAATTGATATTAGTTCTTCTTTAAATTTTTGATAGAATTCAGGCCAGGCACGGTGGCTCATGCCTGTAATCCTAGCACTCTGGGAGGCCTAGGGGGAAGGATTGCTCAAGGTCAGGAGTTCGACACCAGCCTGAGCAAGAGCGAGATCCTGTCTCTACTAAAAATAGAAAGAAATTAATTGGACAACTAACAATATGTAGAAAAAATTAGCCGGACATGGTGGCACACACCTGTAGTCCCAGCTACTCGGGAGGCTGAGGCAGAGGCAGAAGGATAGCTTGAGCCCAGAAGTTTGAGGTTGCTGTGAGCTAGGCTGATGCCATGGCACTCTAACCTGGGCAACAGAGTGAGACTCTGTTTAAGAAAACAAAATAAAATAAAATAAAATAAATAAATTTTTGATAGAATTCAGCAGTGAAGTCATCCAGTGCTGGATGGATGGGATATGTCTATTACTGATTCAATCTCCTTACTGATTATTGGTCTCTTCAAATTTTCATTTTCTTAATGATTCAGTCTTGATAGATTGTATGTTTCTAGGAATTTATCCATTTCTTCTAGGTTGTCTAATTTGTCAGCATATAATTATTTATAGTAGTTTTTTATGATCCTTTGTATTTCTGTGGTATCAATTGTTAAGACTCTTTTCACATGATTGCAGTGGGAACAATGATTTTATATTTTGACCCTATTTTTTGGCCCCAGCTGTTGAGCCCAGGGATGAGTACCTGGGCCAAGTTGGGCCAGTGAATTTTTTCCTATAAATTTTTGATCTTGGGGAAGAGAAAATCCTATCAGTTTCTCCATTGGTGCTGGACTACAAGATATGCTGATATTAAGCACATTTACCACTCTATGGAATTAAAGAAGTGGAAATGAGCCCAGTTACAGAGAGAGAATAATAATCATAGTGAGCCTATACCTCTATATGCTGGGCCCTGTTCTGAGCATCAAACACATGTTAATTCATTGAACCCTCACAGCCCTGTGAGGTAGGTTATGTTGCTATTATTATTACCATTAGATCATTCCTAGATGTAAAGATAAGAGCAGAGGTGCAGAGAGTGTTTAGATGTCACTCGAGCATCTCGTTCCAATAGCTTTTTGAGGCTCCAGCTGCATTCCTGTAACTAGGTCTTGTGAGACATTTAGGTCATCTTTTAATATACCTCCCTTCCTTTTGTTTAGGTTAGCTCTAGTAGTTTTCTGAAATTTACCACCAAAATATTTCAAAATATAACCAAATAATATAGCAATCCAAACTGCAATTAACAGTTAATGACTAATATTACTAGAACTCAGCTTCTATTGTTCTTTCATGTACACAAAAAAAATAATAAAACACTTTTGTCAAGTACTTGGAAGAAATCCAATCACACCATATCTATTACCCTTTTGTGTTACAACAGACTCCATAAATATAAGAATAGGGCACAATGAGTTTTATTTGAAGGGAATACAGTAAAGTTAATGTGAACCTTTCCATGTGTATGAGTCTAATAATTCATTTTTATAATAGAAACTAAAATATGGATATAATTTGTGTTTATACTATTTAAAATATAACTAAGATTACCAAAGAGAGTCTCAGGAAAGAGCAACTAGTACTGGCATTAAGAAGAGGGAACTGATTTAGATAATATTAGAGTAACATAAGTTAAAGACATTTTTATATCTTAATTTTTGTATTTTTAGATGTCCTGTCATCTTGTTATCACAGTCATCAATGGAAGGAGTAAAGAGGAAAAAAGATGAAATAGGGACAGGGGTTTGACTGAGACCCTAAAACATCCAAGGCTTTTAAATGGATCATTTTCTTCTCATCATTTATGCCTGCAGGTGTCGTCAAAAGCATTACTCATTCCATCTACCTTCTGCCAGTGTCATCATCTGCTTCCATAATGAAGAATTTAATGCCTTGCTTCGGACATTATTCAGTGTTGTGAATCTCACTCCAGATAATTTCCTTGAAGAAATTATTTTGGTAGATGACATGAGTGAATTTGGTAAGATAGAACACTGATTATCTAATCTACTTTGAAGGTAGTGTTCTCCCTGATGGCACCTGAGTATTTTATATGAAGAATACTTTTGGTGGGTGTTGAGGCAGGCACTACAATGCCTCTTTTGTAGAGACCCAGTCTAAGCCGGGCATGGTGGCATGTGCCAGTAGTGCCAACTCCTCGGGAGGCTGAGGCAGGAAGATCGCTTGACCCCAGAGTTTGAGAGTTTGAGGTTGCAGTGATCTATGATGATGCCACTGCACTCTAACCTGGGCAACAGAATGAGACCCTGTCTCAAAAAAAGAAAGAAAGAAAGTTAGAATTTCTGTGGAATAGCATGGTTTTTAGGAAACAGTCATAATGATGGTAAATTGTTTCAAATTTCCATAGTTGCAATTTATAAATTGTCAAATGTTGGATATTTTTCCAGATGATTTGAAAGAAAAACTAGACTATCACTTGGAAATTTTTCGAGAAAAGATTAAGTTAATAAGAAACAAAGAGAGAAAGGGGCTGATTCGAGCAAGGCTGATTGGAGCATCTCGTGCATCAGGTAGGAACATTCCTGAGGACATGAGCCAGTGACGTGTCACAGGGATCCTACTTTCCTGTGCAGGAGCAATCCCATGCACGAATAATCCAGCGGTAGACCGCATCTCCACTGGCTTTATCAGAAGAGTGGAAATATTACTCCAGCCATATTAGCCTTTGATCTTCTTTCGCCTACCAAAAGTATTCTGCTAAAGCAGAATACTGCCAATTTGTTATTTTGAATGAAAGATATTCTTTTGCAGGGACTGTAATGTCAGCCCCTGTAACGGGCTGAGTTCCCCGGGTGCAAACTCTGAGGTGGAGTGAGGAAAGGCGACTGGACGGGTGTGCAGGGAGATGAGGCGCCTGCCGCGGGCAGGTCTGAAGCCAGGCCCCGGGAAGTTCAGGGCCCCACAAGGAAATGACAAGAGAAAGTGTGCTGGGGGAGGCGCCTGTGAAGGATAAAGGAGAGAGGAAGTAGTGTGGGCGGAAGCTTCCGGCCTGACACCCATGAAGGGCGAGAGGAGGCGGTGGTTAACCTCGAAGAGCTTCCGCTCGAGGTGCGCCTTTCAGAAAGGCTCGGCCGGTAGTGGGGAGCCCGGGTGCAAAGTTGGCCGGTGGGGGAGTCCTGCATCGGGCCTGAATGGCCCACCTTTAATACCCCTCTATACGCACACTGTGCTTAGTCACTGGGTTGGGAGCACCCTGGAGAGAGTGTGACCTCGGTGTCAACTGCAGTAGATCCCAAAGCTTTGGCAGCAGGAAATTGTCAAGTGCGCTCCTCACAGCAGGTTCTCTTGAAGGGAGCTCTGAGCAGCACAGTCTCAGGGCTGCGACAAGGAGCGGTTCACAGAGGTCCCAGATCCAGGTGAGGGGATCAGGCATGACATTGGATGTGAACACCGCTCTCCCCTCCCATGGGAGGAGGCATCGCTTTGGACATGTTAGCCATGGCCAGCCAAGGGCAGGCCCTCAGGAAGGACTCACTTGTGAGCCATCAACTGTCAACACTGCTGGGCGCTGAGTCCTGAGGACGTATGAGGAGCTCACTGAGGGTCCACGCTGCCTATTCAAGCTCCACAAATACCCTTTGGAGGGATGTATAGGAAAAGTCCTGTATCAGGCAGGCTTGGCCTCATTCCCTCACTCATCACAGGCCCTAAAGAGAAGTTGGCTGAATCTGGGACAACCAATATGGTTCTTAGATAGAATGCAAAAGAATGCTTGGTTGGTTATCTCTAAAAACAATAAATGACATAATCCTTTCTATAATTACAGAGGCCAAGAGAAGTAGAGCAACTTTTCCTAACAATGAACTTCAGATTCTCACAAAATATTCTTATGAGTGAGAGAATCAGCTGAGGAACATCTATAGCACATACATTTTCCCTATAAAATACTTTATGATGAGTGAAAAACAATGTTCCATTGAAATGTAGGTGCTAGGTGGCTTGTTCCCACATTTTGTACTAATTTAAATCAGTACTTAGAAAAATTCTGTGTTAATTTTGCGTAAAGTATACTTTTAAGTTGCTTTTTAATTTATAAGACTACATTTATGGTGTTTGGGATCAACCAAATTGTCAAAGTTGCAAATATTTAAATCTTTAAATTCTAAGGGTAAAAGTGTACACTATATATGACAAAGAAGACATCACAAGTCAGTATAGGAAGAGAGACTTGTAAAATTTGGTTTTTTTATTTAAATTTTGTTTTGTTTTGTTTAATTTTTTTGTTCTATAAGAAAACCTTATACCCATTAAGCAGTTTCTCCCCAATTTTCCCTTCACTCTAGACCCTGGCAACCACCAATCTGTGTTCTGTCTCTTATGGACTTACCTATTCTGGATATTGCAAAGAAATGGAATCATATAACATATGCTCTTTTGTGTTGGCTTCTTTTACTTAGCATGATGTTTCTAAGGTTCATCCACATTGTAGATGTATTGGTACTTCATTCATTTTTATGGCTGAATAATATTCCATTCTATTATAGGGCACAGTTTGTTTCTCCATTCATCTGTTGATGACTGTTTGGGCTGTTTCCATCTTTTGGCTATTATAAATAGTATTGTGGGTAATATGCACATACATGTATTTGTTTGAATTCTTTTGGGTATGTACCTAGCAGTGTAACTGCTCAGTCATATGGCAATTCTATGTTTACTTTTTTGAGGAGCTGCCAAAATCTTTTCTACCGTGACTGCACCATTTGTATTCCTACCAGCAATATACAGAGTTCTAATTTCTCCACATCCTTGCCAAAACTTGTTATTTTCAATTTTTAAAATTCTAGCCATCATAGTGAGTGTGAAATGGTACCTCAGATGGGTTTTAACTTGTATTTGCTTAATGATAAATGATGTTGAGCATCTTTTCATGTGTTTGTTAGCCATTTCTACATCTTTGGAGAACCAGATGTTTATTTTTACCTATCAAATTAACAGACATGATTTTAAAATGCTAATGTTATATAATATTATAGAAGCTATTTTAGGTAAAAGATGCAAAGGGTAAAACTGTGTGCTGCCAATAGCATGAAAAATTTATGTATGTTCAAAATGAGACACTTCTTAGCTCAGTTTTGGTTGACAGGAAGACAACAAATGTTATATTCCAAAGTGAGTTGTCAGACTGACCATGATAAATTTCAAAATAGATATCTGAGAACCAATGAGACAACTCAGCCACACTGAGTCTGATTGTTAGAGATTAGAGGAGATTTAAGGAGAAAGCTGCTGGTTGAAGCCTGGTGAGAGGGACTTGATTGGAGTTCCTTGTACTGAGATTAACACATTCTCAGCACATTGCTAACAAAATAAGATGTGAGCTAATGTTAATTGGACTGTGGCTGGCTGCAAAACCAAGGATACATGCTTCTAGGTTAGTGTCTATATTTGTGGCAGAGTTTGGTCAGGTGATGTTTGAGTGAGAGTGCTGCAGGGGTCATCTTAGATGGTCTCCAGTGTGACTATCCAGAAGGATGGACAGCTCTCAGCAGAGGAGAAGCTGGAGGTAGAACACGGATCTTAAGGAGCTGAGGAGAGAGTGTGGACCATCAGAAGAGAATGCACTTGCCTGGCATGGGAACTGTCGTCAAGAGACCACAGGGATGGAAAGGAGGGGGTCCTGAAAATTATCATGCCGGACACACCCTGAGAGAAGAAATCAGCTTAAAGGGCACCATGCTATCCTTAGCACAGGTCCAGGCAGGAAAGAACTTTCTTTCCCTGACTCTCCTCCTCTCTCACCCACCATTCCCATCAGCATTAGACAGCATTCCAGTTGCTCCACAACCTTACCAACACTTGCTATTGTCTGTCTTTTTTATTCTAGCCATTCTAGCGGGTGTGAAGTGACATCTCGTTGTGATTTTGATTAAGATTTCGTTAATGACCTATGATGTTGAACACCTTTTCACATTCTTGGTAGTCAATTGTATAGTAGTCAACTTCTTTGAATAAATGTCTATTTAACTCCTTTGCCCATTTTTAAATCAAGTTATTTGGCTTATTGTTACTGAGTTGTAAGAGTTCTTTATACATTCTGGATACAGGTCCTTTATTAGATTTATGATTTGCAAATGTTTTCTCCCATTTTATGGATTTTTTTTCAGTTTCTTGATGGTTTCTGTTTAAGCACAAAAGTCTTTAGTTTTGTTGAAGTCCAATTATGTATTTTTTCCTTTGTCACCTGTGTTTTTGGTGTCATATCTAAGAAATCATTTGGTCTAACCCAAGGTCATAAAATTTATGCCAGTATTTTCTTCTGAGTTTTCCTTTTTCCTCCCAAACCCTTAGTAAATTTGCATTTTCTGAGTTTTATAGTTTTAGCTCTTACCTTAGTTCTGTGATCTTTTTGACTTAATTTCTGAGTATGTATGGTATGAGGCAGGGTTCCAACTTCATTCTTTTGCATGTGAATACCTAGTTGTCTCAGCACCATTTATTGAAAAGACTATACTTTCTCCATTGAATTTTCTTGGCCCTTGTCAAAACTCAATTGACCATAAACACAATGTTTATTTCTGTACACTCAGTTCTATTTCTTTGGTCTATATATCTATCCTTATGCTAGTATTGGATAATTAACTAGTTACTCAATTACTAGTAATCACTGTTTTGATTATTGTTGCTTTGTAGTAAGTCTTGAAATCAGGGAGTCTTTCAACTTTGTTTTTCTTTTTCAAGATTGTTTTGGCTAATTTGTGTCCCTTGCCTTTCTGTCTGAATTTTGTCATCAATTTCTACAAAAAGAATCAGATGGGATTTTGATAGGTGTTGCACTGCATCTGTAGATTGATTTGGAGATTATCTCCATTTTAACAATATTAAGTCTTCTGATCCAAACTTCTCTAATGATGTTATGTTGTCTATAGAAAAGGTCTAAACTCTGCTACCTGAATTTTGAGGTTCCTTCCAAGTTGAGCCCATATAATGTGCTTTGACAACACACTCTCTTTACTTTGGCCATGCCAATTATTCTCCTGTCCTCTAAGTAGAATTAGACCCTCATTAAATCTTGAACTCAACAGCAAAAATTATTATGCATCTTTGCATCCCAACCACCAAACTCAATGCCTAAGAAGGTATCCTCTCAGTAAAAGTTTGCTAAAATAAGTCGATCGGTCAAGGCCAAGCTAAAATCTTTTCTTTTTTCTTTTCTTTTTTAAATTAAGGCCTAGCTCAGTTCCACCTGCTTATCAGGTTCACTGGCCTCTTCTGAACAACTGTGGCACACGATGTCCCGCATTTTCGTGCATAATAAAGTATGTGGTTTGTGTTTCCCCCCAACGTAACTGAAAGCACCTAAGAGCCAAATGCATAGTAAATGCTCAACCAGTACTCATTGCACTGAACGTTGGTTGGTGTGATCCTGGGTTTCGTCCGTGTGGGCTAACAGCACCCTGTTCTTGCCTCCCCAGGGGACGTGCTGGTGTTCCTGGACAGCCACTGTGAGGTGAACAGAGGCTGGCTGGAGCCCTTGCTGGCCGCCATCGCCAAGGACCCCAAAATGGTGGTGTGCCCTTTGATAGATGTCATTGATGAGACAACCCTGGAATATACGCCCTCTCCTGTTGTACGGGGAGCCTTTGACTGGAACCTACAATTTAAATGGGATAATGTTTTCTCCTATGAGATGGACGGACCAGATGGACCTACTAAACCAATCCGGTGAGATTCCTTCAGGTTTTGGGGAAATAGCACATGTGTATTAGAACCTAAAACAACAACAACAACAAAACCCTTTCACTTTCAGAGATTATTCCTTCAATTTTTCTTGGGCTTAATGAAGAGAAATGTTTTGTCACTTATTTCTAGAAGTCTTTAATACAGTAATAGAATTTGGAGGATATTAAGTTTCTTTCATTGAAAATGTACATCTCACCCCATCTCAGATAACCACTGTGGTTAGCACTTCTCTGATCTCAGATGCCCATCATTAGAATGTGAAGTTTGTTCTTAGGAGCAAGTTGTGTGTTGATCAGTGAACCAAAGGCCAGCACTGTGGATAGCCCAGAAAAAGTAGATATGTTTGCCAAATTCATATATAAAATATTTGCCCAAGTGTTTCCATTTGTAATTTCTTAGGTTGAGATGAACCTGACTTTTCCTAGATTATTAGTCATGGAAAATATGAGAATTAATTGCATTTGCTTTTAATTCTCATTTCATTATTCAAAATTTGAATGTTGTAAGTTTTAACTGCATTTATGTGAGGCTATTTTAGAAGAGGGTTCCTTCCGGTCACTACCTACATTTACTGATAACTTTGACACCAGTCTCACTTCTCTTCTCTTGGTATTAACCTTCTTGTATCACAAACCACACAAGTGAACTTTCCAACACTACAGCTAAGCAGGTCCTTGATCTTTGCCTCTATTCTAATTTAGCTAGAGCTGTGTGATCTTACACAAGTTACTTAGCCTCTCTGTGCCTTATTTTCTTATCTGTAAAATCTGGAAAATAATAATACTTCACAGGGTTGTGGTAAGAATTAAATGAATATGTAAATGTCAGCTATTTCATAATTGCTATCTATTTATCATTCCCTCAGTGCTTTGGAAAAACACTGGAACTGTGTTTTCCTCTAAACTCACAATAATCAACCCAGACCGCTTCTCCTCACATGTGGGTGTTCCCCCACACTGCACACAGAGGACATCTGCTGGGTGTCCTCTATTTCAAGTCCAAGGTTACCTGGCCTCAGAGAGTGTCAGGTCCCACAAGTTGAGGGCTCAGTCCCCAAGACCGACCCCTCCTTCTCACCAGTCACACGTCCGGGCCTCTGGAACTGCTGATGGACTGGCTTCAAACTGTGGGTCCCACAACCTCCTCTTGGGAATCGATTTGCTAGAGTGGCTCTCGGCACATTTACTTACATTGTCTGGTTTACTACAAAGGATATCTTAAAAGACACAAATAATTAGCCGGGCATGGTGGCACATGTCTGTAGTCCCAGCTACTCGGGAGGCTGAGGCAGAAGGATTGCTTGAGCCCAGGAGTTTGAGGTTGCTGTGAGCTAGGCTGATGCCACGGCACTCACTCTAACCTGGTCAACAAGCGAGACTCTGTCTCAAAAAAAAAAAAAAAAAAGACACAAATAAATAGCTGGATGAAGAGATACGTAGAGCAAGGTCTGGGAGGGTCCTGAGCGCAGGAGGTCTGTCCCCGTGGCATTGGGGTGTGCCACCTTCCCCGCACGTGGATGAGCCCTTGTTCACCTTCCTCTCAGACTCCACGTGTTCAGCTCTCCGGAAGCTCCCTGAACCCTGTCCTTTGGGCCTCTTATGGAGACTTCATTGGTTGTCCATGACCAAAGCACAGGCAACCGAGTCAAAATGTGATCAGGCAGAAAGGGTGTGATCCAAACCCAGCAAGGCCAGTCTGTCCAGATTCTTTTTGCCGCCTCTGTGCAGTGTTCCTTCTTCCAGGGCATAGGGCAGGGTCCTCTGCATGAAGGCCTACAACTCACAATCAGAGTAGAGTCCTGCCGTGGGCAGGGAAAGGAGGACAGGAGAAGGTCGGAGAGAAAGATTCTGATCCCTGAGGCTGCTCCTGAGGTCTAAAGTGCCCCAACACTGTAACAAGGGGGTTATGAGCCAGGAACTGTGGACAGAAACCAACATGTTTATCATGACACCACGCTCAGCCATCTCCTAGACCTCTCATCTTCCAACTAGAGAATCCCAGTCTTCGGCCACAACCCACCGTCTCTCCGGCTGCTTCCTGCTCTTCTCCACACACACCTACCTTGGGCATCACCCACACTTCCACTCCTTTGACTTGTTTTACCCCTTGTAGTTTTCTTTCTTCTTATGTGGCCTGGATTTTCTGATCTATAATTTGCTTTTCCTCTTGCCAGTACCTCCCTGTGCCTCATCCCACAGTACTTCTGCCACGGTCAGTCTGTGGTCCTCCAACACTGAAGCCATGCTGCCATCTATTTTCCTTGTTCCTCGATGTGAGCTGATGTGTTTGCCAAACTTTGAGAGCTGTGAACTGATGCTCCTCCACACTGGCGGTCTCCAGCCACACGCTGCCCTGCAGTCTCTGATCCGCTCATTCCCCGAAGCGGCTGCTCCAGACCTTTGTGACTTCCCTTAGTCCCAAGACCTGCCCCCGCCCTACGCACCCTACTCTCAATTAGCAACTTTGTCTCTTGATTCAAGATAATAGCTATGGCATTCTTTTTTTTTTTTCAGCTATGGCATTAATTAGCTCTCATAACTGAAGTTTTTTTTTTTTTTTTCCACTTACAATGGTTCTAATTGTAACCACCAAATGTAGAAGCAGTCACTTTTGGAAAACTTAGAGCACGGGTCCTCAAACTTTTTAAACAGGGGGCCAGTTCACTGTCCCTCAGACTGTTGGAGGGCCGTTGGAGAGCGCGGCACACATTCCACACATGCGCACTGTGGGCCCAGGACAAGTCGGCTGCTAAGCAGGACAGGCAGGGGGAGCAAAAACACCTGGTGGGCTGCATAAATGTGCTCAGTGGGCTGCATGTGGCCCTCGGGCCCTAGTTTGAGGATGCCTGACTTAGAGCAATCAAGCACATTCATGGCCCTGGGCACACACCAGTGATAACAAGAGGCTTCCTCAGGTCCCTGGCATGCAGGCGTCGCCAGTTCCTCTTCCTGTCTCCAAACTGTTAACATTGAAGTATCCAGGACTCAGCCCTTGGTCCTCCCCTCTACTCCACTCGCTCACACAGTGATTCTCATCTGTCTAACACTGATGACTCCCAGATTTATGTCTCCAGCCCTGGTCACTCTCAGAACTTCAGATGCGGTACCCAACTGCGTCTAACTGCCTACTCAGCATCTCTAATTGAATGCTGGGTAGACATCTCAAATATGTCCAAAAAGTGATCTTCCTGCCAGAAACCTGCTCCACACACTGTATTTCCCATCTCAGTAGCTGGTAACTCCATCTGCCAAGTAGTCAGACGAAAAAGATCAGCGTCAGCCTTGATTCTCCTTTTCTTCCTACTCCCCACCCATATGCAGATCTATTAGCGTCATCTTCAAAATATATCAAGAATTCGACCACATCTCACCGCCTACATTGCTGTACCCCTATCAAGGGTCCCACTATTTTTCTCTGAGACCCCTGCAACACCCTCTCCTCGATCTCCCTGCTTCTGCCCCTGGCCCCATGCGAGCAGGGGTCTTCCTTTGCTTGTTGAGTTGCTAATTTATCCCTAACACATCATAGGTACTCGATATATAGATACTTTTTTGAACCAATGAGTGAATGGATGAACTTGCAATGGCTTTCAAACCACTTAGTTTGGTATTACTGGGCCCTACTAGTGGTAGATTAAAAAAAAAAAAAGATGCTTTGTGACTAATGGTTTTTCCAGAAGTAAATATTACTATTCTCTGAATGCCCTTAAAAGGGGAATGCACTAAACTCCACAACCCAATTCATTGCCACCCTCATGGGAGATTCATATTCTAAACATCATTTTCCCTCTCATCAAGACAGCACTTAGAATACATTGCTTACAAAATTTGGTGAGAGCTAAGTAAAAGTCATTGCCTACTTTTAGGTACTTGTAGTTTTAATTTAGTAGTTTTATATGCTTAAATATTTATTGAGATAATTTTCATATTAATATGGTTGTTTTCTAGTTTTTAACTATAAGTTATTGCTGATATTCAATTTAATTTTGAGGAAAATCTATAATGACTATCTCTGTGGAATCAATTTAATATTTATGTTCTCTTTCTAGGTCACCTGTAATGGCTGGAGGAATTTTTGCTATATACAGGCATTATTTCAATGAAATTGGACAGTATGACAAGGGCATGGATCTTTGGGGAGGAGAAAATTTGGAACTTTCCCTAAGGGTAATCCTGACTTTGTTTTTTAAATAGTTACCTTTGGACATAGAGAGTGAAATCTAAGTTTACGTTACATAAAATGCTGTGGTAATTATGCCCAATTTCCTCCATGGATATTTGGTACCATTCCAGTGTCACATACAATAATTTACAGGGCCCCTTGCAAAAATTGAAAACATTTAGTAAAACATCAGATTCTTCTACCATGTGTTTTTTATTTCTAATATATGATATATCAAATCAATGTCATATTTTTAACCTATCTATGGATTCTTTTTTTATTGTCTTGGTGGTTGTGGGATTTTTTTCCCCAATCTTTTTCTATTTGCAATTTTATTTTATCTCTATTTCCCTTCCTTCTTCTGGCTGGTTATTTGTTCATTTTTAAAGTTCTTTTAAGCACAGCTTCTCTCATAATGTTTGCGATACTTTATTATAGAAATCTATAGAGCATATATAGAAATCTATAGAGCAATATATTAATAGTTTCCTCCAAGCCCCTATTTGGCAGTATCTCGTAAGTTTGTTGTTTTGTTGCTTTGTGTTCCATTGCGATCCAGGTATCACTTTACAAGCCCCATGCCTTTGGCACTATTTATTCTGTTTGGTTGATCATTCCTCATTTAATTGCATTGCTCTTTGAGAATATAGCATAAGACGTTTACCTCCCTTGGTACCTAATAACTTAATAAGCACTGTGTGCCAGAAAAGAATCAATTTTGTGAATGATACAAGCAGATGTGAAAAGTAAGAGTACTTCTTTTTCTGGGTCTACATTCTTTACAGATAGCAAGTGACAACTAACATTATTCAAATGTATTAATTATCCCTGCTCCAATATTTTCAACTGCTCTATTACTAATGGCCCTGTGTATCTTTTAAGTATGCTTGGATGTCTTTTTATAAACAAATACGTAAATTAATAGATAGCTAAAGCACCCCCTTGACACTGACAGCTATCACTCTGGCCATGCCAAGTAGCCTTGTCTTTCCTAAGAAAAGAATAATCTTGGCCAGGTGCGGTGGCTCACGCCTGTAATCCTAGCACTCTGGGAGGCCGAGGTGGGAGCATTGCTTAAGGTCAGGAGTTTGAAACCAGCCTGAGCAAGAGTGAGATTCCGTCTCTACTAAAACTAGAAAATAAATTAATTGGCCAACTAAAAATATATAGAAAGAATTAGCCGGGCATGGTGGTGCATGCCTGTAGTCCCAGCTACTCGGGAGGCTGAAGCAGAAGGATCGCTGTGAGCTAGGTTGACGCCATGGCACTCTAACCTGGGCAACAGAGTGAGACTCTGACTTAAAAAAAAAAAAAAGAATAATCTTTATACCTGCATATACTTCTCCATTTCTCATTTACTCCTCATTCTAGTAAATAAACATCCTAGAAGGCCCTCAGCATCCTGTGACATCACTCCAGGAACTGTCACCAGTTAAGTACTGATGTCCCTCATGGATGGCTCTTGGTGAAGACTAAAGTGATTCCTCTGGTCTTAGTCAGAATGGCTCCTTCCTGCTGGTGTTGCTTTTATCAGCAGTCCCCAACATTTTGGGCACCAGGAACCAGTTCATGGAAGACAATTTTTCCATGGATCAGGGGTTGGAGGGGATGGTTTTGGGATGATTCAAACACATTACGTTTATTGTGTACTTTATTTCTATTATTATTACATTATAATATATAATGAAATAATTATGTAATTCACCATAATGCAGAATCAGTGGGAGCCCTGAGCTTGTTTTCCTGAAGCTAGACGGTCCCATCTGGGGGTGATGAGAGATGGTGACACCCAAAGTGTGTTGCTTATGTCCAGTCTACTCTGTAATCCCGTTTTGGTTGTTGTCACTGCAGAAACCCTGCTCCACAAAGATAGGGTGTTGGAAATGGAAGCAGACTTCTCAGTGCTTTGGTGGCAATCTCAGGATATTCTGCTTTGACTTTAATCCAGAACATATGGAGATTTGAAATTGTCTAAACATACCTTTAAGGCCACTGTCATTTGGGATCTCAAGCAGTTGATCCTCTCACGGACAAAGTCAATTCACCTGGTTTATTCACAAATGGGTTATAGATCCATTCCTTCCCAGTTCGGGGGTCTTTGCATTTGGGAGGTAATGCTTGAACTCTTCTGAAAGTT
Organism: Microcebus murinus; assembly: GCF_040939455.1. Classification (NCBI taxonomy): domain Eukaryota; kingdom Metazoa; phylum Chordata; class Mammalia; order Primates; family Cheirogaleidae; genus Microcebus; species Microcebus murinus. The sequence goes on from NC_134112.1 coordinate 98,888,920, forward strand.
GAGATAGGTGACCATGCTCCAGCTGGGAGAAAGAAGCCCCGGCTCAGTCTCTTTCAAAATCTCTGCTAATGTTTGAAACAAGTCAAAAGTCCCAGTGTTCACTTGTCACCCCCGTGATTCCAGTCTGGCTTTGAATGCAGCCACTTTATCTCCTGACTTGAACACAGTGGTCATTCTCCCCTGAAGTGACAGATGGAGCTCCTTGAGCAGGTTGAATATGCCACACAAGTAAGCAAGTTTTGTGACCCATTCTGTGTCACTGAAATGTGCTGCCATAGGTGACTGTTTTTCTAAAAAAAATTTCTGGATCAGTTCTTGTAACTCAAAAACTCTGGAAAGCGATCTACCTTTAGAAACCACCTCACTTCTGGGTATTAGAGAGGGCATGTGTGCTCTGAGTCCATCTTCTCACAGAGCTGTGTGATCAGACTGAGTTAAGTGTACTTTAATGTGGTTGATGATTTTAATCACGTTGTGCAAAGTGTTGTTTAGTTCAGGTGACATTTTTCGGCTAGCCAGCATTTCCCTATGAATGACAGCATGCAGACTCACATTCAGAAGTGATCTCCTTGCCCCAAGTAGTGAAACCAGAAAGCCACCCAGTCACGGCAGCCGCTCCATCCATGTACACAATGACCAATTCAGTTTTCCTGATATGTCATCATTCAAAGACTTGAAGAGTTCTGCAGCTGTGGTGTCGGTTGGCAACAAAGGTGCACATGACATATCCTCAGGCACATCTCCTGAAAAATGTGTCACACAAAAACAAGCATTGTTGCCTTGTTATCAACATCGGTAGACTTGTCAATCTGGATTGTGTACCACGGTGACTCATTAATCCTTTCTAACAATTGCGCCTCAATGTCCTCTGCTGTCTCATCAATGCATCCAGTTATGGTGCTAGCCAAATGAGGAGCACGTGCCACCTTTTGAACTGCAGCCTCTCCTAAAAGTTCACGGCCAACGTCCTCAGCAGCAGCAGGATCAACTCTTCACCAGGAGTAAAGGGCTTGTTGGCTTTGGCCATGCGGTAGCCACTCAGAATGACACTCTCAGTGCAGACACATTTGATGAAGTGGTGGCCTTCGATAATTGCTTCTGTTCTTCGTGTTTTTTTTCTTTTGAAAAACTCCAAAGGCTTGTCTTTTAGTGCAGGGTGCTTGGTCTCCATGTGGCAGAGCAGTTTTGAAGGTTCCATGGCTTTGTTGGATAGCCGGTCACCACATGTCACACAGAGTGGGCTTGGAGAATGTGATGCACCTGTTGCAATGAACCAGTAAATAAGTAGGACTCCGAGTATTTTCTTTTAAATGCAGCTTTCATTTTGTTGGCAGTCTTAGCGTCTTCTGCTGTCTCATCACTGGGTCTTTCCCCCTTTTTAAAGAAGCTCTCCAGCAATGGTTGGTTTTTGCTCATTTTTGCTAGAGTTAGCTGTGAGCTTACCAAAACTGTGACTGAGACAAGTGTGCAGTGTGGGGAAAAAGGTGTGGACGGAAGTGGTAAATAAAATAATGGGTGGGCCATGCACAGACTAAAATAATAATGTCGGATTCTGACTTAAAGCTGCCACCAGATGCAGCTGTACAATTGAAGCACATCAACTCATTTGCCACTATAAATCCTGCCACCAGATGCAGCTTAATAGTCACTTGCTACTCACTGGTAGGGTTTTGATATGAGTCTGCAAGCAATTGACTGATTAGTTTCTGTGCAGTCAAACCTCTCTGCTCATGATGGTCTGTGTTTGCAGCCGCTCCCCAGCACTAGCGTCACCACCTCAGCCCCAGTTGAGATCATCAGGCATTGGATTCTCATGAGGAACATGCAGCCTAGATCCCTCACATGCACAGTTTACAGCACGGTTCATGCTCCTGTGAGAATCTAATGCTGCCAATGATCCGACGGAGGCAGAGCTCAGGCAGGGATGTGAGCGATTGGGAGCGGCAGTGAACACAGATGAAGCTTCAGTGGCTGCCCACTGTGCACCTCCTGCTGTGCAGCCGGGTCCTAACAGGCTACAGACCGGTACTGGTCCTCAGCCCGGGGTTGGGGGACCGCAGGCTTATATCTGTGTTCACCTGGAGGCACAGCTAGTGCTGGGTACTCCAGGATGGCTTCCTTATGTGGCTGGAAATTGGCTCAGTGGTAGCTGGGGCAACGTGGGTGACCTGGCCACTTGCCTTTCATCTGCAAGCAGGCTAGCCCAGGCTCATTCACGTGGTTCCTAGGAGGAGCGAGAAGGGCAAGTCCCACCGTGCCGCAAAGTCTTTTCAAGCTTCTGCTCACATCATAGTTGCTGATGTGCCATTAACCAAAGCAAATCATGAGGCCAAGATCCAAGTCAAGAGATAGAGAAATAAACTCCACCTCTTAATGGAGTTTATATTGACTAACTCAGAATGTCAGGCCAAGAAGTGAATTTTCTTTTCTATATTTTCCAAGTCTTCAAATGGCCATATTTTATTTTTGCATAGAAAAAAAGCTATTAAAAATAACTGCTATAAGCTGGATATGGTGGCTCACACCTGTAATCCTAGTACACTGGGAAGCTGAGGTGGAAGTCTTGCTTGAGCCCAGGAGTTCGAGATCAGCCTGAGCAACATAGTAAGACCCTCTCTCTAAAAAAGAAATAGAAAAATTAGCCAGGTGTGGCAGCACGCGCCTCTTGTAGTCCCAGCTACTTGGAGGCTGAGCTGGGCGGATCACTTGAGCTCAGGAGTTGGGAGCTACAGTGAGCTATGATCACACCACTGCACTCCAGCCTGGGCAATAGAGTGAGGCTCTGTCTCAAAAACAGAAAACAAAACAAAAATGACCCTTAGTAGTGGACGAAAAAGAAGTAAGTGCTATGAAGTGTTTTAAGTGCAAAAAGAATGGGCGAATAATTGAATTCCATCACAATTAGCATTTGTCTTGTTCCTTGCCCACATCCAGCAATACCCGCACTTAGTGATGAGAGAGGCAGAATCACTGAATATTCAGAGTGCCAGCTATTGGGTCAGATTTCCTAAATTTGAACCCTGCACTCTGCCACTTAACTTCCGTCATTGGGAAAACTTCTTAATCAATCTATGTGTTAGTTTTGTCATCTGAAAAATGGGGATAATCACAGTATCTGCATTATAAGGCTGCTGTGAGGGTTAAATGAAATAAGAAGCTTAATAAATATTAGCTTAGCTATCATGATGTCTACAAAACGCAGCAGTTGCCTATTACTATCAAACATACATTGATAGCATGTGTCTTGTTCCTCTCATGCCTAGATCTGGATGTGCGGCGGCCAGCTCTTTATAATGCCCTGCTCTCGAGTAGGACATATCAGTAAGCAAAACCTCAAATACCGTGAAATCTTGAAAGCCGTGCAACGTAACTATCTACGACTGGTGCACGTTTGGCTGGATGAGTACAAGGTGAGAACACGTCTCTGATTTGGGAAGATGTGAGCGGGCTTGCTCTGGAGAAGACTTCTGCTCCCTGTCCAGATCCAACTTTTGGTTTTTTCCCTGTTTCTCTTAAATTAATGGTCCTTTCTCCAACTTCTCATTAACCCATCCCCAAACCTATTCTCAATTAGTTAATTCTAAGCTTCTATTCTTGCATTTCATTATTTTTATTTTCATCTCTAGGGAAACTCAAATTACTCTCAAAAGCAATCAACCAACATGAGAAGTCTTTTTTTTTTTTTTTTTGCCTAGATCTATTCCCTGCCCCACCCAAGGAACTGCCAAACCCCAGAAGTAAATAGCCTCTCTCTGTCCCTCCCCTACATGCAACTCTTTAGATTTTCCCCCCTCCATTACCGATTTCCCATGGGATGTGGATGCTGCTGGTTTGGGGACCATATGAGAACCTCCACTACCTCTTTTCTATCAATGCAGATTTCTATGTCAAAGCTATGCCCCTCCATTTGTGCATTTCTCCAAAGGTAAGCTCCTTGCCAAAATTTAAAAGGGTACATATCTATCCAGAAGCCACATATAAGCAAATAAGGACAAGGAACCCCAATAAGACCTCATTTTAGACAAACGGGTAGAAATGTGTAAGAATCTCTCTGTGATAGCACATGTCCTACTCTTCATCTTATGTTTCTTTAATTCAGGTTTTCAAATTATTAAATTAATAATGTTCAATTTCTTTTGAAATCAGGGAAATGTGAATTAAAACCTCTGTTTCTACACTGCCACCTAGATTGGTAGAATTTTTAAAGTCTGATAAGACCAAGTGTTGGCGAGGAATGGGAATTCTCAGACACCACTAATGGTTAATTAACTAGTGTAATAATTAACTAGTGTAATAATTAACTAGTGTTAATTATTACAAACTCACTTTTTTTTTTTTTTTTTTTTTTTTGAGACAGAGTCTCACTTTGTTGTCCAGGCTAGAGTGAGTGCCGTGGCGTCAGCCTAGCTCACAGCAACCTCAAACTCCTGGGCTCGAGTGATCCTCCTGCCTCAGCCTCCCGGGTAGCTGGGACTACAGGCATGTGCCACCATGCCCGGCTAATTTTTTTTATATATATATCAGTTGGCCAATTAATTCCTTTCTATTTATAGTAGAGACGGGGTCTCACTCAGGCTGGTTTTGAACTCCTGACAAACTCACTTTTGAAAACAGTTTGGCAACATCTATTAAAGTAAAAGATATGAATACCCTATGATCAAGTAATTCCATTCAGTATATATACTATAGAAATACTTGCTTTTGTGGACCAGGATACACGAACATGAATGGGGATAAATATCATTGTTTGTGTTAGCCAAAACTGAATATAGTTGTCCCTCGGTATCTGCCGAAAATTGGTTCCAGGACCCCACATACACCAAAATCCACACTAAACTCATACTAAAGTCAGCCCTGTGGAACCTGTGTATGTGAAAAGTCGGCTCTCCATGTTCATGGTTTTCCATCCCAGGAATACTGTTTACAATCCAACTTTGGTTGAAAAAAATCCACATATAAGTGGACCCATGCATTTCAAACCTGTGTTGTTCAAGGGTCAACTATACAACTGTTCAACGCAATTGCACACTCTCATCAAGAGTGCAGTGGATAGATTGTGCGTGCTGGCTCATGCCTGTAATCCTAGCACTTTGAGAGGCCAAGGCAGGAGGATTGCTTGAGACCAGAAGTTTGTGACCAGGCTGAGCAAGAACAAGACCCCGTCTCTCCAGAAAAACATAAAATTAGCTGAGCACGGTGGTGCAAGCCTTTATTCCCAGCTATTCTGGAGCCTAAGGCAGGAGGATTACTTAAGGCCAGGAGTTTGAGGTTGCTGTGAGCTATGATGATGCCACTACGTTGGAGCCCAGGCAACAGAGGAAGACTTTGTCTCAAAAGAAAAAGAGAGAAAAAAAAAATAAGAGAAAAGTAGAGTGGATAAATGTGATAGATTTAGTTGATATAATCCTAAACAGCAACGAAAACTAGCAAACTGTAGCTATACAGTCATGTGTCACTTAATGTCACAGATAGGTTCTGAGAAATGCAATCAGGCGATTTTGTCATTGTGCAAACATCACAGAGTGCACTTACACAATATAAACCTAGATGGGATAGCCTACTACACACCTAGGCTATATGGTATAGCCCATTTTTCTTAGGCTGCAAACCTGATCAGCATGTTACTGTACTGAAAACTGTAGGCAACCATAACATAAGGGTAAGTATTGCATATCTAAACATAGAAAAGACACAGTAAAAACACGTATATTATAATCCTGTGGGGCCACCATCAATATGTGGTCCATCATTGAACAAAACGTCATTATGCAGTATAACAGCACAGATAAATCTTAGAGATGTAATGATGAATAAAAGCAGCCAAGCACAATAGAATATTTACTGTATTATTCTCTTTCTGTGAAGTTAAAAATGAGTAAAAGTAAACTGCATAATGTGTGCATGCATAATTACATACCAAAGCTAGAAAGAGATGCGAATACCTGAATACATGATCAGGATGGCATTTAAAACTGAGGAAGGCCGGGCGCAGTGGCTCATGCCTGTAATCCTGGCACTCTGGGAGACCGAGGTGGGTGGATTGCTCAAGGTCAGGGGTTCAAAACCAGCCTGAACAAGAGCGAGACCCTGTCTCTACTAAAAATAGAAAGAAATAAGTTGACCAACTAAAGATATAGATACAAAGAAAAAATTAGCCAGGCACGGTGGCACATGCCTGTAGTCCCAGCTACATGGGAGGCTGAGGCAGGAGGATGGCTTGAGCCCAGGAGTCTGAGGTTGCTGTGAGCTAGGTTGATGCCACGGCACTCTAGTCCAGGCAACAGAGTGAGATTCTGACTCAAAAATAACTAAATAAATAAAAATAATAAAACTGAGGAAGAGCGCTGTGATCGCGAAAGGGAATAAAGAGGGCTCCTGGGACACTGGTGATGTTCTGTTTCTTGATGTAGGGTTACTGCCATTGATTTTCCAACACTCCATTAAGTAGCACATTTATATTTCATGTTCTTTTTGTATAGTGATTATATTTCTGATATTTTAAAAAATGTAAAACATGCTCATTTTCAAACGCCATACAGTACTGAAGAGTATGAAGTGAAAAGTAAGTTCTGAGCCCATGGGTCCACTGCTCAGAAGTAATCACTAAATTACTCTTTGCAGTTGCTGGTTAACACACCCATGTGCACAAGAATATACCTTTTTCTTTATACATAACCAGATTTGCAAAATATGTTGTTCTGAAATTTTTTCACTTGTTTAGTATATTTTGAAAACACATTTTCAAGTCACTTTTCAAAATCAGAACATAGAAACATATCTCATCCTTTTAAATAGTTTCTTTGACTGGATCTACTAAAATCAATCCCATTGGTAAATATTCCCTGTTGATGACCATTCTGATCATCCTGGCTTTTTGTTATTTCTTAATGCAGAAATGAATATTCTTTACACATGTCTTTTTGCACATTTGTGCAAATATATCTTTGGAATAATTTCAAGGAATGAACTTGCTGGGGCATGAGTTAGTGCATTTTAGATCCTGATGGGTAATATCCAAGCTGGGCTTCCCTGTGCTGCCATCTGCACTACCTTCAAATGTCCGTGAGTGTGTCTGTCGCCCCACATTGGTTATACCTGAACTGATATATTTCTACTAATCTGATAGGCTAAAACATGATATCTTATTGTTCAAAATTGTGTTTATTACAAGTGATTTTGAGCTTATTGTCATGTTTGTTCATTTTTTTCCCTGTGAGCTCTGATCATGGATCTAGATAGTTGAATTGAACACAGATATCTCTGAGTGGTTTTCTGACTTTCATAGAATATATAGTGCCAAAAACTTAAAAGCATGCAATGTTAAGTGTGAAACCAATAGCTTGTATGATATACCACATTGTGACATTTAGTGAGCGGCCAGGAGAAGAGAGGGCTTTGTACAGTGCGACTGTTGTCTAAGGTTATCCCTGCCTTCGCTTCCTGCAAAATGAGGACATCCTCCCCCACCTTCAGGCCCATCCCCTGCACCAATCTGCCCTGGGCATATAGGGGTGGGAAAGACCTACAGCAGTCAAGGATGCCCACAGGGGGAGAATCCCATGTGGCATGTCCATAGTGTGTTAATTTGGACAAACAAGCTCTCTCTCTCATTTGACACTAGTACCAGCATTGGGAATGTACAGATGGAAGTACGAGGGTTCTGCTTTCTAAGAGGCTTCAGTCTACTTAGAATAATTCTTTTAATGTGGGGCCAACAGAGTCCACTGGACATTAATTCTTGGTGCTTCCTTAAGTCAGAGCACACAAGAAACCAACCAGGGGTGGTGATAACAATGACCCACACAGACATGACACTCTGTGCCAGCCTTCCTCTCCCAGGGCCTTTGCAAGTACATATTAAAGTGTTCGGTCCTCCCAACAACCTTAAGAGGGGATGGCTCAGCTAACTCGCCCAAGGTCACACAGATAATTAACAGCAGAGCTGGACTTGGAACCCCGGCTGCCTCCCTGTCAAGTCCATTCCCTCCAATACATCCCCCATTTCTGAAAAGATGGAAGTATCGATTGGGTCCAGGGAGTGAGGGCTTCCTGGAGTACTGCTGAGAAAGTAGGAGCAAGAGGCGTTACAATAGGTGGCTGTGATTCTTTGGCTCCTGAAAAGCAGGACCCAGTCCTCTTAGACCCCGCTATGCCACTAGGCATGGTGCAGCGGCACATCCTGTAGGTGCCATGTGCTGGGTCAGTAAATCTGAGGCCCCATGGTGTGTCTCTGCCCTTGTTCCCTGTGCAGGGGAAATCGGGAGGATTTTTAGTTCACATGTTAGATATCATGTGATTTTATTACCAAAGATTTATTTGGTTTAATGAATTTTAACTATTTTCTTTTAGGATCAGTTTTTTCTTCGAAGACCTAGTCTAAAATTCTCTACCTATGGAAACATTAGCGAGCGTGTTGAATTAAGGAAGCGATTGGGTTGCAAGTCATTTCAGTGGTATTTGGATACTGTCTTCCCAGAGTTGGAGGTATCTGTGGATAGCAGATGAAGGGAAAACAAATCATTTTCATGAAGAGAGGGTTAATGAAGTCCTTCAACACAGTGGCATTGGAGTACAAGTTTGGAATATCATGGAATTATGTGAAATGCATATGAAATACAACCAGAGTGGTCTACATACAACATGAGTGCCTTTTCTCCTCTTTAATGATAATTCTTAATACTTTGTTACTCATCTACCACTGAATTTCTGAGGTGACAAGACCTTGAACATTAGAGATGTAAGCTGTTGATCAGTTAAAACTATCATACCACTCATTAAGGTAACGTATATTGTTTGCAATTATTTGCCAAAGTCACTTGGTCCTGGTAGAACTACAGGCGCTGCTCTGCCCTTGGAGCCTTTCTACTCAATTTCTACCCCACAAGGTGGCCCTTTCAGTAAGACATGCACAGAGAGCCATGCTTGGTGCATACTGACTTAAGCTCCTTTCCTGCTGCCAGTATAGATCCTGGTACCAACACCTTGCTTGGCTGCGTTCCTGAACTTCTGATGCCCAGTCTGCTTGCTTGAGTGTCTGGTTCAGCCCTCTAGGCCAGCTTACCTGTTTGTTTCTGTCAGCCTTTGTGTCACTGGAGACACTCACTCTTCCCTGCTTCTGATTTTGCCTTTTTCATGTCTGTCCCTTCCCGTGGCTCTGGCAGACAGCTTTCCTGATGCTTCTTACACCGTGTTAATCTACATTCTGACCGACTGACTCATGGTAACTCTGCCTGCAGTCAGGGAAGCAGCAGCTGGGCGCCTTATCTGTCCTGGGTGAACACATACCCAGATGTCAGAAGTATTTCTTTGGACATCTTTGGGGTTAGAGGAATCTCTGTTGGGTTCATCCTGGTGACAGTGGCTAGGAAGATGATAGAGATTCAATTCACAAAGACAATAAAGAGAGAAATTGAGGGAAGGAACACATTGAAAGGGGCAAAAAAGGAGTGAAGGAGACTTTTGATAGCATAACAAAAAATAGTCTATATTGGAGAAAAGACAAACTTGTTTTCTGCAGCAGGAAACCATTTGACTAATGTATTAAGCTTATGCAATCAACAATTGAGTTGGCCAGGTGTTCTTCTAGGTGCTGGGATGCATCAAAGAACGGAGTAGGCAAACATCCCTCCCTTCATGAAACTCCTGTTCTTTGAAATTAATAGATACAATGTAAATTAAAAAGGACCTTTTTTTTAGAAGTATCTCTTTATACTTATCTATTCAGCAAAATATTTAATAAAAATAGATTACTAGAAATACATGGGGAAAAATGGTACTAATGTGTTACAGACAGCTAGAATAACTTGATTGAGCCTTTATAAGGTCGACTTGGCAACACAAAACAAGTGTCACATTGTGATTATATTCTTGGTCCATATATTATTTACACCTTGCCTGCTTCTAGAAAGTCACTAAAAATTGATTGGCAATTACTAGAATAATAGTTAAGTAATCTTGTACATTTGTTTGATGGACTAATACATAAAATAACAGCTATAAACAGGTTTGCTCCATACTCATCAGATTGGCAAATATTTAAATATCTGACACTATCAAAGGTGGGAGAAGTTGAAGCAATACAAACTCACAGGTTACGATTGTACCCTAGAGCATGATTTCAAACTTTAATTTGTATATAAATCACCTGGAGATCTTGGTAAAATGCAGATTTTAATTAAGTAGGTCTGGGGTGGAGCATAAGATGAGCTTTTCTAGCAAGTTCCCAGAGGATGTTGATGTTGCTAGTTGCGGGACCACCATCTAAGCAGCAAGTCCTTAGAGAACTTGTCTTCAAACTCTTTTGCTTGGGTTTGAGCTAAAGGGACGGTCTTGCTTATTAACAGCTGGTTCTCGAGGTAACTAATCCAGTCATGAGAGAGCAAGAACTCACTCATTGCATTAATCCCTTCATGAAATTAACAAACAAACCCCCAAAGGCTTTGTACCCCTTTATACTTGTTTAAGTTGATATTTAAAATTTTTCGTTATGAATTTAGGTAGTTGGAAGGATGTAATTTCTGGCAATATTTATATATTTAAATTTGTTACACTTTTAAATATACCTAGTAGATTTCACTCTAGTTACCTCACCACCACTAGTTTCCTCTAACCCCTTAGAAAAGGACAGTTTCTAAGGGGTTCCCAGTAGGCTTGAACCCCAGTGGGGCAGATTTGGTGTTATACTACATATATCTTACGTGAGCTGCAACCATTGGGGGAACTGGGGTGAAGATACACGTGTACTCTCTGTACTGCCTTTGCAAGAGAAACCCATACCTGAAACACCTGTTGATCACAGTCAAGAGGAATGAATCGTTGCCCCCATCACGGTAGAAGGGGTCAAAGAAATTCGACTGAGCACGGAGCAGCAGTTCTCTTTGGCAGAGGGCAATGCCACAGGACTCAGCTGGGGGCCATCAGCTGCTTGCACACCCAACAACTAGGGAAATGAGTCCTCACTCCTTAGGGGGAAACCTGGGTGGCACAACGTGGCACCCCCTACACCAGGACAACCTCATTAGGTATTTGGCAGGGCCTACTAATCCAGGAGATGGGCTGGGTGGCATGTTTCATTCAGCTCAAGGAGGTCATTGCTTGGGGTCAGGTGTGGCTCTTTTCTTTCCCCTCTCTCTGCCCTTTAATTTATGAGGGATGCAGAATTTCCTCCCTCCCTACTCGCGTGCAATATCCCTATCAGACTTTCACTGTGAAGCAGTGAGTTCTTAAAACATTTTTTTTTTAATTCTTGACCAGATGGGATTTATTTCAGAATGCAAATAAGGTTAAGTATTAAGATATTCATCCACATAATCTGGCATGACTGGGCCACATTTGAATGCCTGTACCATTTTTGTCAGAAATTGCCAAATTCCCCTCTATGGCAGTTGTATACTTTTGCACTCTTACCAAGATGAGTCTTTTTTCACAGCTTGTCTCTTTACATTTTAATCTACACTTCATTTATCGTAAGTGATGCTGAACATCTTTTCATGTATTCAAGGACACTTGTCTTTTCTGTGAAGAGACAGGGGTCTCCCTGGGCTGCCCAGGCTGGAGTGAGTGCAGGGCGCCCACCGGCCCGGTCCCACTGCTGATCGTCACCCGCGTTTTGCCGGCTTCGTTTCCGGCTGGCCCGGGCCAGCCCTGCCTAGGCCCCCGAGCGGGGCCACCACACAGACGCTCGACTTAGGTGCGACACCCCGCGGGCACCGTGCACCACGGCACGGAGCTCCTGGGCTCAAGCGACGCCCCGCCTCAGCCTCCCGAGCGGCGGGGCCACACGCAGGGTATCTGTCTTTAACCGGGTCCTTTCCTGAGGGAGCAAGCCGCAGGCAGCCGTCGCAGACCTCCAGGCCCGGGCCGCGCAAGCGCTCGGCGGCGGCGCGAGGCCGGCCGGGTGACGTCAGCCGCGGCGGGGCGGGCCGCCCGTAACGTGGCGCCGGCGGTGGCGCGGCGCTCGGCAGAGGCTGCGGCGCGGGGACTGGGCGAGGCCCCTGGGCCTGGGCGAGCCCGCGGCCGCCATCCCGCCCCGTGTGTGCGCCACGCCGGGCTGCTCGCCCGCCCGGGCGGCGGTTCCCCCGGCAGCTCCGCCCGCCGCGGTTCCTGCGGCTCGGACTGGGGCTGTGGCGGGAGGGACGATGCCACCGCGCGAGTCCCGGAAGGCCGCGCTCCTGGGCTGCGGGCGTCGCGGTGAGTAGCCGGCCGGGCGGCGGCGCCTGGCCCCGCGCGGTCTCCGTCCGTCCCCGCCGCGCCTCAGGGGCGAGCGGCTGGGCTGCGGCGCGCGCGGCCTCGGGGCGGGGGCGGGGAAGCGCCCGCGGCCAGCGGCCGGCCGGCTCCGGGGCCTGCGGGCAGGTGCAGCGCCGGGACCGGCCGGACCCGCCAGCGACGGAGGCCTGAGCACGTTCCTTCAGGCCAGGGCTGTCTCCCGCGGAGGCGGTGCCTGTCCCCCGGAGCTCCTCCCCGGGTCCCGCGTGTGTCCTCCCTGCGAGCGCGGGACACGCGACAGCCCTGGCTGAGCGCAGGGAGGGCTGGGCCCGCCCCAGGCCTCGTTTTCGGGCATTTTAGAAACGGGATCCCAGAGAGAATAGGATAACGAACCCGGGTACTGAAGCCTTAGTTTCCGCAGTATTTGGTGTTCTCTCCATTTTTTTTTTTTTTTTTTTTTTTTTACTATTGTTTTGTGCTGGTCAGGGTTTTGGCCAGATCCACACATGGTATTTGGTTGATATGCCTCTTAAGTTTCTTTCTTTTTTTTTCAATACGTTTGTTGAAGAAATTGGGTCATTTGTCTTGTGTGATTTCCCATATTTTGGAAACCCATGCTGTTTGGATAAATATAAAAAATGCCAAGACTCCCGCCCTTTAATTCTGGTAGACGTCACCCTTTGAGGAATATTTATGATGGACTGGCTTTGCTTATTTTTACCATCAGAGAAAGTTTGGTCTGGCATTCCTTTTTCTTTGCCTTGTGAAAACAATTGGTTGGTTGGTTGGTTGGTTTTCCAAATATAAAATGGCGTTATCATTTTGAATATGTTTTTCATACCACTACCCTGCACCCATCAAGATATTCTGTTGTTACTCTCCTCCCTCCAATCAGGTTTAGGCTGGGCTGTTCGGATTTTTTTTTTTTTTTAATTCAGGATGTTATGGGGGTACAAACATTTTGGTTACATGTAATGCGTTTGCCTTGCCCAAGCCAGGGCTACACGCATGTCCTTCTCCCATACAGTGTGCTCCAATTCCATTAGTTGTGTGTTTAACCCTCCCCCACCTGACCGGCACCCAATGAGTATTACTACCATGTGAATACCTGAGTGTTGATCAGTTAGTACGAATTTGATGGCAAGTACATGTGGCGCATTTTTTCCATCCTTGTGATAACTCACTTTGAAGGATGGGCTCAATCTCTGTCCAGGGTAATATAAGAGGTTCACCATTGTTTTGTGTAGTCCAGTGGTATTCCATGGTATACATATACCGCATTTTATTAATCCACTCATGTATCCATGGGCAGTTGGGTTGTTTCCATATATTTGCAATTGTAAATTGTGCTGCTATAAACATTTGAGTGCAGATGTCTTTATTATAGAAGGTCTTTTTTTCCTTTGGATAGATGCCTAGTAATGGGATTGCTGGATCAAATTATATTTCTATTTTTAGCTCTTTGAAGTATCTCTAGATTATTTTCTGCAGGGGTTGTACTAATGTGCAGTCCCACCAGCAGTGTAAGAGTGTTCCAGTCTCTCCACATCCATGCCAGCATTTGTTGTTTTGGGAGTTTTTGATAAAAGGCTGTTCTCACTAGGTGATATCTCACTGTAGTTTTGCTTTTCATTTCCCTAATGATTACAGATGTTGAGCACTTCTTTATATGTTTGCTGGAATGTGTCTTTTTTTGAAAAGTTTCTATTCATGTCTTTTGCCCATTTATTGATGGGGTTGTTTGATTTTTTTTTTGTTGTTGTTGATTTTCTTAAGTTCTGTATAGATTTTTATTATCAGCCCTTTTTGGAATGTGTAGAAAGCAAGTATTGTGTCCCATTCTGGAGGTTGTCTATTTGCTCTAATTCCTTGGCTGTACAGGAGCTTTTTAATTTGATCAGGTACCATTTGTTTATTTTTGTTGCTGCTGTAATTGCTTTGGGGGTAGTCTTCATAAATTCTTTGCCTAGGCCAATGTCTAAAAGAATGTTCTCAACATTTTCTTCCAGAATTCTTAAGGTTTCATGCCTTAGCTCTAAGTCTCTTATCCATCACATTGTGAGTTGATTTTTGTGAGAGCTGACAGGTAGGGATCCAGGTTCAGTCTTCTGCATGTGGATATTCAGTTTTCCCAGCTCCACTTATTGAATGGAGATTCTTTTCCCCAATGTATATTTTTGTCTGCTTTGTGGAGGATTAGATGACAATATGAGGATGGTTTTATATCTGGGATCTCCGTCCTATTCCAAAGATCTATATCTCTGTTCTTGTGCCAATACCATGCTTTTTTGGTTACTATAGACTGGTAAAGTTTGAAGTCTGGCAGACTGATGCCTCCCAGTTTGTTCTTTTTGCTTAAGATTTCTTTGGCTATGCAAGGTCTTCTCTGATTCCAGATGAAACATAGAATGATTTTTTTCTAAATCTGTAAAGAATGATGGCAGCATTTTGATAGAGATTGCTTTAATTCTGTAGATCACTTTAGGTAGTATGGACATTTTAACAATATTGATTCTGCCAGTCCATAAGCATGGTAGGGATTTCCATCTGTTTGCATCTTCTACAATTTCTTTTCTCAGTGTTTCGTAGTTCTCCCTATATATGTCTCTTACTTTCTTTATTAAATACATTACTAAATATTTAATTTTCTTTGATGTTATTGTAAAGGTGTTGTGTCTTTGATTTGATTTTTGGCTTGACTGTTATTGGCATATATGAATGCCACTGATTTGTGTGCATTGATTTTGTATCCTAAGACTATACTGAATTCATTTATCAATTCCAGGAGTCTCTTGATTGAATCCTTGGAATTTTCTAGACATAATATCATATTGTCAGCAAAGAGTGAGAGTTTGACCTGTTCTGCCCCCATTCAGACACCCTTAATTCCCCTTTGTTGTCTAATTGCTCTGGCAAGGACTTCCAGCACTATGTTGAATAGAAGTGGAGATAGTGGGCAGCCTTGTCTGGTTCCTGTTCTAAGTGGGAATGCTTTTAATTTTTCCCCATTCAGTATGATATTGGCTGTGGGTTTATCATATATGGCCTTAATAATTTTAAGGAATGTCCCATCTATTCCTATTTTGTTAAAGAGTTTTTATCATAAAAGTGTGCTGGATTTTGTCAAATGCTTTTTCTGCATCTATTGAGAGAATCATATGGTCTTTGTTCTTTTATTTTTATGTGGTGAATTGCATTTATAGATTTGTGTATGTTGAACCAGCCTTGCATCTCTGGGATAAAGCCCACCTGGTCATGATGAATTATTTTTTTGATGTGCTATTGGCTTTTATTTGCTAAGTTTTTTTTAGGATTTTTACACCTATATTCATGAGGGATATTGGTCTGTAGTTTTCTTTTATTGCCACCATGCCCTGTTAATTTTTCCTATATGTATTAGTTGGCCAATTAATTTCTTTCCATTTATAGTAGAGACAGGGTCTCACTCTTGCTCAGGCTGGTTTCGAACTCCTGACCTTGAGCAATCTGCCCGCCTCGGCCACCCAGAGTGCTAGGATTACAGGCATGAGCCACTGCGCCCGGCAGGGACGTTCATTCCTTGAGAGTGGTGAAAGAGGTTCACTGGTCTTGTATTGCCTTAGAGGTATTTTAGTAAATTGAGTTACCTCTGACCTGTTGTCTTTACCTCTTGCCATGGAGATTATTGAGTTTGGTTCACCACCTTAAGGTCTCAGGAAGTGGATTGCACTCATGTGTATGACTCCACTGCCCTCTAATAGCTTGAGATGGAGGGCACTGTGTTAAGTTATCCGGTTACCCTCTTTGTTGTTGGTTGTAGATGGCATAGAGAAGCCAGTTATCAAGGTAATCTGATGCCTCTGTATTATTCTCTAGTCTCCCGGATGAGGAATACGAATGCCCCGATCTTTAGGAAGGGTCTTGTCACTCCCAAGGGTTACTTGGACCCTATTCTCCCTTAAAGTGGGGGTAAGGGCAAGACAGGTCTCAGCTGATGCCTGCAAACCTGTGTGTGTGTGCTTCTGTGGTTGCTTGACCTGCCCCTAGGGGAGCTGCTAATATGTTATTCAGGGCTCTTTCACCAGCTTGGGAGGCTGCTCCTGATGGGAGGGGTCAATTGGTAGAATTCCTAAGGTCTCTTTTCCTTCCCTGCATACCGTGTTTCCCTGAAAATAAGACCTACCCATAAAATAAGCTGTAGCAGGATTTCTAAGCATTTGTGCAATATAAGCCCTGCCCCCAAAATAAGACCTAGTGATGGGCATGGCTACGCAGCACATCTGCACATCCCATGCATTTCATCCCAGAGTGGTAAAGAAGACGAGCAGCCCTTCTTATCTGCCCCATGAGAGCTCTGTTGCTCAACATGAGAGATTGGGGCCAATGGTTCTAAAGGAAATAGAGTCGCAAGAAATTCAGGATGGAATTCGGGGTTTGGAGAGTTATGATGATGTTCCAGACCTAACTATATTCGAATAAATGTAGATTGTTGTATCGTACTTAAAAAAATAATCACATATCCCCTGAAAGTAAGCCCTTCTTGAGAAAAAAATAAATATAAGACCTGTCTTATTTTCAGGGAAACACGGTACAGACTCCGCTGTTGGCAGCTTACCAGATATGGAGAGCAGGCCCTAGAGTTATGATCTTATTAGATGACCTAAGCCAGTCTGGCGGCCGAATCAGTGGGCTGTCAATTATTGTACAGTGCCAAGGCCCCACAGATTCACACCAGTCGCACAAGGAAAGTGGCTTTTCTTGCTTGTCCCTACCTCCAAGGGCGGAGGCCAGCATGCTGGGCAAAAGTCGCTGGGCTAGAGAAGAGGTGTTGCCCGACTGCCAAGCGCCCCAGCCCCTGAGGATCCCACAAGTGGCGGCCTCCCACCACTGGGGAACTAGCGTAGGGAGGAAGCACTCAAGATCTTTTTTAAAAAAAAAACTGATCTTTTCCCCAGAAATACTGTATTTTGAGATCTACTGTCTTAAGAAAAATAGGAAATAGAAAAACGTCTTCTACCTTCAATATATATCAGTGGAACTTTTCAAATCAAATGTCATTGAACAGTAGTCCACACCTCACTTCTGACACTTTCTGTGCTGTTCCTCCTAAGGAGTTCTGTCTGTGTGTCTTTTTTTTTTTTCCCGTGGTAAAATATATATAACATGAAGCTTATTTTAACCATTTTTAAGTGTATAGTTTAATGGCATTAGGTACATTCACAATGTTGTATCACCATCACCAAAACTTTTCATCACCCCAATCAGAAACTCTAATCATTAATCAATAACTCTCTATTTCTTCCTCCCCCCCAACCCCTTTCTGTTTGTATGAATTTGCCTATTCTATAATAGATACTTCACGTGAGTGGAATTGTATAGTATTTATCCTTTTGTGTCTGATTGATTTCACATAATGTTTTCAAGTTTCATCCATGTTGTAGGAAGTATCATACTTTATTCTTATGGCTGAATAATATTCTATTGTATGCATATATCACAATTTCCTTATCCAGTTATCCCTTAATGGACAGTGGGTTGTTTCCACCTTTTGGCTACTGTGGTAACGCTATGAACATGTGTTTACAGGGGTCTGTTTGAGTCCATTTGAATTCTTTTGAGTATATACTACATCCAGGAATACAATGACTGGATCAAATGGCAATTCTGTTTAACATTTTGAGGAACTGACAAACTCTTCTTCACATTTTAAAAACTGCTTTCTTAAAGACCTTCATACCTTATTAATTGCTAAATCTGAGGGCTCCACCTTAGCTCTCACGTGTCTTGACCTTTCTAAACCTTTGTGATACCTCATGGTGCTTGTTAGTACACACTCTTGAGTTCTCCCACTTTGTGGTCCTCAGGTCCTTCACGGGCTTTTCTGCTTAACAGTACTTAAGTGTGCGCGTCCCCAGCGCTTCAGCGCTCGCTCCCTAACCCATCGTGCTACCCTCATTACTTAAGCCCTCCTTTGCTGTTACGTCCATGTAACTTAAACTATCATTTTGATGTTTATTTTAAACTTCTCTCTGAGGCCTCTATTTGAATTTGAAGCTCCTGCGCATCTCCATATCAGTGTTCTTTCAGATGCAACATGTGCAGAGCAAAATTCATCTTCTGTTAATCCTCCCAAACCTGTGCTCCCTATCATTCAGACTTGAAAGCTGGGTATTGTTTTTATTGTCCCTTTTTCCCTTAGAGGGCCCATGTCCTGTCAAGTTGATGAGTACAGACATTTCTGCTGCCGATCCTCCTTCCACTCACTTTCATAGCCTTAGATCGAAGCACAGTAGCCTCTTATTGGAGTTTTTCTAACTGTACTCTCTGATTCCAGATTTTTTCCCCTCTGTCGCAAACCATTTACACACAGCTGCTAGGATTTTCTTCCTAAGATTTATTTGCTCAAAAACACTAGTGAACTTCCATTTGCATGCAGAACAAGTTAATCCTTACCCTCAGCATCAGAGCCTCATCCCGTCTTCATGTAATTAATCACCTTCATTAGCCCTGTCCTGCCCTGTGATTCATCTGTATTCATCATCACAGCCAGCCATTCTACTTGCTGTTCTGTTTGGAAAGCTGAAAACAGATACGTGTTGCAGTTTCGCAAGATTTGAGCTTTCTCCTTGAAATAGTCAGTATTTGGCCTTTGACGTTTTCATGTTGAAAGCCAAAACTTAAATCTCAACTTCTATAAGAAATCTTCAAGTGTTTTCAGACGAAAATGATTTCTCCTCCATCCTTGTTTCCATATAGTTTGCTTTTATCTTTATTGTAGCAGCAAGTTTGCTTTTGGATAGACCCAAGTTTTCCCCCCCCAATTTATTATTTCTTTAGGCTATTTTTTCTTAGAGGAAATGAGATTACTGTCTAAAGTGTATACTGGTTTCTAGGTCTCCTATGGCATTCTCCAACTGCTTTTTAAAAAAATCTTTATACTAGGGTTTCTTTTTGTTGTTGTTTTTGAGACAGAATCTCCCTCTCTCACCTCAGGTAGAGTGCAGCAGCATCATTGTAGCTCCCTGCAAGCTCCAACTCCTGGGCTCAGTGATCCTCCTGCCTCAGCCTCCTGAGTAGCTGGGACTACAGGCATATTCCCTGACACCCTACTAATTTTTTTATTTTTAGTAGAGACGTGGTCTCCTCTTAGGCTGGTCTTGAACTCCTGAGCCCAAGCAGTCCTCCTGCCTTGGCCTCCCAGAGTGCTAGGATTACAGACGTGAGCCACTGTGCCCGGCCTATATTAATAATTTCAGTATTGATAAATGTACTGTTTACCTGTATTTTGAATATAAACAAGTATTTTTAAAAACTTCTATAATTTGAGTTAGAAAATCCTATTTTTAGCTGTCTAATTAATTTCTTTCTATTTTTAGTAGAGACGGGGGTCTTGCTCTTGCTCAGCCTGGTTTCGAACTCCTGACCTTGAGTGATCTGCCCGCCTCAGCCTCTCTGAGTGCTAGGATTATAGGCGTGAGCTACCACGCCCAGCCTCTGATGAACTTCTTTATGTAGCTCCAAGTTTCTGACCTATATCATTTTCCTTCTGCCTAAAGAATTTCTTTTAACATTTTTTACAGGGCAGGTCTGGTTTCTCTTTTTCCTCTATAGATAAAGTACCCCTCCCAGGGCTTCTTTCAAGATTTTATATTTGCTTTTGATTTTCTAAATATGATATGCCTAGGTGAAGGTTTTTTGGTATTTGTCCTGCTTGGTGTCAGTGTCCTGGATCTGTGGTTTGGTGTCTGGTGTTATGGAAAGTTCTTGCCCATTTAATTTCAAATATTTCTTCTGCCTTTTTGTTTTCCTTCTGATGTGCCAGTAATATGTATGTTATACTTTCTGAAATTGTCCCAAAGTTCTTAGATGTTCTGGTGTTTTTTTGGTGTTTTTTTTTTTTTTATTCTTTTTCATTTTTTGTTTGGGCAGTTTCTGTTGACCTACCTGTAAGCTGATTTCTTTCTTTGGTGCCATCGAGCCTACTCATGAGCCTGTAGAGTGCTTTCTTCATTGTTGATTTCTAGCATTTCCTTTTGATTCTTTCTTAGGGTTTCTATCTCTCTGCTCACAATATCCATCTCTTCTTGCATGTTGTATACTTTTTCCTCTAGAACTCTTAACATATTAATTATGGATATTTAAAATTCCCTATTTGATAATCCCAACATCTGTGTTGAGAACTAAAATAAAACTTTAAGGCTCCCCCCCTCCCCCCCACTGGCTGACTAAATGGACCCCCTTGTGGCCAAAGGAATATCCTAAAACTAAATTGCCTGCCAGGAGGAGAGAGGTCAGACATACCTTATAATGCCCCCCTCCCTTCTTGGGGACATCCTTTGTAACCCATTAACAAGGCCTAAGGATATTCAAGACAAACCTGCAGGTCCTCAGTTTACACAACAAATCTGTCTGGTGGCTTATCTCTGATAACAGTTCCTTACGTTGAAACATTCCAAGCTTGTAGACAAAGCTTCATGTCTTTAACCAGTTACAAGTCAAAGGATTTTTAAACCCACCTATAACCTGTAAGCCCCACCCCCCTTCAAGATGGCTCACCTTTTCTGGCCAAACCATTGTCTGTCTCCCTTGTATTGATTTATGGCTTTGCCTATAACCCCTGTCTCCCTGAAATGTATAAAACCAAATGGTAACCCAGCGAGTCCACTTGCTCCGGGTCATGGTCTTCAAATTTGGCTCAGAGTAAATCTCTTTAAAATTATTTTACAGAGTTTGGCTTTTTTTCCGTTGACAGTATCATATGTGAGTCTGGTCTGATTATTGCTTTGTGTTTTCAGACTGTTTTTTTCCTTGCCTTTTGGTATATATGTGTTATAATTTTTTTTCTTTTTCTTTTTTTGTTGTTTTTGAAAGCCTGACAATAGGAATTGAGGTAAATAGACCTTTGGTATGAGGATTTATGGTAATCTGGCTAGGATTTGTCTGTGGATTGCTCTAGTGTCCTAGTTTTTGTCTGCCCTCTGGACTTAAGGAATTTCTAAGTACTCTTCCCCAGAGAGACTCTGTGTCTTCTAGCTCTTTCAGCTGTAACCCACTTTTATTATATTTGAAACCCTGTAGATGTGGTGACAAAATGTGAAGGAGGGTAAGAGTTCACTAATAGTGGGCCTGTGTTTCACATAGGTTCACTCTTGTGGGTTGTGACCTTCACAAGTATTTCTCTAATGGTTTAGCTTCCCCTCACCCCACCCACCTCCCAACCCCCACTTCTACTCCTTGCCCTAGCTCAGAAGTCCTCAAACTATGGCCCGGCCCGAGGGTCACATGCGGGTGTTTTTTGCCTGTTTGTTTTTTTACTTCAAAATAAGATATGTGCAGTGTGCATAGGAATTTGTTCATAGTTTTTTTTAAACTATAATCTGGCCCTCCAACGGTCTGAGGGACAGTGAGTTGGCCTCCTGTTTAAAAAGTTTGAGGACCCCTGCTACCTGCTTAGTTCTTACTCTGTTTCCTTGAAACCCTGACTTTTGATGATTTTTTTCCCCTTTAGAGGAGGCTGGAGTGGAGGAATGTTCTTTGTATTCCCCCAGTTGGGAGATGCCCTGGAGATGTCTTTTCCCCTGGAGCATATATACCTTTGTTATGGAGAAAGTTCTGGGTGTGTTTCACAAAGATTACCTTTCCCTGCCTGGGGGGGGGTCTTTCTGGGACCTTCACCTGGAGCAGCTAGTGGAGTTCCTGGGGTAAAGCCCACAGATGAGAGACCCTTCCCTGAGGGTCTCGGCTCTTGCTAGTCGGCACTCAGCCTCCAGCGCCAGCTTATAGCTTCAGCCGCTGCTGCTCCAGGTAAGCAGGTCTCGCCTGTGTTTCTCCAGGTTTCCTGTGCAGTTTGCCCCATCACCTCAGTTTTCTGATGGGTCCACAAAAGTCATTGATTTTCAGTTTGCCCAGCTTTTTCTCATTGCTCAAGAAGTGACAACTTCTATGCTCATTATATGTTGGGGCTGAAAGCGACAACACCATTCCTTTTAACTTTTTGTGACCTGTTACCACCTTGAGTGAATTAGATGCATAGGCCCAGGCTGTGATATTGCATCTAGATTTAATTATGTAGGCTAAATTTAATATTTCATGTATATCACCTGATTAATAAGGATTCAAACAATACTGCCTTATAGCTTTTGCTTTCCTTAGAAAAGCTTATCACTTTGTTCTTTTCTTACAAGTATAAAAATGTCTTTCAACTCTTCAGAAAAACTCTTTTGTATGGATTATTTTTTTTACACAGGCAACAGAAGCTATAAAAGCTCCATCTTTATTAGATTTTCCATTCAGAAATAAAAAATTAGTACATGTAAGAATTTGCCAAGTTGTTTCTTTTCTGTTGAAACCTGATTTTATTAGTTTGGGCTCTTCCAGAAGCAAATCCTGAGATAAAAATTTGAATCAAAGTCGTTTGTTTGTGAGGTAATCCCAGGACACACCAGGGAAATGAAGTGAGACGTGGTAGGAAAGGCAGCTAGTAAAGGGAATGTTTTCAAGCCAGTTTCCGCTGTGGAGAGCGCAAGCTTAGCCGTGCTGGGCACCCCAGAGCAGGGTGGAATACCAGTGTCAGAGTCATTCCTCTGGGGAAGGGCGTGAGGGAGCTGGCATCTTTTTACCAGTCCATGGTTGAGGGCTGCCCCTAGGGAGGTGCCCATTCTCCCCTACTTTGGGCCTGCCCGGCGGGCAGGCAGGCAGGCGGGCATCAGAGGCCAGAGATACAGGTGTTGGCAGTTTGCATTTAGACCATCGCGTGGGAAGCTCAGGTGGATGTGCGAGCAGCAGTATCTGCTGTATTGATTTCCTGGGCTTGATAGGACAGCATGAGCTAGGGTCTGGCCATCTGGCAGATCAATTAAGTTTGTCAGCTTTCTAAACCTGTTGAGGTGGTAGATATTCAGAAAAGAGTTTTCTGAAAAAGGCCCAGGATTCTGTCACATTTCAATTTGTTGATGGTCTTTTTAGCACTAACTAGCCAGCACAGTTTGAAATGCAAAAACAACAGTTTAGAAAATAACAAGCACCCCTCAATAGTGGTTTATAAGGTAGCTCCTACTCTGTCTCCCCTGGATCACTAGTCAGAAAGCCTCTCACAGGTGAATGGTATACTTACACAGGAAAAACAAGGATGCAAATCAGGACCTTTTTTTTTTTTTTTTTTTTTGAGTCTTACCCTGCTGCCTGGGCTAGAGTGCAATGGCTAGATCATAGCTCACTGCAGCCTCGAATTCCTGGGCTCAAGCGATCCTCCCGTCTCAGCCTCCTGAGTAGCTGAGACTCCAGCTGAGACTATAGGCATGTGCCACCATGCCCCAGCCCCCACCATTCTTACGTTTCCTCTCTCTGGCTAAGTTCACACATGTCTTGGTTTCTAAAGACATTTGATTTTGTGACCCCTGTGTTGACCAGAGTATTGACTATTTGTTGGGACTAACAAAAAGATAGCAATAAGGCATTTCATGGGCATTCCTGGCAGTCTTGAGCAGATACATGGGGTCATTAATTAATTAAAATATGACATATAATAAAAGAAAGAGAAGGCTTAATACAGTATGTGTAGTAGGATAGATACTTAGAAAGGTCTAGAATCTAATGATCCCAGTGGAATAAACGTTTGTTGCACAGGCTTACCTATTGATTGTTGTTGATTTCATGCTTGCCCCTGAGGATATGGTCACTTTTTCCCTATTGCCTTCCACAGAGCTGCAGGGAGTGAGAGGTGCTACTTTCTACTTGGGCGTTGGTTCAGAGAGGGTATAAGAATAACAGCCTCTACCAGCCCATATTCACTGAGCCTTGGTTCTCCCAAGTTTTGCTTGGGAAGTACTTTTAGGTACTTTACCATATTGTCTGTCTTTTTAGTTTCTTTTTCTTTGGTGTTTGTTTAATTTAATTTACTTCTTTCTCCCATCAGCATTGCTTTGTGTTTTTCTTCTGTATTTGAGATAATAATGTTACACATTTCACATATTTATCTCCTTTTTAATTTTCTTATAGAGAAGGGATTCATAAATATCAGAGGGGTTTCAAAGGATTGTTCCCAGGGAACATATCATATTTGGAATTTGCTCTGAACCCTTCCTAATTCAATAATCTCCTTATGTGTAATTATAAAATACTGTTGTTGGTGGCTAAGTTTTCTTCTAGTTTTCCAGGTTGAATAAGGAATGAGAAGGAATAATGTGTATTTTTATGTTGTCATCACCTGGTAATTTCATGGGGATATGTAGGGACAGTATTATATAAATCAGTATTTGTACTCACATGACTATAGCTGAGTCAAAACATGAATGTGCCTTTTTTATGGAAAAGGCTAATAAATATTTGCTGTTTGACAATGCAGAATGCAGAGTATACTTATGAGAAAATAGCTGAAAACTACTGAAAGGTAAATATTTAACTTTTATAGGTAAATACTTAACTTTGTGCTGATAGAAAATGAAAGTGGTCTGTTAGTTAACCAGAATTGTCTCATTAGCCTATAGTAAAAGGTGGAAATTAAAACGGGCCTAAGAATTTCAGACTAGATAATGCTTCATAGAGGAACTATTCTTCAAATCGTGCTTTTAGAGCATTTGTTCAGTGTTCAAATTTTATTCTCAAATTTTTGACAAATTAATGGAATTAAATTTCAGTGTGCTTAAAATCCATTCTGTTTTCCTTGTGCATTTTGGTATGGAAATCTCCTTTGCTTTTGAGATAAAAAGAAAAGGGTATCCTGCTTCTTTCAAAGCCTTAACATATTTAATCTGATTCATAGCTCTTATAATTTTAATGAGTGTTTTTCTAAGAAAATATTTACCTCATTTATCAAATAGCTACATATGTTCTTTGTAGAAAGTGTTTTAAGTAAAAGTACAAAGAAAATTAGCCATAGTACCACTAACCTGAGTCTTCAGTAATTGCCAAAAACAGTATAACATTCTGTATATAGTATGGAGAGATTAAAAATAATTAGTAGATTATATAGCAAAACACTAATAGTAGTGATATTTCAGGTGGTTTATAAATAGTTTCCTTTTTGCTTATCTGTCTTTTCTAAGTTTTGAGCACAACAGCAAAAGCTATTATTATATTGACCCCCAGCACCTTGAATATTGCCTGGCATATGGAGCTCCTACTGTCTTCCTAGTATTAGTTTTTCCTTTAAGCTTATTTAATGATTTTCAGAAGAATGTTGGATTATTTAGTACATTTAATAAGCTATGACTTGAAGATTAGAGGAATTACATAAGCTATCATCTGTAGAGTGACATTGCATAACAGGCATTGTTTTAGTGACCAGTTACATAATTTAACTACTTTAAGGAGCACAATTTTGTAGTTCATGTGGATTGTGTTGTCTGTTAATAGAGGGTGCTTGTAAAAAGCATTTCAAAATGAGCCTTCTTACACTCAAAGCACTGTGTTGTGCTGTTAAGAAATACCCCTTACTCTAATTTGATGATGCTGGAATTTGAATTGAATGAGCTGAGATTTTAGACCTTTGTTACAGACACAGTTTGCCAGAAAACATTTTAGATATAACAACAGTAGATGATAACAGTAGCAATAAAAATGTTGCTTTTTGAGTAGATTAAAGTATATATGTGCTTAAATTGTTATTTGTGTGTTTTTATAGAGATATTTTTCTAGTTTCTTGGTGCAAGGCAAAGTGCAAGGCTGCTCTTTGCCTATAAAGATGATGTCTAGCTTCTAAATCCTGTTTTATTTCCTTCCCTCCTATGGGTATTAACTTTTAAAAAAATGACTTATAGGGGATGCTAGAAACCGACTCAGTATTATGTTTTGTCCTTCCTTTTCTTGATCCTTTGTTTTATGATATAATAGCAGCTGGTGTGTGTGTGTATTTTTATGTAGCATTTTATATACACTCTTCTCATCTTTTTCTATGACTTATATAGAGATATTTTCCTTTTTACAGCTGTCTATTGCTTTATTGTATGGATATTTCTTAGTTTATTCAGCAAGCCCCTTATTAATGGACAATTGGTTTGATTTCACCTTTTTGCTATTACACAGAGTCCTGCAGTGAATAGCCTTGTGGGTGTATTGTTTCCTATCTCTACCATCTGTAGGATAGATTACTAGGAGTAATAGTGCTGAGTCAAAGGGTAAATGGGTATAATTTTATTAGATGTTGCTAAACGAACCTGCGTAGAAGCTATATCATAGCTTACCATATATAGGAGTTTCACTACAGTCTCACCCTCAGAATATGTTGTCAGGCTTTTGAATTTTTGTAAATTGAACAGGTGGGAAATGACATCTCAGTGTAATTTGAGTTCACATTTCCCTTATTATACGCAGGTTTGATCATTTTTTCATATGGTTAAGAACCATTTGTATTTCTCTTTCTGTGAATGGTCTGTCCCTGTGAATGGTCTGTACAGTAGCTGGTCATTCACTTTTAGAATCTCTTTATTTGAAATTGTGTCTGACAAACCCTAAGGTGGACACCCAGTGATTTCCTGCCACCTGCTGCCCTCAAACTTTGTGAAATTTCCTCCTGTGGGTGGGAGTGGGCAGGGGGGTATCTATGACTTGCTTCTAATCAATAGAATGTGGCAAAGGTGATAGAATGTCAATCTATTGATTAGGTCAGGTCATCGGCAAAGATGATAGGAGTTCACTCCTGTGACTACATCACATTATTTATGACTGTCTTAAGCAGACCGGAGTAGGAGACTCCTTCATGTTGAATTGACGAAGTTAGGGGCCATGGTGGTGAAGCCCACGTGGCAGGGAACTGCAGGCAACCTCTAGGATCTGAGGGTGGCCTCCAGCTGATGGCTATTAGAAAGCCAAGGACCCTCAGTCCTGCAGCCACAAGGAACTGAATTCTGGCAATGCGAGTGAGATTAGAGCACATTTTTTCCCAGTGGAGCTCCCAGGTGAGGACATAGCTTGACTAAAACCTTGACTGCAGCCTTGGGGACACTCAGCAGAGGGCCCAGTTTAAGCTGTGCTCACTCTTGACCCACAGAGATTGTGAGATAATGTATGTTATTTTAAGCCACCAAGTTTGCAGTAATTGTTACATAGCAATAGAAAACTAATACTGAGATATTACTCTTTTGTCTGTGATACCAGTTGCAAGTATTTTTCCCAGTTTATCCTTTGTCTTTCTACTTTTAGTGTCTTTTACTATCCAAAGTTTTTTTGTTTTTGTGTAATCCAGTTTTTCCTGTATTGTTTCTGAATTTTTTGGTCCTAGCTAAAAAATTTTGCCCACTCTCAGATAATAGAGGAATTTACTCGTGTTTTCTTCTGATACTTGTTTAGTTTCATCTTTCACATTTAAATATCTAATTCATCTCAGATGTATCTTGGTGGGTAATGATAGGAATGAACCCTGTTGCTTGTCCGTATGGCTAAACAGATGTTTTCACATCATTTAGTTGAAAGGCATTCATTTCCTCTCTGGTTTTTGGTGTTATCTTTATTTATACTAAGTTTATGCTAAATTTATCTTAAATATAATATATACTAGATTTTAAAAGTTTTTTTATGTAATTGGATTTTTTTCCTATCCCTTTCCCATCAGTTTGTCAGTCTATGTGTGTGCCACCCTGAACTGTCCTGGAGTTGATTATCCGGTGGGGCTCACTTCCCTCCTAGTTCTTCTCCCAGGGTTTTATTCTCATTCATTCTTTTCCAAATGAATTTTATGATCAACTTGTCTAGCTCCAGAAAAAAAAAATCTGACAGTATATTTAATGAGTGTGTAACATTTACAAGTTCATTTAGGGAGAGCTGAGATTTTTGAGACATTTAGGAGTTTCTCATGGTTTTCCTCATATATGTTTTAGACATTTTTTGCTAAGTTCGTACTTAATATTTTATTTTATCTTAAGATTTTTGCAGTGATATTCATAAAGGAGATTTTTGGTCAGGAGTTTCGATCTTTGTCAGGTTTCAAGATCAATGTTATGCTCATTTCAGAAAACAAATTTGGAAGATTTCCTTTAAAACAAAAATTATCTAGCTTAAGGAGCATAGGGTTATTAGATCCTTAACGGGATGGAAGAGTTCCCTTGTACCACTCTCTGTGCCTGATGGTTTGTTTTTGTTGTTTGTTTTTTTCTTGGGTTTTGTTTTTTGAGGAACTCTTTTATAATTTTATTTCTTTGGGATTGGGGTCAATTTGAATGTTGTATTTTCCTTAAAAGTTACTCTTTTCTAGCTGGTTGCAGTGGCTCATACCTGTAGTCCCAGCTACTTGGGAGACTAAGGAGGGAGGATCACTTGAGCCTGGAGGTCAGCCTGGGCAACAAAGCAAGACCCCGTCTCTTAAGAATATATATATATATACACATACACACCACCACCCAAGTTTCCAAGTTGATTTGGATAGAAGTGTTCCTCTTTTGATTTTTAAAATTTCCTGTCACAGTGTTTTCAAATTTATTATTAAGAAATCATGGAGGAAGACTTGAGACTTTTGCTGGCATGTTGAGTATTTTGCTTCATAATGAAAATGTCTAATGAAACTCTTTTCAAACTGGTTAGCTGTCTTCTCCTCCTTCCTCTCCTTTTTCTTCATAGTAAGCATTTATTTCCCAGGATGTGCTCTGCTCATATACTACAGTCCTCTCTAAGATTTCACATTGCACAGAATCTACACAATGTCCCTTAACCTCTTACGGAACAGAAGTACACTTTTAAAAAATTATATAAATGAGTTTCCAACCGTGACATTTCGTCTCTCCGGTCCACTCTCTAATAACAGCCACACCGGGACCTCTAGCCTGTTGCCCTATCTGCATTTTTCATCCTGCTTCGTTCTTCCACATCCTCACATCTCTTTTTGCTTGGCTTAAACCTGTTATTATAATCATCACACTGCATATACCTTGCCCCATTCTTGTACTCTTGTACCTCCCTGGCAAAACCCCAACTCATAGCTTGCAAGGTGCCTGTCCCTGAGCAGCTAGATCCCAGACCCTGACCGGAGGGAAACATAAAACCGTACCAACTTGTCTCACCTAAATTCATATGTACATCTGGTTAGCCTTTTATTCACTTAACTTTGAAAAATATATTACATTGATATCTAGTTCCTAAAGTTTTGGCTCTATTAACTGTTCAAGTTTATGGTTGGTAGACTTTGTTCACTAGTTGTTTTGCATTAACTAACCTTACATATTTGCTTTGACCCTCCTTTCAGAGGCTTTCAGCCTTGGTTATTAAAGCCATAGCCAGTTGCCTGTAGAAGGAATAGCAAATAGTATGAAAGAAAAAAGACTTTATTGTGTAGATACTGGATTTGTTATTTGTTAGTATAGATTATATTAAAATTTTAGTTTTCAATTTTTGTTTGCATGTTTTCTTAAGCAGTTAAGAAACTTAATTTTTTTTTAAATAACAGGCATCTGATTGCTTTGCACTTTCTTAATACTTGGGTGTTGACTTGGTGACCTATCTAAAAACAGATCGTGCCTTTGCTGCTTCTGAACAGTATTATGGTTAATTATATAAAAGATATGACTGATTTTATAAATTTCTCTCGTTTTATCTGTTTTTAAATTTCATGTAATGATTCAGTAAATAAAAAATACTCTAAAGAATTATGATGTGGCTTGGGGGAAATAATATAATAATATCTACCTGATAGAGGTTGTTGAGAGTTAATATATTTTATAGTTCATGAAACCAGAGAATTTTGATTTTAAGCTATCTGTTATGGATAGGATGAGCCAGGTTAGGATGAGTCTTCTGTGAAGACCCTAAACAGATTGGCCAAATCCTTTGAGCTGGAAGCTTTTTTATTTTGCCCTTAGGTGCTAGCAGGCAGCCAACAGCCTTGTACCTTTTCCAGTAATGAATACGGCTGTTCTGTGATCGTTTCCATACTGTTGTTGAATAAGGTAGTCATAATCTCTGTGGATAGCATTAAGGTATTGCTTGGCCCAAGCAAGACAGTAATAAATTTGTGTAGAGATTCCAGGCATTTTTCAAGTATATTGATAACCATATTACAGTAATTTTTTTCATTCATTTCAACAAATATTTATTAAATGTTCGCTGTGTGCCAGGCACTCTTATGAGCTCAAAGGATATTGCAGGGAATAGAATATGCAAAAGCTCTTGCTCTATTGGCGCTCTTGCTCTGTTTCTGGTATGGGAGAGATAGACAATAACTAATAAACCGAATGAATAAGTAGTTATGTATATGTAAGAAGGTGGTAAGTTCCATGGAATAGGAGGATAGAGTTTAATGTTTAGCAGCTGAGTTGCAGTTTTAAATAAGGTAGTCTAGGTACAGGGTCTTATTGAGAAGGTGATATTTGAGCAAAGATTTGATAGAAGTGAAAGAGGTAGCTATGAAATTACCTGGGAGGAAAAGTATTCTAGAGTATTCTAGACTGGCGGAAGAGCCAAGGAATAGTTCTTAAATGGGGTGTGATTATGACATGTTTGACCCATAAGGAGACCTATGTTTAGAGCAAAATGAATAAAGAGGGAATTAGTGGGAGATATGGTCAGAGAAGTAATGCCAGATGAACTCTTTATGCTAGAGGGACTTATAGGTCATTGTAAGGAAGAAATGGGTAGTCATGTATCCCATTCATGTTATATGTTAAATAGATCTAGTGAGGAAAGATGTAATAAATAGATCTAATGAGGAAAAATATTAATGTGAAAAATATTAAAAATAAATAATTTAATAATTATTAAAATAATATTAATGTGAAAATATTAATATGAAAAAATTAACATTTTGAATTTCTACTAATATTCATTCATTCTATAGATTTTTTTTAGCATCTTCTGTGGGTCATTCATTATGCTAATGAAGGGAATGCAGTAAACTAGAAAACAAACAAAAGCAAGTCAAAGTCCTTGTGGAGATTATCTTGGTTCAGTGCAAATTATTGTGTTTTGTGTATCAATGATTTTCTTTCACTTCTAAAGTGTTTGTGTTTTTCTAAGCTGGTCTTTAATTTAAAAAGTGCTAAAAGCTGACATGGCACTTCCCTTGGTGCCTGACTTTCCTTTATACTGTGGTCATTTCCAGCCACTCCTCTGGTCTTACTATTCGTGAGACTTTTGTTTGCTTGGATTTTGGGGATTTTTTTTGTTTTGGTTTGTTACTGTTGGTTTATTTTTTATTTTTTTAATTGATTTGTAGTGAAATACCTAGTAGTTCTAAGTTGGTAGATAGTTAAGAAATTGAGCTATTTATCATGGTATAACCTATAGTATACCCTATAGCCTTTGGTATAACCTTGTACAAGACAGCATAATTTTTAAAGTGGGACTGAGACTGATTTGCTTTGTTCTGATCTTTGGAGGTTGATAATGTTTTAAAAATTATCTTATACTATAGAAATAAGTACTTTATAAGTTAAATCTAAGTAGTTTTCTCATGTGTGTATGTTACTTATATAGGGTTTCCCTGTACTAAGTCTTTTCATTGAGATTGTTTTATATGTATGTTGGGCTCTTTAGAAAGAAATCCTTGGAAAATTGTATTAGCCTTCATGAAGAACAGATATTATGAGAAAGCTTAGAATAAAATTGTTGTTCATTGCTATATTTGGTTCTTCTTGCCTTATTTTATAGGGAATCTCAAGGAGAGGGAAAACAGAATTATTTGAACTCTTTGTTTGAAAATAACTGTCAGATTTAGAGTATACACTACAACAGGCATAGCCTTTTATTGGAAAGTAGAACTTTTTTTTCAAGTTGCTTATTTTTAATAACAGATTTTAAGATCCTTGGTTAAAAAAAGAATCTTGCCATTTTACAGTTGGGACCTTAGATGTCCTACAGGAAGTACTTGTATTTTCCCCATGGAAAGTTAGTACCTGATGAAAAAATAACCAAACTGAAAGCAGTCCAGAACAAAGGTGAAGAAATACCCATTAACATGGGCAAATGATTAAGTCACATATTTTGCTGCCCCTGGTTTTCTGAGCATTAACACACTGACCTGTGGTTTTAATTGTTGAACCCTTTTTTAAAATTCAGTGCTATCCGTGTGTTTTCTTGTATTGGAATCTCTGTTAACTGTATGCATAGGGGTCCTACTTGGTGGTTTGGAAAATAGTGAATGTGTATTTGGTGGATGATTAAAAGTGTACTGAAGTATCTAACATATCTATCTTTCTTGTTTAGGAAATTGAAAATGGCCCTTCAGCTATGCTAGGTCTATAATGGGAAGTGCCACAGTTCGATATTTCTGTTATGGGTGCCTTTTTACATCCGCGACCTGGACAGTTTTACTTTTCGTTTATTTCAACTTCAGTGAAGTGACTCAGCCACTTAAGAATGTGCCCATCAAGGGGTCTGGGCCCCATGGACCATTTCCCAAAAAATTCTATCCCCGGTTTACTCGTGGTCCAAATCGAGTATTAGAGCCACAGTTCAAAGGAAACAAAATTGATGATGTGATAGATGGTCATATTGAAGATCCAGAAAATGGCCATCTGAAATTCTCTTCTGAATTAGGTAAGTATATTTAATTTTTACTAGTAGCCATATCAGTGTATTTACTCATTGGAAATTTAATTATTCTTTAAATCATGTGTTGCTCAGGAGATTAAAAATGTTGTTTTTTTCTACACTGATTTGATTGTGAACTAGCTGAAGTTCTATGATTCTTGTAGACACAGAGAGGAGTTATATTCTAATTTGTCCACTTCTGACTTCAGTATCTTATGAGGACTTGGGAAAAATCAACAAGGTCTAGAGAAGGGAAAAAAAAAAAAAAGAAAAAGAAAAACTAAAGGGCTAGAAAGAAAATGGAACTGTGGGAGAGGATTTTAATTGCTACGATTATCAATAAGGGAAAGAAATGGCTGAAAGATGATCTGATTGTATTTAACTTATTTTGAAAGGCAGATTTAATTAAAATAGTACATAAAACATTGGGTTTAGAAATCAGCTGGAATTACTTATATCTAATAAAATTTATACTTATAGGAATTATTAAGGTACTAGAATATATACTACATACAGTTTATGAAATTTTGGTATAAAACAGAAAGCTTTTTTTCCAGAAATTATATTCTCTTCAATTTGAAAATAGGAATCTATTGTATATGCCTTTGAATACTACCGTTCTAGAGTCCTGATTTTAGCAAATTTTATTTTAAGGGATAATAAGTGAGCTATTTTGATTATCTTTAAAACTTAAAAACAAGAACTTCGATCTTGTGGAAACATCACATGATATGTAATTTAGCAGTAAAAGCATATAGTAAGAGATTTTTGAGAGATTGAGAGAGCCATAGGCTATAAAGGAGATGTTAAAATAGAATTTTCATTTGGTTATAGTTTCAAGAAATAAAGTCAGTTCTTAGGTCTTAATGATTTTCTCATAAAGGAAGTCAAAATTATTTAAAATTATATGAGGAAACAGAAGCTAATATGTACTTTTAGTTTTCATAAAATATACCTTCTAGTCTTTTTCAAACAACCAGGAGACATTTTATTTTTTTTTTTTTCATATTTTTTTCATTTTTTTTCTTTTTCTTAGCATAGGAAGGTGGCATGGTATCAGGAGACATTTTAAAAGCATTAATGAGAAAATGTCTAGCTCTTTTATTTATTCATAGTTATTTTGGTGAAACATTTATAAAGTAACATTGGGTTTACCATTTTTAATGGACTTTGTATTTGCCTTTGGAAAAAGAAGCAAGAGAATTGTAGATATTCAAAGGGACAAACTCAAATTGCCTAACTGAAAAACTAAATTTCTTATAGAAAATCCTAAAGACTCCCCCTAAAACCTTTTAGAACTAATAAGTGAATTTGGCAGTTGCAGGGTACTAGATCAGCATGCAAAAACCAGTTGTATTTTTATACACTAGAAATGAATGGTCTGAAATGAAGTTAAGAGAACAGTTTCATTTATGATAGCATCAAAAAGAGTAAAATACATAGGAATAAATTTAGCCAAGGAGGTGCAAGACTTATACACTAAGCTATAAAACATTGCTGAAAAATTATTTAATATACCTAAATGAGTAAAAAGACATTCCAGATCCATAGATTAGAATACTAAATACCATTAAGATATAAATAGTACCCAAAGCAATGTATAGATACAATGCAATCTCTATCAAAATGTCAATGGCTTTTGTTGAAAAGATGGGAAAAGTTATCCTAAAATTAATATGGAATCGCAAGGGTCCCCAGTAGCCAAAATAGCCTTGAAAAAGAAGAACAACTTTGGAGAACTCATACTTAAAATTTTAAAACTTTCTCCAAAGCTACAGTAATCCAACAGTGTGATACTGGCATAGGTTAGACACAATAGATGAGTGGAATAGAACTGAGAGTCCACAAATAGACCCTGCCTCATCTGTGGTCAATTGCTTTTCAAAAAGGATGCCGAGACCACTTACTGGGGAAAGAATAGTCTTTTCAACAAATGGTGCTGGGACGACTGGCTATCCACATGCAAAAGAATGATTGGACCCTTATCTCACACCATATACAAAAATTAACTCAAAATGGATCAAAGACCTAAATGTAATGTGTTATGTAACACCATAAAACCCTTAGAAGAAATCATAGCGATAAATCTTCATGATCTTGGATTTAGCAATAATTTCTTAGATACCATACCAAAAGTACAAGCAGCAAAAGAAAAATAGATAAATTGGACTATATCAAAAGTAAAAACTTTTGTACATCAAAGAACATGTCATGAAAGTGAAAAAAGACAACCCACAGAATGGGAGAAAATATTTACAAATCGAGGCCAGGCACTGTGGCTCACGCCTGTAATCCTAGCACTCTGGAGGCCAAGGTGGGAGGATTGCTTGAGCTCACGAGTTCGAGACCAGCGTGAGCAAGAGCGAGACCCCCGTCTCTACTAAAAACAGAAATAAATTAGCCAAACAACTAAAATAGAAAAAATTAGCCTGGCATGGTAGCACATGCCTGTAGTCTCAGCTACTCGGGAGGCTGAAGCAGAAGGATCGCTTGAGCCCAGGAGTTTGAGATTGCTGTGAGCTACCACGGCACTATAGCGTGGGCAAGAGAATGAGACTTTGTATCAAAAAAAAAATTTACAAATCATATTTCTAATAAGAGTTCAATATCCACAATATTTAAAGAGTTCTTAAAACTCAACCATAAGGCTGAGTGTAGTGGCTTATGCCTATAATCCCAGTACTTTGGGAGGCTGAGTTGGGAGGGTCACTTGAGCCCAGGAGTTCAAGACCAGCCTGGACAACATAGAGAGACCTCATCTCTACAAAAAATTTTAAAATGCTGGGTGCTGTGGCTCACACCTGTAATTCTAGCACTTTGAGAGGCTGAGGCAAGAGGATCACTTTGAGGTGAGGAGTTTGAGACCAGCCTCAGCAACATAGCAAGACTCTGTCTCTATAAAAAATAGAAAAAATTAGCCAGGCATGTTAGCACGCACCTGTAGTCCCAGTTACTAGGGAGGCTGAGGCAGGAGGATCATTTGAGCTCAGGAGTTTGAGGCTACAGTGAGCTATGATCAGGCTACTGCACTTGAGCCTGGGCAACAGAATAAGACTCTGTCCCCCCCCAAAAAAAAACAAACAAAAGAAATTAATGATCTTTTCACGTGGAATAGTTTTTCATAGATCTGTATTAGAAAATGATTCAGTATCCAGCATGAAGTACCCTCTGTTTGATACTTGTTGCATCAGGAAGTATTTAGTAAGAATCTGGCTGTAATCCTAGCACTCTGGGAGGCTGAAGCGGGAGGATTGCTCAAGGTCAGGAGTTCGAAACCAGCCTGAGCAAGAGCGAGACCCCATCTCTACTAAAAATAGAAAGAAATTAATTGGCCAACTAAAACATAGAAAAAATTAGCTGAGCATGGTGGCTCATTCCTGTAGTCTCAGCTACTTGGGAGGCTGAGGCAGGATTGCTTGAGCCCAGGAGTGTGAGGTTGCTGGGAGCTAGGCTGACACCACGGCACTCTAGCCTGAGCAACAGAGGGAGATTCTGTCTCAAAAAAAAAAAAAAAAAAAAAAAAAGAAGTAGTTAATAAGAATCTTCTTTGTGCAAGGCAGTGCTCTAGGTGCTAAGTATCAAGCAGTTTTAATTTTATTTCCTTTATGTTTTGAACATAACCAAAGTCTCTTCTCTCATGGAATTTCCCTCCTTGCCTAAAATGCTAACAGAGCTTTAAGAAAGGCTATACTTCAGCTTAAAAAGTTCCAGAGAGAAGGCATGCAAGACGTAATGTTTCCCAAAGTGGACCTGGGGACACTAGTCAAGTGATTTGT
Source organism: Microcebus murinus (assembly GCF_040939455.1). NCBI lineage: Eukaryota > Metazoa > Chordata > Mammalia > Primates > Cheirogaleidae > Microcebus > Microcebus murinus. The sequence goes on from NC_134112.1 coordinate 98,925,330, forward strand.
GGTCAAATAAATTGGTGAAACACTGCATTCTATATGCTGTCCCCTCGCACTTGGCTATCCATAAAATATTCAGCATATTAAAGGCATAGTCCTGCAATTAAAATAAAAAACCTATTTGATGTAACCATTTTTTTTTTGAGACAGAGTCTCACTCTGTTGCCCAGGCTAGAGTGAGTGCCGTGGTGTCAGCCCAGCTCACAGCAACCTCAATCTCCTGGGCTCAAGCAATCCTGCTGCCTCAGCCTCCCAAGTAGCTGGGACTACAGGCATGCGCCACCATGCCCAGCTAATTTTTTCTGTATATATTACTGTTCGATGGAATTAGTTTTGTATGAACGGACTTTGGGAAATACTGCTACAGAAAGCCATTCTGTGAGGAGAGGCTAAAGCACTTCCCATGCTTTGACATGGGAAAGAGAAAGCAAAAGATTTTGTCATTCTGTGTAAAGATCTCTGACAGAATATTAGAACAAGAATGTTAAATTACAGTGATTTGATTAGATTTCTGGAGGAATTTCTAGACAGTGAAGCTGATTAAAGTCAGAAACCAGAGACTGTGGAAGCTTTTTTTGTAGAAAGGTTTATTAATAGCCGTTTTGGGGGCAAGGGCCTCATGTAGAAACTTGCCTATAGATGGGGCCTGTCACATGTTCATTGGGGTTCTGTAATCTGTTGCTGTTATGGAAAATTATTTTTTTTCTTACTTGCAAATTTTTCTCTTAAATATAATATTTTTTAAATTATGGCTTGTGAGTAGGTATTGTTTATGGTTAATACACACTTGCTTTGAGCTAGACTGGTAAGAATTTGACCTCAAGCTCAGTTTACTTTTTTAAAACTAGAGACAACTTAGATTTGGGACACATAGCTGTTAATCTGGTTAATAGGATAAAGTCAACATTTTCTTATGATCAGAACATCACAGTAACTGGCGATCCTGTCTAGATTGAATGCACTGACTGTAACTCCACTGTCTTGCAGGTATGATTTTTAATGAACGCGATCAGGAGTTGAGAGACTTGGGCTATCAGAAACACGCCTTTAATATGCTTATCAGTAACCGCTTGGGCTACCATAGAGATGTGCCGGACACAAGGAATGCCGCGTATGTTCCTTATTCATTACTGTTAATACATTTTAATAACACAATGTTTTTAGTGTCAGCATAAAAAAGTCCTGAGGATGGTGTTCACATTTTGTAGTTAGGTGTCATTATTCAGCATATTAGGACACTTGAGACAGATTTCCACTTCTGTAGTACTTGAAGTCACAGGGTCTGAAGATTGTACTAACAAAGTTCTAAAGCTTGCTGTGTCTCTTTTGACATTTCAGATCATGTGGGAAAGAGGAGGGAGGGTGCTAATTAAATAACCTGAGCAAGGCCGGGCGCGGTGGCTCACGCCTGTAATCCTAGCTCTCTGGGAGGTCAGGCGGGCGGATTGCTTGAGGTCAGGAGTTCGAAACCAGCCTGAGCAAGAGCGAGACCCTGTCTCTACTATAAATAGAAAGAAATTAATTGGCCAATTAATATATAGAAAAAATTAGCCGGGCATGGTGGCGCATGCCTGTAGTCCCAGCTACTCGGGAGGCTGAGGCAGGAGGATCTCTTGAGCTCAGGAGTTTGAGGTTGGTGTGAGCTAGGCTGACGCCACGGTACTCACTCTAGCCTGGGTAACAAAGCGAGACTCTATCTCAAAAAAACAAAACAAAACAAAACAAAAAAAATAACCTGAGCATAAGTTTGTTTTCAATGTTTTGGATTCACAGCAAAAAGAAATGAAAATCAGTGAAGTTTGCTTTTTTCCTTAACACATTAACTGCCACACTAGAAAAAAAATTTTTTTTCCTTGGGGCTACGGTGTTTTATTGCGAAAATAGAATAAAAACTTCAAAAACAAAATGGTCCTTTCTAATTTAATGAAAAATTTGCTATTATGTGTGTGAGTTATATGCAACTTGAAAAATAATTCACGTGGCTCCCAAGGTAAAGAGATGCACAAGTTACATATGCCTCACAAGGCCCTGGGCTCCAAACTAGCGTGAGTTAAATACCACTCACATGGCAGTTAATGTGTTAAAAGGCTTTTCATTTATGTGGTCAGTTATTCCACAGATAGACATTTGTTGAGCACCTTCTGTTTGCTGCACACTTTATTAAGCTCTGGAAAGAAACAGAATAAGCTGTAGTAGTCCCTGGGTTCACAGGCTCAGAATCCGGCTGGGGAGGCAGGTATGTCAGCAGGTCGTTACGGTAGCACATGAAGAAGGGCTGTGATAGGAAATGGTGAAACGGGGTCATTAAACCCAGAGTGGCCAGAGAAGGCTTCCAGGAGAGGGGTGATTGGGCAGTGTCGTGAGGGAAAGCCTTTCCCCGCATAGGGAACAGCATGTGGAAATCTGAGGGACTGGAGTTCACTTTGGCTGTAGTGGGAGAACAGCAAGAGGCTGGAGGTAGTCAGAGCTTGGACACTGGAGGGCTTTGATTGAATGTCATGTGAAAGAATTTAGGACTCTGGATTTTATTCTTTAGGTTCATGGGTTTTTGTTGTTGCTTAAAGCCACGTCAGGCCGGGTGCTGTGGCTCACGCCTGTAATCCTAGCTCTCTGGGAGGCCGAGGCGGGCGGATTGCTCAAGGTCAGGAGTTCAAAACCAGCCTGAGCAAGAGCGAGACCCCGTCTCTACTATAAATAGAAAGAAATTAATTGGCCAACTGATATATATATAAAAAAAAAAAAATTAGCCGGGCATGGTGGCGCATGCCTGTAGTCCCAGCTACCCGGGAGGCTGAGGCAGAAGGATCACTCGAGCCCAGGAGTTTGAGGTTGCTGTGAGCTAGGCTGACGCCACGGCACTCACTCTAGCCTGGGCAACAAAAGCGAGACTCTGTCTCAAAAAAAAAAAAAAAAAAAAAGCCACGTCAACCTTTTCATCAAATAATTTCTTACATGGAAGCTTTTCTGTTATCTTGATATATCATAGGTTATTCAAATCTTTATTATCTTATTATTTAAAGTAAAATTTTTTTTTTTTTTTTTTTTTGAGACAGAGTCTCGCTTTGTTGCCCAGGCTAGAGTGAGTGCCGTGGCGTCAGCCTAGCTCACAGCAACCTCAAACTCCTGGGCTCAAGTGATCCTTCTGCCTCAGCCTCCCGGGTAGCTGGGACTACAGGCATGCGCCACCGTGCCCGGCTAATTTTTTTATATATATATATCAGTTGGCCAATTAATTTCTTTCTATTTATAGTAGAGACGGGGTCTCGCTCTTGCTCAGGCTGGTTTTGAACTCCTGACCTTGAGCAATCCGCCCGCCTCGGCCTCCCAAGAGCTAGGATTACAGGCGTGAGCCACAGCGCCCGGCCTAAAGTAAAATTTTTAAATGCAAAGTTTTATATTTCTATTTCCTTTTGAAACCTCACTGAGGAGAATCTGGATATCAGCTTATGAGTGCTGCATTAAAACACTTGCAGTGATGTCAGTGAAAACACATTTTTATCTAAACTCTTGACTGAAAAAGAAAAAAACCTGACATTTTAAGAATGTTGGTCTGGCCAGGTGCAGTGGCTCATGCCTGTAATTCTAGGACTTTGGGAGGCTGAGACCAGAGTATCGCGTGAGCCCAGGAGTTCAAGACTAGCCTGGGCAACATGGCAAGACCCCATCTCTACAAAAAATAAATTAGCTGGGTGTGGTGGCACGTGCCTATAGTCCCAGCTACTCGGGAGGGTGAAGCTGGAAAATCACTTGAGCCCAGGAGTTCAAGGTTACAGTGAGCTACGATTGTGCCATTGTACTCCAGCCTGGGCAATGGAGCGTGACCCTGCCTCTATAAAGAAATTAAAAATCAAAAAGTTAAAATGTTGACCTAAAAATAAGCAAAATAGTAGGTATAGGAGGGATAAATTATTAATAAAATGTTAAACTCTTGAAGAGGAAACCACATTGTTTTGTTAATTTTTTTTTAAAAAGTTGTTATAAGAAAGAAGCTGAACAAGCTGACAGTATGTAGCCTGAGACATTTGAGTCTTTTAAAATGTCCGAAATTCCTTATCTTTATCTTTACAGATGTAAAGAACAGTCCTACCCGACTGACCTGCCAGTCGCTAGTGTTGTTATTTGCTTCTACAATGAGGCGTTTTCCGCCTTGCTCCGGACCGTGCACAGTGTCATCGACCGCACTCCCACACAGCTTCTTCATGAAATCATCCTCGTGGATGATGACAGTGACTTTGGTAAGTAATGCCGTAACTGGTGATGTAGGGTCTAGGCTGTCCTCACGGTAGTACTGACAAACGTCAACAAGCTGACCATTCGCAGCTGGACAGAATAGCTACGGCTCCTACGCGTGCAGCTGCCGCTGAGCTGATTATGAATAGATGCCTGTCCATCGCTATAGGATAATTTTGAAGAAATGCATTCTCTTTGTAATCTGTTTACAAACTGTGCTACCCAAATTTGACCCTTGGAATTTTTCTGTTGGCTTTTATTTTTTTAAAATTTATTTTGAAATAACTGTAGATTTACAGGAAGTTACAGAGGGATTCTGTATACCCTTCACCCAGTTTCCCCCAGTGGTCATCCTCATACAGTATCGAGACCAGGAATCCACATTGGTATGATGTGTGTGTACGGTCCCATGGCATTCTGTCACATGTGTAGACTCCTGTAGTCACCACTGCAATCAAGATATAGAACTACTTCCTTACCCAGAGATTTCCCGCTCACTACCCCTTTATATTCACCCTTTCCCTCTCCCCACCATTCCTAGCAACCACTCCTTTCTGTGATTTTTGTCATTCAAGAATGTTACATAGATGGAATCATACAGCACATGCTCTTTTGAGATTCGCCTTCTTCACTTGGCATAATGCCTTGACTTACATTTACCTAGCAAGTCTCTTACACAGATTGTCCCCGGATAAAATGGACCGCATTCTCATAGCTCTTAGATCCCTGAATGTCAATATTTTATGATTCACTACATATTTTATACACCTTGCATTAATTCATTGTAGACTCCTGCTCAGAATGGCTTCATGTACACAAGCAGGATGGAAGGCTTTTCATTTACACTACTCATTCAGCTCTCAGCAACTTTGCAAGAAAGGCTAGAACCTCATTTAATAGAAAAGGAAATATAAAAATTAAGTAATTTGCTGAGGACCTCATAGCTGTTAAGTAATAGAGTTGAATTTAGACCCCTGGCCTGTGTGATTCCAAGGTTTCTTTCTGCTCTTTTCATTACAGCAACCTGAAGAAATACAGTGATACAGGTATATGCCAATGGCATTTTCCACACACTCAAGCACTTATTAGGCACCTCTCATAGCAGCAGCAAAATTGATATACCAGTATACTTAAACATGTACAATGGAACCTATGGGAAAAAAATTCTCAAACCTTGATAAATATTGAAACTGCATAGGAGAAAAGTTGGAAAGGCTAGTAGAAAACAAAACATAGTTTTTAAAAATGAGTGATTACAAAAAAACCCCCCAAAACCCTAAGTCAATCTGAATCTGGACCAGATAGAAGATTAGCTAAATAAATACTAAATTCTAGAATTTATGGTTGATTTTTTTTTTTTTTTTTAATCAACCTGCTTTTTGGTTTTCACTTTGTGGCTATTTTATCTAAAAGGAAAAATTCATGATAATTTATAGTTGTTGGTGGTATACTAACTATGGAAATAATTACTATTAGCTTATATGAGCTTTGACATTATTATGAAATTTAAAAGTGACCTATTTAATGCTCTTGGAAAAAATATGTTAACTTAATAAAAGGACTTAGTTACTGCTATTATTGTGTAATTCTTGGTAGGGGCAACAGAAATTGTTTGTTTTCCTTTTTTGAGACAAAGTCTCACTCTGTTGCCTGGGCTAGAGTGCTGTGGCGTCAGCCTAGCTCACAGCAACCTCAAACGCCTGGGCTCAAGCGATCCTCCTGCCTCAGCCTCCCGACTAGCTGGTACTTACCACAGGCATGCGCCACCATGCCCGGCTAATTTTTTCTATATATTTTTAGTTGGCTAATTAATTTCTTTCTATTTTTAGTAGAGATGGGGTCTCGATCTTGCTCAGGCTGGTTTTGAATTCCTGATCTTGAGCCATCGGTCCTCCTTGGCCTCCCAGAGTGCTAGGGTTATAGGCGTGAGCCACCGGCGCCTGGCCAGAAACTGTTTTTGAACTATTCTGAAATGGAATAAGACTTAATAAATTATAACAAAAGTCATTTGCATCTCATTTTGTTTTAAATGTGATTTATATGCAGTTAGCTGAACATTCACACACTCAAAATGTTCATTTTAAACATTCTTTATGCAAAACATTGTGCTAGATGCTATGGAAGTACTAGCAAGTCTGTAACTAAGGTACCTATTCTTAGCTTGTACTCCAACTCTTACCCTTCATTTCTTTCCTTTTTATTCCTATAGGGTAAACTACGATATTCTTTTAAAATAAAGCAGAAGATTCTATAGTATTTGCCTGATAATTTGTTGTGAATTTTAGCAAGTGCCAGATAAAACTTCAGAATAGCTATAAAATGTCTTTGCACATGTCTCATATGGTTTGAGTAATTGTGGGACTCTTTATGTTCAGATGATTTGAAAGGAGAACTAGATGAATATGTTCATAAACACCTCCCTGGAAAAATTAAAATAATAAGAAATACAAAGCGTGAGGGGTTGATTCGAGGAAGAATGATCGGAGCAGCCCATGCGACAGGTATGACTTCCTGCTGGCTTTTCCCCGTGGGTGTTGGGTGACAAGGGCTTGATCCTCTGCCTTTTTCTGATTCTGCAGAGTTTGTGAAAAGTGGTGTTTTAAATAGGCATCGCCAGCAAGAGACATGAGGTTTGTTTTGTTTGGGAAAGGCCTTTATGTAACTCCAGGCCTGTTGCCCCAGAGGAGTGAGTTGAACTGTTTTCCTAGTGACCTTTTTTATTAATTGTCCCTCAAATAGCTTTTATATCTTGTTTCCTTATATAAGTAGAAAAGTCTAAACCAAAGTATAACTGAACTTTTATACATTTTTAAATACAAAGTTTAAAATATATATACCTAAACTATTTGATTTGAATTATGCTGATAATTCTTAGAATGGAGTATATACTTCTAGAGATATGCATCATGATTTTAGTTGGTAAATAGAAATAAGATTGACTTACATAACTATAAAAGGTATTTCTTATTTCCTCTTAATTCTGATTCCATCAAGGAGAAAGTCTCCATTGTTACTAACACACCTTTAAAACCATTCCATTGTACACTAATCTCTCCTTTTTTTTTTTTTTTTTTTTTTTTTTGAGACAGAGTCTCGCTTTGTTGCCCAGGCTAGAGTGAGTGCCGTGGCGTCAGCCTAGCTCACAGCAACCTCAGACTCCTGGGCTCAAGCAATCCTCCTGCCTCAGCCTCCCGAATAGCTGGGACTACAGGCATGCGCCACCATGCCCGGCTAATATTTTGTATATATATTAGTTGGCCAATTAATTTCTTTCTATTTATAGTAGAGACGGGGTCTCGCTCTTGCTCAGGCTGGTTTCGAACTCCTGACCTCGAGCGATCCTCCCGCCTCGGCCTCCCAGAGAGCTAGGATTACAGGCGTGAGCCACCGCGCCCGGCCCTAATCTCTCCTTTTAAAAAGAAAGAGCAGGTATCAAACTCAGAGTCTATTGAAGAATATATATCTGATTAGTCTTCAGTTATATTGATTCTTTTGTATTTCTTTTTATGTTTACGTCTGTCTGAATAAGGTTGGTGTTCCCGATTTTCATTTATGATCTTGATTTTTAAAAATTTAAAAATAAATTTAAGTTAAATGAATCTGTTTAAAAATATTAGGCATACAATTTGCAGGTAGTGCATGGACATGGCAAAAAAAAAAACAGGAAAGTGATTTGAGAATTACTGAACTTGGTGGGTGCATTCCATGGCAGCAGTGGCATCTACTGCCTTCTTGTACTCCAGGCTCTTCCAGATAACCAGCCCCAAGGGGCGTGGTGTTTGCCGCTGCTCGCCACTACCCATCCTGTGGAGCCACTGGCCGCTTTGCTGGGTGTCGTTGGGACTTCACTTTTAGAATCTTCTCTTCTTTCTCTTAAACCCACAGTGGTCTGAAGCAATTAACAAAAAATGGGAAGTAGCTCTTTTATATCCAGTCTGCAGTTGTATGCAAATTCAGAGTTTAGGATACTTTCTTCTCTAGATTTCTAGTCAAATAAAGGCTTACTGAATTGGCTGTGTTGAATTACTGAAGGCAATGAGATGAAAATTCTGGGGTATTTTCAGTATTGTGCCACCTGAAACATTGTACTGTTAAAATACATGTTTGGGATGTGGGGGCGCTGGCTCATGCCTGTAATCCTAGCACTCTGGGAGGCTGAGGCGGGCAGATCCCTCAAGGTCAGGAGTTCGAAACCAGCCTGAGCAAGAGTGGGACCTCGTCTCTACTAAAAATAGAAAGAAATTAATTGACCAACTAAAAATATATAGAAAAAATAGCCAGGTATGGTGGCACATGCCTGTAGTCCCAGCTACTCAGGAGGCTGAGGCAGGAGGATTGCTTGAGCCCAGGAGTTTGAGGTTGCTGTGAGCTAGGCTGATGCCACGGCACTCTAGGCCAGGCACAGAGTGAGACTCTGTCTCAAAAAAAAACAACCAGCCAAAGCAAGAGTGAAATCCTGTCTCTACTAAAAATAGAAAAAATTAGCAGGGCGTGGTGCTGGGTGTCGGTGGTCCTAGCTGCTCAGGAAGATGAGGTAGGAGGATGGCTTGAGCCCGGGAGTCAGGTTGCAGTGAAGCTATGATGAGGCCATTGCATTCTACCTGGGATGACAGAGCAACTCTGTCTCAAAAATGAAAAAAGTTTCCTGTGAATTTATTTTTTTCAGATAACAATAGTCATTTAGGGTTTTTTGTTTGTTTTTTTTTTTCTTCCTTTCTCTGTGGTCATAGGGTTTTTTTTCTTTATGATCTGTTTAGGCCCTTATTCAAATATAGTTTAGGATCTCTCAAAAGCAAACCAATTTTGGGGAAGTCATTGTCACAGATTCACCGTGACCAGGTGTAATCTTACTTTATTTAGCTAGATTGTCATTAATTGGAAAAAGTAACACTTTTTTGCTAACTAGAAGAAAGGTGTATCCCATCGGCATGAAAACCATTAGAGCCAAGAGAGTTGGGAGCATTAGGAAGGAGGCTGGGAAATGGAAGACAGGAATGAGTGAGGCGGCCTCCGGGGCGGTGGTGTGGCGGGTGTTTCCCCCGCGGCGTCAGTGCACATGCTTCTCTGCGCTGCTTACATATGTTTCTGTGTCACTAATGAAAATGTATTGTAGTTATGTCCCCTGTATTGTTTGCTAAGGCAGGGAAATGCATTCTAAGTGTATGCTAAATTTATAGATATTTTGATTAAAATAATTGTAATATCTACACACAGCTGGCCACTGTCATTGTACTAAAACACCTTGAATTACCAAATGTCTAGCCATCCAAAGAGCTGAATTGTTGCTGTGAGTTTGAATCTTTTTATTGAAGAGAATCTGAATTGTCTATACATTTTTCAAGAGTTGTGCATAGTATGGTACTTGTTCCTCAGTTACACTTCAGGCAGCATTCTTGGCTAAAGGACTTCTCTCGTTTGCAGTCAGCAGTGAGGTGTAAGGGTTCGCTGTCGGGGGCCGGAAGCAGGCAGCACATCGTGGGGGGGGGGGCTGTGCCTAAAGCGTTAGCAAGCGCTGCTGAGCCTGTGTTGTTGCTCTTCAGGAGAAGTGCTCGTGTTCCTGGACAGCCACTGTGAGGTGAACGTGATGTGGCTGCAGCCCTTGCTGGCCGCCATCCACGAGGACAGGCAGACCGTGGTGTGCCCAGTGATCGACATCATTAGTGCTGACACCCTCGCCTACAGCTCGTCCCCTGTTGTCCGTGGAGGGTTCAACTGGGGGCTGCACTTCAAATGGGACCTTGTTCCCCTTTCTGAGCTAGGAGGAGCAGAAGGAGCCACTGCCCCCATAAAGTAAGATTTATCCTTTATGTTTGAAAAATTCCCCACCAGTACATCCTTAAAAGAAAAAAAGTTAAAGATAATTCCTTCTTTGCAAGGAGCAAGACTGTTGACTTAATTTGTGCATTAAAAAATTCTTGAGCACTTATTGAATTTGATGCATTCTGCCAAGTCCTAGGGAAAGATTTATGAGTAAGATATTATCTGTGCCCTCAAGGACTCAGCTTTGTGAGGAGGGCAGGCAGAGCAGCTCGACCATATCCCAGGGTCACCGGCAGAGGGTGCCCTGGCAGGGCCTGTGTGCTGTGTGTACTGTCAGACACAGTACACACTCACTATGCTCGCTGCGCTGGCCAGGAACTCCTCTTCAGCCTCTGCCGTTAGACAGTGTGAATAATGCCGTCACAAACATGTGATACGTCATTCTTTTAATTAGGATTTTAAGGATAGATTCTTACTAATACAATTACTAAGCCATTGCCTATGAAATTTTTTACATTTTCATTCATGTTTCATATTCTCTAATATAAATCTGCTCTAATGTGTTGTTTCTTTGTAAATTTCTTATGTAGATTGAATACCAAGAGGTTTACCTGTATTTTTCCTTTTTGAAGTTCTTGGACCTACTCTTCAAAGCTTTATTTGTTGTGGAAAATTACATAAAAAGTATATATCAAATGCATTCTATACACACACACAGTTTAATAAGTGGTTACAATGTGAACTGCGTAACTACTACCCAGGTCAAGAAACAGCTCCCAGAAGCCCCCTGTGCACCCCTTCCTGGTCACCCCCCCTGACACCTAGGGGTGTCATTACCTTGACCTTGGTAATCATCTTCTTGCTTTCCTGTGTAGTTTTGCTACCTATTAATGCATCTCTCAACAAAATAGTTTTGCCTCTCCTGTACTTTATGCAAATAAAGCCTTGTATGACTCGTTATTTTGTCTTGCTTCATTTAACGCTGCAGTATATAGCTATAGTCGATTCATTTTCATTGCTATATAATATTCTTGTATATGACTGTACTGTAATATTTGTCCAGTTTACTGTTTTTTTGGTGACGCAATTGGGTTGTTTTGGGGTGTTTTTTTGTTTTTTACTGTTATAAGCAGCAATGTTAGAGAACATTCTTATTCTAGTGTCGAGTGAAATTACTGAGTCACAAGGTGTGCCTTTCTTCAGCTTTAGCATGTAATGTTTTACTAGCACATCAGGGGACTAGAATATCCTCAGTTGGCCTTTTGGAACTTGTTAGCTTCCTTTCATCTGAAACCAGAGGGGAAGTTGATAGAGTCATTGGCCGATTCCAGGGATCTGTGTGGCCTCCCAGCAGAATGAGGTCCTCTTCTGCTCTTTCAGGTTTTATGTAGGAGGATCTGTTGCGGTTCTTCATAGAACTAGTGAAGTCCATGAGCAGAGCACATCCGGCTCTCTGTTGTCTTCCTGTCTTCTTGTGCTTGAGACACCACTTCTCACACCGCCTACCGGAGATTCAGACCAGTGCCCTGGCTCTGCACGTGGGGCTGAGCTGGCGGAGCCGCTCCTCAGGCGAGCAGTACTCCATCTGGGCACCGGCCGCTGTGCTTCTGGTCGCTGTGACCTCACAGCCTGTGGTTGGAGGCAGACAGTAGTGGTGACTCAGTTTGCTATTTCCTTTTGGACTTTCCGTGTTCTTTTTCTGAGGGTGTAGTATGTGTAGTTTATTTAATAGAGTATTTTTGAAGTTTTTCATAGCAAGAAGAAAGTATCCTAGGCTTTCTTATATGTATTCTCATTCTTAGTTACCAGTTTTTGTCTGTTTTTGCCTATTTTATCATATTCATGGTCATGTTGCTTTCAATGTTTAATTTTTAATATTTTTAATAAAAAACATATTCACTAACAGATCAAATTGTGTAGATGAACTTAGGATGAAAGGAGGCCATCTCCTACCCATTTCCTCCCTATCCTTTCTTTCCAGAGGCAAATTCTTTTAACAGTTTCTATTTTTGGTCTTGTTTCTTACTTGATGGACTCTAGATAATAAGCATTCCCATTCCCTGCATCAGCCCGCTTCAGACCCTGTCTGCATGAAAAATGAAGATGTGGCTCATGACTCCCTCCCTGCTACTCTTCTCCTAGTGCCGCAGTATGGTGACTTCAGTAGCTGTTTTGGTTTTGTTTCTTCTTTACTGTCAGTCTTTCCGTGATCTTATATTTAGATGTAAGCAGCATCTTAAAATTGCTTTTATTTTATTTTTTTTTTAAGATTAAAGAACTAGTGTTTGCTTTCTGTTTGCCCTGTGTGTTCTGTATCCTTTTTTCTCTTCTCCAGCCTTCTTTTGGACAAAGTCCAGATTCTTCTGTTCCCAGCAGCTGCCCTGTTACTAGAAGTTACATGTTTTTATATACAGTTCTTTTAGTGGTTTTCCTAGAGAACACAGCATACATTCTTGATTTATCAGAGTGTAATATAAATTGGCACTTGCCCCAAACAGCGCCAGGATCTCAGAATGTTCATAGTCCAGTTATCCCCCGCCCAAGTTACATGCTGCTGTTGATGTACATATAGTTTAAACCTCATGGGACATGGAATTGTTATGTGCCAGGGTAGCCTTGCCCACATAGTTCACCTTTATGCCGCTCTATTCCTTCAGCGTCTGCAAGCTTCTGTCTGGAACTGCTCATTCTGGCTAAATAACGCTCTTGAATAGTTGACCTTCTATAGTTTTGTTTTTCTGAAAATGTCCTTGTTCCACCATTATTTTGAAGGACACTTTGATATCCAGACCTAGGTTGGCAGCGGCAGATGCTTTCCTTCAGGGCTCCCAGAGCATCGCTCGGGAGCCCGTGGCTGCCGCTGCTCCATACAAGATGACGGCGTTGTCAGGCTCATTCCGCTGCCTTTGAAGATGAGCCCTTTATAATTGGCCGCTTAAATTTTTGTCTTAATTTTCAAAAGTGTTTTGCAGATGTGTATAAACATGGTTTCTTTTTTGATAGTATCTAATTCTCTGCGGAATCCTCAATCTTGTCTTTTATCTTTGAACACATTGAGCAGTTTCTTTAAAGTTTCTGCTTGATAACTCCATATTTGAAACCCCTGCACATCTATCTATTATAGGTTGTTTCTCTTGTTTTTCTTTCATGTGATTTTATCTTCCTGAGTGATTGCTTCATTATTTGTTTAATTTTGCTTAGTGCCAGACATTCTATATGAAAAATTGTAGAAATACATTCATACCTGGGGAGATGATTTTCCCCCACAGAGAGAATTCTGCTTCTCTTCTGTAGGCAACTTAGGCCGGTAGAACCCACAGTCCCCTAGGTCCACACTGAGGAAGTGAGGCGGGTGGAAGCCCGTGCCTCGTGCAGGCCTGTCTGCCCCGCTGCTCTCCCCGCCTCCCTCACAGGGCTTCTCGGCCGCACGCTGTGGATGCGATTCATTGCAGGTGGATGTCTGCTAAAAATGGTTATAAGAAAAGTACTCTTAGCTGGGCGCAGTGGCTCATAACTGTAATCCTACCGTGTTTCCCTGAAAATAAGACAGGGTCTTATATTCATTTTTCCTCAAGAAGACACCCTAGGGCTTGTTTTCAGGGGCTGTGTTATTTTCCCCTCAAAGCCTCAGCTCGCAGCCCACACAGGACGGCCGGGACCTGACAGGGGAGCCGACCTTGTTGGTGGAGCTGCCCGCACCTTTCCGGTCACCTCTGGGACAGTAGCTGTCACCATGAGGCAGATGAGAAGGGCTGCTCGTCTTTTTTACCGCCCCTCGACAAAACGCACGGGTTGTGCAGATTCACTGTAGCCACGCCCATCACCAGGGCTTATTTTCAGGGTAGGGCTTATATTGCGAAAATGCTTAGAAATCCTGCTAGGGCTTATTTTATGGGTAGGTCTTTATTTTCAGGGAAACATGGTAGCACTTTGGGAGGCCAAGGCAGTTGGATCCCTTGAGCCCAGGAATTTGAGGTTACAGTGAGCTATGATGACACCACTACACTCTAGCTGGGTAACAGAGTGAGACTGAGTCTCAAAATATATGAAAATAATGAGTACTTTTGATACTTAGAAAAGTAACTTTCATATGCCAGATGTAAAGAACCTTCATATGCCTAGCATATTATTAGCAATCTAGAAAATGCAGTTGCATGGTCCAGCTGATTCTGATATTAGATAAAATGTTTTATAATAGTTAATATAGTTTTTATTAGTTATGTTCCAAAACTACACTGAATTTTTTAAAACAAAAATAGTAGGTAAGATAACTGACTATATAGAATTAGTAATTATTTTACTTTTCTAGGTCACCTACAATGGCTGGAGGATTATTTGCCATGAACAGACAGTATTTCCATGACCTTGGGCAGTACGACAGTGGCATGGATATCTGGGGAGGAGAAAATTTGGAAATATCATTTCGGGTACTTTGTGTATAGTAGAATATAATTGTCATCCATGATCCCTTTTTTCCTATAAATTCTCCTTGATTATCTATATAGACAAATTATCTTTAATGCTGTTTTACCATAATCTATGATATGGATAATATCTACTCAATGTCAAAGTCATATAAAAAGATATATGTTTAGTTTTTAAGAGTTATAAAAGTATGGTTATAATGAATGGTTGGGTATAAATTCAGAAAGGCTTAATGTGCATTTAATCTGGAGTTTTGTTGTCAGTTTATTTATATCAAGATATATACAGAAGGAGATCTATCTATCTATCTATCTATCTATCTATCTATCTATCTATCTATCTATGGTGATCAGACTTCCCTGTTTGCCTAAGACTGTTCTGGATCACACTTGTTTTATTGGAAAAATTAATAGCTCCTCATTTCACTTTCAGAAGTAGCTCAGTTTGATGCTAAATTATGCTGTCATCCCATGTATAGATTACTGAATCCTCTGTATATACAGGTACCTCTAACCCCAGGAAAGAATTCACTTTTCGTAATCTCTCTTCTCTAATTGCTAAGGTTTGAAAGATGACAGTATGGGTGGGGTTTCTGGCTCAGGGGACCTCGGTGGTGGACAGTCTTTGGAAAACACCAATAAAAAGCTGGAGGAAAGAACTCTGACTTCTCCTTCCAAGCGAATTTCCCATTGTCCTGTCCTCCAGTTAGCAGAATCCCTGTCGATAATAACACAATGCTTGTGCATATGTCATTTGGTATTTTTGCAAATGTATTGACTGCAGTGTTGATCAAATCTCTTGATCTATTAAGGCAGCACACTATGGTAAGTACAATATCAGGCACATGGTAATAAATGAATATTACATTGTTTTGGAATCTAGTTCCTTTTTAATCATAAAGACAAATAATTTTAAAAAATGTCTACCCTCTGACTTTCTTCTATTTGAATATTTATTTGTATCTAGTAAGGTGAAATATCTTGCAAAGTTTCATAGACACCTATTTAATGAAGCTTAATTTCATTGAAAATTCATATATATATTTTTTTTTTTTTTTTTTTTTTGAGACTGAGTCTCACTTTGTTGCCCAGGCTAGAGTGAGTGCCGTGGCGTCAGCCTAGCTCACAGCAACCTCAAACTCCTGGGCTCAAGCAATCCTCCTGCCTCAGCCTCCTGAGTAGCTGGGACTACAGGCATGCACCACCATGCCTGGCTAATTTTTTCTATATATATTAGTTGGCCAATTAATTTCTTTCTATTTATGGTATAGATGGGGTCTCGCTCTTGCTCAGGCTGATTTCGAACTCCTGAGCTTGAGCAATCCGCCCGCCTTGGCCTCCCAGAGAGCTAGGATTACAGGCGTGAGCCACCGTGCCCGGCCGAAAATTCATATGTTGATCTTACAACAGTGTGAGGTGACTGTTAATATCAGTTTTGCTTCTGGCCAGATCTGGATGTGTGGAGGTAAGCTCTTCATCATCCCTTGCTCCAGAGTGGGACACATTTTCCGAAAAAGACGACCATATGGATCTCCTGAAGGCCAGGACACCATGACACACAACTCTTTGAGACTGGCACACGTCTGGTTGGATGAATACAAGGTGAGATGACATTTTCTGTTTGAAAGGGTGAGTGATGGACCAGTCGCTGCGTGGGTGAGAGCTTTGGTTGCTCTTCTTTTCACTCTAGCTTCTTTCTGCTTGGTTGACCTTCACTTTGGGGCCATCTCTTTCTAGCTTTCTTTTTTCTCTCTTCTCTTCACCCAGTATTTCACTTGTTTTTGATTCTACTCTGACTCTTTTAATATTTTAAGTGGCCACTCTAGAGAAGGAAATGTAGTCAACATCAGAAGAAACTCTGTGTCATTTTTGATATTCCTTGTGGTCCCTCTTGTGACTCCCATGGGGTTGGCTTCTTTCTTTTGTTCACTGGACTTTGCTGGGACATACTCCCTCTGCTTGTACACTGAGCATTCCCTCTCACTTTCTCTTCTGCCTTAGGCTACTTTCAGTATTTTCTTTGTAATAGCTTTATTGAGAAATAATTGACAAAAATCAATTTTGGAACATTTTATCAACCCCAAACTTCCATTCATCACTCCTCATTCTTCCCAGCCTCAGATAACCACTAATCTACCTCCTGACTTCACAGTTGATTTGCCTTTCCTGGAGATTTCATACCAATGGAATCAGACACTACATGGTCTTTGTCATCTGCTTCTTCTGGGGCGCAGTGTTTTCAGGTCGATCCATGCTGTACCATGGATCAGCACTTTATTTACTTTTATTGCCAAATAATATTTCATTGTATGAATTCGCCACATTCTACTTATCCATCCATCAGCTGGTGGACATTTGTGTTTCAGTTTTTGACTGTTATCAAAAATGTTTCTGTATTTGTGTAGATTTAAAAAAATAAATATTAATGAGCGCACACGGACAAGATGAATGGGGGAGTGCACGGTAATTTTCAGCGCTGTGGGTGCCTGCAGGTGGGGGCGAAGCAGCCGCCTGGGCACGGGGTGCACAGCACTTCCGCTACAGCACTCTCTCCGCCCCACCTCCGCAGACTGTGAGGTCCAACTCCGTGCTCGTCTTTGAATCATCCCTGTCTAACACCGCTCTCAAAACATGGTCAGGTCCCGGCCACTCCTTTAAGGAGGCCTGCCAGGTCCAGCTACTGTCACAGTCAGACGAGTACAGTGGCCGCCGCTTCCGCCGTGGGCGCCGCACGGGGTGCAGAAGCGGTGGAGAAACACGCCCGGTGCCTTAGCTCCGAGTTACACTGTCGTCTTTGCAGTCTTCTACCCACTCAGAAGATAAGAAAGAAAAAGCCAGTTTCATTTAAGAATGTCACTGATGCAACACTAAAAATGGCTTTATGAATCTCGGCATGTCTCACCGTGGTCTGAGCGTGCACGCTCACAGCTCCTTGCTGCCGAGGGAAGCGCCGCGGCGGTTTTAAGGCCAAAGGCTTGTGCAGTTGTGTGAGCTGTGAGCGGAGCCAGCCAGTGTTCTCCAGGAACATTCTTTCTGTGTACAGAATGACTGACTCAAAGCCATAATTGTTCATATTTGAGTATTTAACAGTACTTTCTAAAAAATGAACCAAGTAATGAAAATGAAAGCAGGTGATAGTATTTGTTACAAATGATAAAATTCAAGCTCTCCAATGAAAATCCAAATTTTGAAAAACTTGTCTCTGCCCTCATGAGCTTGACAGCTTCCTAGTACTTAAAAACTTTACTGATGAGATCAGTGGTGATATACATGAATGTGATTTTTTGATATGGTAGAGTGAAATTTTTCAGTATTTGGTGGAATGTACAGTATAATAGACCAGTATTTTACAAATCACTGTTGCATGACATTATAAAAATCTTCCATGGATAAAAGATCCACTCAAAGAGAAAGACCAGTACATTTAATGCAACAGTATTAAAATCTCAATGATGTGATTTCATATTCCATATTGTAACTAAACTTTAAAAGTTGAGTTTTGGTGTCATATAAAAAAAATAACCATAATTATCTGTAATAGCTATTAAAATATTCTTTCCATTTCAACTACATATTTTCATTGGATGTTTTTGAAAATACGTATATTGAACCAAAACAACATATGATAGCAGGCTAAATGCAGATGTGAGAATTCAGCTGACTTTTTATTTTTATTTTTTAATTTTTGAGACAGAGTCTCACTTTGTTGCCCAGGCTAGAGTGAGTGCCGTGGCGTCAGCCTAGCTCATTGCAACCTCAAACTCCTGGGCTCAAGCAATCCTGCTGCCTCAGCCTCCTGAGTAGCTGGGGACTACAGGCATGCGCCACCATGCCCGGCTAATTTTTTCTATATATATTAGTTGGCCAATTAATTTGTTTCAATTTATAGTAGAGATGGGGTCTGGCTCTTGCTCAGGCTGGTTTCAAACTCCTGACCTTGAACAATCCGCCCGCCTCAGCCTCCCAGAGAGCTAGGATTACAGGTGTGAGCCACCTCGCCTGGCCTTAGCTGACTTTTTAAGCCAGACAGTAAAATGTTTCATTCTTTTTATTTTTTTGAGACAGAGTCTCACTCTGTTGCCTGGGCTAGAGTGAGTGCCGTGGCGTCAGCCTAGCTCACAGCAACCTCAATCTCCTGGGATCAAGAGATCCTGCTGCCTCAGCCTCCTGAGTAGCTGGGACTACAGGCATGTGCCACCATGCCTGGCTAATTTTTTCTATATATATATATATTAGTTGGCCAATTAATTTCTTTCTATTTATAGTAGAGACAGGGTCTGGCTCTTGCTCAGGCTGGTTTCGAACTCCTGACCTTAAGCAATCCTCCTGCCTCTGCCTCCCAGAGTGCTAGGATTACAGGTGTGAGCCACAGTGCCCCTCCGGTAAAAGGTTTTATAAAAATATAAAGCAAATGCCTCTGTTCTCACTACATTTTGTTTTTAAAAATGAGTGCTATTAAGGAATATTTTTAAATTTCTCAGTTTTAATTTCTAATGTAAATATGGATACAGCCTACAGAAGCAGAACCTCTTGTTGTCTTCCATAATTTAAAAATATAGAGTCCCAAGACCAAAGAGTTTGAGAACCACTGATCTCATATATGTGCCTTTTTCATTGATTCTCAGATACAGTTTTATACATTTTGCCATTTCTGAAATTGGGATGTATCTTACAATTTAAGGTATGTCTTATTTTTGCCAGTTAGTAACAGACTTGTAAAAAATTTCCATTGACATTTTCTGGCAACATTAAGAAAACAGCATGAAAAATAAATTGCATAATATTTTTTTCTTTTTGAGACAGAGTTTCACTCTGAAGGGCAGAGTGCAGTGCCATCATTACAGCTCGCTGCATCCTCCAGCACCTGGGCTCAAGCGATTCTCCTGCCTCAGCCTCCCGAGTAGCTGGGACTACAAGTGTGCCACAATGCCCGGCTATTTTTTTATAGAGACAGGGTCTCAGTATATTGCTGGTCTGGTCTTGAATTCCTGGCCTCAAGTGATCCTCCTGTCTTATCTTCCCAAAGTGCTGGGATTACAGATGTGAGCCACTCAACACCCAGCCATATAATATTCTTTGTTTTTTGTTTGTTTTTTTTAGTAGAGACAGGATCTCGCTCTTGCTCAGGCTGGTTTTGAACTCCCGACCTTGAGTGATACTCCCGCTTCAGCCTCCCAGATTGCTAGGATTACAGGCATGAGCCACAACACGCGGCCAATATACATTTTTAACAAAAGAAATCTATTCTGTCTTTTTTTCAATTCAGGAGCAGTATTTTTCCTTAAGACCTGATCTCAAGACCAAAAGCTATGGAAATATCAGTGAGCGTGTTGAATTAAGGAAGAAATTGGGTTGCAAATCATTTAAATGGTATTTGGATAACATTTACCCAGAGATGCAGATATCTGGGCCCCATGCCAAACCCCAGCAACCCATTTTTATCAACAGGGGGCTGAAACGCCCCAAAGTCCTTCAACGTGGAAGGGTAAGAAAGCAATCGTATCAAAGTGTGTTTCATGAAAAGTTGTATGATATGAAAAGTTTTGAGATGCCTATAGCTATAATGAATGACATTCTAGACTTAAAGTCTAGAGTTAATGATAGACTTTAGCTTGCCTTTTATTATATTTTCTTTATGGACTTTCTTCTTCTCAAGTGTAGGACCTTAGAAATTTTAATATCTTAGCTGTTAATATCCAGATCCTTTACCTTCTGGGGTTAAAGGGAACAAGACTTCTATAAGAGTAAGTTACGTGACAGCTTCCAAGAGCATAGATACCGATGTGAATAACACATGAATAAAGGCAGTACAGGTAAGAATAAAGTTTATTTGGCAGAGACCAGTCCAGAAAGAAAGCAAAGGGAGACATGGGGCAGCTATTACTGGAACCGACTCCCAGAGAGGGTGTGAGGGTGGTGGGTAGGGTCAGAGTGCCGGCTTGCGAAGTGGATTTCACACCCAAGGTCCCGACAGTAGCACATTGATCAGCCACATTTCTTTAGCTGTCTCTCTATTTCTTACAGTTTTTTTCATAGCTGTAGGTATAATCATACTTAAATTGTAGGAGTCTAGCAATAAAATCATACCTTTGTTCTGAGTCGCTTCTTAGAATCAGCACTCTGAACATTAAGGGTAGATCCTGTCAGTGTTGCCCAGTTTCCCTTCTTTTATGTTATGAAGAAGGCGTTTCTCCAGTGTTCTTTTACAATGCCAGCTGTCCTTCAGTGGCTAGGAGTAAGCCCAGGGCTCTTCCCCGTCTTGTTCTACCTTATAAGGTTAAAAAACAGCCATCAAGGTGTTTGTTAGTTGGTGTTCTCTTTAAGAGAGATATAGGTGTGTGTCCATGTAGTTCAAATCCCTTGTCATTATTACTATTTATTATCTGTTTATCTCCAGTTTAGCATATATATTACATTTAATTATATACTGTCTTTTTTATACATATTCTTATTTCCTCTATTTCATTTTAAGGTTCGTTTGTGTATGCATGACAGGGTCTCACTCTGTCACCCTAGCTAGAGTGCAATAGCATCGTCATAACTCACTGCAACCTCAAACTCCTGGGCTCAAGTGAGCCTCCTACCTCAGCTTCCCAAGTAGCTGGGACTACAGGTGCGCACCACCACACCCAGCTAATTTTTGGTAGAGATAGAGTCTTACTCTTGCTCAGGCTGGTCTAAAACTCCTGACCTCGACTGATCCTCCCACCTTGGCCTCCCAGAGTGCTAGGATTACAGGTGTGAGCCACCACACCTGGCCATTTTAAGGTTCTTTAGGGCAGGGATGATATATTAATTTCCTTCATCCCTTATAGATTATTAAACTTGTGTATTTAGCTAGAGTTTCTACCTAGCACTGTCTGCTACATATGTTAAAATTGCTAATAACTTTCTAGTATCTATATTGATGCTTCTGTGTGAATTAAAAATGCTTGTCTTTTTGTGACTTTGGGAATTCATATAACTAGAATATATTTCATCTAAAATGTCAAATATTTTTTTTTTTTTTTTGAGACAGAGTCTCACTTTGTTGCCCAGGCTAGAGTGAGTGCCGTGGCGTCAGCCTGGCTCACAGCAACCTCAATCTCCGGGGCTCAGCGATCCTACTGCCTCAGCCTCCCAAGTAGCTGGGACTACAGGCATGCGCCACCATGCCCGGCTAATTTTTTGTATATATATTTTTAGTTGGTCAATTAATTTATTTCTATTTTTGGTAGAGACGGGGTCTCACTCAGGCTGGTTTCGAACTCCTGACCTTGAGCGATCCGCCCACCTCGGCCTCCCAAAGTGCTAGGATTATAGGCGTGAGCCACCGCGCCCGGCCTTAAAATGTCAAATATTTTGAGGCATCTTCTGACACTGCTGTTTCTTCGCATGCTGAGTTGTAAAGAGATCTCTCTTTTACAGCTCTATCACCTCCAGACCAACAAGTGTTTGGTGGCCCAGGGACGTCCAAGTCAGAAGGGAAGCCTAGTAGTGCTCAAGGCCTGTGACTATGGTGACCCAAATCAGGTGAGTGATGCCTCTGTGGTCCCAGCCAGTCTTTGGAAGGTGGGCTTGGAGTGAAGGGAAGTTGGTGGCAGTCACTCTGGAGGAAATCAAAATGTTCAGAGTTTTAAGTTAGGAATGACCTTAGACAACTACTTTTGTCTCTTCTCCTTTGTGTATTTTTCCTACCTCCTTTCATCATTTGTTATAGTGGCATTTCATTCAGAGCGTTATTTGTACTTTGCAATATTATATGGAATGTATAAGCCATATGAATTTAATGGCAAATCATTTCAGTGCATGTGTGTGTCAATGATATTAAAATGGCCCCCAAAATAAGCAGATAACTTCAGTTTGGCACTGTACTTTTAAACTGATTTGTATCTGATAAAATAGCATAACCTAACAGCACTCCAATCTAGGAACCTGTGCTGTTTCAAGACTACAATGCTCACAATGTGTCCTAAATAATGTTCATTTCCATTTTAGCGGTGGGTTGGTGTCACTCAAGACAAGAATGGAAAAAAAACCCAAAATACTTGGACTTTTTGTATAGTATATGCTGTGAAATTCCATCGAGCATGTTTTATTCTTAGAAGAGTTATATACCATCTAAGGTGATATATTGGAAAACAGTTTAAAAGGGATTTTTGTGCCTTTTCTGAGTGTTGTGGACACTGAAGTATTAGAATTGTGGTGACATTTCAGTGGCATAGGTCACAGTGGGATGAGAGCTGGAATTTGTTCCAGAAAATGTAAGAAGTTTGGGGTGACGGAGTTACACTGTATACACACACTGGTCTGTTTCTGCTTTGAGACCATACAGAATAAATCTGTTTCTCTTGCACAAACATGTGAAGTATATTTCAATATCTAAAGCAAAACTTGGGTTTCTGATCTGTTGTGTCTTCTCTAGATCTGGATTTATAATGAAGAGCATGAATTGGTTTTAAATAACCTCCTGTGTCTAGATATGTCGGAAACTCGCTCGTCAGACCCACCACGACTCATGAAGTGCCACGGGTCTGGAGGGTCCCAGCAGTGGACCTTTGGGGTAAGGAGGACAGTGCTTGGTGATGCTGGGGGGTGGGCCCCCTTAGCCACAGGGGAGACATTTCAAGACCCCTGTGAAGTGCATGCCTGCAGCTGCAAATAGTACCGAGCCCTATGTATGCATTTTCCTATACATACATACCTACGGTAGTTCAGTTTATAAACTAGGCACAGTAAGAGGTTAACAACAATAGATCACTTATAATATGTGGTAAAAGTTAGTTGACTTGGGTCTCTTTTAAAATATCTTCCTGTACTGCGAGTAACAAACCTCAGAAACTAATCTTTGGGGGACTACTGTATCCCATAATTTTTAATTGTCTTTCTTAAATATTCCACATCTCTTCTGGATTTCTGTCTCTTCTTAACCATATTTTGCCAGTATGTTTTTAAAATAAATAACTGGTGGTATTTTTTTGATACTTTTTTTCAGAAAAATAATCGGCTATACCAGGTGTCAGTTGGACAGTGCCTGAGAGCGGTGGATCCACTGGGTCAAAAAGGCTCTGTTGCTATGGCAATCTGCGATGGCTCCTCCTCCCAGCAGTGGCATTTAGAAGGCTAAGGTGGGCGCCATGGCTGGAATGGTGGTCCACTGGGCTTTGCTTCCTCTGCAAGCCAGCTTGGGGAGGATGACCATCTCCCTGTCCTGCAGATGCCTGGGCATGTTGGCAGATCTGAGACCACAGGTGAAGAAGTATGTTTCACTACGATCATGTCTGAGCTGCTAGTAAAGAATTTCTTGATTATAGAGGGAAACCAGAATATAATTTTAAAGACTCGGGTTTGTACAGAAGGACAAAACCCAGGAAATGGACATTTCTATTCAAATTTATGCCTCTTTTAAAATTTCCTTTAATGATGGAATGGTATTTATCTGATCAGGAACTTGTGATTGCTTTTCGTAGAAGACTTCATAGGAGACTTTTTTTTTACTTCTATCATTTGTTGAATATGTTCTAAATAGATAATTTAAAACAACTGAATCCACATTACTTTTAGCTTCAGAAAGGCATCATTTATAAGGCAATATTTAAGAGGCAGTTGACTATTATAAATTATTTTGATGAATTATGATACTATCTATATT
This sequence comes from Microcebus murinus, assembly GCF_040939455.1. Taxonomy (NCBI): domain Eukaryota; kingdom Metazoa; phylum Chordata; class Mammalia; order Primates; family Cheirogaleidae; genus Microcebus; species Microcebus murinus. The sequence goes on from NC_134112.1 coordinate 98,949,369, forward strand.
GAAAATAAAGGATCCTCTTGATTATTTAACTGGGATCTTTTGTCTTGTATTGAGGCCTATGTGTGGTGCACGTGGTAGGAAATACTCCTGCGTGTGGCTGATGAGCCACTGGGCCGGGCAGCAGCCGTGCCTTCAGGGGGGGGGGGGTCACAGCTTGTTAGCCCTCAGCTGTGTGAATTTAGATACTGATGCCACAGTTTTCTGTGAGACACCCGGGTGAAGCTATTAAATTGGCAGTTGGATATAGAGGTCAGAATCTCAGATTTATCTCAGAGATAGTAAATGTGGGAATCATCTGTATATATTGTAAGTTCCAAAATATAAGGTGAACTTCCCCCCAAAATTACATATTAGAGGAGAGAGAGTATCAAAGTGCAGGCACTCAGTTATTTTATCTTGAACCACAAAGCAGTTTAAGTACCATATTAAATATATACATGGTCTATATTCTAAGTATTTCTCTATCCATTTCAGATATACATATAGAAGACAAAAAGCAAGATAGATTTAAATCCAACGATATCAACAATCACATTAAATGTAATGTAAATGGGTCTAAATGCCCCAGTTGAAAGACAGAAATTGGATGAAAATGCAAGACCCAACTATATGCTGCACTTTAAGTTGGCCAGGCACTGTGGCTCATGCCTATAAATCCCAGCACTTTGGGAGGCAGTAGGACTGCCTGAGGCTAGGAGAGACCAGCCTGGGCAACACAGCAAGATCCCCATCTCTACAAAATAAAACATTAGCTGGCCATGGTGGCACACACCTGTAGTCCCAGCTACTCAGGAGGATCACTTGAGCCTAGGAATCAAGGTTATAGTAAGCTACTATGGGGCTGCTGGACTCTAGCCTGGGCAACAGAGTGAGACCGTGTCTCAAATAAATGGTAATGAGAAAAATATAAGGCTGGGAAGGTACATGCATGCTACCACTGATTGAAAGGCATCTGGAGTAGCTATATTATTAGACAAGTTAGATTTCAGAGCAAAGAATGTTAATTAGGGATGATAAAGAGGGTCATTTCATGATGAGAAAAAATTCAGTTCATCAAGAAGAAATAATCCTAAATAGTTCTGTTTTTGCAGCATATGCTTTGAAGTTCTGTTAAAACTGCACGGAGAAGTAGACATATCTACAATTACAGTAACAGTTTTCGACACACCTCTCAATAATTGACAGAACAAGTAGATGGAAAAACAGGAGGATACAAAAGCCTTGAACTATACTATCAACCAACTTGGCCTAATTAACAGTCCACCCAACAATAGAATAAATCCTTTTCAAGTAAACATGGAACATTTACCAACATCATATTCTGAGAGAGTAAGCAAGGCTTAAGAGATGTATACAAATTCAAGTCACACAAGGCATATTAGAAATAACAGCAATAAAAATCAGTAACAAGATACATGGAAATAAAGTAACTTGCTTCTCAATAGCTATGGGTCAAATTAAAAGGCTATTTTGAACTGGAAATGAAAACACAACATATCAAAGTTTGTGGCACATAGCTAAACCAGTACTTGGAAATTTTATAGCATTTAAGCACCTATATTGGAAAAGGATAGGCTGGGTGCAGTGGCTCAAGCCTGTAATCCTAGCACTCTGGGAGGCCAAAGCGGGAGAATTACTTGAGGTCAGGAGTTTGAGACCACCCTGAGCAAGAGCCCAATTCTATAAAAAAAAGAAAAATTAGCCGGGTGTGGTGGCGGGCACCTGTAGTCCCTGGTACTTGGGAGGCCAAGGCAGGAGCATGGCTTGAGCCCAGGAGTTCGAGGTTGCTGTGAGCTGTATGAGGATGCCACCGAACTCTAAGCCCTGGTGACATAGAGTGAGACCCCATTTAAAAAAAAAAAAAAAAAAAAAAAAAGGAAAAGGATAAAGCAAGTTAGAAGATCAAAGAAGCAGAAGAAATGAAATATAAGTATCAGAACAGAAACGAAATAGGAAACAAAAATAATGGAGACAATGAAACCAAAAGCTGATTTGAAGAGATCAATAAAACTGATAAATCCTTAGCACCCCCCCCAAACAAGACTCAAATCACCAACATCAAGAATGAGAGTGGCGATCTCACGGAGCAACAAGAACTCTTCTGGTTCATTTCTGGTGGGAATGCAAAATAGCATGGTCAGGAAGACAGTTTGGCAATTTCTTACAAAATGAAACGTATTCTTACCATACAATCCAGCTGTTATGTTCCCTGGTATTTACCCAAAGGAGTTGAAAACCCCCCCAAAACAAAACCAGCGCACGGATGTTTATAAGCAGGTTTATTCATAATTGCCCAAACCTAGAAGCAACCAGGATGTCCTTCGGCACATGGATAAACTGTGGTCCATCCGGACCACGGAGTCTCAGTCCGTGCCCAAAAGAAGTGAGCTCTGGGCCCTGCAAAGTCATGAAGGGACTTTAAAGGCATATTATCCAGTGAAGCCTGTCTGAAAAGGCCACATATTATATGATTCCGACTATAGGACATCTTGGAAAAGGCAAAACCATGGAGATGGTACAAGGATCGGGAGCTGGGGGGTATGATGGCTAATTTTGTGTGTCAGCTCGACCAGGCTGAGAGAGGCCCTTGTAGCTGGTAAAACACTATTTCTGGGTGTGTCTGTGGAGGTGTTTCAGAAGAGATCAGCATTTGAATCGGTAGACTGAGTAAAGGTCTGCCCTCACCAATGGGGGTGGGCCCCTATAAACAGCAACTTCACCCTCCCTTCATCTTTTTGTTCTGTCTCTTCCGGAGCGGGGCGTTGGTGCTCCTGGTTCTCAGGCCTTTGCACTCACACCAGGACTCAGTTGGCTCCCCTGGCTCCCCGGCCTTCAGGCTGGCACCGTGACTACACCGCCACCTTCCTGGGCCTCCAGCTTGCAGGCCATAAATTATGGAACTCCTCGGCCTTCATAGTCACGACAGCCTCATGATAAATCTCTCTACATCCTGTTGGTTCTGTTTCTCTGGAGAACTCTGACTAACACAGCAAGGGAGGGAGGAATAGGCAGAACACAGAGGATTTTTCGGGCAGTGAAGCTTCTCTGTATGATGCTTTAGTAGTGGATACGTGTCATTATACATCTGTCAAAACCCGCAGGATGCAGCCTAAGATTGAACCCCCACTGCAAACCACGGACTGTGGGTGATCACGATGTGCTGGCGTAGCCCATCAGCTGTAACAAGTACGCCACTCTGAAGCAGGATGCTGATGGCGTGGGACTTGGGGAGACAGGGAGTACACCGGAAGTTTCTGCCTTCTTCTGAATTTTGCTGTGAATCTAAAACTGCTCCAAAATGTGCGGTCTACTTTCTAAAGAAGGATTTCATGACCAACTTTATGCCAAAAAATTTGACAGCTTAAATGAAGTTGACAAATTCCTCAAAAGAAACAAATTACTAAACTTCAGAGCTCTGAAGAAGTAGATAACCTGAATAGCCCAATACTTATTACAGAAATTGGGTTTGTAAAAACCTTCCTGCACAGATAGTTCCACTGGTGAATTCTATCAAACATTAGAGGAACAAATACATACAAATACTTATATAACCTCTTCTGGAAAACTATGAAATTTTGATGTTATAAATAAGTCTTGAATATTCATTTTAAAAGCAATACACAAGAAAACTATAGACCAGTATCCCACATGAATACAGAAGCAAAATTTTCTTATTATTAAATATTAACAAGTCAAATCCACCAATATATAAAAAGAATGATACATTATAAACAAATGGGTTTTAGTCCAGGAATGCAAAGATGGTTTAACACCAGAGAATCAACGTAATTTATGTTAATAATAGAAGAGGCATACGTGATCTTGCAGGAAGACATGACAATTCACCACCTACTTATGATAAAAATGAGCAAACTAGAAAGGAAGGAAAATTCTCCAACTTGATAAAGGGCATCTACGCAGACACTATAGTTAGCCTCATATTTAATGTGAAAGATTAAGAACAAGGCAAGGATGCCCGTTCCTACCTCCTCTATTCCACATTGTACCAAAGGCCCTAACCAGGGAAATACAGCAAGAAAGATAAATGAAAGGCATATACATTGGAAAGGAAAAAGTATCGAATTTTCACAGCACCATGACCAGGGATGCAGAAAATCATTGGAAGTCTTCAAAACATTGCTAGATACAGTAGGGAGTTCATCAAGACCACAAAAAGATCAGTATGAAAATGAACTGCACTTCATATTGGCAACAAACTGTTCAAAACGAAAGTTGATGATCCTGTGATTGCAGTTTACAACAGCATCAAAAATATGAGAACTTAAGGTACATATAACAAAATGTAAGATTTGTACAATGAAAAGTACAAAACACTGCCAAGATAAACAAGACCTAAATAATTTTGAGTACCGTGTTCACGGGTTAGAGGACTCAATATTGTCAGGACGTTGCCTCTCCACAACTCGATCTGTAGAGTTAGTGCTCCCATCAGAATCCCAGTAGGCTTTTTGTAGAAGTTGATAATGTGATTTTAAAGTTTACATGGAAATGCACAGGACTAAGTGGCCGAATAATTAGAAAGGAATACAGTTGGAGGACTTACACCAGTTCAAGACTTACTGTGCTGTTTAGTTAGGGTTAGTGAATTGACTGGTGGAGCACAGACAGACCCACACATATAGGACCAATTTATTTCCAGCAAAGGAGCCAGTACGATTCAGTGGGGAAAAGAAAATCCTAACACATGGTGCTGTCAAATCTGATATCCCTGTGGACAAACATGAACCTGGACCCCCCACACCTTATACCATACATAATTACTTCAAGGTGGATCACAGATATGAACAAAAAAGCTAAAATTATAAAGCTTTTAGAGGAAATATAGGAGAATATGTTCATGACTTTGAGGTAGACAAAGATTTCTTAAGTAGCTCATTAAAGAATTAGCCATAAAATATTAACAAATTGAACTTGAAAATTAAGCTTCTGCTCATCACGACAACATTGGGAAAATGAAAATGTAAACCAGACTTGTATTCATAGTGTATAAGCAGTGCTTAAAATTCAGTAATAAAAAGGCAATCCAACTGTTAAAATGGACATATCTGAATAGACACTTCATCAAAGGAGGATAAATAGCTCAGCGTGAGAAAAGGTGCTCAGTGTCAAGTCATCAGGGAAATGCAAATGGAAACCCCAATCAGATGCCACTTGACATCCATCAAATGGCTCAAATAAGACAGACTGACATGGGGGGTTCCGGGGAAACTGAGAGAAGGTCGCAGCGTAGCTTTCAGATCTTCCCCAGTGAATATCCGTGCAAAATTAGAGCAACTAGATAGCCACGCCCGAACCCGTGGGTAACATTTCACGGTAACTGGGTGTCGCGGCGGCCTCGTACTCTCCACAGCACAGCGGGGAGGAAAGACGATAGCGGGAGACTTGCGTGCGGTTCACACTCCCCGCGGCAGAGAGCAAACGGAAGTAGCAGGGGGTGGGTGGATCCGAGAGGAGGGGAGCCCAGAAGGCAACAGGTGTCCCCTGGGGACAGGGGAGTGAGTCTGGGAGCCGCGGCCGAGGCTGGGAGGGTCCCCACTCCCGCAGTGGGGTGCGCAGGGCCCTGGGCAAGGACCGAGGGGACGAAGGATTCCGGTTCCTACGAAACTGGGGAACCTAACGCCAGGGCATGGAACCGAAAGCCAGCAGGGTGGGGATGACAGGGAAATAAGCGAGTGTAAGACCGGGGGAAGGAGAGACGACGCGTGCGGCAGCAGCGGAGGGAAGCAAAGCCAGGCGGCCGCTTCAGGAAAACAAGAGGGAGCTCTGTGAGGCGAGGAAAGAAAAGCGCTCTGCACCATGCCGCCCAGAAGCCCGGAAAGACTGAATTTTCATCAGATGAGCATCAGAAGAGGACCAAGGTCAAATCCCGTACAAAGTCACTATAAGAAAAAAAGAAGAACCTAGAGCTAACTGATGTTTTCCTGACGAGCACTCCAGGAGGACGCGCTCACAGAACCGCCCAGACTGTGACGTCCTTACTCAAAACAGGCGTAAGATCCCAGGAAAGTCACATGGAAGGGCAACATAAAGCAAACTGGAAAACTCAGAAATGTGACAGAACTCAAGTAGTTTTAGAAATTAGAAAATAATTTCAGAAAGGAAGAAGGAACACAGGCCACAGAAATAATTAATAATGCCTTTAAGGAAACAGAATTTGACAAGAAGGAAAAATTTTAAACAAAAATTGAGAAAAGTCCTGCTTCTGGCCAAGAGCTGGTAACAGCATCTAGGCTTGTCCTCCTGGCGCAAAAAACTAGAAAAGCCGAAAGAAAAGCATTTGCAGCAACTCTTTTCAGACGTCGCCCACAGGGACAGGCAGGATGGTGACCTGAGCGGCGCGGCCGGCCCTACCCGCGGCCCGCCCCCGGCGGGTTCCCGGCGGAGCGTGGAGGGGACCCCACACAGCTGCCGGTGGAGACAGACGCCAGCGCAGGGAGGCCAAGGTGGCTAGAATCTGCGCCTCAGAATTTTTTTTTTTTTTTTTTTTGAGACAGAGTCTCACTTTGTTGCCCAGGCTAGAGTGAGTGCCGTGGCGTCAGCCTGGCTCACAGCAACCTCAATCTCCGGGGCTCAGCGATCCTCCTGCCTCAGCCTCCCGAGTAGCTGGGACTACAGGCATGCGCCGCCATGCCCGGCTAATTTTTTCTATATATATTTTTAGTTGGTCAATTAATTTGTTTCTATTTTTGGTAGAGACGGGGTCTCGCTCAGGCTGGTTTCGAACTCCTGACCTTGAGCAATCCGCCCGCCTCGGCCTCCCAAAGTGCTAGGATTACAGGCGTGAGCCACCGCGCCCGGCCTTGCGCCTCAGAATTTGAGAGAAGAAGGGACTGTGTAGAGAAAGGTCCGGAGTCTGCAAAGAGGGCCACTTGAATGTGGGTGTGCATGGGTGTGTCCACGTGTCAAGTGACTGTGAGACGGGGCCGGCACCACCACGGGGGCTGTGCCCTGAACCCCCAGAGACCAGCGGGGCTGGGAATCACTTTTGTTACCGCCTGCTACGTGAACAGACCCACTGGCGCCCCGTCCCTCTGTCCTCCCGGCCTGCCACCTGCGCCCCCCCTGGGCCAAACCCAAGCAGGAGCCAGGAGGGCGGCCTGTGGCCACAGCAGGGAGGGGCGGCGGCCCACCGGCAGGCTTCCGTCGAGAAAGACGGTTTCTGCCATCCGGCAACTCGGAGGTTTACCATGTGAAAAGTGCTCCAGTGGTCGTGGCAGGAAAACGCGGAGGAGAACGCAGCTTCCAAGCGCAGGGGCTGGCGGTGGCGTGCACGACAGGAGTGACGTGGCGCTCCGGGGTGGGCACCCAGGCAGACGTCGGCGGGATTAGGAATCAGCGCTGTAGTTTGGGGGAAGGTAAAAATAGTCGACTCTCTGAAGTGCACCTCTGCGGGCACCAGGAGCGAGCTGCCGCGTCCCGGGAGCAGGAGCAGGGACAGGGGCAGGGGCAGGCCCTGGCCACACCCGGGCTCAGAGCCCAGAGTGTGGCAGGGAGACGGGGCTCGAGGAAAGACGTGTGGCAGCTAGAGGGAACAGCAGGAGCCGCAGGAGTGGGGCTGGCCACGGGTAAGTCCCTGTGGGAACTTTTCTTCATGAAGTTAAGTGGGATTATTTTCATATTTCTGTGTTCGGGGTAAAAACTGGGTTGAAAGAATTTCTGGAACCCCACAAAGCAATCTTCCAAAATGAGCGCCCCGATCTCCAGGAACATCAGAGCCCGAACCCGGGGCAGCACGTGTGTGGACGTGAGGGGTCCAGCCCCATGACACACGACAAGTGACCCGCTCAGAACCGGAGACCCCCACTCTGGGAAGCGCAAGACCGATGTGGAGGATGTCACACGCCCTGGCAACAGGCCGGCAACCCTGGGAACCAGAGAGAGCGCAGCCTGTTCTGGAAGGCTCCATGGGCCCGTCAGAACGGAGAACAGGAACAAGCAAGCCGGAGAGAGAGGTCCCGGAGGCCTGGCGGGGCTGTGGGTGACTGGGACGAGGAGCCGTTCGATCCTCCTGCCAAGGAAAGCTCGGTTCCGCTTTGGAGGCTACGGCGACATCAGGGCCCCTCACGATCCACAGGTAAGGACGAGCCACCACTGACTCGGCGGACGAAAGGCGGCATCAGCGTGGCGCTCGGCATGCCGCCGCTCGCAGGCGCCCAGGCCTGGTCCCCGCGCCCCGGCACGTCCCTCTGGCAGGACAAGAACCGCCTTACCTGCTTCCTGCTCGCCCGCTGTCCTTAGGGAGTTGGCAAAGGATTCTCGACTCCGCCGAGCATGACGGCTGGCTCCTCTGGGCCACAGTTAGAAACCAGACGCTGACGGCGCCTCACCCCATAAACACCCGCTAAAAAATCTTTCGTCCCCTCTGGCAGCGGCGCACTCCTCGCTAGTCACAACCGCGCCTGCGGCCGAGGGAAGCAGGCGCCTCGGCAGCCGCGGAGCGCTGGCGACCCTGCCCTCCAGACTGCCCTGTGACACAACAGGGCTCGAAGACCGTGCCCTGCGCCGGAGCGAGTCGACCTCCCTAACCGCGGCCTTGCCTTTCCACTGCGTTTGAAGTGGCAGCCTGTTCTCTGCAAGTCACCACACTGTTCCCGGCATCTGACGTTGAACGTGACAGTTTTAGCATCCGTGTCTGAGCCTAATGAATGTTCTGGCATCATAGAAGCCACGAGTTGCCGCCTAGTTATGGTTTCCTGGAACAGCTGGTGTGTTAGATGTTGCTTTTCAGACTAATACGCACGTTTTGAACTGAAGAAGAATGGGTGGAGCCCTTAAGGGGAAAGATTAAACCAGAGCGCTGGGAGGAAGCCAGGAGAGGTGGCGGTCCACAAAGCAAGGGCTGGAATTTTAGACACGGAAGCAACACTGTCACCTCTAACAAGAAACTCTGGCAGCCAGAAAATCCTCCAGTGCACGGGACACCACACGACCAGACCTTCTGCTTGGGGACCAGGACAGAGGGCAGCACCGCCTCTGAGTGACTGCTGCCACCGAGGGAGGGGGAAGCCCCGAGAAGCCGCTGAGAAACCCCCGTCTGCTCAGCCCAGGCCCCGCGCCTCCCGACCAGCGACCTGCCCTCGCTTCTCCAACCTGGGCCCTGCCGCTCGGTGCGGCGGCCACACTGGCCGCAGTTTGGGCAGCAGCAGCCTCCACACCCCGGGCTTAGCGCCACCTCCAGAGGGACGGCGCCACGGTTAGATTTCCATCTTGTGCGGGTGTGAGAGCAGCTCACAGAAACTCAAGGCAGCTTTATAGATGTAAAATATTTTATTTGTAAATGGTGATCTTCTAAATCTGTGTCCACAAATTCCAAAACCCATAACACTCTGTATACTTCAAAAAATTCAATTTTTGCCAACATTAGATACTATTATACAGAACAGAAAACAAAAACCCGGTAGGACAAATACTGGTAGGATGTCAGAATATTGTACAAGAGAAGAAAAATATTCAAGAAACAAATTTCATACAGCTATTTATCAAGAGAAAAATATATACAATTGATTTATTCTGTAAGATAAAAATACATCATGCCATATACATTACAAGTTCAGAACTGCATCACTGAATGCCAACAGTTTACAGTCCACTTGAATTGTGCACACAAAAACTTCATTTTATACTTAGCTTGTGAAGTGTCAGTACCAGAATTTTTAAGTACAAAATAAAAAGCTAACCTGGTTCAAAATGCTGATTACGTTTCTACAAGCAAACACAAAACAGTGTGTTTTTTTTATTAAAGAAATGTAAACAAACAGTTCATACAAACACATTTTAAAATTACATCTTCCAAAAACCCTATTGCCGGAGTCCTGCAGCTGCAAGCATAATCACATCTTTTTTTTTTTTCCTTTTTCAAATTTTTGTGTTAAATAGAAGGCTAAAGAGTTAGATTTAAGGTCCTGCTACATGATCCTATGTTTACATGATTCTTTGTGGCCTGAAACAAAGTTCTAATCAAAACTATTTCTGCTGAAGAAAAAATTCAGCCTCCATGTGGGTGTATTTTTAAGCAGTTATTCACAGTTATCACAAATCGTAAGCACAGAAAACCTGACTGAAGAAGTAGGGATGCGACAATATAATATGAAAAAATTAGTTTAAATTACCAAAACAGCTATAAAAGTTGTAGTCATAGCATACAGTCTGTTCTGTCAGAAGTAAGGTGTATAAAACAATTAAGTACTAATAGACCGTAGTTTCAAAAAACCCCAAAGACTTTAGGCTGAGATTTTGGTTATTATATAATTGTAATGGCGTATTTTATAACACAAAATTATATTGTGACATCCCTGGGAGCATTTTATAAGCACCCGAGCTGCTGCAGAGCCTGGTAGCATTTGGTCAATAACTATTTTATACTGTATTTCTTCTCAAAATATTTACATATTTGTACAAAGTAACAGGGTTTGTTAGTTCTGCAGGTAACAGCAGCAGCTTGGCTTTCTTCTAACTTTTATTTAAAAATAGCTTCATTCACTTATTCAATAATAAATACAAAAAGTTTCTCTTATTTTACAGAAATCAAAAACTACAATAAACTGACTCATGGAATCAAGTATTTAAATGTATTTTAGTGCAAGTTATTATCCCTTAGCTCTATCCCTAAGGAAGTCATTTCAGTACATTCCTTGTTCAGTGGTGTCTACTTTATTTAAAAACATCTTAAGTTAGAGGGCCTGCCCCTTTCACTAAGGCGTGGCCAGCACTCTGCGCCCCTCCGCTGGTGATTTCTAGTCTTACATTCATAGGAAGGCCCCTGCCCTGGGGCAGGGCAGCCGTCGGCTCTTTGCCCCAGTAAAAGTTTCTCCTTAGTGAGACTAAAAAAACAAAACAAAACAAAACCCACCCACAAGGAAAAAAAAAGAAGAAGAAGAAAAAAGAAAAGAAAAAGAAACAAAGCAAAAGTGCTGGACCGTTCTGTAATTCTGCTCCACCTCAGCCACTCCAGGCCCCTCCGGCCAGCTTTCTCCGGGTGCTGCTTTCACCTGAAGCACTGAGGAAACCAGAACTCCCAGAAGCTGTTTTTCAAAGTCATAAAAGAGAAAACAAAAATATCTTTCTGTCTGCAAAATTCCAATGGTGTGTTGAATCGTCTCTTCCAAGGGACAAGCCGCCCGCTCAGACAGCAAGGAATGCATCTCAGTTCATCCACTTCCGGCAGTTCACAGCTCCACAGTGGCACGGGATCTTGTGCTGGTCATCTTCAAAGTCAAACTTATAGTCATAGCAGAGCTGCCCACGGCAAAGACACAGGGTAAGGGAGGAAGGAAGGAGCGTCTGCCTACATCTCCCTACTAGCATTTCAAACCCAGCAAACAAAACAGACGTCAATTAAACACCCGCCTTTCCGAGGTTCCATGGAAACCTGCGGGGAACCTCCAGAAGTCAGGTACTATCATGGCACTGTGCTTGGACAGGAATAGGACAGGCTTTTTTTTCCTTTTGAGACAGAGTCTTGCTCTGTGGCCCAGGCTAGAGTGCCGTGGTGTCAGCCTAGCTCACAGCAGCCTCAAGTGATCCTCCTGCCACAGCCTCCTGAGACTACAAGGGAGTGCCACCACAGCCAGCTAATTCTTTTTCCTATTTTGAGTCACCTGGCTAATTTTTCTATGTTTTATTAGAGACAGGGTCTTGCTCTAGCTGAGGCTGCTCTTGAACTCCTGGTCTCAAGCGATCCTCTCGCCCCGGCCTCCCAGAGCGCTAGGATTACAGGCAAGAGCCGCTGCACCTGGCCAAAGAGGCAGTATTTTTAAGCTGAGCCAGATTTGAGAAGGGGGGCTTGGCTGGAGAAAGCCACGTCTCTATGACATCTCACAGCGCTGTCCCTACAAGTGGGTGGAAGGGACACCATTTTGGGTGGGAAAAGGTCTTACACACCCCAAACTCCAGAAAGCTCCAGCTCCCAAGGTGCCTGCGATGGCGCGTGCATGTTTGGGCAGAGAGGAACTGGCCTGCCTGCTGGCACTGGTGTCTCTGCAGAGGGTGCGTGGGGGACCCCGCTCCTTAGGGGCTACCAAGCGCGTAACGCCCCGGCTGGCACACGAGCCGCGACCGCCACAGCGCAAGCGCAAGCCCCAGCCCCGCGGTGCCCTGCGACTGCTCCGCCCCGAGAACCTGGCACTGCAGGGTGAAAGTGGGGACCAGCAATCTCTAGGGGCACTTCTAATTCAAATGTTCTACCCAGAAAGGAAGTAAACCAGTATTCGCTGAGCAGCTATTCTTGGCAGTGGCACCCTTCATCAGGCATTCGCGGAGTTCTCACAGGAGCTTTGCAAGGAAATGGCTTTCTCTGTCTTGCGGCAAACACAACAGAGCCTCAGTGAGGTGCGTGGACTCGCTCAAGCAGGAAGGGCGGGGCCGGGCTCGGCTGGGTGTGTCGCACCGGGCGGGTTCCCACAGACTGTCTCAGTGCCTCCAGGCCCGCAGCACCTCAAGGCACTGTGACACGTGCCGCGGGCCTCGGGGCTAGCCAGACCCTTATTCTTAACTAAAAAATGAGATTTCAAAAAGATGACCAAAAATTCCGGTATAATCCCACTGCTCGGGTCATGAGAGGGCTCTGGGCTCCAACAAGGTAAGGACACGCGGGTCCCTCAGTCCCCACACGGGCGGGGCCCTGCAAACGCTGACGCTGCTCGGCCAGAGCCTGCCTGGCAAACGCCAACTGCGGGACTAGGGCGCCTGGCTTAAGGTGCTGAGCACGTTTGTGAAAGACAAAGTTGAGAAATATAAATAAGGCAATTAAGACTAATAGTAATCCATCATTCAGAAATGGAGACAATAGTTAAAATAAATAAAAAAAAGACAAAAGAGTAATAATAATTTTAACAGGTGAAATGCTGGACCGAAGTCATCTTGTGAGGCCAAGAGCAGCATTCAGCATTTTGAAAGAATGACAACAGCAAACACTTGGACTGCTTGGAAACCGCGGACGTGAAACTCGCGAGCTGGCGCCGACCACCAGCGAGCGAGGGGCCTGGAGCCCCGGCTCCCGAGTCTGCTGCCTGCGGCCCCGCAGCTATCACGGGAGCCAGAAGCTCCGGAGACCACGGCAGCCGCCCCAGGACACTCTCCAACCGTCGGTTCAAGGACAGGCTTTAAAGAAGGGGCACTGTCAGATTGTGTCCAGGTTAAAAGGATAATAAAGGACCCTAAGACACATACATATAGAGATGGCGCCGCACGAGTCCGTGGGGATGATGAACTCGTGGGACGGAAGATAATGGGGTGGGGGAGGCGGCGCAAATACTTACAGAGCTGCCACTTGAATGCGTGAGGTGAAATAGGACAGGGAGGCAAAATCTGACCTACCATGGGGAGAATTTTTATGGCAAGAAAGAACTGGAAAACGACTGAGCAAATGACCTGTGTAAGGGTGTGAACTTCTAGACAGCAACAAAACGAGCAACATGGCAGACACCACTCTCCACTCCTACCTCTTCTCCCTTCTGGATTCTCCGATTGGAGCTGATGATAATTTTGTGTCCTCTCTCAAAAGTCACCACTTCAGCCACACAATTGGGTGCACACGAATGGTTGATGTACCTGTAAGCCACCAAGTTGGGAAATTATAAAACAACTAGAGGAAGCTTTTAAAACTTTCGATTTATGGGGAAAACTTCTTGCTAATTATATTTCTATTTGCCTGTTAATAGAACAGGCACAAACACAAACTTTAAATAAAAATTCTTCCAAAACCCTTCCCTCCGCGAGCACCGACCCACAGAGCAAGAGAACCTCACGCCATCGGCTCCTTTCTGCCTCACCTTGCAGGCCCTCCTGTGAGCGTGGCGTCAATCACATGGTCGTTGTCCATGCGGAACATGTACACGCCGCGGTTCTGAAAGAGAAGGCAGGCAGTCAGGGGTCACGGTTGTGTCTGCACAGGAGAACTAAGCTGGAACAAGTGCACCCCAACCACCCTCGCAGCGTGTATACTGCTGACCACGCTCGGGTGACACTGACAGGGACGCGTGGAATCAGCAGGCGGTTGGTCAAGTGACGCTGGTTAATCTATAGCTATATCTATGCACATAACGCCGACTGACAAAGATAAAACTGACGGGAAGAGAAGAGAGAAATACAGCACCAGCCAGACAGGGCTTCAGGCATGTCACGCCCGGCCCCGCGTTTGCGAGCGTTCAGTGAGCACGGGAGCAGGGACGGGCAGCACTGTTTATGTGATCACAGGGACCAGACGCCTACCTGAGACTCATAAAGTTTCTCCTTCCTGTTCGCTACTTCATTTCGAATGATAGTTCCGATATACTCAATGACCATGGTGTGCTTCTCAATGTCTCTAGCAGCATATAGGCCCAGCCCCTGCAAAAAAAAAAAAAAAAAAAAAGCATGGTTACATACTTCAATTTAACTGGCAACAAATGTGCTTTCTTTTTTCCATTACAAGGAGTTACTCTTGGGTCTTATCAGAAGCAATACTGAAGGTATTACCTCAACTTAAATTATCTTTTTCATTGAATATATTTTCTGAAATTTAAAAATTTAACAATCTTACCACTTAAAACTATGCCATCACTACCGTGTTACTATGTCTGTTTTATACTAAATTCTTAGGGTATACCTATAAAGTAATTCTTGCTGATTGGCTAGTCAAATTTTCTATTAAGCTATCTTATCTTTCATGTAACACTGAATTCCCACCAATTAAATAAGCTAATGAATTATGGCATTTATTTTATTCTAATACTATTTCAAACATATTAATCTTTTTTTTCAAGCAGAGTTTCAGAAAATTTTGGGGCGGGAGGACTATAGGAAGGTGCCCCCATGCCTAGTGGCCATGAATTTAATAAAATAGAAATAGGGCCAACTAAAAAGAATTATTAACACTACAAACAGGTTTCAGATTTGCCTCTGAATCTCCTAGGAGCTGGGGCAAAGAGGAGAAACAGGAAAGGTTACTTCGGTAACAGGGAAGTCGGAAACAAATGAAGTTTTTGGGGAAGGCAAATTTTCCCCCCTAATACAAAATTCTGAGGCTGGGAAAGAAACATAGAATCTGAATCGGCTGAAACACTGACGCAGCTCACACTGTCCATGCAGGTGGCCACATAAATCACATACTCGCCGTACTGCGTGACGTTTACAGCATTGTAGATTCTGGAAAAACACCACGATTGAAAAAATATGGATACTTTCCATAAATATTTGTATTTTCTTGTCTCAATTTGGTTTTCTGCATTCAGTTCTGAGCAGAAGTCAGCAGTGCAGCAGAGAAGCAGAGGAGGAGGGTCGTGTGCTGCCTGGGGAAAGCCCAGATCATTCCTCAACGGGAGCGATGTCAGCAAGTAAACTGACTTACCTTCTAGAAAAATCTACAGTTTATCTGTTCAATTCCAGATACGACTCAGAAGGGAATGAACCAGGACACACACACAAAAGTGTGTATGGAGATCAATATAGTTTGGTTTAAGAACAGACAAGAATATCAATGGAAATAGATTCCAAATAGATGCAAATAGATCCCTGTGCATATGAAAATTTAACATATAGTAATAGTGGTATTAAAATTCAGTTTAATATGGATGGGTTATTTACCAAATGGTGCTTCAACAACTGGTTATCCAACGGAAGAAAATTAAATTGTCTTAACAAAATGCCTGTAAATGTAAATTGACTTAGGTATGTATGTATACCGCAGAGTATACATACATAATCTATGGTCTTGACTAATACTAGAAACTAGAAAATTATACATGTTTATTTATATAAACATTAAAACTTATGTAAGAAAAAGATACCGTACGCAGGGGTAGGCAAAGGATGTTTTGTAAGGAAAAACATCCAATGGTACCAGCTGTTACAAATTGAAAAATGGACAAAGGACACAAATATATAATTCCCAGGAAAGCAAATGCAAGTGCCAGACATGAAAAGCTGACCGTTCATTGGCAGTTAGAAATTTCAGCTAAGGTAATAGTATTAGTCTATACTTATCAGAATGACGAAAATATAAAAGTCGTAACACCTAGTACAAATGGGAAGACAAGAAAAATAGCCTCATACACTGCAGGAATAGCTTTTTAAAAAGAAAACCAGCAATATCTACTGAAATGAAAATTATATACCCCTTTACACATAAGTCTTACTTTTGGGAATATAACCAATAAGAATGAAACTATGAATACACGAGAATATAAGATATATATATATTTTTTGAGACAAGAGTCTCATTCTGTTGTCCTGGCTAGAGTACCGTGGCATCAGCCTAGCTCACAGCAACCTCAAACTCCTGGGCTCAAACAATCCTGTCTCAGCCTACCGAGCAGCTGGGACTACAGGCGTTTGCCACCATGCCCAGCTAATTTTTTCTATGTATTTTTAGTTGGCCAATTAATTTCCTTCTATTTTTAGTAGAGATGGGGTCTTGCTCTTGCTCAGGCTGGTTTCAAACTCCTGACTTTGAGCTATCCTCCTGCCTCGGCCTCCCAGAGTGCTAGGATTACAGGCATGAGCCACCGCGCCCCGCCTGAGAATATAAGATATTGATAGCAACACTGTTTGGTTTGGGAAAAATTGTAAAGAAATGCACATCAGTAGTTGAATGGTTTAATTACAGTTCATCAACATCATGGAAGATCACATGGCCATTAAAGAGAATGAAATAAAGCTACCTCAGCTAATCTATAGGACCTCTGAGTATTCATGAGAAAAGTAAAATGGAGAAAAATGTATATAACATGATTCATTTTTATATGTACATAGATGTGTACACAGATGTGTACACAGCATGAAAAGTACAAGATATGTACTAGATCACTAACATGATCCCCTATGAACAGGAGGAGGCTGGTAGAATGAAATTGGAGAAAAGAGACAAAACCCCACAACTCTCAAAAATGCTTCAGGTTAAAGTTGACAAAAAAGGTGAATGGGTAAGATTACACTAAAATCACAGTAACAGAGCATTCCTCAAAATAGGAATGGGTTCAAGAGTGAATGAACTATTTCCAAAACATTTAAAATAGAAAACAGGGTAGGAGAAGATACAGAGTAGGAGAAGGCCGAGATTGACAGAGGGGAAACAGCAGAGAGAAGAGAAAGATACTGTACTCATAATGTAAAAACAAGATTTCCAACAAAAAAGATCAAGAGCAGAAAGGGCTCTTAGCTGATTTTTTAAAAATACATAAGATAAGATTAGCAGACAAAGTACAGGAGGTCTCAGAAAGAGCAGAGAACAGGAAACCAAAAAAGGAAGGGCAGGGGAAAGAAGTATTGGCAGAAGACAGAAATCCTTCTCTGGAGTCCATGACAGTCACCCGCCCCAAACCTGCAAAACATGTTCCCAAGCGATGGTGCTACTGCCAGCCTAGGGTTCACACTGA
This sequence comes from Microcebus murinus, assembly GCF_040939455.1. Classification (NCBI taxonomy): domain Eukaryota; kingdom Metazoa; phylum Chordata; class Mammalia; order Primates; family Cheirogaleidae; genus Microcebus; species Microcebus murinus. The sequence goes on from NC_134112.1 coordinate 98,966,741, forward strand.
GATCCCAAGTCTCAGGGGTCCAGTATCTGTCTAGAGGTGCAAAAAGAAAACAGGGAAGGAACGTGCAAAACAATAAATATAAAAAACATTTCTCAGACTGAAGTTCACAACAGTCCAGACTGAAAGGCTCATAAGTAAGGAACGCAATACATAAAAAAGACGTTAATTCAGGCACATTTTTGTGCAATGTCCAAATATCAAGAACAAAGAAAAGACCCTACAAACTTCTAGAAAAAAGTAAAAGGGTTGTTTTTTTTTTTAAAAAAAAAAGAACAAGAATCTCAATGAGGCCGGGCATGGTGGCTCATGCCTGTAATCCTAGCACTCTGGGAGGCTGAGGTGGGCAGATTGCTCAAGGTCAGGAGTTCAAAACCAGCCTGAGTAAGAGTAAGACCCTGTCTCTACTACAAATAGAAAGAAATTAATTGGCCAACTAATATATATAGAAAAAATTAGCCAGGCATGCTGGTGCATGCCTGTAGTCCCAGCTACTTGGGAGGCTGAGGCAGGAGGATTGCTTAAGCCCAGGAGTGTGAGGTTGCTGTGAGCTAGGCTGACGCCACAGCATTCACTCTAGCCTGGGCAACAAAGTGAGACTGTCTCCAAAAAAAAAAAAAGAAAAAAAAAAAAGAATCTGAATGAGTTACACAATGGAATGCTGACCCAAGTTATATTTTAAAGAGAACTAACTGGCTTCTAAGTAGGAACTGGATGAGAGGACACAGCCAGGTCTGCAGTGGTGTAGATGAGTGAGATGCGGGTTAAAGCCTGAGAGTGGACCTGATAGAACTTTTAGAAGAAGAAAAAAAGTCACCAGAACTTGAAATGCTGTGGATTTGGGGACATGGAGGCCAACGTAAGCAATGGTGGCACCACTCAGTCGTATGAGGCACCTGAAGGGTGAGCAGGACTGGAGCAGTCACAGAATGGGAGCTTCACACTCCATTCTGGGGCATCCAGGGAAAAAAGTGGAATGGGCATTTGGATTTGGAGGTTTGCAGCACAGAAGTATGAACTGCAGATGTCGATTCCAATGCTCAGACCACAGCGGCATGCCTGTGAGATGGGCCACGGTCTATAAAACATACGTAATCGATTTCGTGAAAAGGCGGCTTCCAAAAGATAAGGCACCCTCCAAAACTGGAGTACCTTCTGAAAATATTTTCACTTGTATTTTGCACAAGTGCTTGAAACAGCTCTACTGAACTCTCCATAAATCCAGTGAGTGCAAAATTCAAGGCTACCTACTTGGCAAGAGCTCTCATGGAGATGCAGAGATGTGGATTCCAAAGGTCAGCTTTCCATTTGGGGAATTCAAGCACCACGCTCCAAGACGATACACTGAATTACTAGTGTTACAAACCGACAAGATTTGATATGATTTCAAAAACATACTATCCTGTAGCCATGTGAAATCATTTTTTACATACTGGACCATCAACATCTTCAGATTTCCAGATTCCACCCCATCCTCTTCCTCAACACAAAGTATTTCTTCACCTGAATCCGAGACCGGGCCAGATACACGTTGGATTTCCATTCAGTCTTCATTTTCCGATACTGCGATGACTTTGAGTGGACAAACTGCTTACTATAAGGTGCATTCAGTTCTCCAGTGACTGTGCTCTGAAATGACTTTGAGGTGCTGGTGCTGTTCAAGGTGTGAGGCCTGCAGACAGTGGCGTATCAACAGGAAAGAAACAAAAGAAAAACTGAAGATACCTCTGAATAATGCCCAAAGCCAGGTGGATTCAAATTCTTACTGACAGCAACATACATGGAAAGCTGCCTAGCAGGACACACGGCGAGCTCTCTGATGTAGCTGGGCACGTACACAGCCAGACAGCAGGGTTTGGAAGCAGCAGACAAATCAAGCACAAAAACCACTACACGCCTGGAAACCCTGGGCTGTACCATGTGAAGTTAAACAGAATACCTTAACACAAACCTCTTGACATGGGCACTCATTTTAGGTTCAGAACGGGCACAACCTGTGGGGTTAACGGCAAGCGGCAGTTCCATGAGAGGATTTCGGCCATATCGGAAGGTATAGTTTTCGCATGCCTCCACCCCAGGTAGCTGAAAAGAAGCAAGACAGACAAAAAGTTAACCTATTTGATCAAGACTACAGATAATCTTGAGCTGGTCGAAGGATGGCCCACAATAAAAATAACCTGTAGGCCGGGCGTGGTGGCTCATGCCTGTAAACCCAGCACTCTGGGAGGCCAAGGCAGGAGGATCAACTAAGGCCAGGAGTTCAAGACCAGCCTACGCAACAATGTGAGATCCTATCTCTACAAAAAATAGAAAAACGTTAGCCAGGCATGTTGGTCCCAGCTACTGTGGAGGCTGAGGCAGGAGGATCACTTGCACCCAGGAGTTTGAGGCTACAGTGAGCTATGATGACACCACTGTACTTTAGCCAGGGCAACAGAGCAAGACTCTGTCTCTAAATAAATAAATAAATGAAAAATCATTTATATGGTGTACTTTCCTGATCATTTCTCACTTCTTGCAATTTGATATGATGAGGTCATGACTTTCCATGTCCCGGGTGCACAGAACATAGGTGGTAACTTAAAAGTTTACTCATCAAATAACTTACATATTAAAGGTCTTTTCTAGAGTATCTTTCTTGTAAATATGAATATATTCTTAAATGATATGTATCTTTCATGACTATATTTCTTTTATGGCTATTCAAAGAAAGTAGGCTTGTATCTCAGTGGCTTTTGGGGTTTCTTCTGCTTCTCCAAAAATAAAACAAACAAAAAACACCACATCAATGATGTTATTCCTGAAAACAAGATCTTATAATCACACAATTTTGCAAAGGCATTGTGTAGATATGTTTCAGTTAGACTCACTGCCAAACACGTTCAGCATCTTTTAAGCAAAGAGATGTCAGAGAAGACATTATGTGTGCTGCTGGGCTGGGCCGGTAATCCCAGCACTTTGGCAGGCCAGGGCAGGAGGACCACTGTGAGACCAGCCTAGGCAACACTGCGAAAACCCTGTCTCTACCAAATTTTTAAAAATGTGCTGGGTGCAATGGCATGTACCTACAGCCCCACCTACTTGGGAGGCTGAGGCAGGGGGATAACTTGAGCCCAGGAGTTTGAGGCTGCAGTGAGTTATGATTGGGTGACAGGGTAAGACTTTATATCTTAAAAAAAAATAATAATAAATTTTTTTTAAGGAAAGGGCCACCGCCATCCACTGCCCTCTGGTGACTAAGCCTAAGAAGAGGGCAGGAGGGTGGCCATAAATACTGAAGTGCCAGGAAACAGCCCGCTAACATTCCGAGTATGCCCTACCCCGTCCAGCACAACCGTTAGACGAGACAGGCTGCCGCCCTTCACCCTGGTTTGCCCCTGCCCTGAGGAGAGCCTGACGTTTGGCAACTGTCTCACTGAGGGAACATCCACTCGGCCTGAGGTCTCCCGGTCAATCACCAATGCCGTGTTCTTTAAGTGGAACAGGGCACAGTCACTCTCTGAAGATCATCACGAGTATCACGGCGAGCGCCCAAGTGGCCACATGGAATCAGGAAGCAGCTCCAGCTTCACAGCTCAGCCCACACTCACCGATTCAGCTATCCGCGCCACTGCAGACACCGTCAAGCCAAACAGATCTTCTCCTTTTAAGTATGCTGGAAAAAGCTGCAGCATTTCAGATTTTTTTCTCACACACGCTACAGGTTCCAAAATTTTATCCCAAACACCTACATATGGACAAAAAGGTGATTTTACAGTAAACAGAGTATAAAAATAACAGTAAATGAAGAATAACCAATCTAATTTCCAAATAAAACCTAACTAATAACTAATAAAACCTAACTGCATAATAATCTAACTTGTTTATAAGTGAAAGGCATTTTAATCAATTTTGGGGAAAATAATGTTACATTAAGGACATTAAGCAGTAAAAGTTTTTAAAAAGTTTAATATGACTGAAATTAACACTAGCAGTTAATTCACTTTCATACTGGCCATATAACATACTAGATTTTAAAATGATTAGTCAAGGTAGTAATATCTGTAGATATGTTCCTTTCCCCTCAGATTTAAATTAAAATGTTAAATTAATATTTTCTTTGGAATTATCTTTAGAGCATTTTCATACTTTTTTTTCAAACTGCTCAACTTTAAAAAAGCCAGCTCTCTACCCTAGTGCTTTCTACATCAATAAAAAGGCCAATCCAGACCTCATGCCTAGGTCCAAACTGAGTGATTAACTTCCACCTCTGAATTTATGTAAAATCTGATGCTCCTAAGATTAGAGCATACACAGTCTACTTTACATATGATGTCTGCTTTTTATAAACTGCCATTAAGAAGAAGAGGATCTCTAATGTAAACGACAGGCCGTCTTTATCTACAGATTATTCTCAGATTTCTCATACCAACTCTTATGTTCAAACATATATTCACTATGAAACTACTTAGAAAATTGTATAGCAAAGAAAGCAAGGTGTGAAAACACAAAGATTTACACTTGTAAATGAAAAATCCACCAGTCCAATCTGTTGTTATAAATAGGAACATGAGAAAAAACGTGGAAATACTGACTTAATACATTCCTTGGTCTGACGGTTACCGGCTGTGCAGAGCATATCAAGAGCAGGCGTTACCTTTAGGTGAGGTGTCACTTAAGACGAGGTCTTCATGGCCTTGCTCCACAATCCTGATAACGAACACGGGGCGCCCGTCCTTCTCCTCGATGGAGCACAGGTAGCGGCAGCGCCTGTTGGCATAGCGCGAGCTCCAGTACAGCCGGCTGGCCTCGTAGCCCACGGGGAAGAGCGCTTTAGGAGAATGAAATGCTTGCATCTGTTGTGGAAGCAGCTGACCGATTGTATGAAAGATGAGGCTCCCAACACGAAAGGTGTGGTCCCGTTCTCCGCGCTGCACGATGCTAGCGATTTGTCGTACCTCATCGCGCTGAACGTAGACCCTCCTAAAGACTGCAAAGTAACTTAATTCTTGCTCATGAATTCCCTTTGGTTTGTGCATGGGGCAAAGCATAGTTTTGTCCTTAAAAAACATGCATTGTGCTTTAATGGCGCAAGTAAAGTGATAAATGTTGGTGCATCGAAATCTGTGACATCCACTGGTGGCACCTGTCTTGTGACAGAAGACACATTTCATCTGCAGGCCTCTCCTCAGTGCTAGCTCCACGTTTATTAAGGCACCAGCCTGAGTCTCATAGACTTCCGTGGACCACAGAGCACAATTCAAGTGGACCCACAGATCCAAATCAAGGTTGAGCAGCCTTGCTGGTCCGTCTGTCAATCCATCACCTTCTTCGTGACAAAAGCAACATTTCCGATAGTCTCTGGGCACGGGATCAGGTTTAAGGGAAGTGCCCAATTTCTTTAGAAATTCGTCTATTTCATCCTCACAAGGTGGTTTAAATGTCCCCTTGGGGATTACAATATGAATGCTCCATTTCTTCCATTTCATTCCTCTCCACTTTTTATTTAACGGCCTACAGTCTTCAAACCCACCATGGACAGTTCTTAGCCGAGGCTTTAACTTGACCGTTACCTTAAGCTCATCTGGCTTGGCCTCCACTTTGGCGGCTTCGAAAGCAGGAGGGAACGCGATGGGCGGCGATGCGGGGGGAGAAGCCTTCTCCTGGAGCTGTGGGAGACAGTGCACATCCAAAGTGGAGATGTTGTTACTGTACTGATGAAACGCTTTGGAAGGCGTCTCTCTCATAGGGGACTGTGGCAACGAGGGAGTGGACTCCTGGGTAGTAACAAGAAAACCACAGAAAAGAAAAATAATTCACAAGCTCTACAAACAGTTCTTGCTGAAACAAGCAGCCGAGCAACATGGCTTCAGAGGGTGTGTGGGACGGGAGGGAAGAGGCAGGGCCAGGGTGAGCGGTGAGAGTTCCCACTCAGAGGCGATGCTGGGCACCTGGCGCTGATGGCAGACAGCTGCAGGAGCCACCGCACCTGGTGCATCCTCGCCACGCCTGTTCTGCAGAGCCATCACCCTGGAGAAGTGCTGCTCTGAAACCTTCCAGGAAACCTTGATCCTAAATTTGTTACACTTCGGGGGAGGGGGTGGGAATCAATGCTGCCGCAAGAACTAGCTAATTTAATTCGTTCAATGGAACAGTGTTTTTTGTTAAACCAAGTAAGAATGTTGCGACGTCATCTCCTACAAGTTCATCTCCGCTCTGAGATTCCTGTCTGTTGATCTCAGGCTTAATAAACTGGCGTAAACGTCAGAGAAGGGGAAGGAGCCCCCGTCCACAAACAAATCATACTTTTTCCTGGGGCTCAGCACCTCTGATCCAGCGGCCGAAAGAAGCACGCTGACAAACTGTCTGGTGAAAAACCAATTCCTTCTTTTATTTAGGGCGATATATTTTCATTTGAAGTCTAAATTTTATCTGTCACATAGCCTGGACTGTACTGCAGGTATCCTGGAGAAGACTGCCTGTTAAAAAATACTCTCTAGAACATTCTTCTGTGAAAGACACACTGGAGCAGCCACCTGGAGGAATGACTGCCAGCATTACTGATTATTATCAGAGCAAAAAAGCTTCCTGCAAAACATATGCTTAAAAATATATCATTGATATCAACTACACATTTAGATACACTCAAACTATACAAAATCAAGTAAAGCAGACCTTTTCCATAATGGTCTGTCTCTGGTGGTTTTTTTCTCTCAAAAAGCATGAAGAGACTTAAATTTTACTTTTGAATAGGATTCCCTATTGGGGTAAGGTCAATAAAAAGCACCTTTTAAATGTTAATTAAATTAATATATTTACAACCAAATCAGTAAAATTAAATATTTTAGTACTCATGTTCTATTTGGTTCTGAACATTTAAAATGTAATTTAAGTCTGCCTACTTCTGTCAAGAGTGACACAGATCAAGACTATGGGAAGCTCACTTTCTCCACGTGATTAGCATCTGCTAAGGATCTTCCCACACAACAGCTCCATGAAGGTAGGGAACTTATCTGTTTTATTCATTAACATATACCCAGAACACAGATATCACCCAGACATTGTTGATTAGTTGAGATTATCCTGATTTTACCTTGCTTTCTGAGTTTTTTGCTTGTGCAGTTGATGAATAAAGAATAAAGCAGTTATTACTACAAAAAACAATGTCCTTTTCCACTCTCCTAGAATTTTCTCGGAAATCCTGAAAAGCAAAAAGAAATGTGTGGGGATCTTAACAATTCAAAATTTAATAAAAACAGAATCTATATACATTGTTGATATTTATGTTTGTTCAAAGTGGGAGTGGTTCTTTATCTTAAAAGTATAATAAAAAGGTCACTATGTCCCAGTATTTAGCACATAATAATTTAGTCATAGAGAAAATAAATGTACAAAACCAAACTATACTGTCCATATTTCACTCTATTTTAAAACATGTGGTCCTCATGATATTCAGATTAACAGCTTGCTGGAGCTATTTGGTGTTAAGCCCAAACACATCTAATATAAGCTGATCTGCTGGCAGGAATGTGTCCTGTCGTGCCACCACAAAGTCTTCACTGCCAAGGACACTGTTACTGGGGGTAGGAGGTGAGGTCATAGAATAGTAAAGTACCTTGTTTCCAAAGGTCAGATCCTTGAATGATTTCCGCACACCGCTTCCAAGAATAACTACTTTACAGTGACAGCACCACTGCGGCCTGAGAGCTGTACTTTCTGTGACACCATGACTGGAATCCTTATACCCAGAGAGACCTAAAGGCAATCCACTGTAGTTAGTGATTAAACCTAACCTATGACACAAGGTGGTACATGGTGTAAAATTATGCTACATCAATTTACTATATAACATAGCTTGTTAACTTATTCAATAATAAAGATCTCATCTAAGTGATGGTTACGGGGCATCTATTAGTAACACTTGGGTAGAAATAAAGAAACATGCCTGTTCTCAAAACAGCTGGGAAAACAATGCTCATATGAAAGAAGAATCTAACAAAACGAAGCCAGGATATATTAATATTCAGTCTAGAATATTAAGAGGAAGTCAAGAGGAAAGAAGGATTACTACTTTCGTTTAAGAACTGAGATGATACAAAAAACATTTTATGAAAGATGAAGAGGTATGTGTATAAGAGTCTTAAATAAGCACAACTTGGGATGAGAAAGCATGAGGCATACTCAGAGCGCGCCATTCAGGTAGGGTGTGATGGGAGGAAGGAACAGGAGAAATGCAAGCGACAGAAGCAACTAGAAGCTAAGAGTTCAAAAATCCAATACAGCCTGACTTTCAAAAGGAATTTAAAGATGAGAACTGAGAATAGAAGGGTAAGGACAGAAACAGGACTTCAAGGAAACTGGTGAGCAAGAAGACCAGAGGAAGCTGGGCCAGCCTGCGAGCCCAGGGGGAGGCTGCCACAGAGACAGGCAGGGACATGGCAGCACGGACGGGCTGAGGCCGCCGCTCTCCTCCGCAGAAGTGGGTGGCACAGGCACCTCTGTGGGAAAAGGAGGGCCCTGTGTGATGGAGCAGAAGTAAAACCAGAGGAAGTGAGCCTAGAGGGCAGAACTCTCACCACATGGTGCAAGCACAGTGGAAGGGGCTTGGGGTTCTGTGCAGAAAGCTGGCACACAAGTACTTCAGGGTCAACAGCATGATATAATACACATAGCAAAGCACTAAAGGTCAAATCACACCACAGAATCAGAATACCCACAGATGGTTAACTGACCAAGGATCACACACCAACATGTTACTTGTTACTTACAAAAAATTAAATTGAAATTTTAAAAAGAGTAAAGCTTAACTTTTGATTCAAGTATGAATTTGACATTAACAAAAAGCTTGCTCACCATTGCTTGTTGGAGGAAATGGTACATTAGGCTGCTTCAGCCGGTACGGGCTCGCTAATTTGGGAGGGTTTGCAGATCCTGGAGGAGGCCCACGAAGAAGTAAATGCTGTCGATACTCCAAACCTGGGTTTACTCTGTGGCTACTGACCAAACCCACAGATGGAACATCTGGAGCGTTACTAACCTCATAGCTGTTAGGAATTCTAACGTGAAGAAGGTCGGAAAACGCAGCCACAACACTGCTGATGTTCTAGAACCAAATGCGAACACTGTGTCACTCACCCAGAAAGCAGCAGTAAACCACCGAAGAAACACATACTTAGGATAAATAATATCTTCATAATACATATATTGCAAGAAAAATCCAATGACTTTTATTCAAAGTCTTAGGGAAAAAAGTGTTTTAATGGACCAATATCTGAATAAAGCTTTCATAAACAGCAATCTTCATGGAAGGATTCCAATTAACATTAAATATTTGGGAACACAATAAACTATTTTAGTTTCCTTAACATCTGACAGGTGTAAAGGACACACCACAAGCAGTAAGCTAAACCTTGTCCATTTCAGAGCTGGTCAGAGAGCTCTCTTCTAAGGGCTTCTTTCCAGCTCCAGCCAAAAGTCTGGCACAATCCGCAAGAACATATAAAAGTCACGCTACTGCTATGCTTTGTTGGTAGCCAAAACGTCATGTCAGTGGACTATTAGGTTTGATCTCTAATGAAATGTCTTCACAGAATTCAGAGTTAAAAAGAGTAAAAATTCCTCAGTAAATTACTAGTGCTTGACAAAAGCAGCTGCTGTCTGAAGAACATTCCATCGCATTTGCAAAACTTTTACTGTTGATAAAGTTCTTTCCCGTTGCTTCATTTTCTACAATTATGAAAAGGTTTTTCTCTAAAGTGTTCTCCTAAAATATACATCCTTTAAGAAAAAGTAAACTCGAACTTCCCTTTAATAATTTAATACTTAACTATAGTACTCAATGGCAGCCAGCATCTATTGTTTCTTGACTTCTTAACAATGACCACTTTGACTGGAGTAAGATGGTATCTCACTGTGGTTTTAATTTGCATTTCTCTGATAATTAGTGATGTTGAGCATTTTTTCATAAGTTTACTAGCTGTTTCTATGTCTGAAATGTCTGAAACCATCAGTCCTACTCTTAACACTGATCTTTCATCTTTACTGGTCTCCCTGTATGCGTTTTACTGTTAGACACCTGATACAACTTTAGACATGGGGACATACTCTTTAACATTAGAAAGTCATTTCATAGTTTACCTCAGCAGCTGCAGGATGCAGGGTAATTGCTACAGATATGAGACCTGATCTGGGACCATTTGGGGATGAACCGAAAGGTGATGCAAAATATAAAGTGCCTGGCTCACTTTTGATGTCATTCCTTTTTGATTCTGAACCTTAATAAGTAGGAAAAAAGAAGAAGAAAGGAGTATTAATGGCTTTTCAAAATGAAAATATTTACATCAGTAAATTGGCATAAAGAAAATAAGGCAGCCAAGTATTTTCCTTACTTTTCCCAGCAGTGCTAGGAAGAATTGGAATGATGGGGGATGGCACTGGCTCCGGAGGCTCCTCTTTGACCAATGACAGGTCCGGATACCGGCTCACTTCCACCCCAACCACACTCTCAGGAGAGGACGAGGGAACAAAGCTTTCGGGAGTATCTCGATCACCACAGTGATCCTGTATCCTGAAAGAAGAACACGCACACACATCAAAGCATGCAAATCCACCACCGGGGGCTTCATGCACCAACCCCACTGAATCTGTAAGTACAATAAATAGCAAGGAAACCTGGGCAATAGCAATGAGAGAAGTAGCAAATGAATCAGCTCAACAGGGAATCTCTTGGGAAAAAAATATAAGAAATATGTTTAACTGTAAAATAATTTAAATGGTATGTTTCCTTCTAACGAAAGCTTCAGCATAAAAATTTAAAGACCCACCAAGAGGAAGATGTTTAGATTATAACGTAACAGAAAGGATGGATACTAAGATCACTGAGACTATGAGGATACTCTGGCGACTTTGAAAAGGAAAGACCGGTCGGAGCACATACCCAGCAGCCACACCAGCACACAGCCGGCTATGAAGACAGCCGTCCTGTGGCTGCTGTTTACAGTAGCAGGGTGGGAGAAAACTTGGTCATTTATGGCTTCACGGGCCCTTATTTTTCTTAACTGATAAAGAAGAAAGAAGGGGAAGGGAAGGGGAACAGGGGGAAGGGGAGGGAAAAACAAAGAAAGGCCTAGTCCCCCCTGTTGAGTCCAAGACCTAGTTAGCAGGGTAATCGTGAGGTGTCAGGCTAAGTCATAGGACAGCCCCGTGAATCTGCTGTCTCTCAGCCCTCATGCAGAGGATGCTGCCGTGCTGGAGGAGACCCAAGACAGGTTTTCAGACAGAGCCCCATGAAATCCAGGGTAGGCAGAGCAGACACCTGCTCCAGGTCATCAAACAGGCTAGGAAGCCGCCTCCCACAGTTGCTGACAGGGAGTGCTGTGCCCTATTAACAAGTGGGAGGATTTCTAGCAGGAGAGAGGAGACCTGGATTCTAAATCTGAACAAATCATTCTCCTCTTTGGTCCATAGTTTTTTTCACTGACAAAACAAGGGACTTAGACTAAGTGAATGTCTCACCAAATACAGGGTAGTTGGGAATTTTCCAAGGAAGAGATAATAATTTAATGATGTATGTAAGAACTCCCTGGATTTAATGAGTTGGGTAGTGGGTATCTACTAAGGGAACCTGATTCTCCTAGTTAGAATCTTGGGGATAGAGAATTGACAAAAAGAGGTTTAAAAACTCTAGACAGACTAGTCCTTAAACTCTCTTCCATGATAGCATTCTCTGGTATCTGCGAGTGCTACTCCTTCGTTTTAGACATCTAGGAACATTAATAAACCCAACAAATCACATTAGTAGCTTATAAAAGACAATAATCTTTGAAATATTTTGCATAGAGATTTTCCCCTGCCTTAATGTCTATTAATTATGTTTACGTCCCTGTAAGATTTAAATAATGCAAATTATGTTTAACAGTAATAATGTCTTATAAACTTTAAAATATGAAGATTCACCAAATTTTATTCCTCAAATTTTTACATGGTATTCCTATAGACGTTATGCTAAATACATACATACATTAAAAAAACAAAAGAAATAATAACTTCTACCTCAATTCTTCCTGATTGTTATGAGGTGGTGTTGGAAGTGAAGCTGGAACATCAACTGTCTTTGGGCCTTGAGCAATAATAGCTCTGGCTAACAAGTCATCTTGTGGTCTGAACGGGAGATGAAATGGTTTAGGTCCCAGAGTTTTAGTAACTGGAAAGGCAAAAACACAAAACCATAAATACATTTAGCCAAAATTGATAAATGGGTAGAACTTTACAAGTCTACTATTTCATAATATATAGCTAGCAAAGACACACTCCTCAAAAGTATGAAATTTGGAGGCTATAATCATACCTTCATGGTTCACTAACACTCCAGCTTTTCCAGCAAGTTCTTCAGTTGTTGCAAAACCATTTGCCATCTTCTGACAAGCCATAGGAGGTGGTGTAGGAGGAAGAGAGGCAGGGGGTGTTGGAGGATTACTTAAATTATTCTGCTGCAGGAGACCAAAAAATTTTAAATTATATGCTACTGAGCAAATATGCAATGACCTTGCTAAAACTTAGCTCTGTGAATTTTTGGCACATGGAAGCTATAGAAACGTAATCAAGATGCATCTTCATTCCCAAATGCACACCAAGAAGGAAAAAAATACAAACAAGGCCAAGAGGCTTTTTAGTAGAATACTCATGATTTGATGGACTTATCAATTTGCTAACTTTACACCCAGCTTGACTATTTAGCTTTGAACTTAAGAGGTAAATTTTCATCATGCCTGATTCTATCTTATGGAATTCTTCAAGTTTCATGGTTATAGTGAAAGGATAAATTTAAAATTCAATCAATAAATTTGTAAAACATTATCAAAATTTCCTTTATTAAATTTCTGAATATATGCCCTAGTTCTATGAAAAGCTTAAGAATCTGTTGTCCTAAACCTGTAATTGTAACTCACATTCCAGATATTAGAATGTGGATTGTCTAAGACCTCTAAAAGAAGTAAAAGTAGCAGCAATAATAGTAAAATGACTAAATCATTAACAAATGTAGTTCTCTTTAAACATCTCTCCCAGCTTAACATTTGCCACCAATTTCTCATTTATTTATTAGTTTCTCAAGGAGTGCTAGAATCTACCGATACCACCATGTAAATCAAGTGCAAGGTGAAATTACAAATCTTGCAAAGATAATAGGGTTTCATAAAGATGAGAAAGTGCTGCTGGGAAACAGCCTGCACCAGGCACACTTAGAAGAGTTAAGACAGTTTCTAACTGAAAGGAAAAGCTAACAAGGACAATAAATGAAACATGAAAAAAGAATTATTTTAATATTGTCAGAAGAGAAGCTTCTGGAAAACATGATATTCTCAAATATTTTTGCAAAAATGATCTGTTTATGTAAGTCAGATGTGAATTAAAGGTATCTTATGATGCTATCATAAAACCTAGCTAAAAAAATACTAAAAGATAAATGTGATTTGGTTTGATAAACAGTCTATGCATCAGTGCATAGTTACAATTAAGTACCTAGATTATTAGATAAAATACATTTAAAATATTTTTAATTTCACTTTTCAAAGTAAAATCCTAAGCATGCTTTTTTATTCTATTTACTATGAATTTGGATTCATTTTAAGAGTTAATAAAAGGTTACAAGGATGTAAGTACATCCTCCACCATGGAAATACATAATGAATATTTCTCACAATTTCTATTCTTATCTATATAAAAATTTCAAATGTTCATGTTAGAAGCACTTCACTAGGTAAAATTAACCTTGTAGCTGAACTTAAGTTTTAATGAAACTTGGAATTTCAGATGTAAACTAGGTACAAAAACAAGATAAGCTCTACCAATTCTGGTATGTTATCCACAGATGAAGGTAACACCTTAGCAAAGAAACCTACCTTGTAGATCAATTGAGAATAGTAGTCTGAAACCCCTTCAAGGGTAGCACTGCCAAAAGTTCCTAGAAGTCGATTTCCACTATTAAATTGGCCACTGCCATAAGGAAGAAAGTGTGCAAAGTTCACTCCAATGATTGGTTCCATTAGAGGGAGCAGAGAGAGCTGCTATTAAAAAACACATTTAAGAGTAATGTACATGGTAAACAAAACCGAGTGTTTCTCAACTTTCTAAGCCTGAAACAACTTAGTCAAATAAGGCTTGAGAAAAATGACACTTAAAAATTTCAAGTATCAAAATGCTGGAAGTGAGAAAGACTACAGAATCGTTGAGACATACTTAAAAATAAGCTTTGTTCCTATATCTCTCCTAAAGGGATGCTGCCAGGCATCTAACAGGAAAAACACATTTCTTATCTTTGTTCAGGAAAAACCAGGGCTTAAAGTAAGGCTAGGCACTACCAGCGACACTCCGAGTGGCCATCTCCTACCTTCTCTACCGACTACAAAGGTGTTAGCATTTACAATGGGGAGGGTCCAGCGGCTGCATTTCTTCGGATCCAGAGTCACAAGTAATGGGGACAGATTTTTTTCTTGGTGCTGAGGCTACTCCTTTTGAACATAAGTAAATCTTGACCATCACCTATCAATCCATCTGTATTACTGTAAATTTCATGTGCCAACAGGATATGGCACAAATGTCCTTGGAAATAGGAAGTCTAGTAGATTTCTCTTCAGATGTCTTTAATCCCTGTAACTCTCTACTTTAATGAAGAAATTATCACAATAAAGTTTCAGTTGAAAAGTGTTGAAAAAGCATTTGATCTCTCATGTTCTTGAATTTTTAAAGGAGCTGCTACAAATGACTCACCTGTTTCATGTGGGTAAACGTGTCAGTATTAGAGTACATAGCTTGTTTCTCCTCTTCGTCCTTTTTCCTTTTCTTTGAGCGAGGTGCTGCTTTCTCACCAGTCCTCTGAGTCCGTTTGCTTCGTTGTTTCTTAGTTTCACTTCCTCCATCTGTTTTTGGCAACTGGTTGTTGCCACATCCAAAACCACCTTGCATTTGAGCCCCCAAAGTTTGCTAATGTAATTGGAAAGGTTAAGAAATAAGTGAACTATTCACATGTTTGGTTTTCAGTTCATGCTACTCCAGCTCCATCCCATGACTCATCTTCCTAACATGGGCACTAAAAGTCAAGGAGGGAAAATAGACAGTGGTGTCAAGTGCTCTGTTTTCTGAAAAGATCATCCTTTTCTTCAAACATTACTTTCAAGTATAGAAATCAGTAAGCTGTCAAGCTTGAGGAAAGAGAAGAACTCCTACATGTGGCAGACCCCTTTCTGGCAAAGCATCACCCCTCATGCTGACCACACTGGGGCAGAGGAGCCCCCTGCTCCGGCTTGCTGGCCACAGCAGAGGAGGAAATGCTCTTTGGTGACTGGAGTACCTCTGCATAGTGGTCTTGGTGAGTTACTTTGAGTTCCCTTAGGAACCGGTGAAATACAAGATTTGCTGAAACAAGCCACAGGCTCCAGAAAAGCTTTACAGCCTACACATCTTAGGTGAAGAACAGCAAGCCCCAGAAAGCAAGGAAAGGAAACAACACTGGTCCTTCAAATTAGCTCACAATCACACATTTGACTGAAAAATAATGGCTATATACTTTAAGTCGATGGCAGAGAATCTAGATGGTAACACATAAACCTTTTCTTTATTTTTTTGTCCTTACAAAGTGAGACTAAGCCAAGCCCTGAAAAGGCTTTTAAGGATAATGCTATGTGTACCTTAAAATACAGAAATATTTTCAGGCTCTGTTATTTCTAAACTTAATATTGATACTTTGCTATAGATAATTACAGCTGCTGAGGTTACTGTAATGAATTCTGTGTTGAATCTTGGAGGCTTTTGAAAATTATGGTTTCTGTTATATTCTAAATGGCTTAGAACATGGGTGGTAAACTTTTTATGCAAAGGGCTAGATGGTGAATATTTTAGGCTCTATAGGCCATACAGCCCTGTCATGGTTATTCAGCTCCATCCCTGTAATACAAAAGCAGCCACAGACAATTTGTAAATGAATGGTCTTGTCTGTGTTCCAATAAAACTTTTAAAATTTGTGGGCTTGAATTTTGTATAATTTTCATGTGTCACAAAACATTACTCTTCCTAAGATTTTTTTTTCACCCACTTAAAAATGTAGAAATCATCCTTAGCTCATTCAAGAAAGTAGGGAGGTGGAAGCAGGATCAGACTGCTCACCCTTGGGCTGGATCAGTGGTTCTCAAAGGGTGGTCTCCAGCATCGGCCCCTAGGACTGGCCAGAAATGCAAATTATCTGGTCCCACCCAGGCCTATAGAATCAAAAACTCTGGCACAAGGGCACAGCAATCTGTGTTTCAACACACCCTCCAGTGATTTTCATACATTAATGTTTTAAAAACCACAGACAGACCTAAAGACTGCTTCTCCAACTTCACACACATACAAATCACCTGGTTCATGAGTTTCTGCAGGTCTTAAAAAGCTCCCAGGTGATGTGGATGCTGCACTTTGAGCAGCAAGGGCCTATGAATTTCTTAATTGGCTCAGAAGAGACTAATGGTGCACAAGATGCAGTCCATGCCCTTCAAGGAGGTGTACAAGTTGCCACATGAGCACACAGGCTTTACTACCTATCTGAGGATTGGCTGAGCTGAGAAAAGATGATTCCAGAACTGAGTTTTAAAAGATAAAAATATATTGGCTAGATACATAAAAGGAGGAAGAGTAGAGCAGGCAGAAACAGCTGCATGTGGCCTTAAATTTAAATGGAAGGATGAAAACAGAAAAGGAATTTGCACAGCCTTCAGTACTCCTAGGGGCCTAAGACACCTTGGAAAGTGGCTAAAGATTGGGGTGGACAGTTGGGTAGGTTTGCTGAAAAAGCATAACCACTAATATTTTCAAAAATTACATATATCTATCAAGTCAACACTCCATCTCTACTAAATGGTCAAAGACAAATAAGAGAAAACAAAAAGTCAACACTTCCTAAAAGATGAGCTTCATTAACAATTGTAAAATTGCAAATTTGGACAACTAAATATACCACTCAACCCCTAGTCAGTTAAAATATGGAAATGATAGAATCCAATCTGAGAAGCACTCTAGGGAAAGCTTTCTAAATGCACCAGTTATAACTCAGGCAGACCAATTCCCATGACCCAAAAGCCCCCATTTTAGAAATATCTGAATGAAGTTAATTGAAATGAAGGGGAGGGATTCTTGTAAAGGTGCATTTACAATTAAGCTCCTCATACAAATGAAAAAAACAAAAAGAAATCCAGTGTTAATAACTTAAAATAGGTAGAATATTGATACATGGATAGCTACAAAGGTAAAGTAGTATCTCCATGTAAGACACACTTGCAGAATGTTAAGTATTAATACATTGTAACACAATGGGTTCCCAGTGTGGGTGCTCCCTGAGAGCCCCCAAGGCTATTCAGGAGTGCTTGAGCTGCCCTGTTAAAAAGGATGATGGAAATTATGCACTTATTACAATAAAGGTGCATAGACATTTACTTCCTTTGCTTTCATGAGATTAACTCAGTGTGGTAATAACCAGTTACTCCATATCATATTGTATATGAAATATAATACATTTCTTTGCTTGTTTAAATAAATAAACAAATTTATTACTCAGTATAGTTTATGGATATAAGTAAAAACAGGTTTCATGGAGGTAGAAACAACTAAAAAATGGCCCCTTAGAGTAAAAAGGCTGCAAAATGGTGTTGAAATTAATATAGTCATTGGTACTAATCTGCTATAAGTATAAAACTAAAGAAGAAAAAGTTGTTGTTTCCATGGTTCACTTACCAATCCTTGAGCTGGGTTTTGCTTCTCAACTAGTTTATTATCCTTTGTACAGTCATCCTCTGCACAAAAACTGCCTTCAGGTTTTTGACTTAAAAGGGAAGATGATTTTTTATTTTTTAACAAGTGTTTCAGAAGTTCATTCCCTGAATCTCCTTTGGCAGCAGAGGTCCCGACAGAATGGGGAGGACTCTGTGCTGAGGAGACAGGACAGGCGTCGGCATTTTCTTCTACCTTACTACCAGTTTGTTCCTCCAATTTAGGCTCCTCTTGGCCTGGGCTTAACTCTGTCTCAGCCTTTTCCAGTTTTATCTCTTCAATTTTGGCAGGAGTTTCCATGGAGACCTTGTCCACCTCTGCATTTGCATAAGACTGTTGATTTGGAGTTTCTTGTGAGGAATCACCGTTGGGCAGTCTGCTCTCTAATCCTGCACACGGCTGGCCTGCTGCCACACTGGGAGTGGACTGGCCAGCTGGCTCCACGGATTCCTGCTCTGCTTGTGGAGGAAGCTCGCTGGGTGTGCTCCCTGCAGGAGTGGAGGTGGTTTCTGCAATGCTTGGAGTCAGTGGAGCAGTTATATCTGAATGGGGAGTTGACGGTGCCTTGGTGGACTCTGCATCATCATCTTTCTTCTTTTTTCTTGTTCTTTTCTTTTTCCCTTTTTCTTCTGGAATTATATCAGAATACAACTGAATGAGAGATTGGGATGATCCTGGATAACTCTGCCCATGGGTTACAGCAGGGTCTGGGCCACACGGGAGACTGCTACTAGCTGCAGCAGGTGGTGCTGGCAAAGCAGGTGTAAAAGGAGGCCTCACTGGAGACTGCTGGAAGCTGGTTCCAGGAAGACTCCCATGTCCCTGCTTAACAGGATGGAAATTTGGGCTTCCAACAGGTATTGATGATGAATCAGGAACAAATGAGGGAGGTCCTACCTGCCTTCGCTCATTGGTTTGCATGAAAGTTTGGGTGGAGGGTGAATTAACAGATCCTGGCTGTATACCCTGCTGCTGTAAAACCTGCCCCATTTGCTGCTGGTGTTGTGGAGACTGAATAGGTCTTGGGGGTTGCATAAAATCACAAGGTAGTTCAGAGTTATAGAATGGAATCTGGGACACAGGCGTCCTACCACTTATCTCTGAGCCCACCATGCCATGCTGTTCCATTTCCATCCTCTGCTGCAAAGCTCTTTGTCTATCTACTTCTTGCATGAGCTGGATTCGTTGTCTTTCCTGCTGCTCTCGTAAACGTTCTTTACGTTCCCGTTCTTGAAAACTTTCACTAAAGGGGTTGTTGTCATCAAACTCTACCCGTGGAGGTGGTCCACTCTGTGGATTTGCATTTGACGCTGCCCCTGGGGCTGGTGTGCAAGTTTTGAGTGGTAACTGGTTAACTGGAGGCTGAATCCTAGGAGGATTGAGGGGGAGATGAGCAGGAGCACTGCTGGGTTGCCATCCAGGTAAACTAGGCATTCTAGCAGGACTGCTATGGCTAGGAAGGACTGCTGTGTGCTGCTGGTGCTGGTGCTGAAGCTGCGGTGGCACCACGGGAAAGCTGGGCTGGCTCATGGTGGGTGGAGTGGCACCCGGAACTAGGGGTGGCTGGGGCTGGACACCAGCCATCACAGCAGGCGGGGCCATGGCACACTGTTGCTGCTGCTGCTGCTGCTTGATTCGATAATCTTCCATCAGCTCTGCATGCTCCTTCTGCTGTTTACGAATCTGGAATTAAAACAATGATTCATTACTCATTTACAAACACAGGTACCAAACTAGAATACTGGCTTATGATTTTGGTGGGGACTACACAGAAGGTAGTTAGATCTTATAGGGGCAAAAATATTTTGCTTAGGCATGGCAAAAAAAAAAAAAAAAAATCGTCCAAAAATTGGATTGAAAAGACTGTCAATCTTTTTAACAACAGGATTTTTCTAAAGTTATCTGTAAAAGCACTCCACAAATAAAATATCAAAAACAAATCCCCAAAACACTTTTCTGCAATAAGATTTGATATCTTACTGTGAAAGTCATGTAATATTTATACTAAACATCAAAAAATAAGTTAAATAATAAACAAGTTACTTATAAGAAGCAGCTAATTGTGATGACTTAGAAGTTACATTATACACAAGGTTAGAATAACAGATTTAACTCAAACTTTAACCATATACATGTTAATGTTTTCATTTCTTAAATATGTAAAATTGTACATTTTAGGAGGAGATGAATTACTAGCATGTATAACACACCACACCCCCAGTATTAATAGACTAGTTTGTAAAACTCTGAATTTAATGGATACCATACTCAAATTATAATTTCTAAAATCTATACAAGCTCCAAGATATTTTGATTAGTTTCTAAATAGGCTAATACTATAATGACTGACTAATGTCATTGAATTCATTCCAAAAATCGTTGTACCCTAATGTGCCAGATGCTATGGGACCAGATATCAACCATGGAGCAATTCGTATTGAGGTCCTCATCACCATCTTGTTTAGCAAGCTGGGGAATGAAGGGATGCAAAACATTGTGTATTTCAAAATCATTCAATTTTTAGATAAATATCATGCTAGTGTCCTGAATCCAATAGTTTGAACTGTTTTTCAACTTATTTTCTTGGGTTCCCCAGGTAGACTAATATATTTACTACAAATTATGGTGTTTGGTGTCTTTTCCAGTAGCTGTGTAACTCCTATGTTTTTGTTTTTCCTGCCCAGTGTACTGGTTAGAACTAATTACTGCTAGACTGATGAAGCAGTAAGAGTATATACACAGCACCTAGAACAGTATCTAGAACATATAAGGTGGTCATCCATGCCTTTCCCAGAATATTTTATAATACTTTTAAAAACATCATTATCAACTGCTTATCTTAATGAGACTACGCTAGATCTTTGGCTACTATAGTAAAATAACATATTCCACTTTTCAAGTATTAGCTTTTTAAATAAGATTTTAGCCATGGATATGCAAAACCTAGGCCCTCATCAAAAGATCTTATACAATTACAACAGAAGACAATAAAAGTGCTAAAACATACTCAATAAGAAATATCTTCAAAAGAATACTTACCTACAATAAACATAAAACCAGAGAGTGAGTTTAAAGAGAAAAGAAAACTCTCATTCTGGAAGAGTCCTAAACAACAGGAATTATAATCACCTTATTGTTGGGACATTTTTGTGGTAGCTATAGTTTGAAGACATATGAGTCCTAATCGCTAATGCAATAGTTAGCTATGAGCAAACATGTCACATAACCTCTACAATGAATCACCAGTTTATTTGTAAAATGGCAATAAATACTAATTTCTTCAAAAAGTTGTACTCACAGTTAGTAAGACATCATTAAGTGAAGGTGCTTGCCAAAGCACTTACTACAGAAGGCACTCACATTTTTATTGACCCAATCTACTCTAAACCCTGCTCCCTTCTCTAGCATTAATATTTGGATTTATTTTTAAATTTTATTAAAAAAATTAAAATTAACAATTAAAGGCGAAGTTTTCTTTTTAGTTATGCAATTCTATGAACTTGAACACATGTAGAGATTAGTGTAGCCATCATCACAATCAAGACAGAAGAGCTGTCACCCCAGAAAACTTCCTCCGCTCCCTCTCTCTTTGTAGTCAAACACGCCTCTCTAACTCTTAGCCAACACTAATCTATTGTTCACCTGTATAATTTTGTCATTTTAAGAATGTTACACAAATGGAATTAGTATGTAACCTTTTGGGATTGGCTTCTTGTACTCGGCATAATGCTCCTAAGATCCAGGTTGTTGCATTTATCAACAGTTCATTCTTTTTTATTGCTATGTAGTAATCCACTGTATAGCTGTACCAGGCTTTATTTTACCATACACATTACAGTTTTTGGTGACTATGAGTTGAGCTGCATAGTGTCATGCACAGGTTTTTGTGTGAACCTAGTGGATTTTTGATCCACTTGGGCAACTATACCTAGGAGTAGTCTCTGAACCCATTTTGAACCTCTTATTGTTTAATTTTAAATAAAATTTTAAAATGTTAACTTCTTTTTCAGTATTATCCAATTTGAATATTTTGAGAAACATCTGGTTTACAATGGATGGTAACAGCAAAATGGTTTCATTTTTCAGGAATGAGTCTTTTACATAAGATACGTCAATATATTTTAAGACCGAAATATTAAGAAATAATAAGGTCAACTCCAAGTGAAAAAAATACTTCCTGGGCCTGATTCTTGTACCACCTAACCCCAGGATCTCCCCCTGAGCCTGGCCTCAGGAAATATTCTACTCATTAACAGTTTTTGATGGTTTCTGTTTTGCCAACCTATTTATTACCTGTTCTAGCTGTTTCTGAACCATGCTCTGCTGTTCAGTAACATGTTTGAGTTGTTCAGCATCTTCTTCTGGAAACTCACGCCCAGCTTTCTTGGCAGTACGTTGCTTAGCTGACAGGGCCTTCTTAGATTTTCTGTGTGCACCAATTTGTTCCTCAAGATATTTCTGCTGCATCTGAAGAAGCTGTTGGGTCTCCTGAAGCCATTCTTCATACTGCTTACGTTGTGAATCATCTGAGGAAAAAATTAAGAATTCATCTGTGTTAATTTTCTAAAGGGCCCAATATTATAAAAGTTACATAAATTCATTTTGTAAGGGAATACAGTTTGACCATGACCGTTTACTAGAAAATATGATAACACAAATACTAATTAGACCATTATGTAACTATAAAATACAATTTTAGAAAAATATTTAATTAGAAAGTTAGAGAATACATATTCTTAGGACACTGGTTAATAGTTGTAAATACTACAAATCCAATCTTTGAAAAACAGAAGACTTATCTAACAGAATGCTTTTATCTATTAATGAATTTTCTAACCCACAAGCCAACCTATAAGCTAACTTATATATGCACTTTATTAGCTCAACTTTATAGAGTTTGAAGAGACAAAGTAAGACTTCTCCCAATAAGGTCTAGTGCATTAGATTAGATAATCAAGTCCCATGCTAATTTTCTTTAGTTCTTCCCTGTTTCTTAATCGTGAAAAAATGTCCTAAACTGAGAGGGAGGGAACTCACAATGTTTTAGAAAGGGCCAATTTAAAGTCTATATTTTATAAAGGAAATCCATAAATTGAAAACATTGTAATTTTTATTTTAATAATTTATACTTTTATAAATAAGGGGAGGGAATAGTTAACCATAAAATCTATGGTACTTCTATGACTATGATTAAATCTCCCCAAATAGTCATCTCTTCATCTTCTACCAACACTTCCTTCTTCATTCTGCAAGGGCACTTTACTGCACTGATGCCAAGTCACA
The DNA here is from genome assembly GCF_040939455.1 of Microcebus murinus. Classification (NCBI taxonomy): domain Eukaryota; kingdom Metazoa; phylum Chordata; class Mammalia; order Primates; family Cheirogaleidae; genus Microcebus; species Microcebus murinus. Next base: position 98,989,796 of record NC_134112.1, read on the forward strand.
AAAAAAAAAAAAAAAAGTCATCTTATGTAGTGAAATTCTGAATATACCTTTTTGACTCACTACAAGACAAAGAAATAAATAAATACAATTCGAAGAAGGACATTAGCTGAAAATAACATCAATGATAACAGAATATTGTCATACATTAAGAATCCAACCAAAGCCAATGGGCACAATAAAGCCAGAAAAAGCCAGTTGGTTACAGTCATTTACTTGTTTTTAATGCAAATGTGTATTCAAATTATAATCACAATTAATATGGGGGAATTTCAAAAGGTCAGACTTTGGGTTTGTTCCTAAACCCAGAAGTTCCAGTATATGTATGAACTTGAAATCTAGTCTACTAAATTTGAAGGGCATTTTTTCAAGAACAGGCTTTTTCACAAGATTTCAGAAGTTCTGCTTCTGGTAGAATGAGACCTACCGCAAGGAAAGCCTTTCTGGTTTCTGGAACCAGGAGAGCAGAGGTGAGCAAAATGAAAAATAATGGTGAAAAAAAAGTTAGCTAAACAGTCTGAAGATTTCAGAAAGGTTCAGTTTGGGGAGAACTTTAAATACTATCCTGAACCACCTTGGGACCCCTGAAGATAACTAGAAAGGATTCAGGGTGATCCTGCATACTTGACCTTCACACCATGCTGCTAGCCCAACTATTTCTAAGCATATTCCCTTTGTTTTTCCCATTTAGTGTCCTTGTCACTTACGCAGACAGTCTTCAGAGCAAAAAGTGGTTTAATTCCATAGACTGTAAAGTGCCCAATCTACATACGAAAACAGCAACAACAATATTGAAGAGAATGGGGAGGATGATTTTTTCTGTATTAAAATACTTATCTCTAACTATAATTCCTCATGCACAGTGGGAAAAAAAAGCAATGAAAATACATGCCTTGAAGAAAAGATGCCTAACAGGGCAGTGATGTTTACTGTAAGATGAGGGCACTTAGGCTTAAAATTATATACCTATACTAACTTCAAGTTTTTAGAACAACATAAATATAGTGCAAAAACAAGCAATCCCCAGAAAACATACAACTTATTAGATTTATACTTACTGACAAAGCCTGGACCAAAATTTGGAGGATTAGGCCTAGAAATCTGATGTGTTATACTGCCATCCTAAAATAAGTAAAATTTACAAATATGTTTATTCCACATTTCAGTTAAAGGGGAAAAATAAGAAAAAAAGAAACAGAAAGAAATGGAAGAAAAAAATTCTTTAATTTCCTAAGTCTTGATTTTTATAAATAGAATGAATTTAGTGGTGATGACCTAATTTCTGAAAACTTACTACTATCTCTGAGATATTATATTGTCTAGATTTTGGTGGAAAAACAATTTATGTTGAAGTAAAGGATTATTCAACAGAAATATAACATTAGGGTAAATCAACTGTTGTTAATACTAAGCTAAAATCTTACTTTTTGATTAAGTCTACCTGATTTCTACTGCAACCAGATTTAAAACACAGGCTCCAAATCTACTAAATGCCACTCCATACAGTAATTTATAACAAGAACTAATGTCCTTTAACATGCACAAATAATAAAAGAAAAAAACACTAATTAAAACATTAGTCTTATTTTTTACATGCGCCTGTAGTCCTAGCTACTTGGGAGGCTGAGGTGGGAGGATCACTTGATCACTTGAACCCAGGAATTTGAAGCCAGCCTGGGCAACATAGCAAGAGACCCTGTCTCTAAAATATAAAATTTATTTTTTTAATTAGTCTTATTTTCTAATTAAATGTCTTGTTTCTTTCAGTGTTACTGAATAATAGCTACTAATTTCACAATTTCCTGGCAACCACCTAATAAATTTTGAACAATGTTTCTCCAATTGTCACAAGTCGTTAGATATGAGCTGTACACAAGGTAACAATTATAAATGATACTAGCATTCAGAATGTATTATGTACAATCTTTATAATACTGCAAAGCATGTGCTATAACATTTGACACATCAGAAAACAGAGGCTAAAGAACTTGCCCAAAGTTGCACAGTAAATGTATAGTGGAACTGGAATTTTTTAAACTCAGCTACAAAGGCTTTTTCCATTATATCAAATGGCATCTTTCTTCTTTTAATTATGGAAAGGATATCAGCATAATAAATCTAAAGCATAGCTGTTAAGGCAAAAAGTAAAGCTCCAAAAGGACATACACTAGTCAGTGGCTATCTTTTTATTTACAGGCAGATATATATATTTTTTAAAATCACTGAAGAAAATATTATACACAAAATGAGCAGTTTTATTCCCTCAGATATACCTTGAAATTAAAAATATAGCAATTATACTACAAAAATTATAATCCTTTTCTGTCTATAGCATTTTTAATGTAATAGATTCATTCTAAAATGCAGGACATAAAAATGTCTTTCTGGAGTTAAAAGTAAAACCAAAAGCCTTACGCCTCTGGTTTCTCTCCAGGTGACTTTAAGTATATAGGTCCTTTTCAGAAATTAAAGCCAATTCTTCCAATCTTTATTTGTCTTTATTTTTGCTATACCAATAACATACACTGGCAGTGTTCTAAGGCTAGTACTACTTTCTAGAAGGGGCCTCACTATAAAGAACGAGTTTGGTGAGAAACACAGAAAAACGTGCATTGTGGAGTGACTAATTAATTACAAGCAGCACTACCTGAGGAATGGCTTGTGGTATAAGGTTATGGCCTTCACTGTTCTGTGTTCCAGCCAACGACTGGCCCATAAAGGGGAACCTGTAAAAACAAAGCACTAAGTATCAAATGATGTGCATTTAGAAATTGTTAATATTAATTAAACATTATTTTGAGCACTTAACAATGTTCCAGAGAAGAGAAAAGTAGTGGCAATGTCTTCCTCATCAAAACACTTACTATAAAAAGAAAAAAAAACAAAAAAACCTTACTAAAGCCCTCTTTTGTGTACCAAGCAGATTTCCTCCTCACTGCAACTCTTATTTAATGTGTATTCTTAGCACCCTTATCTCACTTGTGATGGAAGCAAGATTCAGAGACCATAAGTAACTTTCCCCAGAAGAACTAGTGAGGCTGCCGTAAGACAGCCGAGTTGACTCCAGAAGTTTTACTGTTATATGCTTCACTATGCCTTAAGATAAAATGAATTCAAGCCTTCAGAATAAAAAGATAGTGAAGATTTAGTTTTATTATATAAACCCTAAGAAAATTTTTAGTGTTCCAATCTTTATTAAAAATTGATAGCTTAGTTATTTTATATTCTAAAACAAAAGATATATCCCAATGAGAAGTTTCATATATTTTCAAACATTTCTTTATCTAATGTCAAAGCAAATAAAAAATTGATGACTGTTTCACTTGACCAGCCTTAAAAAAAAAGGAAATTGAGGACTGATCAAGATAAATCTATATGGTTAAAAATATTTGGTAAAGTATTACTTATTCTAATTAAAGCTATAAAAACCTCACAGATGCATTACTTCTTACATGAAAATATTTCCTCTTGAGTTACCAATGCTTTAACATATCAAGATACATATACAACAGAATTTTCAAATCATATTAGCATTTAAATTCTCTTCGGGCCTAGAATATAAGTTTTTAAATGTTTTACTCAGGTCTTTGATTCATCTATCACCCCTTTCCCTGCTATAGCCCAGGTGAGGAATAATTTCTTAATTCAAGTGTCACTCATGGGCTAACAATCTCATTCATCATCTCACGCTACTCTAAAAGGGGGCTACACTACTCTAAAAGGGAGCTACGCTACTCTAAAAGGGGGCTATCATCTCCATTTCTTCAAAACACTCAGTAGAATAGTAAACAGTATGTCTATATATGACTAATATCTAATTGGCAGAGATATGATGCTGATATATCAGATGCTAAAAGAGTTCTAATTCTGAGGTTTTAGCACTTAGTTTATTTTAAACTAAGTACTAAATAAAATTTAGCATTTCTTTCTATTTTGAATATAGGCAACAAACTAGAATAGTATTAGCAGTATTGTGACTGTCACTGATAGAAGACAGATTATTTCCCTATTAAGTGCTGCAGATACTGATAGGTCAGTTGTGTTCATCATTACTTTGATATTATGGTTTATTGCTAAATTTATTAATGTCATAAAGAACACATACACCATAAATTTAATTATATTTTAATAAGTGTATTTCAAGCATAACTGATTTCCTTTATAATACTATGTTTTGCTTTTCTGCATATAAAACATTCTAAAAAGAATTTCAAAGCCATCACTGGAATGTCAAGAAGATTCAAGAATTGACAAGGTTAGGAACCCCTATGATAGAGGAATAGTAAGAATAAATGCTGCTCAATAACAATCATTAGAAACCTCTCTCTCTACTTTGATCTCAAAAACGCACCTTAACCACATCCAAAGTATTTGAACAACTGAAAATAATTAAGCTCTTAAGAATTCAAATTTCTTTGAAGTATGTTCATCTTAAATTCATACAAATTTTATATTCAATAATATGATCATCCATATTCCTTTTTACCAAAAAAAAAAAAAAGTTTTTAACAAGATAATTAGGCTAAATTGAGGCTCTATGCTTGCTTTATAGAAGGAGGTTCTCAAAAGCAATATACGTAAGAATCACTCCTGGGTGCTCACTAAAAATACAAACATACAGGCAACAACCTCCAGGTAATTCACAGGGCTGCAGTAGAGCAAAGGAAACTGCATTTTTTAAAAATGACCCCATGATTCTATGATCAAAATTTAAGAAATGCTGCCTTATGACTATTATCTGTAGGAGGTATAAATACCCTAACTTCACAAATTCAAGTAGTCAAAAAACTTCCACAATTTTCTTTAATGAATAATTTCCATTTTTCTGCTAAAGTGAAAAGAAACTAACTCCTAACTTCCAAATGCCCTTTTATCTATTCCTCATAGTTTCCTCAGAATTTTTTTCTTATTCAAAATAACAGTTTGGGGACCTTTTTTTTAAGAGATGAATTCACAGTTACCTTAAGCACTCAGTATCTTAACTGAAAAATCTTACCATTAACAACACTGAAATGTACTTAAAAGAGCATACTTAAATAATTCAGATATCCTGATCAAGTCAATCTTCCAAATCCTTCTATGATATTTTGTTTACCTCTCTGAAACTAATGGAAACTAATTTCTTACACTAGTAAAAGCATTTTACATCTGATCATATTCAGCCAATATCACAACCAATTTAAATACTGTGCATTCCTAGAATATAGCTTTCTGAGTTTCTGTCTGCTCTTTCCAGGAATTAGTAATGATTTCATGCAGATCTACTACTTGCCCAGTAAGAACGAGAAGCACCTCCACCTACCTGCTCATCACCATTGGTGGCATGCCCAGATTGTTCTGTGCCATCACTTTATTTATGCCTTTAAGGGCCACCATTTTGGCTTTCATTATAGGATCTGTAATTGCATCAAAATCTAAAAAAGAAATATATTTTAAAGTTACTTATTTCATAGTACTTGGTTCAAGGTACTTAAGAGGTAATGCAAATATCACAAACATTATGTAATACATAGACTCTTACACCTCATTATTTAATAATCACTTATAGGATATTAGATAAGGAATTATGAGATGGTAATCACCTTATCCTGGATTTAATCGTATCTCAGTAATCTTTAACTGAATCATGCTTTAATATCTTATTCCCACAGGAATTAAACAAAAAGTCTGTCAAATTTAAGGGCAATTATAGCAATAATCTAAAGCAATACAATTCCCTTTCATCAAAACTTTTGCAACACTAATCAGCATGGTTTCTTTGGTAATGTAACATCATGAATAAGAATCTGCAGTTATTTCCAATACCAAGGAATTCCACCAAATTAGTTACCATTCTTGAAAGAAAAATGTATCAATTTCTTGAGGGTATAGTCTTATAAGGAGAGGCTACTGAGAAAAGTCCTTTTCGCACGTAAGTGAAAAAAAGAGCAATATGATGAAATTAGCAATATATAAAATAGGATGTCCATTGTTCAGAAGAAATATGCGCTTTGATTGCCAATTCTTACAGGCACTGAGGCATTTTGACTGCAGCATTCTTTTTTGTTTTTAAAATTAGTAAGCCATTGGGAACAAGTTAGAGAGGTTTACATGGCAAAAAGTTGCCAAGTGTTTGCTACATACACAAGGACCTTAAGAAGCTTTATTTCTATGATTTCCTTAAATTCATCTTTCTATGACTCTGAAAATACATGGCTGCATAGTTGGAAGGCAGGAACTAAAAAGATGACTCTAGTGTCTATTAAATAAAACCATAAATAATGGAACTGAGTGAGGTGTACAACTCATAGTTTTGAATCTATCTATTTACCTGGAAAGAATCTTCACTGCTTTCATTTTAAAGCTCAAGGAGGAAAAAGAAGGCTCAGAGCTCTATTCTAAATGTAGCTTTTGGGGTTTTGTTTGTTTGGGGTTTTTTCTGAGAGAAGGTCTCGCTCTGTTGCCCAGGCTAGAATGCAGTGGCATCACCATAGTTCACTGCAACCTCAAACTCCTGGGCTCAATTTTTCTTTTTTTGCTCAGGCTGGTCTTGAACTCCTGGCCTCAAGCAATCCTCCCCCCTTGGCCTCCCAAAGTGCTAGGATTATAGGCATGAGCCACCATGCCCAGCCTCCAAATGTAGTTTTAATAAAGAAATTGTAAAAGCATATTGCATGCCACCCTAATGCCCATAGTAATACACGTTGAGACCCAAGGGGATTCCTACCAATATTAGGGAAGAATGGTTCTGACCGCTGACGAATCATGGCTTGCATCTGCCTTTGTTGCTGCTGTTCTTGCCTCTCTTGATCCAAAAGATCCTGTAGAAGCAGAGGCTGTTCCTCTAGCAGGAGGGGCCTCTCTCTATTCTGCTGGGCCAAAGTCTGAGGAATCATTAGCTGCTGGGGTCCAGACATGCCACTGGTACCGGACTGACTTGTTAGAGGTATGGTTTGATTTGTAGGTTTTCCTGTCCCCAAACTGTGGTTAACTGTTGACTGACCCTGAATGAATCCCGGATTTACCTGCCCACCCTGAGAAAAAGCATGGTTTACCCTAGAGATCCCTGTTACATTAGAATTCATGGTATTATCCAAAACATGGCCAGGTGGTGCCATTAAAGGAGGCAAACTCGACACCTGATTGGAGGGTGAGGCCCGCAGAGTTGCTGGTGGTGATCCCAATGGCCTAACATCTGAATTGTCAGCTTTTTCATTAGCAAGTAAACTTGAGAGAACTGGAGTCGATCCACTTATGCCACAAGAGTTTACTACATCTTGAGCAGGCAGCTGAGTGGATGCCTGAATGACACTTGCACTGGAACCAGCAGTTTCTCGGTTAGTTCTATTCTCGAGTGTTTCTGGATCACAAGGCTGAGAACAAGTCTTTTCTCCATCATTTAGGTCCGTGTGAGCAGAAGCCTGTGAGCAGGGAGTGTCAACATTATCTTTACTCTCATCACTTTTCTCAATTTCACATTTGGATTCCACTTTAGAATTTGGAGACAGTACTTCCGTTTTTACCTCATTGCTAACAGTGGACTTTTTCTGTGGTGAATGTTTATCAGTGAGAACCACTGTTTTGTCTTCTTGCTCCTTTTTTTTTGGTTCAACAGATACACACTGATTATCTAACTTATCATCAATTGGAACATTAAGGTCTAGTTCCTCATTAAACATGTTTTTTTTATCTCCCAGGTCAAGTTCTGGATCTGTATAAGCAATGATATCAAACTCTCCTGACCTTAACAGGTCATCCAGGTTGGGATCATTAGTTTCCAAATTACCTAAGGTATCCAATTCATCTCCTTTGCCATCCTCTGTATCTAAATTTAAATTTTCAAGATCATCATCATCTAAGTCTTTGACTTCAACCCCCTCAAGGTCTTTAACATCCAGTTCTTTCACAGAAGGGTCATCGGAATCAAGTTTTTCTTCCAGACCATCGGAAGACTGGCTGGTTATCTGTAAATTATCTGGTGTTGTTTCAGCTGGTGTAGTTGTTGACAAAGGAGCCTCTGAAAATTCTCCACCTAACGAGTGACTCAGAGACCTCATGACCATAGAAGATGAATGGACAGGATGACCTTGCTCTTGCTGAGATGGTGGCACTTGTTCCAAATTTGGATGTACAAGCAGCTGATTAGGTAGGCCTTGGGGAGGTCGTCTCATGGGGTCTGTGTGTCTTGGGCCTGCAAAGTCTGGCCGGGGAATGAAGTTTCCATGTCTTGCATGAGAAGGTGCCTCCACAACGCTGCCAGGAGGAGCATTGAAAGGCAGCCGTGGCCTTCCATCAGGGGCCCTGTGCCTCAATTCAATAAACGCTTGGCCCAGTATGTTGTGCTGCTGCACTGGTAGACTCTGCGGTGGAAAATGCTGAGGAAGCCCAATTGGGTTATTCATTTGTGAGTTATTTAAAGGCCTCGGCATATCTACAGATATTGATCTTCTCAGCTGCGGAGGAACTCCAGATCCTTGTATTTGTTGAGGAGGCCCAAGGAAGCGTTCCTGACTTGACATGACACCATGACTACCTCCTGGAAACCCAAATCTAAAAAAAAGAAAAAAAAAAAAATAGCATTATGCTAAATTTAGAGTTAGGCTGAAAAAGGAAAAGTATCTTCAGATTAAATTGTAGATACAAAATTAATGTTGCCATATGACTTAGCAAAAAGAAAACTACCATGATTTTCATGATTCAAAAGTTCTTAAAAGTATCCAAATGCAGGTAAGTTTTTGCTAAGAACCCTATAATGAATACTATATCTGAGATTTAAAGGCTTATGTTCTAGCAGATCACATAAACAAAGGAACAGCCACCAAGCAAATGGAACCGACTGATGAGAAGAAAACACCACTACTACAGTTTCTGAGTAAGAGTCAGTTTCTTTATTTATAGACAGGCTCTCTAGAGGAAGCTGATTTGGGGGGATGCTTGAATGAAGAGAAGTGGTCTAATCAATTACACTAGAAAGACTTACAGGCCTTAGAACAAGAGACTACAAAGGCACAGGTGTGACAACCGGATTAAACCTACTTGCTTGAAAGCAATGAGGAGAAGAGGTAGTGAGAGAGAGAGAAGTGTAGGCATCACCTGTAAAGATTAAGTAAATGTATAAATGATAGGACTATTTTTATTATTTATATTGTACCTCCTTCTAGAAAACAGACAACTTACAGAGAAATATAGCACAGTGATAGGCATAAATTGTAACTATGATGGAAGAAAAAAGAAAATTAAGGGTAAAAACAGACGTAGGTGTAAGACTAAAAAATATAAAACTAAAAAGCGTTATCTTAAAGAACTAACTCCTTATTAAAACTAGGGTGTAAGTTTGGCTTTGACCTTTTTACTAGCCTCTTTGAAGACGGAAAACATGGCCAGGATTCATCACCAGTAACTTTACAATCCTACCTCATCAGGAGAAAATCCTAAAGGGAAACATGCTTTTCATTTGGAAATCTCCAAAGATAACTTACAATGTAAATTAAAAGAGTAAAATTTGGGGAGAGGACAAGCTTCATCACATCACAGGAGGCTGTGCCTGTGTAACTGCAGTTATAAACCACACACCACACCCTCTAAAATGGCCATAAGGTTATGTTAAGATAGATGGTATCAAAAACAAAGGGAATGTTTGAGTCTTTAGAGTTTTTAGAGGGGGAAAGAAAGGTCCATGACCTCTCATTAGTGGAAAATAACTGATTATATCTCAAAGGGGAGAGAGAAGTAAACAACTGTCTGATTAATAGTTACTTCATTTCTCTATTTCTTTCTTACAACAGCAATTTAAATCTGGCAAGAAATTAAAAGCATTACCTAAATCCATGAGGTCTCATCCCCACACCAGCAACATCAGGAGGATAGGGTCCGTGTTGATCTTTTGGGAAGACTGCATATCTCGGTCCTAAAGGAGGGACAACAGGAGACCTAATATTCCCAGGATAGGGAGGTGGGGGTCTAGTGAAAGCCTGGTTGATACTCTCTGGTTGCCAGTGTGGAAGGGGCCCCGGATGAGGCACTACTGCTGAATCCTGCGAGCCCTTCTCCTGTCGACCTGCAATCTTCTTATGCTGTTGCTGCTGAAGAATGATTTCACGTAACTTCTGCCTCTAAATGGAAAGAAACAAAAATCACTGGGGTTTCTCGTAACTAATGGTTTTTTAAAGGTCGGTGGCTCTTTGAATCCTAATGCTTTATGTGGCTATGGTAATTTTTAAAATAAATGTTACCAAGTTTGATAAAACAATAGTCAGATTTCACTATTCAACAGATTATAAAAATACATTGATGATTTGAGTCCTTTTCCTTGCCAGACAACTATTATGGAACTAAAAGCTTCTGTATTTATAAGGATTCCCACAAAATTCATGAAGACTGAAATTACATACAGAATAAATCCAATTAAACTGGTATTAATTTTACCAATTTTGTTTTTCTTCTTTGCAGTATCACGAAGTCTACAGGATAAAAAGAAACTTTACCAAAAGAAAGCTAGAGTGGCTAAATAAAGAAAAACAGAAAAAAACATTAACACCTATACAGAAATTATTCAGTTTGATGAAATGAATAGCATCCTCAAATACATTTAAAACAACTGAGAACACATAGCATATTTACCTGTCTCAATTTCTCTGTATCTGCTTGAGACATATTTACAGTATTGTGTGTATCCGTTGCTCCTGAAGTGGGTACAGGCCCAGACAGCTGGGAGACACTAGAGAACTGCTGGCCCTGAGAGCTCGCAGGAGAGCCTGCCAACGTCCCGAAGCTCCCCTCCGATCCAGGCCCTGGCTGATTAGCAATGTCATGAGCAACTTGAGTTGCTCCGAAAGAGCCAGCCTGAGACCTTGGAGTCACCACAGGCTGATCACAGGGATCACGAGCAGCAGATGGGGAAACACGGCTAAATGTGTCTGAAAGACCAGGTCCTGGTGGCCGAGGCGTCTGGGAACACAAATCAGGTGGCCTTACCAACGGGCCAGGTAAAGCTGGTCCTCGGTTTTGTGCTGCTGGCAGGAAAGGATCCTGATTTGGCATGAGGACCGGTCTTGTCATTGAGGACCTATTAAACCCCTCTGAAATCCTTGGCCTTGGTGTTGCTGGTGGCTGAGAGTAAGGAACAGAAATTCCAGGTCTTGGTGTTCCAGGAGGATGAGCATATGGATCTGAGTGCCTAGGATTAGCTACAGATGTAACAAACAAGTCAGTCTGTGGAGATGGTCGTGGAGTTGGGGGCTGCTGACTGTATGGGTCAATAGAGGTAGGCCGGGGAGTTCCAGGTGGTTGGGAGTAAGGGTCTGTATTGGATCGAGCTGGTCCTGAGGGTTGGGAATAAGAATCTACAACAGGTCGTGGAGTTCCTGGGGGTTGGGAATATGGATCCTGAGATGTTGGCCTTGATATGGTTCCAGGCTGGGAAAAAGCCCTTGAAGGATGGGCAAATGATTCAGTCATTGCTGGATGTGGCGTTAGGGGAGGCTGACTATACGGATCATTTGACTGACTATGATGAGAAAAATTATCTACAGGTCTTGGTGTCAAAGCAGGCCTTTCATAAGGGTCAACAGACAGTCGCCTTGATGCCTGTGACACTGATCCATAAGGGTCCTGAGAGGACGGAGGTGGCTGCATTGGAGTCTTAAATGGTCCAGGAGCACTATCAAGAGGTGCAGGTGTCAGCAAGGGTCGTGCATATGTGTCAGATACCCGTTGTCTTTGAAACACATCTGCCCTGGGAGATGGTTTAGTAAAGTGATCATTGGTTCCAGCTGCTACAGGGCCTTTTGCAGTTTGTTCTGAAACTATAGGAGAGCGGGGTAGGCCCAAGGGTTTGGGAAACTGATCTGTCATCACAGGCCTAGGTGTGTCTGGAGGCTTTGCATATGGGTCACTATTTGTTGTGGAGGAAGAACATAAATCTCTGACTGGGGATGGCCTATTTGCTGTTGTCTCATTCATCTGAATGGGCCTAGTTACCGATGACAAAGGTGTACAGTTTTCCATCGGTGCAGAGTTTCTTCTGGGAAAACTATGGCCCCCAGGAGGTGGTCTAGGAGTACCGACCATTTTTGCATAAGGATCCATTGGAGATGGTGGTCGGGAGTTAGAGGATCCAGGTGAAAACATTTGTGGTGAAGGCGGCTGAGAAGTCTGAGACTGAGAAAGGCTCTCCGGAACAGGAATCCGAGATGGGGTTGGAGGAGGAGGTGGTGCGTGTGGTTTTACAAACACATCATCTGAAGATGTAGGAGTACTGGGTAGTTGTTTTGTAAACAGGTCTTTATGGAATGACTGTGCAGGAGACATATTTCCATTCCCAGGCTGAGGTGTCAAGGGGCTCTGTATCCCACTACTTGGGGTGTCTGAACCAGACTGCATCAGAAGATGCTGAGAACCAAACTGTTGCTGCTGTTGCTGCTGCTGCTGCTGCTGCTCATTTTTCACCTGTTCAAGTTTCTGTGTGGCTTCAATTTTAGCTTGCTGCTTACTTTTCTGACGCATTTGCTGTTAAAATCAGAAAGAAAAAGCAATCATATGGTTAAGGAAGAAAATAACCATCATGAGGGGGAAAAAAGCAACAGCAAGTTAATTTGTTTGATGTCAGCAGCTACCAGACTGCTCTTATATTAGATTATAAATTCATAAAAAAGGATTATTCACTACAGTATGTCCCACTTATGTCTAGGGCAGTATATTGTTTATAATATTTCAATAAAGCTCCCCAAATCAACTTAAATATATTTTACTTATTGGGGAGGGAAACAAGTCTACTTTAAATCAAATTTTCATGGTCTACTAAGAACTACATTCTGAAATAAATGCTTCTCTTCTCAAAAAGCACAAATCCAATTTAAAAAAGTAGAATACCCAAAATATTCCATACCTGTCTAAATTTCCATTCCTGTTCATGTTCCGATTCTCTTTGCTTTAATGGATCTTTAAAAAGATCTGAATCAATACGAGAGCTGGGATCGATGCTATCTTGCTGTTGCTGCCTTTTCATTGAGTCATTTGACATCTGCACTTTATTAATGCGTAAAGCAGCCCTGTTATCTCTGGCTTTTTGCTTTGACAAAAAGAGAAAAAAAATTATTCCCCAGAACATGTTAACATTCTTTAAGAAATACAAATAAAATTAGTATGTACTTTATCATATAAAAGAAAAAGTTTAAATAACTGAAAATAGCTGAAATATCATCCTTCAAAACTTACACCCTCATAAGAAAGGACCTGGACAATAATCCATCTTCTCTCTTTATACTGCCTACTGCGTACCAGGGGAGGACATGTTCGTATCTATGTATCTGATCCAGACTAAGAGATCCCATGTGTAATATTTTTGATCCTAATTTTCTTAACAACGCCATAGAAAATATAAGGACCTCTCTCTCAATTTAGAAAAGAAAAATACCAAATCATTCCTCAAAATAAAAATCTGAATATTTGAAACTTATGAAAGAAAATCATTAAAAATATCCTGTAATTACTTTAATAAGTTAAAGTCAAAACATATTGACACATAAAATATGTGCTCTATCCTAAGCAATAATTATAACTGAAAATATGTGCATTGAAGAACAAGTTAGAAAATAACTGTATATATTTTTCAAAACAGCAATACAGATTTAATATGTTTTAAAATAAAAGTGAGAATTTGGTTCTAGTTGACAATGCTGATTTGGCTCTTTGGGAGAAAACAATTCACCATCTGAACTGTGAATCTTACAAAATTCTCTAATAGTTCCTGGCAAAGATCTTCCAAAAGTTCCATAAAGATGTCTAGATATGTTTCTTTCAAGATGCACAAAGATTCTTTATTAAACTTAACTAAAAAAGAGCTGTTAAAGAAACTGAGGCACACTAATTCAGTCTCCAAATTCAGTACAGTTGTTCCTCAGTATCCAGGGGTGATTGGTTCCAGGACATTCCTCAGATACCTAAATCTGCGGTATTTTGGGGAATGCTCAAGTCCCTTACATAAAATGGCACAGTATTTGCCTATAACCTACTCACATTCTTCTATATGCTAATGAATCATCCTTCTATATCAAATACCTAATACACTGTAAATGCTGTGTTAATAGTTAACTTCTATTATTTAGGGAACAATGATGAAAAAAAGTCTGTACTTGTTCAGTACAGAAACACTTTCCCCCCGAATATTTTTGATCTGCAGTTGGCTGAATATAAGGACACAGAACTCATGGATACAGAGGGCCAATTGTACTCTTTGCTGAAGAGATAAAATAATTTTAAAGTGAAATGAATTAAATACATCCCCAAAATAACTGATTTTCAATCTTCAACATCCTGGTCTGTTAACTAGCTTATAAAAATGTCACACTCTATGTTAAGACATAATGAGGAAATCACTATAAAAATAAAGTTGCTTGTTGTGAGAAGTATTAACAAGCATTTTCTGCAACAGAAAATTTTTAGTAACCTAAGATAATAAAAATAACATTTAAGAATTGTGTTTGAAGATTTAATTCATAGGAGTTTTTAAAGTACCACATATGGTGCTCTTTCCTGAGAGCTTGCTTTTCTCCACAACTTAGCAATCTGTTTCACTCTAGTAGTCCAATCTGCAACAAAAGAACAGGGTATACACTTTTATAGAGCCATGTTAATGATGTGTTATAATAAAATATGTTTATGAACTGCTGACAGTTCATCTTTTTCATGCCACATTTTTCATGGCGTAATAGTATTATATTAAGTTCACAGTACAAAGTTCCCAGCACACAGTAGGCCAAACAAATATTTTCTAAATAAAATGTTACCTTATCAATCAATAATTTGGCTTGTAGAGTTGGGAAGTTTTTAAATTCTGGGGCTAAGCAGACAGAATAAATTTAAGCCAAGTAAAACAAAGGACTTCAATCATGTTAAGATACTACCAGAACCAAAGTAAAAGTTGTAAAACATTTGCACTAAATAAAAGTATATCAATTTGACCTAAAGGAACTAATCATAGTTTTAAAGCATCCTAGCTAACATTTCTGTATAAACACATTGAAAAGTAATGATTTCAAACCATTTTTATTATGAAA
The DNA here is from genome assembly GCF_040939455.1 of Microcebus murinus. Lineage (NCBI taxonomy): Eukaryota > Metazoa > Chordata > Mammalia > Primates > Cheirogaleidae > Microcebus > Microcebus murinus. The sequence goes on from NC_134112.1 coordinate 99,004,828, forward strand.
TTCAGTGTCACAACAGGATACAAAAGGAAGTTTGGGTGAGATCAACAGGTAATGATAAATATAGAAATGACTGGCCAGGCACGGTGGCTCACGCCTGTAATCCTAGCACTCTGGAAGGCAGAGGCAGGTGGATCGCTCAAGGTCAGGAGTTCGAAACCAGCCTGGGAAAGAGCAAGACCCTGCCTCTACTAAAAATAGAAACAAATTAATTGGCCAACTAATATATATGTAGAAAAAATTAGCCGGGCATGGTGGCGCATGCCTGTAGTCCCAGCTACTCGGGAGGCTGAGACAGAAGGATTGCTTGAGCCCAGGAGTGTGAGGTTGCTGTGAGCCAGGCTGACGCCACGGCACTCACTCTAGCCTGGGCAAAAAAGTGAGACGGAAGGGAAGGGGGGAGGGGAGGGGAGGGAAGGGGGGAGGGGAGGGGAGGGAAGGGGGGAGGGGAGGGGAGGGGAGGGGAGGGGAGGGGAGGGGAGGGGAGGGGAGGGGAGGGGAGGGAAGAAGGAAAGAAGGAAAGGAAAGGAGGAAAGGAAAGGAGGAAAGGAAAGGAAGGAAAGGAAAGGAGGAAAGGAAAGGAGGAAAGGAAAGGAGGAAAGGAAAGGAAGGAAAGGAAAGGAAGGAAAGGAAAGGAAGGAAAGGAAAGGAAGGAAAGGAAAGGAAGGAAAGGAAAGGAAAGGAAGGAAAGGAAAGGAAGGAAAGGAAGGAAAGGAAGGAAGGAAAGGAAGGAAGGAAAGGAAGGAAAGGAAGGAAGGAAAGGAAGGAAGGAAAGGAAGGAAGGAAAGGAAGGAAGGAAAGGAAGGAAGGAAAGGAAGGAAGGGAGGGAAGGGAGGGAAGGGAGGGAGGGGAGGGAGGGGAGGGAGGGGAGGGAAGGGAGGGAGGGAGGGAGGGAGGGAGGGAGGGAGGGAGGGAGGGAGGGAGGGAGGGAGGGAGGAAGGAAGGAAGGAAGGAAGGAAGGAAGGAAGGAAGGAAGGAAGGAAGGAAGGAAGGAAGGAAGGAAGGAAGGAAGGAAGGAAGGAAGGAAGGAAGGAAGGAAGGAAGGAAGGAAGGAAGGAAGGAAAGAAAGAAAGAAAGAAAGAAAGAAAGAAAGAAAGAAAGAAAGAAAGAAAGAAAGAAAGAAAGAAAGAAAGAAAGAAAGAAAGAAAATTAAGAAAGTTACTTGGGGAAAGGGGTGTGAAAAACTATAGCTCTGCTATAAGGATATTTTACGTGGACAACACAACTGTATATATGGTTTTAAAAAAGTAGTTGAAGAATAGGATGTTGCTTTCACAAGCTTCCCTGCACTAAACCACTGATACCTACTGTTAGCATTTGATTTATTTCTATACATAATGAGTAAAGCACCATAGGGAGACCAAAACAAAAAAAGACATGTAAAAAGTATGGGTCGTCCATATGAAAAGTCACACCTCCTGCAGTTTAGAAGAGCTTATCTGTTGACAACTGGGAAACTACTGCAAAACAAAGTCTCAATAATTTTCAATACCGGTTTGTCTTACAACATGAACTCAAAATAACAAAACAGCATCGCTTGCAAATATTCAGTAACTGACATTTCATTAATCCAAGTGTTTCAATCACTGATTAAATAGAATTTTCAAAAATAGTATTATTCTATTATCTGCTTTTTTCACACAGACAGTGGTAATAGCTGGCCAGGGAAAGGAAGGAAGGAAGGGAAGATACTACTGAGTCAGTTTTAATATAGATGTCTAGAATTGACTCTAATGTAGCCTAAGTTAATATTTTTGATTAAATGATGGTTTCTGTTCTAGACTTTTTTTTATAATTAGGTAACACTGACTTTTGCATATTTATAAGCAATGCTAGGCACTGGAAAAATGACCATTCCATTAATTTAAACTAACTTTTCGGAAATATGCGATCAGGTTCAGGGCTAAGAAAACCTAAAGTGTTTCTAGATAGATATCTGGGGAATCTTCACACTATGGATTGTGATGCCAGATGAAAATTAGTGAAGATACAAGAGCTATTTCCGTGGAGGAAAAAAAAGTTATTACACCTGAGAGGACACTGGTAAAACAGATAGCAATAATGCATCCATGACTTACCAGGGAATTCTTCCTTTAAGTTGGGGAAATTAATATTTGTGTAGAGAACTGGTGCTACAGTTGCCATTTCACCAAGAGCCTCCTCTTTTTCCCACTTAAGTGTGCTTCTCTGGGCATTCGACATTGTGTCATTTTCTCCTTCCACAGTGGGAGCTGATGACGTCCAAGAGTTGTTAGGATCACTTGCCATTGGATTAAATACTGGATTTTTATCCCTGGCAGAAAATAAACATCTTTACCTCATAAACATAAAATGACTTTCTAATACCATCAACTTTCATCAAAACCTATTACAACATAGCTAAAAGTAAACATTTCTAGCAAAAACCACAATAAATGCAACATACAATATTATGCACAGTAATTAAAACATACTAATTAATTTATGCATAGATCAAACAGAAATCAGTGAAATGTTAGTTTCCATCGAAAATAAGGCTTTAAGATACCTGGCATCAGGATAAGGGGATTGTGCTATTGCTGAGAAAGTTCCTAGTCCACTGCCAGGAGGCAAAGAATTATGTGGGAGGTGAGGACTGGGTCCAATAAGGCCATTCATGAGTGGCATCCGTGAAAAAACATCTTAAGAGAAGAAAACAGTAATTCAGGTTGCACAATATTCATAAAAATCAAGCAAGTGAAATACAGTTAGTTGACCCTTGTACAACACAAATTTGGGCTCACAGGTCCATTTATACGTGGATTTTATCCAACCAAACACAGATGGAAAATATAGTCTTTGCTGGGTGCTAACCCCCTACATACAGAGGACAAACCTTTTGTGTGTGTAGGTTCCGCAGGGCTGACTGCACAACAATGAGTATGCTTGGATTTTGGTATATGTGATGATCCTGGAATTGATGCCCCATGTATACCAAGACACAACTGTACTTATAAATAAAAATTTTTAATGATATTTAAAAGTAGGACATTTTTCAATATTATACTATATAATACGGCTTAAAGAATAACTTTTGGCTATAAAATTTTGAAATATGGTCTCTATAGCTGTTTACTTCATTATAGTGTACTAGAAATAGCATGTGTTTTTGAGTCCGACAGCCCTGAGTTGAATCTTAATTCTGCTACTTGTTAGAAGCAGAACAGAATCAATTTCTATTTCTGTAAAATGTAAGTATTCTGGTATTTGGGTTGAGATAATGTATGCACAGCCTTTAGCGTACTGTCTGGTATGCAGTAACTATTCAGTACATATTAACTCTATAAAGAGAATGAATCACAGCAAATGCTAGTAATTTTATCAAATATTCTTTTTTGTAACTGAAAATTAGCAAAAAGATGCTCCTTATATTTTACTCCTGCTCCTCATAATACAAAAAACCATCTATGGTTTTTTTAATATTTTTGTTTTTTTAAAGACAAGGTCTTACTGTGTTGCCCAGGCTAGAGTACAGTGGTATGATCATAGGTCACTGTAACCTCGAACTCTTGTGCTCAAGTGATCCTCCCAACTCAGCCTCCCAAGTATCTGGGACTACAGGCCTGCCACACCTGGCTCATTTTTCCTGTTTTTGGTAGAGATGAGGTCCCTAACTCCTGGCCTCAATAGATCCTCCCTCCAAAGCATCCTATAGTGTTATGATTACAGACATGTGCCACCACACCATCTATGATGTGTGCATAAAATCCATCTATGATTCTTAAGTTGGAACTTTCTCTAAAATAGTTTTGAACAATAAGCAATATTTCATCTACCATTATCAATTAGGTGATTACTATTAAAAAAATATACACTTTGTTTTTGCCCTAATTTTCATTACTTGCCACTGAGCCCCCAAAACCATTTTAACTTGAATTCCAGCCCATTCGCAAGCTTCAAATACCATATCATTTTCTTTCTAAGCGGGCTTTAGGCAAACCATAAGATCATCTTGTGTTTCTCTGCAACTCTCTCTCAGCATGTAACTCCAATCCTTATTGTGATCGTCTACTTGTCTAAACTATTTGGAAATAAGCCAACCGTACTCAATGGAGTATTTCAGCAAAGAAAAACTTTTTATGCACCTTCAAAAAGGCCTCCCAATTAAATTTCATGATTGGTGGAGACATACTTTAATACAAGGCTTCTGTTAACTATTGTAACAGTACGATTACAGGAGATCCACACCACCAACTAATTATACAAATGGCAATATAATCATAAAATTAGCTAATACTTGGGATATCGACAGAGAACAACTAACCTTATTACTTTGCCATATTATTAGATTAAAAAAAAAAAAAGCAATGTCTCATACACGTAATGTTTTACAATGCATAATGTCCTTTTACCCAAACCAGATCATCCAAATGTCACAACGCTAAAGTGTACATAGCTCCAGTGCATATATGAAGATACTGAAGATGACCACCAACAAGTTGTCAAAAGATTCCGTCTCAAGGACTTGCTAGAACTACGTGACTTCCAGGATAGGCCTTATCCTACACTAAGTGCCAGAGCTGGGCCCACCCACTGGCCCAGGCTTTCACAATAGCAAAAGTCTACAACACTTAAGCTTACTCCAAGAATTAAAGGACAAGATTTCTGCTTTTATTCAAAATAGAACACTACATCTATTTTCCAGCTTCAGTGAAAAGTAGGTTCCATTAAGGAATCTGAAATTTTAATTAAAAATATGTTTTTCATGTAATTAGGATAAAGTAAAGCTTTTGTTGGTAATGAGACTGTGATCCACACCATAGCTCTCTATTCATATCAGTACCATCTACTACAATCACAACGTGACCATATTGAAATTTTTCCTAATAGTATTATCATGTATTAACTCTTCACATCGTCATAAGAACCTGATGAAATAGGTTATGTGTGGCTCCATTTTAGCAATGACAACCCAGAGATGTTAAATAACTTGCTCAAGGACACATAAGTAAATGCCAAGTATTTTTCCTTCATTATTATTTTAATTAAGAGGTGGTCTTTATTCTTCTTTCAAGTCTAACCTGGTTATACCAGTTTATAAAAGTTGAAAAGTTACTTAACTTTTACCTAAATGGATTTCAACTTACTATATCTCAATCTTCTTTAAATTTCCCTTCATCATTTTCTGACCTTTATCATTGTCAACATATTATGTCATTACTCCAGTGAATTATCAACAACCTTCCCATAGTTCAACAATGTCTTTCAAGTACTTATCCTACACTTCACTCTACAACCTTGACATCACTTTCAAGAACCTACACTTCTCAATATCTCAATGTCTCAGTACTTTCTTCACTTTCACCTATCTCTGAAAAAGCAGAAATAAAAGGAACACGTAATTGTACAGCTAATATAATCAGGTAAGTATTAACTTCATTACTTTTAATTAAAAAGAAGACTCCTTTAAGATTCTGTACTCTACTGGCAGTATACTCTCTTAAGAAATCTTATCCTTCCCATAACATCAATTAGTACCACTACACAGATAAGGCCTACATTTTTGTCCATAGTCTTAACAGCAATTGTCTATACATCAGAACAATGGATATGTCCCATGTTTACCAAACTAAAAGTGTTCTAAAACAAAACTCATCATACCTCCGCTACCTTCTACAACACACATGCACTGTCTTCCTTTGTTCCATATTTCATGATTATCCTCTAGCCAGGGGTCCTCAAACTTTTTCAACAGGGGGCCAGTTCACTATCCCTCAGACCGTTGGAGGGCCATTGGAAGAGTGCAGCGCACATTCCACACATGTGCACTGTGGGCCCCAGAATGGCTGCTAAGCAGGACAGGCGGCAGCGACAAAAACACCCAGCGGGCAGGATAAATGTCCTCAGCAGGCCGCATGTGGCCCACAGGCCGTAATTTGAGGACCCCTGCCTAGACCAACCTAGCTTATATATAGTTTGTTTCCCCTTTTTCTTCACACTTTACAACCATTTGGTAGTACAATCCTACCTATTCCAACTTAACTGTCTCTCATAGCCATTCCTTCCTTTCAATTAGCATTGTAATTAGCATTGCAACATGGAACCTGTGTTTTAACTTAGTCCCAGAAACAATAAACTCATTAGCACAACTCTTCTTGTTCCAATCCACTTCTAATATTGACACTAGACGTACCTTACCAAAACATAACATGACAAGGGCATTCTACTGGAGTGAGGTTTTCAATGCCTCTTAAAGGCCTATAGAAAAAAGGCCAACTATCTCACTGCCTACTTCCCATAGCAGTCTACAATCTAGCACCAATGCCCATTTCTAGTTTTGCCTCCTTAAACACTGCCCACTTATTCCTTCTCCTTTGCTCTGGACAATGTTAAGGTTGCCATTCTTGAATACCAGTGTGTTACCCTATATGTAACTTGATCATGCTTTATCCTTAAATTAGAATTAATATTCTTTTATCAGGCGCTATGGCTCATGCCTGTAATCCTAGCACTTTGGGAGGTCAAGGTGGGAGTACTGCTTCAGGCCAGGAGTTCAAGAACTATAATTCTTTCAAACATGAACACTGAAATCTTAGTGATTCACTCTACTGTGATATAAATTACTTGTACATGACTGTAAGCTCCTGAAGGTAGGCAGCCTTACTTCTTGTATTACACATTAGCACCTAGCCAAAAAATACCAATCACCTCCTCAAAAGCTTTTTAAAAATATACTTTCTAGAATACATACTTTTAGTTATAGAAAACATGAAGAAGACAGATCATTTTTTACATGTAGAGAAGAAAAATACTGAAAAGCTTAGTCATTAAAAACCATACAGAACAGGAAGAAAAAAGAAAAAAAAGCGTATGGGAACAATTAAGGCAAGAAGCATTTATGACGAATGTTCTACCGAGATGTAAAATCACATGTTGAATCTAGCAAAAATCATGGTAAATTTATGCTTAGAGGCTAAATGTGCAGGAACTCAGATATTTCAATTATGTAAATTATGGGATTTTTCATGTATATACAAAATTGGTAGTAAAGATTAACAAATTTGCACATTTCTGCACTTACTCAAAAAATATACACCGTCATAGAACTCACCTGTACCACCCAATCTCCTATCTACTCCAATGGATCTGAATTCTAGGCTATCAGATTTCAAGTCTCCAGAAACAGGGAGAAATTAAAGTCTTAAACTATTTTATGTGGCAGCTAGTTATAAGTAAGTAGAAGAAAACTGATCAAACAACAAATTAGGAAAATTTTTACAAAATTTTGTATGAATTTCATAGTATTTATAGGGGTAGAGAGGTCATTGATTTACTCTGAAAATACATACAGAGCACGTACTCAGTGGCAAGGTACTGAATGAGGAGCAAATACACATGACCCCAGCCTTTACAGAGCTCAAATTCTAAAGGGAAGACCTTAATTACCCTGACAGGTATTTGTATTTGTGCCACATGCTACAAGTGACAAGCATAGGGGTAGTGAGTGGGGAGATGGTTACTGGCTAACCTCTGAGAAAATAAAAGTGAAACAAACCAGATTATGAACACAAGGCAGCCAGGTGAGGGTGGGGTGTGGTTCCCCAAGCAGAGAAGTCCCTGGGTAGGAAATGACTACAGCAGAAGGGAAGGGACTGGGAAGGGAAGAGGAGAGGCACTGTCACATCCTTACCCCACCAATGAATAAGCAAAAGAATTCTGGTCATAAGGTAGATCAAAGATTTACAGAGATTTCAAGGAGGTAAGACATATGACTGAAGTTAATATTTTTCTATCATCACAAAAGAAGGTTTTCTCCTATTAGTTTGGGTAGATGGTTACTCAGGAACAGAACAAAACTCAACTGTGTGAACACACATACATATGTACACACACATATACATATATCCACACACATGGTTATCAGGTAGAAGCATAGTTCTGAAAGTCATAACATACCCTGACTGTGTAATGGCAACAGCTGTGTTTGGGGGTTGGGCTGTGGTAATGGAGGTGGCTGAGTGGCTGCAGGACTAAGTACAGCAGTAAATAAATCTTCAACATCCTTCCCTCCGAGCTCTATGAGATATAACAGTAATAGTAATAAGATCAAAACATTATTACATTCACAATATGGGGAATGTCATTTTCATAAACTAAAAAATATAACACAAATACCTGGAATTTTATATAACTTTCCAAGAATTGCTCCTAGGATAAAATAAAGATATAAAAAACATTAACTATGAATTCAATATACTGATATATAATAGCATTTAATTGACACAGAAATTATCAGAATAGAAGTTAAATTATAAATAAGCATGCAGAAATCTTTGAAAATCATATTTACTCATGTCTTTTAGAAAGCCTAGATGTAGGGCAAATATTTTACCATCTGTGACCATTTTGTCTAGTTCAGGACTGAGGATTCCATCTAGTTGCTCTTCACTTAATGGTCGTAAACTCTGATTGACACTTTGTTGAGGCAAAGAGGAAGGATCATCAGCAACAGGACCAATATCTAAAAGAGTAAGGTGAATGTACTGAGAAGTGAATTCAGAATACTCATGCAAAATGTATAGCAACATTTACCTGCATTAAAATACAACAATATGATGAAAATAGAGACATGAAGTCTGTAATTGTGAATTAATCAGAACTCATATCAATTTGGGTAGTCAAGTAAAAATTAGACACAATATATTTGTAACCTTAGGTACAACTTAAAGTTATATTTTAATAAGAATAAGTACATATCTTACGGAACAAAAGAACATTATCTGATGTTTAACTTGCCAATTTCTGCAAAAATAAACCTTATTATTAAGATAGGAATTTATGAGAAGTCAATATACAAATAATTGCTTTAACTTGGGCAACAGTGGGATCAAATGTACAGTTTAATTACAATACAAAGATTGTGAAAAAGGAGGGATGAGTTTCATATAAATTTAAAAGCTTTAAAATCCTCAATGCTTAAAAAACTTTATGCTTTGTAGATAATTTCAATTATAAGTTTTATATTTAAAATATTCCACAGTCACATTCAGAATATATAGATTATGTTTATAACATTATCACATGCTTTATCTCATACACTGGTATTTTAAGCAAGAGACACAAGGAAAGGTAGTCTCTCAGCTACTTTTTTCATGCTTTCTCATTATTATTATTAAAGTAAAAATTTAGTGTCCTCTTATTTGATCTTATATTAGAAACTAACTCTGTAACATTTGGGTAATATTATAATTACATATTGACAAAAATAAAGCCATTCATTAAAAAGCTACTGAAAAGGTCATCTAAAGTACAATGCTTTAGCCACACGCAAAAAGGGGGAAAGCAAAGTATGGATTAGTGACAAATTAGCACTACTAACAAGTATGCATGCACCTACAGGTTGTTTCAGCTGAAATCACTATAAAAAAGACTACTTCTAGTCAGCGGTCATCCATTGCTCAGATTCTTACCAAATGGAAAAGGTGAGTTCTCAACCTGGAAAGTGCATAAATCAAGACCTACAAGACCCAAACCAAATAAAATGGATGATTACCACAGGAAAGGGAAGTGAGGGAAAATGCAAACAAAAGTAGAAACAAGATACAGCAAGACTTTAAGGCAAAATGCCTTAAATCTGATGCAGTAAGAAAGACAACAGAAACTAACTAACTTGCTATATCCCCTCCTAAAGCAGGAAAGCTGAGGTAGATTGAATAAAATCTTGAGTTCTTTGACAAAGTCAAAAACAAACAAATGAAACTAAAAAAACTTCAGTTACTCAGAAACAGACAAAACTAAACTTGTTCTACACACATACACCTCTCTCTCAGATCACAGAACAAAAATTGGATAAACAGTATTCACATATACCTGAATGATCAACTGATTTTGCTAGGTCATCCGAAATTATTCCAAGAATGTCATCATCTGTATTTAAAACTTCAGAAATATCAGCTAATGGGTCATCAGCAGTACCTAAATATAGTAAGAATATGGAATGATAAAAATGTAAGATTATTACTTCCCACAGTAGGGAGTTTTCATAGCATAAGCACGCTAAATTTATTTAAAATTTAGACTATTGGTTTTGTGACTAATAAATTAAGACAAAACAAAATTTAAAATAAAGACCTTCAGGCAATTAAAGTGAAACAGAACGAATATTATAAGAAACAAAGCAAAAAAAAATCCATTAAGAAAGTGGCATCTCTAAAAATGACATCTAGAAAATAAAACAGTAGGAAAAGTTAGTAAAACACAAAAGACAAACCCATTACTCTTTGGAGATTCCTTGTATAGCATAAGCCACGTACCATCTAGTTACTACTTCCAGCTTTGCTCTGCATACTGATCATTCACTCATTTAAAAAAAAAAAAATTCAGTGCCCACAGAACCGTGTCTATGAATTATGCATCAAACATTGTTCCACTGACTGTAACACTAAAGCAGTGACTCAAACAAACTGCATGCCCTCACAGAGCCCACTTTCCCAGAGGGAATCAGACAGTAAACAACATGATATAAACAAGTAAGGAAAGAGGACTAAAAATAAGCTACAGGGGTGCTGTAGTAAAGTGGTCAAGGAAGACCCTTAGAAAGACATGAGCGAGCATACCTCTAAATGAAAAAAGGGAGTGATATACACAAAGACGGAGACAACTCTCCAGATGGAGGAAAAGAAAATGTGAAGCCCCTGCGGAAGGACGGGTTTGCCAACACAGGAGGCTGAAGCTGAAGCCAAAGAGGGGTAGGAATAAAAGACGCAGCTAGGTCAATATTATGTACTGTTTTAATCCTAAAGTTGTGGGAATGCTGGAAGATAGGAGACGATGTGATGGTGCAGACCAGGCCCTTGGTGGTGTAGGGTGGGGTTGGGGTTAGACTGGCAGCACTAGAAGCCTGCACCCTTCACAAGGGTACTTAGTCTAAGTGAGAGGCGATGCCAATTTGTACTACGGTGACAGGGAAAGTTGACATAAGTGGCTGGCTTTGGGATGCATTTTGAAGGCAGAGAGAAACTTGTGAATGGGTAAGATGTAGAATGTGAGAGAATGAAAAGTCAAGGAGGATCCTAAGAGTTTTTGGCTGGGTTAATATAGTAGGAAAATATTAAACTAATTTACGCTAGCTTTCATAATCATCTTAGTCATTGCATTAAACAACATTTGAAAATTTTAATCCTTCTTAACTGCAGTTTTACTTAAAATTGGGGTGCGGGGATAAAGGCATAAATGTACCACTCTAGATCAAATACCACTGCAAAACAGTCTTGGTTCCATTATATACTTCTCAAATAGAATTCAAACATAAGAACGTCATAGTAAGTTTCATGTGACCAAATATTCAGAAAGTTTTTAGAGAAATAAAATTGTTTCAAATAATGTATTATCTTAGACAATACTGTATTTGAAAGAAAAATTCTGGAAAATTTCTATAGGGGTCATAAAGTGATTTTCTGTTTAAAGCAATGGAATTCTACTACACAAATTATAACTTTCTTAAAAGACTGTTCAAAAAGATTGGCCCTGTCTAAAGTAAAGGAATTTCATCTCTTATCAACAAACTATTTAAATTGACATAAAAGGCTATACTGAATGAAATGAAAGCCTTTATTATTTAATTTTCCATTATAAAGGCAGAAGAGTGGTTCAACTGCAGAGAACATTGTATTTAGGTTTTGAAATAGTAGTTTTCTAGTCCTCTAAGTTTTTGCCTTATTGTAAAAGCATTTTCTCTTCAGCAGTTTTTGAGGAAAAAAACAATTAAATACGGGAAAAAGGAATAAAAATAACCTATATCAATGTCTTTCCTGTCACAATATGTCCTCTGTCCAATTTCAGTCCTTTTCCTCACAAGACTCAAGAGCAAATAACTTCTATTTAAGTCCTTAAATAGCTAGTGATGGTATTTATAAGGTATACATTAGAGTAAAACATTCTGTGAAAGACCCACCGGTCTTTCATTATATATTAACAATGTATTGACATGGATAAAAGCAGGTCAGTACTTAAAGCAACAGAATTAAAATAAAAGTTTTTAAAAATCTGGTAAGATTGAATAAACAAGCAGGACGACCTCACTACCAACAATAAGGTAGACTGGACATGCATATGTGTACAAGAAGGGTAAGATTGCTTCTAATTATTTCAAGAAGTCAAAATCAAAAACGAAAGTCTTTATTTCATTCCAGGATAATGAAGAGTTAATGAAGCTGTAACCACTCAATATAAAAAGTCATTTTTCAGTGAAGGATTGCGTTAAAATCGTATTTTCAAAATGAGTCTATAAAATAAACTAAGTAACACATGTAATCAATGGCAAAAGGAAACTTGTCAGAACATTAATTTAGAATTGATAGTATCAAAACATTGATCATAACTTACATAGCCAACTAAACTTCTGGAGCTTTATGTTAATACTTCATAAACATATCAAGCTCTAATATCTTTATCTGTTAATATTAGGTTATTAAATATGAAATGTTCAATTCTGAATCAAAAGGTTTATCTATCTCAAACAAGAAGCAGTACAATTAATCAAAGTGTGCACCTAAATAATCAACAGAGTTTTGCCATCTTAACAGTAGCTTGCTTATGCCAGCAGCAAAGACACCTGGAGAGCGAGTGGCAATGAAAATCACAAAAGGCGTTTTCCACAACTTGTGGAAAATTGAATATTTTTCCTTGCAAGGAGTGGTCCAAAGCCTGGAAGAAGGGGTAATCAGTTGGTGCAAGGTCTGTTGAATACGGTGGATGACAGAGTTTCCAAGTCTAGTTTCTGCAGTTTGAGCAGTGTTGTTTTTTGCAACAGTCTTGCAAGAGGATTGGCCTGTCTCTACTGACCAATCTAAGCTGCTTAATCACCAGCATCCTTGTCATTTCATCCAATTGGTTACAGTAGACACTCACTGTAATCGACTGATCAAGTTTCTTTCTTTTTTTCCTTAATAGAGCCAGGTTCTCACTCTTGCTCAGGCTGGTCTCAAACTCCTGAGCTCAAAGCTTGGCTTCCAGTGATATGATCACACGCGTGAAACACCTAGCCCAGCCTCTGCTGACTAGATTTCATGAAGCTGTAGTGGATAATACCAGCGCTGAACCAGACACCATTAGCTTATTTTTAAAGAATATTTGGTTTTGGACTGTGTTTTGGCACTCCATCTTTATCCAACCATTGTGCTGAATGCTTGCGATCATCAAAAATAATCCATTTTTCATCACAGGTAACAATATGGTGTAGAAATGGTTCATCCTTATGTAATGACAGTAAAGAAAGGCAAGCTTCAAGACAATTTCTCTTCTGATACTCATTTAATGCATGTGGTACCCACCTATCCAGCTTTTTTACCTTGATTTGTTTCAAATGGTCCAATATTGTTGGCATAGTAATGTCAAACCTTGTTGCTAATTCACAAGTTGAGATGGATTTGCTTCCACTACAGCTTTCAATTCATCATTATACACCTTGGTCTCAGGTGGCTCACGTGGCTTTTTTAATATTAAAATCACCTGAATGGAACTTTCCAAACCATCAATGTACTGTGCACTCATTAGCCACATACTTCCTAAACAAGCTGTTAGTATTTTGAGCTGTCTGTGCTACACTGGTTTCCACGACAGAACTCATATTAAAGAAATAACATGAAGTTTTGACTTATTATTTCACAAAAACTACTCTAAAAAAAACAAATTGAAAGATAATCATAAGCCAAAATTGAGTTTGATAGAATGAGGATGTACCTTCACTAAAATTAAAAAAAAAAAAAAGTGTCAAAGTGAAATGTCAGAGATATAAACTGTCAAATTTAGTACTTTAGGAAATCAGATATTCCATACTTAATAAACTAATATTTCCCACATGCACTGCATCTAGGGCAATGACTGTCAACCAGGGCGACTTTGCCAGCCAAAAAATATTTGGCAATATCGAGAAACACTTTTAACCATCATATCATGATGAAGCCAGAGATGTTGTTAAACACCCTGCAGTACACCAGACAGCCTTCCTCTCACAACAAAGAATTATCTGGCCCAAACTGAGAGTCGTGAGAAACCATGATATAGGGCAATATATTTCACCATATTAACACAGTCTGCCAGCAAGTTCCCAACTATAGCTTCTTTCTGGATATTCTCTGTTTTGAATTTCTTGGGACTCTGTAGTTAATAAAAAAATCTATCTTGTCTAAGTTGAATATTATTTTATTTATAATTCACAACTATGGCCACATTATACCACTTTATACTGCCCTGAGCAAGGTGTAAACCAAACATTTTCCTTCACAACTCTTCATATTATGGTAGTCACACAGGTAAATTATTTTGCCAAAATCTTATGGACTAAAATGCGCTACAAATGCATGAGGCCAAATGAAAACATTTCAAAGCTTTAACCAAAAGGAAGATGAATGACGAATGTCATATGATATGAACAAAGTACCTGTGAATTATTCCACATACCTTGAATTCCAGGTTTTGCTGGAGCTGAAGATGAACTAAGTAGGGGATCTAAGGAAGGATCCAAGAAACCTGTGCTCCTATTTGTTTTATATGAAAGCTGAGCTGTATCTTCTGATAGATTATCTAAACTCAGCTTGTTTTGTCTACTTGAATCTAGAAGATCTTTTCCAAAGAAAGCTTCCTAGATAAAGACAAGCAAATATAAAAATGGTTTGTTATTCTAAAGAGAACATTCTGTCATCATTTTTGACAAGGAAGCAGAAATAACAAAAAAGATTAATATTTGACAATATAGAAATTGAATACAGAAATACAGAAACAATATACAAAGAGCATATCAATTCTTTCACATAGAACCTTATTTTAAAAGACTTTTTAGTAGTTTTACTAGAGACAAAATTACACAAATAAAAATGCACAATTATGTCAAATGTGTTTCTAGCAAAAGCAATATAATAATTCAATTCCAGGAGATTATGCTACAATTAAATTTAAAAGCTGGTAAATATACAATACTATTGACACCTTAATTCATATTATAAGCAAAACTAAAGCTTCATGAATATTAATATTTATAGATTATTTGCAGAGGACAGCACAAGATTTTGATCTATAGCTTTAATATTTACATACTTCAGATGGATCTTGTAATCCATATTGATTCATGTAACAACACTGAAGACTCAGACTATAAATCTGAAAGTGGGTTTCTACTGTCACTTTAACCATACTGTGTGCTAACATTTATGGCTATTAAAGGCTTTTGGCTTTCTATTTATTTACTCATATTAACATTTTACCATTCCAATATACTTTCTCTACTCTAGAGCTTAGTGTTTAAAGTTGGGTCCCTTGCAACACCAGGATCTCTCCATAACTTCAAGAAAATACAGAAGACAAAAGGGCAACACGAAGGACCCCCTTTCGATTCAACTCAACAACTCTGCTTTAGTCTATTTTCTGTAACATAGTCTGTTTGGAAAAGGGATTCTGTGCAGGGGGCAATTTTGCAATAGTCATCAACATTTAACACACTCTTGCCAAACATAAAAACACAAAAAAGTTCACTGTAGCATTTTTTATAATACGAGAAAATGAAAACAGCCTTAATGTCCATCAATATGCATATGACTAAGTAAATTATAGACACCCATACTATAAAAACAAGAAATTTTTAAAAAGTGTGTACAGCTATATTATCAAAGGAAAGCCTTAAAATACATTACTAAAAGAAAACAAGTTGAATGATACGTCCAGCAAATCATAACATACAAATTGAGACTATTATAAGTATGAAAAAAAAATTATGAAAAAAGTTCTAAAAGGATAAATAGCAAAATATTAACAACACTAACTTTTGAAAAGAGATTGAGGGTATATGAACTCTGGTGGAGGTGATACCTGATTTGAAATATTCATATTTTAAGTGAAATGTTTCTCTATGAAAAAAACTTGAAAATCCACAAAGTTTAGTGCCCTGGGTAGAAGATGGTTCATTTCTTATACCAGCAATGCGTTTATCATTCGGAAAAATCTTGCATACCAGAAAGCATTTTAAAAGTTTAGAGATCATTTATTTAATGCCTCAGTATAAATTAAGAAATCTGAGATTGCCATCAAGAATTTGTTTACTGACTCATGATGACTTTAATTGTGTTTATAAAAAACTAACATTCTTATTAATTTAGTGGGTTTTTCATTCCATGTAGTTAACATAAAAGAGTGGCTCCACATGGTTTCTAACTTGATACCGTCAGCAACTCCAAGAACCAATCAGAGACTGTGGATCTATTATAGGGGTTTCTGAAGTCAGATGGTATCACTACCTATAAGCACACTGCATAAATATTTCTAATGGTTAGATCACAACTTATAGCTTTGAAACTGTTGTGATCAATAAGGAAAAACTGGAAAGTACATTAATGAATTCCTACTGGCTTTTTGTCACTATGTGTTCCCCCAATCAACAGAAAAATATAACTATCACAAGGTGTCCAAGAAACAGACCCATTACAAAGGCTTCCCTCACATTAAAGTTAAAAAAAAAAAAATAAAAGTGAACATTACTAATGTACACCAGAGGAAACAATCTAGTTCAGTAGACTTAAGATCACAGCAGAAATTGGAAAATTAGATCTAATACTTTTAAAAGCTCTGTTGCCAAAATATTAAATGGTCAGTCTTCATATATTCAAAAACACCTAAAGAAAGCTTCCTAAATATAGATTATACTTTACAGAAGGAGCAATGGGAGAAGAGGCAGGTCGTCATCTCAACATTCCCAGAAAGGACTACCGAGAAGGTGGGTGAAGGGCTAGGAGATAATGAATAAGAAAGATGCAAATAAAGATAATCCAAACTATAAATGAGTCTATTTCCTTACCAATAAAATTACTGTTTTTAAAAAAGTGCAATGCTAGGTTAAAAGGGTATTTGAAGGGAATAAGGGGAAAATAAAACATCTATTAAAGAGATGTAAAAGTAACACCCATATTCTTACTTAATCTCTGAACATTTCTGTGAGGCACCACAATTTTATAGATGAGGAAACTAGGACACAGAGACGTTAAATACTTAGAACAAGATCACGCGGCTAACTGGTAGTAGAGTGGTATTTAAACCCAGGATTCTCTCACTTTCAAGGTTTACCTCTTTAACACAAACACTGCCATTAAGACTTTGTAGTCTAATTACTAACAAAGAAATTGAGCAAGCTCAATACATTGAAAATACATTGAAAAGAAATGTATTTTCAAACCAATTATACTAGTAATAGCTAACTAGAGAAGTAAAGTAAATAACTACAACTCAAGCAATGAAGAGGTATCTACAGAGCCATATTTCTCAGGATAACCACTCAACAATAGCATGTTCCAGTTCAATTTTTACACATGAAAAAATAGAGGCCAAGGATGAATAATATGCCTAGGAGTCTAGAATTAGGTAGTGGTAAAGTCAGTCTAAGTCCCTTTTCTAATATAGGGCTGTTTCTAATACATCACATGGCCCTGCACTCTTCTATGCCTTAATGTCTACAAGATGAACTACAAAGAATCCTTTTTTTGTAGTCTACACCTACCAAACATAATTTCTTCATACTGGGAGAACTTTTCTGATGTGTACTTTGGAAAACAAAAAGAATATTACTTCAATCTTTGGCTTACCAGGCCACTAAAAGCAGTAAATCATTATTAAAGCTGTAACTTGGGCTGCTAAAAACCTATCTTTATTCAATGAATTTAATTACTGTAACCTATAATGGCAAGAGAAATTTCAATAGGACGTGGGAGTGGGACATACACAGATATAAATGATGAAGAAGACTAAGTTTTTCCTACCCCAAAGTGTCCTTGATATGCCTTATAGAATACTCAGACATGAAGAACTGGTATTAAAAAAGAAATTTATGCAAAGTATTAAAGCACAAAAAAAGATAAATGTTAAATTTTATGGGTCCCTGGAAGGCAAAAATGGCATTACTAATGACTAAATGAAAGCAAAACAAGTAAAAAACAAAAACAGCAAACCTATTTTTAAAAACTCAATGCATTGCATTTCCTCAATTAACAAACTACATAAAATAATGTAAAGCAAAATATTACTTGTAAATAGGCAGGAAAAGTTTCTTCAAGCTTATTTTTCCTTTTCCGGTATCTCTTCTTTATTTTTTCGGTGCTTTCAGTAATACAGACAGATTCATCAACTAGAGTATCTTGTAACTGTTCACTCCAGCCTGAAATAATAGTCATGTTTATAAATATGTAGCATTTAAAATTTCTGGGCAAATCCACCCAAAGTAATTGAATAACTTATCAACATACACAGTTTCATATAAACAAATAAGTATTTTCACAAAAAGATATCAAAGTAAGTTTATTAGTAAGATTTTGTTTGTTTCTTTTTGTGAGAACAAGGTCTCACAAAAAGAGGATAAGGTCTTGCTGTCACCCAGGCTGGAATGCAATGGTGCCATCATAGTTCGCTAAGCCTCAAACTCCCAAAGTATTCAATTACAGGAATGAGCCACAACAACCAACCGCATTTTTTTGTTGTTGTTGTTGAGACAGAGTCTCACTCTGTTGCCCATGCTGGAGTGCCGTGGCATCAGCCTAGCTCACAGCAACCTCAAACTCCTGGGCTCAAGCAATCCTCCTGCCTCAGCCACCTGAGTAGCTGGCACTATAGGCATGCGCCATGAAGCCCGGCTAATTTTTTCTATATATTTTTAGTTGGCCAATTAATTTCTTTCTATCGTTAGTAGAGACAGGGTCTCACTCTTGCTCAGACTGGTCTCAAACTCCTGAGCTCAAATGATGTGCCCGCCTTGGCCTCCCAGAGTGCTAGGATTACAGGCGTGAGCCATCGTGTCTGGCCTGCATAATTTTTAACTATCATAAAAATTTTATTTCATGTCTATTTAGTATTGGTATGTTTCCTATTGTCTCTATTCTTAATAATCAGTTATTTCCTGGCAAAGCAGAAGCTTATTTAAATACAGTATTTTGGCTGGGCGTGGTGGCTCTTGCTTGTAATGCAAACACTTTGAAGGCCAAGACACAGGACTGCTTGAGGTGAGGAGTTCGACACCAGCTGGGGAAACAAAGTGAAACCTTGTCTCTACAAAAAAATTTAAAAATTAGCCAGGTATGGTGGCAGCCACCTGTGGTCCTAGCTATTGAGGAGGCTGAGGCGGAAATCACTTGAACCCAGGAGTTCAAGGTTACAGTGTACTATGATTATGCCACTGCACTCTAGCCTGGGCAATAGACTTTAACCCTGTCTCTAAAAAAAATAAATACAACATTTTGTTAAAGATTCAAAAAATAAAAATACCCATGAGGAAACAGCTACTCACAGGCTACACTAAGGGACTTTTAATGAGTATCTTAATTTTGTAGAGTGTATTGGGAATACTGAACAAAAACCTTTAAAACAAAGTATGTCCTTCAATCCGGTAATTCCATGTTCAGAAATTTATTACAAATTAGGTAATTTGTGGTGTGTGTGTGTGTATATATATATATAGTGAAGACATGACTATGGATATATTCACAAATATGCAATGAATACTCATTCTCAAAATCAGAGAAATACAAATAAAACAAAATTTTGGACCATGAAATTAGCAAAGAAACAAGTACATAACTTAAGGCAGCAATCAAATGATAATCTCAGACACTTCTTCATGGTAAGACAAGTGGCACAACCCTTGGGAAAATCAATACAGGGACTTCTGTTGCCAGACTTCATAGTTAAATTCACTCTTCCAAATATAACTAAAACTAGTACACAAACATTTTTTTAAATAATCTTTTTTTAAGTATACCAGTGATATAGCCAGAAAATAATCACTTAAGAACAAGAAATAAAGGATCCTAAACTGCAGTTTGTCAGAGCCTTATGGGGAATAGGGCATAGAAGACAAAGCTTCCAAGATGAAGAGATTATCCAGAAGTGCCTTGCGGTATAGGTGGGTCCCGAGGGATTCCATGCTCAGGGTCAGTTTAACAAGAAATGCATCCTAACCCAACTCATCACTCACCTCCAACTCCCCACCACCAACAGCAAAAAAGGAAAAAAGCAAACAAACAAAAAACAAAATCCACCAAAACTGCTTGTCATTCATGTCATAAAATTTGGTGATGGGTAAAAAGAAAAAAAATAAAATTCTTCCCTGTGAATTCACAACCTGAATGTAGTCCTGATGTATAAGAAACTTAAATTTATATAACATAGGTGTACCAAAAAACTTAAGCTAAGAAAGTATCTTACAATAATCCTGGGGTAATAGCCCCCCCCCATGCTCCTGGAAATAACAAACTCAAATCTTGTCTGAAAGAACCCATCTTCTATTCAGTCCTCAAAAAATTCAAATAGAGAATGCTCCAAAGAAAATGAGTTCAACCCCCATAATATGCCGAAATAAAAAAAAAGAAAAAGAAAATGAGTTCACAGCATAAAAATAAAAAAGAAAAGTAGTAATTATGTGTTTCTCTCAAACAATGACATGAGGCAATAGCAGACTGAACCAGCAGATACAAAGAGTTGACTGAGACATGCAAAGGCTTCAGATATTTTTTTATTCAAAATCAACTGGTTAATTAAAGAAATAGGGCTGGGTGCAGTGGCTCACACCTGTAATCCTAGCACTCTGGGAGGCCGAAGTGGGCTGATCGTTTCAGCTCAGGAGTTCAAGATCAGCCTGAGCAAGAGCAAGACCGCCCCACTGCCCCGGCCGCCCCCCACCATCTCTACTAAAAATAAAAAAA
Source organism: Microcebus murinus (assembly GCF_040939455.1). NCBI lineage: Eukaryota > Metazoa > Chordata > Mammalia > Primates > Cheirogaleidae > Microcebus > Microcebus murinus. The sequence goes on from NC_134112.1 coordinate 99,025,512, forward strand.
TTAGCTGGGCATGGTAGCTCATGCCTATAGTCCCAGCTACTAAGGAGAGGCTGACAATTAGGATGGCTTGAGCCCAGGAGCTTGAGATTGCTGTGAGCTAGGCGGATGCCACAGCACTCTAACCCAGGGAACAAAGCAAGACTCTGTCACAAACAAACAAGAAATAGAAGGTGACTGAAAGCAGGAGTAACCTTTAAAAAGAAAGTACAAATGGTTAAAACAAAAAGCCAGTTTAGAAAAGGGAAAAATTACATATAATATTAAAAACTCAGATGAAGGAACAAAATACTAAAACTAAAAGCTAAATCTAAAGAAATTATGAGGAAGACAGAATAAAGAGATGAAAAACATGAAAAATACTTTTGTTGAACACATCAAATTTCTTAATTAGGGGTGATTAAGCCAATATTAAGTCATATTAGAAACATCTTAAAATCCATTACAGAGCTTCCTTTCTTTTCTTGAGACAAAGTCCCACTCTGATGCCCTGGGTAAAGTGCAGCAGCATCATCCTAGCTCACTGCAACCCAGCTAATTTTTCTATTTCTAGTAGAGACAGGGTCTCTCTCTTGCTGAGGCTGGTCTTAAACTCCTGAGCTCAAGCACTCCTGGCACCTCAGCCTCCCAGAGCGCTAAGATCAGAGGCATGAGCTACCATGCTCGGCCAGAGCTTCCTTTTTAAAATGTGCAGAGATTTCCAATTTTTCTTAATTCACCTTAAGTCAAAACTCTATCGCCTAGTAATAGAAGGACACTATTCAGAACACATGCTGAAAACATCTCAATTCTCTTCATATTCTATATTAAGCATTTCAAAATACATAATCATATAAATCATGACCATACCAATTACAAAGTCTTTATCAGAACCACCTCTCAAATTGAGAAATGGGAATAGTACATTCTTAACTGATAGAAAGCGATGGTTTAAGCAATGACTTAGATTTTCGGAAGCTCTACGTTAGGGTGACAGAATGTTCGTTGGAAGATGTATTTATAAAACACTATATAATTTTGTTAAAAATTATTGTGGTGCCCTGTCCCTTTCACTAAGCATTCTAAAAGTTTCAAATTATATATCAAGTTGCTAAGGCAGGCAAAGGATGGCTTTTGAGATGACTAGAAAAGTACCTTATGTAACTGAGTGATTCAGTTCCTAAACTATTCATATTAATATGGGGAAAATGGACATATTAAAAAAAATCTCAAAGGAATAAAGCCTATTGGATTTAAATCATTTCCTTATCAAACCTGACTGCTATATTACAGGAATGAACTCTATAGGCATTCAAATCTTTTCATCAGTAAGAAGCAATAAGGTTGTGACAGTAGCATTATTTAGGATAATTCCTTCAAATACAGATATTAAGACCAAGAAGTTAATCAAACAAAATCAGTACTATACCATCATCTCTGCTAGGTAATTGCTCAGAAATAGAGCCTGAGGAATCTTTCCTGATCACAGATCTTTTGGTTTTCCCTTGCCCAGTTCGACTTCTTTGCCGCACCATAAATCCACCAATACCTATCGACAAAAGAAATTGGGTAAACTGATAAATAACTAATTTCTCTCTATATTTCCACAGTAGGATAAAATTGTCCTGTCTTAAATAGTGAGGCATTTTCCAAAATTAAATCTGGGCTAATCTAAATCAATAATCTTATTTTTAGGCAAAACAGAAGAGGCTAGAAGTAAAAAAATAAAACAAAGCCACTATTATCACTAATCAAATAGGAATTAAAATTTGCTAGAAAGTTTGCATGCATTTCTTCTTCTAGACATTATCAGAGTAAATATTAAACAGTAAATTAAACTGATTTATCTAGTTAACAAACATCAGTAATTCATACGTCAAATTAGTCATGTGCTGCATAACATTTCAGTCAGCAAAGGACTGCATATGACAGTGGTACCATAAGATTATAATGGAGCTAAAAAATTTCCTATCACTTACTGATGTCATAGCAGTCATAACACTGTAGTGCAATTACTATATATATATATGTAATTTAGTGTGCCATAAAACTGAGAGTGTAGTCAGCTACACCATCTAGGTTTGTCTATGTATACTCTATGTTTACACGACGATTTTCTCAGAACATTTCCCCGTCATTAAACGATGGATGACTGTATTTGTACATTAACTGGATGGTAATTTTGTACATTAGTTAGAGGATAGAAGATACAAACTAACCTAGATGACACAAACATACTCTGACTGATATATGACTTCAGGGAGATTTTTGTCTGCTTAGTCCATGTTATCAAGGCATGTAGACATGAGACAAACAGAGCTCTGTAGTTAACAGCATGGAACCTGAAGTCAGACCATGTAATTCTACTTACTAAATTTGGGCAAATTATTTAACTTCCCAGTACCTCAGTTCTTTCACTGGGAAAGTGGGGCTAACATAAAGAACATCCTCATATATATATATATATATATATCATAAGGATAAATCAATCAATAATATCAAGTGCTTAGAAAAGTGCCTAGCATACAGTGAATTCTATGTCTACCAACATACTTTGTGACCTAATGGGTCCCTCAAAGGGATGGCGGCTTCCATGTCAGGCAGAGCAAACAAAACATTAATTATAAGATCCTAGAAGGAATTTGCAGTAGAGAAAAAAGTGTACTTACAAGCCTCATAATTAGGGAGAAATTAAATCATTTTCATAAAATTATTTAGTGGAACTAATCATAGGTCCTTATTATACATGTGGCCCATCTAGAAGGTAGGTTACCTAGCTGCAAAGTCTTACAGAATTCAAATGCAGTGAGTTCCTTCTTACATATCAAAAGGGATTTAGATCCCTTTTGCTAATAAAATATAAACAATCAGAAGAATAATGATTGTACTCATTCAATTTAATGCCTCATTGATTGGAAAACAGACATTAATAAACTGCCTAAAGAAAGCCTACAAATTCTGTATTGTGACAATTTCAATAACTTTTTCCAATAAGGTAAATAAAATTTGACAAGAAAGACTTCTTTTTGCTACACCCCTGAGGCAGATAGGAAATAAGAGTGTTTGATCAATCATGGTATTAACAAGACTATAAATTCTAAGAGGCATAAGAACTCTTGTCTTGTTTGCCTTCACACTGCACACCTACTGGTACTCCTGTATAAGCACTGAAATAAGTTTTTAAAATCACAAAAAAATTAGAAAATGAATGCTGAAAATTAAAAAATTATAGAAGTACACATCAAAAGAAAATATATAAATGGCCTTAAAAGTCCAAATATAAGTAACAACCAACCTAGTAAAGCATTCAATAAAATGGTTAAATTTAGGATGAGATATTAAATGATGACTTATTGTGATGTATTTACACACAACAACCTAAAAAACTTGTCAGCTAAAAAGCATATTCAAAACAAAAAAATAAAAATTTAAAAAGCATATTCAAATAGTTCTTTAACTTATACAGTCAAGTTTTAGATACTGATGCTATATATTCAATACTGATCAATTATAATTGAGGCCCTCAATATTATATTTTTCATAAATTAACTAAGTTTTAATTATATTAAAATGTATACCACAGGCACTATACCTGGTCTGTATGGTTTCCTTTTTCTCTTTTTGACACCATCTGTTCCTTCTACTCCCTTAGTTTCATCATCCACAGCTTCCCGCTCAGGACTAGATTCTGATTTTCCATCACAATCCATAAGTTCTCCTTCTGAAAAAAAAGTATACGGAGCACATAAAATTGGGAAAATCTATCAAATACATACATAATCCCTATGTAATGGGAAATATAAAGCAAAGTGCTCGCTAACCCATTCTAATCATGCATGCCAGCTGGCAGGAAAAGTTCAGAAACAGAAGCAGCCCCAAACGGTTGTAGAAATTATGCTTAATTCAGTGTTTCCAAGAAATTAAATATAAAAGGGAAAAGGAAACAGAGCTCAGAAAGACAATTATTTATCACTTTGCATTGAAGAAACCATTCACTTGCTTTTCACTATGTCTTTCAGTCCAGGACTCCAAGGCTGTCTTCTTTAGCCTAAAAGTCTCATCCAAGGGTAAACCACATCTGTTATTAGATATTACCTACTTACTAAAAATTGTATATCCAAAATGAATTTTTTTTTTTCTTTTTTGAGACAGGGTCTTCCTCTGTCACCCAGGCCAAAATGCTGTGGCATCATCATAGCTCCTTGCAACCTCAAACACCTGGGGCTCAAGCGATCCTCCTGCCTCAGCCTTCCAAGTATCTGGGACTACAGGCTTGTGCTACCATACCTGTCTAATTTTTTTTTCTTTTTTGTAAAGATGGGGTCTTGCTATTGCCTAGGCTGGTCTCGAACTCCTGGCCTCAAGCAATCCTCTGGCCTCAGCCTCCCAAAGTGCTAGGATTAAAGCTGTGAGCCACCACAGCCAGCCCCAGAATGAACTTCATCCTTTTGCCTGTGTTACCCATCATCATTAAAAGACACAGAAAACACAGAAGCTTGGAAGACAGCCTTGACCATTCCTAATCTCTTTTCTCCCACAATCAAGAGTCTTCAATCTCTGAAAAGTATTTTATTTCGATTACCATCTTAGCCCAATCTCAGATGGTTTACCATCAACATGCTCCTACCTAGCTCCCTGCCTCAAAGCTTACTCCTCTACAATCAGCTCTTTAAATTACAGCATAAATGATCTTCCTATAAATATGGATCAACTTTCTGCTTAAAATCCTTACATGTCTTCCCAGTGCCCTCTAAATAAAGATAAAATTGTAAAATTGTAAAGCCCATTATAATAATATGCTCTTGTAACCTCTCTGGCTTTATCTCACTCTAACCACAAGGAACTATATTCAGTCCCTTGACTATACCAAGCTCTTTCTTCTACTATCTCCCCAAACTCTGCCTTTTGCATAACTCATCTTTCAAGATTTATTCTAACCATCACTGCATTAAAGAATTCCTGGTATTTAGACAAGGTTACATTCCACAGTTACATGATCCTATACATTACCATTCTGCTTCATTTTTATTGGTTCTTTAAAATCTGTGTCCCTGCTAGACTATATTCTCCATGACAATAGGTACTAAGACCTTCCTATTAATAGCTGCATTCTTAGCAGGGTACCTAATAGGTACTCAACAAATACTTTACTAAATGAAGTAAATGAAATTAAGTAATGCATATAAAAGTTCAGGTTTCAGAGCACGCTATATTCACATTATGGTGATCCAACTTTTGCATGTTGCTTTACATTCTGCTATACAAAAAAGTTTATCGATACATTTCAAGATTAACTCTTTTATTCAATATTCTAAGTATTATAGACAATATTTCTGTAATATTATCATGAACATGGAATTTTTTTTACTATAATTAGGTCTATATTTGAGCCAAATTTCATAATAATCTGATAACTGCTCTATGAGTACACCATGAAAAGAAATGTTTATTCCCACTGAAATGCAGCAAGCACCAAAGATGACAAAATACCAAAAATCTTCAAACAACCCACCAAAAAGTTAATGAGAGGGAACTTTGGGTTGAGATGGTAGACTAAATTCATGTATTAATTTCATTCTCCTGAAAACCTACTAAAAAAACACATTGAAGCAATTCTTTTTTTTTTTTGAGACAGTCTAGCTTTGTTGCCTGGGTTAGAGTACAGTGGCATCATCACAGCTCACACAGCAACCTCAAACTCCTGGGCTCAAGCCATCCTCCTGCCTCAGCCTCCTCAGAAGCTGGGAGTACAGGGATGTGCCAACAGGCCCGGCTAATTTTTCTATTTTGTGTGGAGAGGGGCTCTCAGTCTCGCTCAGGCTCCTGGCCTCAAACTCCTGGCCTCAAGCCATCCTCCCGCCTTGGCCTCCCAAAGCGCCAGGATTACAGGCATGAGCCACCATGCCCCGCCAAAGCAATCTATTTTTAAAAGATAACATCATGAAGACAGAAAACAGGGAAGCAGAAGTCACAATTTTAAAAGAGGAAAGCAGAGAGATGAATGAAAAACTGACTTAGCAAATGCAAATTCTCAGCTGGGAGTAGAAACAACTGAAAACAGGCATAATTCATTTTACTGACTTGAATGGATCTTACATCACATATAAAAATGTGGAATTTTATTGAATTCTGTTGGACACAAAAAGATTTACTGCTGAAGCACTGATTCAGCATTACTGTTCTAACAGCCAACACTGACTGAGTATATGAGAAGCACTGGTGCTAAGAGCCTAACATTTGTCCTCGTGCTTTATCAACACAACTACCCTATGACATTGGTCCTACTACAGATACTTCACTAAAGAGTAGACTAAGCATCTGAGAAGTTGCACATCCAGAGTAGGCTTGAACATTGGCCCCTGCTCCATAATGCTTTTCAAAAGGTACTAAGACATCATCAAGACATATTAGTGAATTAGCCTCAAATGTGGCAAGTTTTAGGTTTAATACAAAGGGACTACCCAAAAAGTGCAGCTGCATTAGAAATCTTAGTATAACAATAGAACTGGTGATGATTGTCATCTTTTCCTATTTTTCCCCTCTATAAGCATATACTGTGAAGCTTATTTTAAGCATATTATACAGATAGTCTCAGGATAACAAAGTGTGGTAATACCATATTTTGAAAAATGATTTTTATTTAGCAAATAGGGAAAAACAAAAGTGTTTTTCAAATAACATGCATTTACCTCCTCTCCAGAGAAAGTACCTTTCCTTTCAAAAATGATTTGGCATCCTGAGAAGTAAATGAACATGGGGGCTTAATAAAAATACTATAGGCCGGGTGCGGTGGCTCACGCCTGTAATCCTAGCACTCTGGGAGGCCGATTGCTCCTCCCAGATTGCTCGAGGTCAAGAGTTCGAAACCAGCCTGAGCAAGAGCGAGACCCCGTCTCTACTATAAATAGAAAGAAATTAATTGGCCAACTAATATATATATATAAATTAGCCGGGCATGGTGGCACATCCCTGTAGTCCCAGCCACTCGGGAGGCTGAGGCAGAAGGATTACTTGAGCCCAGGAGTTTGAGGTTGCTGTGAGCTAGGCTGATGCCACGGCACTCACTATAGCCTGGGCAACAAGCAAGACTCTGTCTCTCAAAAAAAAAAAAAAATACTATAGATTCTAAAATTGTCTTATCATTTTCAACAACCAGCACACTAAATAACAATGATCTTCTTTCACTGCCAGTAAAAATAAGAAAAGATTCAGCAAATAAAATTAAAGATGGGCTATTTTATCACATAAATGGAAATGAAGCAAGGGTAATTTTCAACTGATTTTATTTTACCTTGACAAGAGTCAATAAGAGAATATGAAATTGAAATACACCACCATTTCTCATAGTGTGGCTCTACAAACAGTAATCACATAGAAAAACTTCCAACGTCTTTTTGTTGTTTTATTTTCTAAAGGTTCTATAATCTCATAATTTGGAAAATAATGTGTACTATCAAGAAATCTCTCACATTTCGCAAATTTAGGTGACAATGGAACCCTTTTCAGACATCTTTTAACGTCCTCAGAAATTAAAATTCTTTATAGTAATCCCTGGCTAATGCTGATCTGATCAATCCCTTCTAGGTATATCAACTTTCTTCCCAAACCCCAAAGCACCTTAAACTTCAAAGTCAAATTCTCTCCTCAATGACATTGGAGGAGAAAATGTCAATGGAAATTGGTTACATAAAGCATCAGAAAGCTTTTCTCCCAGTAACACAGACCCAACACACTACCATAATAGAAATGTGAGGATTAAATGGTAAATTATCAAGAATATACCAAAGATATATCCTTTCCAAGCCACAATTTTCTCACCTGGACTACAGCAACAGCCTCCCAACTGATCTACTTGCCACAACTCTTATACCTAATAGTTTACTAAGATCACAGCACAGAGTTCCTCTCAAAGTATAATAAATAAGATCATGCCACTCTTCTCTTCATTCAAGGGCCTCTCGTTCCATCCCTGTCTAGTGACCCCTTTATGATCCTGAGTAACCTACTGCACCAACCCCTCCCCTCCTCACAATCCTTCACTTCCTACTGGCCCCTGAGCTTACTCTCCTGGACATGCTCAGCACACTCACCCAGGGCCTTTGCACTGGCTTTCTCGCTGTCTGAGATGCTCTTCCCTTGGGTAATCAAGTGGTTCATTCACTCTGCCCTTTAAATTCTGTGCTCAAATATTGCTTTCAGGTCATATGGCCCCTTCCCACCAGTCTACAGTATCAATTCCTCTTAATAAAACCCTATTTTTCCCACAGCATTGCCAAACACATTATAATTAACTGATTACATAATGTGGTTTTTAAAAATAGTTTTGTCTTCTCACATAAAATATAAGCTCTATGAATAGAGAACGTTAACTGCTTTGTTCACTGACATGACTTCTGACATCTGGCGTACAGCAGGCATTCACTAGGTACTACTGAGTGAGCGCCAGGGGCAGTGACGGACACCTGTACCACCAGCCACTCGGGAGGCTGAGGTGGGAGAATCACTTGATCCCAGCAATTTGAGACCAACTTAAGGCAACATAGCAAGACCTCGTCTCTTAAAAAAAACAAACAAAAACTACTGAATAAAATGTAATGGAACAAAAATAATTATTACTTTATTTCTAGATCAGATGAAAAGAAATGTTCTAAAAATAAACAAGCCTATAATGAGCCTCTTTGGAAATATAAAAATATAACTCATTGAATTTAACATTACTACTAAAATATTTTGCTATCTTAAAAATTCAGCTTCAAAAAAACCGTATATTTATTCTGATCAAGAAAATGTTTATAAGCCGATAGTTTATGAACACTTGTGAAATAAATTGATACCTGATATTAAATGACAGTTTGTTCACATATAAAACGCATGGAACAAGTTCTACTGTAACTTGAACGTGGTACCCAAGTTCATAGCATCTGAGAAGGGTTATGCTCACATCTAGCAAATTAAAGTCAACCCCTCTGAATCTCACCACCTGTGATCTTCAAAGATATGGTACTCATGGAGATTTCTATAAGGTATCTTCTAAAAAAATACATGAAAGGAAAAAAACCTAAAAAGGTAAGGTCTAAGAAGATCACTCACTTAGAAAGGGCCAAGTGTGACATCAAGGTTTATATAAGTCAGTATGATTTACCCTTAGAGAAATCATACATATTTCAAAAGTTATCATATATGCTTCAATTCTTGCACACATACTCCATGTAAAATAAATTAGTATTACCTCGACTGTCATCCATTTCACCGTCCCTTGAATGCTCTGACTGGATATCTGGAGGGGTCTGAAGGACAGCCACACTATTCTGATTTATAATCTTCAATTTCAATTTTGGTTTTGACCGTTTTCTTCTTGGAACTGTAACTGTGAGGCTCTGTAACTGAGTCATTCCTGATTCAGTCAAACAGACACCATCCTGGGTGTAGGTCTTGGGTGGGTCTAAAATCAGAAAATCCCAAGAATACAAATTTAAAGTTTCATTTTAAATTTGACTGATTATTGTTTGAAAATATCTATGTCAAAGGAATATCGCTATTGTTCTATACGGAATTTATATATAAAATGTATGAAAAACATGACGCTGCCCAACTCAAACTATCAATAATTGGCCAAACTTCCTTGGATTATAGGCAGAAAGGTTGCATGTTTTGAAAAAACAGTTTTCCTGGCATTTCTATTTTCATGTTTCAATAAAAGGATTTAGAAAAAAAAAGCATTGAAGCTAAATGCAATGCTTCAACTACTCTACTATGAGCCTTTTGCTAGAAAAAAGACTAAAAGGTTAAGGATCAATTTACATAAGAGAAACAAGAACACTCCAAAAGCCAAACTGGAAATCAAAGTATCAATATAATCATTTACAGGGAGACTAAGTAAGTACAAATCTTACAGATTTAATTTTTAAATATACAAAACTGCTGTCCTTTAAAAGAATTTGTGTACTATCGAAATGTTATTTCAGATGCTATCGAATACAATTAGTCAAAATAATGACTGTTTAATAAAAATATATTAATCATCATTCTAGCATGGTCAATTAAAAAAACAGATTGAATTAATTCGAAAAGGAGCATGTTTGCTAACTAAATCTTATTTTCTGATAATACAGATTTAATATACCAATGAAATCAGAGCAAGTATGGCATTAATGGTTATTTTTAAAGCTGTTATTTTTGTTGCCAAATTGCTAAAATTTATAGGAATACTGTTCCAGTAAAGCTGGATAAGATAAATACTGATATCAAGTATAGAAGTGATTACCAACATTAGGGAATTTAGATTAAACACCCATATAATCAAAGCAATTTTCATATAACATGTGGCTGGCCAGTTACATAAAAATTAAGCAAAGTAAATAAAATTAAGTAAGGCATTTCAAGTTTTACCTAGCTCTTTTACTTTTGTGACAATTTGTGCTACAAGTGAAGATTCACAACAGTCTGAGGAAGGCACTGAAATAGAAAAAATATCAGGTAATTTTTTTCAGAAAAGGTGAAGTACAAAGACTTACATATGATTAAAATTTATTTCTCTCCTCATTAAAATAAATTATTTAACACTAGAATTAAAGTGATCTTGAAAACAACAGTACAACATAAGGAAAAGCAGTAAAAGAAATATGAAATTCAGGGACAAAAAACTGGCAAACAAAGAATCCCTACTGGTCGGGCGCGGTGGCTCATGCCTATAATCCTAGCACTCTGGGAGGCTGAGGCGGGAGGATAGCCCAAGGTCAGGAGTTCGATACCAGCCTGAGCAAGAGCGAGACTCTGTTTCTACTAAAAATAGAAAGAAATTAATTGGACGACTAAAAATATATAGAAAAAAAATTAGCCAGGCATGGTGGCGCATGCCTGTAGTCCCAGCTACTCGGGAGGCTGAGCCAGGAGGATTGCTTGATCCCAGGAGTTTGAGGTTGCTATGAGCTACGCTGAATTCACGGCACTCTATCCCGGGTGACAGAGTAAGACTCTGTCTCAAAAAAAAAGAATCAGTATTGGATTGCTACATAATGCTAATAACTACAAGATCATGTTCCTTGAAAACAAAATTTTATATATCTGTGTGTGTGTGTATGTAAAGTATAGGCTTCAGTTTATTCCTTTATTAAACTGTTTTTATAAAAAGTTGAGATAAAAAAAAGTTGAGATAACAAGAATTCATAACAAAAAACAACTTATTTTTCATAAAATACTTGTTCAAATAATAGTTTTACAAAAATAAAAAAGTAGAGCTAAGGCGACTCATTGATTATAGAAAGCAAGATGCAAGTGAGTTGTAGGAGAGCACAGATCAGTTTAAATTATCTTCTTACCATTAGACGCAGGCATATAGGGTCTGCACATGCTACAGTCAAAACCAATGTCTGCCACATTTTCCACTTCTTCCTCATTGTTTAAGTTTTGACAAACTGCATGCATCCATCTAAAAAGACCATATTTGTACATTTTTCAAATAGTTGAATATATTGAGAACTGTTTCCTTTTACAAGCTGTGACAGGAGCTGACGTGATGTCGCCAAGCTTAAAAGCCCTAAGCCGCACATTCTCCACCTCACCCTTTTCTCCTAACATTCCCCATCGACACAAACTTTCATGGAGCCGAGAAGGAAAGAAAACAGAATGAGAACAAGAACTAGAGAGGAGGCAAAGCACATTACAAGGATGGGATAATTATTTTATGATCATATACTGAATATATCAAAGACAGCAAGAAGCTAGGTTAGGGCAAGTAGAAAGGAATTCAGAAGAAGGGAAACAAAGCTAAGGAGCTTTGTAGGCAGAGTCCTGAGAATACTGTAGTACTGACGAAATAATACTGTTAATACTACTGTATGCATACAGCTTAACTGCTAATAGAGCACAATCACATACCAATGAGAGCAAAGAAAACATTCTTGATTTTGAAACTGCACACATACATACTACTTAGGGAGGGTGGAAGGTGGTCTCTAATATCTAGATAGCAAGTATGTCAAGATTTAAGAAAAAGTGGCTTAAGGGAAACAGAATGTGAGATCCCTTATAAATCTAAAAAAAGATTCAAAAACCCTCCATAAGAAAATACATTTGTGCAGACAATAATTCTGCATCCTATTTCAAAGGATTCATAAACCAGTAAAATGCCCCAAAGTCAAAGATCTTTATTCTGGAATTGAGAATTCATAACAGGACATCACTTCTTCAAGTTTCTAGGTGACTAAAAATCTGCAAAGCAAAAAGTTTGTACCTTAAATTTATGATCAAGGAAAGTTATTTTCCAATTTCATTTTGCTACATTGAGAGAGAAAAGCTTGTAAAAGATGAAAAAACAACACAATACCTATCACATTGTCTACATTGCAGAATAAGGTCGTCTTCTCTATAGTTTCGATAGCAGACCGGACAGGAAGATAAGCTTGCACAAGGAGCACACTGTGTGTAATTGTTTTGCCATTCACATCTTAGACCTGCAGATGTTGCTCCACAGTGTCTGCACCAAACACACCTGAAATCCAAATCCCCCCCCCAAAGTCTCAATTTTATTTACATATTTAGATACTGTAATTCAGGAAGCTAAATATGAACAGAATAGGGGGAAATAATTCACTGCACGTGTAAAAATTTTTCTGATTAGTGATATCTATCACAGTAAATGTATTATACAATTAAACACTTAAAACTAAAGTGATATGAGAAAGTTCTGAACTTGAAAGACTAACAAGGGAAACATAAATCCTAGAGTACCATTTGCACTTCCAGCCTCCTTTGGGAACTGTCTGCAACGGGGGATCTAGGCAATAGGTGTGGTAACTTATGTCACAGTCATCACACAGCAGGAGTCTTCCCGGGTCGGTGGCCTTCCCACAGGCCTCACACACTGTGCACTCAAGACACCTCCAACCTTTGCTAAGAATCACTTTAGTGATCTGTAAAAGAAATAACCAATCCATGTGATTTATACATTAACATAGATCTAATTCTGCATAATCAAATACACTATATAAATTAATATGGTTCTTATGTGATTAGTAGCAAGAAAGAGGCAAGCAACCATTAATAATATTAATAACATTTATTAAGCACCTACAGTGCCCAATACTGGGTTGGGCATGTTCATATATACTATTAAGAGCCCACCTATTGAGCAGAATAGAAAGTGGCACATATTTTAATGCCTTTTTTTAGTCCACATAACTATGTGTGCTATAGATTTAATGCCCACTATATTAATAGATATGGTGATTGGATTTTAAAGAAACCAAGTAAGGTGCCCCATTATTGTTTGATACTAGATTTGAAAATACATCCACAAAGTCTCCATCTACATTTCCATTAATTCCATGCTTCTGAAACTTGTATACACAGATAAAGACATGTATCTTAAAATCAACAAAAATATCCAAAAAATTATGGTAAAACGTGAGTTCTTAGACATTTTATGATCTTGGAGGATTTTTAGCCTGTGAGGCTAGGACTTCTGAAGTACACATTCACTTCTCTACTTATTCATCTGTCTCAATGGTCTTAGTAGAAAATTTGAGGATCTCTATATTTCTGTTAAACTTCTCAAAGAAGCCACATCATGTAACATTAAAAATTTTGAACCAACTTGTTAAAGATCTCAAAAGCCTAGAGTCTACAGATAGAAATGAGCAAAGTGCCCATATTGGATTTAATGTCTACTATATTAATAGATACGGTGACTGATTTTAAAGAAACCAAGTAAGCTGCCCCATTATTGTTGATTCTGATTAGAAAATATATCCACAAAGTCTCCATCTACAATTCCATTAATTCCATTTCATACAATGATACAGTAAGCAATCAAGGTACAGAATAAAAATTCAGATCGTGATGTATATGAAAGCGTAAAAGCTACCAGAGAAGAAAATAAAAACAGTTAAATTCAAAGAACTATCAGAATGGCATCAAACATCCTAACTCCAGATGCTACAATAGAGCAACAGTTTCCAAATTCTTCAGGAAAATACTTTTCAAAGTACGATTCTTAACCTAAAGAAGCAATTAAATGTGAAAGTAGAATACCTTTTAGACATACAAGGACTCAAAATTCGTCTCCCATATACTCCTAATAAAGTTACTTAGAGATGCGTGGAACAGAATCAGGTTGTATATAAAGAAAAGGAAGATGTAGGTCCCAGAAAGCAATGGATCCAAAAAGGGCATCAGTCCAGGGAAGTTGAAGGATAAGAGCTGAGCCACCCACCTAGAAACTATTGGCATATAACACAGCAAGGGAATAGAATGTCCAGGAAGAAGGTAGGATTCTTCCCAGGGAAATAAAAGGACTTGGCAAAGATAATTTGAGATGATAGTTCTTCCTTAATAGGCAAAAACAAAACAAACAAATGGAGAGTCACTAATGATTACTTTCTTCTTGCTATCTAAAAAGTCCATGAAAAACAAACTCATAATATATTATACAGATGTGCAGTGAACACTTACTAAGTCATAATCAACACTTTATTAATTTAACTAAATACAGTAATACAACTACATGAGAAGATGCTGGAAGGAGGCAAGGGGTACACATTAGGAGCCGAATCAGAATTTATCTATTTATAGCAAAATGGCAACAAAATCTAACATAGAGGGCCGGGCGCAGTGGCTCACGCCTGTAATCCTAGCTCTCTGGGAGGCCGAGGCGGGCGGATCACTCGAGGTCGGGAGTTCGAAACCAGCCTGAGCAAGACCGAGACCCCGTCTCTACTATAAATAGAAAGAAACTAATTGGCCAGCTAATATATATAGAAAAAATTAGCCGGGCATGGTGGTTCATGCCTGTAGTCCCAGCTACTTGGGAGGCTGAGACAGAAGGATCGCTTGAGCCCAGGAGTTTGAGGTTGCTGTGAGCTAGGCTGATGCCACGGCACTCACTCTAGCCTAGGCAACAAAGCAAGACTCTGTCTCAAAAAAAAAAAAAAAAAAAAAATCTAACATAGATAAAGCAGTAGCACCAGCTTATTATTTAGAGCTATGGCATTAACTATGAGAAAAATGATCTGAAAGGATTAAAGTGGTTGCCTCAGATGTGGAGGCAGAGTAAGACAGTGGCTGGACAAAATACACGAAACTGTTTTCAGAAATTCGACAACCCGCTATACAGGACTATGGTCTCTCAAAGGAGGGAAGCACAAAAGGTGAGTTCCACAGTATTATCCCTACAGACATCTTCCAGAATGCTGCCCAGGGAAAGAGAACACCAGCAGAGCACAGTGTTCTCACTGAGTTTAGGACTCATGGTAGAGTTCTGGGAGGCGGAGGCAGCTGAAATTTGCAGGACACAATACTGGAAAGGAAAAGCAATAAAGAGTAAAAGCTCCAGAAATCAAAACAGGATTCCCCTGAAATTTTTGGTTGAACACTAAGCTATATTTCTACAAAGCCAAAAAAGGACCGAAGGACCCACAACCAGAGGAAACAATTTCTACAGACAATTTGTAAGCTGAACATTTACCAGAGGTTGCACAAGGCTGGAAGATGTGTGAATCTCAAGCAGAGTGTAAAGATAGTGGAGATCAGGGGACAGGATTTAATAGAGATTCTAAAAAGTCCAAGTCCTAAGTATAGGGTTAATCTGGTGCCAGAATAGCAGGTGCCCCAGTGTGGTCTGGGAAAATTGAAATTTTCATAATAATAATACTAAGGTATAATTTGCCTTGTTCCACTTAAGTTCACTCACAATTATACAGTGGTGTTGTACAGAGGCTACATGATATACAATAACATCATTACGTTGGTGTTATGCAAGCTGTGCTTCTATATATAATATTCTTTTATTATAAAATGTTTCCAATTTCAATTTCTAAAATGGTAAATATTCTAATAGTTACAATCCTCATATACAGAAACTCTATGGGTCCTGAATAATTTTTAAGAGTGTTATGGTTCTAAAACCAAAAAGTTTGAAAATATCTAGCTTCAAGAGAAGACTTTCTAGATCTACCCAAGAAAGCTTAAACAGAAGTATCAAATGGATCAAACCTATCCATAAACAATTCCCTACCACAACAAAAACTCAAGCTGAGATAATTTACATATCCCTATTTTATTTCTGGATAGTCTTTTATTTCTCAATAAATATGGTTGCAGTACTCTGTACTGTCCAAAATGTTGTTAGTGGCATAAAAGGAACCACCTCTAGTTTAAAAAAAAAAAAAAAAAGATTTAAATTCCAGAAAATAGCTGTTTGACAAGGTATTCATTGTATGCTCTTAACTTAGGTAAACTTCATTTAACTCATCTGTAAAATGGGAATTAAGTAATTGTTGGATGAGTTAAAAGAAATACATTAATATATTCCCATCTTGAAAAGAATATTATTCAATTTTCTTTGGTCAGAAATGTTATTATAAAAAATTCTAATTACATTCTAGTTTCTAACAGCAATAAAACTTACACAGAATTTAGAATATAAAGGTGTAAAGAAGAAAAGAATCTGTTCTATGTATAATTCTAATTTTTAAATTGACTTTATATAATTTGTGTGTTTTAGTCAACATATATTGTGAGCAACTAATTTTTAAAGACTCTATAAACTACATATTATTCTTCTATTAATATGTTGGATAGATTATAATTTCTCACTTTAATTTCTAAATTCACAAAAACTTATATTACCCTAAAAAAGAAATACTAGTGTAGTTATCTGCAAAGAATTCCTAGGGGAATACTGTTGATTTGCTTACTATACTGACATTTTAGGTAAATTAATGACGAATGTTTGAAGAGCAGCAGGAAAAGAAAGAAAAATCACTTGTAAGTTCAGACGATTCATGACAATAAAAACCGAGGTTATTTATACTACATGGTATGGCAGTATGAGAAAAGATTTGGCTGTGTACACAGCAGGACCCCTGGCCTACATGTTCACTTCCAGTGATCATTTGTTACTTCATTCAAATATACAAATTGAATTAAGATTGAGTTCTTAATGGCTGAGCATGGTGGATCATGCTTGTAATCCTAGCACTCTGGGAGGCCAAGGCAGGCGGATTGCTCAAGGTCAGGAGTTCAAAACCAGCCTGAGGAAAGCGATACCTTGTCTCTACTATAAATAGAAAGAAATTAATTGGCCAACTAATACATATAGAAAAAATTGGCCGGGCATGGTGGCGCATGCCTGTAGTCCCAGCTACTCGGGAGGCTGAGGCAGAAGGATTGCTTGAGCCCAGGAGCTTGAGGCTGCTGTGAGCTAGGCTGACGCCATGGCACTCACTCTAGCCTGAGCAACAAAGCAAACCTTTGTCTGAAAAAAAAGAAAAGATTGAGTTCTTAAAAAGAAAAAACACAAAACAAAACCTTAGGTTCAACAGCTAAAGTACTGAGACACATCCATATTTAAACATCCTTTAAAACCAAGCACATATCATTTTAAAAGTTCCTCAGTAAGTCTCTACCTGAAATGCTTGATATGGAATATTAATTACTGAATTGCATTAAATACAACATTTATTTTGTTTCTTTCAGCTATAAGAAGAAAATGTCCTTTTGTATACAGGTGAGAGTTGAACAGTGAATATGGAAGAGACCAGGATGGACTAATGAATTTTTACCAAGTACTCTCCAGTTGTTCTCCACTTTTTAATCAATAGACAAAATGAATCAACTAAATCTAATGCCTTAGCAAATATTAATATAAATTGTATTTTAAATTAAATGCATGTATTTGTATGCTTTACTCACATACTGTCACATATGTATACATATAAGAACCTAAACTTGAATGATTTTAAAAACTGTAAGCAGCATGTCACTACTCAAATCAAAATTCAATGCTCTTTTGTTAACTCAGTAATTTAAGCATGTTTACCTTAATACTGACACAGTATGGATGGTAACACTGACCACACTGAGAACAGGCAAGTAATCTTCCTTCTGCTCCCTGGCCAAAACTGCCACAAACTACACACATATCCTGAAATCAAGAACACATCAACATATTTTAAATTGGAGATTAAGCAAGAATATATAAATTTTACTTTAAAAATACCTTCTGAATTAATATAGCTGTATAGGTAAATATTAGATGACTTTTTATGCATATGAAATGAACTATTAATAAAAATGTACAAGAGGAATTAAGAAGTAGAAGACAATAATTAAGTTCAAACCTGATTCAAAGTGAACTTGTCACTACTAGAAAACAACACAACTGTATTGTGCATAGAGTTTTCTTCTTCATCCTTATTTGATGAAATATCTGCAGTAGACACCTATAAAAAGGAAAGTATACATAACATTAAGTTATTATTTTTACTTGTATTGCACTTAACTGGAAAGCTTCAGAAAATTAATATTCACAGGCCAGGTATGGTGGCTGATGCCTGTATTCCCAGCACTTCGGGAGCCCGAAGCAGGAGGACCACTGTGGCCAGGAGTCCAAGAACAGCCTGGAAAACAGTGAGACCCCATCTCTACAAGAAACAAGAAAAATTAGCAGGGGATGGTAGCACATGCTACCATAATAACTCAGCTAGTCAAGAGGTTAAGGCAGGCCAGGCATGGTGGCTCACGCCTGTAATCCTAACACTCTGGGAGGCTGAGGCGGGTAGACTGCTCAAGGTCAGGAGTTCAAAACCAGCCTGAGTAAGAGCGAGACCCCGTCTCTACTAAAAATAGAAAGAAATTAATTAACCAACTAAAAATCTATAGAAAAAAAAATTAGACGGGCATGATGGCATGCATGCCTGTAGTCCCAGCTACTTGGGAGGCTGAGGCAGAAGGACTGCTTGAACCAAGGAGTTTGAGGTTGATGTGAAGTAGGCTGACACCAGGGCACTCTAACGGTAACAAAGTGAGACTCTGTCTCAAAAAAAAAAAAAAAAAAAAAAAAAAAAAGGTGAAGGCAGGAGGATCATCTGAGCCCAGGAGTTTGAGGTTGCAGTGAGCTGTGATGAGGCCACTGCACTCCAGCCAGGGCAACAGAGTGAGACCCTATCTCAAAAAGAAAGAAAACAAAAGGAAAGAAAAGAAAATTCATACTCAAAATATAATTTCTGCGAAGGTCTAGACTAACAATTCCAAATATTATTATTAATGCCATGATAGTACTATAAAACTCTGAGTCATGACATTTTTATTCACATATTTGTCTTTCTTAGAGTTACAAGTCCTATAGATCAGGAAGTAATAAGAAAATATAAATCTGTCTTATACTAAGACCTGATTACCCAGAAATTCTAATCAAGAAACTATAAAATTATATGTATATACACACATACAAAAAAACTATAAAATTTCTATACACTATAAAATTGTATGTGTATACACATACACACAAAAATTTATTGCTCTATTTTAGTTATACAAGACCTGTAATGTAGCTAATTCAAAGAGAGATGCTATAAGCATAAAATATACATTTTATGAAACCTAAGTACCAAAACAATGTAAAATGCCTCATTAATAATTTTGTACATATTACATATCATGTGCGATATATAATATATTCATATTTTAGATGTTATCAGTCAAAATGATATCCATCAAATTAATTTCATCTGTTCATTGTAACTTCTTTAATGTGGCTATTGAAAAGTTTTTTTTTCTTTTTTTTTGTAAGAACATGTTCTGTAATATATTGAAAAGTTTTAAATTGCATGTGGCTCTCATTATATTTCTATTAGACAGTACTGCTTCAGAATGGTATTTTGAGTAACTTATCAAAATTTCAGGATTAGCCAAAGGATTATCGACCATAGATGTTTGTTTCTAGACTTGGTTATATTTGACTAACTTGACTAAGTGCTCATTGGCTTGTTAATAGTTTACAGAGTGTTTATCATGAAAAAAAGCTCTGAAGTAGATGCTTTAAGAGAGAATAGGGAGGCCAATGCCAATATCATAAAATATGATCCCCTTCCCTTAAAAAGCTCACAGCCTAGCCTGGAAAGGCAAGGGTGAAGCACAATAAGTTACAGTCAAGATCAAAAACAAAGTAATAAAATTACTTTTCTTGAGGAATGATTGAAAGAAGATTAACTAAATTCCTAAGAAGGAATATGTTACAATAATATTTTCGACTTCAAGCAAGGCAGCTGTAATGGATAGACTATTTTATGATAAGAGCAATTTATAGTCATTAAAAACTCTAACGAAAAGGGAAAACAGTAAGCAACCTAAATATTCATCATTAGGAAATGACTAAAACAATGGCAAATCCAAACTTCGGAAAATTATGCAGCATTTAGACTGGGCACAGTGGTTCACGCCTGTGGTCCTAGCACTCTGGGAGGCTGAGGCAGTGGATCGTTTGAGCTTAGGAGTTCGAGACCAGCCTGAGCAAGAGCCAGATCTCATCTCTACTAAAAATAGAAAAAATTAGCCAGGCATGGTAGTGCATGCCTGTAGTCCCAGCTACCCGGGAGGCTGAGAAAGGAGGATCGCCTGAGCCAGGAGTCTGAGGTTGCTGTGAGCTAGTATGATGCCACTGTACTCTACCCTGAGCAACACAGGGAGACTGTCTCAAAAAAAAATTTAAGTATCTTTACAGCAAAAAAGGAACGTAATTATGTGAGGTGACATGTTCATTAGCTTGGGTGTGGTAATCATTTCACAATGTATATATCAAAACATCATGTTGTACACCTTCAATATATATAATTTTATCTGTCAACTGTACCTTGATAAAGATGGAAAAAATAAAACAAAAAACCATATCATCATCTCTATAGAGGCAGAGAAAGCATTTGACAAAATGCAACATACACTTCTGGTTAAAAAAAGAAATCTCAGCAAATTATGAATAAAAAGGTCCTTCCTCAAACTGACTTAGGATGCCTATTAAAAAACAAAAACGCCCAAAAGTAGATCTAACACATTAAAATAAAGCCTCGTAACAGCTCAATGAATGTTTAACAATCTAATTTTTTTAAAATAAAAGAGCAAACACATTACATACTAGCTATTTGGATATAGTTGCCATAGAAAGATAGAGTCAAGAGGAAGATAAGAAGGAAAGGGTTAGAAGGGAGAAAATATCAAAGAAAAACCAGAGGTTTTTTTAAAAAAACACAAAGTAGAGATAGAGTAAAATAAAATAAAACTTTAGCCTATTTATGTGACTCTTAGGATCTAAATAACTTGCTACATGTGAGACTATCATTGACATTTAAAAATTATAGTAAATATAAATGAAGTGAGCCTCACCCCAGGTAATACAACAGCTCCCATTCCACTTTTTAGTTTTGACCTGCCTCTGCCACCTCGTCCTGACAGTCCTGCACCACGAGGTCTCCGCTTTCCTGGAAATCCAGATCCCCGGCCCTATATAACACATAAGGGAAAGTCAACATTCTGTAACAGCCCAGAAGAATTTTTAAATCCAAATGTCAGCAAGACAAGACATTTTACTAAATGTTACACAGATACTCGCTTTTATTCTGTTTAGACGATAAATATTAAGAGACTTATTATTATTATTAAGGCTTATTATTTGTATCTTTAAATATATATTCCACAACTTAAAAATATAAAAACAAAATGCTTATAACCTTAGAACCAAACTTTGGGTCTGTTATTGAGTATGTTCTCCATCAGCAGGCCTTGACATTATTCTTCAATTTCCTAATCCTACATTCTAGGTTGCTAGAACAGCTAAAACCCAATCCAGATATTTCAACATGCAACAAATTAGATTCAACATAAAATATAAGGAAGAACTCTCTAACTGGTCTCTCTCAATGATTATGGTAATAATAGCTAACATTTTCTGAGTACGTACTATGTAGTGATCTACTTTTTACTCTCAACAATCCCATATATAATAGGTACTATTTTATTATATACCCATTTTAGGTAAGTATACTGAGGAATAAAAAGGTTAAGTAACTTGTCCAAGGTCATTAGGCTATCAAGTCTGACTCCAGTGTCCCTAGTTTGTAACCACTACACTTTATTGCTACATTGCATGAAAGTTCATTTGCTAGTATATAACAAAATTCTTCAGCTGCCATTAAATCCATTTCCTTTATTATTCAATAGTTATCTTATGAATTGAACATGTCTACTTCATTCAACCATAATATTTAGAGGAAAAACCATTTAAAGATTATAGGAAAACTGATAAAAGTGTAAAAGCCTTGGTTTAAATTTAAATCATCTGGATAATAAATAATTGAAATGGAAATAATTTATCTGACTTTTTACCCAAGAAAAAAATCCTATAGGAAAACATGTTAAATTCCCTAATATTTTAAAACATAAGCACCAGGGTATGGGATTTTCCCTTGTCTACATTCAGATTTATGTATCACTGCCCCCAAAACACCTGGTACCTATAACAAGTAGATATATTATGTATACTTACAATTAGTAAGATGTTCAGGAAAATACTTTCTGATCTTCTTTCCCCTAACAAGTTAAATAGTATGTCATAACTTCAACTGATGTCACTTATAGTTTAAAATGCTGAACTCATTTCCTATTTAGCAGAATGTTTGCTAAGTCAAAAATAGATGGTTATAGTGTGAGCATAAAACAGATACACATGAAAAGGGAGGGAAAGTGATTTTTTCCCCTTTGGTTGTAATTAAGTACAGCCAGCTTCCAGGTTCAAACTGCCTCTCCTTATCTTCTCTTATCCTGCTTTCCTTTAGACACTTTAAGATGCACCATCAGCTTCTCTCAACAACTGGCTGATGGGGTAGGGTTGGATCCAATAGTTTGTTTTTTAAATAATAGGTATAAAAGATCTCTTAAAAAGTCAGGGATTAAAAATCAAGACTATAGTGATCTCTCAATTTATTCTCCACAATATCCAATGCTGACCAAGTTACGAATAAGTAAAATTGGTGGTATATGTTACAAAACTGTCAAACAAGTCATCTTTTATACTCTTAAACATCCATATTCCAGAATTATATTAAATATAGAAGATGAAGAAAACTGTCTTCTCTAGTCAATAGAATATTTTAATTTTGGAGATAATACCTTTTCAAATTAATTTTACCTTCAAAATGCACCAGACTGGTAACTTACTTTAAGAACTAGCAGAGTCATTGACCAATGACATGGGAAAACAGCCCTACAATTTTAAGGTATTAACACAGACAATGAAATCTGCCACAATTCTAGCATTTCTTCTCCATTAGAACATGTTAGTGGAATTTTTCCTTTGTCTTTTTAAAAGCAACAAAATTTTATGATATTGTGAATGAAAAAGTCCTTAATTACTTTTTGGCCTATGGGACCAGGATTTCCCTATCATAGAAACACTGGTAATTACAACAAAAAGAATCACCTATAAAAAGAGGTATTAAAAATTTATACTTGTAAAGTTGAAATTTAACTTCTTCTTAATCCAGATTTTTTAATTCAAGCATATTATTACTTTACATTAAAATTTTTAGATTAAGAAAAAGGATCGGCTCTGGAAACTAAATCTAGAAAAGAAAGATTTAATCTTAACATCTAGTAGGACAAAACAAACCAGAAAGAAATGACACATGAATGTAAATGCAATTTTATTTACCACTTTGATGCTCCAAATGGCACTGCCAGGAAGCTGCCTGGGTTTAAAAATTTCCCGACCTTCTGAAATGTCTGGGGACCAGGAAGGTGGGCTCACTGTATTATGGGCACTCCATGCCCCCTAGGATATGGCAGGTGAGAAAATAGATGTATAAAACTCAGCAACATAAAAGGTCAAAGCCAGCAACTAAAGAATCTTAGAACAGCAAAAACAAATGCAAACGTATGGAAATTTGGGACAAATTGCTTAAAAGTAGGGAAAATAAACTTATCACTTACAGTGACTTACACGTTTAAAGTTATACAATGAAGTATAACTTAAATGCTTCCTGATACAATTTACATTAAATATTGTATTCTGGATGAAACATCACTACAATGAAACATTTAAAAATTAAGGTTCATATGCAATTATTGCACCAGAAAGTAAGTAAAAGTCAATCACATTCTAAGAATTAACACTGGAAGAAACTATTTGGGGATTATTTTCTTCTAACAATTATCATTCTATTTAAAAGGAGAAATAGAGAAACTTAAAGAATGTTACATTCTATTGCTACTATATAAACTGAACCAGTAGGACTGGAATCAGAAACTCAAGCAATCAATAGCTGCATATACATTAAACTGTAGAAAGTTAGTTTGTAACCTTAAGAAGCAAATGGCATTATAATCTTAGCGTTTAATTACTCTCCCTCAAGTGGCCACTAGTTTTGAGTCTTGCTTTTGATTTTTACTTAGGGGAATGAATATTTTATGTACATTACATCCAAGGGACTGATTTAAAAAGTGAAAGAATGTTAAAGCAAATTGTCCTAAATTTGCAAATTAAAATGCCTAAAGTACCTGATAAATTATATAGGAAGTAGTATCTTATTAAAATAGTTAAATAAAACTAAGGCATTTCATTTCCAAATAACCACATTCAGCAATAATCTGAACTAATGTGATGAAGATGCTTAACAGCAAATGTTTACTCCACAAAGAAAAACACAAATGTCAAATAAAGAATCTATTTTAAATTAGGTAATTCTACAATGCATGCTATAATTTTACCAATTAAGTGACCAAAACTTAAGACAAGGTACACAGTACTTACCAGTTTTCTAGAGTATTATCAAATGAACAAATAGTACCCCCATTAGTCACATAAAAATACCACTGAGTTAAACAGAAAGACGACTTTGACAACTCTTTGGAAAAAGAGATAGTTAGCGGGATAACTGTATTTTTAGAAAAACCTCATAAGGGGGAGACTAGTTTCACTTTTAGTTCATAAATTTAAACCACATAGGATTGAAGTCCAGCAATCCAACTTATTCTCTCTAGCAAACACTTTTTTACCCTCCAGGATTACTCTTCTTCAGTTTTCTCCCTGACTCATCAAATCTAACCTACTTTCCCCAAGCTCAGCTGGTGGCTATGCTGATTTCACTGGAACAGCAACCACTGCAAGTATATTGCCTCCCATTCCCATTATCAGATCAACCTGCATCCATAACTGTGTCTTCTTCCCCACTGTTTTTAGTCCAAGGTCTTCAGTAATCTCTCTGGTGCCAAAGACCATTTCTCCGTTCTTTAAACATCTGGCACACAGCTCTGTTGGTGCAGCAGCACATGTGTGGACAGTCCACTGCCCTCCCTGCTGACCCTTCTTCATCTTCTAGGCAAGCTCTTCCTCCACCTGAACTCTAACTAAAGCCCTGATGTTTCTCAGGGCTGAAGTGTAGACCCTAAATGTTAACTACAATGAGCGCTTTAGACATCATCTTGGAAGTTGGTTGTAGCCCACATTCACATTTCTAGTTTTAACTTGTTCTGAGAGCTCCAAGTTGATGTGATTTTCAACTTGTTAGCATTTCCATTTTGTCACATAAAACCTCTTAAGTTTACCATGTTTAAAATCTCTCCCTTAACTGGTTTCATCTTGTAGTCTTCTCCAACCTAATAACTGGCATCCCACCTGCTGGTCAGAAGGCTGGGAGTCATTTGGATTTGTTCTTTCCCCTTGTCACTCTCCTCTGCCCCTTCAATCCACTCCCTTCCATTCCCTCAATCCAAATCATCAGTGAACTCAGAACATTTTATATTCAAGTCTGTGTCTGATCATTCCACTTGCTGTGATTCTACCAGCAGCAGCCAAGACCTGGCCACCACCATGCTGCGAAAGTCTACTGGTTTGCACTCTTCTCCCTCACCTGCATGTACTCAAGCCTTTCTCCACACAGCAGCCAGAGGAACTTTCCAAATACATAAATCTGATCAAGCAAGTCACTACCCTACTGCAAACTGATCAAGCAAGTCACTACCCTTCAAATGCTCAGTGCACTTAAAAGACAAACTTTCCCACTGTCCCCTCCAGCCTCATCTTGTGACACCATCTCCCTGCTGGTGTGCCCCAGAGACCCTGGCTTCCTTACTATCCTCAAACACCTTTTTAAAATGGCTGACTTCCTCTGACCCTTCAGGTAAAGCCTTAACTACCTTCCTTATCAGGAGGCCTCTCCTTAGCACTCCAAATGAACCATCATCTTCCTTACCATACCTTTAGTGTCTTCTTATTGCATCACCACTTGAGGTATTATATTATTTATAGTTTTGTTTAGTGGTAGGGAACGGGGGCAAGAGATATCTAAATTTAGTTCTCTCAGTATTTCCACTGGTTGTTTTCTGGATATTTCACTAGCATGTATCTTAAATTCCTTTTGGTAGTTCTTTAATGTTATTGTCAGTAGACAGTTCTCAAAGCATACCATAAAGTCATATTCTAAGACAAAAATAATATTGAATAATATTATTTCAGAAATAAGAATTTTCTGGTGATTATGTATTATTCATAATTTAAAAGTTAGCTTTGATGCCAAAAGTATATCTCATTTCAAAAAGCATTTACATTTCATATAATGTGGATGAACCAAATTAAGGGCTTTATAGATCAAGAATGTTTGGATGCCATTTCAGGGATAATTAGAAAACCACTCAACTGCTATGAAGAACTTATATAATAAAAGCTTGGATAGTTACATTATAAATTTTAATAAGTATATTATCATAAGGCACTGGAAGATAGATTATGTGCAATTTTATAGGAATGAAGAAAAATTATTATACTTAGGTATTTTGACAAAAAAGAAATTACTTAATATATACACTTTAGACCTCAAAACTAAAATAAAGCTGTAATTATCAGAGTTCAGTTATAAATTATCCTACAAGTCTCAGCTTTGATCCAAAAGAACTTACACAAACCATTCAGAAAAGGTTAGCCACCTCTGTAACAAATGCGCTCTCTCCCAACAACCCTGCTGCAGCACTCACCACGATATAATTACCTGCTGCCACTGGACTATAAGTGTGTTTTAAGAAAAGACCATGTTCCTTTTCTTCACTGCTATGTTACGCACCCTACTTAGCACTTACCGAACATCAATTTATTCTACCGAGCATCTATTATCTTTTTTGCACGCATGCATGAATTCACCAATACTGTACATGATATGAAATACACTAATCTCCACAACTTATAGCCTAGAATCTTGGATTTCCTCACCTATAAAAAAAATTGATCTATCCAATGCACTATTACTTTCAAATTATCTACAAACTGAATTAAAAGCAAAAGAGTTAAAAATGTAACCATCAGTAAATTGTAACAAGAGCTAAAAAGAACCAACTTGCTATCAAAGCCTACAGAAACTTAACGCTACATCTGGCAAAGACTGAATTAGAACCCCCAAATAATCATTTAATTCCAAAATTGTTTCAAGTTATTAAGCTTCTTTCTGCTTTGAGGCCAACTTCTCAGGTAAATTTATCAACCTAGTAAAGGTGTTAAAAGGACTGTGGGGAAGGAAGTGGGAACAATAATGGCAGATGGATGACAGGCTGATGGGGCAACTTTCTATGAAAAGTCAAATCCAATGTCACTATTACAGCCCAAGAACAATTCCAGTTTTAAAAGTAGAACTTTATCCTGCATGGGGAATCTTCTTAAAATAAACATTTTGTTTATTTTTAAAATAGAAAAGAGTTAAAGTGGGGAGTCAGAGTCTGCTTAAGGAACTCCCAGGTTATGCTGATATCCCTAGTCTGTGAGCTACACTGTCTACATGGCAAGGGCTTAATCCTGAATTCTTCTAGAAAGCATGCCACAGCTAACAAGGCTTACACTGCCTGTTCCCTCCAGCATCCTCTGCTTTCCTGCAATTTCCCATGGTCACCTCTACTGCAGAACATATCACAGATACTATATTTAACAGGCTGTTGACTAGTTCTAAAAGCATGTGCAACCACTGTGTGGCTTTGAATTGGGAAACCTACTACCTGTTGTATTTACTGTACCACTTTGACATGGTCAAGACTCAAGGTTATGTTCATTGGTACATTTCACTACAAAAAGTTATTAGCCAATCAGTTTGGTTTTAGGACCACCACTCCAGAACTACATTTAATACACAATCATTATATCCTTCTCAAATCTCCATTTTAACTTCATTATTCTCAGAATACCTGCATTGTTCTTCAAGAGAAAGTCAGCAGTGGTATATACCATATGTCAGGTACTTTACATGTGTTACCATTAAATTCTAAGAACATCCACATAATGTAGTTTTATAGATGAAAAAAATTAACGGCCCACTTCACAAAGTAATGTGCTCAGTGTCACAAAATAATGGAAAGATAATGGTTTGAATCTAAACTATGCTATGAAAATTCATGCTGAATTCTTTAAATCTTTCCAAGTATCAATTAATTTTAGTAAAAACTAGGTATATACAATACAAAACAGAAATAGTCACTTTTTAAAAAGGCAGCATACTATTTAAACTAGAATACATGTTGAAATCAGTATTGGCATCTTTTATGCTCCATAAGGAATAGGAAATAGATGTTCATTTACTAACAAAACCTTCTTTAATGAGTTCTAAGACAAAATATCCAATATGTAGATTTTACCTTTTGGGTATCAAAGAATGGACAATTAAAACTGTCCAGGGTAGTTTCCTTTTCCTTTAAAGATATATATATTTCTTACAGAAATGCATGATGTCATTGTGTATAAAATATATATAGCAATGTTTCAAAATTCACGTATGTAGGCCGGGCGCTGTGGCTCACGCCTGTAATCCTAGCTCTTGGGAGGCCGAGGCGGGCGGATTGCTCAAGGTCAGGAGTTCAAAACCAGCCTGAGCAAGAGCGAGACCCCGTCTCTACTATAAATAGAAAGAAATTAATTGGCCAACTGATATATATATAAAAAAAATCAGCCGGGCATGGTGGCGCATGACTGTAGTCCCAGCTACTCGGGAGGCTGAGGCAGGAGAATCGCTTGAGCCCAGGAGTTTGAGGTTGCTGTGAGCTAGGCTGACGCCACGGCACTCACTCTAGCCTGGACAACAAAGTGAGACTCTGTCTCAAAAAAAAAAAAAAAAAAAAAAAAAAAAAATTCACGTATGTTAATTGAAAGCTAGGTATGAAATTATCAAATTTATTTTAATTAAAATCTAGCTATGGGGGGGGAAATGGGCATTTATTGAAACCTTAAAATCTGTACCCCCATAATATGCCAAAATAAAAAAAAAAAATCCAAAAAAAAAAAAAAATCTAGCTATGGTGGACACATAGGTACTACAGTAATAGGGTATTGGGCAGGGGGGAGGGGACGGGTATATACACATAATGAGTGAGATGTGCACATCTGGGGGATGGTCATGCTGGAAACTCAGACTTGTGGGGTGAGGGAGGGAAAGGGTATTTATTGAAACCTTAAAATCTGTACCCCCATAATATGCCGGGGGGAGGGGGAGGGGAGAAATAGACAAGAAAAAAAAAATCTAGCTATGAAACACGTTACCAAGAATTGAATCTCTCCTTATTCAGAAAGTATGATTACAAATCTAGTTTTTTATTTTAAAAACAAAAACTAAATAAAACCCAAAATAATGCTTCCTACTAATGGATTTGCATTTACAAACCAGAAACTGTGTATATTATTTTTTAAAAAGAAAAAAATTGCTTACTTGTAATTGTTCAAACTACAATCCTCCATAGCTCATCATACTGGAGGTCTGTTTTTTCCCTCACAAAAAAAAAAAAAAGATTATGAAAGTGATATGTTACGTGAAACACTTCACTTAAAATGCTATTGGAGTATACAGGCCAGACGTGGTGGCTCACATCTGTACTCCTAGCACTCTGGGAGGCCGAGGCGGGTGGATTGTTTGAGCTCAGGAGTTTCAGACCAGCCTGAGCAAGAGCGAGACTCCGTCTCTACTTAAGATAGAAAGAAATTAATTGGCCAACTAAAAATATATAGAAAAATTTAGTTGGGCATGGTGGCGCATGCCTGTAGTCCCCGCTAACTGGGAGGCTAAGGCAGAAGGATCACTTGAGCCCAGGAGTTTGAGGTTGCTGTGAGCTAGGCTGATACCACAGCACTCTAGCCCGGGCAACAGAGAGAGACTGTCTCCAAAAAAAAAAATAAAATAAAAAAAATCCTATTGCAGTATACAAGTATGTTATAATATTCCATGGTTCAAAATTGCTCAAATTCATGAAAAGTAAGAAATTGAGTTTACAAAGTTATGAGAAAGTAGTTATGATCTAATGAAGTACTCTCTTTGGACACCTACTCTATTAAAGAAATTTCACCTTCTCTATGAGAATTCCTCAAGACAATTCAGTCTTAGAACTTAAGGAAATTCCTAAGCTTTCCACATATATGATGTTAACAAGAAATGGTAGAAAAGTAAAACTCAAAATGACTTATAATTTGTCTAAAATACTCTACCTACGTTTACTTTTCTGAAATTTTCTTGAAATATGTACTGCAAATATTTCATTGAATGTTTAATACTTTAGTACCACCATGAAAGCAATCAGCACATGTAAACATCTGAACTAGATCAGTCATGTTATTACATTAATATCTTCCCAGAAAATGTGATAAATAATACAAGATGTATTATAAAATTACAACATGTATTACAAATAATACAAGATGACCTAAGATTTCTATTATCTCAGAATTTCCAAATGAGAATGGATAAATACAACTGTGGAATAATAGAAATAGAATGACAGAAATAAAAACAAACGATATGATTTACTATGATAAATTAAAATTTTCCACCCCATTTTCCACCACCTGTATTATTATGTTTAATGTATAAAAACAAGTAGCACATTTCTCTAATTTAGGACTCCACTTTCAGGGTTATAGTCAAAGAAGATCCTCAGAGGTTGTGTTTTAACTGGTCTAGGGTGGAGTCATGACATTGATGTTTTAAAAGCTCCCCAGGATGTCACCACGCCCAGTTAATAACCACTTGTCTAAATCCAAGTTCCAAAGTAGATACACCTATAAAAATACTGAAAAAAATCAAATACAAAAATATTTATAAATTCATAACATCAATAAAAAAATTAGAAAATACAACTAGTTCATTAGGACAATTTGCTGTTAACTTGTCCCACCAATTTCCTTCTCTACTACCTATCATGTCTAATTTTTTCTCCTTATCTTTGTGAAATACTGTATCTAAAAATGGGCATGAAAACAAAAAACAAAAAGAACCTTATTCTATTCACAACCAACAGAAAAACTTGTCACAGGTCTTGTAAGGTTATGAAGCATGCATTTGAGATATATCTGAAACATCTCATGAAGAAAATAAACTTTTTATTTCTCACTAAATAGCATCTAAATTTTTCCACATAAAAGGTACAATATAAACCACTAAATTTTATCACTAACCTTCTGTAAAGGAAAAATAATTCTGTATGGTTTGCCATTTGATAACAGACTCCCAATATCTGAAATACAAGTTGCAGTGTCCTATGGCCCAGATTCAGAAAAACCCCTGTATTGGGTTATACGTCTGGGTTGTATGTTGATAACTTAATATACACTGAAAATGTGCAGAGTGATTTGTTGCTACAATAAATATTTACTCGTTCTGTTTTAACATGTGCCCTATGAGCAATAGAGAAAGTAGAATATTTCTACTTCAGCCCTTAAAAATAGTGACAGCATAACAACATTTAGCTTTTCAATCTTGAATTTGTTTCGTATTTCTCGTAATTTCAACAATAATTTTAGAACTGTTTTCATATCTCTCAAAATGCTTTGCCTTCCACTGTCCAATAAGGTAACCACTAGTATACGGCTATTGAGCACTTGTAATACAGCTAGTCCAAATTGAGATTTCTTTTAAGTAAAAAGTATCTTGTTTACTTTTATACTGATTAAATGAGGAATTATTTTGAGTATACCAGGTTAAGTAAAATATATTAAAATTTATCTCACCTGTTTCTTTTTAAGTATGACTACCAGAAAATTGAAAGTTGCAAATGTGGTCTGCATTATATAATATTATGTTTATATTAGACAGCACTGGCTTACCCTTTTACTGGCTAACCTATACTTCCAGATAACATTGGATAATCCAATCAATAGCTATCACTTCAAGCTTTACATCTTTCGGATTGTGTTTGTTTCTAATTATTCATTTAATCTTGAAGTGAATTCCTACAGAAGCTGATATAACACCAGAAAATCATCATCAAGATAAACATCTGACCACAGAATTTAACAAATTAAGTCTATAGATCTTTGGATAGAATGGTATTCACCATACTTGTAAAGACCAAATAACTTGCCCATTAGATGACTAATGTAAAAAAAAAAAAAAAAAAAGACCAAATAACTGATGGTATTCAATAAAATATAGAAATACCAGTGATGTTATCAAAGAATAGCTGAAAACCAAAGAATCCTGCTTACATCACAATCATTGCCATGAAAATCATCCTGTTTTACAGCCAGTTCCCAAAACCAAGAACATATAAAAGAAAACCCTAAATAAAACCAGCAGTATAACAACAAGAAATGCCTGGTATCAAAGAAATTCATGTAACAGAATAATAAACTGCAGTATTTCCAACATAAGAATATACACACTCCTGTCATGTATAAAATATTCCCTGGGGGGGAGGGAAGGAAAAAAAAAAAAAAAAAAACACTCCCTGGAAGTTATGGTCACAGTGCCCCACCAATGAAGAGCTTTCTTGTCATATTTAATTCATACCTCAACAGTAACCGTAGTAGTATTGGCAAGGCATGAACCAGCAAGTGAAGTTTGCTACAAAACTAAAAAACACTAAAAGACTAAAAAGCTGAAGGGAGGAAAAATATAGCCTACAAACTGCTTATGAAATTAGCAGCAAATGATGAAGCAGAAGCAAGAGATTGGCAGCTAAACAAAAAGTAGAATATTACCAGATTTGGGAACTGAAAGAAAATAACAGCAAAAGCAATAACAAATATCAGAACATGGCTCATTTAAGATGGTATGAGCCTAAAAGAAAAACATACACATACATACATCATTCTGGAACATAAACTCAACAGGAAAATAGTCCTAATATATTGAATCTGAATCTGGTTTCAGGTGAAATAAAAGCCTCCAAATAAGGAGTAAAATTTAACACAAATATTTATGATGCAATATATTTAAAGAATGTAGAATATCTGAACCAAAAGTAAATTTTAGATTCAAATTTCCATTGCTAAAGTATTTTCAGAATCAGAATTACATAAATATATAACTACTCAAAACAAACAAAAAGGACTTACTGAGGAGAAGAACTGGAATGAAAAGAAAACTCTTGGTAGAGAAGAAATAAATATCAAGGAAAATACTTAGAAAAAGGCATACATGAGGGTGTTTTAGTTTACTGCATATGTCCTCACCATAGAAAAATAGATAAATCTCACGTGACAACTACTTTGCCTTTGGTGTAATCTGTTGGTTAGAGAATAAAATATATCTGGGTTTTATTTAGAGGGGACTAATTTTTACATTAAAATAAAGTTAGATTTCTAAAAACTGGCCTTACTAACCCTAACCCTTACAATTCCAAAATTAGATGATCAAGATATTTCTTAAAAAAAACCAAACATTAATCATTGAAAACAATTTTTTTTTTTTTTTTTTTGAGACAGAGTCTCACTTTTGTTGCCCAGGCTAGAGTGAGTGCCGTGGCGTCAGCCTAGCTCACAGCAACCTCAAACTCCTGGGCTCAAGCGATCCTCCTGCCTTAGCCTCCCGAGTAGCTGGGACTACAGGCATGCGCCACCATGCCCGGCTAATTTTTTGTATATATACTTTTAGTTGGTCAATTAATTTCTTTCTATTTTTAGTAGAGACAGGGTCTCGCTCAGGCTGGTTTCGAACTCCCGACCTTGAGCAATCCGCCCGCCTCGGCCTCCCAGAGTGCTAGGATTACAGGCATGAGCCACCGCGCCCGGCCTGAAAACAATTTTAATCATGAAATTTAAAACTCCAAATTACTACTGTGGCCAACACTTGTCAAATGTTTGACATCTTGTCATTTTTAAAACCACTACATAAAGTAGCAATTTTGTAAAACAATTAATTCTTAGCTACTTGGCTAGGTGCAGTGACACACACCTATAATCCCAGTACTTTGGGAAGCCATGGGAAGACTATCACTTGAAGCCAGGAGTTCAAAATCAGCCTGGGCAACATAGCAAGACCCCATCTCTTTAAAAAAAAAAATGTGTATGTATGTCTGTCTCAAAAAAAAAAAAATTTTTAGTTCTGTGCCACAGTAACAGTAATAGTAGTCTTTTTTTTTTTTTTTGAGACAGAGTGTTGCTTTGTTGCACAGGCTAGAGTGAGTGTCGTAGCATCAGTCTAGCTCACAGCAACCTCAAACTCCTGGGCTCAAGCGATCCTCCTGCCTCAGCCTCCCGAGTAGCTGGGACTACAGGCATGCACCACCATGCCCGGCTTTTTTCTATATATATTAGTTGGCCAATTTCTTTCTATTTATAGTAGAGACGAGGTCTCGCTCTTGCTCAGGCTGGTTTCGAACTCCTGACCTCAAGCAATCCGCCCGCCTCGGCCTCCCAGAGTGCTAGAATTACAGGCGTGAGCCACCGCGCCCGGCCAGAACTAAAACATTTTTTAAATTGCTTTCTATTACAAATCATATCAATATGGCCAGGTGCAGTGGCTGACGCCTGTAATCCTAACACTCTGGGAGACTGAGGGGCGGATTGCTCAAGGTCAGGAGTTCAAAACCAGCCTGAGCAAGAGGGAGACCCCGTCTCTACTATAAATAGAAATTAATTGGCCAACTAATATATATAGAAAAAATAAGGCGGGCATGGTGGTGCATGCCTGTAGTCCCAGCTACTCGGGAGGCTGAGGCAGCAGGATTGCTTGAGCCCAGGAGTTTGAGGTTGTTGTGAGCGAGGCTGACGCCACAGCACTCACTCTAGCCTGGGCAACAGAGTAAGACTCTGTCTAAAAAAAAAAAAAAAAAATCCTATCAATAAGATAGAATTTTTGTCCCAACTAATTTGAAATTCCAAGTAAGATCACTTCAAGTTTAATAAATGACATTCTTCATTAACAGCATTTTTAAATGCATAGCCAAAACACCAGTCAACATCGTAACAAAACTTCCACCCGAGGATAGAAAAGGTCCCTGTCCAAACCAAAGCTACACATAAGCCTTACTGCATTAAAAAAAAAATCACCCTACCTGTTTGGACCGTGGTCTACCAGGAGAAAATTTTCTTTTGGTAATAGCTGGTTTACCCATGCCAATTTTTGGAGTGACTGAGATATATGTTGTTGGCAGGATGTTCCCAGCAGCAGAACCAAGAGTTGAAGGGTAACTGTGCAGCATTTCATGTGAAGGTAAGTCTGAGGACAGTGTTGGAGAGGAAGACACATTTGCCTTGCTTATGTCTGCTGATGATGAAAATGATGACTCTGACTCAGATGATAATTTCATAGATTTGTCTCCTCGACATGAACCATCTTTCACACAACTCTCAATTGCAGGAGTCATTTCAAAGTCCACAAATCCAGCAGGAAATTCAGAATGTTCTTTCTTTTCCATTTCCTCTTGTATCCTTTCTATAAGCAACTGTTTCTTAGAACATAATGAAGTACTTTCCTCATGTGGGGAAACGAAGGTTTCTGGTGGAACAACAGCAACGGACTCAATGGTTAATTTTGGAAGCCGCAATTCTTCTTTAGATACCACTGTTTTAGTTTCCTCTAACTGCAGCTCCTCTTGCTGCACAATGATCTGATGTGTAATGACTTCGATGTTTTCTGTCACTTCCATTTTGTCTTCATTTTGATCTTCATCACAAGTGTGCATCACTTTAGAAGACATTTCCATTTTTTCACTATTAACTTCATGAGAAGTCTGATTTTCCAATTCAGAATTCATTTTATTTGAGGATGATTCTATAAAATTCAGAATATTTGTTTTGTTAATGTATATCCGAATTTAAAAATTTCTAACTAGGAATACATTTAAGATGTTTGGTAAAACCATGACGTAAATCAGAAGATATTCATTCAAAAAGGTAATCATTAAGTTAATAAATACACATGATTTATGGATTAGAATCAGTCACAAACCACAAAAGGTTATAAAAACATGGTTTTAATAGGATATGATGTTTCACAATATAAATATTTAAAAATAGATTGAAAATTATGTGGGTAAAGTTACAATACTCACTTTACGGCTAGGAAAATGAAGATAAGTGATGTTATGTGATTGCTCAAGTTAAAAAGTGAATACTCCTCTAGAATGTAAAGATATTTTCCAATAGCAGACAACCAGGTACAACAAAGACTCAAGTAATAGGCACAGACAGAAAAGATTTACTAAACACCAAGACTTATCTTGCTTAACTGTACCTGCCAACCTAGCCAACACAATTTTTTGGAAATAACCCTTCTTCTTCTTATCTGCAACCTAAGACAGCAATCTTAGCAAGTCTATCAGAAATATATATAGTCACTGACTGATAAATTTTAACTAGTGTGTTAAACTTTTAACCCAATCTTACCTAATAATAAAGTTAGAGGTCCAAATGACATGAACCCTAAGTGGTTGTATAAAGTAAGACCACTGAAGACAAAAAGGAACTTATTCCAAATGCCCTCAAGGTAATTTTTAAGTTATGTTAAGACACTAATTTACTCAATTACTATTTACCAATCAGTGACTAAAATTTATCTATGTTCCAGTATCAGAATGAAATCTCACTTTTCATTCCTGCTTTACTGAAAGAATACAGGTAAGGATAAAGGAAAAACACCAAGTAACAGATCTGACAGGGCTAAACATTTTTATACACAAAAAACCTTTCTAGAGAAACTAACCTCCTTTAGATCCATTGTTAATTCTTTTCAAGAAAAAAATTACTTAACTAGCCGGGCGCGGTGGCTCACGCCTGTAATCCTAGCACTCTGGGAGGCTGAGGCGGGCGGATTGCTCGAGGTCAGGAGTTCGAAACCAGCCTGAGCAAGAGCGAGACCCCGTCTCTACTATAAATAGAAAGAAATTAATTGGCCAACTAATATATATATAAAATTAGCCGGGCATGGTGGCGCATGCCTGTAGTCCCAGCTACTCGGGAGGCTGAGGCAGAAGGATTGCTTGAGCCCAGGAGTTTGAGGTTGCTGTGAGCTAGGCTGACGCCACGGCACTCACTCTAGCCTGGTCAATAAGCGAGACTCTGTCTCAAAAAAAAAAAAAAAAAAAAAAAAAATTACTTAACTAAAAGATCTAGTTGCTGTAATGTGCATACGTATAACTGCAAAATGTCTTGGGGATAATTTACTTGAAAAGTTAATTTAATGGACAGTGACTTGAATCTGCATAGCAACCATAAAGGCATAATCACGTGACTCAACCAAATTAGACAACAATATGAACATATTGCTTACCAGAAGTGAGAAGACCATCTGTGTCAAGACTTTCTGGTGGATTACTCTTCTGTGGCTCTTCAGTGTGGACTTCAACTTCTATGAATAACACATTTATGGAATGTCTAGCAAGGAGTCAAAATTTCTCTAACACTGCTTGTCTTCACTTAACATCATTATGAATTATAACTTTTAACAAGAGTTGTTATATGTGAACTTAGCAAATTTCAAAATATCTCAGTGCCTTTTTATGTACACACTCGAACAATATAATTTAACATACACCTTTATATATACTACACCAAAGACTTTTGGATGAGCCTGTGATTATATTAGTTTGCCCCCAACACAGTCTCTCATTAATTCCAAGTCTTCAAATACAGTAATGACTATTTATTAATATGTATTACAAAAACCTTAACTGAAACACCATCAAAATAATTGGAATAACCCTCAAAAGGACCGCTGAGACAATCTAACACAATAAGTTTTCCATTATCTCAGCATGAACCATTTCATAATCAGCAACAACTCTGGTTAGCAATTACAAGTACAACTAAAGCAAGAAAATGACAAATTGATTTTTAATGAAAATCGCTTGATTCCTAAACAAAAATGCACTTATGATTAAATCTAGATAACAGCTGAATTACAAATATATGCATGTCATTTCTCCTATTAATTTCTACCTAAGATCATCTTGCTTAAAAAGTTATTCTCTTAACAATTTCCTAAGTGACTGTACCTTGGCTTTTACGCAGGGTACTCAAGTTTTAGCAAATATTCATCATATATACACATATATACACATATTCCATCATACAAACATTCTTACCATCTGGAACAATTCCAGGTGTGGACTCCTGACCATTGACATCTTTATTAACAGCTTGCTCCAAAAATACCATTTGGTCTTCAGGTCCTTCAACCTCCATCTCATTGTTATCTGAACAGAAAATTATTTATTCTTTAGCTCTGAATGAGTTTTTCAGTTTTGTTAAGTCAACAATTATGGCTTTGTTCTACTGAGGGTAAATTATCATAAAAAATGCTGGAAGTTTTTCTTCAGATTTTTCTCTTTTGAACCAAATATATACTTACATTTTAAAAAACATGAAAATTACAATAGATTAAAAGGACATTTCACAACTGTATACTGATGGCATCCTGGAAATGAAAGGCTAGTAATTAAGATGCTTTCACTCAAATCTCTTACAGATGATAAAATAGAACTTTTGTAAAAGTTGCACTTATATTGATGAAAATGAAAAACAATCTGGGAAGCAGATTTTTCTTACCTTTTAAGAATCTTGCCACTTTAACAGCAGGACACTATTAAAAACTTTCCATACCTTAACAGAATCTAGGGCACCAGAGGTGATAATTAACATTTAAAGAAGGATGTTACAAAAACTAAAACTTGCTTTGAGCAAAATAACCCAGATTATTTTGAACCAACTAGGTTTCATGTCCAAAGGTTGGGGAACTTCCAATGTTGGTCTAGAGAACACAAATGACAGCCTGAGCAACATAGCAAGACCAGGCCCTACAAAAAACTCAAAAATTGGCCAGGCAGGGTGGGGCATGCCTGTAGCGCCAGGT
The DNA here is from genome assembly GCF_040939455.1 of Microcebus murinus. Classification (NCBI taxonomy): domain Eukaryota; kingdom Metazoa; phylum Chordata; class Mammalia; order Primates; family Cheirogaleidae; genus Microcebus; species Microcebus murinus. The sequence continues at coordinate 99,064,340 of NC_134112.1, forward strand.
ACTTGGGAGACTGAGGCAGGAGGAGGATCACATGAGCCCAGGAGTTGGAGCCTGCAGTGAGCTATGATCACACCACTGCATGCCAGCTGGGGTGACAGAATACACCACTATCTCTTCAGAAAACATACACACTCACATGTACACACACACAAATGAAAAGCAAACTAGACATGGAATTCAAATATTAAGAGGATTGCTGTAAAGAAGCTATATTAGATTTTAGCCATCAGATTCAGAGATGACCAAGATAACAAGTTACATTTAAAGGCTGAGAAATGGAGAATAAGGCCGGACATGGTGGCTCACACCTGTAATCCTAGCACTCTGGGAGGCCTAGGCGGACAGATTGTTTGAGCTCTAGAGTTTGAGACCAGCCTGAGCAAGAGCGAGACCCTGCCTCTACTAAAAATAGAAAGAAATTAGCTGGACAACTAAAAAAGAAAAAAAAAATATATATATATATAATTGGCCACGCATGGTGGCGGATGCCTGTAGTCCCGGCTGTTTGGCAGGCTGAGGCAGGAGGATAGCTGGAGCCCAGGAGTTTGAGGTTGTTGTGACCTAGGCTGACGCCACAGCACTCTAGCCTGGGCAACAGAGTGAGACACTGTCTCAAAAAAAAAAAAAAAAAATTGAGAATAAAATGGTATCTGATACACAGTATTCCTTTATTATGATAAAAGTAACATACTGGTGACTGGTTAGCACAGCATTATAAAAAAATAAATATTCTCAAGTTTACCTGTAATGAGTTCAGCCATCTCCACTTCATCACCTGGCTGTAATGGATCCATCTCAGCTTCTAAGTGTTTACAATACATGCAGATATACTCTTCTTTGAGCTGAGAATCCAGTTCATGATCTGTTGGTTTGTCACATTCTAAGTGAACCCATCTGCAGTGATAAGTATATTTAAATAAAAATTTCTAAAGTCACGTTAATATCTAGGAAAAGAGGAGGCAATTGGTGAAAAGCCAGATATGAGAAGGGTTAATTAAAGATGAAAGAAGAAAGATTATAGGGGTCTGTAACTGCAAAGGTTTTTAAAAAGGAGCTGGCATTTATGGATGTCATTAGAGGTGTTGATGTATTTTTACTACCACATTTTTAAGATATTTCCTCTTTACTTTTCCCTCTTAGTGCTCATTTCTGGTCTGGTATCATCTTTTGCCCATTTATTTCCTCATGCCTTTGAAACTCACAATAATATAACTTAATTCAATCTATAAAGCACTCAGTAATGAAGGGACTACGGAAGAGATAAAAGCTTAGAAGCTCAAAGATACATGGTAGACCAAATGATCACATGGATAAAAGAATCAACAAGCAAACGGAAGTAAATGGAATAACTATATTTTCTTACCTTTTGCACATGTTACAATGAAGCATGTCTTTCTGCAATTCTGGATGACAGCACTTCCCACAGAAAGGACATAAGTTATCCTGTTGTTGGTAACAACTGTCACATATCAGGCAATTGTGATGCCACTGTGAACTAGACCGTGTGCCACACTCTACACATATTCTGCAATTCTAAACACCAGGAAAAATAAAAACAAAAACCAGTATGTTATGCATTTGTAAACGCAATTCTGATGTAAACCTTTTTAAAGTCAGTGAATCATTAGAGGATTATACATTAAGCTTTCATTTTCCCAACACCAATTTATACTTTTGAAAAAGCAGTTAGTTTTGAATGTCTCATGTGACCTCACAAAATCTGCAGGAAAATGTAAAAAGGGAAAGGGACATGTAGGAAAACATGAATGTGAAAGAAAGAAAACCAAGAACACAGCAACCCAAACGTCAAAACAGAACCATCCCAGGATCAGGAATAAGTTTTGTGGAGTTAAGTCTACTCAACCCACTACTGCGGAAAGCCAAATGGTGCTAATACAGTATTCTGCTCGCTTCGTGGTAGATTAGGAATTACAAACAAGGACTCTCACTAAATAGCATGACCCACTCTACGGAACTTGGTGTTTGAAAATAATCACTCTACATCAAAATCCAATGATGGCTCCTCACATTTGCAGAATAAAGAGTGGCTCTATCTTTACCAAAGTAGAACTGTTTATAAAGTATAATACAAGGCCAACCAAATCCTTTTCTGTGGTTATGAGCTAGTCGGTCTTAAAATCCTGGGCACACGGCCAATAGGTTGTGGGGCTCTCATCACCCACCCTCACTTGCCAAACTAAAACACGAATAAAAAGTAACCCTCATTTTGAGCTGTTGGGTTGATATAAAAGGGATGAACTCAAAAAGATAAACATGCAGGAACCATAGATCTGCTAGTTTTATACATTAAAAATGGGCCAGGCGCGGTGGCTCACGCCTGTAATCCTAGCACTTTCGGAGGCCGAGGCGGGCGGATTGTTCAAGGTCAGGAGTTCGAAACCAGCCTGAGCGAGACCCCATCTCTACCAAAAATAGAAATAAATTAATTGACCAGCGAAAAATATATATACAAAAAATTAGCCGGGCATGGTGGCGCATGCCTGTAGTCCCAGCTATTCAGGAGGCTGAGGCAGTAGGATCGCTGAGCCCCGGAGATTGAGGTTGCTGTGAGTCAGGCTGACGCCACGGCACTCACTCTAGCCTGGGCAACAAAGTGAGACTCTGTATCAAAAAAAAAAAAAAAAAAGAATGCACTAAACAATACTGATGGAAAAATCCTAAATAAAATATTATCAGACTCTAATACCACATTAAGAAAATAATAGCTGGGTGCAGTAGCTCACACCCATAATCCTAGCACTCTGGGAGGCCGAGACTGGAAGACTGCTTGAGCTCAGGAGTTGGAGACCAGCCTAAACAAGAAAGAGACCATGTCTCAACCAAAAATAGAAAAAATTAGCTGGGCATGGTGGTGCGTGCCTGTAGTCCCAGCTACTCGGGAGGCTGAGGCAACAGGACCAATTGAGCCCAGGAGTTTGAGGTTGCAGTGAGCTATGATGATGCCACCGTACTCGAGCCTAGGCAACAGAGTCTCAAAAAAATAAAAATAATACTAAACTATGTCTAAGTGAGGTTTATACAATACAAGGATGTTGAATATTTAAAAATTTATTTATAAAGTTTAACATATTAATAGATCTAAGGAGAAAAATATTTCAGTAGATGCTTAAAAAAGTCCTTGGGGGAAAAATCGAAACCCATCCCTAATTTAAAAAAAAAAAAAAAAACCTATAAAAGTGGATAGGTATTCTCTAACGTAATCACCAAAACTACTTCAAAGGCAACATATTATATGAGGATACTCTAGATTGATTCAATTCCTACTAAGGCCAGGAACAAAGTAAGAATGCCTACTATCTCCACTATTTTAACATGGTTCTAGAGCCAATGTAAACATTGAAAGAAATGAAAACACAGGATAAAACTAGGAAACGAAATATAACTATTTGTAAATGACAAGATACTATACTTGGAAAATCCTAGAAAATTGATCATAAATTCAATAAAAGAATTCAACAAATTAGTAGGACATAAAATTAGCATGCAAAAGTCAATAGAGGGGTGGGCATGGTGGCTCACGCCTGTAATCCTAGCACTCTGGGAGGCCACGGCAGGTGGATTGCTCAAGGTCAGTAGTTCGAGACCAGCCTGAGCAAGACAGAGACCCCGTCTCTACTATAAATAGAAAGAAATGAACTGGTCAACTAATATATAGAAAAAATTAGCCAGGCATGGTGGTGCGTGACAGTAGTCTCAGCTACTCGGAAGGCTGAGGCAGGAGGATTGCTTGAGCCCAGGAGTTTGAGGTTGCTGTGAGCTAGGCTGACACCACAGCACTCACTCTAGCCTGGGCAACAAAGTGAAACTATGTCTCAAAAAAAAAAAAAAAAAAGTCAATAGAATTTACATATAAATTACGAAAGAATATAGTGAATGAGAAAGCCCCATTTTAACAGCAACAAAATAAATATTTAATAAGCTTAAGACATGTTCAAAATCAATATGAAAAAATCTATAAAACACCCAAAAGACACAAAACTAGACTTCAACAAAAGACATCTCTTTTCTTGTTTAGGACGTCTTGACATCATCATGAAGATGCCAATTCTCCCTAAATCAATTAATAAATTTAATGTGATCCCAATAAAATTTACAATGAGCTACATAAATGTAATGGAGCTAGATAAATTGATTCTCAAGTTCATATGGAAAAATAGAATAGCTAAGAAACATGTGAAAAGGAAAAGCTCTGAAGGGGACTGACATTACCAGATACTACAAAGCCTCTATAGTTAAAACACTATGGTATTGGTGCACAAACAGACAAGTCAGTGGAATAGAAAAGAAGTTCCAGATATAAAACCAACCTGATCTAAAACTCTTAATATATAATCTCAAGTCATGGGGGCAAAAAGACAATCTTTCTAATGAATAGTTTTTAAAAAAGTGAATGGCCAATTTGAAAAAAATACACCATACACAAACATCAACTCCAAATAGATTAGATATCTAAATGTAAAAAATAAAACAATGCAAATCCTAAAGAATATATGAACTGAACTGCTCTACAACCTCAGTGTAGAGAAAGGCTTTCTAAATGACTCAAAAATCCAGAAGAAATAGAAGACTGATAAATCTGACTACATAAAAATAAACTTCTGCATGGCAAAAAAAATAACAGCAGTAAAGTAGAAAAGACAAATAAACTGAAAAAAAAATATTCGCATCATAACACAGCTAAAGGTCTCATATTTATAAAGAATTCTTAAATCGGAGAAGATATACCAAAATCTTCAGTAACAGGCCAAACACATGAAAAGACAATTCACAAGAAGAAATAAAAACTGACCCTTAAACGTAAAAAAATGATCTTCACTCACAAGAGAAATAAAAATTAAGGCCGGGCGCTGTGGCTCACGCCTGTAATCCTAGCTCTTGGGAGGCCGAGGCGGGCGGATTGCTCAAGGTCAGGAGTTCGAAACCAGCCTGAGCAAGAGCGAGACCCCGTCTCTACTATAAATAGAAAGAAATTAGTTGGCCAACTGATATATATATAAAAAATTAGCCGGGCATGGTGGCGCATGCCTGTAGTCCCAGCTACCTGGGAGGCTGAGGCAGAAGGATCACTCGAGCCCAGGAGTTTGAGGTTGCTGTGAGCTAGGCTGACGCCACGGCACTCACTCTAGCCTGGGCAACAAAGCGAGACTCTGTCTCAAAAAAAAAAAAAAAAAAAAATTAAAACTACATTCAGATACCATTTTTCGCCCATAAGATACACCAACATTCAAAAGCTGAATGAGACTTCCTTGGTAAAGACAGGAAAAGAACTTCTCTCATACATACATTACTGGCAGCAAAGCAGAGTGCCACAAGCCCCATGAAAGGGAACTTAACATCTAATAAAACTAATTAATAATGCAAATGTAATGCAAAATACTGGAAACTACCTAAATATCCATAGGATATTGGTTGAATAAACTATAGCACAGATACACAATGGAGTATTGGGCAGCTGTTTAAAAGGTGAATGTGAAGATCTCTACGAACTAATACAAAGTGATTTCCAGATTATATTACATGAAAAAAGCAACATGCAAAAGTCCATGTACAGAACACAACCTTCATTTCAATGAAGTAAAAGAGAGCACAAATATATCTGCTCATTCTCAGGGGAAAAAAATACAAGGAGGATAAACGGGAAAACAATATAGTTACTTCTAAGAGATATAAGTGACAAACAGGAGGAGTGACAATTCTCTAAGTAGAACTTTTCATACAACTTTGACTTTTGAAAGTATGTTAATATCCTATAAGAAAGGTAAATAAAACCTATTCCTAAAAAAAAAAAAACAAAAAAAAAAACCTATTCCTGATAGCCAGCTGAAGGAGATTTGCTTTTTGGATTCAGCAGCTGAAAAATGTGCTCCAGAAGCAATGAGCACACCTAGCACCCATTCCCCACTAAAGAGCCTGAGTACATACTGATAGTAGACTGGTTCCAGGGTGGAGGTAGGGAGGAATAAGATGAGCTTAGAACATCTTGTTATATCAAAAAAAATTTTTAAAAAGAAGCGTTCAAATAAATGGTAAGGGAATGACACAAGGACATAAGAGCCAGCTTGAAGGAGCAGACGATGGAAAATAAGGAACAATTTAAGCACAAAAATAATTAGGTAATAAATTATAAATTACTGAAAATGGGAATTCATGAGTTAATAATAAATAAGTTTAACATGTGGAAGAAGGGAGAGTTGCTGCTTACAACAGAAAGCAGAGGGCTGACTGGTAAGTGTGGAAGAAGTACTAGAGTTGGCAATGTATCATTTTGCAACCAACAAGTCAAAACGGCATCAGGCAATGGTGTATCTTCATGGTCATAAAGTGTCTCCTCACATACTGTTTTATTAGATGCGGGAGGGGGGGTATTTAAACAGCCTGACCAGGTGATTCCTAAGAGGGCAGATGAGCACTGTGATACAGCTGTGATACCCTGAGGACACATCATCACAGGAGGTATGCAGTATTCTGGCCAATAATGCACAACTCTCAATCTAATAGTAAGGGAATATTAGACAAATATAAAATGAGGGAAATTCTATTTGGAAAAACAAAAAGAGGTTTATGGAGAAGAACTCTATTCTTCAAAAATATCAGTGTCAAAAAGACAAAGAAGGGCTCAGGAAATCTTCCAGATTAAAGGAGGTTTGTAATCCCAACACTTTAGGAAAACAAGGTAAGAGGATCACTTGAGGCCAGGAGTTCAAGAAAGCCTAGGCAAAACGGTTAGACCTTGTCTCCTATTAAAAAAAAAGGCAAAAGAGACATGACAACTAAATGCAATATCTATTCTTAGATCAGTTCCCAGTGGGGGGGGGGGGTTTGCTATGTGGGACATTAGATAAAGAGACATAATTGAGTATGGAGAGCAAATGAGATGAAAATATGTATTGGTGTAAATTTATGAAGCTAACAATAGTACTGTAACTATGTTAGAATATCCCTACTGTTGGCCGGGCGCGGTGGCTAACGCCTGTAATCCTAGCACTCTGGCAGGCCCAGGCGGGCGGATCACTCGAGGTCAGGAGTTCGAAACCAGTCTGAACAAGAGCAAGACTCCCGTCTCTACTATAAATAGAAAGAAATTGATTGGCCAACATATAGAGAAAAAATATGCCTGGCATGGTGGCGCATGCCTATAGTCCCAGCTACTCAGGAGGCTGAGGCAAGTAGGATTGCATGAGCCCAGGAGTTTGAGGTTGCTGTGAGCTAGCCTGGGCAACAAAGTGAGACTCTGTCTCAAAAAAAAAAAAAAGACAAAAAAAGAATATCTCTACTGTTGGGAAATAACACTGAAATATTTAGGGGTGAGAGGGGCACAGTGTAACCTGTCCTCCTAGGATCGGGGTGAGGAGACACAGATACCCACATACAGAAGGAAAGAAGGCATGCACAATGATAACGAAATGCAGTGAATCTAAGTAAATGGCAGATGGATATTATTTTCATTTTTTCAACTTTTAAAGGTTGAACTATTTCCAAATAAAATCATTTTTAAAATGTATAATATATAGACAAACAGGCGCTCTTGAGAGAGAAATAGGAAAAAGAAATCTACTTGACAATGATATACAACAAAGATCCTGAAAAGATCACCGCCACTAGACTCACGCCCCCTTACGGCACACCCAACTGCCCCAGCAACTCCAGCCTCCAGCACAGTGAAAGCCACACACAGTAAGCCCTCAAATGTTAAATAAATGAGCAAATTATGACTAAAGACTACAGAGAACTATGGAAGAATGTAACAGCACAGGAAGAGGATCATTCTTCAAACTGTTCAGAGGATAAAGCTTCCTATGAACAACTCCACGATGATTGGGTATTCACTCTGCATTGGTCATTATGCTAGGCACGCTACATCTCTTGGTCAAATCCAACAACGCTGTGAGGCAACTGCTATTAACATTCTATACACTGACTTAGGGAAGTCAAATTACTAGCCATAGATCATGTATGTGGTAACTGAAAAAGCTGGAACTTGGTTCCACAGCCCGATTTTAACAACCATACTATAGTGCCTCCAAAGAACAGAAAAGATTAAGTATGCATTCGGATTCTAAGAATTATAATCCTGTCACTCTGAAAAAGAATAGATTATTAGAGAGCAAATTAGTAATAGAGCAGACAAAAGGGAAGTCAGAACAAGCTAAAACACCCAGAATTTGCTAGAAATTCTACAAGATAATGAAAAATGTAACTAAAAAGATAAAAACATCACTTTTCCAGACCTTCAAATGAGCCTGACTGGAGACTGATCGATGCTCAACAAGTTCCAGGTAAAGCTAATTATTGCAAAATCACTATCAGACACACCCTGGAAGCAAACCAAGATCCTGAAATTTTCAAGCAGAAAAAAGGATTATGATGAACTAAATTTTTTAAAAAAAGATTCTTCTTCTATGATACCAAAAACTGGGGAAGCTCTGGGGAAAAAAATGTTTTCAGAGTATTAAAAAGAAAAAGTTGTAATACAAAACATCATACCAAACCAAGTTGTTGTGGTGGTCTGACAGGAAGTCTCTTGTAGATATGTAGGATTTCAGAAAATAGACCATTTTTTAAAAATATTAACACTAGTCAAGTGCAGTAGGGAGAAGGAGGAAAGGAGTAAAACAAGGAGTTCAATCTCTAACTATAACCAAGAATTCAAAAGTTGAGGATGAAGTTGGAATTAGCAGAGGAAACATTTTCTTGCAATGAAAAAGTGACAAGGTTTATGGCCTGGGTTGATTTAATCAAGTCAAAGAGGAAAAAGGAGAAGCAAAAACTTTGCTTTCAATGGGGAAAAGAGAAAATTTCTATTTTTCAACACCATTTACAGTCATAAAAGATTCTGAATTGCAAATCATTGCACACAGTAAAAGAAATAGAAAAAGGAAATTAAGAGAACAATTTTGCCTTAAAATAGCCAAGTATTTCAACTGCCAGTCTAAATAGTTCTATCAAACCTTTTGAAAGACATTTAAAACAACACAGAAGAATGCAAAATAAAAAGATGTGAAAAAATAACATTCAACTGGTAAACTAACACCTGTGTGTGGCCATAGTGCCACGCAAAATATCTTGTGCCCTCCCAGAAGTCATTAGACCACATAAAGAATAATTTTTTACTGATAAAAAGCACAATATATTAACACTGGCCTGACCTACTTGGTAAACAACAGTCACAAAATGTTTTATTAAAAAAATAATAGGAGAAACTGATAGGAGCAATTTTAGTGGCCAATTTTATCAATTTGTTGAAGCAACTAGTCAGAAAATAAAAGGATTTCATCTAACTAAATTAATAAACATATGCTACACCTTTAAAAAGTCACTTTCAAGTATTAAAGCATTTGTTAAAAAAATCCTACACTGGTTAAATTCCAATTAAATGCAATTAAAGCAGAAATCACCATGCTTCAGCACAACTTTAAAAAAGAAGCTATTTGGTCAGGTATGTTAAATTTTCAATAAATTTGGTTGCAGCCATAGATATAATCAAAGGTTATTTTATAGTCTTAAATATTATTTTACCTTAGGAGAGGCAAAAAAAAATGAATTACGAATTCAACTTCATATTCCAGAAAAGTAAAAAGGTAAACAGAGGCATGAGTAAATATAAAAGTATAAATAAATACACAAATCTGTCAAACAGCAGGACTTTTTCCTTAGCCAGAAAACCAAGCTTGAGAAGCACCTCCTCATTCAGCCAGGTAAGGAACCTGAGAAAGCAGGCCCAAGGTCCTCACAGTTCTTCAGCCCTCAAGCACCACCTCCCAGGCAGCCAAACCAGAGCACAGTTACCCAGAGGCTCTTTGCTCCCCAGGTGAGAAGGTTCTCTCCCCTCAATCCCCTCCACTTGGCCACTGCATAATAGAACTCATTGAGGACAGCCTTAGAACCTGGTGAGCTCTGCTTCCTGTGCCAGGTGCAAATACTCACTGGCAGGGCTGGAGTGTAGGTATGCATTCTCCCAGCCCCTCCCTGGGACCTGTAGCTCTGCTGACATTGTCCTCTTCTTGAGGGCCCTCCACCTCCTCACTTGAAAAGACATTTGAAATGCACTTGAAAAGGTAGTTCCAAGGAGGGCAAGGATGCCCAGGCCTGATCAAGATCTGGGCCTCCCCCTCCCGCAGGCCACCTCACCCTTCCTAGCTCCAGGAAAAACTCCACTCCTACTGACCCCAGCAGCCCAGGAAGCCTAAGCTTGGAAGCCACCTAAAACACCTTGGATTCCAGGACTGTCTCTACTACCCCCCACTCCATTTCCACCCCCACCCCCACAACCTCTGAATACCACACCCTAGATGGGAAGAAGCTGAGTTAGTTAATAAGTTCATAACAGCACTCTTGTTTATATAGCCCAAAATTGCAAACAACCCAAATGTTCACCAACAACAGGTGATTGAATAAACAAATTGTGGTATCTCCACCACTCTGTAATAAAAAAGGAATCACTATTGATCTGTGCAACAATATGGATGAATCTTCAAAATAATTACATTGAATGAAAGCTGCCAGGCCAAAAAAAAGGGTATATACTATACAGGACATTTATATAAAATTCTAGAAAGTGAACACTAATCTATAGTGAAAGAAAGCAAATGGGAAGGCAGAAGGGTTTGAATAGCCAGGAAGAAGGGAATGCCAGGAGGCACTAGGAAACTTTTGGGGGTCATGACTATGTTTATTATCTTGAAGATGATGGTGGTTTCATGGGGATAAACATTATCAAATTACAGACTTTTAATTTGTGCAGTTTACTGTATGTCAATTAATAAAGCTGTTTTGTAAAAAGTTGATGGTAATAGATTTGAATAGGTATCCGATTTGTCCGCTCTCTATATAAAACATACAAAGGATATTTTTCTTAAAAAAATAAACAACTTACTTTGCATTTCCAGCCATTGGTTGGTACTGATTTCATAACTGGTTGAAGACAAAAAGTATGATACCCTTTGTCACACGTATCACACACTAGCATCTTGCTATCTTCTCCCGATTGTCTAAAAAATAAGATAGCATTAATGATGCCTTATCTTTAAACTTATGTTTTGTAACATAAGTAGTCATGAAAATAATCAGTCCTGGGAACTGCACAGTTCATAAATCCCTCAATATGCTTCATCTGCACAGATGATAGAGGCAACCCCCTACAGTGGGTCCCTAAAGGATTATCCGCACTCTGCGCTCACCTATGGTTAACTTCCTTTAGTCATTTTAGGATTCCTACAAAGGAGGAGAGGTTAAGGCAAGAAGAATAACCTCTGATCTTTACTTTCTAAACATCTGATACCCACCCTGCTAGGGGGAAGGAACTGTAACTGCTAGGTGATACTATGTGGAAAGGAACAGATCTTGGCACGCTGAATTGGAAAGATGTCATATAATGTAAAGAGGATCAGATTTGGCACCACAACTGTATTTGTATTCAGATTGTGGTTTTCTAGCTGTGCCACTCTTAACAACTTAGATTTTAGTTCTCTGAGTTTCAGGTATAAAATGGGAGTAATAATCAAAGATTACTGTGAGAACTGAATATAATTCTGGTTCAAGAGCTTAGAATGTCCATTAAGCAATAAGTACTAAATAATATGGATTTTAAAATAACTGTCATAATTATTAATAATTATGGAAAATTATAATTGAAAACCTAAAACCTTTCTCTAAACATTCTCCTGCCCCCAAAGATTGGGCCTCTGACTTACAACTCAATCTCTGCCTTGATTTGTGGCTATTAATTACTCTCAGAAACTATGAATTTAATTCGGGGAGGGGGGCAGGAAGAAAAATGGGGAATGCAAGAAGAGTTGAGAGTGGAACCTCTGAATAAAACCTGGGGCTACACAGAAGTAAACAGGAAAATGGGTCAGTTGGCCTCCAGTTATTCAGTTCAACAAACTTCATATAAAGTTGTATATTTTCTCTCTTTAGCTACAAAAAAAGATCTTGGAGGACAAGCACTGTTTCTTCAAGTTCTCTTATTTCTTCCCAAGAAACTGACAGCAGATACAATATATCAAATAAATGTTCACTGATATTTTATCTAATTTTTACCAAAATATGAAGGTACATGGTCCTATTTATTCCACATAACTCTGGACATAATTTCTGCTGGTTACAAAAATTCTAACTTGTAACCAATTAGAAGAATGCTGAAGATGCTGCTAACATTCCCAAATTACCATGCTAATTAGAATCCTAGGGGAGGGTAAATCACAGAAAAGATCAGAGAAATGATCAAGGGATGGAATACAACAATAGGAAAAGAGGACTCCATTACAGCTGTTTAAATGCCACAAAATATTTCATTTTAGAATTATAGAGACCAGATCTACTGAAGGTAGCTGTCTTACAGACAGATATAGATACAAATTTTATTAAAACAATAGTCTTAGTAGAAAGTGCCCTTCCTGGATGAAAATCTAAACACATCACTGATTTTTTTGACTCAACTCCAATAACTAATATCTGTCATCAGAGGTTTGTTTTCCTATTAAATCTCCTCTCCGGTCCCCCTCAAGAAAAGCTGCCTTATTTTACTAATGGTTATTTTAAGTTGTTAATAACATTTATATAAAAATTGTTGGCAAATTTAAATTAGCTTTTTAGGCAACCAGAGGAATTTAAATTATCAAAATTAGTTTTGTTTAGACTTGTTTCAAAATAATATAAATGTTAAGTAATTATTTAAGGTATGATGAAGTCAGTTTGAATGAATATACCTGCAATATGAACAACTTTTATCATATTACACAAACCTTAAGCACCTAATAATGGGGGCTCTCTTAAACTCAATACATACTTTTGAATTGAAATTAAAACTTACTTGCAGTTCTGGCACACTTTGCATTCAGGACATTGCCAACCTGCACGTTTTAATGGAGTAACCGCTATATCCAGGCACATTCCATGATAGTGCTGACCACAAGTAGTACAAAAGAACTGATCTAAGAGGTCTCCCGGGCTGTCGCACACTGCACAGTTTGCATCTTCCTTTGCTATAATTAACAGTAAAACAATGAAATCGTTGTATAAGAATTTAATATTTTTTCTGACTTTACAGTTTAAAATCACTTGAAGGGAATTTACATGGTAAACCTTTCAGACATTTGAAGTTATCCACATTGAACTGATATCAAATCAGTATGAGGTCTCAATAAAAACACTGTAGTGTATTTAACCTAAATTTAACCACATTAAAATTAATCATATCGTTTGTGATTATTTGTGCCTACATCTACTTGCAATCATAAGCAGTAACTTATTTAATTTTATATTCCTAATGCCAATAATAATGCTGGGAACCTAGTTAATCTCAATATGTGCTTGCTAGAAAGAACCAAACAAGGAAATATCAATTGAGAGACACTTTACAGTGTAAAATAAACATTGTGTTTGGATGTTGAATATATTTTGAAATTACAAAATCAGGTAAGTCAAGAGGCAAAATTAAGAAGTGTTAAAACCAATTAGACTAAGATGCTTCTTAAGCATAAACAGACTATTTAAATCAAATAGTCAGGTTTTTTATTACTGGAAAATGTCTTATGTAAGAGAACATTAAAAATAGAAACTGTATTTTTAAACACAAATACATTACTTCATATACTAAATTTATATTCCTCTTTATTAACTTCCAGTCATAAAAACATTAAAATCCACATAATTATGGACATCATCTATCCCTAAAATGTAGATTAAAAGAAAATGTACTAACAGTTCTTTTACTATCTAAAACAAAAAAAAAATGTAAGAATAAACTACCTTGCCAAATACACAGGTGAACTCATGTGTATTATAAGAAGGAAAATAATACCTTCTAAAATCAAACCAATTTTAGATGATTTTATATATATATATATGCCTATGTCTAACAAGTACCACAAAGTATATGAACCTTTTTTATTCATTTGATTTTTGAAGATTTGGGCAGTCCTATCTATAAGCACTTTCTACTTTCTTTCCCAGCTAAGCATCTTAGAACAGAGTAATAATATATTCCTTTTAATCATACCAGGAGTCAGCAAACTTTTTCTGCAAAGGGTCAAATAGTAAATATTTTAGGCTTTGTGAGCCATAGCAGTCTATGTCCTATAGACTTTATTTTTATTTACAGTCCTTTAAAAATGTAAAAATAATTCCTGTGAGGGCAGTAACAAAAACAGGCTCAGGAATTTGGACTGCAGGCTGGACCCCTGACTTATACTTCAAAGGCTGGCTCAGCACCCACCATCCCTCTCAAGCTATTTGGAGGAGGCTGCCAATGACCCCAGGAAAGCCAAGGGTTACTTTTTAGATCTAGCCTTATTTGCATTTGACATCATTTACATCACTAGCCACCCCCACAATAAGATTTTCCTTTTCTTGGCTTCTATGATGGCAACTTTCTCCTCATTTCTCCCTAGGTTTCCCGTACTTTCATCTCATCCACCTTTTTTCGTTTTTATATCTCCACAATCCTAAATGCTGGAGTTCCTTGGGATTTCATCTGTTCTTTCTTTCTAATTCCCTGTGGTTTCCCTGTGATCACATCATATCTCATGTCATAAAACGCCACCATGACTCCCAAATCTCTATTACTAGCCCCAGAATTCTAAACTCCAAACCTTTATTTTCAAGACTTACTTGAGCTCAATAACCAGAAGTTCTAAAAATATTCAAATTCAACAGCTCTAAAATGAAACTTAAAAGAAAAAAAAACCCCAAACATCTTCCTTTTTTCTTAAGAATAGGAAACTTTAGCATCATTGTTGGCTCCTAACTCAGCCCTGACCAACACATCCAACCAAATACCAAATCTTATTTATTAAACTTTCTATACATCATTCTTCCCTTATTGGCACAGTTAGTTTCTCATAATTTGTTTTGATAATTAAAGCATCTTCTGATTGGACTCATCCCCCTTGTGTTCCTGACCTCCTCTCCAAATCATCTTCTATACATCCAGAGCAATCTTTCAAAAATGTAAATCCAATTGTTAAGCTCTGCTTAAATTACAAATCCATAAATACCTCCTTTTCACCTAAAAGAAAAAAAATCATTATTTTCTAGTATGGGGCAAAAAGGCCTTTACCTTCCTTTCCAACTAAATCTCAGAACCACCATTTCCTGATCACAGCAAGCAGCTAGCTGTGCACCTAACACAACATACTATTCAATGCCTGTCTTTTGTTCAATGCCTCTCTTTTGTCTTCTGTTTCCTCTACTTGAAATTCTGTGCCCTTGTGTTCCCTGCCCATTCCAAAAAGGCCTTCAACTGCTCTGACATATTTCTTGAATACCTATTAGCACACCCAAATACCCATTTAAGTTGTTGAATATTCCTTTTCCCCATATGCTTAGAAGAAACTTCTATAGGCTGGGCCCAGTGGCTCACACCTGTAATCCTAGCAATCTGGGAGGCCAAGACATGAGGATGACTTGAGGTCAGGAGTTCCAGACCAGCCTGAGCAAAAGTGCAACTGTCACTACAAAAAACAGAAAAATTAGCCAGACACAGTAGCATGCACCTGTAGTACCAGCTACTTAGAAGGCTGAGGCAGAGGATTGCTTGAGCCTAGAAGCAAGGCTGCAGTGAGCTAAGATCCTGCCACTGTACTCTAGCTGGGGCAACAGAGCAAAAATGTCTTAAAAAAAAAAAAAAGAAAGAAAGAAAGAAACTCTGTTATATAATCCATTAATCACAATACAATACCATGAACCTTGAAGGACAGGGACTTGGATGTTGTCTTTTTAATTTTGTAACCCCAACTGCCTAATATGAATCAAGCATTATTAAATATATTTTTAATTAAGGACTTATTTCTAAAACTCACTTTTAAATGGCCCTTTAATTGATAAGTATTTAAAATAAATCATTAATCTAAAAATGGAAGTGCCATAGATTAGTTCATTTTTTATAGAAAGGACATAATAGGGTATATTTGTCTTAATACTAAAATAATGGCACTATTTACCATTTCAAAATATATACATTTAAAAATTAATCTTTGTTTTTTGCCTCCTCTAAAAACTTTTAGAAATTGGGGAAAATACTAAACTAATTATCAGATGCTCAATTCGCCTTTCTATTATACTTTCCAGGAACACTGTCTGAAATGCTTCTGTGAAACTTCCTAGAGCTTGCTCCTACGACACTTCAAATTGCCTTGATAGCTATTAGCCACATGTGGCTCTGAGTGAAATGAAATATGATTAGTTCAAGTTGAGGTGTGCAGTAAATATATTTTATGCACACTGAATCCCAAAGATTTAATACAGGAAAAATATTTCAACATATTTTATGTTGAATGCCTGTTAAAATATTAATATTTTGGATATATTATATTAAATAAAATATGTTATTAAAATTAATTTCAACTGTTTCCTTTTAAGACTACTAGAGAAATTAAAATTCCTCACATTATATCTGTATTGCACAGCAGTGTTCTATACAAGAGAGCCCACTCGGCAAAAAGACAACTATCACTGTTGTATTGTACAATGGTCTCCAGCAATTCCTTAATGAAAATCCTGTCAAGTTATTTGATGACTATGGATCATTGGTAATAAACTAGTCAAAGAAAAACATCCATATAATACATACAGTCCAAAAAATTCATTATGCAGTATGTAAAAATCAATAATAGAAAAAAGTACTACACAAAAAGAAATGAGATTGCTTCCAAACTTCTCCCCAGTCAGGGAAAAGATACATGGAGATATACTAAAACAGCCTTTTGGAGGTTATGTATAAGAAGATGATATTACTGGATAGCCTTGGTGCCACATCAAAAATAAGTATATACACATACATATATCTTTGCAAGCCACAGAGACATTAAGTTTGAAGCAATTATCCACTAAGTGAAATTTTTCTTTAAGCAGTTGGAAAAGTAGAATGAGACTGTTTGAAACACTAAAGCTAAAGGTAATTTAAGAGAGGACAGGAATAAAATTCAGATCTATTTAGCTCCAAAGTTGAGGCTCGTAAGAACTAATCAATATTGACTAACTCCTAAGCAAACTTTACTATTAGCCAATGAAGATGAATACCTGAGTAAACACAAAAGTAGAAAGGAAAGTGCCAACAGAGGCATAGAATTTAGAAACTAAATGAAATAAGGGGAACAAGGTTCTTGCGACAAAAGTGCGGGAGAAAACAGAAGGATACTCTTTGGAGAAGATCATTTCCAAAGTGATAGCTGTGAAAAGAGAAGAGACAAAAGAAAAGACAAAAACACTGAGCTTAAATTAGAAGGGAGCTTATCATAGATCCTTAAACTTGGTAAAACTGGAACATCAAAAGTACTGTTTAAAAGTCCAGACAACAGATAAAAATAAAAGTGCAACAAAAGTCAAACTGCTGTCATACAGTATCAAGTTAAGAAAGTTTAACTGAGCACAGCTTTCTAACTTCCATCAATATTAGAAGACCTATCATCTACCAGTTTTCACAACTGTGCAGTATACTTTACTTTTTCGTTCTAGAAATAAAAAGTAAAGCATGGCTATCATCCAAAGAGTATGGTCAATATAGTTGGCAGACAGATAAGAAAGAAATTTCAGGGTATCAGAAAAGGAGCAGGGCTCAGCATCAAGAGATACAAACATAACCAAGGAAAAGAGGCTGGAGGTCAAGCTTAAGTGAAGTAAAAGGAGTTAAAACTAAGTGATGAGAGTAAATACACTGAGGAATGGATTAAGATATATAGCATTCCCATGTCTAAACCCTGCAAAGATTTACTTCCCTTTCCTGACTGAATAATAGCCAAACTCCTCCTTTTGCTTGTAAGGCCTCTGTGATACAGCCTTTGTTCATCCTGATGCTGTACCTACTATTCACCTAGTAGACTAGTATGTTTCAAGTACAATGACTGCTCATGAATCATGATAAGCTCATTTCTCAAGGTCTGTGTCATAGTTGTTCCCTCTCCTCGGAATATTCTTTCCTCTGATCTTGCACGGCTGGCTCCTTTCAGCTTTCCTACTCAGAAAGTATGTCTGGTTACATCTCCTATATGGATACTTAGTGTTAAATTTCCAGACAAAGTTAGTGTATCCTTGTATCATCATGAAAATAATGTTGGAACCATGACATTTACCTATGACAGAACACCCTAAAAATATTTTCTGATGAAAATCGTGGCCTTGTTCACAGAAACTCTATTTGGTAGGATTTCTTTCTAATGAGATCCACGGTTTTGTTACATTTTTCAACTTTCATAAAAAGATGTCAGTCAGTCTTGCTCCTAACTTAGCCAACTATCATGAAACACTGATCTGCACTTACACAGCAACAGAAAGTACATGTAGTCAATATGTATAATTATTCTAACTTGAGCCTTAGATAGGAGATAAAATAGGTACCTTTTAAAAAGCAATTAAGGCCAGGCGCGGTGGCTCACGCCTATAATCCTAACACTCTGGGAGGCCCAGGCGGGCGGATTGCTCAAGGTCAGGAGTTCAAAACCAGCCAGAGCAAGAGCCAGACCACGTCTCTACTATAAATAGAAAGAAATTAATTGGCCAACTAATATATATATAAAAAAAATTAGCCGGGCATGGTGGCGCATGCCTGTAGTCCCAGCTACTCGGGAGGCTGAGGCAGGAGGATTGCTTGAGCCCAGGAGTTTGAAGTTGCTGTGAGCTAGGCTGACGCCACGGCACTCACTCTAGCCTGGGCAACAAAGCCAGACTCTGTCTCAAAAATAAAATAAATAAATAAGGCAATTAATATATACAAGGCACAATGCCATGTGATTTCCATTAATTGTTGTCATTTAACGCTCATAACAACACTATGATTTAAGATATCACCATCTTAAAAACAAAAAGTTACACACTTGTGCCAACACACACAATTAGGATAGGTAGAAATATTTATGAAAGATTTCATGAAGACATCAATATACCCTACCTGCAATGTTCTCTAAATTATATCCTTGGATGAAGAGAGATGGTCAGAAAGCTATGTATTTAGAACGTATTGTTTAATATTCCCAAGGAACAGAATTTTATCGGCTGGGCTTTGTTTTATACTACTGACTTAGTTTGAGGGCTGTTATAAGAAATAGCCCTGTGGGATTGGTTTTTTTATATTACAAAGTCTACTTTAAGACAATTTTTCACAGCAATATATAGTATCAAGCGAATTCTTGTTATATATACTCCAAATAAGGTTAAGTGTTCATATTTCCTTGTGTTGAGTGCTGCAAAGGTCTAGGGACAAATCTGTGATTATGTCTAGGAAGTATACATTTTGGTTATCAGTCTCACCATTACCTTAATATTTATTCTATCTGTATTTTCCATGGCCAAATTCCCTTACTTATTTTTAGATTTATTTTCCTATTATTCATGTATTTTTATGACTTTCTCCATAAGTCTATTTAGAACAAAGCATAGTACCAATAATTTTAGACCTTTTAGCTTTATGTTGCCAGCATGAACCTTTTATTAAATGCAAATGTTATGCAAATTATCTCAGTTCTTATAGTTCATTATTTTACAAACTGATTCATTGATCACTAACATATAACTGAAGGCATACATTATTAGAACACACCTATCAGTAGAAAGTAGCACTGCCATTAAGTAATAAAATTTCTAACATTAGAACCACATTCATATAAAAGTTTCTGTGTTGTTTGGTGAAGTCTAAACCATGACAATACAAAAGGCTGAATAAAATTCAGATCCTTATACACAAAATTGCTTTATTCGGTTGGCAAAGTATATTTACTATATCACCCAGAATATAATCAACTCTGATAACTGACATCTTAGTTTATGCACCCACTAAAGTAATTCAATATGCAAATAACACCTATAACAACTACTGTGCATGAATGTTCTTTTTCTCCCAGATGTAAGAGTGTGTAATCTAAAACATCTTTAAAATTTTAAATCCCTTACTAGCCTAAATACAATCTAAAAGTTCACTTGCCTTATCTGTAATTTATGTCTGTATAGTTACTAAGGACAATATATGATTATATATGTGGACACAAAATAAATTTTAAAATGAAATTATGGTATTCAACAAAGATAAAAGGTAATGATCATGTAGACTAACTGTATTTGAGATTACTTTAGTTTAAGCCTGGGTTAGCTATATTTATGTTCCACAGACCTGAAAAAGACAGGAAAAAAGCCTTTATCAACATCGCTAAGAAGCAAGTAAAAGCTTACAATTAGATAACTAAGAGATGACATAATAAGACTGAATAAAACATCATGGACATTCCACAATGAGATTGGAAATTCAATTTACCAGGGGAAAAAAGATCCCAAAACATACATGCTAATTGGAAATACATACAGTACCCAAAAAGGGGGGAAAAAGATCTGTTTAATGATAAGGATGGTAAAGAATTATAATTTCCTGCATAAAATAAATTTCAAACATTTAAACATTTTCATTGAATTATAAAATACAGTTTAAAAAAGAAAGAAAAAAAGCATGACTGTAGGTTATAGATAACCAAGACAGATGGATTGTGAAAAAGCACTAACAGAGATTTCTGTCATGACTATCAGGGCTATACAATGTCCAAGATGTTCAGAAATGTTTGGTGCTCCTATAACTGTACATCCTGAAGTAACACCTGAGTGAAGCATCTTCTAAATTCTCCAAGAGGGTGGCTTTTTAGCGTAAAAGATACAGAATACTATTTAACTTTTTAATGAATTACTTTATAGCACATATTAGAAATACTGGATACTTAGTATTTCTATCTTTCTACAGTGGTTTAAAAAATGTTTTAAATAAGAATAAAAAGCATGCAAACTATTTTTGATTTTCTGAGGATATAAACTTTTTGGATTTAACTTCAATAAAATTGTTGATAACAGGCCAGGGATAGTGGCTCACACCTATAATCCTAGCACTCTGGGAGGCCGAGGCAGGAGGATCACTTGAGGTCAGGAGTTTGAGATCAGCCTAAAAAGACAGAGACCCCCATCTCTACTAAAAATAGAAAAAATCAGCTGGGCATGGGGGCGCCCACCTGTAGTCCCAGCTTCTCAAGAGGCTGAGACAGGAAGATTGCTTGAGCCCAGGAGTTTGAGGTTTGCCATGAGCTAGGCTAACGCCACGGCAAAAGAGCAAGACTCTGTCTCAAAAAATAAACTGATTAATTAATTAAAATCTGAATTCGTAGAGCAGTGCGTGTCTTTTTAAAAAAATTGTTGATAACAGATTTCCTCCCATCCTAAGGACTTCTGGCAAAGATCCCTCAGATTATCGAGATTATACTGATAATACTACCTTTTAAAACAAGTAGAATAACACTTGAGGAATTTATAACATTTATCATTTTAAGTAAATACATTGATAAAAGTTAAAAAATCTATCTGAAGTAAACTTACATCTTTCAGGAGCTTGGTCAATGTGTTCTGGACAAAGAAGGAAGAAGTGACTGAAATCCTGAAAGGTGCCGGCGCCAGCAGCACAAGGATAATGGTACATCTGGGTACATTTCTCTTCACAGCATTTGATAGTGGCTCCAAGGTGCTTACAAAATGCACATCGCTGAAAGGGGGTAAAGGAGAAAAATCCCTTAATAAAACCTCAAAAATGTAGAGATAGGAAGGTATGAAAAAGTCTTTGTACATTACTAGTATAACAGTTTGAAACTATAAAACACTAAAGATCAGTTAAAAAAATAAAACCTAGTGCATTCAGCTCAGGGCTTGGTATACTACCATTCACCCTTCCATTCCAATTAGAAAGTTGGCATTTCTCTTTTTACCTACTTACACTGTCAAATACTTACAATTAAAGACTGTCACAAAAACAAATAGTAACATGGTTTAAAAGGCAGGTTTCTAGTTGAGGGTTATTTTAATACTTTTTAAATGTTACCAAAACTGATAAAAGGATTATATATTATTTATAAGACCTATTACTATTTCTACCTTGCCTAAAATCTAACATCGAATAAACTAGTCAATCATAAAATAAGTTAATGGAGGGCATACATGGTTAAAGGCACACATAAAAACCTACATAATTCATTGTAGCAATTTGTTTCAAATTTCTTTACTAAAGCTGGAAGTAAGGGGGGAAAAATTTAGTAGTCTGGGTATTTTTTTTTCTATTTCAATCTTTCCCCATTCTCTTGAACATGGTAAAAAGCAAAGAAATAAGCTCTAAACAAGCAGGGTCAGTCTAGGGCAAGTGAATGCATAAGTCAGTATGAATTATCTAAAATGCTACATTTACTTATTCAGCTTTCCCTTAGAATGATTAATAATCCCCTCCTCAACCTCCCCAGCCCATGTTCAGTATCATTTGTGTGTGTGTGTGTGTGTGTGTGTGTAACCTTTGATGGGTGGCCCTGAACCACAGAGTATAAAATCTCTCTGTACAAAGTGCCTAAATGTCTAACCTACTGTACATGCGTCTGTTTTAGTTTGTGCCATTACATGGCATTTGTCTTGTTTTTTTCATTCTAGTCCAAGATCCTTGACTGCAGGCACCATATTGTAGTATCTTTGTAACTGCAGCACCAGGAATGCTGCTTGACATAGAAAGGCCCTAATAAGCAGGTATTCATATTTACACATACTAAACAGACTTCACTTCTGGTAATCTTGTTTGTAAGTATGGCTCATCAATTTCTAGCTGAAACATATGGAGCTTCATGTAACAGAGACCAACAGACCCTGCTAACACTACTGGGAATATCTTTACATGCCAATATATTGATTCTGTATTCTGGTGATCAATCAGAGAATAGTTTTAAAACTATAATTGTTTAATGTTTTATAGATAAATCTATATAAGATATCACATACCATCAAAATCTTCCTCATGATCATCAGTCTACAGCACCCAACCCACATAAAAAAGCTCAGTGACTCTTGGTGTAGCATCAACACATTTTGAGTCCAAGTCACCAGATCACTGTACCTTCTAAGTAACTCAAAAACACTAATAATTATATTTGTGACACTTTAATTTTACATAATGTTTACAATTCCACAGACTAATACACAGTTTAGTTCTACGTTTCTACTCGAGAGTATTATTGCATTAGAAAGAAAAAATAAATAAAGCCTATTTCTCTTCATTGATAAAGTATAATAACCAGCTTTTACAAAACAGGTTCTATTTTTATATCATAACTTCTCAGAGTATCTAAATATGTTTAGTGTATTAACAAAACCCAGAATTAACCACAAGTATAACACCTGGGTAGTCTAAATGTCCTACTGGAAAGGCCAAGAAAATGTCAAGGGGAGAAGCGCGATCAGTCTGTTGAAAACATTATATAATAGCTCATTAACATAACAAAATAATTTCTGCTAAACTGTTAAAATCTAGGATCTCCTATTTTGATACCATATGGCAAGCTGTGCAGAAGCCTTTACCACTAAAAATAATTTTGGCAGATAAAATAGAATGAGTTTTATCTAAGTAAATAAGGAAAAAATAACTTAAATTGATCATTTTTCCAATCTCTATTTCATTTTGGAAACACCAATATGTTCTCTTAATCATTTGTGCAATGGAAAACATTACATGTCATTAAACAACTATGATAGTACTGGAATATATGCAACATACTTACAATATTATACAAAGATATCATTGAATAAAGAGAAGGAAATAAATACTGCATTTAAGTGAACCCTTCAGACCCATCTGTTACAATTACATAGATATTGAAGAACATGCGGCCTTAAAATAAAATGTATACTATATACATAAGCTGGAATGTATCTTCCTAAATCAAATAAAAAGTATTGATAAAAATGTGGAAAATATCAAAGAATTAATTTCCACAAGAAACTTCCTTAATGTCAGCACTCTCATATACATCAGAAACCAAACAAGTTATAATAATATAATACATCCCCTGGATGTTCACAAAGGAAGAAAAGAAAAAAAAAAATAAATTAAAAAAAAAAATAATATAATACATAACAATTACAAAGCTAATTAATATTCTGGGAAGATAAGGTGATTAGCTCTGAAATGATATACCAACTAAATGATTTATTTGAATCAATACTTAAAATTCCTAGAATAGCATTTTTTTCTTCTCTACTTTGTTAATCATTAAAGAAAACAAAAGAAAGGGAGAAGTGTTACAATATTTTTTTAAATTAATCCAAGGCCACATTAAAAAAACTCAATGAGACTTCATATTACCAATCGTAAGAGTAAGTCTGAGTCCCTCGGTGTCTGCTTGTTGAAGAAAAATTAAGACAAATTTTCTTTTTGTCTAAAAAGAAAAGTTCTTTTTCCCTTTCTAAATTATATAAGAAATTTAAAAAAAAAGAGTAAGTCTGAGGTACTTCCAAAACGTTTATTTAATAGACTGAAATAAGAAAGAATCTCTCAAAATAAAGATAATACAAAACAAAACAGAATCAACAAAACTTCAGAGATTAATCTTCTATCATGAAATAACAAGAAGTTAAAGGATATTACACAGCCGATTCAATTAATTATCCAGTATGTATTCTGTACTAATGATGGCAATAGTTTTAGGATACATGCTCTAGGAAATATCAAGTATTACAAGATTTTCCACACTCCCAAACTGTTTTTAATCTTTATCAATCTTTTAGTATTCTTAGTCAACTAGGATTCTCTCACAATGCAAATAATAAGCAAAGGTGGAAAGTAAAAGAAAAAGGTAAAAATGACAAGGAAATTTGATCCAGATGGTCCAATATCTGTTTAACAAGAGTACCCGAAGGAGAGACAATAGGAGAGATTATAATCACAGAAATTATTCTAGAAGAAATCTATAAAAATATCTAGTAAGAGCTAACAATTATTAAGAATAATCCCTATTTAATAGATGAGAAACCTACAATACAAAGAGTCTTTATCTCTGTTCCATAGATCACTGTATCTCTACAAAAGTACCCCTTCTTATTCTGTCAGAATTCCTCCCTAAAGTCCCTAAAGCACCAGCTTCACAACTCACACCTAGGAACACTGGCAAAAGTTTAAGATAACAAGGCTAAAGGGAAAATTCTAGAATGCCCCACAAAAAAGAAAAAAGAACTTTTACAAACAAAAGAAAATCAGGCATCACTTTTCATTAGCAATAATGAATGGGAAAAACAAACAAAACACTCAGTATCTTCAGGTCTATGAAAAAATTATTAAAACGACAACTTTAATGCCTGTTACAGTGACATTCAAGTCCAGGGATGACAAATATAAATAGGTTAAATTCTCTATTAAATAAAGACAGCAACTTCAAAACATGCAAAATATACTTAACACACACATTTTAGATACAAATACACATATACATTTTATTTATATGTGTATAGATACGCATACATATGCATACATATACATGAGGCACATATATACATACAATTCAAAAATAAAGAGCTGGTGGTAAAAACCACAAAAACTCTCCCCAAAATGCCAGTTATCAATCTAAAAAGCAGTGAACAAGTCAAAGATAAAAGTCTACATTAACATAAATCTTATGTTATAGTGCAAATTCCAAAAAAGAAGCAATAGTCATTAAGATTTATATACCCACTAAATATTTTTAACACATAAAAAGTAAAGCTGAGTAAAAATGCATGCATAGATTAGCAGACTCTAACATAGCTTTCAAATCAAGATATTAAGTAGATATGACATAAAAATAAGGAACTTAGTAATAATGATCAGATTTGATTCAAACTGACACATAGATACACACAGATCTCTGCATTCCAAAGATAAAGAATATATATTCCAGGCAGGTATGGTGGTCCATGCCTGTGACCCCAGCACTCTGGGAGGCTCAGGTGGGAGAATCCCTAAAGGCCAGGAGTTCAAGACCAGCCTGAGCAACATAGGGAGACCTAACTCTTACAAAAAATAGAAAAAAGTAGTCAGGCATGGTGACACAAGCCTGTAGTCCAAGCTACTCGGGAGGCTGAGCCCAGAATTTGAGGTAGCAGTGAGCTATGGTAATACTACTGCACTCTAGCCTGGGCAACACAGTAAGACCCAGTCTCAAATAAAATTAATTCTGTTCAAATGTACATAGAATTTTTTTAAAAATTCACCATATACTGTTATAAAATATGTCCACACATTTTAAGAAGCAGACTATTCTAGGCCAAACTCAACAAAAGCAGATACGTCCTTGGGCCTAACATAGTAAGAATGGGAAATGCACAATATAAACTCCCCCCAATCTATCCACTAGAAAAATTTAAATCCCTTTCTATGTAAAATAGTTTTACTGAATCAAAAAGAAAAATCATGAATTATTTGATTAAGATATGTCAAAATCTCTGAGATGTGGCAAATGTGGTTTTCAGAGGAAAACATATAGCTGGGAAAACGCAAAACTGTAAGACAAAAGAATAAAAATAAATGAAGCTAGATTTAAAAATTAAAGCCAGTAAGAATCAACATATAATCCATCAGATTAGCCATCTAAGGAAGTAAACCCACCCTAATACTGTATTTAGGAAAATGGTTTTTTTTGTTTGTGTTTTTTTTTTTTTTTTTTTGAGACAGAGTCTCACTCTGTTGCCCAGGCTAGAGTGAGTGCTGTGGCGTCAGCCTAGCTCACAGCAACCTCAAACTCCTGGGCTCAAGCAATCCTCCTGTCTCAGCCTCCCAAGTAGCCAGGACTACAGGCATGCGCCACCATGCCTGGCTAATTTTTTCTATATATATTAGTTGGCCAATTAATTTCTTTCTATTTATAGTAGAGACAGGGTCTCGCTCTTGCTCAGGCTGGTTTTGAACTCCTGACCTTGAGCAATTCGCCCGCCTTGGCCTCCCAGAGTGCTAGGATTACAGGCGTGAGCCACCACGCCCAGCAGGAAAATGTTATTAATGAGATTAAGGTGTTTAAGAAGAACAAATGCTTGCTCTGAAAACTGAAATAAAACTGCTTGAAATAAAACCAAATCTAGCAATCATTTTGTATGTTAACTGACCTAAAGTAATAAATATCTTGATGACTAACTTATCATTGTTGTTCTGGCCCGGTTAATTATTCTCGTTTGCACACCATTAAACATACATTTCTGATTGAAACAACTGCTAAAAAAAAAAAATTAAATAATATCACAATATCAAAATGGAGACTGCTAAGCTAAGAACAGGATTTTTCTCCAGCCAGTATCTTTCCTTTCTGACTCATTCTCCTCACTGCTGCCACTATAATCTTTCTAAAGGAATCCCTGATACATTCCAGATCTGACCCAAACTCCTCAAATATGGCACTCATGGTAGGCAAAATTCTAAAATAGCTAAACACCACTCCCTCCCCTCAACATTTCCCACCCTAACACAGAGACTGTGAATATGATAAAATATGCCAGAGATTATGCTGTATTAGATGGCTAAGGGATTTCACAGATGTGATGAAGGGCATTAATCAAATGACTGTGAATTAATCAAAAGGGAGATTCATCTAATCTAATCACACGATCTTTTTACTTTCTCTAGCTGGTAACAGAAAGGGATGTCAGATTCACAGCAAGTAAATAATTTAATACCCTGTTGTTCTTCTTTAAAGATAGAAGGAACCACAGGCAAGGTTTAAGGATTAGGGAGTGGCCTCTAGGAGCTGACAGGGACCCAGGCCAATGGCCAGTAAGGGGACCTAGGCCCTACACTTGCACAGAACTGAATTCCTCCCCAGAGTCTCCAGCATGGCAATATCCTGATTTGAGCCTTGTGAGACTTAAACAGAGAGCACAGTTGACTGGGCCTGCTCAGACCTCTAACATGAATAAACTGGGTGCTATTTTGAGCCATTAAGTTTATGGTAATTTGTTATACAACAACAGGTAACAAACAGAGCATTTCAAGACCCGCTAGGCTTTGGTTTCTCCCAAATCACTATTATATTTTTAAGGATTTTTTCTTTACATTATACTTACATTACACAATGTCTTAATCAACACTATGAAACAAAAATGGTAAATATTTTAAACACTAGCTTGGAGATTAATAAGTAGAATCTCAGAGAGATTTTCCTAAAATAAAATTGGAAAACAAACATTCTGAGTCCACAAAAGTGCCCTGTACCTGTTGGGTAAAAGAAATAGCAATTTCACTAATTGTAACAACATACATAAATTAAAAATCCTGAAGAAACAGGTCGCTATCAGCTGTCATCTTTAACATAACCATAAATAAAAACATGAATAAATCTGACTACATAATAATTTATGACTTTTATATGGTGAAGACACATCTCAGAGAAAATCAAATGACAAAAAATAGAATTAAGCTCCAATTTGAATTACAAATATCTAGTATCCTGGATATGTAAAAGTAAAACTTATAAGTTATAAAAATGAGTACAATTTATAAATAGAAAATTACACTTTATAGAAGTTCATAATTTAAGGAAAGCACAAAGTTAGCCAATAAAATATGCATATTATATAGGATTTAGTGAGCATAATTCTTTGCCAGCATCTAGGCCAAGTAGTTTACAAGAATTACCTTATTCAAGTCTAACAACCACCATTTTAAACACATATAATTATTATTTCTCATTTTAACAATGAGACACAGAGGGGTTAAATTCCTTGCCCAACCTCACAGTCAGGAAGTGAAAGAGGAATTGAACTCAAAGAGGTCATAATTAGTTAGATACAAGAAATAAAGGCAAATTCCAATACTTCACTATAGAAACATACCGAATACTTGGTATGTCTTGGTTATATAATCTTTCACTCAGGTGATAAGAAAATAAGGAAGCTACTTATGGATTAGGATCCATAAAATATCAATTCTCAGAGACTACCAAAAGGCCTGTACTCCAATATTTATAAAACTCAATTTATAATAGCCACAAATTGAACCCCCCCCCAAAATGTCCAACTGTAAATTAGATTAAGACACTCTGATAATAGAATACTATGTGTCAATAAGAATAAATGAATAACTGCATGCAACAATTTGGATAAACCATACAACTATATATGTGAAAGAAGACAGAGAGAAAATAGTACTTACTGTAGTCCAATCTTAGAAAGTACAAAAACAGGCAAGGCTAATCTATGTTTTAGTAGTGATCACAGTGCTTGCTCTTGGTTAAGTTAGAAGTAGTGACCAAAAGGAAACTTAACTGGGATTTCTGAGGTCCTGCTATTATTTATTTCCTGATCTGATTTTAGTCTATAGGTACTGATATTTGGAGTATTCTTAGAAATGTACTTTCTAAATACATTTTGCTATACATATGTATTATTTCTCGGTAAGCAGTATTTTAGGGAAAAAAGTTTAGAAAATTAAGAGAATTTTAGATAAAGACTCAATGTTTAATGAAAAATATTTGTCCATTTCTTTTCTCATAAGAAATTCTGTATCAGTATTAGTATTCTGATGTCTCCCTAATTGCGGGTTAAGATTTCTTATTCTTCTCAAGTAACATAGTATATTAAGATGATATTAACTGGGAGAATCATATAGATGAATGCACTGTAAATACAATTCCAAGATATTTACCCTTAGCCAAAAAAAAGAAAAGGAATACATATAACATCCACATAAACCACTTTTTTGGTTAATCCTAAAAGTATAAAATGAAGAATCTTACTGTTATATGATTCATACTCTGTATGATATGATTTATTGTTTGAAAATTAGGGGTTTTTAAATTGAAACACTAAACATAAGTTGGTTTAACATGATTTTAAAGTTAATAAGAAAACACTGCATATTACAGAAGAGTTAAAAACTCAGAAAGGGCCTGGTGGCTCACGCCTGTAATCCTAGCACTCTGGGAGGCCAAGGCGGGCGAATTGCTCGAGGTCAGGAGTTTGAAACCAGCCTGAGCAAGAGCCAGACCCCATCTTACTATAAATAGAAAGAAATTAATTGGCCGACTAATATATATAGAAAAAAAATTAGCCAGGCATGGTGGCGCATGCCTGTAGTCCCAGCTACTTGGGAGGCTGAGACAGGAGGATTGCTTGAGCCCAGGAGTTTGAGGTTGCTGTGAGCCAGGCTGACGCCACGGCACTCACTGTAGCCTGGGCAACAGAGTCTCTGTCTCAAAAAATAAAAATAAATAAAAACTCAGAAATGGGGGAAAGAATTTAAATTCTTTCATATGCCAACAAATAACAAAGACATGGTGAGATTAAAGGTAACTGGATACATTTAAATCATGTCTTTCAAGTATAAGAAGAGACATATTTGCATTTTCTGTAGTCCAAAACCTTGGTGTACTTTTAGTTCAAATTTAAAACTAAACAAGAATGCTCACCTTCCTAAAAGACTTCAACAATAGTACAGAAACTTCTATATATACAGATAAAATGAGTTTATCTAACCAGAAATTACATATGTAAAAATCTAGTACATATATATCCCCACATGGAATCAATCAATGCAAGTGAACCAGATTCTGGTTGGAATACAACTTTGGCGACCACACGGTTTGTGTTTTCCACTTGTCTCATAAAGAGAAGTGATGGAGCAGACTTCTAGTACTCTTCACTGACATAATGCTATTTACCAAGCAAGAACTATTAGCAAAAATCATCATCACAGAAGGACTATAACTAAAAATATTAATGACATAAATTAACATGATTATAACAGCTGCATTATGTATCAAGAGGATTTATACAACCATGGAAAATAGCTCAAGTATCTACTACATCACTAGAGGATTCAAAAAAGATAGCAAAAAGCAATGATAATTTTACATTTCACTACTGATCTACTGGCTGAATATTTAATACTAGTACAATTACTTTGTATTACTTTTAAATTTATGGAAACAAACTTTTCTTTTTCTATTAATGACTTTTCCAATTATAGAAATGATTAATTAAATTAAAACAAAAGATACAGCTGAGCGTAATAGCTCAGAGCTATAATCCTAGCATTCTGAGAGGCTGAAGCAGGAGGATTGCTTGAGGTCCGCAGTTTGAGACCAGCCTGGGCAAGAGTGAGACCCCGTCTCTACCAACAAATAGAAAAAAAGTTAGGCAAGTGTGCTGGCGGTGCGTGCCTTTATCCCCAGCTACTTAGGGGGCTGAGGCAGGAGGATTGGTGGAGCCCAGGAGTTTGAGGTTGCAGTGAGCTATGATGATGCCATTGCACTCTAGTCTGAGGAACAAAACTGAGAGTCTGCCTCAAAAACAACAATAACAAAAAAGATACAATTATAGGCCGGGCGCGGTGGCTCAAGCCTGTAATCCTAGCTCTCTGGGAGGCCGAGGCGGGCGGATTGCTCGAGGTCAGGAGTTCGAAACTAGCCTGAGCAAGAGCGAGACCCCGTCTCTACTATAAATAGAAAGAAATTAATTGGCCAACTAATATATATACAAAAAATTAGCCGGGCATGGTGGTGCATGCCTGTAGTCCCAGCTACTTGGGAGGCTGAGGCAGGAGGATCACTTGAGCCCAGGAGTTTGAGGTTGCTGTGAGCTAGGCTGACGCCACGGCACTCACTCTAGCCTGGGCAACAAAGCGAGACTCTGTCTCAAAAAAAAAAAAAAAAAAAAGATACAATTATAGTTTGGGCATAGGTATAAAATTTTTTTAAAGATATGCTATAAAGTATTACTGAATTGAAAGGCCTCAATATGAACTCATGATTTTAAAAAATATATCTTTTCTATGTTTGGTCTTGGTGTAAGGATAAACAAATCAAAGGAACATAATAGCAAAAACAGAAATAGACTCACCTTTCCACATTCAATTTATTTATGACCAAAGAGCCAAGATAATTTAAGGGAGCAATAGATAATCTTTTTAAAATGATGCAAGAATAACTAAGTATCCAAATGGAAAGCGAAGAACCTTGAATCTTATCTCATATACTCATACTATATACGTAATTTAGCTAGAAAATGGCTAAATACCTAAAGGTAACCTTGGGGTAGGCAAAGTTTTCTTTTTTTAAATAAGGAACACAGAGAATGATCCAAAAAAGAAAGAATTGACCAAAAAATTAACAAATGACAAACTTCATCACAATTAAACCCTCTGCTCTCAATAAACACTGCTGAGAGAATGAAAACAAGTTACAGAGTAGGCAAAAAATTTTGCAAAATACACCTCTAATAAACAACTTCTGTGAATAATATACAAAGAAATCTTATAACTCAACAAAAATAAGACAAACAAATCAAATGGAAAAAGAAGCAGTAGAGATAAAATATATTTGAACATACACTTCACCAAAGATATACACATGGCAAATAAATGAACAAAAAGATGCTCAATTTAATAAATCATCAGGGAATGCAAAAATCAAACCCACAATAAGTTATCACTAAATACCAACCAGATGGCTAAAATTTAAAAACACTGACAATACCTAGTGGCAGCAACAATGTACAGCAAATGGAGCTCTCTTATCTTGTTAAGAGAAATGGAAAGGTACACAAACACTTTTTAAGAAACAGCGAACTGTTTTCCAAAGTTAAGCACATTATTTACAAAAAGTCAACAATTCCAGTGCTGGGTATTTACCCAAGAAACCTGAAAAGATACATCTACATGAAAAATATTGCATAAATGTTCACAGCAGCTTTACATACTAGGCAAAAATTGGAAGAAACTTAACTGTCGCTGGTGGCTAACTAATCTCAAAACCATTATGCTAAGTAACAAAGCTAGACAAAAAAGATTACTATATGATTCCATTCACATATCAGTACAGAAAAGGCAAAACTACATACAGGAGAGCAACAGACCAATGACTGTTGCTCCCAGAGCTGGCTGGAGTGGTAGGAGGGAACTGGCTTCAAAGGGGCAGGAGAGAACTTCTGGGGTGAAGGAAATATTCTGTATCTTGACTGTGATGGTACATGACCGTTTATATTTGTCAAAACACATTCAACATACACTTAGAAGTGGCGAATTTTACTGTATATAAAATAAACCTTAACAAAACAATGACTCACATACAGAAAATATTTATTTATTTATTTATTTATTTATTTATTTATTTGGTAATGACAGAAGAGGCTAATCTGAAAATAATTTTCCTGAAGATTAAACTTCTTAAATCTGAATAAAACATAAAATCTAACTATTTGAAGTTACTTGTAAATAACAACAACAAAAAAAATAACAGGCTGGAAAGGGAGGACATATGACCCTTATGAAAACAGAATATCACTGGCTAAAATTTATATTTAAGCTAATTTTCAGCTAAGGACATTTCCTAATGTGTATGAAGAGAAAAACTGGTACTAGACCTCAAACAAAAAGCTTCAATCTTACTGATAGGAGAAGACAAAGTTGAACAAAGCTAGAAAAGTGGAAACTGAGGGGATCCGTGACAAGAGGGAGCGAAAGAAGAGGGAGTCCAAACATCTGAATACTCTCAAATCATTGTTACACCCCTAAAATGTACATTCACAAAGGGAAGGGAAGGAGCTCAAGGGAAAGCAGAAACTGAACTGCTGAAAGAACTGAGTAGAGACGTTGCCAGCAACTGGAATTCTGATATAATTAGTATAAATCCAGTCATAATAAAAGCCTCCCAGAACAAATGCTGACACTGAACAGAACAAAATAATAGAATCCAGTATCTACATCTACTATCTAAAATGTTCAGTATATGATAAAAAATTATTAGACATGTGGGAAAAAACACAGGAAAATGAGACAACAAAGAGGAAAAGTATTCAATAGAAAACAAAGAAAGATTATAAAGCAGCTATTGAAAATACGTTTCACAACACAGGAACAGCTGGTCAGAGCAACCAGGAGCACAGTAATAGAAGACATGAAGATTATAAAGCAAAACAAAGTGGGAATTCTACATCTAAGAAGTATAGTCATTTAAATTAAAATTTCAGTGAATGAGATTAATAAGAAATTGTGGGCCGGGTGTGGTGGCTCACGCCTGTAATCCTACCACTCTGGGAGGCTGAGGCAGGAGGACCACTCAAGGTCAGGAGTTCAAAACCGGCCTGAGCGAGACCCCATCTCTACTAAAAATAGAAAGAAATTAATTGGCCAACTAAAAATATATAGAAAAAATTAGCTGGGCATGGTAGCACATGCATGTAGTCTCAGCTACTTGGGAGGCTGAGACAGAAGGATCGCTTGAGGTTGCTGTGAGCTAGGCTGACACCATGGCACTTTAACCTGGGCAACAGAGTGAGACTCTGTCTTCAAAAAAAACAAAGAAAGAAATTGGATATGGCAGAAAAAATGGTCACCTTGAAAATAAATGAATAGCATATCCATTCAGAGAAATTAAAAGTAAACACACTGAAACAAAATGAACAGGGCCCCAGTAATCTGTGGGACAACATCAAATGCACTAACATGCATGTAAGTAGAGTTGCAAAGGAAGACGAGAGAGAAAATGGGATGGAACAAAAATAAGAAATAAAGGTCAAACTTTTCACAAATTTGGTGAAAAAATATCAACTTACAGTTTCAAGAAGCTCAGCAAACCCCAAGCAGGATGAATATAAAGAAAACCACACCTAGGCACATCATAGTCAGACTGCTGAAAACCAAAGATAAAGAAAAAATCCTGAAAGCAGCCAGCAAATATCAAAACATTATATACACGGGAAAAATGATACTATTGACACCATACTTCACATCTCATCAGAAACAATAAAAGACAGGAAACAATGCAACATCTTTTAAATGCTGAAAGAAGAAAAACAAGTCAACCCAGAACTCTATATTCAGGGGAGAAAAGTCAAAAATGAATGCAGAATTCCACTTCTAGGCCAAATGGAGGAGACACACTATTCCCTATTCTTTCCACTAAGTACAGCTAAAAAATTTGGTCATGATACATAAGACAAACACATGAAGACAATAAAAGGTAGAGGGAGGACAATCCAACTAGGGCCTAACATGTTGAGGAACAAAAGAGTATGAATTCCCTAAGTTTCCTTTCCGACCCATATACACATGAAGAGATGCCAGAGAAACTGACATGACTCAGAAACCACAGGTACACAAACAAAAGCCCAAGAAGAGCCTGCTGTCTCTAGGCAAAGGAGCAGGAAAGTAGCAGGCTAGCTAGACAAAAACCAATCAATCTGAGCCAATTACTACAGAAAAAACTCAAGCCCCACAACCGCTAGAAACACTTAATAAGAGAACCTAGAAATGCACTCCCCACCTATACTCACAGCCTGAGCAGTTTCAAAAAAAGCCAGGTGGGAGCCAAGACTTTCACATCCACAAGGCAGTAACACGGCTTCTGCCCTCCACAACATCAGTGGAGCCTGGAAGTCAGCACCAGGTAGGCTGTCCTACCCATTCCCACAGGGGGGATACAGAAGAGGCCAGCTGGAGAAAACAAAAAGCACTGCCCAATGGTGATGTGCCCACTCCCCCACCCCAGTGTCAGTGGAGGTCAAGTGAAAAGTGAAAAGCAGGAATTCCTGAAACCAGGGTGGTTTCCACAGAGGCATAGAGGAGAGTCTAGATTTTCACTCCTGCTCAGCAATCACTAGGTGTCCTCCCCCATCAATGAGTTAACGAAAGCCTATTTTAGAACTCGAATTTACACACATACCTGGCAATAATAAGGCAGTACCCCCTTTACCCCAAAAGCAGTTTCAGACAAGTCCTGCTAAAAAGGGAGATTTAAATAAAATACAGAGTTTTATAAAAATAATACTTAAAATGTAAAGGGTTCAATAAAAAATAATTTGCCCTACCATACTAACAGACAGGAAAATCTCAATAGAAATGAAGACAATTAACAGATACAAACACAGAGAATCATAGATGTGAGAATTATCTACCCAATATTTTAAACTACACATTATAAAACAGTATCAACAAGTAATTATGAACATGATTCTGATACAAAAGAAAAAATACAAAGTCTAAGCAAAAAAATAAAAGATATCAAGAAGAAACAAAAGAAAAGTTTAATAACAAAAAATACACTAAACAAAACTAAAACATTAACTGAATGGGCTGAACAACAAAATGGAGAAATCCAATCTAAATAGGAAAGAAAATGGATTAAAATCTTGATTAAAAAGCAAGACAGTAAGGGGACAGTGGGATACAATAAATAACATAGCATTCCTGTTATTGGAGTATCAGAAGAAGAAAACAAAGAAGGTGAGACTGAAAACTTATTTGAAAAACGATGGTGAAAATTTCCCAAATTTATCAAAATAAATGACCCACAGAGAGATCCAGGCCTGGTGGCACAGGTCTAAATGCCAGCTACTTCAGAAACTGGAGGGGAGGATCTTTTCTTTTTGAGACAGAGTCTCACCTCTGTTGCCAGGCTAGGGTGCCATGGCAGCAGCCTAGCTCACAGCAACCTCAAACTCCTTGGGGGCTCAAGCAATGCTTCTGTCTCAGCCTCCCAAGTAGCTGAGACTACAAGCATGCGCCTCCACGTCTGGCTAATTTTTTCTATGTATTTTTAATTGGCCAATTAATTTGTTTCTATTTATAGTAGAGACAGGGTCTTGCTCTTGCTCAGGCTGATTTCAAACTCCTGACCTTGAGCGATCCGTCTGCCTTGGCCTCCAAGAGTGCTGGAATTACAAGCATGAGCCACCGTGCCAGGCCAGGGAGGCGCTCTTGAGCCCAGGAGTTCGAAGCTGCAGTTGTGCTTGCAAGAAGCCATTGCACTCCAGCCTCAGCAACATAGCAAGACCTCGTCTCTTTATTTAAAAAAAAAACAACGTAGATTTAAGAAGTTGAATAGATCCAAAGAGAGAGTCTCATCTGAAACCAGAGGCCAGAACAGGGTGGCACAACATTTTTTCAAGTTCTACAAGAAAATAATTGTCAACCCAAAGTTTTCTATCCAGTGAAAGTATCATTTGGGAATGAAAAGGAAATAGGAAATTGTCATATGAATGAAAACTAAAAAGTTAGTCATGAGGCAAAACTATACTAAAAGAACAGTTCAAAAAGTTCTTGGCTAGGCATGGTGGCTCACGCCTATAACCCTGGCACTCTGGGAGGCCGAGGTGGGAGGATCGCCCGAGGTCAGGAGTTTGAGACCAGTCTGAGCAAGAACGAGACCCTATGTCTACTAAAAATAGAAAGAAATTAATTGGCCAACTAAAAATATATAGAAAAAATTAGCCAGGCATGGTGGTGCATGCCTGTAAGACCAAGTTACTCAGGAAGCTGAGACAGAAGGATCGCTTGAGCTCAGAAGTTTGAGGTTGCTGTGAGCTAGGCTGATGTCACAGCACTCTAGCCCGGGCAACAGAGTGAGATTCTGTCTCAAAAAAAAGATTTAAAAAAAAGTTCTTGTGGCAGGGCGTGGTGGCTCACGCCTGTAATCCCAGCACTCTGGGAGGCCGAGGCGGGCGGATTGCTCGAGGTCAGGAGTTCAAAACCAGCCTTAGCAAGAGCGAGAAATTAACTGGCCAACTGATATATATAGAAAAAATTAGCCGGGCATGGTGGCGCATGCCTGTAGTCCCAGCTACTTGGGAGGCTGAGGCAGGAGGATTGCTTGAGCCCAGGAGATTGAGGTTGCTGTGAGCTAGGCTGACGCCACGGCATTCACTCTAGCCTGGACAACAAAGTGAGATTCTGTCTCAAACAAACAAACAAAAAAAAAAGTTCTTGAACAAGAAAGGAAAATGATAAAAAGAAGGAAACTTAGAACAGGAAGGAAGAATATAGGAATTTGGTAAAATATGAGTAATAAAAGAGACTTCACTATTTCTCTTGAGTTTTCTAAATTATGTTTAACTAAAGCCAAAACTATTACATGATTAAAACACTACAGCAAGGCCGGGCGCTGTGGCTCACGCCTGTAATCCTAGCTCTTGGGAGGCCAAGGCGGGCGGATTGCTCAAGGTCAGGAGTTCAAAACCAGCCTGAGCAAGAGCGAGACCCCGTCTCTACTATAAATAGAAAGAAATTAATTGGCCAACTGATATATATATAAAAAAAAAAAAAATTAGCCGGGCATGGTGGCGCATGCCTGTAGTCCCAGCTACCCGGGAGGCTGAGGCAGAAGGATCACTGGAGCCCAGGAGTTTGAGGTTGCTGTGAGCTAGGCTGACGCCACAGCACTCACTCTAGCCTGGGCAACAAAGCGAGACTCTGTCTGAAAAAAAAAAAAAAAAAAACACTACAGCAGATAAAACTATTGTTGCCTATCCAAGAATCAAAAAAGTTATAACATTCTCAACTGGCACTATAATTGCAGCAAAAATAATGCCAGTTTCATTTAAAATTATCATTGATGAAGCAGTAAGAATTATTGTTTTAAGATTTGATTGATGAGCGAATATCTTTTTAACATTATGTGACAATGTTGTTAATTTTACCTGTACACATCCTTATATCTCTTCAAGGTGTTGGAAACTCAGCCTATAAAAAATTTGATATACAACTGAATAAATAAATAGAGAGCTTTAAAAAAATTATTTAGGCTGGGTGCAGTGGCCCACGCCTAGCACTCGGGGGGAGGCAGAGGTAGGAGGATCACTTGAGGCCAGGAGTTTGAGTCCAGCCAGAACAACAGTAGACCCTGTCTCTACTAAAAATAGAACAATTTAGCCAGCCGTTGTGGCTGGCACTTGTAGTCCCAACTACTTGGAAGGCTGAGGCAAGAAGATGGCCTGAGCCCTGGTAGTTTGAAATTGCAGTGAGTTATGATGATGCCAATGTACTCTAGCCAGAGCAACAAAGTGAGACACTGTCTAAAAAAAATAAACTAATAAAAATTAAATAAAACATAATATCCACTATAAAAAATAAAAATAGTAGTGTATAATTTCACAACCCTTGTTCAATTCTTAATAAAAATACCAGAATTTAAGCTAATAAAATTTAACAAATGGGTTTTAAACATACCAAAAATTTTTACAATATTTTAAGCAAATCAAAAAATTCCACTTTCAAGTTTTTTATTGACAAATGTGATAGTATTTTTTGTTTTCTTTTAAATAATTTTTACTTCTCACTCAATATAAATAATTTGAAACATCTCTTTTCAAAATGTTCAACCCCCAGGATATGTTTCTTTGACAAGTCACTACATTCTCACTGTTGAAATGTCACTGTTATCTTGAAGGGGCAAATTAAATGTTTATTTTCTTTGAAAATAGAGGTAGGTATTGTAATACACTCAGCTACATGTCACCATAATTAAAGATCAGCAAATGTAGAACATCTACCTTTTGGTAAAATAAAAATGTATTCTAAATTCAACAGCACTTTCATATACTTTGCCCCTAGGTAACCTTTCGTGATGTCAAAGATTTTCACTGGCTCCCCTTTCCCAATCATTTATAAAGAACTGTAAAGGTTTACTCTATTTAGATTTTTTTAATAATTATAAGTAAACTTTTATATAATTAACCACATTGATGACCTCCAGTAACACTTTTGGGCACGTCAGACTTTCCCCCCTGCCCATGAATGATCTTCGGTGTTATTCATTCAGCCTATAAATATTTACTGAGGAATGACCAAAACAGAAAAAAAGCCCTAGTCCTAATGATACTAAAATTCTAGTGAGGGGAGACACATAGTAAATAAGATTATTCAGTAAATATATATCACGTTAGTGACAGGTACAAAGATGCAAACAATATAGCAGCGATATTATGGGAGGAGGAGGCACTTAGCAAACTTAGCAAAGGCCTCACTGATAAGGTGACTTTTGAATAAATACCTACAGGATATTAGATAGCAAGTCATGCATGTAACTAAGAAGAGTATTCAACAGAGAGGGAACAGCAACTGCAAAGGCCCCAGGTAGATTTGTCTGATATACTTCAAGAAGACCACGGAGGTCAGTGTGGCTAAAAGAAGTAAATGAAGGAAAGAGTTAAAGTAAATGATATCTTACAAGTACAGTGGGGGATGGTGAAGATCATGCAGAGCCTTGTAGGTTAGTTAGTAAGGGCTTTGGCTTTTAACTCTGACTAAGATGGGAAGGCACTGAAGAGTGTCAAGTAGAGGAGTGATGTGACTTGACACACTATACCCATTTGCTTATATAAGTATGGACTCGTGTGTACTTATTTTACCCTGCAGAAGAAAATCCAATACTGTCATTATTTTTATTGTTGCTCAGATTGGTCCAGTTCTTAGACGCTCTTGCAGATTGGCTCCTGTGTTTTCAATGGGCCCCCATATTTCTAAGCACTTCTTTACTTCCTGGTACCAGAAGATGATCCAGAGGCTCATCTTATCTTGCACTTTTCCTGCACAGTCCTGTAATGAACTACTTCTCAAGGAACCTTGGTTTCTTGTATTTGAAGAACAATGGTTAGAGATCAAGATTTAGGCACTAGGTATTCTCAATGCTACTACAGCATCAGTGATTCCAGGCTCTCTCGGAATAGAGATAGGAAATATACCTATGAAACCAACTCATACATATATGTACATCTGTATTTCTGTATCTGTCTGTATAAATATTAAAAACAATGCATTTATATTCATACTTCTGATCCCATTAATCACCAGGAAGTTCATATAGCCTTTCCTTATTGTAGTTCCTTCCTCCAACACTGAGAAACCTAGCTCTTATAATATTTACTTATTTGTTCACTTACAGTATACACATAAAATAGTTTCAAAAATGCTAACCCATATTCCTGTGAGATCTTTTTGTCTTTAGCATTGTTATCTAATCAAGATATCATTTTCTACACTTATTAGGTTAGCTCTTTTCTTCCCTACCCCCTTCATTGTGAATCTTTCGGTTCCTCCACATCTCGATTGGTGGTAATTAACTGCTAATTTGGGGAGTATGTAAAACATTCCTGCGGTTCTAAGAGTCAGAGCTAAACAAAACAATATACTCTGAAAAGTGTCAATCACATTTCATCCATGCTATACGTATCTCATTCCCTTCTTATCAACTCTTTCCCACCCAACTCCCAATAGGTAACAATCTATTTAGCTTCTGATTATCCTTCTTGTATTTCTTTTCCACAAATGAACATATGCATGTATGTTTCCTTATATCTCATTCTTTCCTTTTTTTATTTCTTTTGAGATGGGGTCTTGCTCTGTTTCCCAGGCTAGAATGCAGTGGCATCACCATAGTTCACTGCAACCTCCAACCCCTTGGGCTCAAACGATCCTCCTGCCTTTTGAGTAGCTGGGACTACAGGAGCGAGCCACCACACTAATTGTTTGTGTTTTTTTTTAAATTTTTTTGTAGCGATGGGATCTCACTATCGCCCAGGCTTCACTGTTTCTTAAATAATGGGTAGCATGCGAAAAAAAATCCTTTGTAATTTAGTTCACTTAGTAATATATAACCACTCCACATCAGTTCATAGACATATTCCTCACTGCTTTTTTTTTTTACAGCTGCATGGTACTCCACTATATGAACATATCATAGTTTATGCAACCATTCTCCTGTATGTGGGCATTTAGTTTGTTCCCAATACTTTGCAAATCAAACAAGGCTATAATCAGTAATTGTTAACAGTACCTATTTTTGTATCATTGGAGGCATACTCAGGATAGATTCCTAAAAAGATCAAAAGGTAAATACACATGTAGTTTTGCTAGATTATCACCAAACTTCCCTACAGAAGATTAGCACCAATTTACAACAGCAAAGTATGAGAGGACCTGTTTCC
Source organism: Microcebus murinus (assembly GCF_040939455.1). NCBI lineage: Eukaryota > Metazoa > Chordata > Mammalia > Primates > Cheirogaleidae > Microcebus > Microcebus murinus. Next base: position 99,105,839 of record NC_134112.1, read on the forward strand.
TCACAGCCTTGTCAACAAACGTGTTGTTATATGTTTGTATTTCTGTCAATAAGACAATTCTTCCTTTCTTAGGGGCAGAGTTCTAGCTAACTAGTCCATTCTGTGCCTATTTGATAATGAGGAAAAACAAACAAAAAACAGTAAAACTGGCAATAAAGACTGACACTACTATAACTTTTCAGTGGCTAGATCTAGAGAAGAGGTAAAGGTTTGACAAAGCTGCCACTAATTCCCCTCTAATCTACTCACCACCTACCTATTCCAAGTACTCTATCTGTATTTGACTTAAGCACAATCAATCTAATGACAAAGTCAGAAGGAATGCAATGTCTACAGGGCCCTCTACCAGTGCTAGGGGCACAACCTAGATCTCTAAATACCATCTACATATTAATCAGTAAGCATTTAGAGTAAATATTAATCAGATAATTAATGTTAAATATTAACCAGTAAGCATTTAGAACAAAAAAGATACATTCTGTCCAAAGAAGACAGTGAGGCAAGCTTTCATTTAAACACCCTCTTGGCAAACAGATAGAAAATACATGTATGCATACAAACTCATGCATATACACACATTTCCTGTATTTGTCTTTATAAGTATCAGACACTATGAGCACAAATTGATTCCTCTCGCTCTAACACAACAAAGTTCATTTTAGCCTTTGTCCATTGCCTTTCATTTAAACACCCTCTTGGCAAACAGATAGAAAATACATGTATGCATACAAACTCATGCATATACACACATTTCCTGTATTTGTCTTTATAAGTATCAGACACTATGAGCACAAATTGATTCCTCTCGCTCTAACACAACAAAGTTCATTTTAGCCTTTGTCCATTGCCTTTCCTATTATACTTTTCCATGGCCACAAAATAACCCAAAACTACTTCTGAAGTAGTCTGTAAAAGAGATGGCTCTCACTGAATCACAGTCATGATCTGATCATCTAAGTATGTTCATAATGAGGAATATATACTATTATGCATTACACTGTTCAAAATTTGATGAGATATGCACTTAAATGAAATGACAAATTTCAAAAACAAGAGCTCTCCCCTGGGTATTCTTGAGGTGACAGTTACTTATCCAGGTAAATTAGGTCATTTTGATAATCTGAGTAAAACTAATGTTACAATAATTGAATAACTACTTGAATCACAAGTCTTTGTCTCAACTATGCTTTTGAAAGCATTATCTACAGTCTATTAAAGCGCACATAGTGTCCACAGACAAAATTTCCAATTTTAATATTCCTTTAGAAGGGCTATCTCACTTCTCCCAAATATACTTGTCAAAAACCAAAGGGAAGTATCTTGGGCAACACGGCAAAATCCCATCTCTACAAAAGATAAAAAGTTAGCTGGGCATGGCAGCGTGCTCTTGGGAGGCTGGGGTAGGAGGACTGCTTTAGCCCAGGAGATCAAGGCTGCAGTGAGCTATGATAGTGCCACTGCACTCTAGCCGCTGGGCAACTGACCAAGACCGTGTCTCAAAACAAACAAGCAAAAAACTCAAAAGTGAATTTGTAGATAGTAAAGCAATTATCGCTTCCTAGAGCTTGCTGCCTTTATAGAGGGGAGGTAATTGATGAATCTCTTTTTGTGATTGTTTCAAAATTACAGGAAAATCCAGAGAAAGCTTTGAAAAGAGGCAAACTGTGTGTGTATTCCCTTGGGATAATGACATAAAGATGAACCAAAGTACCAACTGGACTTGAAAGAAATATTTTAATCAATGTTTAAATTATCAGAGTCAGTCCACATTGTGGACAAAAGATCTCACGAATCTTGTCTCTTATTTTAAATCTTCATAAATAGTACTGTCTTAAAAAGTAACCATATGGGCCGGGCGCGGTGGCTCACGCCTGTAATCCTAGCACTCTGGGAGGCCGGGGGGGGGGGGGGGGGGGGCGGGGATTGCTTGAGGTCAGGTGTTCGAAACCAGCCTGAGCAAAAGCGAGACCCCGTCTCTACTATAAATAGAAAGAAATTAATGGCCAACTAATATATATAGAAAAAAATCAGCTGGGCCTGGTGGCGCATGCCTGTAGTCCCAGGTACTTGGGAGGCTGAGGCAGCAGGATTGCTTGAGCCCAGGAGTTTGAAGTTGCTGTGAGCTAGGCTGACACCATGGCACTCACTCTACCTGGGCAACAAAGTGAGACTCTGACTCAAAAAAAAAAAAAAAAAAAGTAACCATATGAATGCAAAAGTATAGTTGGTAATTTGTGTTTCTAAAATGTTAATTTCTGATATAAATGGAAAATATTTGTTTTAAAAATTTAAGTTTACTGAATACCATAACATGCTATATTTTTTATAATCTGCACAAATTATTCTTTATATAAACTTATAAATTCCTATTTTGATAGTTTTTACACTACAATAATCATTTAATAAATCATTCATGCAAGTGAACCTTTGGCTAAAGTACATGTTATAAAACTGGTTTGAGTATTTGTTTTGTCCAGGCAAGGTGGCTCACACCTGTAATCCCAGAACTTTGGGAGGTGTCAAGACACAAGTATGACTTGAAGCCAGGAGTTAGAGAACAGCCTGTACAAAATAGCAAGACCTTGTCTCTACAAGAAAAAAAAAATTTTTTTCTTTTTGTTTTTTTTAAATTAGCTAGGCATGGTTACATTCACCTATAGTCCCAGCTACTCAGGAGGCTGTGGCACGAGGACTGTTTGAACCCAGGAGTTAGAGGTTACAGTGAGCTATGATCCCCACCACTGCTCCCCAGCCTGGGGTGAAACCCTGTCTCTAATAAATAAATATTTGTTTCTTCTACTTACTTCTGTGCTCCCTGAGACAACAGCTTTGTCCACGTTTACTAACAATTGTTCTTCTATCTGGCATACTCCCAGTGACCACTCCACGCAACGGTGATGAGCCCAACAAGTGCCTAAAATGGGAAAAATGAAAAGGAGCAAATGAACAAATATTAAAGACACAAATGCTAATAAAGACCAACTCTAATGTGTAAATACACAATGGCATCCTATATTTGTGATACCATTAAAGCAACCCTTCTGAAAATGTGCTCTAGTCCCTGAGCTGCCAACTTCAATATCAATCTGGGAACTTCCTAGAAATGCAAAATCTCAGATCACAACTGAGAAAAACTAAATCAAAAACTCTTGTCATGGGGCCCAGCAATCTGTTTTAACATGCCTTCCAATAGATTCTGATGCACACAAAACTCTGAAAAATCACTGAATTTGTGATTGTTTCTTAAATAAGCAAAATTAGTTTTTAGTCATTTTATTCAAATATTACTATATTTTATTTGGTATCTTTATATAAACCAAATAGAACAGTATTTAACACTTTCTTGATGACAAAAGGCATGTATAGAAAACATACTACACATATACCTTTATCTCCCTCCATCCCACAGCAAAAGCACACATCAATCATTAATACAGCTTAGTCTTTTAATTCTCCAACACATAACACTTGAACCACTATCAATCTGCAGTTCAACTACAGATTGAGATGTACTTACAACCCCAACAGACCATACCATGAATGTAAGTAACAATACTGTTAAAATAGGATAATCTGCCTGGCTAAGATCTATCTACTGCTATGTCCCCCATGTCCTCTCGTTTCCCTTTAAAATTTCTCTTTCCTCAACTCTCAGATCTCCATGGCACTGATATCAACACAAGAGTAAATGCAAATTTTTATATAACCACCCAGTTTACTATAACTATTGTGAAGATTTTAAATAAATTAGGTAAACCTAATTAGATAATTTATTTAACTGGGCATACTTAATGACTTTTTTTTTATAATTTGACCCTAATTATTTCTAGATGAAAGGTAGTAAGTTGATAAGGTGCTAAAATTAAAATGCTTCCAGGATCAAGAGGTAGCTATTACTGAAGATAAGCTCATACCTGTAGGATCAAATAAGGCTTGGACATCAATGGCATCTGGAAGGCCAACCAGACTGAGTTCATCCCATAGTTTACCAGCCTGATCATCTGCAGCTGTTTGGGTGCTTACACTTACGCAAGATGCTATATTCTGCTGAGGCGATCGTTCTCTGAAAATACAATAAAATAGCTGTGAAAGTGAAAACAAGTAGAAAATTGTTTCATTTTACAACTATTTAAATACAATGCACTGCCAAAACAATTCTAATCTATTAGGCATTAACTATCAAACAACAACATTTAGAATTTATGTTATTATTATTATTCATTATAATATTAAACTTGGTTGCTATATCACATAATGTAAGCAACTAAGAAAAAGAATCTCCAAATCCATAGGGAAGTAACAAAATTACAACTGTAAATTTATTTTTCCATTCTATAATACAATTTTTAAAAACTGACTCTCATATTCTAGTCAGGAATCATATTTTAACACATAAAATGAATAGTCCCTTTGGCTTTACTTAAATACTTATAAAACTTGATCAAATCAGAAATTTTTCGTTGGTTTTATCTTAGCTGAGGACTGCCACAACACAAAAGGCAGCTAAATTTATGTAAAGAAACATTATTCCCCAGGGCAAATGAAAATTCACTACAAAGTGTGAAAAGAGAGGCAGCAAGAGTGGAACGTGTCAGCTGTAGGTTTCCTATGGTCCACTCGACAAATCTCAACAGCTGGTGTGCGGCAGGACATTGCAAGTACACTCAATCAAGACTATATCACATATCAGAAATAAAAAGAAAAACAAAATAGCTACTTAAAGGCATATGGAATAAGGAAGATAGTATAACAGCAAAAACTATAATATAAGAAATCAACACTGAATAAGGTATAAACGTATGGGAGATTTCAGACTTTCAAGCCCTAACACTTTACATACTATTTAAGATCATTAAATAAACAAAGACAACTATTGTGTTTAACATTAAATATGGGAAATCAGATGACTACCACTAGAACTTAAATCCTCTCCTAATATCATAGTATTTAACCTGATCATAATTCTGGATTAAATCACTATTGAATATAGACCATAACTCACTGCACTTCTGTATGCTGGATATTTATCATGATTCCTATTAAGAGAAAATCAGCACAATGACCAGGGTACTAAACTTTTTTATACCTGGAATCATTGAAAGAAAAAGAGTATTAACATATTTCAATAAGTACATTTAAATATCAAACCATATAAAAATAACCAGTAATTTTTTATGTTTAGCATTAGAAATGCATAAACGAACTTTTCGAAAAGGTTCAGCATGTTATGCTAACTTTAAATTCTCATTTTTATAAATGCCCACAGTAAAATGAGAACAAATTCTTTCCTATAAATATAATCGCCATTCCTACAAATATTTTTTTCTTTACTAAGCATTGTTATTTTATTGGGTGGGGAAAAAAGAGACTAACAGTTTATGTGTAAATACTAATGTATTGTTTTAACGTATTTTTTGCACTGGTATTTGATGGCAGGGGGCAAGGGATGAAAAGCCAATGGAATGATTAACCAGTCTATTACTAATCAGTTCCTAACGAGAAGCTTTATCAAATTCAACCTTCAGGTTCTGAGATTGGTTTGTATGTATACACCATATCACTAAGATGACAATGTCAACCCTAAGGATTACAGCAGGCCAGCCTTAGAAAGAGTATGAAGTCAACTGAAATATATATCCACAAAATTTTAAGTTATAAAATACAAAGAGGAAAAGAATCCTATACATATTCTTATATTTAGTGAAAACAAAAGAACACCATATTAAAACCTCTTCTGTAAATTTTTTTAAAAAATTTAACTAGCTATTTATACTTCATTAGTAACATTTTACAAATATTTAAAATCATTACCAAGCTAAATTAATTGCCTACCCCTAAATGATGCCAAATTTTCTAAGTGTGCTTCATTAACTGGCTTGTTATCATTACTTAATAACTTAGTAAGCATTAACTATATATAAAGACTTTCATAAAACAAAGGCTATTTTTATATAATTATTCGAGCTCCTAAAAATTTTAATTAAAAATTAACTTCCCGGCCGACCGCAGTGGCTCACGCCGGTAATCCTAGCACTCTGGGAGGCCGAGGCGGGCGGATTGCTCCAGGTCAGGAGTTCGAAACCAGCCTGAGCAAGAGCGAGACCCCGTCTCTACTAAAAATAGAAAGAAATTAATTGGCCAACTAAAAATACATATACAAAAAATTAGCCGGGCATAGTGGCGCATCCCTGTAGTCTCAGCTACTCAGGAGGGTGAGGCAGTAGATCACTTGAGCCCAGGAGTTTGAGGTTGCTGTGAGCTAGGCTGATATCACAGCACTCACTCTAGCCTGGGCAACAAAGTGAGACTCGGGGGGGGGGAAGATGTGAGTACTCAGGCTTGGCAAGATAGCTCATGCCTGTAATCCTAGCGCTTTGGGAGGCCAAGGCGGGAAGATTGTTTGAGGCTAGGAGTTCAAGACCAGTCTGAGCAATAGCAAGATACTGCCTCTACAAAAAATAGAAAAAAATTAGCCAGGCATGTTGGTCCCAGCTACTGGAGAGGCTGAGGCAGGAGGATTGCTTGAGCCCAGGGGTTTGAGGTAGCAGTGAGCTATGATGATACTGCACTCTAACCTGTGAGACAGAGCAAGACCCTATATCCAAAAAGGAAAAAAAAAAAAAAGAAAAGAAAAGAAAAAAGATATGAGTACTCAACTGATAACTGAAAACAAGGCTCTTACATAACAATCTAGCTACGGCCTCCAAAATATCACAACTTTCCAAACATACTACTTCTAAGTTTCCTTAAACTGTTCTACCTTAAATTCTTTAAAAAGATTGTCTTTATTGTTTCATTTCCCACTTCAAGTCTGCAATGCCTTGGCAGCATTTCAAAACAAGGAGCCAATCAAATAAGTACAAAACAACAATGCTTTAGTACTTAAATTTGGATATAAACCAGGTAAGCACTTGGAGGATTACATCACCACCTTCAAGAGGCAGAGCTTGTTAGCCGTCCAAGCTACATTAACTTTTACACTTTCTCATCAACTATAGAAACTACTACGCCCTTATCCTGCAGAGCCAAATCTCCATATTAAGATACCCTTTAAATACAACTATACAAAATGTTTTTTAAAATATTAGACAAGACTTTTCATTAACTACAACATGCCCATAAATACAGGTGTAAATATCTAGTTATATGATACAATCATCTTACGAAAGTCTTTTTTTTTAGTCTCTTCTTTAACTTTAGAAAGGGCATTCTCAGCATATAATTACAGAAAGAAAAAGAAAGAAGGAAGAAAGAAAGAAAAAGGAATAAGAAAGGAGAAAGAAAACACTGTATTATGATAAGAAGTTACAGGACAGTTCAAAAATTAATTGATAGGATGAGTGAATAACACAAAGGACATGAATAGTGAAAAACAATTCTGAGTTTGCTATTATGTTACATTCTTACAATTAAAAACTTATTTATATAGAAGAAGGAAAGAGGACTTAATCTATCCATTTTATCTTCTTTTGATTTATAAATTCCATGAACTCTCTCTGGGCTTATGTTATGTACTTTAAATTTTTCTTCCAAAAGTTAACTTTTGTAACCACATTGATTTTGTTAATATACAAATAAGATAACAAACTTTTTCTGAAATGAAATTTAAGAAAAGCACCATTTGTGGGGCTAATAGTGAGTCATAAAGTATTGTATAAATGTGGAAAACAGTAGAGACTATTCAACAGTAAGAACTCCATTTGAAAATTTATAAATATTACAATGAAAATAGCTATATACATAGTCTAAAACCATTCCAACAAGTAAATTCAATACCACTTACTTTCTCTGTCCTCTTTGTTTTCGTGGTGCTGTGTTTTGTATTTTCTCATAGGTTCCATTGCTGTTGTCATCAATGTCCTTCTTGCTAGAAGGCTGGTTTCTCCATGGCAAGATAAATCCAGGTGTTACCCTGAACTGTTTTAAATCTCCTTGTCCTAAGGAACTTTTTTCCCCACAGTAACAAAAAGCGCAGAGCTGTTCACTGGTAAAAATAAAAAGTGAAGAAAACAGAGAAGGAGAAAAGTAGCTTTATTTAACTACTTTGACAGACAACTACCAATACTTCTACTTTAAAATTATGTCTTTAGTGGCAGCTAAGCTTTTCGATATATTTTCTATGGTCTATTCAGTGATTATCCATGAGAACAATTAAGCTTAATAATAATTATACATTTGCAATTCTACTTTTCCACAGCATCATCTTTTAAAAAGTAATATACATATCAAATCAAAAAATTCTAGCTTGTACTTAGAAAAATGATTTTCTTTTAAATTTGACTGGAGAAAAAGCAAAGTATCAAAAAGAATAAAGAAAATAAAGCTGTGATGGGGTAGAGAATAGAGTTTAATAGCCATCCAACTGCATGACAGCTCTGTAAAACATGTGGTGACAGTTTATTAAATGTTTATTAAACGTTCCACTTGATGGAACATTTGTCATGCATGATACACACACACTCACACACCATGCACACATACATATATACATATGGAGAAATATAAACACATAAATTTAAATGGTTCTTGGGTTAAGTAGTTAGAGAATTAGAAGGAGGCAGGGAGCAGAAAAGTTGAATAGGAGGAGGAAAGGGATGACTGAGGTGGAGCAGAAGGGATTTTTAGGGCAGTGAAACCATTTTGTACGAGAACATAACAGCAGATGACATCATGCATTTGTCAAAACCCATAAAACTATGTAACACAAGGAATGAGTCCTAATGCAAGCTACAGAATAATCTGTATTATTACAAATAATGTATCAATAATTGGTTTACCTAGTATATCAATATTGGTTTCTCAACTGTAACAAATGAGCCACACTACTGCACAATGCTAATAATGAGGGAAAATTGGGGGAGGAGATAGGGTGGAATAGGAACTCTGCACCATCTGCTCAATTTTTCTGTAAAGCTAAAACTGTTCCAAATATGAATGTCTATTAATTTAAAAAAAGAAACAATTTAAAAAGTTAAAGGATAAAAACCATATACATTTATGAAATATACACTTAAGAGACTTTAGAAAGAACAAAATTAAAAGGACCACTCCTCTTGGAACTCTTTTTTCTTCATAAGATATTTACTGCTGCTATACTCAAATCTTTCTTCTCAGGCATTAAAGTTTCCACCCTTACCTCATTCATAATATCTTGCATTAACAGGTGATAGAAATATTCTTTGGTTTTTGGAAGTGACTTTTTTGAACTTAGGTTTAAATCATATTGGATTCTCAACTAATTACCATTTGCTTATGAAAATTACCTATTTAATCTTTCCAATAAATTATCTATTTCAAATTCATGATAAACTGTGTTGTCCATACATATGCACACAAATTAAATGTGGTCTAATTCCAAAAAAATGAAGTCAAATAGAAAATTTTTTTTTTTTTTTTTTGAGACAGAGTCTCGCTTTGTTGTCCAGGCTAGAGTGAGTGCCGTGGCGTCAGCCTAGCTCACAGCAACCTCAAACTCCTGGGCTCGAGTGATCCTTCTGCCTCAGCCTCCCGAGTAGCTGGGACTACAGGCATGCGCCACCATGCCCGGCTAATTTTTTATATATATATCAGTTGGCCAATTAATTTCTTTCTATTTATAGTAGAGACGGGGTCTTGCTCTTGCTCAGGCTGGTTTTGAACTCCTGACCTTGAGCAATCCGCCCGCCTCGGCCTCCCAAGAGCTAGGATTACAGGCGTGAGCCACAGCGCCCGGCCAGAAAAAAAATTTTTCTCGCCAAAAGATACCATCTACCAGTATCCTTTGCCAATTTCTTATCAAACTCTTGTTTATAATATTCTCTGAGGTACTAAGCTTATGTTTCTTCTAACATACTCAATTTCTGGTTTGTTTCTTCCCCTAGAAAAATTACCAATGAGAAGTAACAACGAGATGCACATTAGATTATCGATATTGACTACCAAAGCACTGATTAGAAAATCAAGCAATATTTTTTCTATTTCAGCATATTATGGGGATACCCATGCGCCCCCTCCCACATCGAGTCAGAGCTTCAAGTGTGACCATCCCTTAAACTTTGCACATCTCACTCATTGAGTTTGTATATACCCATCCCCCCTCCCCCCTCCCACCTGCCCAACACCCAATAAATGTTACTCCTATATGTCCACTTAGGTGTCGATCCATTAATACAAATTTGCTGGTGAGTACATGTGGTGCTTGTTTTTCCATGAGACACTTCACTTAGTAGAATGGGTTCCAGCTGTATCCAGGAATATACAAGAGGTGCTGTATCACAGTTGTTTCTTAAAGCTGAATAGTACTCCATGGTATACATATACCACATTTTATTAATCCACTCATGAACTGATAGGCACTTGGGTTGTTTCCACAACTTTGCAATTGTGAACTGTGCTGCTATAAACATTTGAGTGCAGGTGTTTTTTTCATAAAGTGACTTTTGATCTTTTGGGTAGGTGCCCAGTAGTGGAATTGCTGGATCAAATGGTATCATCTACTTGTATCGCTTTAAGGTATCTCCTTATTGCTTTCCATAGAGGTTGAACACGTTTGCAGTCCCACCAGCAGTGTAGGAGTGTTCCTATCTCTCCGCATCCACGCCAGCATTTGTTGTTTGGGGACTTTTTGATAAAGGTCATTCTTACTGGAGATAGGTGATATCTCACTGCAATTTTGATTTTGAGACAGAGTCTCTCTTTGTTGGCCAGGCTAGAGTGAGTGCTGTGGCGTCAGCCTAGCTCACAGCACCTCAAACTCCAGGGCTCAAGCAATCCTCCTGCCTCAGTCTCCCAAGTAGCTGGGACTACAGGCATGCGCCACCATGCCCGGCTAATTTTTTCTATATATATCAGTTGGCCAATTAATTTCTCGCTCTTGCTAAGGCTGGTTTTGAACTCCTGACCTCGAGCAATCCGCCCGCATCGGCCTCCCAGAGTGCTGGGATTACAGGCTTGAGCCACCACGCCCTGCCACAAGAACTTTTTTTTAAATCTTTTTTTTGAGACAGAATCTCACTCTGTTGCCTGGGCTAGAGTGCTGTGACGGGCTAGAGTGCTGTGACGTCAGCCTAGCTCACAACAACCTCAAACTTCTGAGCTCAAGCGATCCTTCTGTCTCAGCTTCCTGAGTAACTTGGTCTTACAGGCATGCACCACCATGCCCGGCTAATTTTTTCTATATATTTTTAGTTGGCCAATTAATTTCTTTCCATTTTTAGTACAGACGGGGTCTCACTATCGCTCAGGCTGGTTTATGAACTCCTGACCTTGAGTGATCCTCCCACCTTGGCCTCCCAGAGTGCTAGGGTTATAGGCGTGAGTCACCATGCCCAGCCTCAAAAGGAAATTTTTTTTTGAGACAGAGTCTCACTTTTGTTGCCCAGGCTAGAGTGAGTGCCATGGCATCAGCCTAGCTCACAGCAACCTCAAACTCCTGGGCTCCCAGAGTCCTAGGATTACAGGCGTGAGCCACCATGCCCGGCCTGCAGTTTTGATTTGAAGCAGTATTTTTAAAGTATTGCAGAAAAATACCTCAGCCTTCAATTTTATATTCGAAACTATCATTGAAGTGTGACAGTGTAATAAAATTATTCTGAGGTTTACAAGACCTCCGAAATATTGCCACACAACAGATTCACAATGAAGATACTTTTATAGAAGTACTTAAATCATTGAAGAATTAGGAAAAGTTGTACAAAGTAAGGATGATCTCAGAGTAATTTATTGTGGGCTGTTAAAAAAAGGAGGGGCAATGGAAACTTCTGGCTTCTATGCTGGATGTCAAAAGCTGCAAAGAAGGGGAGGTGAAGTGGCTCACTCCTGTAATCCTAGCACTCTGGGAGGCCAAGGCAGGCAGATCGCTCAAGGTCAGGAGTTCGAAACAAGCCTGAGCAAGGGCAGGACCCCATCTCTACTATAAACAGAAAGAAATTAATTGGCCAACTAATATATATATAGAAAAAATTAGCCGGACATGGTGGCGCATACCTGTAGTCTCAGCTACTCGGGAGGCTGAGGCAACAGGATTGCTTGAGCCCAGGAGTTTGAGGTTGCTGTGAGCTAGGCTGATGCCACAGCACTCACTCTAGCCTGGGCAACAAAGTGAGACTCTGTCTCAAAAAAAAAAAAAAAAAAACCTGCAAAGATTAGCAGGAATCCTTCAGTGTGTGTAAAAAAAAAAAAAAAAAAGCCAAAAACAGAAAAGCTGCAAAGAGCATTGCACCTACCCTCACAACAAAACCCAACCATAGAATCTGCAAATTCACTTTTCTTAAACCCATCAGAGGGTAGAAATCACAGGGCAACCAATTATTTGTAATTAAGTGAAAAACACTTCCAAAAAGAGATGAGACACAAACACTTCTGGGGAAGGAGTCAGTAGTTATCATGCAAGCAGGACAGGATCAGAAAAATTCAGTCAAAAATTTTAACGAATTGCTACAAGCCAAGTCTGAGATGCTGTTAACACCTGTGACGCACTGGCACAAGGGGAACTCTAATCCACTCACAAGCTCCTCTCTATGTACCTCGCCAGGTGCTCATGCACAATAAAGAAAGAAAATATATGTACACAGCAAATGCAAAACATTTTAAAAGATGGCAAACAAATCTTAATTACCATTACAATAAATGTAAACAAGCAAAAATCACCAATTAAAAGATAATTTCTGGCCCGGTGTGGTGGCTCACACCTGTAATCCCAGCACTCTGGGAGGCCAAGGCAGGCGGATTGCTCGAGGTCAGGAGTTTGGATTGCTCGAGGTCAGGAGTTTGAAACCAGCCTGAGCAAGAGCAAGACCCCCGTCTCTACTATAAATAGAAAGAAATTAATTGGCCAACTAATATATATAGAAAAAAATATATATTAGCCGGGCATGGTGGCGCATGCCTATAGTCCCAGCTACTTGGGAAGCTGAGGCAGGAGGATTGCTTGAGCCCAGGAGTTTGAGGTTGCTGTGAGCTAGGCTGACGCCACATCACTCAACTCTAGCCTGGGCAACAAAGTGAGACTCTGTCTCACAAAAAAGAAAGATAATTTCTGAGATTAGCTTAAAATTAGATTCAACAATTAAATTCAGGCCAGGCACCATGTATTCCCAGTCTATTCTGGGAGGCCAAAACATGAAGACTGCTTGAAGTCAGGAGTTCAAGACCAGCCTGAGCAAGAGTGAGACTCCTTGTCTCCAAAAAAATAGAAAACAAATTAGCCAATCAACTAAAAATATAAAAAAACAGGTGGGCGTAGTGGCATGCACTTGTAGTCTCATCTACTCAGGAGGCTGAGGCAGGAGGATTGCCTGAGCCCAGGGGTTTGAGGTTGCCTTGAGCTAGCCTGACATCACAGCACTCTAGCCTGGGCAACAAAGCAAGACTCTGTCTCAAAAAAATTTTAAAAAAGCAAAAACAAGTTTTCAAAAGACACATAAATCTAGAACAAGAAAGCAGGTAAAATGATAACAGGCAAATATGAACCAAAAGAGGCCAGGTGCAGTGGCTCACGCCTGTAATCCTAGTACTCCACGGGAGAATCGCTCAAGGTCAGGAATTTGAGACTAGCCTGAGTAAGAACAAGACCCATCTCTACTAAAAATTGAAAGAACTGGACAACTAAAAAAAATATACAGAAAAAACTTGCCGGGCATGGTGGCGCATGCCTGTAGTGCAAGCTACTCAGGAGGCTGAGGCAGAAGGATCACTGGAGCCTGGGAATTTGAGGTTGCTGTGAGCTAGGCTGACACCACAGCACTTTAACCCGGACAACAGAGTGAGACTCTGTCTCAAAAATAAATAAATAAATAAATAAATAAAATGAAAATAAAAAGAAACAAATATGAACCAAAAGTAAAGTTTGAGTGGCAATGATACTATCAGACAAAATGAAAGTTAAGACAAAAAGAAAATGCTACATTAGAAATGATAAAAGATATTATACATTAACAAAATGATCAATAGTAGTATATATCCATCACAACCATATACTCATATACCAAGAGGCCCCACAATAGATAAGGCAACTAGAAGTTGAGCATACCCAATCCAAAAATCAGAAATCGGCAATGCTCCAAAATCTGAAATGTTTTGAGCACCAAACATGACACCACAAGTAGAAATTTCTACATGAGTACTTTTTGTTTTGAGCACAAAATTATTAAAAATATTGTCTAAAATTATCTTTTCAGGCTATGTGTATATGGTATATATGAATTTTGTGTTTAGACTTAGTCCCCTTCCCACAATATCTCATTATATATATGCAAATATTCCAAAAAAAATCCCAAATCTCAAACACATGTGATCCCAAGCATTCCAAAGAAGGGATATTCAACCTCTACTAACAAAACTCGAAAGCCTCCAGGTGCAGTGGCACATGCCTATAATCCCAACACTTTGGAAGGCAGAGGCAAGAGGCTCACTTGAGGCCAAGAGTTTGAGAACAGCTTGGGCAACACAGTGAGACCCCCATCTCTACAAAAAATTAAAAATTAATCCTGGTCTACTGGCATGCACCTGTAGTCCCAGCTATTCAGGAGGCTGAGGTAATAGAATTGCTGAAGCCCAAGAGTTCAAGGTTGCTGTGAGCTGTGATTGCACAACTACACTCCAGCCTGGGCAAAGAGTAGAATTAATCTTTAAAAAAAAAAAAAAACTAGAAGGCAAAAAAACTAAATCGACAACAGAGAAAATATTAACAATTATATACATATATATTATTATATATGAAACAGATAAAAATTAAGTAGATTGGGAACATCTTTATTGTTCATTATTATCCGAATGTAATAAATAAGCTGAAGATATTCAATTCTACCTACAACCAAGGGAATATTCTTTTCAAACATATTAAAATATTACAAAAGTAGGCTACATATTAATGCCATAAAGACATGATATATTCCAAATGACCAAAATCATACAAATAATATTCTCTGACAATAATGTAGTAAAACTAAAGATATACAACAAATAGATAACTTAAAATTTTCCAAACATTTGGAAACTATAAAAACAATATTTGGAATAAATGATAATGATAATACTGAATATAAAAATTTGTGGGTTGCAGCTAGAGTAATAATTCCAAGAGAGCTTATGAATGTACATAAATTATCAATAAATGTAAATGTTTAAATATAAATGATCTAACCTTTCAACTGAAGAAGTTTGGAAAAAAGTAAACAAGGACACTGATGGAAGGCAAGAGAAACAACAGAAACCAGTGAAATAGACAACTAAAAACAAGAGAGATCAACAAAACCAAAATCTAATTCCTTTTAAAATAACAAAATCTCTGGGGGAAAAAAAGGCAAAATGCAAACAAAACACAAAATGGAGAAGAGAAATAACTCCACATGCAATTAAATAGACAGACAGACAGACAGACAGGATAGATGCTCACTCTCGCCACTTCTTTTCAACACAGGACTGCAAGTCCTAGCCAGAGCAAGTAGGGAAGAGAAAGAAATAAAAGGCACACTAATAGGAAAGGAAGAAGTGAAATTGTCTCTATTTGCTGTTGACACAATCTTATATATGGAAAACCCTAAACACTCCACCTAAACTGTTAAAACTGATAAACAAATTCAGTAAAGTTGCAAGATACAAAAATCAACATACAAAAATCAGTAGCATTTCTATATACTAATAGTGAACTATCCAAAACAGAAATCAAGAAAAAAATGCCCATTTATAAAAGCAACAAAAAATTAAATAATTAGGTATAATTTTAATCAAGGAGGTAAAAGTATACTGTATACTGAAAACTATAAAATACTGATGAAATAAATTTAAGAAAACAAAAATATCCTGAGTTTGTGGACTGGAAGAATCAATATTATGAAAATATCCATACTAAGGCCGGGCGCTGTGGCTCACGCCTGTAATCCTAGCTCTTGGGAGGCCGAGGCGGGCGGATTGCTCAAGGTCAGGAGTTCAAAACCAGCCTGAGCAAGAGCAAGACCCCGTCTCTACTATAAATAGAAAGAAATTAATTGGCCAACTGATATATATATAAAAAATTAGCCGGGCATGGTGGCGCATGCCTGTAGTCCCAGCTACTCGGGAGGCTGAGGCAGAAGGATCACTCAAGCCCAGGAGTTTGAGGTTGCTGTGAGCTAGGCTGACGCCACGGCACTCACTCTAGCCTGGACAACAAAGTGAGACTCTGTCTCAAAAAAAAAAAAAAAAAAAAAAAAAAAAGAAAATATCCATACTACTCAAAGCCATCTGCAGAGTCAATGCAATCTCTATCAAAATTGCAATGTCACATTGTACCCATAAATGTATACATTATATGTCAATCAAAATAATAATAAAAATAATAAATGTATCATGAACCACATATTACTACACTTGAAAACCTAGATGAAATTTGTAAGTTCTGAGAAAAATATGAAATGCCACAATTGGTACAAGATGAAACAGGCAGCTGAAGAGAAAAAATTTTTTTGAATTGAACTTGTAGTAAGAGTTCAGCTTTCAAAAGAAACCCCACAGACCCAGGTAATTTTATAAAGTGTGTTACTTCAAATTTGTATGGACTTAATTCTCATCTTAAACTAGTTTTTCCATAAAATAAAATTCAAAAATGCCTGGCTCCACATAAGGCTAATGTAATTTTTGTCTCCAAAACTAGGAAATCATAACAAAAATTACAAAAATTCATATTGCTGGCTGGGCGCAGTGGCTCACGCCTGTAATCCTAGCACTCTGGGAGGCCGAGGTGGGCGGATTGCTCGAGGTCAGGAGTTCAAAACCAGCCTGAGCCTGAGCGAGACCCCATCTCTACTATAAATAGAAAGAAATTAATTGGCCAACTAATATATATATATATATAGAAAAAAATTAGCCGGGCATGGTGGCGCATGCCTGTAGTCCCAGCTACTTGGGAGGCTGAGGCAGGAGGATTGCCTGAGCCCAGGAGATTGAGGTTGCTGTGAGCTAGGCTGATGCCACAGCACTCACTCTAGCCTGGGCAACAAAAGCAAGACTCTGTCTCAAAAAAAAAAAAAAAAAAAAAAAATTCATATTGCTTATGAATGTAAACAAAAGATAAGCTAACTAAAATCCAACATTGTGCTTAAAAAGTATGTCGCAATCAAGTAATGTTTACTGCAAGTTTTTTGGCTTCTACTGAATTGGCTTTTTCTTACTGATTTGTTTCATTTTTAAATACATATGGACACAAATCCTATGTCAGTTATATGTCTCACAAATATTTTACCCTTTTCTGCCATTTATCCTTTCACTCTGGTTTTGTTAACTTTTATGAAAAGAAGTCTTTAATTTAAATATTGTGGTATTAATCAATCTTTTTTTAATAATTAGCGCCTTTCATTTGTTTTAAAAACTCTTTCCTTACCCCAAAGTAATGAAGAAATTCTTCTACGTTAACTTTTTTTTTTTTTTTTGGAGACAGAGTCTCACTTTCTTGCCCAAGCTAGAGTGAGTGCCGTGGCATCAGCCTGGCTCACAGCAACCTCCAACTCCTGGGCTCAGCAATCCTACTGCCTCAGTCTCCCAAGTAGCTGGGACTACAGGCATGCACCACCATGCCTGGCTAATTTTTTGCATATATATATTTTAGTTGTTCAATTAATTTCTTTCTATTTTTGGTAAAGACAGGGTCTCGCTCAGGCTGGTTTCGAACTCCTGACCTCGAGCAATCCGCCCGCCTCAGCCTCCCAGAGTGCTAGGATTACAGGCATGAGCCTACATTAACTTCTAAAAATTTTATTGGTTGGCTTCTTACATGTAAGTCTACAAATTAATTGGAGCTGATGTGAATAAAGATCTACCTTCTTGGACAGGTGCGGTGGCTCATGCTTGTTAATACCAGCACTTTGGGAGGCTGAGGTGGAAAGATGACTTGAGGCCAGAAGTTCGAGACCAGCCTGGGCAACAACGAGATCCCTGCTCTACAAAAAAAAAAAAAAAAAAAAAAAAAAAAAAATTTTTCTTTAGGTCTACCTTCTTTAAAAAAAAAAAATGAGGTAGACCAGGTGTAATGGCTCATACATGTAATCCCAGTGCTTTTGGGAGGTCAAGATGGGAGATCCCTTGAGGCCGGGAGTTCAAGACCACCCTAGTCAACAAAGCAAGACCCTGCCTCTCTAAAAGAAAAGAAAAGGGAAAAAAAAAAAAATTAGCCAGGCGTGGTAGTTTGTACCTGTAGCCCAAGCTACTCCAAAGGCTAAACCTTCTAGACTGATTGCACCTGGGAGTTGGAAGTTGCAGTGAGCTGTGATCATACTACTGAACTCCAGCCTGGGCAAAAGAGCAGGACCCTGTCTCAAAATTTAAAAAAAAAAAAAATTTTTTTTTTTTAAGTATGTCATCCCAGCACAATTATTGGAAGACATATCCTTCTTCACTGATTTATGATGCTACTTTGCCATAAATAACCTGTCCGTATTACTCATGTATTTGTTTCTGGGTTCACTCTTCTGTTCCACTTATCTGTTTTTCTGTCCCTGTGGTAATACAGCACTGACTTAATTTACTAGTCTGTTAATCTTTTTCTGTTCTTCTTGATGGGTAAAACTTGGCTTATCCTGCCTTTTGCATATTCATATAAACTTTTAAAATCAGCTTGTCAAATTTACTGTAGACATTTTTTATAAGGATTATATTGAACCTACAGATCGATTGGGAAAGAATATCTTTAAAACACTGCATCTCCTAAAATATGAATATTACATTTATATTATTATTATTTAATATCTTTCCAAAAAGTTTAATAATTATTTCTATAAAGGTTTTATTCACATTTCTGCACATAATACTGGTTACATATTATTTTATATTATTAGAAAACAATATTCTGAAAAATACTTTTTACCTCTATTCCTGATATATAAAAATACAAGTTACTTTTGCATTTTGATTGTATATCTACAATCTTGCTAAAATCCCACTATTATCATTAATTATCTGTAGATTCTTTTAGAATATTTATGATATGGAACCATTAGAATTCATTAGATTCAACCTAGTCATCCTACTTTAAGGAAACTGAGGTACAGAGAGATAAAAATGAATAAATAAAGGTAAAAAAGTGGCAGTGGCTAAACTAAAAGTCAAGTCTTTATCAACAGCACGCTGGCTTTGTTGGAGGGCACATCCAGTCTTTCCTGTCTAGGGAAAGATCACAGTGGTGGCAGTAGTACAGTCCAGAATAAATAACTATGGCCTTGTTTATTAATCTAATGCAAAGGTCTTTTCCTATATTGTGTAAGTATCAATCTAATTTTATTTTTTAAATGGATAGCCAATTAATGAGTTATCTACTCTTATTATTTTGAAAGACCATTTTATTATTATATATTATAAATTTTTATATGTTCATGAATAGCTTTTAACTTTCACTTTCTACAAGTATTTCATGAGGACCAATTAAGTGATAGTCACAGGGGACAGAGCTAAGTCAGTCAGACATAGAATCAAGCAAGGTTAAGAACTACAACAGGTTCCACAGGCAGAGCTGAATACAGAGACACAGAACACTCTTAGAAGGCTCTCAGATGCCTGCTATCAACTACCAAATATTCTCAATTCCACATATGCATTACCATTTTTAATTTCTGTTATGGATAAAATGGTAAAATTTAAATAAAAATAAAGTTTATGGTATTATCAATTGAACTACAAGCAGCATTTTCAAATTTTAAGTTACAATTTAAGCAGAATTTTAAATTCTATTCAAACAGAATTTTAAATTAATTCTAATTCTGGATTCCCAACTTATTTCTAACACCAGCTTATTCTGCATTTAAAAAGATAATTTTGAAAGACTCTTAAGAAAAATGTCAATTTTTTTATTTGAAATTGATGGCTTTATTCATTATTCATTCAAGAATATTTATACAACACCTAATCTCTGTTGAGGACTATCAGGTGCAAGAGACAGAGCAATGTGCAAAGCCGACCATGGCAGCCCTCACAGAGCTCACATGGCAATAAGGCAGATAAAAATCATCAAATGAACTCTCAGGAAATAAAAAGTATCACAAGGAAAAGTAAAGCAGAATTACTGCATAAAATACAGTGGGACTGCTGTTTTATTTATTTTCCATCCTACTCTTTTATTTTGAAAATGTTCAAACCTCCCAAAAAATATTGGGGGAAGGAAGACTAAAGACTACAGTATAACAAACACTTGTATACCCTTTGTCAAGATTCACACTGTGTGCTCTTTTCCCTGAGCTGACCAAAACTAGGTTATAGTCATGACACTTCAGAGGATAAGAGAATTGGCAGATGATTAGGGAGGCCTCTCTGGGAGGCAAGCCATTTGACAGCAAAGCAAGCTGGAAGGCCCTCACAACAGAAACCTGATCAGTGTGTAAAAGTGAGGTCAATGTGGTGAGAGCACTGTACGTGACAAATGACATCACAGAGGCAGCCAGGGCCAGATCATGCCTTGTAGACTTGGTAAGTACTTGAAATTACAAATATAATTTAAATATAATAGTCAATAAAGAGAATGTAGGAGGAGAACTGATCATCATAATTAGAATAAACTTTACAACCGTGCTATGAACAAATTAGACTGTGGAATAGTAAAGAGAAGAAACAGAAAGATTAGTTAAAAGGCTACTACAGCCTCCAAAGGATAACAGTGACTTGAATCAAGATGAGAAGAAGTTCATCTTCAGAAGTTGAGCTATGAAGGAGAAAAGATAGAAAACCAAGATTACCTCCAAAACTTTTGGACTAAGCCACAGGGAAACTATTGGCATTATTTATTGAAGTGGAAAACCCTGAAGAAAAGCATATTTGGAGCAGAATGGAGGCAGAATCCAGAAAGGCAGTGGACACATTAAGGGTGAGGTATCTAAGGCACTTCCCAAAAGAAGATGTCAACAGATAGAGGGACATGAAAGTTTTGAGTTCAGGTAAAGATGAGCACTGAGATTCCTAAGGACACACACAGAGTTTACAGCTATCAGACTGAATGAGCTTTCTTTTTCCGGGAGTGAACAGACACAAAAAGTAGACATGGTATCTGAGGAGTCAGCCCTGAGGATGCCAACATTATAAAGGTAGAATCTCCACAGCAGCCGGGGAAAGACAAAATGAAGGATGACGTATGCCACAAGCAAAAGGAAAAAACACTTCAAGAAGATTGGAGCATTCAACTGATTGATAATTTCATGGTTTTATCCATATCTCTCAAATAAGGTCTAAAAACTATAAGACTTCAAAAGCTTAATTATACACTGATGTGGTTACAGCATCCTATATTTCTTTTTTTTTTTAAAGAATGGGGAGACAGTAAGGTACAAAAATACAAAGTTAAGTTTACAGATAATATTACAAATTAATGCTTCTCCTAAATGCTCATAGTTATTTCTTCTGCCAGGAATAACATACTGGTAATATTCTGTACTGGCCTAAAATGACTAGAATAAAACCCTACTGTACTGCCCTGCTCTGTAATCGCCTAAGCCAGGCGTCCTCAAACTATGGCCCACCGGCCGCATGCAGTCCACCTAGCACATTTATCCAGCCCTCTCGGTGTTTTTGCCGCCACTGCCTGTCATGCTTAGCAGCCTACTCGTCCCGGGCCCACAGTCCGCACTCTCCAATGGTATGAGGGACAGTGAACTGGCCCCGTTTAAAAGTTTGAGGACCCCTGGTAAGCCCACCGAGCTACTCACCGAACTACACACAGAGTTTATCAGCCTTAAAATTCAAAAGTACTAAATAGTAAGCTTCCATCCAGATTTATATCCTAAATTTGTATTTCCCAAATTTTCTCTATAGTCAATTCACAGCCTTTTTTCCTGTAATTAATATCCAATGCAGCTGCATTCATTCTCTAACCTGATTTTGGCTTCTACACCAACAGAGACCAAGGAGTTTGCAGATTCCTCAGACACAGATCGTTGCAGAGCTGGGACTGGCTGTTTGCTGTTATCCACTTCTGCTTCAGCATCCTCTTCTGCAGACTGTTCTTTGATTTCTGCTTAACAGTAAATAAAAGAATATAAAGAGTCATTTTGTATCTATACTCATCACTGGTGAATTTGTCTATAAAGCATACATCCCAATGGAAAAAATCAAATAATAGTTCATTAATACAGGAAATGTTTGTGTATACAATTGATGGCATTATTCATATTCATTCTCTACTGCAAAATAATAATCAAAACAATGTGAAGTATGGTATACTTTTCCCTGTGCCCAAATTACAACAGACTTGAGAAGTTTCATCTAGTAATAACTATTAAGAATCTTATCTTTAGGATTATAGCAGTCAATCTATAGAACAAATGTCAAACACCGTATACATACGTTCTCGGAAGCAACTCAACTGCTGAGAGGATTTTCAAATGCCATCACCCTTAACATCATTCTTCTCTTTAAAAAAAACAGTATGTCTATTCTATCTTCAATACTACAGTACTAAAATGAAGGGACATCAGCCCTCCACCAGTGCTCCTGATGCAATTCGATGCTCTTGGCTAGATTCTGCACTACCATCCCCAAACAAACAAAAAACATTTTTAATCCTTCAAGCTCCACTTCTGTCTTTCCCTCCTTTTACCACCAAACTTCATGGCACTTGGAGTAACAAAACTCCATTTCCTTCCCCCTCAACTCTTTTTTTTTTGAGACAGAGTCTCACTGTGTTGCCTGGGCTAGAGTGCCATGGCATCAGCCTAGTTTACAGCAACCTCAAACTCCTGGGCTCAAGGGATCCTGCTGCCTGAGCCTCCCGAGTAGCTGGGACTACAGCCAAGTGCCACCATGCCTGGCAATTTTTTCTACATATTTTTTTTTAGTTGTCCAGCTAATTTCTTTCTTTTCTTTCTTTTTTTAGACAGAAAAAGAGGCTAGAGTAAGTGCCGTGGCATTAGCCTAGCTCACAGCAACCTCAAACTCCTTGGCTCAAGCAATCCTCCTGCCTCAGCCTCCCCACTACAGGCATGCGCCACTATGCCTGGCTAATTTTTTCTATATATATTAGTTGGCCAATATCTTTCTATTTATAGTACAGACGGGGGTCTCGCTCTTGCTCATGCTGGTTTTGAAATCCTGACCTCGAGCAATATGCCTGCCTCGGCCTCCCAGAGTGGGAGGATTACAGGAGTGAGCCACCACGCCCAGCCTACTAACTCTTTTTAATATGTATCTGTCCTCCTATTATAGTAATTGTTCTCACCAACAACATTGATGGCAACACAACTAACAATCCAGGGGCCACTCAAAAGCCTTCAAATATCCTAAAAATTCATTTTACACTAGGACTACCTCCTCCTTGGTGAAATGCTCTTCCCTTTGGTAAATGCAGGGAGATATTTTTTTTTTTTTTGGAGACAGAGTCTCACTTTGTTGCCCAGGCTAGAGTGAGTGCTGTGGCGTCAGCCTAGCTCACAGCAACCTCAAACTCCTGGGCTCAAGCAATCCTGCTGCCTCAGCCTCCCGAGTAGGTGGGACTACAGGCATGCACCACCATGCCCGGCTAATTTTTTTTTCTATATATTAGTTGGCCAATTAATTTCTTTCTATTTATAGTAGAGATCGGGTCTCGCTCTTGCTCAGACTGGTTTTGAACTTCTGACCTCCAGCAATCCGCCCACCTCGGCCTCCCAGATGCAGGGAGATTTAACAGAGGAATATAGGCTTTGGAGTAAATAAAGATCTGGTATCAAGCACCAGTTCTACCATCTACCAGCTTTCGACATTATGTCAAAGTCATCTGTTTCACTCATCTAGAAAATTAGTAAACTACCACATAACTCATGAGATTGCTAATATCATTCTTTTTGGTTGATTTCTTTTAGAACTCTAAATATAGATACAATCTTCTGTATCCTTTAATGCTCTTCTTTGAAGAACAGGTTTCAACAATCTCCTCTGGACTTAATGATTTTTAAGTCAACATCTCTAGCACTAATTCCCCTCCTGAGTCCCAGGCCACATTTTTACTGCATTCTAGAAAGAACTAGCAGTTTGAACATTCAATTTCACACCAAACTAGCTATCTCTCAGATCAGCCATTCCATCTGACTTCCCTATTTTTGTGACTATCTTCTAGACTCAAAATAAATTTTAGGAAAGTATTTTGAAAAATGAACAATTTCGATAATTATTGTTTAGTTAGAAAAACTATAAATAATTGTAAATCCTATCAAAGCATAAATTCAATGAGACATTGAGCATCAAACAGGTTTTGGTTTTCATATTTAAAATAATATTTCTTTTCCCATGTTTAAAACTGGAATAGAAAAGCTGACGATAAATTAACTGCTTGTGAGGCCTATCAAAGTGTCCTGTCTATTCCTAGAGACAAAATTGATAGAGTACCTACCTACAATCAAATGTACAAATACGTAAATTTGTATCAATAAGGATCATAAAATGAAATTTCGAATTTTTATATGACAAAACTCCTCATGAACAAAATGAAAATGTCTCAGATGAAAGAACATGCATGTAACCTGCATCCCCAAAAAGGTATTCAAACCCAGAATATGTAACGAACTCCAAAGATGAACATGATAAGATACACAAACCTGTAGAAAACCATGAAGGGGCTGGGCACAGTGGCTCACGCCTATAATCCTAGCACTCTGGGAGGCTGATGCAGATGGATCGCTCAAAGTCAGGAGTTAGAAACCAGCCTGAGCAAGAGTGAGACCTCGTCTCTACTATAAATAGAAAGAAATTAATTGGCAAACTAAAAATAATAGCAAAAATTAGTCGGGCATGTTGGCGCATGCCTGTAGTCCCAGCTACTTGGGAGGCTGAGGCAGAAGGATTGCTTGAGGCCAGGAGTTTGAGGTAGCTGTGAGCTAGGCTAACCGTACTCTAGCCCAGGCAACAGAGTGAGACTCTGTCTCAAAAAAAAAAAAAAAAAAAAAAAAAAACAGATGAAGGACAAATTCCATACTCTCCTTCCTCTATATTTTCAGGTTTTAGCAGGCACATAACTGCTCAGCTAGAGATGTTATTTCTCAACCTTTTTTTGAGCTAAGCATGCCAAGTTTTCACCAATAGAATATGACCAGAAGTGACTGTACCTTCCCCATCACCTAAAAGGAAGTGATCTGCTCTGAACTAAGTTATAGTCCCCTTTCGGGTAGATGGGAAAAGACATGACAGAAACCCATCTGCAAGATAACAATGAGGACAACACTTCAGGGGATGTTTCCACAAGACAGAAGAAACAAAGGTCCATAAACAACCACACAGCGCAAAGTACTTCATCAGCCTATACATCTCACTCTCAAAACTATTACATGAAAGAAAGATTAACAGGTTTTATTTAAGCTAATGCTGTATTTTGGAATCTATGTTATAGCAGTTTAACTCATGCCCTATTTAATATAGAAACTGGTATCAAGAGTAGGAACTGCCATAACAAAAAATCAAATTAAGTGGCTTGGTGATCAGGCCATGAGACACAATACTGGAGTTTGAAAATCAACTGACTCTTTTTATGGCATATTAAAATATTTGATTTAACTATGACCTGCTATAATTTGAAAAGCAAGCTGTGCCTAGAGAGGCTGAACCTCTGGGGAAAGCATCTGGAATGAGCCAGAGGTTATTTTGTGCTGCCTGTTTTCTAATACTTTTTACAACCAATGATCGAAAGAAACAGAATTCTAGTAGAGACTCTCTCTGCCTATTATATTCAAAGTACTATAAAATGACTGTACATAAAATAACTTCATGGAAGCATTTCATTTCTACTCAGAGAGGCCCAGAACACATGTGCCCTTTGCTGTACCATTCTTAATATTAGGTATGTTAGAGGAGGGTAAGAGAAAAAGAAATAAGAAACGTAAAGGAGAAATAAGAACAGTGCCTCAGAAGCTGACATACAATGAGCCAAATGGACTAGGGTCATGTGACATTACAATCCCCTGCAAACACTTTCCTTCTAAGAGCCAGCTCCATCTATCCCCCACTTCCAAACTGTTCCCTACAATAGGTGTGGCCTGTCTGCTTCCATTAACTATGCTGCTGTCTATCACATGACCTCTAATCAAAACTTTTCTTCTCCTGGCAAAGTGTCCAACAGTCTTCAGTTTTTCCCTTATTCTTCCCATAAAATATAACACTTTTAACACATTGACTGCCATTTAAGTTGTATTTAACCCATGCCAGTTTTGAGCTCAGGGCCTCGTGAAGCACATGCAACTCATACGTCAGAACTATCAGAACTGTCCCCACTATCTCCACTAGGATGGTGCTCCTCTCAATCATCACTAAATAGATCAACATCTTCATCACTCATGTCCAAAACTTTGTTAATCATTTTCTCCAACAATTCCTTATGCTCATTTTCTCTAAACATTTTCTCTTGAGAACGAAAAACACAAAATAAACTTATGTGATGATCACACCTCTGGTCACAGAGGCCGCCCTAAAGTAGAACGGCTGGCGTGGGAAGGTCCACAGCATGCCTGTGTGCTGTGAAACCTCTGCTCATTGTTTTCCCTGTCAATCAGCATATCTCCCCAACCTCCTGTCCCCAAGCTCCAGCCCGCCCACCCAAGCATGCCACACGTGCAGCGCTGTGTTCTCCAGTTACCATAACTTCTGACTGCACTGTGAGTTGCATATAACTCAACACGGAACACAATAAAAACTAACAAATTTTTCATTAAATTAGAAAGGATGGTTTTGTTTGTTACGTTTTTATTCTATTTTCATAATAAAACACTGTGTACTGGGTACGGTGGCTCACACCTGTAATCCTAGCACTCTGGGAGGCTGAGGCAGGTGGATCACTCAAGGTCTGGAGTTCAAAACCAGCCTGAGGGCCAGGCGCTGTGGCTCACGCCTGTAATCCTAGCTCTTGGGAGGCCGAGGCGGGCGGATTGCTCAAGGTCAGGAGTTCAAAACCAGCCTGAGCGAGACCCCGTCTCTACTATAAATAGAAAGAAATTAATTGGCCAACTGATATATATATAAAAAAAATTAGCCGGGCATGGTGGCGCATGCCTGTAGTCCCAGCTACCCGGGAGGCTGAGGCAGAAGGATCACTCGAGCCCAGGAGTTTGAGGTTGCTGTGAGCTAGGCTGACGCCACGGCACTCACTCTAGCCCGGGCAACAAAGTGAGACTCTGTCTCAAAAAAAAAAAAAAAAAAAAAACCAGCCTGAGCAAGAGCGAGACCCTGACCCTGTCTCTACTAAAAATAGAAAGAAATTAATTGGACAACTAAAAATATATAGAAAAGGGCTGGGTGCGGTAGCTCACGCCTGTAATCCTAGCATTCTGGAAGGCCAAGGCAGGTGGATCGCTCAAGGTCAGGAGTTCAAAATCAGCCTGACCAAGAGTGAGACCCTGTCTCTACTAAAAATAGAAAGAGATTGATTGGCCAACTAAAAATATATAGAAAAAAATTAGCCGGCCCATGGTGGCGCATGCCTGTAGTCCCAGCTACTCGGGAGGCTGAGGCAGGAGGATTGCTTGAGCCCAGGAGTCTCAGGTTGCTGTGGGCTAGGCTGACAGCCACGGCACTCTAGCCCAGGCAACAGAGTGAGACCCAGCCTCAAAGAAAATAATAAAATAAAATAAAAAAAAAAAATAAAACACAGTGGTTTCAAGGAAAAAAAAATTTTTCTAGTGTGGGAGTCAATGTGTTAATGTTTTTTTAGGGGAGTTTCATTGCTTACAACTAAGGGGAAACAAGTAGGACAATGTCTGTTTCTCTCTCAAATTAGAACCAGAAGGAGATAGAGAAGTTAAACATAAATGTCAACGGTAAATTAGTAAGTTTCAGGTACACAACCCTTTGAAATCAGGTTTCCAGCAGGTTTTTTTGTTTTTTTGGGGGGTAGGGAGACGGATTCAGACCATAAGGATTTTTTTTCAATAGTATCAGTGCTCACTTCCACAGAACATACACTATAAAACTGGAACGACGCAGAGAAGATTAGCATGGTCCCTGTGCAAGGATGACACGCAAATTCATAAAGTATTCCATTAAAAAAATAAATTTAAAAAAAAAGAAAGAATGTAAGAAGCGGTATCAGGACCAGGCCTGATTCACAAAGAGGAAAATAGTATGGCAGGCTCTGGGAGCTCATCCTGTTCTCTTTCTTCTCTATTAACATTAGCTCTGCATATGATCCTAAGCTGGATTTGCTGAAGAAACAGTAGAGACTGATGAGTTTTGGTTTTATTTTTGGCTAGAATTTGTCGGTCTTTTATACTTTAATGAACAAGAATCTTACGGCTGCTTCCTAGGAAGCAGCAGTTCCAGCCACAAAACACAAACAAAAAAGACATCCCTAAATATACAAAACTATAGGTAATAATAGAACCTTGTCTTTAACTGTCACTCTTCATTTGGTAGAAAAAGTCAGGTCTTAATATCTATAAAAATCAAGGTAGGACAATTAAACTAGTGTTCGTGTCTCTCTTCTCCTAAGTGCTAGTCTTTCAAAGATCGTTAGAGTTTGGCAGCAGAACGTGAAACAGACTGCTCTGACTGAAAATGATGTCAACCAGGGATCCCACCAGCTAAGCCACCCAGTGATGCGAATGGCTGTGAACCCAGCAACACCTGACGGAATACTCCTGATGCTAGTACTTGGTTATCTCCAGTTTATTACTAAAAATGTACTCTTGAATATTACCCTATGCTTTGCATAAAAGCAGCAGCTAGTCATTCAACCAAGAAAACAGTCCAGAATTGGCTACTCAGCCGCTTTGCAGAGTTTTTATCTTTCATGGGGCCAAAATTAGGCCAAACTGCCTGCAGTCCAAAACTGTGGAAATTAGAATATTTTTTACATTTAAAAAATAACAATGAGATACTCTTCTTCGATGCAAACTCCTCAGTGTATCTTTCCCCTTAGTTTGAAAAACACTTAAAATACAGGCAATGCTCTAAAGCTAAAAACATGGAGAACACTAAGTACAGCGGTGGCAATTTTATCTGTAGTCACTACCTGTGGTTAATCTCTAACCGCTAGGTGGCACATGTGCAGTGGGAACTAACTAAAACCCAATCACATGTAAGGAAGTTCTTAAGAGAAGAGATTCTCTGTGTACTTCATTAAACAGCATTACCTATGTGCTAGACATGTCTCTGGGGACACGAAGATAAATTAGATCTAACCCTTGACCTTACGTAATTCCATTACGTATCTTCTTTTATGCCATTACTTTTTCACCTACAATGACTTTTATTTAACCCTAAATACTTGGTTCTATGACATGAAAAGGGTTAATAGCAAAAGCTGTTTGCCTTGTTAGTTAAAATCAAAGGCTTGGTATCTAATGGTCTGGAATTTGCATTCTAGCTTAGCCATTTGCTAGCAATGTGACCCTGACAAGAAAACCTCATCTCAATTTCAGTTTACTCATCATTTAGTAGACAGATAATAACCAGTGGTGATGACACCACCACACTCTTGTCCCAGTATAAATCTGTCTTTAGGGGGCCAGGCTCACAGCTGTAATCCTTGCACTTCGGGAGGCCAAGGTGGGAGGACTGCTTGAGGCCAAGGAGTTTGACACCAGCCTGAACAATACCAATATCCCGTCTCTACAAAAAAAATAGAAAAGTCAGTCAGGTGTGGTGGCACATGCCAGTAGTCCCAGCTACTCAGGAGGCTGAGGCAGGAAGATTGCTTGAGCCCAGGAGTGTGAGGTTGCTGTGAGTTATGATGACCCCACTGCACTTTTGTCCCAGCAACACAGTGAGACCCTGTCTTAGGGGGGGGAAAAAAAAAAAAGAAAGAAAAAGAAAACCTAAATGGGCCTATGTCTACTAAACAAGTTGAATCAATAATTAATAACCTTCCAAAATAGGACAGACCAAGGACAGTTAGGTTCATTGGTGAATTCTACCAAACATTTAAGGAAGAAATTATACCAATTCTCTACAATCTCTTTCAGAAGGTAGAAGCATAAGGAATATAACCCTCGCCAATGAAGATTTACAGATTGAAGATAAGCATATGAAAAGATGCTCCACATTATATATCATCAAGGAAATGCGAATTAAAACAATGACATATCAATACACACCTATTAGAAAGGCCAAAATCTGGAACACTGAAACTACCAAATGCTAGCAAATATGTATAGTGACAGGAACTCCCATTCACTGCTAGTGAGAATACAAAATGGTACAGCCACTCTGGCAGATAATTTGGTGGTTCCTTACCATATAATCCAGTAATCATGTTGGTTGGTATTTGCCCAAATGAGCTGAAATTTTATGTCCACAAAAATCTGCACACAGATGGGTTTTTTTTTTCTTTTTTAAATTTTCCCTTTTATAAGGGTAAGCATACAGATGTTTGTAGCAGCTTTATTCATAATTGACAAAACTTGGAAGCAATCAAGATGTTCTTCCAATAGGTGAAAGGATACATAAATTGTGGTATATCCAGGCCATGGATAGAATATAAATATAGATATAAATATTAAAGAATATAAGATTCTTTAATAAAGATTAAAGAATATAAGAATATAAAGATTAAAGAATATAGAGATATAAAGAAATATAAATAAAAATATTTATATTAAAGAATATAAATAAAAGTGAAAGAAGACAATCTGAAAAGGCTATACTGTATGATCCCAACTATTTGACATTCTGGGAAAGGCAAAAGTATGGAAACAGTAAAATGAATGATGGTTGCCAGGGGTTAAGGGGAAGGGAAGGAAGAATAGGTGGAGCGTACAGAATTTTTAGGGCAGGGAAACTATTCTGTATGATGCTTTAAGGGTAGATATATGTCATTATATTTGTCCTAACTCATAGAATGTATAACACAAAGAGTGAATTCTTATATAAACTATGAACTTTGGATGATAATGACATATTCATGTAGGTTAAACAATTTTAACAAACGTACCACTCTGGTACAGGATGTTGATAATGAAGAAGATTATGCACATATGGGGGCAGGGGATATATGGGAAATTTCTATACTTTCCCTGCAATTTTGGTGTGAACCTAAAAGTGTTCTAAAATTACAATAAAAAAAAATAGTATAGTAAATACACAAATCAATAATACAGTCATATCATTATCAAGTATTAGCTATTGTACATAATTATATGTGCTATACTTTTAAATGACTTGCAGTGCCTTAGGTTTGTTCAGACCAGCATCACCACAAACTCCTGAGTAATATGCTGTGTTGCACTATGCTAGGAAGCCACAACAGCTACGAAGCCACTAGGCAATAGGAATTTTTCAGCTCCATTATAACCCTGTGGGACCACCATCACGTATGCAGTCCACTGTTGACAGAAACATCATTATGACTGAACTAGTACACAACTAAAGTGGACTAGCATAACAGTTCTGAACAGAAACAGTATGATATGCATCTCTAGAGCCTAGATTTTTGTCTCCAATACTATTCTCCATGAAAAAAACTAGAACCCCTTAGAGAATAGCTATTTTCATATCTTGGGTCAGGGAGTACTAAAGATGAAACTGAAAGATATTGCCAAAGAGCAATGAGCTCTGAAAAGTTTTAAGATGACACTAAAGAGAACCCAGAAGCCAGCTGACAAGGTGCTCCCATGAGCCAAACTATGACAACTTGAACATTACGAAGAAATTTTTAATTATAACTAAATTATAATTAGCTAATTATAATTAATTAAAACACGTTTGCAAAGCCCTGATTATATGATTCTCAAGAAAATGGAATTTCTCTTCTTTTCAAGTAACTAGCACTTCATTCAAGTTGATTTTATTCATATTTAAGAAATGTACAGAAATGGTAAAAGCCCCCATCTCCTCCAAAAGAAAGATAGGATTTTCTTATCATAAAATATTAACAAACTGGTCCATGGAACTTTTTACTACTTTTTCAATGACTACTTGCAGATTATTCATTCCCACCAACCCACCACAGGATACTCATTTTAATTAATACTCTTACATTACTAAAAATCACCAACTGAGTGTATCAAAGGACAGGATTTACAAGAATAAGAGAACCTTACAATAAACTCTAGGGTCCTGAGATATACCCTTGCAGTGAATTCAAGTTTGCTTCTAAATTGACTAGAAATTTATGGAACTCTTGTCTTTGCTTGGGTTTCTTCACAGGTCGGTGGTTTTAACAGTTGTTCTTTATCCTTTCGTTCACTGTTCTCCTTGCCCTATGTTCACCATGCTCAGTAAAAGAACTAGACAGTGGCCATGCCAAAGACAAAGCAAAGACTAACACACTTGGCTTTATTTAACTTTATAAAAAACCTAAGTAAAACAATGTTCTTTGTGCTCTTCTCTAAACTTATTTGCCTTGACCTCTCATAGGAGATAGCATAAGAAGACAGCCCATTTGTAAGGCTTACTACTCATCATGTAAGAAAAAAATTAGATAACAGAAATTTAGTTTTGTGGTGATGTTCCGAGAAGAGTAGGTGACTTAGAAAACACAAAAAAGGAAAATATAAGAATGTAATACTGGCCGGGTGTGGTGGCTGACACCTGTAATCCTAGCTCTCTGGGAGGCCGAGGTGGGCGGATCGTTTGAGCTCAGGAGTTCGAAACCAACCTGAGCAAGAGCGAGACCCCGTCTCTACTATAAATAGAAAGAAATTAATTGGCCGACTAATACAGAGAGAGAAAAAAATTAGCTGGGCATGGTGGCGAATGCCTGTAGTCCCAGCTACTTGGGAGGCTGAGCCAGAAGGATTGCTTGAGCCCAGGAGTTTGAGGTTTCTGTGAGAACAGCTGACACCACGGCACTCACTCTAGCCTAGGCAACAAAGTGAGACTCTGTCTCAAAAAAAAAAAAAGAATGTAATACTGCTTCACTTAGTAAAATGAATGCCTCCTGGCTTCATGAACCTTACATTCTAGTGTACAAGACACACAATAATAATAATTGACACAGGCCGGGCACGGTGGCTCACGCCTGTAATCTTAGCACTCTGTGAGGCCGAGGCAGGCAGATAGCTCAAGGTCCAGAGTTCGAAACCAGCCTGAGCAAGAACGAGACCCCACCTCTACTAAAAATAGAAACAAATTAATTGGCCAACTAAAAATATATAGAAAAAATTAGCCGGGCATGGTGGCGCATGCCTGTAGTCCCAGCTACTTGGGAGGCTGAGGCAGTAGGATCGCTGGAGCCCAGAAGTTTGAGGCTGCTGTGAGCTATGCTGATGCCATGGCACCCTAGCCCAGGCAACAGAGTGAGACTCTAACTCAAAATAATAACAACAATAACAATAATAATAAACAACACATGAAAACTACAGGCCCAAAGTCCATAATAGGTGAAAAGGTACAGAATCTAGGACACAAGCAGAAGAGTTTGCCTTATAGAACCACAGGGACTCTTCAACCCATTTTACCAGGTGGGAAGATATAGTATGTGGGCAGAGATGCAAGCTGGAAAGAAGATTCAACAATGGTAAGGGAATATGGAACCACTTTTCTAATTGCAATCAAAACCTGCTTGAGATCTGAGGCCACAAATTTAAAATGAAACCAGTCAGCAAGATTATATGTTTTTCTCTAGCCATGTTCGGTGCAAGAATGAAAAACTGGGGTTGTGTCATGAAAGCAATACAGTGGTGGATGGCAAAGGAGTTGAAAGTATGTGAGAGAATGATTAAAGGATGGATCACAGAATTTGAGCTAGTAAAGGTGACAAAGCCCAATGCACTGGTAAGGTTACTGAACTGGAGGTCTCAATATGGTTAGAAAATTATTGTGGTGTGTATATTAGGAGAAAATGAACTGGAAAAAAATAAGTGATGGTCATAGCACAGGATAATTAAAATTGAGATTTTGGAAATTAAACAACCGTCCTGATAAGTGACACAGTGGCAAAGGCTAACATATTACTGACTGTAAGAATAAGAGGCTGAGGAAGGATTCTGAAGGAAATCAAGAGCCAAGAGGAGAGGACCTTGAACAGATTATATCTAATATGACAATGACAGAAGCAGTGGAGAGTAAAATAGAAAGTTAGAGTCTAAATCTTTAATAAATGAGAGACAATACCCAGGAAGAATGCTGATATGTGCAACAAAAGAGGAATACAGGGTACAGTGTGATAGCATTATTTTAAAGTAACTCATAAGTAAACATTACGTTAAAAATTAAAGCTTCAAAAAGACTTCACACTAATAAATAACAGTATACGGTTCATGAAAAGAAGTCATAAGAAGAACAACTAACCTTCTGAAGTGAAGGTCTTTGCTTGCAAAAAAAACCATCCTAGTACTCTGGGAGACCCAGGAGGGAGGATCACTTGAGGTCAGGAGTTCAAGACCAGCCTGAGCAAGAGCAAGACCCTCCACCACCTCCACTTCCACCTCCACCTCCCCTCTCTCCACTAAAATAGAAAAATTAGCCGGGCACGTGCCTGTAGTTCCAGCTACTCAGGAGGCTGAGGGAGGAGGATTGCTTGAGCCCAGGAGTTTGAGGTTGCTGTGAGCTAGGCTGACGCCACTGTGCTCCAGCCTATGTGACAGAGGAAGACTTTGTCTTTAAAAAAAAACAAACTAATAGAACTTACATAAATTCAAGTTTAATGTGGTAATGAATGTGCACAAATGGATGAAACTTAGAATTCTGAACTTCCAAGCTTCATTTTGTCACTTTAACTAATTAGACCTTACTGGAAATAAAAATAGCAACTGTAGAATATTTCAAGGCTTTCCAAGAATTATAGCCATATAATAACAATACATTTGACAATCATAAACAAACATTTTTTTGGAAAATTATACTTTAAACGATGTAACAATTTTTAACTTTTCTCTTAAAACCATGTGATATTCTGTAAGCATGAAGATGATGTTCAACTTCAGAAAGAAAGCTTATCACTATGCCTGACCTTTATCTAACAACTGTTGAAACACTATTTTTTGTTTTTTGTTGTTTTTTTTTTTGAGACAGAGTCTCGCTTGTTGCCCAGGCTAGAGTGAATGCCATGGCATCAGCCTAGCTCACAGCAACCTCAAACTCCTGGGCTCAGGCGATCCTGCTGCCTCAGCCTCCCGAGTAGCTGGGACTACAAGCATGTGCCACCATGCCCGGCTAATTTTATATATATATTAGTTGGCCAATTAATTTCTTTCTATTTATAGTAGAGACAGGGTCTTTTTTTTTTTTTTTTTTGAGACAGAGTCTCGCTTGTTGCCCAGGCTATAGTGAGTGCCGTGGCGTCAGCCTAGCTCACAGCAACCTCAAACTCCTGGGCGCAAGCGATCCTTCTGCCTCAGCCTCCCGAGTAGCTGGGACTACAGGCATGCGCCACCATGCCCGGCTAATTTTTTATATATATATATATATATATATATCAGTTGGCCAATTAATTTCTTTCTATTTATAGTAGAAACGGGGTCTCGCTCTTGCTCAGGCTGGTTTTGAACTCCTGACCTTGAGCAATTCGCCCGCCTCGGCCTCCCAGAGTGCTAGGATTACAAGCGTGAGCCACCACCCCGGCCTAGAGATGGGGTCTTGCTCTTGCTCAGGCTGGTTTCGAACTCCTGACCTCGAGCAATCCGCCCGCCTCGGCCTCCCAGAGTGCTAGGATTACAGGCGTGAGCCACCGCGCCCGGCTTGTTGAAACACTATTAATGAGACACTATCTCCTGCAGATACCCTCTGAATACAATCTGAAACCTAGTCCCTTTGATAACTTATTAAATCATTGAACTTCTATAAATTTTAAGAACTACTTTGGGTAACCTACTGTAGCTACCTTTTGCAGATGCACAATACATATTAGCATATCTAAGGTACTGAAAGTTCAGCAGACCATAAACTATTTGTTCTAGTTTAACCCAGCATTTCAGAATATTATTCACTAATGGAGCATAGTTTTTCCTCAACACACATATTAACAAAATAAGCTTTAAACAAACACTAGATGGCTCACAGGCCAGAGATACACTATAAGCTATCAAACTAATGGCCTGGAATTACTGTTTCTCTCAGTTCTAATTTTGCTTTGATAAAAAATTTATCCACCTATACAAAATAATTCCTACTAAATCAGGGCTAAAGGAAAAAAAAGATCGATCAAGAACTCAGCTTTTTTGCATTATTTCAGGATGGGGAAATATTTTAAAAATAAAAAAAAAAAAAAAAGAACTCAGCTTTTTCACGTTGTCATTAGTTATCAAACTACTTAGGCAGATGGAAATTTTAGAATTCATTATAAAGGTAGATGCAAAAATACTGTTATACAAATGCTAAGTACAGTATATAGACAGTACAAAGTATTATGTACATTTTTTTTATTCTTAATAAGTTTTGATACCTGTTTCCACAATATTTTCTGTTTCTGTTGTCTCCAGGCCATCCATGCTGTCCTCATCTTCCACCGCCGTTTTTCCTCTACTTCGAGGCCTACAAAGAAATAAATACATATACTTGAATGTTAAATTTTAAGGTTTAGATTTATACTCAACATAAACCATATTTGAATGTATCCAAAATAAAATAATTTAGGAGTTTTTTCAGCATTGTACCATATCAAATAACCTTAAAGTCATTTTCTCCCTTGAATCCAGCCCTTCCTTATACCCTAAATGTGAGGACAAAATCAGATTATCATTCTGGGCTTTGTACCCCTTTTAATGGACCTTCCGATGACTTTCCTGTTTAGAGCAGTGGCTTTTAAGCAACTAACAAGTTCCTTTCAAAGTTCACACACCACATTTTCCCTCTACATTTAATGAAGTTGATAAGTGATGCTCAGACATGTATTTTTTTAAAGGCTCACAAAAGTGACTATGATTCAGATGAGTAAAAAAAAAAAAAAAAAATGAAGCATGATTTAATCATGTCCACCTGACAGATGTGATGGATTTAATTTACAAACACTTCAGAAAAGTAAAATAAAGAGTCACAGTAAAATGATATTTTTTGGTTTTTTTGAGACAGAGTCTCATTTTGTTGCCCGGGCTAGAGTGAGTGCCATGGCGTCCTAACTCACAGCAACCTCAATTTCCTGTGCTCAAGAGATCCTACTGCCTCAGCCTCCCAAGTAGCTAGGACTACAGGCATGTGCCACCATGCCCAGCGAATTTTTTTGTATATATATATTTTAGTTGGTCAATTAATTTCTTTCTATTTTTAGTAGAGATGGGGTCTCACTCTTGCTCAGGCTGGTTTCGAACTCCTGCACTTGAGCGATCCGCCCGCCTCAGCCTCCCAGAGTGCCAGGATTACAGGCGTGAGCCACGGCGCCCGGCCAAAATGAGATTCTTTGATCCAAACTAACACCTTTAAATTTTCTGAAATATCCTAAATATGAGATAGAAATGAGTAAAAAAAAAAAAAAAAAAAAAAAAAAACCACACTTAAGATATTACATATAAATTAAAAACTTAGAAACTATCATTAGAAATTGTTATTAAAGGTTAAATGATCAAAGTCCAAATGGTTTATATAAAGTGAATTATTGCAAGCTGTCAAAAAGTCATTCACAACCAAAGGGGGAAAAAACTGAAGAAACAGAAACAAAATCCTAACAAATACTGTCAAAAACTGTGAATGAGGCCGGGGCAGTGGCTGACACCTGTAATCCTAGCACTCTGGGAGGCCTAGGTAGGAAAACTGCTTGAAGTCAGGAATTCCAGACCAGCCTAAGCAAGACCGAGACCCCATCTCTCCTAAAGATAGAAAAAATTAGCCAGGAAACTAAAAATAGAAAAAAAAAAAAAAATTAGCTGGGTGTGGTGGCAAATGCCTGTAGTCCCAGCTACTTGGGAGACTGAGGCAGGAGGACCGCTTGGACCCAGGAACACTTGATGCACTTGATGCCAGGGCACTCTTAAACAGAACTAAATCCAGGTTACAAATCTTGAAAGATGGAAAAGGATGACTAGGACTAAAGCATCCTAAGGTTTATGTAAAAAAGGAGAGAGTATCTTTAGAATTTATTTAATTAAGGTTATGTTTAAATTTAAAAAGAAGGCCAGGTGCGGTGGCTCAAGCCTGTAATCCTAGCTCTCTGGGAGGCCGAGGAGGGCGGATTGCTCAAGGTCAGGAGTTTGAAACCAGCCTGAGCAAGAGCGAGACCCCGTCTCTACTATAAACAGAAAGAAATTAATTGGCCAACTAATATATATAGAAAAAATTAGCCGGGCATGGTGGTGCATGCCTGTAGTCCCAGCTACTCGGGAGGCTGAGGCAGCAGAATCGCTTGAGCCCAGGAGTTTGAGGTTGCTGTGAGCTAGGCTGATGCCACGGCACTCACTCTAGCCTGGGTAACAAAGTGAGACTCTGTCTCAAAAAAAAAAAAAAATTTAAAAAGAAAACTTTAAAATAATCAAAGGGGAAAGAAGGGATGAGGAAAACTTGATCAATCCAATAGCAGGCAGAAAAGGAGAGAAAATGCAAGGTAAACAGAAAATAACATAAAAAGATGAAAATAAATATGACTTTTCTTAGTAAATATAAATAGCTTGAACTCTTTTGTCATTATTTAATGATAGAAAGATTAATTAACCCAGATAACATAACTCAATAGAACTTCACATTATGTAAAGCAAACATTTACAGAACAACAAAGAGAAACTGATAACTGATCATTAAGGGAGATTTTAATATCCGTGCTTGGAAACTGATAGATGAAACATTATAGTTCAAAGCATTTTAAACAAGTATTTGGACAACACATTTAACAAGCATCACTAGACTACTAACCTCCCAATGTCCGACTCTTTTCAAACACAGGGGATAGAGAAGTAAATAAAATTCCTGTCTTTACAGGACTACATTCTAATGAGAAGAAACAGACAGTATATACAAGTATAACACACATAACATTTAACATCAATAAAATAAAGCAAAGAATAAGGGACTAACTACCATTTTAAATAAAAGATCTGTAAAACAAATTTTTAAAATAAATTTTATACATAAGGAGCCACTCAGCCACATCAGCAGAGATCTGAAAAAGAAGAGGAAGCAAAGCATGCAATGTCTGGGAGAAAAGTAATGTGGCAGAAGGAACAGCAAAGATAAAATTCTTGAGATGGGAGAGTAAGTGAAGGGGGGTTGAATACACAGCAAGGATGCACAATGTCTGGAGCTGGGTGGGGGCATGAGGGTGCCTAAGGGAAAAAAAATTTTATAGCATCACTTCATTTAGAAACCTCAGACCAATATAAGAACTAGGGACATAGAGGCTGGGACTTCTGAAATAAGCCAACATGACTGCTACAATGGGGAGACAGAACAAGATATTAATCCAAGAGATATTATGGAGATAGAATTAACTTCTAATCTTTCCTTTATGACTCTTCACAATTACAAATATCCATTTTTAAAGAAACTGAAAAATGTCATTTAGTTAGCTTTTTCACTTAATCTTCCAGACCAATGTCCTGCTCTATATTGAGTCTCTCTCTCCAGTATTATAACCATCACTGTCTATATTACTACTTTTGGCCTAAAAGGCTTTGTTTCAAACTTGTTTTATCTAGTCTATAATTTCTACCAACATATCAGTTGTCTACACTGTCCTCCTTACTCCTCAAAAAGAATTTCTATTTTAATGTTCTCTTTTTATTTTTCTTATTATTATTACTCCTATTCTTGGTTTTGCGCCAATAAGACATGCTTTTTTACATTCATCAACCCATCAGAAGTCTCCTCCTTCTGGCCAATGGACCAATGTATCATCATCATGTCATTTTCAAAGTTTATATATTTCATTCATATCTTTCTTCTTGTTGCTGATTTGCTTCTGGCATGTGACTGTTCTGAGGAATCAAACACTAATTTTTGCATGAAAAAGTTAATAGTCATACTTGTCAAAACCATATCAGTTGCCAATTTCCATATTTAACTACCAAAATTGATACATATATATTTTACATTTCTACATTAATTCAGATTTTTCCAGTTTCCATTTTAAATGGAAGTTTGAAGTCTATTACAAATAACAACATAAGGATTATTTTAATCCTTCTTTGGTTTTCTCCCTATCCCTTTCCATCTCTTAACCCCTTCATTTCGGTTTTCATTGCTTCCCTTTATTACAAAGAAATCTGAAGTAAAGTAACATCACTAACTTCCAGAAAATTTTCTACCAAAATTAACAGTCCATATTAACCTTATAAATTGAAACTAATTTGAGGTTTCAAAAATAACATAGGGGACTTCTACTTAAAGCCACATGGAGTAACAGGATTCAAAATTATCCTCCAGCCACAAATAACTAGAACTAGACAAAATCTAAGAAACAACCATTATCAAACATTGATAACAAGCAGGGCAAGACTATAATCCTTGAAACAAACAGAAACAAAGATGAGCCCTACTACTGCACAGGCTTTCTGCATGGAGTTAATTTACAAACTACAGCAGAGAGAGAGGGGAACCCAGAGACTAGCAATGCTACTGAAATGATAAGACAGAAATCATGAGTTCAGGAAGCTCACAGAGGCTAGAATTGTGGGACAGAGCAGCCAAGAGTAGAGAGGTTATTCAGAGACTGAGCTCCAGAAATCTGCATGAGGGTAATAAATACAATCTGCATATGTGTGGGGTGAAATTCTAAAGACTGAGAAACAACTTCCAGGGAAAGAACAATGATAGAAGAGCTGTAACATGAACAAGTCCCAGAGCTCACAGAAAGCCAAGAATCAATTGCATCCTCCCTAGCCAGAGTGGCCTATGTAATGCATTTCATTCAGCAGAACCAACTGCAACACACCTTTAGGAGTAGGCCTAAATGAGTCCTAGAACAAATGCTATTCTAGACCATCCCTAAAAGAGCTGACAAGTAAGTCACCACGATTCACAACTAACACTAACTTAACTACTGGACAGGAAAATGTTCAACACTCTTTAAAAAATTGCAACACTTCATAACCAGCCTGGGCAACACAGTGATACACTGTCTTGGGAGGCTGAGACAGGAGGATCACCAAAGCCCAGGGATTTGAGGTTAAAGTGAGCTATGATCATGCTACTGCACTCCAGCCTGAGAGAGACCCTGTCTTTTGAGAAAGGAAAAAGAAAATATAACAAAATCCAGCTCTCAACACCGAAAAGTCATAATGTGCGCCATCCAATAAAAACTTACAAGATTCAGAAAGAAACAGGAAAATGTGGACCATAACCAGCAGAAAAATCAGGGAATGAAAACAGAAAAAAAAAGATATTAATATGATAGAAAAGGCAATCATGGACATTAAACCAGCTACTATAAATATGCCTCATGTGCTCAAGAATGTAAAGGAAAACATCAATGTGAGAGAAATGGGAGATATTAAAAAAAAAAAAAAATGGAACTCATAAAGGTGACATCAAAATAACATCAAGGCCAGGCACGGTGGCTCACGCCTGTAATCCTAGCACTCTGGGAGGCCGAGGTGGGCGGATTGCTCAAGGTCAAGAGTTCGAAACCAGCCTGAGCAAGAGAGAGACCCCCGTCCGTCTCTACTATAAATAGAAATTAATTGGTCAATATATATATGTATATATATATATATATATAAATTAGCCAGGCATGGTGGCGCATGCCTGTAGTCCCAGCTACTCGGGAAGCTGAGGCAGGATTACTTAAGCCCAGGAGTTTGAGGTTGCTGTGATCTAGGCTGACGCCATGGCACTCACTATAGCCTGGGCAACAAGCAAGACTCTGTCTCAAAAAAATAAAATAAAATAAAAAAATAACATCAAGAGCCAGGGGAAATGGCATGTGCCTGTAGCTCAGCTATTTGGGAGGCTGAGAGAGGAGGAACATTTGAGCTCAGGACAAGCCTGGAACAAAATGGCAAGACCTTGTTGTCTCTTAAAAAAAATCAAGTGAAAATTTAAAACTGAAAAGATTAATACCTGATTGGAAATGACAAAAGAAAAAGATCACTAACCTTAAAGACAAAACTGAAAAATGTATCCAAGATAAAGAACTGAGTGAAAAATGCCCATGGGACAATAGCAACCTCAACATGTGTAAAGTTGCAGCTAGAGGAAAGAGAACAGAAAAAAATATTTAGTAAATCGATAGCTATAAATTTTGCAAGCTGTATAATTATAAACCCACAGATCCAAGAAGCACAACAAAATCCAAAACACAAACACGTGTCAATAAGGTATTTTACAGTCAAACTGCTGGAAAAAGTGATAAACAGAAAACTCCTAAAAACAACCAAAGACAAGACACATTACCTACAGAAGAACAAAAGTCAGAAGGACTACAGGCCATCTGCATCTGTGTAAGCTAGCAGACAGTGAAAAAACATATTTAAAGTGCTCAGGGGAAGATTTTTTAAAACTCTATAACATATGCAGCAAACAGTATCCTTCAAAAACAACAGTGGGCCGACGCCTGTAATCCTAGCACTCTGGGAGGCCGAGGTGGGAATTGCCTGAGGTCAGGAGTTCTAAACCAGCCTGAGCGAGACCCTGTCTCTACTATAAATAGAAAGAAATTAATTGGCCAACTAATATATATATACAAAAAAATTAGCCGGGCATGGTGGCGCATGCCTGTAGTCCCAGCTACTTGGGAGGCTGAGGCAGAAGGATTGCTTGAGCCCAGGAGTTTGAGGTTGCTGTGAGCTAGGCTGACGCCATGGCACTCACTCTAGCCTGGGCAACAAAGTGAGACTCTGTCTCAAAAAAAAAAAAAAAACCAACAGTGAACTAAAAAACTTTTTCTAACAAACAAGCTAAACGAATTCTTCACTAACAAACCTTCATTACAAGAGAAGGAAATTCTTCAAACAAAAGAAAAGTGATACCCAACAAAAACCTGATGTATTTAATGGAAAAAAGTGATGGAAATGAGAAGTATGTGAGTAAAATATTAAAGACTTTTTACTTTTAAATTTCTTTGAAAGACACATATTTAAAGCAAAAATAATAATTTGTTATGGTATTCATTATACATAATACTATGGTGTTCATTATATATATAGTGTGTGTATATATATAAAACACAATAGTTCAAAGCAAAGGACAGAGAAAATGAAAAGATACTGTTATAACGGCCTTATATTACATTTGAAATAATAAAATGTTACTTGAAGATAGACTCTTATGAGTTAAAAAGTGTATCATGTGGCCAGGCATAGTGGCTCACACCTATAATCCCAGCACTTTGGAAGGCCAAGGCAGAAGGATCTCTTGAGGCCAGAGTTCAAGACCAGTTTGGGCAACATTGTGAGACACTGTCTCTACAAAAAAATATTTTTAAAATTAGCTAGGCATGGTGACATGTGCCTGTAGTCCTAGCTACTAAGGAGGCAGAGGGAGAAGGATCGCTTGAGCCCAAGAGTTTGAGGTTGCTGTGAGCTATGATGATGCCACTGCACTCTAGTCTGGGCAGCAGAGTGAGACTGTCTCCTTTAAGGAAAAAAAAAAAGAAGAAGAAGAAAAGCACCATGTAATTCTACAACTATTTTATTGTTAAAACACTCAAAAATGTATAGCTTTTTAGCCAAATGAATATAAAATAAAATTCTAAGAAATATTCAATTTAGTTCCCCAAAAAAGACAGAAAAACAAAGACAAGAACAAAAGCAATGGGACAAATGGAACAAATACAAAACAAAGAGCTAAAAGATAGATTTAAACCCACCCTTATTGTAAATGGCCTAACTGCTACATTAAAATGCAGAGATTGCCGGGGGCGCGGTGGCTCACGCCTGTAATCCTAGCGCTCTGGGAGGCTGAGGCAGGCGGATTGCTCGAGGAGGAGTATTGAACTGGTCAGGAGTTCAAAACCAGCCTGAGCAAGAGCGAGACCCTGTCTCTACTATAAAATAGAAAGAAATTAATTGGCCAAGTAATATATATAGAAAAAAATTAGCCCGGCATGGTGGCGCATGCCTGTAGGATCTCTTGAGCCTAGGAGTTTGAGGTTGCTGTGAGCTAGACTGATGCCACGGCACTCACTCTAGCCTGGGTAACAAAGTGAGACTCTGTCTCAAAAAAAAAAAAAAAAAATGCAGAGATTATCAGATTAAATTATAAAAAGCAAGACCCAACTATACGCAGTCTATAATATGTACACTTTAAGGTAAAAACACAAATAGGTAAAAGAACAAGGAAAGGGAGAAGACCTAACATGACAACACTAATCAAAAGAAAGCTAGCCGGGCACAGTGGTTCATGCCTACAATCCCAGCACTTTGGGAGGCCAAAGGAGGAAGATCACTAGAGCCCAGGAGTTCAAGGCCAGCCTGGGCAACATAGCAAGACCCTCCCCTGCCCTCCTACAAAAATAAAAATTCGCAGGGCATGGTGGCCACACCTGTAGCTACTTGGGAGGCTGAGGTAGGACTGCTTGAGCCCAGCAGTTTTCTGGGGTCTATATGACTGAGTCATTGTACTACAGCCTGAGTAACAGAGCTAGACTCTGTCTCTAGAAAAGGGGGGGGGGATGAGGGGGGGTAGAAAGCTAAAGTGACTATATTATTAGACAAAGTAGACTTCAGAACAAGGAATACACAATGACTAAAAAGGTAAATTTCATAATAATAAAAGCATAAATTCATAAAGTAGGTAATAATCCTAAATCTGTATGCATCTAATAGCAAGGCTTCAAAATGCATGGTAATTGAGGGAAGAAATTTAAAAACCCACAATTATACTTAGAGACTACAACACTCTGCACAATTGATATAAATAGACATA
This sequence comes from Microcebus murinus, assembly GCF_040939455.1. Taxonomy (NCBI): domain Eukaryota; kingdom Metazoa; phylum Chordata; class Mammalia; order Primates; family Cheirogaleidae; genus Microcebus; species Microcebus murinus. Next base: position 99,150,386 of record NC_134112.1, read on the forward strand.
AATCTCAATGTAAGAGACAGGAGACTTAGCAACACCACCATCAACCAACCAAGCGGACCTAATTGATTTACCCAATGACAACAAAATATACACACTCTTTTCAAGCAAACAATCCCTAGAATAAGCCATACTGTGGGCCTTAAAACAAAGCTCAACAAATTTAAAAGAACTAAAAGCATACAGAGTATATTCTATGGCCACAATGGAATTAAATTGGAAAAGAAAAAGACCCATGCAACATAGCAACATACTCAAATATTTCATAAATAAACACAATTGGAAATAACCCACTGGTCAAGAAAGAAATCATAAGAAAATTAGAAAATGGCTTGAACTAAATGAAAACAAAGACACAGTATTTCAAAATTTACAATATTCAGGGAAATAGAGGGAAATTTATAGTTTTAAATAGTAATATGAGAGAAAACAAGACAGACCAACTCAATAATTTAAGCCTTTACTTAAAAACCTTTTAAGTGGGCAAATCAAATCCATAACAAATAAAAGAAAGAATACAGTTAAGGGCAGAAATCGGTGAAATAAAAACACAATAGTGGCTCACACCTGTAATCCTAGCACTCTGGGAGGCCCAGGCAGGCAGATCCTTTGAGCTCAGGAGTTCAAGACCAGCCTGAGCAAAAACGAGACCTGTCTCTACTAAAAAAATAGAAAGAAATTTACTGGACAACTAAAAATATATAGAAAAAAATGTAGCTGGGCATGGTGGCACATGTCTGTAGTCCCAGCTACTCGGGAGGCTGAGGCAGAAGGAACACTTGAGCCCAGGAGTTTGAGACTGCAGTGAAGTAGGCTGATGCCAAGGCACTCTAGGCCAGGCAACAGAGTGAGAGACTCTGTCTCAAAAAAAAAAAAAACTAAAAAATATGAATAAACACAATAGTAGTAAAATTTTTTTAAAGAAATCAATTAAACCAAGATGGTTCTTTGAAAAAATTAATATTGCTGGATCTCCAACTGAAATGATCAAAAGAGAGGAAAACACAAACTACCAACATAAAAAATGAAAGGTCATCACTAGAGAAGCTATACACAGTAAAAGAACATGAAAATGCTATAAATAATTCTATGCCAATAAATCAACAATTTAGTTCCTGAGCACAAATTACATAAACTGACTCAAAAACTAGAAATAAAAAATTTGAATTACTCAATGTCTATTAGAAAAATTGGATTTTTAATTATATACCTTCCCACAAAGAAAATTCTGAGCCCAGATGCCTTTATTGATAAATCTATCAAAGTTCAAAGAAATGACATTAATCCTATACTACTTTTCAGTAAATGAAAGGGGAAGAACACTTCCCAACTCATTCAGCATTAAAATGACAGGAAAAAACAAAGACACTGTAAGATCAAATAGCCAGGATGAATACAGACCTGTTCCAAAGAATAAAAAAGAACACTGTCACCCATTTTTTGCAGATATTATAATTCTCATTCCAGAACAAAACAAGGATAATTCAAGAAAATAAAATTACAGCCTATTCCTCAATTTAAAAATATGCATAAAAATTCCACAGGAAAGACTCTTAGGGGCTCTAGTACTAGGTAAGATGGAGGAACATATAAGTCAAACTTACTTTCCCACAGAGTGCAACTATAAAACCTGGAAATAACGCATGCAACAATTTGAGTTTCCTGAAATATATAACAGCAAATTGATTAAGAATAGATACCTAAGTCAAAGTACCGCCTGAACTGCACACAGCCCAAAATCCAGGAGTGCCTGCTGTGATGCAAAGAGACAAAGTGTGCTCTCCTGGGCTCACCTACCACATGCCCATCAGTGAACCTGATCCTAATTAATATAACAGAGACTTTGAGAAATGAGATAACAGACCTCTGGCCAGGTCCCAGACCAACTACTTGATACTACACACACAGTACATATAGAAACATTATTGCAAAGGCTTTGAAAATTAAACAAACATACCCACAGCCCACAGAGGGCTACTTGGAATTTGTACCCTGTACCTACCTAGACCACGTGCCTGCTAAGCCAAAAGGATCAACAATCTCTATAAAATGTTTTTTAAAACCCACAGTTTTATACCATTAATATTGAAAATGTCCAGGAAACAATACAAAATAATTTAGTGTGCAAAAAAATAATATAAAATCACATTAAAAAATACAATCAACAAAGGCCAACAACAAAATGACACAAAGGCTAAAAATGTCTGATGAACACTGTAAAAGAGCTATTATAAAATATTCAAATGAGCAATTACAAACACACTTAAAACTGAAAATACAACATAACAGCAAATAAATAAAAGATTTCAGGAAAAAACAAGTAGAAATTTTGGAAAGGAAATTACAAAACAAATTAAAAGTTAACTCAACAAATAAATACTAAATGGTAGACTTAAATGCAAACATATCAATAATTATATTAAATATAAATGGTCTAACTACACCAATTCAAATAGCGATTATCGGAATCTATTTTTAAAAGACCCAATAATATACAGTTGATGTGAAAGACAATTCACATATAATGATATATTTAAAAACAAAACCATGCAAACACTAATCAAAATTAAGCTGGAGTGGCTATGTTAACATACAAAGCAGACTTCAGAACAAAGCAACATTCCCAGGGGTAAAGGCAAGACATTACATATTGATAAAAGGTCAACTCACCAACATCACATAATTCTGACTCTAGATATGCATGCACCTAACAACTGAACTTCAAAATATATGAAGCAGCCGGGCGCGGTGGCTCACGCCTGTAATCCTAGCACTCTGGGAGGCCGAGGCCAGCGGATTGCTCAAGGTCAGGAGTTCGAAACCAGCCTGAGCGAGACCCCGTCTCTACTAAAAATAGAAAGAAATTAATTGACCAACTAAAAGTATATATACAAAAAATTAGCCGGGCATGGTGGTGCATGCCAGTAGTCCCAGCTACTCGGGAGGCTGAGGCAGGAGGATCACTTGAGCCCAGGAGTTTGAGGTTGCTGTGAGCTAGGCTGACGCCACGGCACTCACTCTAGCCTGGGCAACAAAAGTGAGACTCGGTCTCAAATATATATATATATATATATATATATATATAGCAAAAAATCATATAAAGAAATAGCTCCATAAATATACAGAGAAATTTCAATGCTCCTCTCTCGATAACAAACAGAATTGGTAGAAATTTAATACAGAAGAACTGAACAATACACTCAATTGATTGGCATGTATAGGCCATATCCTGAGTCATTAACCCAATCTTTTTAAAAGCGGAAATCATAAAAAGTATGATCTCAAATGATAAGGGAATTAAATTAGAAATCTTATGGATAAGAGGAGGATAACAGAAAAATCTTCGCATAACTGAAAATTAAATAACATATCTAAACACTCCATAGGTCAAAGAGAAAGTCTCATGGAAATTGGAAAACACTCTGAATAAACAAAAGTAAAAATACAATATATCAAAATTTGTGGGATGCAGCTAAAAACCTGTAGTCCCAGCTACTCGGGAGGCTGAGACAGGAGGAGTGCTTGAGCCCAGGAGTTTGAGGTTGCTATGAGCTAGGCTGATGCCATGGCACTCACTCTATCCTGAGCAACAAAGTGAAACTCTGTCTCAAAAAAAAAAAAAAAAAAAAAAAAAAAAAAATAGTTACCATATGATCCAGAAATTCTACTTCTGAGTATATTTCAAAAAAAAAAAAAAAAAAAATTGAAGGCAAGGTCTCAAAGTGATATTTATATACCCATGTTCACAGCAGCATTATTCACAACAGCTAAACATGGAATCAACCAAAGTGTCCATCAATGAACAGGCAAAATGTGGTACAACATAAAATAGAATCTTAGGTAGCCTCAAAAAAGGAATTCTGACATGTGCACAATCTTCTAGGTAAAATAAGCAAGTAACAAAAAGACAAATACTGGATGATTCCATTTTTATAAGGTATTTAGAGTAGTAAAAACAGAGACAGACAAAAAGTAGAATAGTGGTTGCCAGGGATTGAGAGAAGGAAATAAAGTTTATTGTTTAATGGGTATGAAGTGTGAATTTTACAAGATAAAGAGAGTAATGGAGATGGATGATAGTCATGGTCACACATATCATGAATGCATCTAAAACCACTAACCTAACCTATAAACTTAAAAATGGTTAAGATGATAAATTTAATGTTTATTTACCACAACTTTAATAAATCAAGGAAACCAAAATCCAATTCCTTGGAGAGATCAGAAAAATAAACAAACCTCTAGCAAAACTGATTTTTTAAAAAGAGAAGACACAAATACCATGAACTACTATGGTTTGAACATGGTTTGTCCCCAGCAAAATTCATGTTGAGGCTTGGTCCCCAATATAGCAGTGATGGGAGGTGGTGCCTTTTAAGAGGTGATTAGGTCGTTCAGACGGATTAATGCTTTTCTCACAGATTAATTACCACAATAGCAGGCTCTCATAAAGTGAGGCAGACTCTGGTGTTTGGTCTCTCTTTGCACACATAGCTTCCTCTTCTACTTCTCTAGTATGTTATGACACAGCAGAAGGCCCTCACCAGAAGCCAACCAGATGAGGCCACCCATCCTGTACTTCCTAGCATCCAGGGTTAAATAAATCTTTTTCCTTTATAAATTACTCAGTCTCAGGTAGCTTATCATAGCAACAGAAAACAAACCATGATAGGAATGAAAGAGAGGATTTCATTATAGACCCTACAGATATTAAAATGACAATAAAAGAATATTATGAACAACTCTACACATACATGTTTGACATCTTCAGATGAAATGGACTAATTCATCAAAAATGACAAACTAGGCGAGGTGCGGTGGCTCACTCCTGTAATCTAGCAGTCTGGGAGGCCGAGGCAGGAGGATCTTTTGAGCTCAGGAGTTCAAGAATAGCTTGAGCAAGAGTGAGACCCTGTCTCTACTAAAAATAGAAAGAAATTAATCAGACAACTAAAAACATATAGAAAAAATTAGCAAGGCATGGTGGTGCATGCCTGTAGTACCAGCTAATCGGGAGGTTGAGGCAGGAGGATCGCCTGAGCCCAGGAGTCTGAGGTCGCTGTAGGCTAGGCTGACACCACAGTAACTCTAGCCAGGGCAACATACTGAGACTCTGTCTCAAAAAAAAAAAAAAAAAAAGACAAACTAGCAAAACTCACCCAATATGAAATAGGTAACCTGAACAGCTCTTTAACTACTTAAGAAACTGAATTTATACTATGACACCTTTCTGAAATAGCAATCTCCAGGCTCAGATGCTTTCACTTGCTAATTCTACCCAAAATTTTAAAATGAGAAAACACGAATTTGACAGAATCTCTTCCAAAAAAACAGAAGAGGGGTAATACTTCCCCATTCATTTAATGAGGTCAACATTACCCTGATAACAAAAACAGACAGAAACAGTACAAACAAAACTAGAGACTAACACCCCAAGTCAACATTAAAAAATCATCAAGACTATATTAGCAAAGAGGGTCAGGCGTGGTGGCTCATGCCTATAATCCTAGCACTCTGGGAGGCGGAGTGGGAGGATCACTGGAGGTCAGGAGTTCGAGACCAGCCTGAGCAAGAGCGAGACCCTCTCTCTAATAAAAATAGAAAGAAATTAGCTGGACAACTAAAAATGTAGAAAAAATTAGCCGGGCATCATGGAGCATGCCTGTAGTCCCAGCTACTCAGGAGGCTGAGGCAGGATAGCTTGAGCCCAGGAGTTGGAGGTTGCTGTGAGCTAGGCTGAAGCCATGGCACTCTAGCCCGAACAAAAGACTATATTAGCAAATCGAATTGAGAAACATAAAAAGAACAATAAACCCCAGTGTGGGGTTTATCCCAGAAATGCAACGCTTATTCGATATTAAAATACCATCAATGTAATCCATCATGTTAAAAGCCTAAATCACAGACCAGCAAACTATGGCCAGAGGCCAAATCTAGGCCTGTATCTGCTTTTGTAATAATTCTGCTTTGTTCCAATAAAATTATTGTGTACTTGTATATATACATACAAACATGTATACTTGCTTACATATCGTCTATATCTGCTTTCGTGCTACAAGAGCAGATGTGAACCGTTGTAGCAGAGACCATATAGCTTGCAAAGCCTAAATATTTACTATATGACCCCTTTACAGAAAAAATGTGAGAATTCATCACCACAGCACTCTAGCCTGGGCAACAGAGAGAGACTCTATCTCAAAAAAAAAAAAAAAGAAAAAAGAAAAGAAAAGAAATGCTAAGGAGAGTTCTTTTTTTTGGAGACAGAGTCTCGCTTTGTTGCCCAGGCTAGACTGAGTGGCGCGGTGTCAGCCTAGCTCACAACAACCTCAAACTCCTGGGCTCAAGCGATCCTCTTGCCTCAGCCTCCTGAGTAGCTGGGACGACAGGCATGTGCCACCATGCCCAGCTAATTTTTTCTATATATATATATATATATATATATATATATATATATATATATATATATTAGTTGGCCAATTAATTTCTTTCTATTTTTAGTAGAGACAGGGGTCTCGCTCTTCCTCAGGCTGGTTTAGAACTCCTGACCTTGAGCAATCCACCCGCCTCAGCCCCCCAGAGTGCTAGGATTACAGGCGTGAGCCACCACGCTGGGCCAAGGAGAGTTCTTTAAATTGAACACAGGCGTATTAGTACACACCTAGCGGCTGAGAGAGGACTGCTTGAGCCCAGGTGTTCAAGACCAGCCTGGACAACATAGCAAGATCTTGCGTCACACTGTAACATCATTAATATAAAATCTGAGGGGAGAAGCTAAATGTAAAGTTTTGGTGTTCTCTTTATCAGCTTAAAATTATTTTAACTTCTCAGCTTAAAATAGACTGCTATTACTATAAGATGTATTATGTAAGCCTCATGGTAACCACAAAGAAAAAAACTGTAATAGAGCCACAATCTATCATAGAAAAGAATCAAAGCACATCGCTACAAAAAATTATCAGCTCATAAAGGAAGCTAGCAAGAGAGGAAGAATAGAACAAAGGTACTACAAGAGTCAGAAAATAATTTTTAAAATGGTAGTAGTATAGTAACTCCCTACTTAACAATAATTGCTTTAAATGTAAATAAATTCTGCAACCAGAAGACAAAAACAAGATCCAACTATCTGCTGGCTACAAGAGACTAGCTTTAATGATACACACAGACTGAAAGTGAAGTGATGGGAAAAGATACTCCATGCAAATGTTAACCAAAGACAGCAGAGATGGCTATACTTACATCAGACAAAATAGACTTTAAGGCAAAAAATGTTACAAGAGATAAAATCATTATACTATAAAAAAGGGTTAATTCATCAAGAGGATATAACAACTGTAAATATATACACACCCCACTTCAAAGCACCGAAATACATATAACAAGTATCAACAGAACTGAAGGGAAAAGCAGACAGCACTAACAGGAGACTTCAATGTCCCATTTCTCAACAGTAAATAGATCATCCAGACAAAACTCAATAAGGTAACACAGACTTGAACAACACTAGAGACCAAATGGACCTAAGAGACATATACATGGAACATTCCATCCAACAGCAGCAGAACATACATCCTTCTCAAGCATACACAGAATATTCTCCAGGGTAGATAATATGTTAGGCCACAAAACAAATCTTAAATTCAAGAAGACTGAAATGACATTAAATATCTTTTCTGACAACAATGGTATGGAACTAGAAATCAATAAACAGGAAAATTGGAAAAATTCAGAAATATGTAGAAATTAAACAACATACTCCTGAACAACCAATGGGTCAAAAAAGAAATCAAAAGGGAAGATCTATTAATATATATGTCATATTTACAAATGAAGGAAAAACAGTCATCTCAAGAAATGCAGAGGAGGGAAAAAAATCAGATATAAGTACAGTCATCCCTCTGTATCCACGGGTTCTGTATCTGCAGATTCAACCAACTGTGGATCAAAATTATACATTTGTTATTTTATTAATCTGTCTCTTGAACTGATGTGTAATTTCCATGAAGGCTGGAACTTTGTTCTATTCTGCTGTACTCTCAATAGCACCAGACATAAGTACTCAATATATGCTTTGTTGAATAAATACAATGGCTGTACAATTTAGTAGGAAAACTAAGGACTTAATAAAAATATTGAGATAACAACTTAACCATTCTGAAGATAAGTTATAGTTCTGCCTTCCACTAAACAAGGAAATGAAATTTCAGATGGCGTGAAACTTTAAAAGCCATTTAACATAATGAATCATTTTAAAAGAGAAATAAGAGTCTCTAACACTATAAGGGAAGAAACAAAACTGTCATTGGCAAGTAATATCACCAACGCCTACTTAGAAAATACAATTTTATCAATTCAAAAGAGTTACATAATATTGTCAAATCAACACAATCAATAACTTTTCTAGGCCGGCCCAGTGGCTCACGCCTGTAATCCTAGCACTCTGGGAGGCCGAGGCGGGCGGATTGCTCAAGGTCAGGAGTTCTAAACCAGCCTGAGCAAGAGCGAGACCCCGTCTCTACTAAAAATAGAAAGAAATTAATTGGCCAACTAATATATATAGAAAAAAAAATTAGCCAGGCATGGTGGCGCATGCCTGTAGTCCCAGCTACTCGAGAGGCTGAGGCAGGAGGATTGCTTGAGCCCAGGAGTTTGAGGTTGCTGTGAGCTAGGCTGATGCCACAGCACTCATTCTAGCCTGGGAAACAAAGCAAGACTCTGTCTCAAAAAAATAAAAAATAAAAATAACTTTCCCATACACCAAGCTGAACAGTAGCAATAATCAATTCTAATGTAATGAAAAGAGATAACAATAAAGTTACTAGAAATAATTTCAATGAGAAATATAATACAAAAATTTGACCAAAAAAAATCCCAATAGAAAAAAGGGACAAAAGATAGAAACAAGTAATTCTCTTTCTAATACATTCACACACAAAATGAATCAGCCTAAAAAATATGCTAAAGTATCCAACATCACCCAGCAATCAGGTAAATCAAACAATGAGGTTAAAAATGAAAAATGCTGATAATATTCAGAGTTAGTGGGAATAATGAGACAAAGATTCATGTATAAGAGGGGGCAAGGATGTAAATGGTACAGCATAGATTGAAAGTCAATTTGGGGCCAGCACCATGGCTCTCACTTGTAATCCTAGCACTTTGGGAGGCCAAGGTGGGAGGATCACTTGAGGTCAGGAATTTGAGACCAGCCTCAGCAACATGGTGAGACCTCATCTCCATAAAAACTAGAAAAATTAGCCAGGTGTGGTGGTTCATGCCTGTAGTTCCAGATACTTGGGAGGCTGGGGCAGGAGGACCACTTGAGCCCATGAGTTAGAGGCTGCAATGAGCTATGATGACACCACTACACTCTAGCCTGGGCAACAGAGTGAGACCCTATCTCAAAAAAAAAAGAAAAAAGAAAGAAAAGAAAAGAAAAGAGAAGAGAAGAGAAGAGAAGAGAAGAGAAGAGAAGAGAAGAGAAGAGAAGAGAAGAGAAGAGAAGAGAAGAGAAGAGAAGAGAAGAGAAGAGAAGAGAAGAGAAAAGAAAAGGGAAAAGAAAGACAATTTTGCAGTATCTTTCAAAAATATAAATTATGCACACCAATTAAGCCATGGTTTCAATCTAGGAATCTTACAGCAGAGGCATAAATATATATATAAGAGGATATATTCACTATAGCACAAACAACACAAAAGCTGATTGAAGAGAATGTTAAAATAAAGAATGCTCTATCCATTCAATGATTTTCAGTTTCTAGTTACTAAAAACAATGAGGTAGATCTATTTGTACTAATACAGAAAGATCTCTTAAGACAAAGTTTCATGAGAAAAGGCACATTACAGAATATATAATTCCATCTGTTTTAAGTCTATATAGATATAAAAAATATGCATCTATGTTTTTAACTGTATACATTTGTATGTGTGTATACAAATACACAGCAAAATATCTAGAATAGTATTACCATTCTGGGTAACAGGGGTTTCCTCTGAGTATGATGGAAAATTAGGGGCCAAGGAAGAGAATTTCGCTATTTACTCTTCATGAGCTTTTTATAACGAGCATACATATTCATCTATAATTTAATAAAGGGGAGGCTGGGCGCGGTGGCTCACGTCTGTAATCCTAGCACTGAAAGAATGTTTTATCTTTTAAGGTCCAGTAGTGTAGGGGTCATTTCTTTTCCTACTCTACACAGCCAACCTTCCAAAATCAAACATGTAATATATCTGATGATACTTCTTAGGAGTCACATGCAAAAATAAGGTATAGTTTATAACGTTCAGGGTTGCCTTACTTATAAAGATAGAATGAAATGCCTCTGTGATGAAATCCCATTGCCTAATCTTCAACCTCTTGATGCTTTTAACCATTACTGAATCCGTATAATGCCCAAAACTGCCCAGAAACTAAAAACTTATGCCAACTATAATATGAATTAAAAGATGCCAAAAAATCCTTGTCATGATGTTTTGTTTTGTTTTTTGGTTTTTTTTTTTTTGAGACAGAGTCTCACTCTGTTGCCCAGGCTAGAGTGCCTTGGCATCAGCCTAGCTCACAGCAACCTCAAACTCCTGGGCTCAAGCAATCCTTCTGCCTCAGCCTACCGAGTAGCTGGGACTACAGGCAAGCGCCACCATGCCCGGCTAATTTTTTCTATATATTTTTAGTTGGCCAATTAATTTCTTTCTATTTTTAGTAGAGACAGGGTCTTGCTCTTGCTCAGGCTGGTTTCAAACTCCTGACCTTGAGCAATCCACCCACCTCGGGCCCCCCCAAAGTGCTAGGATTACAGGCGTGAGACACCACACCCGGCCTATTTATAATAACTTTTAGAATGCCAGGTGCAACCTTAGGGATTTTTGAGTAAGAACCCAATTCCCGAAGCTTGCCATTCAAAGCCTTTTTTCAACAACTCACCACACTTCACCTTCCCAACTCTTTTCCTACAGCTCCACTCAGAAATAGCCTTTTCCTTTTTTTTTAAAGCAAAATTACTTATTCTGAAACACACCAACACCCTTTCCTGTTCAGAGAAAATCAAAAGCTACCCAGGCTTCGTTGAGAAAAAAAGATATGCTTTCAACTCAAAATAGCAATAACGAATCAACTTATAAAGAAACCTGATCTAACCACAGGTTTTTAGATATGAAAGATAACCCCCTTGGCTCATGCCACTATCCTTATTTAGAACATCCCCATTTGCGCCTTCACCCTCTGAATCCATCTAACCCTTTAAATGTACCATATTCTGAAACACCTTCCACAACACCCTAACAGGTCATCTCTACCACCACCACCTGCCCCACCCTCACCCCACACAGTGTCTGTGGTTCTCAGGCCATTTTATTTATTTGGATATGAACATGTCATCTCAATTTTATTAGTTCTCTTTTATACATACTCAGCTAAAATTATGATAAATTCATTTGTAAGCTGAATGTGGAAGAAGGGGGTATTTAGAGTCCCAGGCCAATCCTCAATGCTTTTTGAAAGATTCTGTTAAAATCACAATTCTGCAAAACATGATGGAGATTCCTCAAAGAAATAAAAGTAAAACCTACCGTTCAATCCAGAATCCCACTACTGGGTATCTACCCAAAGGAAAAGAAGTCATCTTATTAAAAAGGACAACTGCACCCAAATGTTCATGACAGCACAATTCATAATTGCAAAGATATGAAATAGACCTAAGTACCTGGTGGACAAAGAAAATGCAATGTGTGTGTATATATATATATCATGGAGTACTACTGCAGCAAACTGGATGAACCAAGGACCATTATCCTAAGTACAATATCTCAGAAATGGACAAACACCACATATTCTCACTTATAAGTGGAAACTAAACAAAGGAAATATATGGCCATAAAATGGTGTAATGAACATTGGAAACTAAGAAGGGGAGAGGTGAGAAGGGGGTAGGGGATAAAAATCTAACTATCAGATACAATGTATGCTATTCTGGTGACGGGCACTGGAAAAGCCCAAAATTCAGCATTATACAAGTCATCCATGTAACAAAAAACACTTGTACCCCCCCTAAATCTACTGAAATGTTTAAAAAAACCACAATTTCCAGAATTGGCAAGAAATACACAGGTAAACAGATACATTTATATACTACTGGTGAGAGTACAAATTAGTACAATTATACTACAGCGATATTTACCAATATTTTTTTTCTTTCATTTGGCTCCTCGTCAGGGAAACAAACTATTTGCCAATATTAAAAGTCTTTAGAATCTGTATACCTTTTGGCCTAGGAATTCAACTTGGGAATTTATAATGAGTAAACTACAGAAGTAAACAATAAAGAGTACAGGCCTGGCGCAGTGGCTCACGCCTGTAATCCTAACACTCTAGGAGGCCAAGGCAGGAGGATCGCTCAAGGTCAGAAGTTCAAAATCAGCCTGAGCAAGAGTGAGACCCCTGTCTCTACTAAAAATAGAAAGAAATTAATTGGTCAACTAAAAATATATAGAAAAAATTAGCCAGGCATGGTGGCACATGCCTGTAGTCCCAGCTACTCAAGAGTCTGAGGCAGGAGGATCACTTGAGCTCAGGAGTTTGAGGTTGTTGTGAGCTAGGCTGACGCCATGGTACTCTAGCCCAGGCAACAGAGTGAGACTTTCTCAAATAATAATAATAACAACAACATTAAAGGGTACAAAGGTTTAGCTATAAAAATATTCATCGCTGCACTGTTTTTAACTCTCAAAGATTGAGGGGAGGGACAAAACATCCGTATCCAAGGAGAAAAGACTATTACAATGAATCATTTGTTTAAGCAATGTAATACTCTTGTAGCTATTAAAACACTATAGCATTATATCTATTGACATGTAAATCTTTTTGTGACTATCTTGCCTAAGTGAAAAAATACAAACATGATTCTATATATCTTATTTCATGTATTTTTCTATTTTTGTTTTCTATACATGTACATGCACATACGTAACTTTGTTTGTAAATAAAATATACCACTAAGTCTTTGTAATCTTAAAATGGTAGGGTAAAATATTTTCATTTTCTTATGTTGGTGAATATTTATAATTTAGCTATATTAAATTTTGATATAATAAACATATTTAAGGCCTATATACAGCTGAACAGCAATATTACAAAACCTAAGCAACCTTAGGTTTGCTGTAGGAAAAACATTTTTAGTAGGAATGCTAAACATCTTTTTACTTTCCATTAATCAAATAGTATTTATCAACAACTACACTGGGGATTCTCACTTGGACATAAGCTAGGCAGCTTCTGGACCAAGAAACCCTAGGAAAGACTAATAAGAAGGCTAAGTGGAAGGATGAGAGGCCTGGAAACTCTTGGAAGGGAGGGATTATATAGCATATGCCTTGGGAACTACAGTTTGTATATGCTGGGCACAAAGCATAGACTTAGATGTGTCATAAAACCAAAAAGGCAATGTAGCAGAATGTTATGAGCATGAAATCTAGAGGCAGAGAGCTTAGGGTCAATCCCACCTCTGCTTCTTACTAGGAAAATACAACCTTAGTGACATCACTTCTCCCTGCCATGTTTGCCTCACCGGTATAATGGGCCTACCAGAGCATACCTTGGAGGGTTGTCGCAATAACGCATTCTCAGAATGGGGCCTGGCACTGTAGTGTAAATGCTCATTAGTTAGCTACATTCATCATCGTCACTGCTCCTATTACTATGATGTGAAAAGCTGTGCTGCCACGACAGCAGTAGCAACTTCTCAACAACAATCACTTTTTAGGTAGCCTCCTTTCTAGTCCTGCCACTTGCCCAAGTTGTAAAAAGAATAAGAAGTAGACTCAAGAGGCAGTCACTATGTGTGTGTGTGTAAGTGGAGGTTGGGGATAGAAGAATGGAGAGTGATACCAAGCAAATTAGTACAAATCAGTTCAGAAAAGGGGCACCATCAGTCCCTTTCCTCAGTGCTGACAGAGTAGCTTCATAGTTTGTTTCTTATGTCATTCGCTTAGATAAAACCTTTCAATGTCTCTCCACAGTCTTCAGAGTTAAATCAAAACAATTCATTATCCTAGCTCTCTGGGAGGCCAAGGCGGGCGGATTGCTCGAAACCACCCTGAGCAAGCGTGAGACCCCGTCTCTACTATAAATAGAAAGAAATTAATTGGCCAACTAATACATATAGAAAAAATTAGCCGGGCATGGTGGCGCATGCCTGTAGTCCCAGCTACTTGGGAGGCTGAGGCAGCAGGATTGCTTGAGCCCAGGAGATTGAGGTTGCTGTGAGCTAGGCAGACGCCACGGCACTCCCTCTAGCCTGGGCAACAAAGCAAGACTCTGTCTCAAAAAAAAAAAAAAAAAAAAAAATTCATTAGACTAACTTAATACCTGCACTGCCTCTACAGCCTCATCTACTGACTCTCTTGCACCATGCAAACTGAGCTTCTCATCATACCGAATTTCTTCAGTTACGAACTCATTCATTTCTCAGAGCCCTTGCATGTGCTGCTCCCTCTGCCTGGAAAATAACCTTTACCTCCACCAGTAGCAAACTACTAGTCAGTCTTCAAAACTCAGCCCAAGATCAACTCCAGAGCCCCTTCCTGATCTTCAAACTAAGTGCCTCTGCTATGTGCTCCTTCTATGTGCATGAGACTACCGCCACCACACTGCACTGATCTGGCCGGTGACTTCTTAAAGGTATCCGTCTTTGTGTATTTCCAGATACTTTCCTGTACAGTGACAGATACATAAGAAGATAAGAATTTTAATAACTTATTAATCACACATGGAAAATGCTAGTAAACCAAGTGATTACACTGAAAACTGGTAAAGAAAAACAAAGAACCATGCTATGACATTCTGTTGACTTAAAAAAAAAAAAAAAAAAAAAACAACAAAGAACCAAATGTTTATTCTGCCTTTCCTATATAAATGGTTACGTGGGGCAACCAAGTAAGACAGGAATTTTTCTCTTTATAAAAAGTATTCTCTAAAGTCTACTGATTTAAATGTTACTAAAAAAAGAAAAAAGAAAAAAAAAGTATTCCAGGCCGGGCGCGGTGGCTCACACCTGTAATCCTAGCACTCTGGGAGGCGAGGCGGGTGGATTGCCGGAGGTCAGGAGTTCAAAATCAGCCTGAGCAAGAGCGAGACCCCATCTCTACTATAAATACAAAGAAATTAATTGGCCAACTAATATATATAGAAAAAATTAGCCGGGCATGGTGGTGCATGCCTGTAGTCCCAGCTACTCGGGAGGCTGAGGCAGGAGGATTGCTTGAGCCCAAGAGTTTGAGGTTGCTGTGAGCTAGGCTGACGCCATGGCACTCACTGTAGCCTGGGCAACAAAGTGAGGCTCTAGGCCGGGCGCTGTGGCTCACGCCTGTAATCCTAGCTCTTGGGAGGCCGAGGCGGGCGGATTGCTCAAGGTCAGGAGTTCAAAACCAGCCTGAGCAAGAGCGAGACCCCGTCTCTACTATAAATAGAAAGAAATTAATTGGCCAACTGATATATATATATATAAAATTAGCCGGGCATGGTGGCGCATGCCTGTAGTCCCAGCTACCCGGGAGGCTGAGGCAGAAGGATCACTCGAGCCCAGGAGTTTGAGGTTGCTGTGAGCTAGGCTGACGCCACGGCACTCACTCTAGCCTGGGCAACAAAGCGAGATTCTGTCTCAAAAAAAAAAAAAAAAAAGAAAGTGAGGCTCTGTCTCAAAAAAATAAAATAAAAATAAAACAGTGCTTCATAGAAGTTCCCCTCCTTATCATCACCCTCCCCAATTTACAAACAGAAACACAAAACCCCAGCCAGGCCCAGCGGCTCACACCTGTAATACTAGCATTCTGGGAGGCCCAAGGCAGGAGCCCAGGAGTTTGAGACTAGCCTGAGCAAGACTAAGACCCCACACTACTAAAAACAGAAAAATTAGCCAGCACTCTCCTGTATTCTCAACTACTCAGGAGGCTGAGGATGAGGATCACTTGAGCCCAGAAGTTGGAGGCTGCAGTGAGCTATGATGATGCTACTGCACTCTACCCAAGGCGACAGAGTGAGAGACACTCTGTCTCAAAAAAAAAAACAGGAGGGGGGGAAATGGGCATTTATTGAAACCTTAAAATCTGTACCCCCATAATATGCCAAAATAAAAAAAAATAATTAAAAAAAAAAAACAAACAAACAAAAAATAGAGAAACTGAACCCCTCCTCACTCCCCCCCTTTCATATTCTTAAAAAAATAAAATAAAAAGAAACACAAACCCTGAGAAGTGAAGTGACTTGCTTAATGACTTTAGAATCACCTTCCAGGCATTATGCGGAGAGTACCATGGCAAAGGCTGGCTAAATACTCATTTCCCTCTCCTCCTGGGCATAGAGTTAAACTTTATTTCCCAACTTCCCTTCCACAAGACTGAGTTCTGGACACTCAAGTGTGGGCAAAAGGGAAGGAAACCTCTTTCGACTTCCAGGCCTTGTTCCAAAATCTTCCATGCAACCCCTCATCTCTTCTCTTCCCCAACTGCCAAGTGGACATCAATGCCTAGGACCACCTTAGAAATCTGAAGACAGCAGAGAACAGACCACCCTGAGTTCCAGTATGACTAAACTGTTATTCTGTCAAGCCCCTGAGCATAATTTCAAAAGACTACTTCTCATGGACTCACACAGCCACCATTACCCCCATTTTACTTAAGGAGAAATTGAAGTATAGAGATGCCACAGTTATTTAATAGTATATCCAAGGTCTGAACCAGCACTGGCTCAATATAGAGCTCGGGATCTTAAGTGTTCTCCAAAATCATAAGACCAGTAAATGGAACCAAGACTTCTCACTTATGGTGGACAGTTTAATACAGAATTTTGTTAAGTATTACTAAAAATATGACTTTAAGGCCGGGCGCAGTGACTCACGCCTGTAATCCTAGCTCTTTGGGAGGCCGAGGCGGGCGGATTGCTCGAGGTCAGGAGTTCGAAACCAGCCTGAGCAAGAGCAAGACCCCGTCTCTACTATAAATAGAAAGAAATTAATTGGCCAACTAATATTTACAAAAAATTAGCCGGGCATGGTGGCGCATGCCTGTAGTCCCAGCTACTTGGGAGGCTGAGGCAGGAGGATTGCTTGAGCCAGGAGTTTGAGGTTGCTGTGAGCTAGGCTGACGCCTCGGCACTCACTCTAGCCTGGGCAACAAAGCGAGACTCTGTCTCCAAAAAAAAAAAAAAAAAAAAAATTACTTTAATCTGCCATAAGAATAACCACAGAATAGTGTTAAAGTGGAAAGATATAAATAGGTCCCCAAAACATTAAGTGTGGTCTTAGAATAGAAAAGAGACACATTAGCATAAGATAGTTTTAAAATACAACGTACATGGATGGGTGTGGTGGCTCACACCTTGTAATCCCAGCACTGTGGGAAGCTGAGGTAGGAGGATGGCCTGAACCCAGAAGTTTGAGGTTGCCGTGAGCTGGGCTGACACCATGGCATCCTAGCCTGGGTGACAGAGTGAGACACTGTCTCAAAAAAAAAAAAAAAATTTAGCTCTACATGGTGGCGCACACCGGCAGTCCCAGCTACTTGGGAGGCTGAGGCAGGAGGATCACTTAAGCCCAGGAGTTTGAGGTTCCAGTGAGCTATGATGATGCCATGATGCCACTGCACTCTAGCCCAGGCAATAGAGAGAGACTGTGTCTCAAAAAAAAAAAAAAAAAAAAAAAAAAGAAAGCCATGTACAGGCTACAGGCTGAGTGCAGTGGCTCATACCTGCAATCCTAGCACTTCAGGAGGCCAAGGCAGGATGATCACTTGAGGCAGACGTTTGAAATCAGCCTAAGAAATAGCAAGACCTGTTCTCTACAAAAAATTTTTAAAAATTAGTCAGCCATGGTGGCATACACCTGTAGTCCCAGCTACTAAGGAGACTGAGGCAGGAGGATCACTTGAACTCTGGAGTTAGAGGCTGCAGTGAGCTATGACGATGCCATTGCACACCAGCAACCTGGGTGACAGAGCAAGATTGTCTCCCCAAAAAAAACAAAAAACAACAACAAAAAAAACCCATGTACATTAAAGAGATCAATCACTCTTACTCTCACAAACAGCCATAATAGTACAAGTTTTAATTTTAATCCAACTTCTCTTATTTGATTTCACCTCAGCTATTCCTATTTATTGGCAATTATATAATGTGATTTTAGTTATATACTTAGTATCAGTAGTAATTCTTGAAAAATAGAATACAAGAAGTGGAAAAATCACTTTTTTTCTACCATTGCTGAACTGAACCTACATTATTAATCAAGATGTACCTATAAAGCACCACATGTACTCACCAGCAAATTGGTATTAACTGATCAACACCTAAGTGGACATATAGGAATAACATTTATCAAGCGTTGGGCAGATTGGGGGGGGATACATACATAATGAGTGCGATGTGCACCATCTGATGGATAGACACGCTTGAAGTTCTGACAGGGAGTGGGGAGGAAGAGAGGGAAAGGCAACACATGTAACCTAAATATGTATGCCCCTACAATATGCTGAAATTTAAAAATTACATATATACCTATGAATAGATGTATAACATATACTATTAAGTAAAAAAAAAATGAAGTTACAAAACAGTTTGCAGTGTAATTCCAAAGTCGTTAAAATACATATAGGCCAATGTGTAATATTTTTCTATGCACATACATGTCTTAGCTATAAAACAAAAAACATGGAAGTAAATACAAGAAAGTTTCCCAGCTGGGTGTGGTGGCTAATGCCTGTAGTACCAGCACTTTGAGAGGGAGAGATGGGAAGATCACTTGAGGCCAGGAGTTCCAGACCAGCCTGAGCAACATAGTGAGACCTCATTTCTACAAAAAATTTTTAAAAATTAGCCAGGCATAGTAGCACACACCTGTAGGCTCAGCTACTTGGGAGGCTGAGGCAGGAGAATCACTATAGCCCAGGAGTTTGAGGTTATAGTGAACAATGATCACACCACTGCATTCCAGCCTGGGCAACAGAGTGAAACTCCATCTCCAAAAAAAAGAGAAAGAAAGTTTCCAGTGATTACCGTTGGGGAGTAAAACTGAGCTTGTGATTTATACCTTTTGTTAGAACTGGAATTTAGGATGAGCACATATACCTTTAGAATAAAAAGTACTTTAAAATATTAAGTTATATCTATTTAATAATGTAAAGGGATCAAACTCCCTCATCACTCTGATACGTAGTGAAGCATCTAAGTTGGAATTGTAACCTTTCATAATGATATATTATATATTTCATCAATTTCATTCATATATGGATATATATTTATTTATACATCTATAAACACATATATACACACCCACTAAAAAATAACTGTTCTAATCAGAGGATTTTGTTAAGAGTTCAACAAGCACATACATTTTTTGTGAAACTGAGTTCTACATGAAAGAATACTCGGACGTATATCAGAAAAAAACAATACATTAAAATTTTAAAACAGGCCTGGTGAGGTGGCTCACACCTGTAATCCTAGCACTCTGGGAGGCTGAGGCAGGAGGACTGCTCAAGGTCAGGAGTTCGAAACCAGCCTGAGAGAGAGTGAGACCCCGTCTCTACTATAAAATAGAAATAAAATAATTGGCCAACTAATATATAGAAAAAATTAGCCGGGCATGGTGGTGCATGCCTGTAGTCTCAGCTACTCCGGAGGCTGAGGCAGCCGGATCACTTGAGCCCAGGAGTTTGAGGTTGCTGTGAGCTAGACTGATGCCACGGCACTCACTCTAGCCTGGGCAATAAAGTGAGACTCTGTCTCAAAAAAAAAAAAAAATTTTAAAACAGTTCTCACTTGGGGTTCAAATTTTATAATGTTTTTGGGACTATCTTAGTATTTAGGCTCTCTTCAAATGTTTCAGACCTTTCGAGAGAACAGATACAATTCAAAATAGAATCAAAAAATATCTGTCTAGGACCTCAGTGTGTCCTAAGCACTATTCTACATTCATTAATATAGATTATAGCACTTTCATCAAATTAGTGTTTGTCAAAAACTCAGAGTTAGTTATTATTAAGTATATTAATATAAATGTTCCTTAACCTAGAATACTTGACTGCATGACAGTGAAACAAGGAACAAACTTTTATTACACATGTTAACACAATTGGGGTGAAACTAGTAAATCGTAAAATAAATTTAAATTCTTTTGGCTGTAAAAAAAATTTTTTTTCTTATTCTTTTTTCTTATTACCAGTGAGATAAAGAACTCGCACTAAGGCTTTAAAAATTTTTAACCCATTTGTTTATGGGTGAGAAACTTTCTGATAGTTTGGAATTCTACAATAAATATATCATAAAATAAAGCCAACTGAAAAACAGATGATTCAGAAAAAAAGCATTAACTACATTATAGTCTTTAGGATATCCTGCCCCTAGAACCAAACCTTAAACTGACACAAGTGGTGTACGCCTGTAGTCCCAGCTACTCAGGAGGCTGAGGCAGGAGGATCACTATAGCCCAAGAGTTTGAGGTTGCAGTGAGCTAGGATTATGCCACTGCACTGTAGCCCAAGCAACAGAGGGAGATGCTGTTCATAATAAAAATAATTTTTTTTTTTGAGACAGAGTCTTGCTCTGGGGCCCAGGCTAGAGTGCTGTGGCGTCAGCCTAGCTCACAGCAACCTTAAACTCCAGAGCGCAAGCAATCCTCCTGACTGAGCCTCCAGAGTAGCTGGGATTATAGGCGTAAGCCACCACGCTCAGCCTATCAACATTATTATTATTATTATTAGGAACATTTTAATTTATAATTCAGATTTATGAGTCTATAGACAGGATTCCATCTGAATTTCATCTGAAACTGAATTATAATTTCATCAAATGCCAATTTCATCTGCGTTGCATTACAATTTTAAAAATTACTAAGAACTTGAATCACTGAGACTTAAGCCCTAAATAGGTTAAAACAATTCTAATGAGTCTGTTTTAACAATTCCATTAGTAAAACTTTTTATGTAAGCTTAGGTAATACAGGAAATTTACTTACATTCTAAAACTACTATACTGGGTTCAACAGTGTCCCCCTAAAATTCATATCCATCCAGAACCTGAGAAATGTGATCTTATTTGGAAAAAGGGTATTTGATGACGCAATCAAATTATGATGCAATCATGCTAGAACATTGAAATAGGATGACCCCTAAATCCAATGACTGGTGTCCTTATTAGAGGGAAATCTGGACACAGGGAGAAGGGCAGGAACTGGAGTGACCCAGCTGCAAGCCAAGCAAGGATCACCAAGAACTACTTGCAGCACTCTGGGAGGCCGAGGCAGGCGAATTGCTCAAGATCAGGAGTTCAAAACCAGCCTGAGCGAGACCCCATCTCTACCAAAAATAGAAAGAAATTAATTGGCCAACTAATATATAGAGAAAAAATTAGCCAGGCATGGTGGCACATGCCTGTAGTCCCAGCTACTTGGGAGGCTGAGGCAGCAGGACTGCTTGAGACCAGGAGTTTGAGGTTGCTATGAGCTAGGCTGATGCACGGCACTCTAGCCTGGGCGACAGAGTGAGACTCTGTCTCAAACAAAAAAAAATTTTTATCATGATGTTTGGTTCCATATAAATTCCTTCCCCCAACCTGGCACAATTCTATAGTAATTTTTTGCTATTATGTGTACTTTTTACAAGTCCAAAGAAGCTAATTTTAATTGTTCCTAATCTTATAAATTCACATGCCCACAGATACATGGACAGAAAATTTTTTTGGAAACACAAATAAAAATTACCGGTGGTTATACAGGTAAAGTGGCTATGAACTGAATTGTGTCTCTGCACCCTCCCACCAACAAAATTCATGTTAGAAAATAAATTAGTTATTTAAGCCACTCAGTCTGTAATAATTTGTTATGACAGCCCAAGCAAACTAACAGAAGAGGCTTCCTGTCTATAGCATTTAAATTTCCTAACCATTTACATGGAATTTTTTAGCCCAGCAGGGGTTATGTGAACGGAGGGATTATGAATATTTTCGTTTTCTTTGTGATGTTGCTCTATATTTAAAAACTTCAGACTTGTCCTTGTTCTTCTGATGTGGCCTCAGGAACAAGTACAGAACTTTTGGTAACGAAGCTAACTCTGAGCAAAATGTGTCTCACCAAGAAGTGTGACGCTGCATGATCAGGAACAGGAAATTAGAAGGAAAGACAGTGACTCTGAGGTTGGATATAAGATTGACGCTGCAATAAAATATTCAGAAGGTTAAAAATTATAAAATGCATATCAAGTGTGAGATAAACAGTGACAGTTATTTATGTACAATGCAACAGCAGAGATGAAGTACAGTTGGCCCTTGAACAAAATGGGTTTAAACTGCCTGGGCCCACTTATACATAGATGTTTTTCAATAAAAGTTACACCTGAGTGTGCCTACCTCCCTTGCCTCCTCTTTCATATCTTCTACTTCTTACATCAGGCCTGTAATCCCAGTATTTTGGGAGGCCAAGGGGGGAGGAATGCTTCAGGCCAGAAGTTCCTGACCAGCCTGGGCAGCTAGACCCCATCTCTACAAAAATTTTTTTTGAAAATTAGCTGAGAATGGTGGCACATGCCTCCAAGTCTCAGCAACTCAGGAGGTTGAGGCAGGAGGATCAACTGAGGCCTGGAGTTTGAAGTTGCAATGATCTATGACAATGCCATTGCTCTCCAGCCGGTTAACAGAGTGAGATCATGTCTTAAAAAAAAAAAAAAAGTAACTGTATCTCACCTACCAGCTCTATGAACAAATTTCAATGAACCCTATGCAGTTTTTATAATCATTTCTCTCTCGTGTTTTAGATTCTCAGGCCAGTAGGCTTGATGACCTTTCAGAGATGTTTCCCAGAAATGACAGAATTTCTAGACGACAAAGGAGTAGAGATTCTGAAGGACCGAGGCAAACTTCCTGACCATCCCCCAAGCCTACTCCAATGCACACAGTCCCTGATTACACCACAACCTGCCCTAAAGCACCTGGCCTCTCCTTTAAAAGCCCATGACCTCCATTACGCAGAGAAAAAGAGTTGAGGCCACTTATCCCATTCTTTCCTATTAAAAAAAATTCCTTTCTTCCTTGGAAATTCTCATCTCAATAACTGCATCTTTGTGCGGCACACAACTGGACCTAGGCCAAAACCCCCTTGTGGTTTTGATAACATAACTATATTCCCTCAACCCCAACTACCCTATCTTTCTACAGCAGGACTGAGAATTGGAAAGGCGTTAGAGCACCCACATAATTGTGGAAATGACCTAAACTCATATACTCACAATTTCTTCTTATACGATGAAATGCACAGTTTGAGGGGGGAGAAATAACAGCTTTTTAAATAAACCTCCCATACTGTTTCACATCTACTTCACGATTACCCTACACCCTCACTTATAACACACCTAGTTATTAGTAATCAACTCTTGGTCAAAGGTAAAAATGAAGAGCTATGGGTCTTAAAGGCACTGTGCTTAGCATTCCACGTGCATTATCTCAATTGAAAGCTCAGGGTTGAACCTGCCTAAAGTCACATCAGAACCACCAAACCATACAACTCCAGGAAGCACAATTTCATTGCATTTTATGTCAATGCCCTTCCCAGCACAACATGAATGGAGTCATGTGATAAAGTAGTCCAGGACACACAGCTAATTAAGTAGTCAAGTTGAGGCTGAAAAACTCTGCTTTGTTTAATAAGAAAGCCTACACTCAAAACCTTTTTTTTTTTTTTTTGAGACAGAGTCTCCCTTTGTTGCCCAAGCTACAGTGAGTGCCGTGGTGTCAGCCTAGCTCACAGCAACCTCAATCTCCTGGGCTCAAGCAATCCTCCTGCCTCAGCCTCCCGAGTAGCTGGGACTATCGGTATGTGCCACCATGCCCGGCTAATTTTTTCTATATATATTAGTTAGCCAATTAATTTCTTTCTATTTATAGTAGAGACGGGGTCTCGCTCTTGCTCAGGCTGGTTTTGAACTCCTGACCTAGAGCAATCTACCCACCTCGACCTCCCAGAGTGCTAGGATTACAGGCGTGAGCCACCGCACCCAGCCCAAAACCTTAAGTTTATATACTGCCTCCCATCAATGAAACTGAAGGATAAACAATAAATACAATAAAACAGAAAAGAATTACTTGTTACATAATAAACCAGTTATCAGCCTTGTTAGTGAAGGAAGAAAGGGAGGGAAGAGGGAGGGAAGGAAAGTCAATAGTGAATGACTATTGATGAGACTGAAACTGAAATGGAAACCTTATTGAAGTTGCCTCAGGTGAAACAGAACATCTTTAGTGCTAGAAGCCAGTAACAAGAGAGAGACCAAAAGGGTGCTGAGGCACGAGGCTTTTTATTTTTTCCCCACAACCCCAATACTGTCCCAGTGATAGTCTTATAAAGAATGCCTAGTCAGGCTGGGCGCCGGTGGCTCACTCCTGTAATCCTAGCTCTCTGGGAGGCCGAGGCGGGCGGATTGCTCAAGGTCAGGAGTTCAAAACCAGCCTGAGCAAGAGCCAGACCCCATCTCTACTATAAATAGAAAGAAATTAATTGGCCAACTAATATATATAGAAAAAATTAGCCAGGCATGGTGGTGCAATGCCTGTAGTCCCAGCTACTCGGGAGGCAGAGGCAGTAGGATTGCTTGAGCCCAGGAGTTTGAGGTTGCTGTGAGCTAGACTGACGCCATGGCACTCACTCTAGCTTGGGAAACAAAGCGAGACTTTGTCTCAAAAAAAAAAAGAATGCCTAGTCAGCTTTCAGGTTAAAACGACACTTGCACTCAGAGTAGGAAAAACTATAAATTATGCATTGGATGCTGCAGTCACCAGCCCCTACTTGTAATTCTGAAAGAAGATTCATTTTATTTCTAAATTTAAAAAAAATCAGAGTAAAAAAACTCATTTATGGCTTGGAAATATTTAGAACCTATTATAACAACTATTCATTTTCTTAATATGCAAAGAGTATTTACAAAGCACTAGAAAAAGGGTGACCAACCTAAAAGAAAAATGGCCAACACCACACAGAAGTCACTATTAGTTACTGAACCAGCAGCTACTTCTCACTAGTTCCTTGTGGTCTGCGGTTGAGTCCACCTCCCATTATAATGGCTGAAAGAAACAAACTATGACTTCCCTTTTTCTCATACCCCACATCCAATCCCTTAACACACCCTTTCAGCTCCACCTCTACACATGTAGAGCCCCTTCAACTCCTGACTTCAGTCAGGCTCCATCTCTCACCTGGCTGCTCCTTCCCAGAATTCTCTCAACATGCCTCCTCCTACCTTGATCTCAGCATGACAGCCAGCAGGAGCCTTTTCAAAGTCATAGTTAGATAAGGTCACTCCAAAGGGCTCCAAAGCCCCCAAAGGTATCTCATTTGACCCAGGAAAAGCCAAAAGGTCTCACAGTAGTTTGACTCCCTGCTCTACTCTTTTTCTACATCACTCAGTGGCTGCCACACTGGCCCTTTCAGTTCTATGAACTTGTCAAGTACATTCCTGCCTCAAGGCCTTTGCACTCACTGTTCCTTGCTTCTGAAATGCTCTTCCCCCATATCTGCCTTTGCATTATTACTTTCTACCTTTCAGACTCTACTCAAATGTCACTTCACTGAGGCCTTCCCAGATGGCCCCATTTAAAATAACCCAACACAGCCCTTCCTATCCCCTTCACAACTTCATTCCTCACCATAATACTTAACATCTGATATATTATATATTTTACCTGTTTGTCTTCTCCCTCACCCCCACCAAAATATACATTCTATCAGGGCAAAAAACTTTGTTTTCCTTACTGCTACATTTCCAACACTTACAGAATACTGGCACGGTGGTTGATGCCTGTAATCCTCCCACTCTGGGAGGCCGAGGTGGGCGGATTGCTCGAGGTCAGGAGTTCGAAACCAGCCTGAGCAAGAGAGAGACCCCATCTCTACGATAAATAGAAAGAAATTAATTGGCCAACTAATATATATAGAAAAAATTAGCCGAGCATAGTGGTGCATGCCTGTAGTCCCAGCTACTTGGGAGGCTGAGGCAGGAGGATTGCTTGAGCTTAGGAGTTTGAGGTTTCTGTGAGCTAGACTGACACCATGGCACTCACTCTAGCCTGGGCAACAAAGTAAGACTCTGTCTCAAAAAAAAGAAAAAAAAAAAAAATACTGGCTGGTATACTGTAGGTGCTGAATAAGTATTTAAGTAAATTAATCTAACAACCATCAATAACAAGCTGAAGACAAATGAGCAGGAAAATGTGAAAGCATCTAGGTCCAGGACAATTTCACTGAGCCACAAAATTACATTTGGACTTCTGGTCATGTGAGATAAAATTTTACTTATTGTTTAAACCATTTTTAATTAAAATTTTTGTTATCTGAAGCTGAGGGGCACTGGATATGGGACATAGGCAGGCAGTTTGCAAAAAATAAATGAATACAGGTAGCAAAAAAAACTAATGGCAAATATACTCAATTTAACTCAATTATAAGACATGCAAATTATAAAAATGAAAAATTTAAAAATTTGGTTACACATATAGTCCCCATTTAATAATATGACTCACTAGGCCGGGCACGGTGGCTCATGTCAGTAAGCCTGGCACTCTTGGAGGCCAAGGCGGGAGGGTCATTTGAGCTCAGGAGTTTGAGTCCACTCTGAAGAAGAGCGAGACCCTAGTCTCTACAAAAAAATAAATAAATAAATAAATAGAAAAATTAACCGGGAGGTACAGTGCATGCCTGTAGTTCTAGCTACTCAGGAGGCTGAGGCAAGAGGATTGCTTGAGCCCAGAAATTTGAGGCTGCAGTGACCTACAGCGATCCAATCCACTGCACTCCAGCTGGGGCAACAAGAGTGAGACTGGGCTGGGCGTGGTGGCTCACGCCTGTAATCCTAGCATTCTGGGAGGCAGAGGCGGGCAGATTGTTTGGGCTCAGGAGTTCGAAACAAGCCTGAGCAAAAGCAAGACCTCATCTCTACTATAAATAGAAAGAAATTAATTGGCCAACTAAAAATACATATAGAAAAAATTAGCCGAGCATGGTGGCGCATGTCTGTAGTCCCAGCTACTCGGGTGGGAGGCTGAGGCAGAAGGATGGCTTGAGCCCAGGAGTTTGAGGTTGCTGTGAGCTAGGCTGACGCCACAGGACTCTAGCCCGGGCAACAGAGTGAGACTGTGTCTCAAAAAAAAAAAAAAAAAAAAAAAAAAAAATCACTAAAACACTAGTAACATAAGAATTGTTTAAATTTTATACAAAAATATATAATAACTCACTAAGAGTATGATATTCTACTACCTGTATCTCTCCCCATGCTCTAAGTGTTAAACAAGACTGTTCACTGTTGGCCAATAACATAAAAACAAGAGTTGACTCTGATAAAGTGCTTCCTCTCATGCTAGCCACTTTTATATGCATTACTTATTGCCCACAACAGCCCTCCAAAATAGGTACTAATGCTATTCCACTTTAAAGCTGAGGGAACTGAGCTTAAAAAAAAAAAAAAAATTGATCACCCCAAATCAAACAGCTACAAAGTGGTATCGTTAGGATGTGAACCAATGCAGTTTTGAGACTAGAACCCAACACACTACAAACAACATCAATCAATAAGCATGGCCAGGCGCTGTGGCTCACGCCTGTAATCCTAGCTCTTGGGAGGCCGAGGCGGGCGGATTGCTCAAGGTCAGGAGTTCAAAACCAGCCTGAGCAAGAGCGAGACCCCGTCTCTACTATAAATAGAAAGAAATTAATTGGCCAACTGATATATATATAAAAAAATTAGCTGGGCATGGTGGCGCATGCCTGTAGTCCCAGCTACCCGGGAGGCTGAGGCAGAAGGATCACTTGAGCCCAGGAGTTTGAGGTTGCTGTGAGCTAGGCTGACGCCACGGCACTCACTCTAGCCTGGGCAACAAAGCGAGACTCTGTCTCAAAAAAAAAAAAAAATAAGCAGATCATTCTCCCAAAGTGAATGTGTTCCATAACATGTTATTTATTCCTCTTGTACCTTTTTTGCCACTTACTTTATGTTTGGGTTTTGACTCACAACAACTGACAACAAGTATTCAAGTGACAAGGTAGGAGGATCGCTTGAGCCCAGGAGTTTGAGGTTGGAGTAAGCTAGGCTTACGCCAGTGCACTCTAGCCCAGGCAACATAGAGCTACTCTGATTAAAAAAAAAGAAAAAAAAAGTAAATATAAACAAATAAATTCTATTAAAACTCCCACTCCGTTTTCAGAAAAGTGTGCCCTGCTTACTTTCTCTCCCACCAACACATGTTGCTGGTGAGGAAACTAGCAAGAGAAAGACATGCTCTGTTGTGAGAGACCAAGCCAATACCTCATTTTTGGAGAGCAATTGATAAGTAACCATTAAAACTTGGGGCACTGTATTCTTTTATGAGAAAACTTTACATCTTGGAATTTATCTTGCAGAATATGTCCACATGCACAAATATATAAGTACATGGATGTTTGATACAAAGACAACAATGAAACTGGAAATCAAGTAAATGAACATCAACAGTGGAATGGTTAAAAGAATTAAAATTCAACCTTTTTTTTTGAGACAGAGTCTCACTCTGTTGCCTAGGCTAAAGTGCTGTGGTGTCAGCCTAGCTCACAGCAACCTCAAACTCCTGGGCTCAAGAGATCCTTTTGTCTCAGCCTCCCAGATAGCTGGGGTTACAGGCATGCACCACCATGCCTGGCTAATTTTTTCTATTTTTAGTTGTTTGGCTAATTTCTTTCTATTTATAGTAGAGATGGGGTCTCACTCTTGCTCAGGCTGGTCTTGAACTCCTGAACTTAAGCAATCCTCCCACCTCAGCCTCCCAGAGTCCTAGGAGTATAATGAGCATGAGCCACCACGCCCAGCCTCTTCAATCTTTTTTAAAAGGCTAGGATGATGTCTAAGCTAAGTAGATGACACTACTGTCCACTCAGCTGCTGAAGTCAAAAATCTAGAAGACAACTTTAATTCTTCTTTCTCTCATACTCCTCTCAGCAAATCCTTTTGCAGATCCTACCACTGTAGCTTTCCAAACACTTATGATTGCCTTTCCCCTCTGCCACCACCCTACTCTAAGCTGTATCTGCCAAGATTACATTAATAGCCTTACTGGTGCCCAGTTTAAAATCCTCCAATGGCTTTCTATTCAATGAGTATAAAATCCCAGCTCCTTACCATAACATGAAGGGCACTATATAACCAGGCTCCTGCTTACCTTTCAAACATGATCTACTAAGCTCTTTTCATTGCACAATTACAGCAGCCTTTTTTATTTTGGGACAAAGAAGGTTCCCTTGAGTATGACACACTCATTCTTGTTTCAGAGCCTTTACGATAAAATGTGTTCTTCCTAAAATGCCACCTCATCGTTCAGGTCTATTTCTAGGTTGGTTGGTTGTTTTTTTCAGGTTCATTCTGTTGCGCAGGCTAGAGTGCATCCAGTAGCATTATCATAACTCACTGCAGCCTCAAATTCCTGGGCTTAAGCGATCCTCCTACCTCTGCCTTCCAAGTAGGTGGGACTATCGGCATCCCACCAAACCCAGTTGATTTTTCTATCAAGACCTCCTCTTTCTTTTTTTTTTTTGAGACAGAGTCTCACTTTGTTGCCCAGGCTAGAGTGAGTGCCATGTCATCAGCCTAGCTCACAGCAACCTCAAACTCCTGGGCTCAAGCGATCCTCCTGCCTCAGCCTCCCGAGTAGCTGGAACTACAGGCATGTGCCACCATGCCCAGCGAATTTTTTCTATATATATTAGTTGGCCAATTAATTTGTTTCTATTTATAGTAGAGACACAGTCTTGCTCTTGCTCAGGCTGGTTTCAAACTCCTGACCTCGAGCAATCCGCCCCCCTTGGGCCTCCCAGAGTGCTAGGATTACAGGTGTGAGCCACTGCGCCGGTGCAAGACCTCCTCTTGCTATGTTGCTCAGGCTGGTCTGGAACTCTTGGACACAAGCAATCCTTCCACCCTTGCCTCCCAAAATGCTGGGATTACAGGCATCATACCCAGGCCCAAAATAAAAAATTGACAGTAATTATCTCAGAAATGTGGATTCGGAGAAGAGGGCCTTTCATCTAAGTTATGCCCTCCTGTACTCTTTGAATATTTTTATCAGCATGTATTACGTTAGTAAGCCTTTTTGTGACACTTTTTCTAATCCTCGACATGGTGTAAAAGGCCTAACACAAATAGTAGCTATCCGCTTTTCTAAACACCCAGAACACCTCACACATAATTTACTCCTCCTCTTACAGTTCTGCAATTTAACATATTCTGAAACGCTGGATAAATAATTATCTAAATATGTATTGCTTTTTGGTCTAGTCAAGAATGAGAACTGAAAGAGATCCTCTGGTTCAAACAGCAGACCAAACATATACATTTATCCCCTTTCAATGAGAGACCATTTAAATGGTAGTGTAAAAAATGTAAGAAAAATAAAATTATTTTCCAGAAACAAAATAAATGGAGAAACCTCCCTCTAAAGAAAAAACATATGGGCTGGGAGAGAGAACTAGTGAATCTAGTGTAGGAATTAGCAGTTTGGGGTAAAACAATGAACTCCTACATGTCAGAATACAAAAGAATAATCACAAGCTTCACTCTAAAGTGAAGCCTGCCAGCCATTAATTCCTGGGAAGAGCTCATTCTGAGCTCCTCTACTAATTCTCAAATCTGAGTGATAACCAAGGATCCCCTGATATTTGATAAAAAGACTACAATATTAATGAGGCCAAGATAAAAACAAAAATTATAATAAGGCAAACAGGTAATAGGGAGAGCATCAACTTTAAAGAAAACTCTTAACATTTTTAGAGACAGTCAAGATTAAATAAATAAATAATTGGTTTATTGTAATGGAAAAGAACTACATGTAGATATCTTTGAGAAATTTCAGTTTAACCAAAAAAGAAAAAAAGCAAACCAAAAAACTGAAGGCTCTAAAGAGTTGCCATGGATGAAAAAAACAAAACCCATGACCCATAAAGGGACAAAAATCACACTGCAGCATCACACTTCTCCTTATTAACAATAGATGCTAGAAGATACTGGAGCAATGATTTCAAAGCTCTGAGGGAAAATAATTTTCAGCTTAGTTGGATTTGAATAAAATAATGCCAATCACTAACTATAAGGGCTACTAAACACTTTTTCAGATAACAAAGAATTCTAAAATTTATCTCTCTTGAGGCCAGGAGTTCAATACCAGCCTGGGCAACATAGCAAGACCCCATCTCTTTAAAAAAACAAACAAACAAAAGACTAGCTGGGCATGGTGTCCAGTATCTGTAGTCCCAGGTACTTGGAAGGCTGAGGCAGGAGGATGGCTTGAGCCCAGGAGTTGGAGGTTGCAGTGAACTATGATTGTACCACTGCACTCCAGCCTGGGCAACAGAGTAAGATCCTGTCTCTCAAAAAAAAAAAAACTTATCTCTCACATATTCATTCCTAGATATTATGTGAAGGATATACTGCATTAAAACAAGGAAGTAACACAAGAAAGAAAAAAGATCTAACAACAGTAGAAGCAATGCACAAAAGCAGTGAAGGAAAGTCCAGCACAAGATCCAGGCAACAGGTCTAGGTACCATCTAGTCCGAATGGAAGAAAGATGACTATGGGAACCCTTTTGGGAGGGGGGAGGGATTCATGTGAACAAAATAATAGTAATAAAGACTAACTACAGGCCAGGCGCCCTGGCTCACGCTTGTAATCCTAGCACTCTGGGAGGCCAAGGCGGGTGGATTGCTCCAGGTCAGGAGTTCAAAACCAGCCTGAGCAAGAGTGAGACCCCATCTCTACTATAAATAGAAAGAAATTAATTGGCCAACTGATAGATATAGAAAAAATTAGCCGGGCATAGTGGCGCATGCCTGTAGTCCCAGCTACTCGGGAAGCTCAGGCAGCAGGATTGCTTGAGCCCAGGAGTTTGAGGTTGCTGTAAGCTAGGCTGACGCCACAGCACTCACTCTAGCCTGGGCAACAAAGCATGACTCTGTCTCAGAAAAAAAAAAAAAAAAAAAAGACTAACTACATGAAGGGATTGATAAAATGGAAGAAAGAGTAGTGAAAATGTCACAAGGAAAAGACAATTACAAAATCAAAAACCAAGAAACAATACAAGGAAATGTCATTACATACTACTTGCCTCTGTTGTGGACAATATTACATAATCACAATAATGCAGAAACTACTTGTTGACTGAACTCTTAAAATGAAGTGATAAAGCATTAAGGAGCACAGCAGACTATAAATGTTCTCAACCTTGATAATGACAAAGTAGAAATGACAGATATAAGGGCATAAAGAAGGAAAAGTGAAAAGAAAAGTTTGTACTTGGGAAATCAAGATAGACAATCTATATGTTAACATACAGGAAAGATCAGTATATTATATTAATATAAATCACAAGGATAATTAACAGAGAAACTAAAAGTGATGTATATCTACTGGGGAAGTAGATGTAAGGAAGCCAAACCTTCACTTAGCAGAGCAGATATAAATCATAAAATAAGAATACTACTCACGCCTGTAATCCTAGCACTGTGGGAGGCCAAGGCGGGCGGATTGCTCGAGGTCAGGAGTACAAAACCAGCCTGAGCAAGAGCGAGACCCCGTCTCTACTATAAATAGAAAGAAATTAATTGGCCAATATATATATAGACAAAAATTAGCCGGGCATGGTGGCGCATGCCTGTAGTCCCAGCTACTCGGGAGGCTGAGGCAGCAGGATTGCTTGAGTCCAGGAGTTTGAGGTTGCTGTGACCTAGGCTGACACCACGGAACTTACTCTAGCCTGAGCAACAAAGCAAGACAATGTCTCAAAAAAAAAAAAAAAATAATATATAGTCACAATACCACATGAAGACAATTAAAAGGTTTCCTTGTGAGAGTGGCACCAAGAAGTGAGGAAGAGTTACTGATCTTTACTAAGAGCATTCTAGGCTATTTGACTTTTTTCAACCATGTATAAAAACTTCATAAAAGTTTTTAAATTGACTTAAAACGTCAATACTTAGAACAAGTTAGGATAGAAAGAAAATAAATAAAAAGAAAAAAAAAACCTCAATACTGATATTCTTATGAAAAACATAATACATAACATATCCTGCCTATATTTTTCCCCATAATGAAACAGATAAAACTTTAGCTTAATCTTCCTCTTCAGAATAAATAATTTCTGAGTCATTACAACCATTTTACGAGGTATTTGCAGACAACTAAGTCAGGCAAGTTTCAGGATGTGTATGTTACTATTACCAAAATTATCAGTTCATATTTAAGAGTAAAATGTAATCACAAAGTTAATTCACTTCAAACAGGCTAAACACCCATATTCATCCATGGATTCTCAAATTTTATGGCTTATTTTACCTTAAATATAAAAATGCGGCCAGGCGTGGTGGCTCACGCCTATAATCCTAGCACTCTAGGAGGCTGAGGTGGGAGGATCACTCAAGGTTCGAAACCAGCCTGAGCAAGGGCCAGATCCGTCTCTACTAAAAATAGAATTTAGTCAGACAACTAAAAATATATAGAAAAAAAATTTAGCCAGCCATGGTGGCACATGCCTGTAGTCCTAGGTACTCAGGAGGCTGAGGCACAAGTATTGCTTGAGCCCAGGAGTTTGAGGTTGCTGTAAGCTAGGCTGACGCCAGGGCACTCTAGCCCAGGCAACAGAGCAAGACTCTGTCTCAAAAAAAAAAAAAAAAAAAAAAAAAGTGCATCTTTACCACTTGTGTAGATTGCTTTAGGTTTTACTGATGTCAGTAGTATGCACATCATTTCAAATTCAACAGACCTAAATTTACTTCAATTTTTATTCCATCTTTTCCTTTGTACTTTTTATAAGAAACCTTTAAGTAATATTAAGCTTACTAATCTTTGAAGTTTAAGTTTTATTAAGTTTATTAATTGTTCCCTCTTTCAAGTTCTAACTTGAAAGCGGAAAAAAGTTGAAGTTTAAATACAAGATATAAAAAGAAGCCAAGTTATCAGGCATTACTATTCAAAATAGACAATTTAGTTAAAATAAAAAATGTTTATGCAAAACTACACAGTAAAAGCTTGGTAGCAGAGCAAAACATACAGATTTTTTAAATGCTCGATTTAAACCTATAACAGAAGATTCAAGTGAGACAATGAAAATGGTTACAGGAAATTCTTCAATAAACCATTACTTTTACCAGACAAAAATGGTTTTCTATTTCTGTTTTTTCTGTTAGAGGTGGTGGTGGTGTGGTTTCTTTTTCATAGGGAGAAGACAGCTGAAGGGGACTGCTACAGCATTATGGCTTATTATGTTTATATTTTGTTTAACAATATTCTACTGTAGAAACAAAAGCTATTTTTTAAATAAAACATCTAAAGGCATACTGCAACTTATTTCTCCAAAATACAAATTACATCATGATTTTTTTTTTTTTTTGAGACAGAGTCTCGCTTTGTTGCCCAGGCTAGAGTGAGTGCCGTGGCGTCAGCCTGGCTCACAGCAGCCTCAATCTCCTGGGCTCAAGTGATCCTTCTGCCTCAGCCTCCCGAGTAGCTGGGACTACAGGCATGTGCCACCATGCCCAGCGAATTTTTTCTATATATGTTAGTTGGCCAATTAA
Source organism: Microcebus murinus (assembly GCF_040939455.1). NCBI lineage: Eukaryota > Metazoa > Chordata > Mammalia > Primates > Cheirogaleidae > Microcebus > Microcebus murinus. The sequence continues at coordinate 99,184,991 of NC_134112.1, forward strand.
TTTCTTCCTATTTATAGTAGAGATGGGGTCTCACTCTTGCTCAGGCTGGTTTTGAACTCCTGACATCGAGCAATCAACCCCACCCGCCCCGAGTGAGCCACTACGCCCAGCCTACATCATGATTAAGCTTCCATAGGATGACAACATTTTTATCTCTAGGGAATGTCATCAATACCAGTTAAATAAATTAGCCAGGCACAGTGGCACATGCCTGTAGTCACAGCTACTCAGGAGGCTAAGAAAGGAAGATTCCTTGAGCCCAGGAGTTCAAGGCTGCAGTGAGTTGTGATTATGCCAGTACACTCCCACCTGGGTAACACAGTGAGATTTTTGTCTCTTAAAAATAAAATAAGATAGGCTGGGAGCAGTGGCTCTCGCCTGTAATCCTAGCACTCTGGGAGGCCGAAGTAGGTGGACTGTTCAAGCTGAGGAGTTGGAGACCAGCATGGGCAAGAGCCAGACCCCGTCTCTACTAAAAATAGAAAGAAATTAATTGGACAACTAAAAATATATAGAAAAAATTGGCCAGGCATGGTGGCGCGTGCCTGTAGTCCCAGCTACTTGGGAAGCTGAGGCAAGAGGATCGCTTGAGCCCATGAGTTTGAGGTTGCTGTGAGCTAGGCTGGTGCCATGGCACTCACTCTAGCCTGGGCAACAGAGTGAGACTCTATCTCAAAAAAAACTAAATAAATTAATTAATTAAATTAAATAATGTTAGTGCAATTGTTCATGGAGAGTTTAGATTCTACTTTACCATTAAGAGCCAAGTGCCCTATAGTCCTTGACAGGAAATTAACATTTGAAAGATAAAAGAAAAGAAAAAAAGAGATCAAAAAAAGAGTCAAGTGCCCAAGTCAGCCATCATACCTCACACTTCAGTCGTCACAGATCCACTTCTCCAGTATCCATGAAATATAACAAAAAAAAACATAATTTACCAAACTCTCTTCAAACCAAGATAGAAAAATACTGAATAATTTGACTTCTGAAGGCTGGGCACCATGGCTCATGCCTATTATCCCAGCAAAGATCACTTGAGGCCAGGAGTTCAAGACCAGCCTGGGCAACACAGACCCCCTTTTTCTACAAAAACTTTATACAATTTAAAAAAGGATATAATTTGACACTTGAATTACATTTTTGTTGTCATTAAAATGAAGTAAAAAAAAATGGGTCACTGTTTAGAAAGGATACAACACATGACAAGTCTTTTATTTTACATTTTGTATATATCTAGAAGTTGAAATGATGTGCACAAAGCCAACTATAAAACTAGAGCAATTATTTTATAACAAATATGACACTTTACATTAGAAGTAGCAACTGTTTATTCACAAATAGATACTACTGAATAGTTTATACTTCAAATTTACCTTGTTAGAATACATTGTTTCCAAATCAACAGTACTTAAAAAACAGAACATATACTTCAGGGGGATTTTTTGTTTTTTGTTTTTGGAGACAGTCTCACTCTGTTGCCCTAGTTGGAGTGCTGTGGTGTCAGCCTAGCTTATAGCAACCTCAAACCCCTGGGCTCACATAATCCTCCTGCCTCAGCCTCCCCAAGTAGCTGGAACTACAGGCACGTGCCACCATGCCTGGCTAATTTTTTCTACTTTTAATAGAGACAAGGTCTCCACACTCTTGCTCAGGCTCATCTCCTGACCTCAAGTGATCCTCTCACCTTAGCCTGGGATTACAGGCATGAGCCACCAAGCCCTGCCTACTTCAGTATTATTTAAGTTTACTTTTAGAAAAGTGCGCAAACAGGATTTTGTGGCCTCAGTACAAAAAATATATACATGATGTCTACTTATAAACTAGGCACTGTCACAATATATAATAAAAATTATTCTATACGCTATTTTAGCATGCTTAACATGTTTTACAAGAAAAAGACGTATTTAAGGCTACCAGAGGTTAATATTAAATATCTTAGAATAGGCAACAGTCTAAATATGAATTTAAGTGTGAATATAATGAAGTTAACCCTACACTATCTTAGAGAGTTTTACTTAACAAAAAGAGAACATGTATTTAATTCATCATACTAGTTTTCTCTGGTCTTAAAACAAATTCTCTAAAAACCGCATTAGCGGCCGGGCGCGGTGGCTCACGCCTGTAATCCTAGCACTCTGGGAGGCCGAGGCGGGCGGATTGCTCGAGGTCAGGAGTTCAAAACCAGCCTGAGCAAGAGCGAGACCCCGTCTCTACTAAAAATAGAAAGAAATGAATTGGCCAACTAATATATATATATATATATATAGAAAAAATTAGCCAGGCATGGTGGCGAATGCCTGTGGTCCCAGCTACTCGGGAGGCTGAGGCAGCAGGATTGCTTGAGCCCAGGAGTTTGAGGTTGCTGTGAGCTAGGCTGACACCATGGCACTCACTCTAGCCTGGGCAACAAAGCGAAACTCTGTCTCAAAAAAAAAAAAAAAAAAAAAAAAAAAAAAAACGCATTAACTAGACAATAGCAGTCAAAAGAATAATAAAAATAAAAATCTCATTAGCTATGGAATAGTTTTGAGCTTTTAAAAAATTTCTTATGCTCTACTTAAATTCTGGCACTGATGGCTGGGCACGGTGGCTCACGCCTGTAATCCCAGCACTCTGGGAGAGCAAGGCAGGAGTTCGAAACCAGCCTGAGTAAGAGTGAGACCCCCGTCTCTATTATAAATAGAAATGAATTGGCCAACTAATACATATAGAAAAAATTAGCCGGGCATGGTGGCGCATGCCTGTAGTCCCGGCTACTCGGGAGGCTGAGACAGAAGGATTGCTTAAGCCCAGGAGTTTGAGGTTGCTGTGAGCTAGGCTGATGCCACGGCACTCAGATTCCCATAAGAGATACATTAAAAGTGCCGGTTAAGCACAGCAGTCTCCAACCACATTTTAGCTCCAGGGACCGGTTTTGGGGAAGACAATTTTTCCACACACAGAGGGTAGGGGAGTATCACAGGTTGGGTGGAGGTGGCCTGGAGCTCAGGAGGTGATACACAGTTGTTTCCTAACAGGCACAGATTGGTACTGGGCCATGGCCCAGGGGTTGGGGACCACAGGGTTGCAGGACAGAGATTTCATTTCTTGGAGGTTTTTTTTTTTTCTTTCTTTTTTAACTACAACAGAATTAAACCCACATGAAGAAATATGCTTAAAATCCTCAAACCTGTAAATGGTATACCTGAGTCAAAGTGTTTTTTCAGTTTTGAAATTATATAAATATTTAAATTGTGTTAAATGTATTATTACCAATCAAATAAATATCCTACAGAAGTATTATCTATTCTTATATACACACAAAATTTATACAGAATTGGAATCAAAATCCTGAGTTATTCTAGTATAGCTAATAAAACCACTAGAGAAACTAAGTAAAAAAGCCTTAAGAACCAAAGGGGGGGAAATCATATTTTATTCCCATTATTCTTTTAACAACTTCAAAAAGGTGAATATAAAACTATTATAATTATTTGTTCTTTCCTTGTTTACAACATAGATTTGATTCCGTGATAAAAATACACATCTCTATAGCTAAAACTATATTTAATGCTTTAATACAGTTAAATACTTAACAAATACAATAGTTCTTTTTATTTAATCTATTTTTTTAACAATACAATCCAAGTCAAGTCACTTTTCAGAACCAGATGGAAAAATATGATCCTCTAAAAAGAAACAAAAACTTTTTATCCTTAGGGAATTTGGGAGTTCTGGCTTTGTACTGTCATTTTACATTTTTGTACCTAAACTATTTCATAAAAACTGCTACCACAGCTATACATATTATCCTGCCAAATCCAATACCACTAGAAAAGAACACTTTCAACTTCACCCATCCACCCTTCAAAGCAACTAGTTTAAACAGGGCATGCAAGCACAAAAAAAAAAAAAAAAAAAAAAAAAGCCCAAGAACACTAAGACTATTTCTTGCAAATCTCTCCTATGGCTCTCAGAATCTCATACCACCCACCCACATACACACAAAACTAACACACACACACTCTCTCTCACACTCACTCTCTCTCTCCCCCCTATGGCTCTCAGAATCTCAAACCACCCACCCACAAATACACAAAACTAACTCTCTCTCTCTCTCTCTCTCTCTCACACACACACACACACACACACAGATGCGCGCATGGGGGGGGGGGGGAATAAGGTGGAGAAAAAGCACAGCTAGAAAAAGTAGATCCGACATATAGCAGATGCCTTAAAAAGGTGGGATGGATTTCTACGAAGCCCAGATCCGGCAAACTACCATGCTGCAGCAGCAGCCAGCCATCAGAGAATGCCTCCAAGGTTAACTCTTTGCTAACCATTTACAGAAACTATCCCTCTGCTGCCAAACTTCAAATAACCCAACAAGTCCATTATATTATTTTATATTATTTTTAAATATTTGGTTGGAAGCCAAGAATATAAAACAAAGGTAAACACGTTTTGCATCATTTTGTACCACAGTGTTAAAACCTTAAGTCAGGGCCGAGTATGGTGGATCACACCTGTAATCCTAGCTCTCTGGGAGGCCGAGGCAGGCGGATTGCTAGAGGTCAGGACTTTGAAACCAGCCTGAGCAAGAGCAAGACCCTGTCTGTACTAAAAATAGAAAGAAATTAGCTGGACAACTAACAATATATAGAAAAAATTAGCCGGGCATGGTGGCACATGCCTGTAGTCCCAGCTACTCGGGAGGCAGGATCGCCTGAGCCCAGGAGTTTGAGGTTGCTGTGAGCTAGGCTGATGCCATGGCACTCACTCTAGCCTGGGCAACAAAGTGAGACTCTTGTCTCAAAAAAAAAAAAAAAAAAAAAAAAAACCCTAAGTCAGGTGGACACGCAGTGGCTCAAGACTGTAACCCCAACACTTTGGGAGACTGGGACTGCCTGAGGCCAGGAAACCAATCAGAGGAACAATGAAGAACCAGTCTCTACAAAAAAATTCTTTAAAGCATTAGCCAGACTTGGTGGTGCACATCTGTAGTCCCAACTACGTGGGAGGCTAAGGTGGGAGAACTGCTAGAGCCCAGGAGTTCAAGGTTATAGTGGGCTATGAATGGGCCACTGCAGGCCAACCCCAGTGACAGTTTACATTAACTCCATCAATAAATCTCCAAATCCTTTACAATCTACTGTCTCTGAAGTGAGGAGGTTAAATCAAAATATAAACCACCTAAAGTGGTCTTCATTATCCACCAAAAATGTCCTATTTGTGCAAAGGAAATTTTTCATTTAAACAAGTCTAATTAAGATGCAACCAATTTTTCTTCTTTGTATTTATAGATGTTTATGATTTTTCTTAAACTAAAAGTTTTTTTAAAACCACCTTTTTGAAACCTCAAAACAAACATCTACAATTATATAAATTACCCCTCCCACTCAATAAATAATTCTATTTCTCCTTCTCCAACAGGGTGGCAGGGAGGGAGCGAGGGAAGGGAGGGGAGGGGAGGGGAAGGTAGGGGAGGGGAGGGGAGGGGAGGGGAGGGGAGGGGAGGAGGGGAGGGGAGGGGAGGGAGGAAGGGAGATGTAACAGCAGTCTACTTGTCTTGTTCTAATACACTAACTTAAATGATGATTCAACAGTGGTCTAGGGTTGGTTACCAAAGAACCCCTATGTGTCAATAAACAAACATTTTAAAGACTTTCAATATGGGGGGTGGTAAACAGGGACTTTCTTCCCACAGAGGCCAGGTCAAGAAATTACTTTTTTCAGATATGTTTTATCCTATAAAATCTTACGAACTCAGAACCCTGATTATAAATCATCACCTTCCACTTAATATTCTCCAAATCTACAATGATCTAGGAATCCCACTAAAATTCAAGATAATAAAATTTCTTAAAGTTAAGATCTAAGACATAACCAAGAAACCAGCCCTGGAAAGCTGCTGAATATATCACTGATGCCTATATGCAGATGGACAAATTAAAGACAAACCCAGGCTCTCTGGTCAAGAGAAAACTGAAAAATAGAAATCTATTCTTTTATTATAACAAGATTTTAAGATGTCATTCCAAAAAACCATCTATAATGAACTGTCAAATTATTTTAAATAAATATGTTTGAAGACACAAGACAAAAGTTTCTAGATTTTATTTCCACTGTAATGTAAGAAGTATCTTCAAACATGAATAAAATTCTACACAAGTTTCAATCCCAGGATTTTTATCATTCAATTTACAAAAGTCAATTCGAAAAATGTACATGAAACACAAAGATTTGCCGATTGTGAAAACTACTCAATAAGATTTAATAAAAATACTTATTTGAAAAAATCATTATTTCTGTTATCAATTAATAAACTTCCTTCACCTAATCATTTTTAGTTTTGTGCACTTCCACCAGAGCACAAATTAAGATGTTGCCTATGGGCTATTCTGTACACCAGAATCTTGTCAGCAATAAGACTGATCAAGTACTATTAGCTTTAATTAACTCATCGCTTCTCCTCAGCCACTCCATTGCTCCCTTGATTCCCCCACAACTTTCCCTAAAATCCTAAACATTACCTATAAAACAAACTCCAGATATTAGCAAGCAGGCACAGTGAAGTCAAGTACTTTGTGGAAGCATGGGGCTGCTCTTGTTTCATTAAGGGAGAAAAGGCAACGAGAGTTAAAGAAAACTAGAGTTATCAAAGACAGTAATAAGGAAATAGAAACACATTCTATGTAGCATGTTTATCTGTGGCTCTCAAAATGTTTAGCCATTTTTCATCAAGGCTATGAAATAAATTAACTTCTCAGTATTTTCTTGATGAAAGGAAAAAGATTCATTACTAGTCCTAGATTATTACAAAAACAGAATACCATGATTAAAACTTTGTTCCTCATCCCAGTACCATGTTCTACTAATGAGATAGGGGATAGGAATGAACAAAAAAGGACATTAAATCAAATATTTTGACTTTCCGAAGAGTAAAAAATTCTAATGCTTTATTATCTTAATCTACAAATATTCTTTTTCTACAAAGAATTAAACTATAAATGGACTAAAAGAAATAAAGCCCATCTTTTTGGGCCAAACCCATGGATGCCTTCCATGTATTAATTTATGACTTCACCTGTAACCCCTGTCTCCCTGAAATATATAAAACCAACTGTAACCCAACCACAGCGAGTTCACTTGCTCAAGGTTTATTGGGCATGGCTCCAGGTCATGGTCTTCAAGTCTGGCTCAGAATAAATCTCCTTAAATTATTAAAAAAAAAAAAAAAAGAAAAGAAGAAAGAAAGAAACAAGGCAACTTCACTACACAAAAGGTAATTTTCTATATAACCAAATGATGCAAAATACTTAGAGCAAATATCTTAAAATATATGTCATATAATGAGCTTAAATCAATACTGATTTAAAAAACTAGGAAGCCCTCCCTCCCCAATAAACTACAGACAAAACATGATTGGGCAATTTATAAGAAATGTAAGTAGCGAAACTTAAAAGTATTCACTAGTCCAACTAATCAAGAAAGTAAAAATTTTAAACTGCCTAGCACTCTGGGAGGCCGAGGTGGGCAGATTGCTCGAGGTCAGGAGTTCAAAACCAACCTGAGCAAGAGCGAGACCCCGTCTCTACTATAAATAGAAAGAAATGAATTGGCCAACTAATATATATATAAAAAATTAGCCTGGCATGGTGGTGCATGCCTGTAGTCCCAGCTACTCGGGAGGCTGAGGCAGCAGGATTGCTTGAGCCCAGGAGTTTGAGGTTGCTGTGAGCTAGGCTGACGCCACAGCACTCACTCTAACCTGGGCAACAGAGTAAGACTCTGTCTCAAAAAAAAAAAAAAAATTTAAACTGAAGTACTATTTTTCCATTTTTAAGCTAAGGAGTAAGATAAAGATTTTAATATGCCATGCATGATGAAGATTTAGGAAACTCGTCCTATCACACATTGCTACTGACATTATAAATTGGTGCAACCATTTTGATAGAGCATTTCAAATTTTTAATAAACATAACAATTCTTTTTTTTTTTTTTTTTGAGACAGAGTCTTACTTTGTTGCCCAAGCTAGAGTGAGTGCCATGGCATCAGCCTGGCTCACAGCAACCTCAAACTCCTGGGCTCAGCGATCCTACTGCCTCAACCTCCCAAGTAGCTGGGACTACAGGCATGCACCACCATGCCCGGCTAATTTTTTGTATATATATATTTTTAGTTGGTCAATTAATTTCTTTCTATTTTTGGTAGAGACAGGGTCTCACTCAGGCTGGTTTCGAACTCCCAACCTCGAGCAATCCGCCTGCCTCGGCCTCCCAGAGTGCTAAGATTACAGGCATGAGCCACCGCGCCGGGCCTTAAATTCTATTTTAACCAAAGCTCCAATTAATCCCAATGTATCACCAGTATTATCCCAAAGACCTTGAGAAAAAATGCCTACATTTGACAGTAGCCTCTTAATAACACAGGTAACTAAAACATTATCATGACCTGGGTTAGGATCAGTAAATACTAGGGCTGAGAAGTATAATGATATAGATATTTCATGTGAAATTCTGGCAGCAAGGAGAACCCAAAAATAATCTCTTAAATTCAAAAATGATCATTAAGTTCTTTACCCAGCCCTGTTTCCCAATGCCAGCACTAGGAAAGTAACACAACTCCCAATAGGCTCCTCACCAACATCGACCACTGCAGCGCTTCCACAGGCTAGCTACTTCTAACTGAACTGTTCCTCCCTCCCTAGGAAGAACGAAAGGTGAAAGATAAAGGGGCTCAAAAGAAAGCAGGGTTAACTGGAAGAGTAAAAGGTCACCTAGGAGGCTCATAGTGGGTTACATGGTGAAAAGGGAGGAAAATTAAGAGAGATATAATTTATTTTGAGGGGAGAAAAGTGTATACTGGTTCATTCCTATCCTTCATCACCCTTTAAAAAAAACAAACCCACAAAAACATAAATCTAAGGATATCAAAAACTTTGCACCCTCTGGCTACTGGGAACACAATGTTGAAAAACCACAGTAACCAAGTTCAAGAAGCTCATTGTCTGATCTATCATCTTTCTCAGGTGTCTTGATTTGCAAAAGTCTTTTTTTTTTTTTAATTTTAACAATCTGCTTATTTATTCATCCCTCCACAGAACTCCCCTCCACGTCAGAGAGATTATTTGGAGTGGGTCACAACCTGGGGCCTGGAATCTACAATCTAAGGTGCCTTCTTCCCTCATTTTGTGGCTTAGGTGGGGACATGGTTCAGGCAGAACTGGTGTCTCCTTTTGACACCAAGGAGGACCTAAGTACACCCATAAAAGTGGTCACACCCAGGAGTTGACTGGCAGGCTGGCAGACAAAATTCTCCCAATAAAGGCACTTTTGCCTCAATAGGAGGCTGGGAATTGGTAGGCTGGAAGCAAAAGTCTTGAATCTTAGAACAGCAGTTCCCATAGTCTTAATACTGCAACATAAAGTTTATCACAAGTACTTTCTTTTTTTTTTCTTTTTGAGACAGAGTCTCGCTTGTTGCCCAGGTTAGAGTGAGTGCCTTGGCGTCAGCCTAGCTCACAGCAACCTCAAACTCCTGGGCTCAAGCAATCCTGCTGCCTCAGCCTCCCGAGTAGCTGGGACTACAGGCATGCGCCACCATGCCCGGCTAATTTTATATATATATTAGTTGGCCAATTAATTTCTTTCTATTTATAGTAGAGACGGGGTCTCGCTCTTGCTCAGGCTGGTTTCGAACTCCTGACCTCGAGCAATCCGCCGGCCTCAGCCTCCCAGAGTGCTAGGATTACAGGCGTAAGCCACCGCGCCCGGCTAAGTTTATCACAAGTACTTTCTTATTAATTATATGTGAAGTACTAAAGTTTGTGAAAATTTACTTAAATGTAAATTAGGGCAGTTTAAAGTTGTCCATGAAAACCTCACTCCTACTCCCACTACAATATGCCTTCTTGGGAATACTTTCTTGGGTACAATCGTAAGATACATTTCTGAAATGCACATCCCTCAGTCTTCTGAAATTTGCTACGTCTATCAGAGAGTACCTTCCCTTAAACATCATTTGTCAAATGTCTTTCCAGAAGAAAAAAGTACCGGTTATGTCTTTACCTCCACAACTGTTTCTTTCAAGGACGAAGCTTTCAGGGGAAACAAACCCTCCACCTCTTTCTGCATCCAAGATAGTTTCCTTCACAGGGTAGTTTATTTTTAGAGTGAATTTCTTATTCTGGAGGCTATGAACCCTTACAAGCCTCTGGATATGTTTCAGCGGGTCACTGAACCCTTCCCTTAAATTATACAAAATTTGTACATTTTTATATTCATGTAAGCGTTCTTCTGTGGGAAGAGAGGATATACCAAAGAAATCTGCAACCTCAAACAGTTAAGAACCACCCAAAATTAAACTGAACTCCCACTACAATGATTTAGTATTTAATTCTAATAAAATTAACAAATAAAGTTCTTAACTATATGTCAGACACCACTCTAAGCATTTTACACACATTCACTTATTTAATTCTTCAATAACCCTATGAAATGGTACTATTGGTTTTTTTTTTCTTTTCTTTTCTTTTCCTTTTTTTTTAGACAGAGCCTCAACTCTGTTTCCCAGGCTAGAGTGCTGTGGCCTCAGCCTAGCTCACACCAACCTCAAACTCCTGGGTTCAAGCAATCCTACTGCCTCAGCCTCCCGAGTAGCTGGGACTACAGGCATCCACCACCATGCCTAGCTAATTTTTTCTATATATTTTTAGTTGGCCAATTAATTTCTTTCTACTTTTAGTATAGACGGGGTTTAGCTCTTGCTCAGGCTGATTTGGAACTCCTGACCTTGAGCAATCCTCCTGCCTTGGCCTCCCAGAGTGCTAGGATTACAGGCCTGAGAAACTGCGCCCACCCCTGACAGATGCCATTGTTATTCCACTTATCAGATGAAGCAACTGAAGCACAAAGTCATTTGCTGTAAGGTCACACAGCAGTCTGTCTGAAAACTGCAAAATTTTGCAAAATGAAATATGGCTGTTTGCTTGTGCACACATTTCCTACTTCTCCTAGCTACTATGTCTCTCTGTTTAACCCTCACCTGAGTCAAAGAGAAAATTAAATCATTTTCTTGTCAAAGACACATCTCTGCTAGGCTGCCAATTAAACATATATAGAATATTAAACTGAAGAAAAGCCATAAATATCATAAGTGTTGAAAATGGAACTTGAAAGATATTTTGTCCCTGGATAAAACTTGATTTGGGATTTTTTTATTTTTGGAGACAGAGTCTCACTTTGTTGCCCAGGCTAGAGTGAGTGCCATGGCATCAGCCTAGCTCATAGCAACCTCAAACTCCTGGGCTCAAGCAATCCTCCTGCCTCAGCCTCCCTAGTAGCTGGGATTACAGGCATGAGCCACCATGCCCGACTAATTTTTTCTATATATATATTAGTTGGCCAATTAATTTCTTTATATTTTTTGTAGAGACGGGGTCTCTCTATATATTATATATAGAGAGAGACCGGGTCTCTCTATATATATTATAGAGAGAGAGAGACGGGGTCTCTCTATATATTAGTCGGCCAATTAATTTCTTTCTATTTATAGTAGAGATATAGGTCTCGCTCTTGCTCAGGCTGGTTTCGAACTCCTGACCTCAAGCAATCCACCCACGTCGGCCTCCCAGAGTGCTAGGATGACAGGCAAGAGCCACCGTGCCCGGCCTTGATTTGGGATTTTTAAGCTAAACATCTATCTGATCAGTTAAAAGATACCTGTATTTCATATGTAGAAAATCCTATAGAACCTATTAAAACTAACACTAATAATTGAGTTTAGCAAGACAACAAAATACCAGACCAATATACAAACATTAATTTTTCTATATACTAGCAACACTTTATAAATGAAATTCAGAAAGCAATTACATTTACTACCGCATCAAAAAGAATTAACTTAGGAATAACTTAAACCAAAAAACGTAGATGATCTGTATGCTCAAAGTTATAAAATACTGCTGACAGAAATTAAAATCAGAAGTTACCTCATTTGATACTTAATAGACACACGCAGTAGAATCATTAGTTACAGCTTTACAGTTGTTGCCAAGGTTATTTTTCTAACACAAATACAATGTAACTCCTTTGTTTAACATCTTCAATGCCTCCTTATTGTCTACAGTAAAAACTTAAAATTCCCAGTTTACCTTCCCGTACTCATTTCCTCCCATACTGGACTGCAGTTTCTTAAAAAGCAAAGGTCCCAAACACACCTAGATTCAAATCATTACTCAAAAACTTGCCAACTATGTGATCTTCCTGAAGTTTCACTCATTCATCTGTAAAATTGGAACTAATCATTCTACCACATGATTATTAAATACTAATATCAAACAAGGTAACTTTTGGTAAGCACTAGAAGTACCTAACACATTATGGCCAAGTACTAGTTCCTCCCTCCCCATTCTCTTCAGTAAAATTTGCTTTCATTCTTCAAGACTCAACACCGGATGTTTTCTTTCTTCAATTCCCCAGCAATAACTTCTTCCTTCTCTAAGGTTCCTCACACTTTGCACAACCTTCTATTGTAGAATGTGTCATTCTGCACAGAATTCAGTTTGCACTGAATTATGAAAAACTGACAGTAGGAATTTTGTCTTATTTTGGTCTCCCTAGTGTACAGTATATAGATGGTAAGTATTTGATTTTGCCTAACATCTTCCTTGGGTGATTAACAGAACACAAATAAGAAAAGTAAATCTGAGAATAAAACATATGATTTAGAAATCATACTTTAAAAAAAAGGTTTTAGGCCGGGCGCTGTGGCTCACGCCTGTAATCCTAGCTCTTGGGAGGCCGAGGCGGGCGGATTGCTCAAGGTCAGGAGTTCAAAACCAGCCTGAGCAAGAGCGAGACCCCGTCTCTACTATAAAAATAGAAAGAAATTAATTGGCCAACTGATATATATATAAAAAATTAGCCGGGCATGGTGGCGCATGCCTGTAGTCCCAGCTACTCGGGAGGCTGAGGCAGAAGGATCACTCGAGCCCAGGAGTTTGAGGTTGCTGTGAGCTAGGCTGACGCCACGGCACTCACTCTAGCCTGGACAACAAAGCGAGACTCTGTCTCAAAAAAAAAAAAAAAAAAAAAAAAAGGTTTTAATTACCTATAATCTAACACCCAAGCCAACTCCTAATGAACACACAGCATGAGCAAGAAATAAACTTTTATTGACTGAAGTCACTAAAAACTGGGACTCTGTTACCAGAGCATATTCTAGATACTCTGTCATACACATAAAAGGAGTGTAGTTTTTCTCTACACTCCCCCCCCCCCCCGCCAATCTCCAGTGTCAAAAATATTCTGCAAAGTGAGAACTTAGGTTTATTAGCAAATTTCTTAAATATGGAATGAATGTGGGATATTTTTAAAGAGAAGTCATGATAGTCAAAGGGTAGCAGAATACTTTCAATGAAAAGATTATAAAAACTGAAGTACCTACACATAAAAAAGGTACATTAGTATATAAATGGGAACAATGCTTTTACTCCCCTCTTTACCCAAAATAAATACTACTACTACTTCCACATCATGCTAAGTTCAAAAACTGGGGGCTCAGGATTCAACAAAGCATTGCAAGCAGTTACTACCAAGTGGGCCTCAATATGAAATCATCTGCCATCCCAAGTGGTTCAATATCATTTTTCTCACACATGAGAAAATTAGGCCTATGGTGATAAACCAATTGCTCAAAGTGATAGAGACTGCTGGCTGCTTCTGTAATATCCATTCCCATCACTGGCAACCTATGCTAAACAACAACGTACTCGGCAAAAGGACTGTATTCCCAGCCTCCTTTGCAGCTACAAATGGCCATGTGAACTTTGTGACTAAGTTCCAGCCAATTACACATAAGCTGAAACATACAGTACTTCTTAGAAGGGTATCTGAAAGGGAAAGACAGTGCCCTTGGACTACTTTCTCCATTTTGCTTCATGGAACATAGATGTAATGTGACTGGGGTTCTAGTGGCCATGATGGAATCTGATGACGAAGGCCATACCCTAGAAATGTCTGAGCAGCAAGATGAAAGGAGCAAGCCCCTGATAACTGACTTTGCAGTGCAGAAGCACCATACCCACCCTAGTGCCTAGCCTCCAGACTTTGATGTGAAAGAGAAATATACACTCCTATTCAAGTCACTATTATTCTGGGGTTTTCAATCACACAAACCTAATCCTAACTAATATATTCAGCTGTTAGGATGTGGCCCAGAAACAGAAATCAGGTCTTCTGACAGAGTCCATGATGCCCAAATATATGATATCTCTGTATAAGTTTTTTTTAAAAAGTAAAATCATACCCTTTTTAGGGTTGCTATTCATAATTATCTTTCTATTATATATTACCTAATTATAGTCCAGTATATACTGTGATAACTGCATTTTTATTTTTATTTTTTTTTTTTGAGACAGAGCCTCACTTTGTTGCCCAGGCTAGAGTGAGTGCCATGGCATCTGCCTAGCTCACAGCAACCTCAATCTCCTGGGCTCAAGCAATCCTGCTGCCTCAGCCTCCCGAGTAGCTGGGACTACAAGCACGAGCCACCATGACCGGCTGATTTTTATATTATATATATTAGTTGGCCAATTAATTTCTTTCTATTTTTATGGTAGAGACGGGGTCTCGCTCAGGCTGGTTTTGAACTCCTGACCTTGAGCAATCCGCCCGCCTCGGCCTCCCAGAGTGCCAGGATTACAGGTGTGAGCCACCGCGCCAGGCCAAAACTGCATTTTTAAATACAATTTAACTCCCCAATAATAAAACTCCATCTGTATTTTAAAATACCTCAAGGAAATAAGGGACAAAGCTAAGGTGAAGCCTCATTTAACTACCTCAGTAAAAGAAGTTGGAAAACAATAATGATTGTTTATCATTTGTATCCCAAATATCTTTTGTTCTTAAGAGTCCTTTTATTCACAAAACCATCTGCTTCCTTTATATACTACGGTACAACAAACCACCACAAAGCAGATTAAAACAACCACCATTTAATTTATTAATGATTTTGCAACCCGGGCTGGGCTCAGCTGGGTGGCTCTTCTACTGGTCTTACTGGTGATCACTTGTGGCTGTATTCAACAGATAAGTCAATTAGGGGCTGAACTCATGGTTAGGCCTCTCTCTTTCCATGTACTCTTGGAATCCCTCCCTCTCCACATGGTCTCTCCAGCAAGTTATGACTAGCTTCTTGCACAACAGCAACTCAGGGCTCCCACAAGTAAAAAAGTAGAAGCTGCCTGGCTCTCTTAAGGCTTACTCCCAAAACTAATAGAGCATCATTTTTGTTACAGTCTACTGGTTAAAGTGAGTCAAAAAACTAGCCAAGATACAAGAAGTAGCTTTACAACAGCATTGATTAGGTAGGCATGGTTCACTGGAGGTCACCAATAGAGTAGACTACCATCCCCTCCTTTATTTATTATACAGGTAACAGCTTGATGTATGACCTCTAGGACGCTATAATCTCTTTGGGGCTCAGTTGTCTGTAAAAGAGTTAGACTAAATGTTCACCTTGTTTTAATATTCTGTGACTCTGTAAGTATATAAGTCTCATGAGAAAAACTGGGCCATACTAACCAAATGCTTCAACTATAGTAGAACAATCCAATTATGAAAGCTTTAAGGTAAAGAATATGACTTTGTTTCAGTTTTTTATTTCATATGCAACCGGGCACTTCCTCCAAGCATGTGGTGTATGTCATTACATCCCCCAAATCAGGAAATCAAGGAACTTTTTTGGTGGTGGGGGGGATGTTTTGAGTATTTTTTGGCTGGACTCCACTAAAAGATGGAATTAAGAACAAAACTACACAGACTTCATTGTGACCATCAATTATGCTTCTTCTAATGAAAATGGATTACAACAGGTATAAAAATTAAAAGTGTCCACGTATAAGACATAAGAAATCATTTTAGGCCGGGCATGGTGGCTCACGCCTGTAGTCCTAGCACTCTGGGAAGCCAAGATGGGCTGAACATTTGAACTCAGGAGTTCGAGACCAGCCTGAGCAAGAGCAAGAGCAAGACCCCGTCTCTACTAAAAAAACAGAAAGGAATTAGTTGGACAAGTAAAAAAAAAATATATATATATATATTTTAGCAGGGCATGGTGGTGCATGCCTATAGTCCTAGCTACTCAGGAGGCTTAGGCAGAAGGACTGCTTGAGCCCAGGAGTTTGAGGTTGCCGTGAGCTAAGCTGACACCATGGCACTGTAGCCCAGGCAACAGTAAGACTATCTCAAAAAAAATAAGAAATCATTTTAAAACCACACAGTAAATCCCATTTAGGAAGGCATACTAATAAAACCCCTGGTCAGCAGAGTGAATATTTTTTAAAATCCACAATCACAACATTTACGGGCTTGGGTAATGAAAAAAATTGAAATCACTTTGTAATAACATTACTACATATACAGCTTATAGGGAATTGCCTTGGTTGTTTTTCATGTGTTATTCATAATGAAAAACATTCTATAGAGATTTCTGCTGACCTAGCTTTTTTATCTTTCTTCTTTTTCTCTTTATTAGGGACATCTGCACAGAAAGGCAATCTTTGCCCTCTACCCCCAGTAACTACTACATTATTTTATGTCATGGCATTTTTGCATTGTGTTTGGCATCGCATCACTTCTGTCACTAATAGTTCCATGATAACAGGCAACCACTTGACTGATAATTGATGATTACGTGACAATGACAATAACAGTAATAGTAAATCCTTACAATAGCACCTCTTAATAGCACTTAGTTTGTGCCAGACACTATTCTAAATTCTACACATACATAAATTCACAACAATCCTTGTATCATTACACTCTCTCTATAAATGAGGCAACCAAAAAACACAAAAATTTAAGTAACTTACCCAAGTTCAAACAACTAATAAGTAGTGGAACCTGGATTTGAATCAAGATAGTCTTGGTTCAAGAGTCCATGATTGCCCCAGAACGTAGTTTTCTTATTTGTCAAACAATATGCTATTATAGTTTTAATTATTAGCTTTTTAAAAAATGCACAGATGCATATGTGAAGTATTAATATTTATTATGTATCCTTCCAAATCTTTCTCAATGCACAAAATATATACAGAGTTTGGGTTTGTGTACTTTTTTCAAAACAAAGTTAGTACTAAACTTACTGCTTTACCACTTTAGGAAAGTTTTCCTCAAGTAAGCAATGTATCATAAACATTCTCCCACTTCAGTACCCACAGGCCTACCTCTCTGTCTTGATTAAAAACTGCATGATAGGCCGGGCGCTGTGGCTCACGCCTGTAATCCTAGCTCTTGGGAGGCCGAGGCGGGCGGATTGCTCGAGGTCAGGAGTTCAAAACCAGCCTGAGCGAGACCCCGTCTCTACTATAAATAGAAAGAAATTAATTGGCCAACTGATATATAAAAAAAAAAAAAAAAAAATTAGCCGGGCATGGTGGCGCATGCCTGTAGTCCCAGCTACCCGGGAGGCTGAGGCAGGAGGATTGCTTGAGCCCAGGAGTTTGAGGTTGCTGTGAGCTGGGCTGACGCCATGGCACTCACTCTAGCCTGGGCAACAGAGTGAGACTCTGTCTCAAAAAAAAAAAAAAAAACTGCATGATAGTCCAGTGATGGGTATTTTGATGTTGTCAACTTTTCTCTATGAGTAATGCTGCTGCCATGAGTATCTTTGCATGTACATATTATTACCCATTTGTACTGAGAATATATTCTGATTTCCTTTCTCACTCTTCTTTACATTGTTTTTTGTTTGTTTGTTTGTTTCTTTGATTTTGGTTTTTTTTGAGACAGAGTCTCACTCTGTTGCCCAGGCTAGAGTGAGTGCCATGGCGTCAGCCCAGCTCACAGCAACCTCAAACTCCTGGGCTCAAGCAATCCTCCTGCCTCAGCCTCCCAAGTAGCTGGGACTACAGGCATGCGCCACCATGCCCGGCTAATTTTTTCTATATATATTAGTTGGCCAATTAATTTCTTTCTATCTATAGTAGAGACAGTGTCTCACTCTTGCTCGGGCTGGTTTCGAACTGCTGACCTAGAGCAATCCGCCCGCCTCGGCCTCTCAGAGTGCTAGGATTACAGGCGTGAGCCACCACACGGCCTTCTTTGCACTGTTGGTCCCCCATCTCCTAAGGGTAACACAGCATCCTTGTCCTTTACTATTTCCCACACTCCATATTCTCAGTGATTACAAATAAGTCACATCTTTAATCTCTTACCCTAGTCTATTCCTCAACCCCAATCCTACATTCCCACATGCTCCCCAGGTATCCAATCCATCTTCTGGACATCTATGACAGAAACTTCAAGATTCCTCCTCCACAGTGGCTGGGATCTCTCTTCCATCTCATCCACACTACCAACAATCTACCCTTTTCCTTCATCACCTCCCACTACCACTACTGCAACAGCCTATTATCTCTGCCTCCAAGTAACACTTCTCTCCATATTATTACCAGAGTGGTTTTCCTAAAATAACCATAATCAAATCACCAAGTATTTGAGTGCCTACATTCAAATGCATAAAATGCTACACAGAATATAAAGTAATTTAATAAGGTTCACGTCTTGGCCAGGCGCAATGGCTCACATCTGTAATCCTAGCACTCTGGGAGGCTGCGGCAGGAGGATCACTCAAGGTCAGGAGTTCAAAACCAGCCTGAGCAAGAGTGAGACCCCATCTCTACTAAAAATAAAAAGAAATTAATTGGTCAACTAAAAATATATAGAAAAAATTAGCTGGGCATGGTGGCGCATGCCTGTAGTCCCAGCTACTCAGGAAGCTGAGGCAGGAGGATTGCTTGAGCCCAGGAGTCTGAGGTTGCTGTGAGCTAGGCTGATGCCATGGCACTCTAGCCCAGGCAACAAAGTGAGACTCTGTCTCAAAAAAAAAAAGGTTCCTGTCCTCAGGAAGACTGTAAATATCTACTTTTAAAACCTTAATTTAAAAAATAAAATAAAATAAACTGGGCATAAAGCTGAGGCTGAAGACCTACAGACCGCTGCTGTTCCACAGAGTAAACCCAGCCTTTAAGATGTAGTCCCAAATAGTGTTTTAAATGTTCATTAATGGAAAACATTTAACAATCAAGAGATTTCAGTTAAAAATCCAAGTTACCAGCCTCTGTTGAAAAATCAGAGTATACAGAAACAATATCTCAAATAGCATATTTGTGTCACCTTAAGCAAGGCATAAAGACTCCTAGGATTCTCCAAGGCTGTTTTCACTCACCATTTTCTCCTCAACCCAAGGCCTTAAAATAGTTAGTTGTCATTCACGATCTTACAAGCAACACACGTCATTTAAATTGCCTACCTGCTCCCTGTAAATAGTAGTTTATAACTCCTGGACTAGAGGATAAAGCCCCAATGCATTAGTCTGTTATTCAAGGACTATGACAGCTTGGCCAGACAACTACATTAAGCCTCTGTTCCAGTCACACTCCATCCACCAGGATAACACCTTTTACACCTCCCTCTTCAGTAATTTTATTCACATTTCTCCCCAGAAAACTTTTTTTTGAGACAGAGTCTCACTGCATTGTCCTGAGTAGAGAGCCATGGCATCAGCCTAGCTCACAGCAACCTCGAACTCCTGTCCTGCCTAGCCTCCCAAGTAGCAGGGACTACAGGCATGCACCACCACGCCCACCTAATATTTCTATTTTTAGGAGAGATCTCACTCTTGATCAAGCAGGTCTCAAACTCCTGGGCTGAAGCAATCCTTCTGCCTCCACCTGCCAGAGCACTAGGATTACAGGTGTGAGCCACCTCACCTGGCCCCCTCAAAAACGATTCATTTTCTTCTCACTCTACTTGGCTAAATTCCACCAATACTTCAAGGTCTAATTGAAGTACTACTTCCTCCAAATCTCTGAGGACCCCTGTCAGCCAGTGAATCTTCTTTCAGAGGTGACTGCCCACCCCAGCACATGTTTAGCACTCACATGCTCTTTGAATAACATGTGTCAAATGGAAGATCTAAAAATTACAGAAAAGTATAGAAAGCATAACACTTCTTGAACAATTTCACATTTGTGCACCATACATAGCTACTGCTACCACAAAATTAACAGAAGCAAAGTGAAACAACTTTCCTATCTTTTTTACATGACGCATTTTCTAGAATTTTACAGTGAAAGAGCAAAAAGAGCTCTGTCATCCCTGCTTCTCTTGTGTTCTTAAGTCCTTCAAATTCTGCAAATAAACACTTCAATTCTAACTTCAAGACTGATCTTTCTATTAAATTTTTCACAATAACCACCAGCATATATTTATATACAGGGGTCATCATAAAAAAGAAAACATCCCTTTTCTATTTCATAACTTTTACAACTTATCGTCGTGCCAACAAGTTCAGAAAATAGCCACTGTAGCACAAACATGACAAAGAAAAATTTTAAATAGAGGAGAAAGGGATTAAGGAGTTTGCTGAAATTAAAAGATAAAAACAGGCCTAAGCAATATAGCGGGGAAAAAAAGAAAAAAAATTAAAGAAAGGAAAACACACACACCCCAGAAAGTTTATTCCCTGGTGGCTAAAAATTATTAGTACGTTCTGCCCAAATGTCTCACAGGTTATAAACTAAATTTGGCCAGGGGTGGTGGCTCATGCCTGTAATTCCAGCACTTTGGGAGGCCAAGGTGGGAAGATTGCTTGAGGCCAGGAATTCTAGACCAGCCTGGGCAACATAATAAGACCCCATCTCATCTCTACAAAAAATTTAAAAATTAACCAGGCTATAGTGGCATGTCTATAGTCCCAGCTACTCAGGAGAATGAGGCAGGAGGATTGCTTGAGCCCAGGGGTTTGAGGCTGCAGTGAGCTATAATCAAGCCACTATACACAGAGAACAAGCCCCTGTCTCTAAAAATAATAATAAAACTAAACATAAAAAATAAATTTTAAATCTAAACTCACATCCTACTAAAGTTATCACACACCTCCCCACCAAGTAAAAAAGTACAGAGAGAGCATCTAATGTTCTATTTTAACTGGAAACTGGCCATTTCATTTTGGAAGGTCAGTGAAGTTTCATGGAAGTCCCTCAGTCATACACTTTAAGTGACTTAAGGATACAGGGTTGGACAACCACTATCTACTCAGACTGTGGCCGAGGGGAAAACATGCAGTTTTGCAAAACACGGGGAGGGAAGGAAGCATTGCAGCTTCTCACACCCTGCAAACTGCCTACAAATCTGGCATCATAGAATTAAATGAGACAACAGGAAAATGTAATAAATCACAATTTTCAAAATGGGAAAACAATCTGTTGTGATACTTTTAAATTTACATGGAAATTCATGTTTATCAAATTTACATGTTAATAACCAATATATTAAATACAAAATTGTATAGTAGACTAAAAACATACTCTCAAATATCAGAAATTCCCATGAATAAGACCAACAGGACAACAACAAACCACAGTTAGGTGGAGAACAAACTCCTCACAGATAAGAAAGGGTGATATTCCTGGACCAGCTTTTCAACTGAATTAAAACATTTCAGTGCCTATAAAGTGCCAAAGACCAGTTAACTATCAAAAATTTCCATTTATCAAATTTCTTGAAAAATAATAAAAGAATTGCTGTCATAAAAATTACAAATTTGCATTATCTCAAAAAAGCATGATTAACAGTAATATCTCTCAACTAAAAACTGTTGCTTTATTAAACTGCATATATTGTAATGCAGTACAGTTTTCCATAACTTATTTCAAGTTCACAACTATGGAAATGAGAAATTTTGTTGGAGGAAGGGCCTTACAAATACACAGTAGCAACAGTCACCTGCTGCACAGCCATTTTTTGCCAGTTGTGTCACATCACTGCTTCTGCTTAATTTTTCTACAACAATAAGGCTGGCTCTCTAATAATAGTAATTGGTTAAGGGTATAAAGAGTTGACTCAAGGCCGGGCGCAGTGGCTCAAGCCTGTAATCCTAGCACTCTGGGAGGCCGAGGCGGGCAGATTGCTCAAGGTCAGGAGTTCGAAACCAGCCTGAGCAAGAGCAAGACCCCGTCTCTACTATAAATAGAAAGAAATTAATTGGCCAACTAATATATATACATATAAAAAAATTAGCCGGGCATCGTGGTGCATGCCTGTAGTCCCAGCTACTCGGGAGGCTGAGGCAGAAGGATCACTTGAGCCCAGGAGTTTGAGGTTGCTGTGAGCTAGGCTGACGCCATGGCACTCACTCTAGCCTGGGCAACAAGCGAGACTCTGTCTCAAAAAAAAAAAAAAAAAAAGAGTTGACTCAAAAAGGGCCAAGGATAGTGCCTCAGAAATCCTATCCCTACCACCTGCTACTTCTGTACCACCCCACACCCACCCTATTCCTAATATCAACTTTGATGACTTGGTAAGAAACATGGTAGAATATTTCCTTGGCTTCCCAATTTAGTAATGTGAATTTATAGTCTAAAGATGGAAAAAATAAAATCAAACCTTCATGAAAAGTGTCCTTAACATTAACAGAAAAATAATTAGACCTTAGTATGTGCATACTATGGCAGGAGGTTCTTCAACAATGGTAAGATTTGTGCCTCTGATAAAAACTATGAGCTACTAAATAACAAAATAATTAGACAGTCTTTACAGTTGTGGAGATCTTTTAGACAAATGTAAATTTCACTGTAGCACCTGACATTTGTACAACAGGAAATCCTCATTTATATATACCTACTTTTCAAACCCTAAAACTAATAGCTTCAGTTCATATTTCCTGATTTTAGGTAGTAAAAATAATTTTAAAATAATTATAGTTAATGTAAAAGCAGTAACCATAAGACCTAGCTTTTTTTCTCTTTTTCAAAAATCAGAGTGTATTATTTCTTTTTTTTAGAAACCAGAAGTGTATTAGTCTATGCTTTTATTTATTTATTTATTTTGAGGCAGAGTCTCGCTTTGTTGCCCAGGCTAGAGTGAGTGCCTTGGCGTCAGCCTAGCTCACAGCAACCTCAAACTCCTGGGCTCAAGCAATCCTCCGGCCTCAGCCTCCCGTGTAGCTGGGACTACAGGTATGCGCCACCATGCCCGGCGAATTTTTCCTATATATACTAGTCGACCACTTAATTTCTTTTTATTTATAGTAGAGACTGGGTCTCGCTCTTGCTCAGGCTGGTTTCAAACTCCTGACCTTGAGCAATCCACCCACCTAGGCCTCCCAGAGTGCTAGGATCACAGGCGTGAGCCACCTCACCCAGCCTATGCTTTTCAAACATGATAAAACACACAAAAAAATTTAACACCACAAAACAAAAAAAAATGCTAATTACCTGTTATTAACAATTCAAACTCAAGAAAAGTGTAATTGGAAGTGCATGGTTACCTTTTTTTTTAACCCAAAGACAAATACACACTGTTTTTTGTTTTTTTTTGGGGGGGGGACAGAGTCTCCCTTTGTTGCCCTGGCTAGAGTGAGTGCCAGGCGTCAGCCTAGCTCACAGTAACCTCAAACTCCTGGGCTCAAGCGATCCTCCTGCCTCAGCCTCCCCAGTAGCTGGGACTACAGGCATGTGCCACCATGCCCGGCTAATTTTTTCTATATATATATTAATTGGCCAATTAATTTCTATTTATAGTAGAGACGGGGTCTCACTCTTGCTCTGGCTGGTTTTGAACTCCTGACCTCTAGCAATCCACCCTCCTCAGCCTCCCAGAGTGCTAGGATTACAGGCGTAAGCCACCGCACCCGGCCCAAATACACACTTTTTAAAAAACCGTCAAAACGCATCTTCTCAAACTTAATTTAATCCACTAAGTCAGTTACCATCTAAACATTACCTTTTAAAAATCTTTATCTCTATCACATTTCACACAGACTATCAGTTTCATTTCTTAGGTGAATTATTTGCAATTTCACATTATTTCATAGATTACAAACCTAATTTACATTTATTACACATCAGTTTCACTTTCAGGGTCTTTACTACCTAACCTACAGGGTCTTTTTCTGTATTGATTTTAATATGGTGTAAAGATACACAATTGAAAAACCTCTTTGCTTTCCATTTTACATATTAGTATACACTGACATGTTTGTAAAACTGGGAGACTCCATTACCTTCAAAAGACCTCAATTCTTAAGAATTCACTAAAAAGTTTGGAGCCAAAGTTACCAGCAGACTTTACTTTCCTATAAAGAATGCTGTATTAGTTTTGTTTTGTTTTTGTTTTTTTTTGAGGCAGAGTCTCACTTTGTTGTCCGGGCTAGAGAGCCCTGGCGTCAGCCTAGCTCACAGCAACCTCCAACTCCCGGGCTCAAGCAATCCTCCTGCCTCAGCCTCCCAAATAGCTGGGACTACAGGCAGGCGCCACCATGCCCGGCTAATTTTTACATATATATTGTAGTTGGCCAATTACTATCTTCCTATTTTTAGTGGAGACGGGGTCTCGCTCTTGCTCAGGCTGGTCTCAAACTCCTGACCTTGAGTGATCCTCCAGCCTTGGCCTCCCAGAGTGCTAGGATTACAGGCATGAGCCACCCCACACGGCCTGTATTAGTTTTCAAATCAAAAAGGAAAAACTCTTTTAGATTTGTTCTACACATTCCCCAAATTTTTGATGTTTTATATTGTCAAATTATACCGTCACTCAGTAGACATTTTTTAACTTCTCAAAAAGCCACCTATTTCATAATTACAATAATAAAATTAATACCCTGAATCAACCTTTCTTCCGGTGCACCCAGGAGTTGCACTAATAAATGAGCTCATTTCCATGGCAGGGGATGAGTGAGTGTGTGTGTGCCGCACACCCGGATGCATATGGGGACTGGTGTGTGACAATGTAGATAGGTCTTCTCTTCCTCTAGTAACAATTTAAATACAAATCTGAAACATAATAATTCTTAAAATAATGCTCAGTAAGACACCAATAAGTGTTTTTTTATAAACAGTGAAATGGGAAACAATCGAGTTAAAACCCTAATGGAGCTTGTCCTGAGTTGCTTTTAAAAATGCAAAAAAGTGGCTTAGAAGTCTAAAGTTCCCTAAAACTCCACCTTCCTCCTTCAAATTTCAATTAATATACGAATAACGGCATTTTATACCTGACATATCACAATGCAAGTGGCACGACAAATAAACCCTAACTTAGTATCGCAAAGAAGCGAATGGAATAACGTACACCGCTTGTACTAGTTTCCCTCTTGATTTGTCACAGCTAGGTAAGCGCTGGCAAGAAAACATGGAGGCAAGTTGAAGGCCCTGAATCATTTTCACAGGAGAAGGATAAGCAAAGCAAAGAAACAGCACATTCAAGTCAAGAGCTTCATGGGCTCCTACAACCCAACTCTGCTACGCCTCGACTAACGCTACTATTTTTGCTACAAATCACCGAACATGCCGACACTGTTACTAACCCGGCGCCCCGGACCTAAGGAACAGCCTACCCGCAGATGCGCTGCTCCCTCCGCGTCCCAGCGCGGCAGCCTGCCGCTACCCGCAGCGCAAGGAGAACACCCTACAACGCAACGAGCGAGCAGCGCCCGCCATTCCACAACTTCGCACGGCACTCGCAGGCCCCCACGGCGCACCGAGAGCCCCGACAGCGGCCGGGCAGTCCACTGGCGCTAACACGGCTCCTCAGTTCACGCGCAGGGCCGCCAGACAGCCGCTCCGCGCCCGGACAGGCTCCCGGCGCCGCGTCGAGCCGGCACGCTCAGCCCTGACGTGCGCTCCAGAGCGGACGACACCCGCGCCCGGCCCGGCCGCCAGCGAGACTTGGAACGGGTTCAGCGACACTCGCATCTGCATTCGCTCCGGATAAAGTGCGGGAGCACCGGCGACGTCTCCGAAACTCGGGCGGCGTCCCGGAGCGGCGCGGACCTGCCGGCGCCGGGCGGCGCGGGGCCGGGCGTGGGGGAGGGGAGGCCAAGCCGAATGGCTTCCTGAGGTAGCGTCGGGAGGAGAAAATCTCGGGCCGGGGCCGCGAAAAGTTGGAGGAGCGGGCGGCCGACAAAGGAGAGCCGCGCCGGCCCGCGCCCCCGCCGGCCGCGCGTTTGACAGCTGCGAGAGTTTCCCGGCCGCCGCTTTGTGGCCGCCGCGGGCCGCGGGGCCGGGCCTCGCCGCTCGCTCCCGGCGCCCCGGCTAGGCCACGGCGGCTCCGGGCGCTTCCCGGCCAGAGCAGCCCGCAGCGAGCGCGGCGCAGGCCGGGCCCAAAAGTAAAGTGTGCGGGGCCGAGCGAGCGGGGCCGGGCGGGCGCGAGGGCGCGGGCCGGGCTGGAGCCGCCGCCGCCCGGGCCGCCCCGCCCCCACCCGCCGGGGGGCGCCGGGGCGCGGGGGCCGCGGGCGGGCGCGCGGTGACAGCTCCGGCCCGGCGGCGCCCTGGCTCCCGGCCTGGCTCGCTCGCACTCAACTTACTTCTTTCTGCCTCTCTGGAAAGGGGAAGCGCCATCTTTGCGAGGCCGGCCCCGAGGTCTTTTGTCTGCGGCTGCGGGGCTCGGGGCCGGGGCTCCGGGCTCCTCCGGGGGTGGTGGCGGCGGCTGCGGCTGCTCCACGCTCTTGTCCTCCTCCGACGACATCCTAGTCACCAGGAAAGACACATGGACCCCGGGCCTCCTCCTGGGGGGCTCCTCCCGCCGCCGCGGCCGCCGCCGCCGCCGCTGCTGCTCGGGTTCCTCCTCCCCGGCTCAGCCTCTCGCATTTCCCGCAGCCCCGGGAGCAGCAGCAGGTACCGGGAGAGGCGGCAACATGGAGCGAGCAGGACACGCACTCACACACATCGGCGCGGGCGCGCGCACCTCCGCGCGCAGGGGCCGGGCGGGGGGCGGCGGGAGGGGCGCCGGCGGGCGGGCGGGGCCGGCGGTGCGGGGCGGGGGCGGGGCGCCGCCGGGTGCGGGGCGGGGGCGGGCCGGGAGGAGCCGCGCGGGGGCGGGGCGGCCGGGGCGGGCGCCTGGGGTGCCGGCTCGGGGTCTCCGCCCGCGGCCCCTCCCCTAGGGCCGCCCGGGGCGGGAGGAGAAAGGGGCCGCGGCGGGGAGCGGCGGGCCGGCCGCCAGGGGCCCAGCGGGGCGGGCGGGGGTCGCGCCCCGCGGCCGCCCCTCCCCCGCCGTCAGGCGCGTCTGGCCCCGCGACGGCGGCGGCGAAGTTTTGACAGCTGCTCCGGTGGAGGCGGAGGGCGCGGGCTGCGCGAGCGCCGGCCCCTCAGCTCGCTCGCTCGCTCGCTCGCACTCGGCGCTCACACACGCTCGCCCGCTCCCCGGGGCCGAGGAAGAGGAAGTTTTGCGGGTGTGCGTGTACCCCACACACACGACCGTGCGGCCGCGCCAGGCCCGCGCCGGGGCTCCCCCCGGGCGGCCGCACCACAGACCTCTCAAACTCGCCGCCGTCTCGCCCACACACGACCGCCTCGACGTCCCCCGCCCCCTGCCCCCACTCCTCGGCCCCTCGCCCGCCCCCCGCGCGCCGCCGCTGCCACTCACGGGGGTAGCTCCGCGCATGCGCCGCGCCCGCCGCCCGCCGACGCGCCGGGGCTGACCTCACCGCCCCTCCCCCGCGCGGCCCCTCCCTCTGACGCGGCGCCCGGCCCCGCCGGCTCCGGCTCCGGCTCGGGCGGGCGCCAAGCTGCGGACACAGCGGTCCGGGATCGGGGTCGCGGCACCGCGGGGCGGTGGGGGAAGAGGGAGCCGAGTAAACACTCGGACGTACGCGGCGGGGCGGCGGCGCACACGTGCGCCCCGCGCCTGCCCCAACGCCTGGCCCGCGCGGCCCGGCGGTCCGTGTGGCCGCGTGGCGGGGACCCGAGAGCGACTTCGCCGTGACCCAGCTCCACTGCGCTTTCGGTGTTACAACGCCGTTTTCAAAAATCCCGGGACGCTTTATAAAACTGTGAGACAAAAAGAACGATGACATTTTGAGGAATAAAACGCTTCAAGACGAAATGAACCGATGAGACCCGACAACTTGACCTCACGGTGTGTTGTGAAGAGGGAGGAACCGAAGTCCTTCTAAGCCGCTTTTACCACACGTTCGAAGGGCCCCAGCAAGGGGGGCCAGGGAGCCTGGGACGTGCGCTTTCTGGGGAGCACAGTTACAGATAATGGGGGTGCGGGGCTCTCCTGCCAGCAGTAGCGGTTGGGCAGTGCCCCATTCTGTGCCTTCTTTTCCGTTCACTGCTGATCAGTACGTGGGGGAGGGGAATTATGGACT
This sequence comes from Microcebus murinus, assembly GCF_040939455.1. NCBI lineage: Eukaryota > Metazoa > Chordata > Mammalia > Primates > Cheirogaleidae > Microcebus > Microcebus murinus. The sequence goes on from NC_134112.1 coordinate 99,213,126, forward strand.
GAGTTTGGGGGAAATATGAAGACCACCAACCTACCTAGCACTCGGGGGACAGTGGGCAGGGTAAACGATCACTTAACAAGCATCTCCCGTGGGCCGGGTACCAGAGGCACTTTCTGGTCACGATTCCTTTGGATCTCCACAACATAGTTTTTTTTGTTTGTTTTCTTTTGTTTTAGCGTATTATGGGGGTACAAGTGTTCAGGTTACATATATTGCCCATGCGCCCCTCGAGTAAGAGCTTGAAGCGTGTCCATCCCCCAAACGTTGCACACATCTTACTCATTGTGGTTGTATACAACATGGTTTTAATCTAAGGTAAAAATAACGCCCTCCCTGTCCTGCCTTGATGTTCATCTTCCCTTCCTCCCAGTAGCTAGGATATTAACTTTGAACTGTTTTTCCTACTTGGACAAAATATACACAGACTTCCAGAGCCTAACTGAAAGCATAGTTTTTTGTTTCCTTTTTTTTTTTTTTGAGGCATATTCTCACTCTGTTGCCCAGGCTAGAGTGAGTGCCGTGGCATCAGCCTAGCTCACAGCAACCTCAAACTCCTGGGCTCAAGGGATCCTCCTGCCTCAGCCTCCCTAGTACTTGGGAATACAGGCATGCACCACCATGCCTGCCTAATTTTTTGAGTTTTTTAGGTGTCTGGCTAATGTATTTCTTTTTATTTTTAGTAGAGACAGGATCTCACTCTTGCTCAGGCTGGTCTCAAACTCCTGACATCAAGCAATACTCCCTCCTCGGCCTCCCAGAGTGCTAGGATTACAGGTGTGAGCCACCAGGCTTGGCCCACATTCTACTTTAAATAAAGTGCATTTTCAAAATTGGATTTTCCTTCTTTTTTCTTTTCTTTTTTTTTTTTTTGAGGCAGATTCTCACTCTGTTACCCGGGCTAGAGTGCAGTGGCATCCACCTAGCTCACAGCAACCTCACACTCCTGGGCTCAGCCTCCTGCCTCAGCCTCCCAAGTAGCTGGGACTACAGGCATGCACCACCATGCCTGGCTAATTTTTTTTCTCTATATTTTTAGTTGGCCAATTAATTTATTTCAAAGGATCCTTTTGCCTCAGCCTCCCCAGTAGCTGGGACTAAGGCATGTACCACCACGCCTAGCTGTTTTTTTATATATTTTTAATTGGCCAATTAATTTCTTTCTATTTTTGGTAGACGAGATCTCACTCTTGCTCAGACTGGTTTCGAACTCCTGACCTTGGGTGATCCTCCCGCCTCAGCCTCCCAGAGTCAAAATTGGATTGATGCAAGTGTTTATTTCTGTTCATTCTGAAATAGAATATTCATTTCCACTGTGAGTTTCATATGCACAAAATTATATATCATAATAATTTACTTTGAGTCACTTCTTCAGCCCTTGTGACAATTTAAGTGTCAGTATATACAAATTATAAGTCACTCCTATTGTAGGGTTAAAAGGAAACAGAGGGACTAGGAGCAGAAAAGTGGGTAGAAATAGAGGTTTGTGTGTATCGCTCCGGGTCAGGAGTTCGAAACCAGCCTGAGCAAGAGTGAGACCCCATCTCTACTATAAATAGAAAGATATTAATTGGCCAACTAATATATAGAGAAAAAATTAGCCGGGCATGGTGGCGCATGCCTGTAGTCCCAGCTACTCAGGAGGCTGAGACAGGAGGATCGCTTGAGCCCAGGAGTTTGAGGTTGCTGTGAACTAGGCTGACACCACAGCACTCTAGCCTGGGCAACAGAGTGAGACTCTGTCTCGAAAAAAAGAAAGAAATTTATTCTCTCACAGATCTGGAGGCCAGAAGTCCAAACTCAAGGTGTCAGCAGAGCTAGTTCTTCTGGTAGGCTCTGAGGAAGAGTCTTTTCCAAGCCTCTCTCTTAGCTTCTGGTCGTTGCCACAGACACTGGTGTTCCTCGCCATGTAGACCCATCGCTCCAGTCTCTGCCTCTGTCATTTCACGGCCTTCTTCCCTGGGTCTCTGTGTCTCTTCCCTTCTCTGTGTCTTCACCTGGCATTCTCCTGTGTGTCTGTCTCCTCTGCTCTGCTTTGAGGGACCCCAGTGGTATTGGACTTAGCGCCCACCTCACTCCAGCATGACCTCATCTTCATTAATTAGATCAGCAAACAACCCAATTCCCAAACAAGGTCAAATTCTTAGGTGGCAGGAAGATATGAATTTGGGAGGAATATTCTTCAACCCAGTATCACTACCAAACAGCCTGTTACCAATGGTAACCCACAGACCAAAATGGGTATTGTTACAAAAATTCATATAATAGGCTATGGCATGCAAACTTTTCTTGGCACAAAAAAAAATACATTTTATTTTATTTATTTATTTATTTTTTTTGAGACAGAGTCTCACATTGTTGTCCAGGCTAGAGTGAGTGCCATGGAGTCAGCCTAGCTCACAGCAACCTCACACTCCTGGGCTCAAGCGATCCTTCTGCCTCAGCCTCCCGAGTAGCTGGGACTACAGGCATGCGCCATCATGCCCGGCTAATTTTTTTTCTATATATTTTTAGTTGTCCAATTAATTTCTTTCTATTTATAGTATAGACGGGGGTCTTGCTCTTGCTCAGACTGGTTTCAAACTCCTGACCTCAAGCAATCCGCCTGCCTCGGCCTCCCAGAGTGCTAGGATTACAGTCGTGAGCCACCAAGCCAGGCCACATTTTATTTTAAATGTAATATATTTATCTAAAAGATAACTAAAACCCTTGAAAGTGATTTTAACAATGACAAGGGCCACATAGTAAAAAGTACAATTGTGATTTGGTAGTTCTGTGGTTTGATCTGTACAGAGGTAAATTAAAAAATTCAGTCCAAAAAATACTGTTTGGGGCCTGTTTTATGACAGTGGCTGTCTTGGGGGGGGGGTCACAATGATCCTCCCTGTCCCCTGTTCTATGCAGTCAGGCAGGAGAGGATTTTACAACACAACATTCTGTGCTCTTGCATCCGAAGTGGATTGTACAGTCCCACTCACCACCCTGCGGGCTGAAGCCCAAATCCCTTGGCACGGCTCACCAGGTCCTGGAGAGCCCCTGTGCCCGCCAGCCACCGCGCTCAGCTCCTCCCCACCCCTCTCCTTGTCACCCAAGCTCCAGTCTTCGCAGCCACATCTGATGGACAACAAACTTCAGGACGACAAACTTCCCAGGCTGTCCCCTTCCCACTTCCCCTTTCCACCTGGCCAATTCCTGCTTCTTTTGTTTCATTTTCTTCAGCTCTCAGTGCAGACCTCAGCTGTCCCCGTGAGGATGGCTCTGTGTCCCCCTAGGTGCTTCCACACCACCTCGTGCCTTCCCCAGTCACAGCTCTCCTTGCCAGCAATGAAAGTGGGCCATTAACAATTAATCCTTAATCGCGTCTACCCTCAGCCCAGTGGAGGCAGCGACAGTCACCTGCCTTATATAGCCTAACATTCAGCAGCAGCGGCTCCACAAGCAGTTGTGGAATAAGTGAAATAAATATGAAAATGTACATTAGGTGTTAGAAAAAGAGTTAAGATGACCCTTTACAGGAGTGTTTGTTTTTTAATTTTTATGTTGTTTTTTTTTTTTTGAGACAGTCTCGCCCTGTCGCCCTGTATAAAGTGCAGTGGCATCATCATGGCTTATAGCAACTTCAAACTCCTGGGCTCAAGTAATCCTCCTGTCTCAGCCTCCCTAGTAGCTGAGACTACAGGTACCCATCACCACACCTGGTTAATTTTTCTACTTTTAGCAGAGACAGGGTCTCCGTCTTGCTCAGGCTGGTCTGTCTTGAACTCCTTATCTCAAGCAATCCGCCTACCTCAACCTTCCTAGGTTGAGTACTAGGAATACAGGCTTGAGCCACCAGCCAAGGAGTGTTTTTTTTTTTTTTTTAAAGAAACTCTATCTTTACAATGTATACATATATACTTTGCTACATTCTTTGTTGGTTGTTACATTTTATGTTTTTTTTTCCCCCTGAGACAGAGTCTTGTTCTGTCTCCTGGGCTAGACTGCAGTGGCCTAATCACAGCTCACTGCAACTTCAAACTCCTGGGCTTAAGCGATCCTCCTGCCTCAGGCTTCCAAGTAGCTAGGACTACAGGTACATACCACCACACCTGGCTAATTTTTTCTATTTTGTGTAGAGACAAAGTCTCACTATGTTGCTCAGGCTACTCTCGAACTCCTGGCCACAAGTGTTTCTCCCACCTGTGCCTCCCATGCTCATCAAAATATGAACAATGGAGGCCAGGCGAGGTGGCTCCCGCCTATAATCCTAGCACTCTGGGAGGCCGAGGTAGGTGGATCATTTGAGCTCAGGAGTTGGAGACTAGCCTGAGCAAGAGTGAGACCCTGTCTCTACTAAAAATAGAAATAATTGGACAACTAAAAATAGAAAAAATTAGCCAGGCATGGTGGCGAATGCCTATAGTCCCAGCTACTCAGGAGGATGAGGCAGGAGGATCCCTTGAGCTCAGGAATTTGAGGTTGCTGTGAGCTAGGCTGACGCCACAGCACTCTAGCCAGGACAACAAGAATGAGACCCTGTCTCCAAAAAAAAAAAAAATGTGACTGGGTTGGGATTCCAAATGACTATTACTTTCATTGCAGTTTTTAACATTTATAATGAATGGGTATCATTTTTACAAAAGCAATCAAGTTGTTTTTCAATAATTCTCCAGAATTATCTCCTTTTTAGCCTTAATTACATTTAACTTTCATGATGACATAGTCCCTCTCCCTTTTTTTTTTTTTTTTTTTTTTTTTTTTTTTTTGAGACAGGGTAGAGTGCAGTGGCACCATCATAACTCACTGCAACCTCAAACTCCTTGGGCTCAAGTGATCCTCCTGCCTCAGCCTCCAGAGTAGCTGGGACTACAGGCATGCGCCACCATGCCCGGCTAATTTTTCTATTTTTAGTAGAGACGGAGGCAGGGGGTTGCTCTTGCTCAGGCTGGTCTTAAACTCCTGAGCTCAAGAGATCCTCCAGCCTCGGCCTCCCAGAGTGCTAGGATTACAGGCATGAGCCACCGCAGCTGGTCTTCCCTTTTTTTTTTTTTTTTTTTTTTTTTGCTGTTATCTCCTCTGTGGAAATACTAAACCAATGCTCACCGTGCTATGACAACTCCTGACTTGTGTCATCATTTTCTCAGGGACATCTGCCATTAACAAAGAAGCAGGGCTTTTCCAAATGAAAATGGTATTGCCCTGTCTTTCCCTTAATCTTAATAGATATATTTATCATTTCCACCTGATGCTCCACCTAACACCTATCAGATGCTCAGTTCATTTGTTACAAACCTGTTTCCACTGCGAATGTCTAAATTCCTGCCTTTGTATTCCTCACCACATTGAGCATGGCAGGTGCTCAGCAGACGTGTAAACTAAGGCAGGAGCATGTTGCTCCAATAGGCTCTACATGAGGAAGGGAGGGAGGGAGGAAGAATGGAGAGAAATAACTAAAATGCCAAGGGCTGCGGGGAGGGTGGGGGAGCGATTAGGGTTTAGACCTCAGGGCCCAGCTCCATTCACTGTGGCCTCCTACCTCCCGGACCAGAAGCCCGGTTGCTTCTTCCTCCTCCAGGTCCCAGTCTATTTGTACGTCTGTGGGTTATTGGCATCTTTCCCTCCCTTGTCTTGACCAGCCTCTGCCAGCTCAGGGACATCACTGGCTTTGGGAATTGTCACACAGGCATACACACTGTGCAGCCTCCCCCACCTGCACCCTGACGGGCCAATGGGCACCTTAAGGAACCTGGAAAACATAACAAAGTGATAAGGCAGCCAAAATGGCAAAGGCAGACAGACAGCAAAACATGGAGAGTATTACATAGTACTGCAAGAGAAAGCAGAACGAACACAGACGTCATCTCTCATTTCCCTCTCAACCCTCCCCTCCCCTCCCCTCCCAAGGGAAAAAAAAAAAAAACGCAGCTTCATCAGGAATCTGAAGTGGGTAGGTGCTTTCATCTGATTTCCTCTTCATGGTCTTCAAAGCTGAAACAGAAGTTGCGGGCCTGGTGCAGAGGTGTGTGGACCGCCACTGCTGACCAGGCCTGCCGTCGACCTGCTGCTAGGGCCTCCCCTACCCTCACCATCCTTCCGTGACCTCATTCCCCACCCCTGTTCCACTTGCCACTTTGTGACTTCATCAGTTAAAGATTCTGTTTCTGCTACCAAGGTCCAGAGATTCCAAAAGCCCAGTTCCTTGACAGAATCGATTCTGGGGGTGGTTTTAGGACTGAGCTCCCTGCCCATGGTCCCGGGGCGCACGCGAGGGAGCCCGTCGGGTTGGCGTCTGCCTTCACATTTCAGGTGATGGGCGTGTGGCTCCTTGATTCCACTTGACCCCTTGAGTACCTTCAATGACTGGCGTCAGGGTCACCCCTGCTGCTGTCCCTGGAGCATGTCTGCCACACACAGTCATGTCCCCTCTGCTCCGGCCAGGGACAACAGAGTCTCTTCAGCCCTGGAGCTGCCCCAGCGTTTGAAGCAGAGCCCGAGGGAGGGCCCGGGGAACCGGGGGGAGGAGGCGCAGCACCTGCTGGGCAGCACGGCGGCAGTCCAGACCCTGGCCAATGTCATCCGGCCTTGCTACGGCCCGCATGGCCGGCAGAAGCTGCTGGTGACCACCAAGGGGGAAACAGTGTGCACGGGGCATGCCGCTGCCATCCTCAGGGCCCTGGAGCTGGAGCACCCAGTGGCCTGGTTCCTCCGGGAGGCGGCCCAAACGCAGGCAGAGAACAGTGGGGACGGCACGTCCTTCGTGGTCCTCCTGACGGAAGCCCTGCTGGAGCAGGCAGAGCAGCTCCTGGGGGCCGGCCTGCCTCGCCCCCAGCTCCGGGAGGCCTACGCCGCAGCCATGGCGGAGGTCCTGAGCACACTGCCCACGCTGGCCATCCGCTCTCTAGGCCCCTTGGAAGATCCGTCCTGGGCTCTCTATTCTGTGATGAACACCCACACCCTGTCGCACACGCACTACTTGACCAAGCTGGTGGCCCACGCGTGCTGGGCTGCCAGGGAGCTGGACGGCAGCTTCAGGGCTGAGCAAGTCGGGGTGTGCACGCTGCAAGGCGGGACGCCGGAGGACTCCTGCCTCCTCCCGGGGCTGGTGATGTCTGGGAAGCCCTGTGGGCAAATGACCTTCGTGCTAAGTGGGGCCAGGGTGGCTCTCTTTGCTTGCCCCTTTGGTCCTGCCAATTCAAACGCACTGGCAACTGCCCGTCTCTCTAGTTCTGCTGACCTGGCGAGATTTAGGACCGGAAGCGAGCAGTTAACAGAAAAGCAAGTGGGCCAGCTGGCAGCCATGAATATCAACGTGGCGGTGGTGTGGGGAGACATCGATGAGGACACCCTCACGCTGGCGGACCAGCACGGCATCATGGTGATCCAGGCCCGGTCCCGGGCGCAGTTGGCCTACCTCAGCAGGGTGTTCGGCACACCCCTGCTGCTTCATCTGATCCCTCCCCAGAATCCCGGGAGGTGCCACAGGGTTTACAGACAGGAGCTGGGAGGAGATTCGGCCGTGGTGTTTGAGTGGGAAGGCACAGGCACCCCTGCCCTCACGCTGGTCCTCAGGGGAGCCACCTCGCAGGGGCTGCGGGGCGCGGAGCAGGCTGTCTACCACGGCATCGATGCCTACTTCCAGCTGTGCCAGGATCCCAGGCTGATTCCAGGCGCCGGGGCCACAGAGATGGCTCTGGCGAAAATGCTGTTGGACAAAGGAAGCAAACTGGAAGGGCTGAAAGGCCCTGTGTTCCTAGCGTTTGCCCGGGCCCTGAGGGTGCTTCCTACAACCTTGGCGGAGAATGCAGGCTTGGTGGCCTCGGAGGTGATGGCAGAGATGACTGGAGCCCACCAAGTTGGGAACTTCCTCATTGGAGTGGGAGCCGAAGGGATAATAAACGCGTCCCGGGAAGGGGTGTGGGACACCCTCACGGCCAAAGCCCAAGCACTCCGAGCAGTAGCTGAGGTCGTGCTGCAGCTCCTGACTGTAGATGACATTGTAATGGCCAAGAAAAGTCCCACACTTATGCAGGGCTGGCCTCCTGACTTTAAGACGACAAACAAACACCCATCTCCTATGAAGAAAGAAAATATAAAAATCCTTGGAACAAAAAAGCAACAACATTTTCAATAAAACGGGAGCTGCCAAGGAGGGCAGAATCACCCCGAAAATGGATGTTTGCCTTATTTATTTCCTTCCTGTTGGGTACTTTTAGAGTCAGTTGCTTTAGATAAAAACAACATGAGGGAACATAAAAGTTCTTTTCCCTGACTTTCCTTCTGATTCTTTTTCATTTCCTGTTTCTTTCCATCAGATAATATTCCTTTCCTATGACAACAGCAGGATTCAACTCTATTAAGATTTTTATTTTTTTTTATTTTTTTATTTTTATTTTTATTTTTTTTTTTTTTTGAGACAGAGTCTCGCTTTGTTGCCCAGGCTAGAGTGAGTGCCATGGCGTCAGCCTAGCTCACAGCAACCTCAAACTCCTGGGCTCAAGTGATCCTTCTGCCTCAGCCTCCCGAGTAGCTGGGACTACAGGCATGCGCCACCATGCCCGGCTAATTTTTTTATATATATATCAGTTGGCCAATTAATTTCTTTCTATTTATAGTAGAGACGGGGTCTCGCTCTTGCTCAGGCTGGTTTTGAACTCCTGACCTTGAGCAATCCGCCCGCCTCGGCCTCCCAAGAGCTAGGATTACAGGCGTGAGCCACAGCGCCCGGCCTCTATTAAGATTTTTAAATTGAGTGCCTAGCTGAGCTCTGGGGATGCAAAAACAGTAATCTCTTCCCCAGTACTCGAGCACTCCTGGCGTGATACTCTAACGTATGTGGACCTATGTCGAGATTCCACTTTAGCACTCTGAAAACATCAGTGGCCAGTCGTTCCTGGTGTGGTTATTTGAAAAAAGGGAATACCATTTTAAGGCAAGGAAGAAAAGAAGTTGGAAAATGAGCTGCAGAAATTTAATTTTTTAAGTTACAGAGCAGGCAGAAATTTAATTTTTTTTCTAAAAGTCCGGGGCATAGATAACAGAAGAACCACATCCTAGGACTGTGCTAAGGTGGTTGTATAGGTGAGGCAAGGGCTGGGCGGAGGGGGCCCAGGATTGGATGTCCCTGGGTATCAAAGAGGGGGTCTAGGCAGAGCTGAGTGGGTTCAGCAGATTATCCAAAACCCCTCTCCACTTTAGCCATCCAAGTTACTCTGCCTCTTCAGGACAAAAGCAGATCCTAGGGGCAGAATCTAGGAAATGAGAAGCTGAAATCTTTAGACATTTGGAGAGAGAACCAGACTCAGGAAACCAACGTTTTATAGCATGCATATTAGCTGCTATTAATAAAGCAAAACAAAGTTTTAAGCTTCCTGCTGGAACTCTGAAGAAGTCCTGAAAAGCTTTTAATGAGCAAAGGGTAAGTAGAAATGGATAGAACTATGCTCATTATAAATTTGAGAAATATACCATTGATATACCTTTATGTGTTTTGTCTTCATCCTTACCTTTTAGTGATTATAACTAAGTGCTTTCCTATTTATCTCTTGCTCCGGGAGTTCTCAATTGTTCCCGGAAAGTCTCGAACTCCATAATAATAGCAATGATGGCACAAATAGTTAACTTTTCAAAGCAGTTGAAAGACACTTTACATAAATTTACATAACAAGACCCAGCTCTACAAAAATGAAAAGATTAGCCTAGTGTGGTGGTGCATGCCTGCAGTCTCAGCTACCTGGGAGGCTGAGGTAGGAGAATCACTTGACCCCAGGAGTTCCAGGCTGCCAGGAGCTATGACTGGGCCACTGCTCTCCAGTGTGGGTGACAGAGTGAGACCCTGTCTCAAAAAAATAAAAATTTATTCACCCAAGCAAATTTGTGAGAAAGAAACCTATCTCTCACTTTCAGCACCCACAATTGAGATTTAGAAAACATAACTGACCAATGTTAAGTAAAACAGGGAAGCCTATTCTTTCATACATTGTTTTATTGCCCCAATCATAAGTTTTTCTATTGTGCATGTTTCCCTATAATTAGGGGAGAAAGAATGTCTCAAAATGGTCCTTGGAAAATTTACAATTACTGTTTTTTTTAAAATCAGATACAAGCCTTGTTTATATTGTAAAAACATGAAGATGGCTCCTCCTGCTCATATAAAACATTTTAGTTATAAATCCAAGACACATGTGGGCCAAAAATATAGTGCAGTACATTTTAAATGTCCTAAATGTTTGATACACAAGGGACTTTTCAATAATTTCTTTTGGGGGAAATCACCTTGCAACATTTCATTACCATCTCCTTTTTCCCTAGACAGAGAGACAGACACACGATTGTATATCTGTAAAAGCAAGTTAAAAGTAACATCAAGAGCAGCCTTACTAGGGACAAAGTGTAGCAGGTACAAATTTAATCAGCTTATGTTGCTAAGAGCTTGAAAGGTAAAAAACACCTGACTTACACTTGAAACTTGAAGAGACAGAATGCTTGTGTCTCATGGGGGGAGGTCCAGGAGCTTGTGCTACTGAAGTCCCCTGATTTGCTCTGTTTCCTATCCGCCCAGGACTGGTTAGTCCGCTCTTCAGTTCTGTGCACTGCCAAGTATCCTTTGTGAACTAAAAATCTTAAACCCACCCTCCCGCTCCCCATGACTGAATGGACCACCTCTTGGCCAAGGGGACCCCAGAAATACTCTAAAGTTGAAGTGTTGGCCATGAAAAGGGAATTGGACACACTTCATCATGCCCTCCTTTCCCTTCTTCAAGATATCCCTTGTAACTCATTAGCAGGCCTAAGGCTACACAAGACAAAGCTTGAATCGTACCTGCAGGTCATCAGTTACTCAACAGCTCACTTGAATCTGGGCATATAGCTGGTGACTCGTCTCTGATCAACAGACCTCCTTACCTTAACTTAAAACATTCCAAGCCTTTAGACAAAGCTTCATTTCTTTAAACAATTACAAATCAAAGAATCCTTAAGCCCACCTATAACATTTAAGCTCCCACTTTGAGATGTCCACTTTTTGGGCCACACCAAGATATGCCTTCCATGTATTGATTTATGACTTTACTGTAACCCCTGTCTCCCTGAAATGTATAAAACCAAACTGTAACCCAGCCACAGCATGTCCACTTACTCAAAGCTTCTTGGGCATTGCTTCGGGCCGTGGTCCTCAAATTGGGCTCAGAACAAATCTCTTTAAATTATTTTACAGAGTTTGGCTTCTTTTCCGTTGACACATTCATATAAATCTCCGTGAGTTGGCCAGAGCTGGGTCCCTCTTCTTGTATTCTAGAAAATGTTAACTGCTCCAGAAGGGAAGAAAATGTTACAAAACAGCCAAGGTGATTCCCATGGGCAGCTGGCAGGAAGGACTTTGGGAAGAGGACTAGAATAGAAAATTGTTCTAAGGTGAAAGTGTTTGAATTTGGGGTTTCTTTTAGCATCACTTGAGGGCCATCTCCTGTCTCCCAACCTGTCTTCCAAGCTGTTGCTACTTGAAGTGTGATCCATGAACCAGCTGTGCCAGCATCATTTAGGAGCATGTTAGAAATGCGGAGTGGCAGGTGTCCCCCATCAGCACCCTGTGTAATCAGTGTGTATGTCAAAGCTTGAGAAACACTAACCTAAGCAATAATCCCAATGGCTACTCCTTGATTATGCCTAGAATTTAGCCTCTTTAATACCACATTTAACTATCCTTTATGTTTATTTTTTCCTTTTTCTGAAAAATGTCCTTGTCCTGTGTCCTCTTTAAGTGTCAAAACATACGACTCAGACATCAGGTCGGCTTTTTTCTCCTACTGATGATGGACAAGCTGACCAGAATTTGACCTCAATTTAATCGGCTCCGTATCCCTGCTTCCAAGTTATAGGATCAAGGTCTCCTAGCATGCAAGATCTCAGTTCTCCAAAGACCTTGGCTTTGGGTTTGGCTACATATTTCTCTTCCAAGACGTGCTTCTCTTCAATTCAGAAGCAGTTCAATTTCAGAAATGACAACTCCTAGAGTATGTTCTCTACAACACTTGCAGTTGGTGACTCGCCTGTTTTCCCATCCCAGATCCCTTTCAGCTTTGAGACTTTGCTTTGTGGTGCTCTGAGCTCATCTGGCAAGCAGACAGCGAAAGCCAAGATCTGGAGAAAACAGGGAGTGAAAATGTGAACTTCTGAGTCCTGGGGAATAAAGGAGATGGGAGCCTGACTTGGACGGTGGGGGCTGCAGCTGAGTGCTGCGAACTGTTCGAACTGTTCGTGCATTTAGGCAGCAGACAGCACCCCGACCTAAGACTTCAAACTCCAAAAAGATTGGAGTTCTGACAAAGAAAAAGTCATCAATTTCAAACTAGAAGTATGCAGCCTGAGCAAGAACAAGACATCGTTAAGTATTTATTAACTGGTGGGCTAATTCCTGGGTGATTGATTGAAATTTCCCCTTGAACGGACTTCCCAGGGTGCTACTGCCCAGAGGGAAGGCTGTCCTTGCAGCACTAAGACGCCAAAACTTGCAGCAGACACAGGGCTTCCAAAGGTAGCTGAGCCAACTCCTCCCTTAAAAGGTTACACACTGTTCCTCTCCCCACAGGCCCCCTACAAAGGGTACAGATCCTCTTTCCTAACTGGGGAGGGAGAGGAAGAAGGTGAGGCTGGGAATGAGAGAGGCAATGGGATCTCTGAGAGGGATTCTGCTCACCTGGCAGCAAGTTCCAAGGAGTGGGATGGGGAAGGGATGGTATTATAGAATCTCCAAAAGCGTGACAGGCTCTGAGAACAGAAGAGATTCTCTGCTTCCAATTTGGAACCCTGGGGCCGCTGAGGAGTTCTGTGTGCCCACACCACCCTGAGCTGCAGGGCAGGAATGGCTGGGCCCTGGGGTAGAGGCGGAGCCGGGGGTGGCCTAGGGGCTGGTCGGAGGCAGAGAGCAGCCCGGGTGCCAGGTGCTGGGACAAGTGCCTGTCAGGGACTTGAGGGTCTGACCCTTGAACCCTGAGGGCATTTCAAGGTCATAGTAAGAGATAGGATTGTCAACTTTATCAGAGCTCAGAGGAAGACACAGGACACCAAGATGCTGAGTCAGCCCATGGCCTGGAAGCTAATCTTGGGGTGCTAGAGAGAAGGTGAAGAAGGAGATGAAGAACTGACTTGGTTTGGAGGGATGGAGAAAACCATGAATTCTTCCATCCGGCAGAGGCGGCTAGAAATAGAAATAGTGAGATTATTTAGTTATAGCCTTATATAGATTATATAGTATACTATAGATTATATAGTATAGCCGGGGTGAGGTGGCTCACGCCTGTAATCCTAGCTCTCTGGGAGGCCGAGGCGGGCGGATTGCTCGAGGTCAGGAGTTTGAAACCAGCCTGAGCAAGAGTGAGACCCCGTCTCTACTATAAACAGAAAGAAATTAATTGGCCAACTAATATATATACAAAAAATTAGCCGGGCATGGTGGCGAATGCCTGTAGTCCCAGCTACTTGGGAGGCTGAGGCAGGAGGATTGCTTGAGCCAGGAGTTTGAGGTTGCTGTGAGCTAGGCTGACACCACGGCACTCACTCTAGCCTGGGCAACAAAGTGAGACTCTGTCTCAAAAAAAAAAAAAAGACGGTATAGGCCGGGCACAGTGGCTCATGCCTGTCATCCTAGCACTCTGGGAGGCCAAGGCGGTGGATCGCTCAAGGTCAGGAGTTCAAAACCAGCCTGAGCAAGAGCGAGAGCCTGTCTCTACTAAAAATAGAAAGAAATGAATTGGCCAACTAATATATATAGAAAAAATTAGCCAGGTGTGGTGGCACATGGCTAAAAAATTAGCCAGGTTCCCAGCTACTGGGGAGGCTGAGGCAGCAGGATCGCTTGAGCCCAGGAGTTTGAGGTTGCTGTGAGCTAGGCTGATGACATGGCACTCTAGCCTGGGCAACAAAGTGAGACTTTGTCTCAAAAAAAAAAAAAAAAAAAAAAAGACAGTATACATACTTCTTACACAGTTGGGTTCAGGCCCTGAAAATTCTAACTGTAGAAATGCGAATATTGAATGAGGACTCCAGACACTGTTCCCCAAGTACTACCAACAGAGCTTGACACTCCTCACAGTGGTGCTGCATAAGACAGACTCTTGAGGCCGGTTAGCAAAACAATGGTCATCTTTTTGTAACCCAGAACATATTTGAGATGCACTTTTATATATTGCACAGGTTGGGAAAAATGGCTTTCTGTAAGTTTTCTTTTAACTCACTGAATGCATCCTAAAGGAAAGGTGGTCCCACTGAGTTCAGGGAACACAGCCTCTCCAGAATGAGCAACGCTTCCATGTCATGATCGACATTCATTTTTTTAAAATGTCTTAACACTTACGTGTTCTACCTCCTTTGCCCACAGACTCCAAAACCCTGGCATTGCAGAGTCACCCCCACCCCATGCACACACTGCGCTGCTGACCTGATTTTACCCTCTTGGCAGGAACCCCAAGTTCTAGAACAGCATCTCCTCTTCAGAAGAGAACAAGGTCTATCAGCTAATCTAAGACTTCCCTGTGTAGATGCAAAATATTACATTTCACATTCCATTTCTATGTTCATTTTGATTGAAAACCTTCTATTTCAATTTTATTAGTGTAATTTTGTTTATAAAAGGCCCAGGCCGGGCGCTGTGGCTCACGCCTGTAATCCTAGCTCTTGGGAGGCCGAGGCGGGCGGATTGCTCAAGGTCAGGAGTTCAAAACCAGCCTGAGCAAGAGCGAGACCCCGTCTCTACTATAAATAGAAAGAAATTAATTGGCCAACTGATATATATATAAAAAATTAGCCGGGCATGGTGGCGCATGCCTGTAGTCCCAGCTACTCGGGAGGCTGAGGCAGAAGGATCACTCAAGCCCAGGAGTTTGAGGTTGCTGTGAGCTAGGCTGACGCCACGGCACTCACTCTAGCCTGGACAACAAAGCGAGACTCTGTCTCAAAAAAAAAAAAAAAAAAAAAAAAAAGGCCTAATACTCCGTGAACCAAGACTGAAATATTGTTTCATGCGAAAAATAATTTCCAATACTATTTGTGATGCTTTCACATTAATTTTTTTTTTTTTTTAAGACAGAGTCTGACTCTGTTGCCCAGGCTAGAGTGCTGTGGTGTTATTCTAGCTCACAACAAGCTCAAACTCCTGGGCTCCAGCCATCTTCATGCCTCAGCCTCCTGAGTAGCTTGGACTACAGGCACGTGCCACCATGCCTGGCTAATTTTTAGTAGAGATGGGGTCTCACTGTTGCTCAGGCTGGTCTCACATTAGATTTTATTTTATTTATTTATTTATTATTTATTTATTTTTTCGCGACAGAGTCTCGCTTTGTGGCCCAGGCTAGAGAGAGTGCCGTGGCGCAGCCTACCTCATAGCAACCTCAAACTCCTGGGCTCAAACAATCCTCCTGCCTCAGCCTCCCGAGTAGCTGGGACTACAGGCATGTGCCACCATGCCCGGCTAATTTTTTGTATATATATTAGTTGGCCAATTAATTTCTTTCTATTTATAGTAGAGACGGGGTCTTGCTCTTGCTCAGGCTGGTTTCAAACTCCTGACCTTGACCAATCCACCTGCCTCGGCCTCCCAGAGTGCTAGGATTACAGGCGTGAGCCACCCCGCCGTGCCTGGCCAGATTTTTATTTTTTTTGAGACAGAGTCTCACTGTGTTGCCCAGGCTAGAGTGAGTGCCGTGGCATCAGCCTAGCTCACAGCAACCTCAAACTCCTGGGCTCAAGCGATCCTCCTGCCTCAGCCTCCCCAGTAGCTGGGACTACAGGCATGCGCCACCATGCCCGGCTGATTTTTTTCTATATATATATTGGTTGGCCAATTAATTTCTTTCTATTTATAGTAGAGACGGGGGTCTCGCTCTTGCTCAGGCTGGTTTCGAACTCCTGACCTTGAGCAATCCGCCCGCCTGGGCCTCTCAGAGTGCTAGGATTACAGGCGTGAGCCACCGCGCCTGGCCCCATACATCTCTTGTATGACAATCCTCTTGGCATCTGTTTTTCAGAAGACCTGAACTAGCACAGGATGGTAAAATAGAAGAATACTTTGTAAAAGGTTGTCTCTTCCTAGTACTAGATCTGCTCTCCCAAGTCAGCGACCCTCCACTCCTCAAATGTCAGTCAAGGAGAGAATTTCAATGTATCACCAACTACCACACCAACCTCCCCGGCTAAGTGCCACTCCCTAAGGGTACACTGAGGGCCACACCTCAACACACCTTCCGCACCTCACCCTCACAAGGACACCACACACACATACACAAGTCACTCTTTCTTAAGTGCCAGTATTCACTTGGAGCCAGGTAAGCGTATTCTTTGAAGGTACCCTCCCTTTCTCCTCTTAATGAAGCCTCCTTACTACACTAATAATAATACCAATATAATGCTTTGCATAAGAGTAGGATTTTTGGTACTTTACCAAGCCTTTCATATACACATTATCTCACTTGATCCCATAATAACAGAGTGTAGACAAGACCAGTACTATTAGCCTCACTTTACAAAGAAAGAAACTGAAACTCCGACTTATCTCTATGGGTGTCAGTTTCCAAGTCTGTCCGATGAAGGTCTGAACCCTGTGACCCCTATGAATTCTTCCACTTCTGGCTGGGCAGAAAAAAAAATTAAAAAAAAAAAAGAATTCTTCCACTTCTAAGATTGTATAATTTCCATAATTTGTCTTGAGACCCCATCTCTACTAAAATTAGAAAGAAATTAAACTGGACAACTAAAAATATATATACAAAAAAAAATTAGCCAGGTACGGTGGCGTACACCTGTAGTCCCAGCTACTCGGGAGGCTGAGGCAGGAGGATTGCTTGAGCCCAGGAGTTTGAGGTTGCTGTGAGCTAGGCTGATGCCAAGGCAACAGAGTGAGACTCTGTCTCCCAAAAAAAACAAAAAACAAAAAAATGAAATCAGGCCAGGCGCAGTGGCTCACGCCTGTAATCCCAGCACTCTGGGAGGCCGAGGCGGGCGGATTACTCGAGGTCAGGAGTTCGAAACCAGCCTGAGCAAGAGCGAGACCCCGTCTCTACTATAAATAGAAAGAAATTAATTGGCCAACTAATATATATAGAAAAAACTAGCCGGGCATGGTGGTGCATGCCTGTAGTCCCAGCTACTCAGGAGGCTGAGGCAGGAGGATCGCTTGAGCCCAGGAGTTTGAGGTTGCTGTGAGCTAGGCTGACGCCACGGCACTCTAGCCTGGGCAACAAAGTGAGATTCTGTCTCAAAAAAAAAAAAAAAATGAAATCACAAAGTTAGAGGCAGATTAGGGACCTGAGAGAATGACGTGGTACCAGGCTGATTCTCTTATACCACATCTTTGCTGCCAACAGCAATAGCGAACAGTTATTAGCTATCCGTGCGCCCTGCAAAGGCATTGTTGAATGTCTACTCAGCATCTATTGTCTACTGTCTCCTGCCCCATGCCTAAAAGTGTTGAGATATCATACACACTTAATGGAGAAGTTGACCCACCCTGCTCCAAAGATGTGCACTGCTGATTGATTTAACCTGGTCATCACTTTCCATTCACCTGGCCAGGGTCCTTGGGGGACTTGGAGGACTCTGGGCTGGAATGCAGGAACTGAAGTAGCTTCTTCCTAGTGGACATAAATTAGGAAGCATTGGTTTCTAACGCTACTGGCAGCCTCTCTGTGGCCCTGAGGGGAAGCCATGGGATCCTTGTTTGGAACTGATAGTTTGTAGCAGCTAAGATCTATAAGATGTCTATACTGTATCTTTAAAACTATGAACAGGACAGACCAGATGCGGTGGCTCAGGCCTGTAAACCTAGCACTCTGGGAGGCAAAGGCGGAGGACTGCTTGAGCTCAGGGGTTCAAGACCAGTCTGAGCAATAGCGAGACCCCATGTCTACCAAAAAAATAGAAAAACTAGCTGGGCATCGTGGTACTTGCCTGTAGTCCCAGCTACTTGGGAAGCTGAGGCAAAAGGATCACTTGAGCCCAGGAATTTGAGGTTGCTGTGAGCTAGGCTGATGCCACGGCACTCTACTCAGGGCAAAAGAGTGAGATTCTATCACAAAAATAAATAAATAAATAATATAACTATGAGCAAACAACACAGGCAAAGGCAGATGAGGTCACCAAGACCCAGAGAGGTTACTAGGCTTTGGCCAGCTCATGCTGCCTGTTCAGGGCAGTTAGGATTAAATTCAGCTCTCCAGCAGGGTTCTCTTGGCCTCATGTAGAGAGCACATAGAGTGCCCCATGTGCAAAGATTCCTGAAAAAGATCACACAGACATCTAGCTGCTGAATAAAAGCCCAGAAGCGTGTTTGAGGAGGAGGAAGGCAGCAGAGGCCTCTTCTGTTCTGCTTTCCTGCCCTGAGGGGATGACTCTTAACCACCTCAAGGGCTGCAGCTGAGTGCCAGGGCTTGCACTGAACCAGGACTCTGTCCCTTCCCCCACCCTAGGCTCTTTGCCAAGCAAAGAGAGGCTGAGACTGCCCTGGATGAAGGGGCTGCCAGCCAAGTATCGACCCACCTGGGGCCAGGGTGAGGGCAAGGCCAGCGACTACATTCAGTGAACAGCTGGAAAAGAAGTAGGCAAAAGGGTGGCCTTGGGGCAACAGGCCTTGTTTCTCATGCTCCTTGTCAAAAAATAGCAGAAAATAGGCAGGACAAGGTGACTACTGCCTGTAGTCCCAGCACTTAGGGAGGCCCAGGTAGGAGGATCGCTTCAGGCCAGGAGTTTGAGGTTGCAGTGAGCTATGATGACACCATTGCATTCTAGCTCAGACAAAAGAGCAAGATCCTGTCTTAAAAATAATGAGGCAAGAAGTATGCAAATCAAAGAAACAAAAAATTTACAAAGAGAATAGCTATTTTCCCAACTCTAAGTGTGTCTACATAATTTTGGCAACAAGAAGGACAGTTGGTTAGTCCATTTGATCACAGCTAACATACCCATTCATTTATTGAAGGATTTGTTGAGCACCTACCTTGCGCCCTAGAGATACCATAGTAACTGGCTCCAGGAAACCCTACATATTTTTTATAATCCTCTCCCTTAACTACTAATGATGGACTCCTGGCCTCAGGTGATCCTCCTGCCTCAATAGGCCTCCCAAAGTGCTGGGATTATAAACCTCCTCTGAAAAGATGGATTTTCTGCAAGACAAAGGAGTTGAGATTCTGAAGGCCCCATGGCAGATTTCCTGACTGCAGAACTCACCATCCCCCTGCACCTGCCCCAAAGCATGCGGCCCCTCCTTGCAAAGCCCGTGATCTGCCTCAGGTGGATTTGAGGCAGCTTCTCCCATTCTCCCAAGGAGATGTTTGTCCTATTACGATTCTCTTTCTTCAAAACACAGAAAAGGCCCCTGTGGCCGGGAGCTCACACCTTAATAATGGTGGGAGAAGGGGAACAGACCATAACAAGTAAATAAACACGATGCGTTCAGACGATGCTAAGTGCTCTAAAGGAAACATTTAATAATAGAAAGTAACAGGTTGGGGGGCAGAGAAAGGACCTAGTGCAGTGCAAAAAACCCCGTGGCAAAAAGGTCTTGGCAGAAAGGTGGTGTCTGGAGCCCAGTGGGCTGAAGGTGCTCCCGTAAAGCAGGGATCCTGTAAGGCAGGCTCTAGGAAGCCATGCAGGGGAGCTCACGAAGACCCCGGTGGCAGGTGGGAGGGCAGCTTGAATGGTTCTGACACCCTTCTGGATACATTAATGAGCCGCAATGGGTGGTCCCGGTGGGCCTCCGGAGCCCGACCTGGGTTCACGTTTGCGATCGCCCACTTTAACGAGCTTGGGAAAGTTACTCGAGTTTCCTCATCTGAATAATCAAGGATGTCCTGTGCTTCGTGCCAAATGAGTTGTGTGAGGATCTGCTCCAAGCCTCAGCCTCTTTAGTTAGTCAACGTGTCCTTAACAACCGAAAGCAGCCTTTTACAAAACTAGCTCAAGCACTTACAAACGCACGTACAAATGTCCGACTGTTAGGACAATAGTCCACATGAAAGTAACTCCCTCGGGAGAAGCGGCCTGTAGTGCTGGGACGGTCGAGTCTGCCAGCGCGGCCCCACCTGGAGCCTCACGAACTCCATCTTGACGCCGGGCCCGGCCGGGCCTGGGCGTCCCGGGGCACCTCCACCCTGGGCGCCCGAAGCAATCGAGACGCAGACACGGACACTCGTCCGCCCCGCCCTCGCCCCGCGCCCGGAGGGCTGTTCGGGCCGCGGGGACGGGGGACAGGGCGGGGCGGAGGAGAGGGGGAGCCCGCAGCCGGGGCGCCGGGCGAAAACCCGGAGACGGGATTCGAGGCTCCTATTTCAGGGGAGAAGAGCGAGAAGTCCCGAGAAGAACAAGGAGCCGCGGAGCGGCGGGCGGAGAGCGACTCGGCAGGCGCCCCGCGGAGCCCGGGCTCCCGCAACGCGCGGCCGGCGGCACGGGGAGAGACGAGGAGGAGACGCGAGGGGGACGAGGCCTGCAGGAGGGAGGGAGGAGGCCGCGCCTGAGCAACGCCCGCGAGGACCCAGCGCGGCGCTGCGAGCGGGGCCCGGGTCTGTACCGCGGCCCGGGGAGGCGGGGCGCCAGGCGGCACGCGGCCAATAGGAGGGCGAGCCGGGGCGGGGGCCGGGCCTGCGGGGGGCGGGGCGGGGCGCCAGGCGACGCGAGCCCAATGAGAAGACGAACTGAGACAGGGGCGGGCCCGGGGTGAGGCGGGGCGCCAGGAGACTCGAGGCCAATGGGAGGGCGGGCCTGGGGCGGGGTGAGACGCCACGCCAATGGGAGGGAGAGCCGGAGGGGGCGGGGCACCGGGCGGCGCGAGGGCCAATGGGAGGCCAAGCCGGAGGCCGCGGGCGGTGGGCCGCCCCGCGCCGGGGAGACGGACCCGGAAGGCGGTGGGGGTGGGGAGCGGAGCTGACAACCTGTCAAATCCACTTTAGGACGAACTAGGTCACGCGCTCCCCGGGCCGGGGCGCCCCCGCCCCGCGAGGCCTGGCGGGTGGCCCGTGGGCCGGGCCGCGCTCCTTCCTCTTCCTGCGGGCGGGTGGGGGCGGGGGCGGGGGCGGGGCGGGCCTCGGGGCACCTGCCTCCCCCGCCGGCCGCGCGGGGCCCCCGCCGCCCGCACTCGCCCGGCCCGGCGCTGCCCGCGGGAGCTCGCGGCGGGAACACGCCCCGCGCTCGCGGCCGGCCCGCGCCGGGGACCGCTCGGGGCCGGCGCACTACTTGGCGCGGAGGGGCCGCGCGGGCGGAGGGATCCCGCGGCCAGCCGGCGGGGCGGCCTCCCCGGGCCGGGCGGCCGGGCGCGCTTTGTGCCGGGCGGCGGGGCCGGGGCAGGCGCCGCGCTCTCCCTCCCCGCGTGCCCGGCCTCTCGGCGTCCACGGACTTTCCCTCGCCGGCTGTTTCCACGCAAAAGAAATGAAATAAAAGCCTCGGTTGCGAGTCAGCATCAGTCCAGGGCCCGGGATTATAAGTCTGCTCGGACGTCACCGTGTGGGGTGTATGCCCGTGCAGTTCTGCCTGGGCTACACGTCCGACTCTCTTCAATATGGATCCGTGATAAAGCTGTATCTGTCTTTCCAATGTCTCCAAAATGGATGTTGATGCACGATCTCTAATCAAGCAACACTCTTAATATATCGATCCTATTCATCATTTTTTCTCGATGCAAATTTGCTTAGAACTTTAGCATCGAGTAGACAGCAAATGGAATGCTTTAATTTTCACTACTTGACCATTCAAATTATGTTAATTTCGCCCCAGAACAAGCTTTGAGTAACAATGACTCATCTACTCTGGCGAATTGTATAATTAAAAACCTTAAATTTGAATATTTGATACAGCAATAATTTGAAATATTTCTTTGCAGTATCACAGCATTTCAGAATAAAGGTATTTCATTTTCATTCAAACATTTCTTCAGCCCACAAGTACTTCTTGAATGTTTATATGCAAAGCAATTGTGCTCAAAATATTTTTACTACTTTACCAAATGTATTTTTCATTAATAAAAGAAATTTTTTTTCGTTTTAAATTCTAGCCTTTATTTATTTATTTATTTTTTGAGACAGAGTCTTGCTTTGTTGCCCAGGCTAGATAGAGTGAGTGCAGTGGCATCAGCCTAGCTCACAGCAACCTCAAACTCCTGGGCTCAAGCAATCCTGCTGCCTCAGCCTCCCGAGTAGCTGGGACTACAGGCATGCGCCACCATGCCTGACTAATTTTTTTCTATATATAATAGTTGGCCAATTAATTTCTTTCTATTTATAGTAGAGACGGGGGTCTCGCTCTTGCTCAGGCTGGTTTCGAACTCCTGACCTTGAGGAATCCACCCACCTCAGCCTCTCAGAGTGCTAGGATTACAGGCGTGTCCACAGCCCTGGCCTCTAGCCTTTGTTTAAATGCATTGTAGCTACCACAGGGAAGAAAATAGTATATTGTCTATGTATAGAATGTGCAGATGTAAATTTTTTATATTTACAAGAAATATGGTCATCAAGAAAGAAAATGATGGGTAAAGTAAAAACTTTAAATTCAACATAAAAATGACCTTGCTCATTTATTAGCTGCAGCATTTTTGAACTTCCACTAGAATATTTATTTATAATATAGTTATCAATAAAAGATAGTAATAGAAGACCAATCTTTTTAATAGAAATTAAAATCTAACATAACAAACAAACCTTTCATATGTGTTTATTATCTTTTCATTATAGCTAATTCATACTGCCAGCTAATTTTCCAAAGGGAGTGGTTGCTCTCTGTTTTAACCAGTTGGCAACCTACCAGTGATAGAAGTTCTTAGCGCTCATTGGTATATGAATATGTTTTATCTTTTCTCATTTCAAATATTTTGTTATCTATTCCCAGTGAAGACTGTTTTCTTTCTTTCCCTCCTCCTCCTTCTCTTTTTTTGTCACACTTTTAATGATAATTAGTACTCTCTAAGAAGACAATAAAACCACTAGTGTTTTTCTTCAAGAAACCAGGAGATTGTCAATAACAGAAAGTCATGTTTTAACACTGTCAAAACATGAGAATGAATTGCATATCACTGTGCAAAAATTGCTGGAAGTTAGCCACTAGATATATTACAATAATAAGAAAAACTAAAGAATTAAAAAAATTAAACAAAATGCAATGCTAAAACAGTCATCTTGCTACATTTGAGTGTATTTAGCTTCTTTGACAAAGTGTAGAAAATGTAACGTTTCTTAAAGTGTTTTGATATGATGTGTCATCTTTTTTTAACTTCTAATTTCATAAGAAAGCTAATGCCTTCCATCATTCCCCTCTTCAAATAAGAAAATTAGAAACACTCGGCCTTAATAATTTCTTCTGTTGTAGCCCTTTCTAGTAATTCTTTTAGAATCAATTTGGGAAATTAATTACCTTTATAAATGGAATTACTATTTGGCCTAAACACTTCATATATAATTCGGTTTTTTGTTTGTTTGTTTGTTTTGAAAAGGTTTCACTCTGTTGCCCAGGCTGGAGGGCAAGCGAAGGGATCATAGCCCACAGCAGCCCCAAACTCCTGGGCTCAAGGGATTCTCTCACCTCAGCCTCCCAAATAGCTAGGACTACAGGCTGGGGCCACCGCGCTCAGCTAATTTTTCTTACTTTTTTGCAGAGACAGGGTCTCCCAACCCCAAGCTGGTCTTGAACTCCTGGCCTCAAGTGATCCTCCCACCTCAGTCTCCCGAAGTGCTGGGGTTACAGGTGTGAGTCACCGTACCGAGTTTGTAATTCCCTTCTGTCAGGAGGATTTTTATAATTTCTACCAAAATGTCTGGGCACAGTTTTATTCCTCAATTTGGTAGTGAGTTTCCTGGACTAGGAGAAACCGGGAAACCTTCCTATGTCTTTTGTGGAGAAGAGTGGGTGGGCTTGCCTGGGCACAGACATTCTCATGGAAGCTCCGTGTGGTAGAAAATTCAGCTTGCACCCAAAGGGGTTTTCTATAAATGGGAAACAAATACGCCTTGAGTTAGGGGCTATAAACCAATGATCTGCAGAAGTGTTTTGTCTCTCACAATGTTTAGAAATTTTAAAATTAGTTTCCAAGATTTAAAAATTGGGAGACTTCAGATCAATATACAGAATTGTGGCTTCTCTTGAAAATTAGACAGATCTGGCTATTTCTTGCCTGGTTACGTGCTGCTTTGGCTGACTAGCTGCTGCCCTCTTTAGACGGGGCATACACTGTATATACATCAGGCTCCACGCAGTCATTTATGTTAGCCACCTGGCCACCGCAGGAATCTGTGTTTAGAATACCTGCTTTCAATTTATATAAAATTGTGAAAGACTTTGTCATGTAGAAAAGTTACACTTAAGAAGAGATGATCTTAGGTTTTTGTTCTAGGTAAATATAACTAATCAGGAAACAGGGTTATTGGGATCATATGTGGCAACTGGATGCATCCTATTATTTCCTTTTTTTTTTTTTTTTTGAGACAGAGTCTCACTTTGTTGCCCAGGCTAGAGTGAGTGCCGTGGCGTCAGCCTGGCTCACAGCAACCTCAATCTCCGGGGCTCAGCGATCCTCCTGCCTCAGCCTCCCGAGTAGCTGGGACTACAGGCATGCGCCACCATGCCCGGCTAATTTTTTGTATATATATTTTTAGTTGGTCAATTAATTTATTTCTATTTTTGGTAGAGACGGGGTCTCGCTCAGGCTGGTTTCGAACTCCTGACCTTGAGCAATCCGCCCGCCTCGGCCTCCCAAAGTGCTAGGATTACAGGCGTGAGCCACCACATCCGGCCTTTTTTTTTTTTTTTTTTTTGAGACAGAGTCTTACTCTTTTGCCCGGGCTAGAGTGCCATGGCGTCAGCCTAGCTCACAGCACCCTTCAACTCCTGAGCTCAAGCGATCCTCCTGCCTCAGCCTCCCAAGTAGCTGGGACTACAGTTGTGTACCACCACACCTAGCCAATTTTCCTCCATTTTTTTAATAGAGACTGGTCTTGGTATGTTGCTCAGGCTAGTCTCGAACTTCTGACCTCAACCAATCCTCCCTCTTCAGCTTCCCAAAGTGCTGGGATTATGAGCATGAGCCACTGTGCCCAGCCCAGAATGCTCTTTCTTTTCTGCCTTTCCCTGACTCTACCCCAAGCTTATCCTCTTTTGGGCCTCTCTTCTCATGCTTGATGTGTCTTTTCCTATTGGCATCAGACTTCTCATCTTAGCAAGAAATGTTCCCTTTCTTGGGCGGAGGAGAAAGAGAATTAGCCAACACTGAGGCAATAAATGTGGTAGGAAATGAGGAATAAACGAGAGAGAGACATGAGATGGCAATCATGCAGATAAATGGAGATGGGCGCACAAACAGCTGCCGCCTCACCTCGCTCACCAACATCATCATCAACAACTGAAACTAAGCGGGGCGAGGTGGCTCACGCCTATAATCCCAGCACTCTGGGAGGCTGAGGTCAGGAGTTGGAAACCAGCCTGAGCAAGAGTGAGGCCTCGTCTCTACTATAAATAGAAAGAAATTAATTGGCCAACTAATATATATAGAAAAAACTAGCCGGGCATGGTGGTGCATGCCTGTAGTCCCAGCTACTCGGGAGGCTGAGGCAGAAGGATCACTCAAGCCCAGGAGTTTGAGGTTGCTGTGAGCTAGGCTGACACCACGGCACTCACTCTAGCCTGGGCAACAAAGCGAGACTCTGTCTCAAAAAAAAACCAACCAAAACTCCCAAGGAAGGCAGCAGCATGCTTGCAGAGAGTCCAGGTCTGTCCAGATAGATTGTCCGTTTTGGTGACTGTGATGAGTGTGGAGAAGAACAGTTCTGTGAGGTTACATTTAGTTAGGGTCCAGATACATCAAGGGGGGAATGTTTAAATACAGTTTGTACTTTCATATAGAATGTTTATGAAAAGGTTTTGATAAAATGGCCTAATGCCATATGTTCGATGAAGAAACAAAAATAAAATTATGTGTAAAAACATATTTATCAATTGAAAATTTGTTTTTCATTGATTAAAATATATTCAAAAGAGTGGGGAAAAAGAGTAGGAGAAAAGATGGTAAAATAGTAGTAGTTATGGATTTCTAAAAATTTTCTACTGGGCATGCCATATATATAGGATCAAAAGAAGAAACTAAAAATCAGAATGAGAAGGTACTTATTTAGTTCCATAAAAGAAACTAAAAAATGATATTACAGCTACAGATGTTACTGTCTCCAGATTTCAAAAATGTGTTCCAACTATCTCAAGAGGACGGGGCAGGAGAGGACAGGTGGCTGAGCAGACCCCACTCCCCGCGCTAGAAAAGCAGATCCAAGTACATGCCACACTGACGCTACATCCGTAACACCAGCTTGAGCAGAGAAGGATGGCACATGACATTTCCCCGACTGCAGCTCTCAGGCCTATCAGTCCCCAGCTTCCTCTGCGGAAGGACATGATCCAGAGCATCTGAGAAAGTACATCAGTTTTCGAGGGCTGTTATAACAAAGTCCCACATATTGAGTGGCTTAAACAATAGAAATTTATCGTCTCTCACTTCCAGAGGCCAGAAGTCCAATATCACGGCACCCACAGGCTTGCTTTCTTCTGAGGCCTGTCTCCTGAGCTTGGAGAGGGCGTCTTCTCCCCGTCTTCACGCGGTCTTCCTTTCGTGTGTGTGTGTGTGTGTGCGTGCCCGCATCTCTTCTTCTTACAAGGACTGTAGTCATCTTGGATATTAGGGCCGTGCTAATGACCTCATTTTAACTTAATTACCTCTTTAAAGACCCTGTCTCCAAATACAGTCACACTCTGAGCTACTGGGGTTAGGACTTCATCATGTGAGTTTGGGGGGTGGGACACAATTCAGCACATAGCAGAAGATGAGGGGCTGTTTGGACAAGGTGACTCTGAGTGTTGCAGTACTTGTCAGGACACTGGGTGACTCCCTTTGAATCAGGAAGATGTGTTAGGTGCCGGTAAGAGAGGTGGTGTGGCTAGAGAGGTGGACAGCTTCCAAGGAGGAAGGAAGGTCTAGTTAGAGTAGACCTATTCTAGGTAGCTGTGTCTTCTGGAATGTTTGGCCAGTTGGCTCTACTTAAATTTTGTAGGATTGAAGAAAACCATTTTAAGATTACCATTCTGGGTAGGGCTTTCCAATAATACCATGAAAATTACCTAAAATATTAGAACTGAGGAAGGTAAGATAATAGCAGATCAGTTGAATATCCTACATAAGCATTTTTTTTTTTTTTTTTTGAGACAGAGTCTCACTTTGTTGCCCAGGCTAGAGTGAGTGCCGTGGCGTCAGCCTAGCTCACAGCAACCTCAGACTCCTGGGCTCAAGCGATCCTTCTGTCTCAGCCTCCCGAGTAGCTGGGACTACAGGCATGCGCCACCATGCCCGGCTAATTTTTTCTATATATATTAGTTGGCCAATTAGTTTCTTTCTATTTATAGTAGAGACGGGGTCTCGCTCTTGCTCAGGCTGGTTTTGAACTCCCGACCTCGAGCAATCCGCCCGCCTCGGCCTCCCAGAGAGCTAGGATTACAGGCATGAGCCACCGCGCCCGGCCCTACATAAGCATTTTAATATTTTCTTCTACCTGGGGGATCTATTAGAAAGAAAATTTATCCCACCAGCCAACAATTCCATTTTTTTTTTTTACCCTCCTCCCCTAACAACTACATTTTAAGAGCTAATGCCTATATGCCTGGATGCAAAGAAAAACTATGAATTC
The DNA here is from genome assembly GCF_040939455.1 of Microcebus murinus. Lineage (NCBI taxonomy): Eukaryota > Metazoa > Chordata > Mammalia > Primates > Cheirogaleidae > Microcebus > Microcebus murinus. The sequence goes on from NC_134112.1 coordinate 99,240,788, forward strand.
TAGGAAACTTTTTCTATTGCCCATATTGAAAGAATGGAGTCTTGGGAAGATAAAACAAAATAAATTCCAACCTGCCTTAACTTTTTGTGCAGTGAGAGATATTTTTTATTTTTTAAATTTTATTTGAGACAGAGCCTCACTCTGTTGCCTGGGCTAGAGTGCTGTGGTGTCTGCCTAGCTCACAGCAACCTCAAACTCCTGGGCTCAGGCGATCCTCCTGCCTCAGCCTCCCGAGTAGCTGGGACTACAGGCATGCACCACCATGCCTGGCTAATTTGTTTTTCTACATATTTTTAGTTGTCCAGTAAATTTCTTTCTATTTTTAGTAGACGTGGGGTCTGGCTCTTGCTCAGGCTGGTTTCAAACTCCTAACCTTGAACAATCCACCCGCTTCTGCCTCCCAGAGTGCTAGGATTACAGGCATGAGCCACTGTGCCTCGCCTGCAGTGTGAGAATTTTGAATTTGAACCAAAGAATTCTGTATTCAATTTTGTAGCAAGCTAGCTGTGTGGCCTTGCGCTAGTCACTCACCACTTTCTCACTTGGATTTTCTCTTCAGTAAGATGAGACTGCACACATTTCTTGGGGCTGGGGTGCAGGTGGGGATGTTAAAACAAGTTTAAAATATCTTAAACCAAATTAAATCTAGATGGATTAGAAGTCTAGGTCAACATGAGCCGCTACTGAAGTCTTAACCATGTCATTTGAGTCCCAGAGGAAGGACGCAGAATGTCTCTGGATGAAGGAACTGGGCAGGTCTGGTCACCTTCGCGGCTGCCCCCAAGCTCAGGGTTTGGCAAGACTGACTTGTCTTTTTCCAGCCACGACTATCTTCAGTCACCTAGGCAGCGTTGGCTGTCACCGTCCCAGGTCGCCAAAAGGTGCTCCTTCGCCCCTTAAGAGGGTGAAGAGGTGGCAAGTCGATCTCAGCAGCCAAAGATGACACTCCCTTTAGAATCGACTCCAGAAACTCCCCTACCAGAAAATGAATAAAGGCCTCTGCCCGTGAAAAAAATCACATTAGGAAAGTAAGGATAGCGTGAGTAGAAGGGCAAGCCTGGCCGCACCCTCCAACACCGAGTTAGCCAAGAAAGGGAACGGAGAGGCTCTTTTCCTTTAGGGTTTAGAGAACAGTCGATTTTTCCCCCAGATGGAAGTGAATTCTGATCGCTATGATCAAGCTCAGGAACTTGGTGGATTTCTTTTACTAGGCTTCTGAGAGGTTATCTAGTTCCAGCTGAGTCTCAGTCTTTTCTGGCCAGTATATCTGGCGATCTCCACAGTCCATTGCACACCTGTAGAAAATAGTGTTTTCCCTAAGGGATGGTGTAATGTTTTGAGAAAGCCAACCCAGGATGGAAGCCAAAGTGGTCCAAGTTGGGAATTTAATTATATACATGTACAACTTAACATTTTCTACTTTTCCTGACATACAAATACAAAAGAAAAGGAAATCATAAAAAGAATGAAGAGCGTGGCCGGGCGTGGTGGCTCCCACCTGTAATCCTAGCACTCTGGGAGGCTGAGGCGGGCGGATTGCTCAAGGTCAGGAGTTCAAAACCAGCCTGAGCAAGGGCGAGACCCTGGCTCTACTAAAAAATAGAAAGAATATTAATTGTCCAACTAAAATATATAGAAAAAATTAGCTGGGCATGGTGGCGCATGCCTGTAGTCCCAGCTACTCGGGAGGCTGAGGCAGCAGGATTGCTTGAGCCCAGGAGTTTGAGGTTGCTGTGAGCTAGGCTGACGCCACAGCACTCTAGCCTGGGTGACAGAGTGAGGCTCTGTCTCAAAAAAAAAAAAAAAAAAAGAATGATTTGTCCTAATGAACAATGAACAGAGGCAGAAAAATATATATATATAGTAATAAATAATTAAAAATTAAATTAAAAAAAAGAATGAAGAGTGGGAAGGAAGAAAAGGAGTTCAAATGTTAAGCATTAGAATGGTCCACTCTCTTGGGGAAACCTGTAGATAGTCCTCAAGTTGTGCTGGCTCATCTTTGTCTCTCTCCCATGATAACTTTGTATCTTAGATACTGTTTGCCAAATATCCAACCTACCTTTCAAGCAATATTCAGAGCAGCTGTTTTCAATTCTCACCTCTATGCAGTGAACTCTTAAATCTACATCTCTAATTTAAACTTCTCAACAACTCCCAGCCTGTATTTCCAGAATTTACTGGGAACCTCCACTTGGATGTGCTACCGACACTTTGGACTCACTGGGCCCAAGAGGACGTTCTGTTTCCTCCCAAACCAACATCTCCTGTGTTACTATTCATGCTCATATGCTCACGACTGACTTCTGATGGCCCATTTCTAGGTAAGTGGATCTCAACTTAGCTACACTACAGTGGCATGGGGGAAATTTTTTTTTTTTTTTTTTAATTTCAAACATGGATTGTAATGGGGGAAATTTTTTAAAGCTTCCTGGGTGATTCAAACATGCAGCCAATATTGAGAATTTCTCTGATTCTGCCTTTTGCAACCAAGCAGTGGCAAGTCTGATCTATGATTTATACCCCTAAAGTAGCTCAGAATCTGTCTCCTCCTCTCTATACTCAGTATTTTTCCTTTAGTTTAAGCATCATTAAAGCATCTCTCTTTTCTTTCTTTCTTCTCTATTTTAGAGACAGGGTCTGGCTCTGTCTGCACTCCAAGCTGGAGTGCAGTGGCATGATCACAGCTCAACTGGAGCCTTGAACTCCTGGGTTCAAGTGATCCTCTTACTTCAACTTCTAGCATGGCTGGAACTACAGAGGCATGCCACCACGCCCAGCTATTTTTTTCTTAATTTTTTTTTTTTTTTTTTTTGAGACAGAGTCTCACTTTGTTGTCCAGGCTAGAGTGAGTGCCATGGCATCAGCCTAGCTCACAGCAACCTCAAACTCCTGGGCTCAAGCGATCCTCCTGCCTCAGCCTCCCGAGTAGCTGGGACTACAGGCATGCGCCACCATGCCCGGCTCATTTTTTCTGAATATGTATTAGTTGGCCAATTAATTTCTTTCTATTTATAGTAGAGACGGGGTCTCACTCTTGCTCAGGCTGGTTTTGAACTCCTGACCTCGAGCAATCCGCCCGCCTCGGCCTCCCAGAGGGCTAGGATTACAGGCGTGAGCCACCGCGCCCGGCCCTTTTTCTTAATTTTTGTAGAGAGAGTCTTGCTATGTTGCCCAGGCTTGACTAAAATTCCTGGGCTCTAGCGATCCTCCTGCCTCAGCCTCCCAATGAGCTGGAACTACAAGCCTAAGGCACCTTTTGGCCTCTTGCTTTCTCTGCTTCTACTCATGCCAGACAAATCCTTCCCATCTTTCTTCTGATCATGAGATCATTTCACAAACCTTCTAGCTTCGACCTGCCTTAGTCAAGCAGTCATATTTGTTCATGACAAGCCTCTTTGCCAAGCTTAGTTAGCGTCCTCTACGCCCTGTAATGAGCTCTTCATGACATCCAAAGGCAGCTGCTTGCCACTCCCTACACATGCCCCGAGTTTCCTGCCTTTGTGCCGTTGCTCATGCAGTTTCTGCCTTCCTGAAACGCCTTTCTCCACCTGTCTGTGTCCTATGTATGCACCACAGGGCTGGGGCAAATGCTGCCGTCTCCCACGACAGCCTTCCCTGATCTTTCCAGCTAGGAGTAACTTCTTCCTCTGAATTCTCTTAGACTTATATATATTGTGCTTGAAGCCAGGAGTTTAAGACCAGCCCAGGCAACACAGTGAGAACCCTGTCTCTACGTAAAATTTAAAAATTAGCCAGGTGCGGTGGTGCGCGCCTGTAGTCCCAGCTAATCGGGAGGCTGAGGCAGGAGGATCGCTTGAGCGATCAGGAGTTTGAGTTGAGGTTCCAGTGAGCTATGAAGACGCCACTGCACTCCAGCCTGGGTGACACAGTGACACCTTGTCTCTGGAAGAAAAAAACCAACTTTTATTAATAAAATATGCTCTGTCAGAAAACCACTGTAGGGAGACCAATTTACAAATTAATGAATTGTTTTTCTGCTTTTCCTTTTTTTTTTTTTTTTTTTTTTGAGGCAGTCTCTGTTGCCTGGGCTAGAGTGCCATGGCATCAGCCTAGCTCACAGCAACCTCAAACTTCTGGGCTCAAGCAATCCTACTGCCTCAGCCTCCCGAGTAGCTGGGACTACAGGCATGCGCCACCATGCCCGGCTAATTTTTTCTATATATTTTTAGCTGTCCAATTAATTTCTTTCTATTTTTAGTAGAGACGGGGTCTCGCTCTTACTCAGGCTGGTCTTGAACCCCTGACCTTGAGTGATCCTCCCGCCTGGGCCTCCCAGAGTGTCCCGGCCCGGGGGACCTTCTGTTACTCGCGGGGGCGAGGGGGACCGTGCCTGAAAGAGATGAGCGAGAGAAAGAAACGAGACCAAGCGAATGATTGTCAAGGTCTGCTTTACTTAGATTCTTAGTAGGTTTTATAAGCATACAAAAACAAGGAAGTAGAGGCAAAAAAAAATAGAGTGTTGACGATGAGGCTTGGGTCTGGGTTAATCAGCCCCAATCAGCGTCTTATCGGTATCCTGTTTGTGACTGGTTACTCATCTCCAACCTGGCAGGTGGTCGGGAACAATTGCAGTCAGCACTCCCTGGAGCATCCCGTGGTCAGCACGTCATGGACTGCATTCTTTTCGGAGCTATAGCTGGAATTTTCCAGGGCGAAGTCCGTGTGTAGGACGAGTCATAGGGGAGTTGAGGGTCTTTGAGGGTCCTTGCCTCTAACACCAGAGTGCTAGGATTACAGGCGTGAGCCACCACGCCCGGCCTCTGCTTTTACTTTAATAGTCAAAGCTAATTATGTGCTTTACTAGGATGTTGGTTCTCAAAATTGGATGTACCTGGGGATCACCGGGAGAACTCGTTGAAGTTGTATATTCCCAGGTCTATTTCCAGAGAGTCTCAAAGTCTGAGAACTGATGCTCTAGCAGAAACATACGCCAAGCTGCAAAAGTTGTTCAAATGGTGTTCTTGTGGACCACACTTTGAGAAACACTGAGCTAGTTGGTTCTCTCTTTTTTTTCTGGCTGAAGGATAACTTTTATTACTTTTATGTACAGGACACAACAGCGTACATTTGGCCCAGTTTGGTGGCAAGTTCTTTAGCCTTTGCCTTTTCCAGCTTGGTGATGCGAGCCACAGATTTCAGACCTAGGACACTGCCTCCCCAGTGACGACCGATCTCGTCGTATCTGTCATTGTAGTTGGTCCTGATGGCTTCCACCAGCTTAGCCAGAGCTCTTTTGTCTTCCAAGTTAACCTGCGTGAAGGCGACGGTGGTGCAGGTCTTCCTGTGGATGGACGCCCCGGCCTGGCCTTCCCCTTGACAATGCAGTGAGGGACCCCATCTTCCGACACCGCGCAGGCAGGAGGACCACCAGCTCGGTGGGATCCAGGTCATGTGCCATCACCCCCAGCTGAGCCTTCTTGTTCTCCACCAAGGTGGTGAGAGTGTTGAGCCCTGCCCGAAGGACAGGTGGCCTCTTAGTGGGGACATCCCCTTTGCTGGCAGCTTTCTTCTCAGCCCTGGCCAACACCCGCTGCTTCTTCTCTCGCTTCGCCTCTGGTCTGTACTTGTGGGCCAGCGTGGGCAGCTGAGTAGCCGTTTGGCGGTCCAAGGCCTGGGTGAACTGGTTAATGGCGGCAGGCACTTTCAGCCGCTTGTGGAGGAGAGCTCTTTGCCTCTGCAAACCGATGTAGCGGGGCCACTTGACAAAGTGGGTGAGGTCCCTCTCGGGCTGGATGTCCTGTCCAGTGCCAAAGTTCTTTGGCCTTTTCTCGAACAGGGGGTTTGCCGCCTTCTTGGCCTCCTGCTTCTTCACCACCAGGGCGTGGGGCCCCCTTCTTGCCCTTGGCCTTCTTTCCCTTCGGCATGCTGGGCGGCTGGAGCAGAAAGCTGCTCTCTTTATTTCAGTTGGATCCATGAATACATGAACTTGTTGGAATTCCATGATATAAATCTGACAATACTAGCACCTTGTTAACAGTCCTAAAAACAATATGCGGTGTTTCTTACGGCAGGGATCGAAAACTCAAATGACCGTAAGGACCGAGTAGGTTGAGGCCTCAGTGTTGGGGAACACAGGAAGTAGCAGGAACTCTCAGGAACTAAGGAGGCTCTCTGGTGATCACCTCCAGGTAACCAGGGGGAATGTGGAACAAATATTGCCAAATCATCCATTTTCTCAGAAAGCTAGGAACCCAGACTTTTATGTAACATTTCCAGATTATTAAATGGTAACTTAATGTTTTAGAAACACTGTGAGGTTTGATGTAGCCCAATTTACAACACTGACTTAAACAAACAATTAGCTTTCATAATTGAAGTGTAAATTAGAAATACCTGTTTTTGCTGCAGAAATGACATTATCTGATCTGTAAATTGATAAATGCTATCCACAAAAATAAAGAGCAAGCTCATTTTAGGATATCATAAAATCATTAGTCTTTTTTATTTTTTTTGACACAGAGTCTCACTCTTGTTGCCCTGGCTAGAGTGCCGTGGTGTCAGCCTAGCTCACAGCAACCTCCAACTCCTGGGCTCAAGCGATCCTCCTGCCTCAGCCTCCCGAGTAGCTGGGACTACAGGCATGCACCACCATGCCCGGCTAGTTTTTTCTATATATTTTTAGTTGGCCAATTGATTACTTTCTATTTTTAGTAGAGACGGGGTCTCACTCTTGCTCAGGCTGGTCTCCGACTCCTGAGCTCAAACAATCCTCCCGCCTGGGCCTCCCAGAGTGCTAGGATTACAGGCGTGAGCCATTGCACCGGCCATAAAATCATTAGTCCTTTAGAGATGAACCTACCCTCTCAATTTATAGAAGGGAAAACTGAGGTCCAGTAAAGTTGAGTTACATAATTTTCAAAATATGAAAGTAATTTACACTTTGGTTGAGAGGCAGTGCAGTGTCATACAAGGATTACGGACTGTGTGGTCAGAGGGACATGACTCCCTCCCTTTCAGGTTGTGTGACTGCAGGGAAGTTGTCTAAGTTTATTTACATTTTCTTTTCTGACTTGTAAAATGGGATAAATATAAAAGATTAACTGGGTTCTCGTGAAAACTGAATAATATGTTGTCTGTAAGATTCTTGGTACCACTAAATGTTAGCTATTATTGTTATTGAGTTCAAAATCAACCCCATAAAGTGCTCTCACTTACAATTTTCCCCATTGGCTCTATCTACCTCAGCATTTATTCAATGAAATGATTTTTTTTTAAAGACAATAATTTTAAAATAAACTGTGTTTCAACTAACTTGTAGATAAACTTGGTCAAATATTTGAACCCTACTGAGGCAACTTACTCATCTGCTAAAGAAGTTGCTGTAATTGATCTTCAAGATTCTTTTCTGTACTTTGTACCCAATTTTGCTATCAGCCAAAAACTGTTTTTAAAATTTTTCATAGAAATGTGGTCTTGCTATATTGTCCAGGCTGGTCTCAAACTCCTGGCCTCATGCAATCCTCCCAACTCAGCTTCCCACAGTACTGGGATTACAGAGTGAACCACCATGCCCCGCAACAACTGTATTTTAAATTATAAATGTATCCCTTTGTTTCATTTTATTATTGACAAGATACAAGTTATACTCTTATGCTGTGCTGGAAATGGGGAAGAGCTGACAAGTAACAGAAATTCCCAACCCCCAGTTGTAGTATCACGAAAATGACTGTGTAGTAAATAGATATTTCACATGAAATCAAAGTACTCAGAGCACGCTGCTTCACTCCCACCACAGCTGCGCCGTCGTCATGAGGTGCTGTGCTCCAGCACCGCAGTTCTCAGCCTGTGGTCTGAGGGCCCCTGGGGCCCTGGAGACCCTTTCAGGGGGTCTGGGAGGCGCTCCCTGTTCCAACTTCACATCCGTGTGAGGCCACATTCTCTTCGTATAATTCAACCAAGACATCATCCTGCCATAGATTGAATGCAGATATGAGAATCCAGCTGTCTTCTATTAGGCCAGATAGCAGAGAGATTTACAAAACAGTAAAACAATGCCACTCTTCTCAGTGTTTTTTGTTTTGGAAAATATAATTATTTTTCATAAAATACGTGTTATTTACATTAACACGATGTGGGTTTATTCTTTTAGAATGAATTAATAAAGAAATGTTTTTAAGTGTTCTCCATTTTAGTTTCTAGTGTGGTAAATATCAAGACGTATAACTCACATAAACAAATCTCCTGGGGGGCTTTCTGTAATTTTTAAGAGGGTAAAAGTGTCCTGGAACCAAAAAGTTAGAAAACTTTATGTTGGGAAATTTCTGCTCCGGCAGAAACAGACGCCACATTCCGAATGTTTTTCATATTAAATGGAAAGAAGTCAACAACACAGTCAAATAAACAGTCTTCCTCTGGCCTCAAACATCACCTTATTGTGGCGCAGCGGGCAGTAGATCTAGGCCAGCGGGGCTTTATGGGAGACTGGACTATTGAGGGACCCTTGACAACAGAGGCCGTGCACGAAGTGATAAGAGAAGGGAAACCTCTGTCTCTTCGGATGGACCAAGGTGTCAGGAAACCAGAGGAGTGACAGGCGAGGAACCCAAACCAACCACAACCGACGAGAATTTCCTTTGGGATACTTGTGTTTCTTAACATTCTTTTCATTTCAATTTCAAAATAATATTGAAATAGCACTAATAATAATTTTTTTTTTTTTCGAGACAGAGTCTTGCTCTGTCACCCAGGCTAGAGTGCAGTGGTGTCATCATAGCTCACTGTAACCTCAAACTCCTGGGCTCAGCAATCCTCCTGCTTTAGCCTCCCAAGTAGCTGGGACTACACGTGTGAGCCACCATGATAGGCAAATTTTGTTTTGTATAGACAGGGTCTTGCTATGTTTGCCCAGGCTGGTCTCAAAGTCCTGGGCCTCAAGCAATCTTCCCGCCTCAGCCTTCCAAAGTGCTGAGATTATAAACTTGAGCAACCATGCCCAGCCTGACTTAATTTTGGTTTTGTTATTTTATTTATTTATTTATTTTTTTGAGACAGGGTCTTGCTGTGTCACCCTGGCTAGAGTGCAGTGGCATCATCATAACTTACTGCAACCTCCATCTCCTGGGCTTAGGGATACTCCCCCCTCAGCCTCCTGAGTAGTTGGGATGACAGGCAGGTGCCACCATGCGTGGCTTATTTTTCTATTTTTTTGTAGAGATAAGCTCTTGCTCAATCTGGTCTTGAACTCCTGGCCACAAGCAATCCTCCCACCTTGCTTCCCAGAATGTTAGGATTATAGGCATGAGCCATCACACCTGGCCCTGATTAGGTTTTAGAATACAAAAATATATCATGCTGGGTTGAATAGTGTCCCCTCAAATTCATGTCCTTCCCAGAGCCTCAGAAGGTGACCTTATTTGTAAACAGGGTCATTGCAGATATAATTAGGCCGGTTAAGATGAAGAGCATGAACCCTTAGTGCAGCACGACTGGCATCTTTACAAGAATAGGAGGAGGCCGGGCACAGTGGTGCACGCCTGCAATCCTAGCACTTTGGGAGGATTGAGACAAGAGGATTGCTTGAGCCCAGGAGTTTGAGGTTACAGTGAGCTATGTTAGCATTGTTGCACTCCTGCAGGGTGGGTGGGGGGGAGAGAGAGAGCAAGACCTTGTCTCAAAAAAAAAAAAAAGATTGGCCTTAAGATTCATCTGTGAAATTTAAATAAAAAAAAAAGAGAGAGAGAGAGAAAGAAAATTATTTTTTAAATTTTAAATTAAAAAAGAAAGAAAGAAAAAGAAAAAAGAGGAGGAGAGACACAGAGAAGAGTACCACGTAAGACAGCCGTGGGGGAGACGGCCACGGCCACGTGACGACAGAAGCAGAGATGAGAATCACGCAGCTGCACGCCAAGGAACTGCAAGGATTCCCAGTGACCACAAAAAGCCAGAAAAATGCCACGGGACAGGGTCTCTCTCTCTCAGACCCCAGGAAGGAACCAGGCATCTGACACCTTGATTTTGGGCTTCTGGCCTCCTGAATTGTGAGAAAATAAGTGCCTGTTGTTTTACGTCACCCAATTTGTGGTCAGTTGTGGCAGCAGCCCCCAGAAATGAACATGCCTTCAAGGGGACAATTACAGAAGACCCACATAGCAGACACCTCTTACTGTCCGCCAGTTCTGTCCAGCATGTCTTATGTGTGACCTTGCCCTCCCAACCTCATTTGCTTCCAGTCCCCACTACTGCTACCACGACTAGGCGGGCCAGCACCCTGACCACCTGCTTGCCCTCCCCAGGCACCGCTGTGTCCTGGGGCCCGGGGTGCTGCCAGCTGGGTGCCAGCACATGCATAGCCCGAGGGTGGGACAGCCAATGTCTCTGGGGACAAATCTTTAGATGGTGGCATGCTAGAGCCAGCAAATAAAATCTTCCCTCTTTCTGCATGGAAAGATTATCCTGATATGTAGACCGTGTGGCTTTTCAGAGGCTGTTCTGTGGGACTGAACGTCCCATCGCTCCTAGCGGTGGTCAGTGGGATCAAGAACACACATTCGTCTTGCCCCCACCCCCACCTTGTCTCCCCACCCCCACCCCACCCTCCTGGACCTCACTCTCTTGCTACAGGAGACCCTTCGCTTCGCGCTCTGCTTACTGGGAACCGAGGGTGATACAGGCCTCGGACAGATAGCTCTGTTGACACCTGAAAAAATAACGACCATACAAATTAAAGAAGAAAGACGAGGTAAGAACACTTAAGTATTTCAGAAAGGTTTAAAAAAAGGTAGCCATAGTTTCTTGTTCATCCTTTCTGGAAAAAAAAAAAAAATAGCTGTATCTGCCCCCATTTACTTACACAGATTGTATCATACTATACTTTATTTTTTTCATTTAAAATATATCCTGGAGCTCTTTCCTTGTCAGCATGTCCAGAACTGTCCCTTTTTAAATTCCTGCAGAGTGTGCTGATGCACGCTGCACCACTTTTCGTTCAACTAGGCGCCCTGTTGATGGACATGTGGGCTGTTTCCAGTATTTTGCCATCTCAAACAACGCCGCAATAAACATCCTTGTAAATGTGTCTCGGTGTGCTTTTGCAAACATGCAACAGTGTAAACTCGGAGCAGTGGAGTTTCTGGGTTAGCGTATACATATGCTGCCATGGGCCACGCCTGACCACAGCTGCAGGGCACTGAGCGTGACGGGAGCGTTGTCCAGCCCTGCCAGCTTTCTGGGCCCCGAGCAGGAGAGAACGCGGTGCGGGGACCCGGAGAGGCCAAGAGAAACATCCAGTCCAGTTAGGAATGTGTCTGGTTGCAAGCGACAGAAAATGGGACCAGCATGGCTTCAACAGATGGGGTCTGCTCTTCTATGTAACGAGGGATTCTGGGGACGAGGGGTCCAGGCCTGATGTGGGTCGTCCAGGATGTCACCAGCTGCCAGACTGCGGCTGCCTCCCTGCTCTGCCATCTGAGCACTGGCTTCTATCTTCAGGATTGTCATCTGGCTGCCGGGGCTCAGGGAAGGGTGTCCTTATTTCGAGGCAGAGAGCCGAGGGCGCAGGCTGCAGGAGCAGGCAGCCGCCTTCTCCTTCTCAACCCAGATGCACGTTTGTTGGGCCCGCCTTTGTGCGACATCATCCAGAAATGTCCCTCTCACCCGAGAACTGGAGGGGTCAGTTACCTCCCACCGCTCCTGGATAGATGCCTTGCCAGAAAGTGTGTCTCCTCGGCTGGAAATCCCGTTCTGTGCTCCGGCACTTCACACACTGCCTAGAAAGAATCAAGTATCCTGCAGACACGTTCTGAGGCTCAGAACCTGCCGGGAAGGCGGCGGGCAGCAGGCCCGAGGCCCCGCTGCTGGGGTGCCCAGCTCGGGCGCTCCCCGGGGGGCTGCCGGTCTCCTCTGAGGCCCTGGGCGTCGGCCCAGGAGTCTGAGGTTGCTGTGAGCTAGGCTGACGCCACGGCACTCTAGCTCAGGCAACAGAGTGAGACTAATGTCTCAAAAGAAATAAAAAAAAAAAAAAAAAACCAAGACGTTTATCAGTGAAAGACTGTTGCCTCCTTTCCTTGCCCTAAAGGTAAACATTAATAGCATTTTCTTGCAATTCCTCCTAGGAAAATACACACACCAACTGTAAGGCATATATTATCATATATGAATTTCTATGATGTTTAAAAAAATTTTATACAAAAGGGATCATGTTAAACACACTGTTTTGTACTTTGTACTATTCATTTAATAATATATCTTTAAGCATTTTCCAAATTAGCATATACAGATCTACTTTATTGTATCACTGTATCATCACAAATGATCTAACCAGTGCCATACTGATGAATAATTTGCTAGTGTCTGGGATTTTACTGTCACAAGGAACACCTTGATGGAATTCCGACAACTATAGGTAGTCCCTGGCTAATGGCTAGATAGAGTCCTGAGAACGTCTTTAGGTTGGATTTGTATGTAACTCAGATCCCTGATCAACAGCGCATACACGGTAATAATAACAACAATATAATGGCTCATATGTGGTAATAATAACACAGTGTAATACTGTAATAATAACACTCCTGTACTATAATAATGTTACAGAAACCATTGTGCTCTTTCATTTAACTCAAACACAGCATAAAAACAAACTCATAAAAAAAAGTTTACATAGGAGATAGGAGAAATTTCGAGAAAGAATCTTAAAGGTTAACCCTCACCTAATGTCACCTCAACACTAGGCTAGTAGAAATGTTGCGCTTATTTTGATCTTGTAACCGAATCAATAATAACCTTTCTATTTCAATAATTAATCCTCTACGCTGCTTAGTAATAACTGGTGCGTTCATCGGAGCACTGCCTTTCCCATGTTCCATCATTCTTACTTTATCCTTTATGACTGTCCCGACAGCCGGGCGACTGAAGCTCACCTAGTGCTTTCCCAGTGAATGGTGGCGCCTGGCCTTTCTCCCAACACTTAATTATTTCTCCTTTCGTTTACACTGAAATCACCTTCGTCTTCGCTGCAGGTTCGCCTGGACTCGCAGTGGACTTTCGCTCTGGAGGCGCGGTCGTGTGGGAAACACGGGCTCAAAAAACTAGATAAAATAGGTGACACGAAAGTGGTGCTGTGCGTGAGCGACATAAGCGACCGTATGAACAATGAGAGCAGCCACTAGGGTGGAGGCGCTACGCCAGTGTACCACTTGCGCCATGAGGGTTTACGTGCGTGGAAGAAGCTAGTTCCTGAATTGTTAATTTAATTATTTAATTCTAAATTGTCCTTACGGGGAGCCGGGGGAGCCCGCTGGAAGGCACAGAATGCCGTAGGCTGGGCCATCCGTAACCAGGGTCTGCCTGCAGCGCCCAGTCGATCTTCAGTAAGGCTGCCCAAAGTGGCAGTCACACCAGCACGTACGGGAGTGCTACTGACAATGCAGGGCGCAAGGCCGTACATTTCTGCCGAGTTGGTAAGTGAATATGTAATTTATTTGTGTCTCTTCAATAATGGTTGAAGTGAAGCATTTTCTAGTTATTGGCCATTTGCTTCTTTTTTTTCCTAGGCCAGTGCTGGAATGAAGCTGCTAGAAAACAGGGATCTTTTTGTATTTATCCTTTTCTTTATTTTCAGAGACTAGACAAGTACTTGGCACATAGTAGGCACACAGTAAGTATTTGTTGAGTACAGTGTTTCCCCTTTTCTGCAGTTTTGCTTTCCATAGTTTCAGTTACCTTAGGTCAACTGTGGCCTGAAAATATTAAATGGAAAATTCCAGAAATAAACAATTCATAAGTTTTAAATTGCATGGTATTCTGAGTAGCATGATGAAATCTCATGCTGTCCCTTTCTGTCCCATCTGGGACATAAACCATCCACATGTTCAGCATATCCACATTGTATACAATACCCACCTGTCAAGTCATTTAGTAGCTGTCTCTGTTCTCAGATCGACTGGGTATTGCAGTGCTTCTGTTTATTAGTTGTTAATCTCTTACTGTGTCTAATTTATAAATTAAACTTCATCATAGGTATGTATGTATAGGAAAAAGCATAGTATGTAGAGGGTTTGCTACTATCCATCGTTTCAGGCATCCACTGGGGGTCTGGGAACGTATGCCCATGGGTAAGGGGGAAAACTGTAAATAAATGGGACATTTCCTCACATGTCCTTTACCTCTTTTCTATTGAAGTTTGCTTTTTTTTTTGCCTGTTGATATACCTATAAGTACCCATACCCATTCATGTTCAAATGACTAGAAAAATTCTATTTCCACCCCAGAATTCTCTCTTCTTCTGAGCTCCTCAATAGTCAACTATCTATGTGACAGATAAGTAGCAGACAACTCAACTCAAAAAGGCTTCCACAAAAATGGGATTTAGCATCTAATAACCAGGAGTCCTGAGCTGGGGTGACTTCAAAGTTGTCTAAGTCAGTGCCTCAATAGTGTTACCAATGACCTGGGAAAGGATTATCACTTTGTGTCTTTTTTACAAGAGAAGAAACTTTCTCCACTGCTTACTTTAGCAGCACATATACTAAAATTGGAATGATACAGAGAAGATTTGCATGGCCCCTGCACATGGATGAAACACAAATTCGTCAAGTCTTCCACATTTTTTTATAAAATAATAAAAAACAAAAAGCCAAAACTTTCTCCAGAAACACCCTCACTGGACTTATCTCATAGTTCATAGAATTGAGTCACATGCCTTTCCTTAATCCAATGTCTGATAATAGGAATGTAATTATCATGATTTTCTTAGGTTAATTGAGATTTAACTTTTGGGAAGGAGAATGGAGCCGGAATTTAGTTAAGCATAGAGCCAGAAGGAAAGAGCGGAGACTGGAACCCAAATTAATCAAGCTGTATTGGCAAGAGAGAAGGGCAGCTGTTGAGTAGGAAACCTGTAGTCTTCTGCAAGCCCTTTCCGGTTCTGTTACTAAGTTGTTTTTTGTTTTTGTGACAGGTTCTTGCCCTGTTGCAGTGGTGTCATCATAGCAACCTCAAACGGGCCTCAAATGATCCTCCTGCCTTGGCCTCCCAAAGTGCTAGGATTACAGGCATGAGACACTGAGCCCAGCACCATTACTAAATTTTTTTTTACCAGTGTTGAAAAATGTTTATTATGTCACAAAATGCATCGTCCTCTACACACTGTATGTGAAGTTCCTTACATACACTATCAATCATCTTTTTTCTTGGCAAGAACATTATGGACTCCCTCATATGACCCTTCTGCGTTTTTTAAACTTCCGGGCACAGTTAGAGATGTGTCACTGACGAGCCTGCAACCCGCGGGTGAGACGGGAAGCAAGCTGTGCCACGGGTCAGCAGACTGGCCTGGAACCCTTGGGCTGGTCACTGGCTCCTTGTCTCTGGATCACACCATTAATAAAGTTTAAGGACTTTTAATGTTCCTTAAAATGTGTGCTTATACAAATTTAAAAAAAAGAAGAAGAAGAAGAAAGAAAAGTGTGCCTCTTTCTATCTCCAAAGCTACCGCAACTACTGGTTATCTACTGAAGCACAATAACGTGGTTTAGAACCCCAGCCTCCAGAACTATAAGACAATTAAGTTTAAGTTATTTCATCCAGCACATTTGTGGTGCATAGTTTGTAACAACAGCCCTTGGAAATTATTTATTTATTTATTTTATTTAATATTATTTTATTTTAGTAATTAATTAATTTTTTTTTGAGACAGTCTTGCTTTGTTGCCCAGGCTGGAGAGCGTCAGCCTAGCTTACAGCAACCTCAAACTCCTAGGTTCAAGCAATCCTGCTGCCTCAGCCTCCCGAGTAGCTGGGACTACAGGCATGTGCCACCATGCTCGGCTGATTTTTTCTATATATATTAGTTGGCCAATTAATTTCTTTCTATTTATAGTAGAGACGGGGTCTCGCTTTTGCTCAGGCTGGTTTGGAACTCCTGACCTCGAGCAATCCGCCCGCCTCGGCCTCCCAGAGTGCTAGGATTACAGGCATGAGGCCACTGCGCCCGGCCAATATTATTTTATTTTGAGACAGAGTCTTACTCTGTTGCCCAGGCTAGAGTGAGTGCCGTGGCGTCAGCCTAGCTCACAGCAACCTCAAACTCCCGGGCTCAAGCGATCCTCCTGCCTCAGCCTCCAGAGTAGCTGGGACTACAGGCATGCACCACCATGCCTGGCTAATTTTTTCTGTATATTTTTAGTTGGCCAGATAATTTCTTTCTATTTTTAGTAGAGATGGGTTCTTGCTCTTGCTCAGGCTGGTCTCGAACGCCTGACCTCAGGCCATCCTCCTGCCT
Source organism: Microcebus murinus (assembly GCF_040939455.1). Lineage (NCBI taxonomy): Eukaryota > Metazoa > Chordata > Mammalia > Primates > Cheirogaleidae > Microcebus > Microcebus murinus. The sequence continues at coordinate 99,257,027 of NC_134112.1, forward strand.
CGGCCTCCCAGGGTGCTAGCATTACAGGCCTGAGCCACCGCGCCCGGCCTAGCCCTTGGAGATTAATATGATGTTTCTCTCTCACGGCCTGTGAGGTGACTGGGCTCGGCAGAGCAGTCCTTGTTTGGTGTGGCTCCCACAGCTGTGGTCAGTGGCACTGGGGCTGCAGTCATCGGTGGGCTTGACGGGGCTGCGTGTCGGAGAGGGCGCACTCACGCCGCTGGCCTCTGGTGCTGACTGTGGGCGGGGGCTCAGTGGGGCCGCCAGTGGAGCCCCTCACGTGTCGCTCCGTGAGACTTGGGCTTCTCACAATCTGGCGGCTGGCTTCCAGGAGCAGGTATTCAAAAAGGCGGGAAGTGGAAGTTGCCAGGCCAGGGAAAAGCTTTTGCCCACACTGGCACACAGTGTCCTTTCTGCCATATACTGTTAATATTAGTCCCAGCAATGCCAGGGCCCACCCGTGTTCCAGTGGGTGGGGAAAGAAACAGAGAGGTTAACAGTGCAGGAGAACACGTGGGACGGGAGATGCGGCTGAGGATCTGCCCTGGGCCACGTCCAAGCTGCCATCCTCTTCTCTGACTACTGTACTTCCCCTTGCCACTTACTCTTGCCTCCTTTCAATCTCTTCTCTGCACTGGAGTCAGAATATTTGCTAAGTGCAAATGTGACCATTTCCTCTCCACTTTAAACAGCTCAGTGGCTTCCCATTGTATCCAGGATAAAAGTAAAAACTTCAACATGGACTGTGTGTCAACCAGATTCCTGGTGGGAAGCACATGGTGCACACAAACTGAGCAACTTGAGTTGAATTCAATAAATGCACTGTTTAGAAAAGTGCCATCAGGATTTAGGGAAACCGACCTGGGACAGCACAGTTCCCCAGAGCTCACGGTGGTAAGGGCAGTTTCCCTCCCCAGGCCCCGAGGGGCAGACGGTGGGACGGTTGTAGTTCCGGCAAGGGCAACTTCGTGGAGAGAGCTGCTTGGTAGGAGCGTTGGCTCCTGGTAGAGGGATGAGCTGCCCCACGGCAACCTGGCCACCCCCCTGCCCGCCTGCTCCCAGCAGAGCTTCCCCTTGGTTGACTCCAAATGGAAGCAAAGAGCCAGCGAGCAGGTGGATGCAGTCCGCATGTCAGCCGCAGAGCAGCGGAGAGCAGATGTCGCAGGGCGTGTGGACGATGTCCAGTGGAGGCTCAAGACTCCTCATGAGGGGCCGGTCCCTGCTTCTCTCCACGGCTTCCCTTCCAACCATGCATGTTCTTCTGCTACCCCAGTCTTCCTTGGGCCCCTTGGGCCCCCGTGTTCCTTCTGCACCTGCTGTTCCTCTCTCTTGGATCACCCTGTCTTCGTCCACTTAACTGCACTCATGCTTCTGATCTTAACTAAACCACAGCCTTCTCGGGGGACGCTCTGTGTCCCTGGTTAGATCAGCATTCCTGCTATGGCCTCGTCCAGCGCCCAGTAGCTGGCTCTCCCTCCTTTTTCCTCAAAGTTGTGATTTTACATATATTTATGTGATTGTTTTGGTTAATGTCTGTCTTCCTATTACATTATAACAGCCATGAAGTTAGGGACCATGTTTAATTTTGCTCAGAGCTGTATTCCCAGGACCTCGGTGCTAAACAAGCATTTGTTGAATGAATAAGTGAATGAATGAATGAATTTTTCTTTTGTTAGATGTTTTTTTTTTTTTTTTGAGACAGAGTCTCACTTTGTTGCCCAGGCTAGAGTGAGTGCCGTGGCGTCAGCCTAGCTCACAGCAACCTCAAACTCCTGGGCTCGAGTGATCCTTCTGCCTCAGCCTCCCAGGTAGCTGGGACTACAGGCATGCGCCACCATGCCCGGCTAATTTTTTATATATATATCAGTTGGCCAATTAATTTCTTTCTATTTATAGTAGAGACGGGGTCTCGCTCTTGCTCAGGCTGGTTTTGAACTCCTGACCTTGAGCAATCCGCCCGCCTCGGCCTCCCAAGAGCTAGGATTACAGGCGTGAGCCACAGCGCCCGGCCTTAGATGTTTTTGTAAATCAAAGAGATCAGCTCTTTATCCGTCATATGTATTGCAAGTATTTCCGATACTTTATCATTTGTCTTTAAAATATTGCTTGCCATTTGTTAATAGTTATTCATTTATATGTAGTCCCATTATTCAGTTGTTTCCATTATGACTGAGTGTGGTCTTACTAGGAAAAGAGCTTCGCTATACAATATTATAAATTCCCACGCTAATGTTATATTCACTGATTTTATGTTTTCATTTTTTTGCACTTAAATCTTTTCCCTTGCCTCTGATGTGTAAGCTACAGCAATACTACTATGTTACTTTATTTTTTTTTTTCTTTTTTTTTTTTTTTTTTAGAAAATGATCTGTCAAGTCATACTATGTTACTTTAGTGTTAGTATATTGCTATTATAGCAATATTAATAGTTAACATTTATTTAGTGCTTCCTATTGCCAACCACTGTTTTAAGCACTTTATTTAATTTTGACTTAAGCAAGTTTTTTTTTTTTTTTTTTTTTTTTTTTTTTTTTTGAAAATCGGGATATCAGTGAAGACTTAAGCAAGTTTTAACTTATTTAATTTTCACGGCAGCCAATGAGGTATGTATAACTAGTACATCCCTTAGAAAGATCAGGAAGCTAAGGCTCAAAGCAGTAGGTACTTGGTCCAGTCTGGCTTTAAACCCAGCAGTCTCTCCTGGAGCCCGGGCGTTTCTTCCTGACATTCTAATGCCTCTTCTCAGGCATAACTCGTCACTACAGTTGGGACGTCTCAAGACTGAGAGACTCCAAAGACACCCACTCAGAAGGCTGGGCCAGAAGTCTCTAGCTCTCTCTTCAACAAAAGCTCAGCTTAAGTAACGAGCAATGTTTTAATCTATTAACACCGACCGGAGTGTTCAAGACGCCGTTGTAAACTCTGGAACACACAGGTGGGAGATGAGCGCTCAGGCTGCCGGGCTGCCCGGTTGACTAAAAGCCACGGAGCAGGGGAGCGCTCGTCATCCTCTTTCTCCCCCAGGGCCCAGCCGCTGTGACACACTCTTCTCTAGCACTGGTGCATGTGTGTCAGGCCGGGCGCGGTGGCTCACGCCTGTAACCCTAGCACTCTGGGAGGCCGAGGCGGGAGGACTGCTCGAGGTCAGGAGCTCGAAGCCAGCCTGAGCAAGAGCGAGACCCCATCTCTACTGAAAAATAGAAAGAAATTATTTGGCCAACTAAACATATGTATATATAAAAAAATTATCCGGGCATGGTGGTACATGCCTGTAGTCCCAGCTACTCGGGAGACTGAGGCAGGAGGATCGCCTGAACCCAGGAGTTTGAGGTTGCTGTGAGCTAGGCTGACGCCATGGCACTCACTCTAGCCCGGGCAACAGAGTGAGACTCTGTCTCAAAAAAAAAAAAAAAAAGGCTGAGATGTCTGCCTGCCTGTTTCCCAGTGAAAAGGGGTTTTAGTGATATTACCATTCAGTTGCATGGCATTCTATGTACATATTACAAAGCATTTTTATATTTAAACATTATCTCTCACAACAACTCAGTGATCTAGTCAGGAATTCTTACGCCAATTTTATTTTATTTTTTTTTATTTATTTTTTTTTTATTTTAATTTTTTTTTTTTTCGTGGACGAGGTTCTGGGGCCCCAAGAGCAGGGGGCCCCGGAAGTCGCCCCTTACGCCAATTTTAAAATTGAAGAAACCAAGGTTCAGCGGTCACTGTCTAACTTGCCCGAGGCCACCTGGTTAGTAAGTTAATAAATAAATAAGTCAGGAATAAAATGAATATTGTGGATCCCCCCATTACGATCTGTGTTTTAAAAATACTCTCTTTTTGGCTTTCTTTCCAAGTATTTTTTTCTTTTTCTTTTTTAAGACAGAGTCTCGCTCTGTAGCCCGGGCTACAGTGCCGTGGCGTCAGCCTAGCTCACAGCAACCTCCAACTCCTGGGCTCGAGCCATCCTCCTGCCTCAGCCTCCCAGCGTGCTAGGATCACAGGCGTGAGCCACCGCGCCCAGCCCCAATATTTTTTTTCTATTCTCTTTTTGAACACAACAAGAAGGGAAAACTGGATGACAGAGACTAATGGTGAAGCAGAGCCATGTTTCTTCAGCCTTCTGCCTTACCCTCCTGCTGGAAGCTGCCATCATTTCATCACTGAAGGCTATGGAGCAAAGGTCCCTGGGTTGTCATTTGTTGCTGCTGCTATTGTCTAATGTTTATTTGGGTGTTTATAATGGGGTTGGTACAGTTCAAAACATTCACTGACAAATCTTGGCTTCTGTCTTACTGCAGCGTTTACAGCAGCATGGGTGAGCCCAAAGCTAGTCCGACAATTATTTATCGTTGGCTTGTAAAGTGTTCTTTGTAAATACACAACAATTTGGGTCTATCTGAAGTTCAGGGACATCATAATACTTCAAATAGAATAATGAACTCATACGGGGGCGGGGGTCCTGCAGGGAGACTCGCACTGTGGACCGACCCGCATCTGCCTCGGGCTCCGCCAGCAAAGACATCCCTCCCCACCCGTCTGCAGTGCCCTTCCGCTCCTCTGTTTCTCTCACACTAAAATTACTTTCTTTCAAAGTGCCCCTGGGGCTGAGAAAAGGTAATTAAGAATTTTTTCAAGAAGAAGAAATCTCAAACTTCTCTCTGTCTTCCTCTGGGCTACGATTATAATATAAAAATAAGAATTCAACAGAGATAATACCTTAACATTTTTTTTAAAGGATTAGAGCTTTCCTTACTTTCATCAAATATATGTATATACTCTTGTTCTCTGGTTCCTATTCAGCTTTCGGGAAATTGATGGGTAATATTGTCAAAAAGGTTTTCCCAAGTTCTGGGTTATAAACCACCCCTTTGTAATAGGAATAGGGGAGGGGAAAAAGATGTTAGAGCTATTCCATTTTTTTTATGTTGTATCTTGAAAATTGCTTTAATTTTTATGCAGTAAGTGTGTATTGCTTTTGTAATTAAGGTTTTTTAATTAAGAGAGAAAAATATTCCCATTGTTCAATATCTGGAAAAAAATAATCTTAACTTCAAAGTGTTAGCCATTAAATTAATACTATGTTCTTATAGTAGAGAATTTTTTGGAATAAAAATTACTTCCAGCTGATAGTTTACAATCAATCAGATTTTTTTTTTTTTTTAATAATCAGATCTTTTTGTTTTTTTTTTCTGAGACAGAGTCTCACTTTGTTGCTCAGGCTAGAGTGTGTGCCATGGTGTCAGCCTAGCTCACAGCAACCTCAAACTCCTGGGCTCAAGCGATTCTACTGCCTCAGGCTCCCAAGTAGCTGGGACTCTGTCTCAAAAAAAAAAATACTTTAACACTTTCTGGATTCTACAGCTATGATTTACAGAACAATATTTTAAACTATTAATTGAAATATCCTCCATAGTTTTTATACTCCTTGTCCTTCCCCCATTAAGGAAATATCTATAATATTTTTTTGAGACAGAGTCTCACTTTGTTGCCCAGGCTAGAGTGAGTGCCGTGGCGTCAGCCTAGCTCACAGCAACCTCAAACTCCTAGGCTCAAGTGATCCTCCTGCCTCAGCCTCCCAGGTAGCTGGGACTACAGGCATGCGCCACCATGCCTGGCTAATTTTTTGTACATATATTAGTTGGCCAATTAATTTCTTTCTATTTATAGTAGAGACGGGGTCTCGCTCTTGCTCAGGCTGGTTTCGAACTCCTGACCTTGAGCAATCCGCCCGCCTCCCAGAGTGCTTGGATTACAAGCGTGAGACACCTTGCCCGACCTCTATAATTTTTTTGAGATGGGGTCTCACTCTTTGTTGTCTTGGCTGGAATGCAGTGGCTATCCACAGGTATGTTCATAGCTCCTTGCAGTCTCAAACTTGTAGGCTCAAGCGATCCTCCCGCCTCATCCTCTCAAATAGCTGGGACTATAGGTGCATGCCATCATGCCTGGCTCTATATCTATAAATGTATCAATAAATTTGCATTGGCCTAAAAGAGAAAAATCTTAGGATTATCTCAAAAGCTTCAGAAAAAAACTTGTGATAAAGTTAAAAATGCATTCATAATAAAAAATTATTAGAAAAGTAGAAATAGAAAGAAATGTCCTTAATCTAACACTGAAAACCTAGAGCAGATATCTGAGGTGATAGAGAAATTTTAGATGCATTTCTATGAGATAGGAAGCATGGCACAGATCCTTGCTGCCAATTGCCTCCAACATTAGGCGTGCTACTGAAGGCTTCCGGGCAATATATCAAGAGAGGAGCTAGATATGAGATACAAGAATAGGAAGTAACACTCCAGCCTGGGTGACTCTGTCTCAAAAAAAAAAAAAAAAAAAAGAATAGGAAGTAAAATATCAAAATGGTCAGTATTTCAGATGATATAATTATTTCTATTAAAATTCAACAAAATCAACAAGCTATGGGAACTAATAAGAGATCTAGCAATGATGTCAGATTCAAGATCAACTTATAAAAATCATGAGCATTTTTATCAGTCTGGGTCCAACCAGGACACAGAAACCACATAATAACTTAGACAGAGAAAGTTTAATTGAAATAAATTATTAAGCTATGAGAGGAGAGCAACTGTAAAGATGGAAAGGGGCCGGGCGCGGTGGCTCACGCCTGTAATCCTAGCACTCTGGGAGGCCCAGGCGGGAGGATCGTTTGAGCTCAGGAGTTCAAGACCAGCCTGAGCAAGAGTGAGACCCTGTCTCTACCCAAAATAGTAAGAAGTTAATTGGACAACTAAAAATATATAGAAAAAATTAGCCGGGCATGGTGGCACATGCCTGTAGTCCCAGGTACTCGGGAGGCTGAGGCAGGGGGATTGCTTGAGCCCAGGAGTTCGAGGTTGCTGTGAGCTAGGCTGACGCCACGGCACTCACTCTAGCCTGGGCAACAGAGTGAGACTCTTGTCTCAAAAAAAAAAAAAAAAGATGAAAAGGGGGTTTTATTTTATTTTATTTATTTATTTTTTTGAGACAGAGTGTAGCTTCCTTCTTGTCTACAATGAAAGCTGTTTGTGTGGAGCTGCTTCCTGTCTGTGTTCACCCTGTAGCACCGGCCCTGCCTGCAATCCTTCTGAGAAAGGAGCCAAACAACCAGGACAACATTTCCCTTTCCAAAACCAACCCTGACAAGATAGGGGTCTCACTCCTGCTTAGGCTGGTCTCGATCTCCTGGCCTCGAGCAGTCCTCCTGCCTTGTCCTCTCATAGTGCTAGGATTATAGGTGGAGCCACCATGCCCAGCCTGTTCATTTTCTTTTCCAGGAACAGAATCCTAGACGTTTTACTGGGCACGTGGCTATGGAAACTATAGTACTTGGCCCCTTTTACAACTAGTGTGTGCAGCTTCTGGAAATCGTCCTTACAGGAACAAGGCATGCCTTTTTTCCTCCTCTCTCCTAGCCAGGATGCAGGAGCTGAGCAGTGGGCTTGGACCATGGAGGCCAACTTGGTGAGACACAGCAGAGAACTTGACAGAAGGAGTCAGGGCCCCAAACGCCATGAAGCACCATCCAGGGGTGGGGAAGCTGAGGCCCTAAGGCTGCATAGTGGGCAAGGCACGGTGGCTCACGCCTGTAATCCTAGTACTCTGGAAGGCCAAGGCAGGAGAATTGTCCAAGGTTAGGAGTTCAAAATCAGCCTAAGCAAGAGGAAGACTCCGTCTCTACTAAAAATAAAAAGAAATTAATTGGCCAACTAAAAATATATAGAAAAAAATTAGCCGGGCATGGTGGCACATGCCTGTGGTCCCAGCTACTCAGGAGGCTGAGGCAGGAGGATTGCTTGAGCCCAGGAGTTAGAGGTTGCTGTAAACTAGGCTGATGCCATGACACTCTGGCACTCTAGTCCGAGCAACAGAGTGAGACTCTGTCTAAAAAAAAAAAAAAAAGGCTGCATCGTGGCCTTCTAGGTCCTTAAGTGTGACCTTTACTGAATTCAAATATTATAGAACAAATTATTTCATTAAAAGGGGTTCAGCAGAGAAAGATGAAGTTTTCTTCCCTTTTTTGGTGCTTAAGAAAGAATAATCTTGGCCGGGCGCGGTGGCTCACGCCTGTAATCCTAGCACTTTGGGAGGCCGAGGCGGGCGGATTGCTCAAGGTCAGGAGTTCGAAACCAGCCTGAGCGAGACCCCGTCTCTACCAAAAATAGAAAGAAATTAATTGACCAACTAAAAATATATATACAAAAAATTAGCTGGGCATGGTGGCGCATGCCTGTAGTCCCAGCTACTCGGGAGGCTGAGGCAGAAGGATCGCTGAGCCCCAGAGATTGAGGTTGCTGTGAGCCAGTCTAAGGCCACGGCACTCACTCTAGCCTGGGCAACAAAGTGAGACTCTGTCTCAAAAAGAAAGAAAGAAAGAAAGAAAGAAAGAAAGAGAGAGAGAGAGAGAGAGAGAGAGAGAGAGAGAGAGAGAGAGAGAGAGAGAGAGAGAGAAAGAATAATCTTAAAATCAGAAGGCCATAGGTTCCCCACCCCTGCCTGTTACCAACCTTGAGCCACCTACCTGGGATTTTACCTAAGGGAGAAATGAACTTCTATCTGCATAAACCACTGTTTGGGGGCATTTTCATTACTTGCAGCTAAACTAATCTTCATTAATACAAGTAGGTGTCATTATCTAATTCCTAGTGACATTGAGCAAGTTCCTAAGACCTATCAAAGCTTAGATATGAACCAGGTCTGTTATTTTCTAAAACCTTGTTAATTTTTAGTATAAACTACTCTTCTTACCATTAATGTTTAGAAAAATGGCAACTGTATACTATTAAACAATTTGCAAAGGATACTAAATCGAAATATCAATAGCTACTAAGAGCATTAACTGAAGCTCTCAGATAAATATTTAAAGACTTAGGACATTTTTTTTTTTTTTTTTTTTTTGAGACAGAGTCTCACTTTGTTGTCCAGGCTAGAGTGAGTGCCGTGGCGTCAGCCTAGCTCACAGCAACCTCAAACTCCTGGGCTCAAGCAATCCTCCTGCCTCAGCCTCCCGAGTAGCTGGGACTACAGGCATGCGCCACCATGCCCGGCTAATTTTTTATATATATATCAGTTGGCCAATTAATTTCTTTCTATTTATAGTAGAGACGGGGTCTCGCTCTTGCTCAGGCTGGTTTTGAACTCCTGACCTTGAGCAATCCGCCCGCCTCGGCCTCCCAAGAGCTAGGATTACAGGCGTGAGCCACAGCGCCCGCCCGGCCAGACTTAGGACATTTAAAGGGAATATTTACATTGCAATAGGGGCATAAACTGAATTAAAAAAACAAACAAAACTATTTGTAAACAGAGTCTTTATAAAAAGCAAAAACAAACAAACAGAAAATGTAAAATAAAGCACTCCAGGGACCAACATTTTAATTTCAGGAGTGTTCTTGTTCTTTGTGACCTGATATTTTACACACACACACACACACACACACACACACACACACACACACACACTTTTGGTGGCAAGGGTTAGGGAAAAACATTTACTCCCACAGGTTACAGCTCTGGTTTTACAATAGAAATAAAAAATCCTCTAATAGCACTATTAATCTTTGCCACTTCTTTTTTAAACTTTTTATTTGTAAATGTTTCTATTGAGGTAAAATTTACATATATAATTTACCATCTTTACAATTTTTAAGTTACAGTTCAGTGACAATATATGCATTTAATTTGATTTGCCACACTTTTTTTTTTTTTTTTTTTTGAGACAGGCTCTTACTCTGTCATTCAGGCTAGAGTGCAGTGGCATTATCACAGCTCACTACAACCTCGAACTCCTGGGCTCAAGGGATCCTCCTGCCTCAGCCTCCTGAGTAGCTAGGACTAGACGTGTGCACCATTACACTTGGCTAATTTTTTTTTCAATTTTATGTAGAGATGGAGTCTCATTATATTGCCTGAGCTGGTCTCAAACTTCTGGCCTTAAGTAGTCTGCCTGCCTTGGCCTCCCAAAGTGCTAGGATTACAGGTGTGACCTATCCCTGGAATTTCTACATATTAATAGATAGATATTCCATCATATCCAATGCTAGGTTAGGTGCAGTGGCTCACTGCCTATAATCCCAGCACTTTGGGAGGCTGAGGCAGGAGGATTGCTTGAGCCCAGGAGTTAGAGGCTGCAGCGAGCTATGATGATGCCGCCGCACTGTAGCCTGGGTGACAGAGTAAAACCCTTTCTCAAAAAATAAAATAAAATAAAATAAAATAAAAATTTCAATTACTTTAGAGCTATTTCATATATAACCATAATAATAAAATATTAGGACATCCCAGTTGGTTAATCTCTAGGATATTTAACCTCAGTTGTCCAGAGCTTTGCCTTCCTCTGAGACACAGGAAAAGGGGTTTAGTAGTTGAGGGGCCAATACGATATCCTGCCAAGTGTGAGAGGTTTTAAATCTACAAATTTATTTGTTATTAAACATTAGGAGAAACTATCTTAGAGGAGGCATATCACCCTTGTCTTCCTGAAACCTTCCCCGGCACACACACAACCCACTCTCATTTTGTTTTTTGTTCTTTTTGTTCATGTCATTTTCTCTGTTTGCAATTGCTTTCTTCCCTGCTAATCACCTAACTGTGCTAATTCCTGAGTCTCAACCTTCTACTCCAAGAAGCCTTCCCAGATTGCTTTTGTCTAAACCAGTATTTCTCAAAGTGTGATATAGCAGTATCACGTTGGACTGGAAAATTGTCAGCACCCCTGAACAACCACCAGACCTACTGAGCTGGAAACTCGGGTGGGCCAGCCCCAGCCTGCCATGCTACTGGGTTTCCAGGTGGGTCTGATGTGACTCAGGGTCACTGCTTTTTTTTTTTTTTTTTTTTTTTGAGACAGAGTCTCGCTTTGTTGCCCAGGCTAGAGTGAGTGCCGTGGCGTCAGCCTCGCTCACAGCAACCTCAATCTCCTGGGCTCAAGCGATCCTCCTGCCTCAGCCTCTCAAGTACTGGGACTACAGGCATGCGCCACCATGCCCAGCTAATTTTTTTCTATATATATATCAGTTGGTCAATTAATTTCTTTTTATTTATAGTAGAGATGGGGTCTCACTCTTGCTCAGGCTGGTTTTGAACTCCTGACCTCGAGCAATCTGCCCACTTCAGCCTCCCAGAGTGCTAGGATTACAGGCGTGAGCCATCATGCCCGGCCCACCATGCAGCCTTAGGGCCACCTCGCCTGGCCAGGGTCACTGCTTTAATTTAGGGCCATATGGATTGCTCCCTGCTCCAGGCTCCCAGACCACTTTGGTTCCTTGTACACTACCCGGCACTGAATTCCCTTTTAAAGAAATTATATGACAGACTTCTCTAGATCCTGGTAGATCATCTACTCCTCCAGGTAGATACTCAATAAAGATTTAGTGCTTGGCTGTTTGAAAGAAAGTGGTGATTTAACCTTTCAGAATCACATGCTAAAAGCCGTCTGCATGATCAGTGTCATCTTCCGTTGCTGTGGATGTTTATATTAGCATGAGATGTTCTATTAGGACCCACAGGACCCTCAACAGACATGGCCCTTAACCTTACACGCCAAGACGTGCAAAGGCCTGTCAGGCATGTGACTCCACATGGAACTTATGTGTTGTAATAATAATTGTAACAACTAACTAATACCGAGCACCTACTATGTGTCAAGTACTGTTATCAGCAGGACTGACTGCATCATTTGTAGGGCCCAGTGCACAATGAAAACATGGAACCCCTTGTTCAAAAAGCAGAGAAGAGGCCGGGCACGGTGGCTCACGCCTGTAATCCTAGCACTCTGGGAGGCTGAGGCGGGAGGATTGCTCAAGGTCCGAGTTCGAAACCAGCCTGAGCAAGAGCAAGACCCCATCTCTACTATAAATAGAAATGACTGTCTCAAAAAAAAAAAAAAAAAAGCAGAGAAGAGGGCTGTTAAAAGTACTAAATACACAGTATTCTCCTTTCCTCTCGGGTCTGTCTCTGGAATTGTCCTGATGTCTTTTACTTTCTATTTAAGGTCATGCTCTTTGGGCACCAAGGCTGCTCCTAAAGGAGTACAGACCCTCCCAATGCCAGGGGTCCCTGTCCTGCGATTCGGTGTTCACACCTATGCTCACCAGCTGAGCCCAATGCACCACACCCTGGCTGGGGGCCAGGAGCTGCCACCCAATCCATGGCAGACAGGTCACCCCCCAAGGCTCACAGCCTCGGCACTGGGACACACTAGGTACCTGCAGCGAGGGTGGGCGAGATGCTGGCCCCCACAGCAGGGACCCTGGAGCGTGCCCACCAGAAACACTGGGGACACAACCCTCCTCCGCCCACACCCAGGTCGCACCTGGAGCAAACAGTGGCCTGCCGTGGTCACTGGGTGGGAGTGGGGAGGAGCCTGGGGGTGCAGGGGGCCGGGGAGTGGGCAGCCAGGGACCTGCCCTGGGGAGGCAGGACCACACTCCATGCCCCTGGGACATGCTCCGTGGTCCCATGGGACTTCACTTACAAAACAGAAATTCAAAGATGAAATTATCAAGAATTTGAAGATGATGAACACAGAGCATTCAATCCCAAGTGTGGGACCCTTTCATGCACAGGGACACTGTGTCACTGCCCCTGAAGCCACCCTGGTTGCCAGCCTTTTGTAGGCTTTGCTTATTTAATCTTCACAGCAAGCCCGCAAGGGTAGGCATTGATTCCATTTGACAGATAAAGAAGTGGGGGCATACCGGTGTAAGCAGCCGGCCTAAGCCTGCTCAGCCAGTTGAGTGGGTAGAGGGGTTGCAGCCCAGCAGTTACCCTTCTTAACATTGCTCCGTGTGGCTACTCTTTTTTTTTTTTTTTTTTTTGAGACAGAGTCTCACTTTATTGCCCAGGCTAGAGTGAGTGCCGTGGCGTCAGCCTAGCTCACAGCAACCTCAAACTCCTGGGCTCAAGCAATCCTACTGCCTCAGCCTCCCGAGTGGCTGGGACTACAGGCATGCGCCACCATGCCTGGCTAATTTTTTCTATACATATTAGTTTGCCAATTAATTTCTTTCTATTTATGGTAGAGATGGGGTCTCACTCTTGCTCAGGCTGGTTTCAAACTCCTGACCTCGAGCAATCCGCCCGCCTCGGCCTCCCAGAGTGCTAGGATTACAGGCGTGAGCCAACACGCCCGGCCCGCGTGGCTACTCTTGAAAGAAAATGTGCAGAGCAGATAGGAATTCAGAAGGGACAGCCATAGTTATGGCTCATGCAAGTCCAGCTGGCAGTGAGACTCTGTCCCTTGCTGTGGTTTGTTTTTTTTTTTTTTTGGTTTTTTTTTTTGAGACAGAGTCTCACTCTGTTGCCCAGGCTAGAGTGAGTGCCGTGGTGTTAGCCTAGCTCACAGCAACCTCAAACTCCTGGGCTCAAGCAATCCTCCTGCCTCAGCCTCCCTAGTAGGTGGGACTACAGGCATGCGCTACCATGCCCAGCTAATTTTTTCTCTATATATTAGTTAGCCAATTAATTTATTTCTATTTTTTTTTTTTTTTTTTTTTTTGAGACAGAGTCTCACTTTGTTGCCCGGGCTAGAGTGAGTGCCGTGGCGTCAGCCTAGCTCACAGCAACCTCAAACTCCTGGGCTCGAGTGATCCTTCTGCCTCAGCCTCCCGGGTAGCTGGGACTACAGGCATGCGCCACCATGCCCGGCTAATTTTTTTTATATATATATCAGTTGGCCAATTAATTTCTTTCTATTTATAGTAGAGACGGGGTCTCGCTCAGGCTGGTTTTGAACTCCTGACCTTGAGCAATCCGCCCGCCTCGGCCTCCCAAGAGCTAGGATTACAGGCATGAGCCACAGCGCCCGGCCTAATTTATTTCTATTTTTATAGTAGAGACGGGGGTCTCGCTCTTGCTCAGGGTGGCTTCGAACTCCTGACCTCGAGCAATTCGCCTGCCTCAGCCTCCCAGAGTGCTAGGATTACAGGCGTGAGCCACCATGCCCAGCATCCTTGCTGTGGTTTTTTTCTCTCTCCCCCAACTTCCACTATTTTGTTGATCCTCTCCCAAACCAGAAGTGGGAACATTAAAACGATGGCAGGTATCAATTCAGGAGATGTCCCCAGGAGACACGCCTGTGGGGTGAGCTGAAACTGGTAGAGCTGGTTAGAAGCTGGCCCTGGCCCAGCTGTACAGTTAGCTCAGGGGCCACACTTAGTCCCTGCTGGAGGTTTTATGGCCTGGCACCACCTGAAGGTCCTGGTCTGTTGTGTGATGGAAGGACTGCATGAGGAGGTGCTGGGTGTCAGCCAGGACTTGGAGTAATCTTCTAGAACAGGTGTCCTCAAACTATGGCCCGAGGGCCACATGCGGGTGTTTTTGCCTGTTTGTTTTTTTACTTCAAAATAAGATATGTGCAATGTGCATAGGAATTTGTTCATAGTTTTTTTAAAACTATAGTCCAGCCCTCCAATGGTCTGAGGGACAGTGGACTGGCCCCTGTTTAAAAAGTTTGAGGACCCCTGCTCTAGAACTTTATAACAGTTCCTTTTAGTACCCACACTTCCTACTTTCTTCTAGTTTATTTCACTGAAAGTGGTTAGGATCTTTGACAATCGAGGCTCAGAAGAATTACAGTCCCCTTATCCATCCAGGATTTCCCTGGTCTCCAAAAGTATGGAGATGTAATTAGAAAGTAGCCTCAACAATGTAGACAACCCAGGGGTGCGCTCGCTCACTCATGGTTGTTTAGAAAACAGCTCTCTGGAATACACTTTTTTTTCTTTCTTTCTTCCCTTCCTCTCTTTCTTTTCTTCAGGGTCTTTCTTTGTCACTTGGGCTAGAGTGCAGTGGTGTCATCATAGCTCACTGCAACTTCAAACTCCTGGGCTCAAAAGCAACCTTCCGGCCTCAGCCTCCCGAGTGGCTGGGACTACAGGCATGCGCCACCACACCGGGCTAATTTTTTCTATTTTTGGTAGAGACAGGGTCTCGCCCTTGCTCAGGCTGGTCTCAAACTCCTGAGCTCAAGCAATCTTCCCACCGCGGCCTCCCAGTATGCTAGGATTACAGGCGTGAGCCACCACGCTCAGGCATTTTTTCCCAAAGGCCCTGATTTGTAGCATTTGATGATTTCTGTGGTATCAATATGCCACCAAGACCAATTTCAGGATATTGGTGCGATATCCTCCTTGCTTGCAAATGACCTGAAATTTTGACAATCAGCTCTAGTGGGCTGGTAAGATCCAATCCACCTCTAGTTCCACACACAACTGGACACAGCCCTTCTATCAAGGATGCCAAAGTGCTTCAGGTGAATATCCTAACTGTCATAATGATTCCAGGACAAGCTAGCATAAGGGAAAAGAGCTACAATATAGTATTATAATATCTATTTTGCAGTTAAGCAAACTAAGATTCCGACACATAAATTTTGCTGTATGTCCCCAGCAAAGACCTAGGCCTTAGGGAAGAAGGGCGCTGACCAGCACCAGGCTGAGATCATGAGTTGGGCTTGGAGATGGCTGAGGTTTGAGACCCTACCGGCCACAGTCTTTAGGAAGGAAAGACCTTGAGAACAAAAGGCAGTCGTCACTGGGCTCCTAACTGGTGTGATTTGAAAGATGCTGAGAAATCTCCAGAGCAGCAATAGATCCTCTAGGACCCTCTGAGCATACTAAGGGGAGGTAACTATGTGAATTAATGACTCAATTTAGTCATAGAAAAAGTATTGACCCATAACAAAAGAGCCTATTTGCCCCTCCTTTGCATTAAAATCCCATTTGACCATTGATTGTATTTCTCTCGACTTTTCTTCCTGTTACCACTCCTCCAATATCATTACCACTATCATTATTGTTACTGGTATTTATTGTGTATATTCTCAGAGTGTGGAGTTTCTTTCAACAGACTTGGCCTCACTAACTCTTGGAAGGAGTTCCCACCAGGACAGCATCTCTACCAATATCTCTTTATATAGTCTGAAATAGGGTGGAAAGGACGCATTTGATTGAATCTGATCTACAGGCCTTTGGATAGATTTTTCACGGGCATATGTCTCTCTGTGGGGAATAACCTCATGGCAGCCTCCATGCCTTTGGCCGGTGTGGAGGACAGGGCAAAGTTCTCATAAAATTTCAGATAGCAAGGAGAGCACTGATGCTAGAAATGAAAAGACAGAAAAAGTCTGAAAATGTAAAAAGAAAAGGTACATAAATAAAAACTTTGTTAATAACATTCATTTATTCTAATGTGTACAACATTCTTGTTGGTTCTTAAAAATAGAATGATGAAGGATGATTTGGTGGGAGTAATTGTTTGGGAAAAAAATCAATTTCACATCACTTTGCTTTCAATTTCTGCTGCCAAGAAAGCTCATGCTGTATCTTCTAATTCAAACATAAGTGTCTCCAGAAACCTTTGGATCACATATTACAAAGCCCCATCTGTTTTACTCTCTCAAAATTAGCATTTTAGCTTAATTCACTTATAAATTTTCTGACATTAGCTTGATTCTCCTCCCCTTCCCTTTTGCTATCTAAAGTCACAACTGGCATCTTTTAGATTTGATGCAACTTAAAAAATAGTTTTTAGCTATTTTAAATGCTTTTTAGTAGTAAGCAGGGCATAAACAAATGAAATTTAAAACACAATGATGTAAACATATATCCACAATAATGTTTATGGCAGCACTGTTTGCAAAAGCAAAAACTGGAAACAAATGTCTATGAATTGAGGGGCAGTTAAAGCAATAATTGCTAAATCACTAATAATTACTAGAAAGAATGGTATATGTGTATGTATGTGTGGGTATGTATATAAAAATATGTCTCTCCTGATATGGAAGGCTGTGTATGATATATGAAGTGGTAAAAAGCAAGTTGAAAAAACAATAGATAATTTATCTATAGAAAAAAACTAAGCACTTTAAAGGCAGATTAAATGCACACTCCTGGGCTCCACTGAAACAGGATCAGCCGGAGGGTGCAGAGAATTGGCATCGTCAGTGGCTTCTAGCTGTACTCAGAATCCTCAAGTTCGCCTATCACTCTGCTCAGTGTTTTCTTCAGGCCTCCCCCGCTCCTTGCGTTCTCCCTTAGCAGCTTCTTCTTTCTTCTGTTAATATCGCCCTAGAGTAGGCGCACGGGTCGCTGCATCACTTCCTTCCCCGCTCTGTCCATGGCTTCTGTGCCACTTGCTCAGTGCTGGCAGCCAGTAGGAAGTTCTCCCTCCATGGAACTTTCTATTCTGTCTACCTTAATTCCTCTCCTTCTTCACCACTCGAAGGACTTAAACTGGCTATACTGTGACCTTCACACTTTATTAAATTTACATCGCCAGTAACTTTTTACCCATGGCCTTTCTCTTGATCTGTGTTATACTCTGCTTGAGGACCATGAGAGTGGCTTAAATTTCTCTGTACCCCCTGTTCGATATTGTGCAAGCATTTAATGATGTTTCATTTATTCGGTAAAAACGTATAGAGCCCATATATGTGCCAGGCACAGTCATTAGACTGTGGTGATACAAAGACACATACATTGTCCTTGTTTTGGTAGGACACACAATCCGATTGATTAAATGCTTTCAACAGTGAATGAGGCCAAAGCGCGGTGGCTCACACCTGTAATCCTAGCATTCTGGGAGGCCGAGGCGGGCCGATCGCTCAAGGTCAGGAGTTTGAAAACAGCCTGAGCAAGAGTGAGACCCCGTCTCTACTAAAAATAGAAAGAAATTAATTTTCCAACTAAAAAATATATGTGGAAAAAATTAGCTGGGCATGGTGGCGAGTGCCTGTAGTCCCAGCTACTCAGGAGGCTGAGGCAGGAGGATCGCTGGAGCCCAGGAGTCTGAGGTTGCTGTGAGCTAAGCTGACGCCACGGCATTCTAGCCCAGGGAACAGAGTGAGATTCTGTCTCAAAAAAAAAAGAGTGAATGTGACATGGGCAGATGACAGAGCTCTCTGGCTGCAATTGGGATGAGACTGTGGGAGGTGCCCTCAGGGTGCTGCCTGGTCTGGCTCCTGCTCAGCCCCAGCCTCCCCGCTCGGGC
Organism: Microcebus murinus; assembly: GCF_040939455.1. NCBI lineage: Eukaryota > Metazoa > Chordata > Mammalia > Primates > Cheirogaleidae > Microcebus > Microcebus murinus. The sequence continues at coordinate 99,275,015 of NC_134112.1, forward strand.
CAGCTCCCTCCACCTGGGCCCTTTGCCTGGGCTGGTCCCTCCACTGCGAAGGTTCTCCCCGACTCTCTGAAGGAGGCTGCTTTAGGTCTGACCTGCCAAGCTTCCCAGAGTGCTGTGGGCCACACTCTCTCCACTGACATCTCCTTTCATTCTCTGCCTTGGCCCCGGATTCTTTCCTTGCTTGTGCTAATGACAGTTTGCGATCATTTTATTTATCTGACTTGTTTTTGTTTGTTTCTCACCTCCCTCATATATGCTCCATGAGGGAAAGAACCGCGACTGCCTTGTGTCCCCTTAGCCTGGCACGGTGCATGGCCTAGTGTGCACGCTGAAGGCACTCCAGTGACAGCACGGTGAGACCCCGTGTATAAAAAAAAAAAGATTTATCTTATTAGAAATTAAAAGAGAAATTTTTTATTTAATTGGGTTATATATTAAGATAACTTTTTATGAAAAATAACTATGTTTTTCCAAAAGAAAAATAATTTAGTGAGACAAGTGACACTGTTGTACATCTGCACATCTCTTTGATGTCTGGCTTATTAGACAGTTGGAGTCTTATATCTGCTTCTGCACTTAATCTGTTGCTCTATCACATGCCATGTAGCTTCTAGAAAGCTCTGCTGTACACTCATGATGAGAAAATGAGAATAAAGAGGCAAATAATGTCTCAGTATTCACATGAAAATACTTTTGACCTTTTGGACTCCCTGAAAGGACCTTGGGATCCCCTTCCCTGCTCCAAGGAACCCAGGCCACACTTTGAGAACTGCTGGATGAAAGAGAGATTTAACAGGCAAGATTGACATGGCTTTGTCATTATTGCTAATATTTATTACTATATGTTTATTATATGCCAGACATGTTTTGTTTTTTTTTGTTTTTTTTGTTTTTTTTTTTTTGAGACAGAGTCTCGGTTTGTTGTCCAGGCTAGAGTGAGTGCCGTGGCGTCAGCCTAGCTCACAGCAACCTCAAACTCCTGGGCTCGAGCGATCCTTCTGCCTCAGCCTCCCGAGTAGCTGGGACTACAGGCATGCGCCACCATGCCCGGCTAATTTTTTATATATATATCAGTTGGCCAATTAATTTCTTTCTATTTATAGTAGAGACGGGGTCTCGCTCTTGCTCTGGCTGGTTTTGAACTCCTGACCTTGAGCAATCCGCCCGCCTCGGCCTCCCAAGAGCTAGGATTACAGGCGTGAGCCACCGCGCCCGGCCTCAGACATGTTTTTAATCTTCAAAATTCTATACAGTAGGCACCATGAGTATCCTGTTTTGCACATGAGAAACTGTGAATAGATGTTAACAAATAAAAATTTTGCATATGTATAGATATGTGTCTGTATATACTTTTTCACAATGAAATTGGATGTTTTTATTTTTGAAAAGGTGACCCAAATGGCTAATCGACAAATTTATAGTTTTTGAGTAGTGAGGCTGAGCCGAGTCCCAAATCACGAACCATATATATATATATATATATATACACACACACACATATATATGTGTGTGTGTATGTGTGTATTTTTTAATATGAATGGGGGCAATGAGAAGGAGGGTTCAATTTCCATTTTTTTTTTTGAGACAGAGTCTCACTCTGTTGCTCTGGGTAGAGTACAGTGGTGTCAGCCTAGCTCACAGCAACCTCAAACTCCTGGGCTCAAGAGATCCTCCTGCCTCAGCCTCCCAAGTAGCTGGGACTATAGGCATGCGCCACCATGCCTGGCTAATTTTTTCTATTATTTTTATTTTGGCATATTATGAGGGTAAAATTTTTTCTATTTTTAATAGAGACAGGGTCTTGCTCTTGCTCAGGCTGGTCTCGAACCCCTGACCTCAAGCTGTCCTCCCACCTCAGCCTCCCAGAGAGCTAGGATTACAGGCGTGAGCCCAGCCAAGCCTCTAATATAAAAGTACCCTCTACTACCTTCTATAACTCAATTACTTTTGAAATCTAACTTTGATTTAAATGTATTTTTGAGCCATTTCCTTTTTAAGAGCTCATTTGGAGATCTTAAAAAATTAATTAAATCTTTTGTCTTTGAAGTTTAATTCTTCCACTTCTGGCATATTATCTATGGCTTATAAGAAAAATTGCCAATCACTTGGGTAATTTGCACCTAAAATAAAGGTGCGGAAAGTTGAAATTAGAAGCAGCCAGAATAATAGTTCCTTGGTTTCTCTTGCCAACGCTTTGGACCACAATTCACAGAACCTTCCTCTGTTTTCACATCTTCTTTGTTTTGGCACTTCTAAGAGAAAGTGGTAATTACGCCGAGTCTTACTGAAGGCCCTGCTTTCTCAAGCTGCCTGGTAACCACCACATTCTCTCTACCTTGAATGTGGATATTTACGGATGTTTATGGACTTTAAAAAGTTTATAATAACAAGTATCTATAGAGCAGTCTGGGATTGAATTTTTTTTTTGGGGTGGGGGGGCAGAGTCTGGCTTTGTTGCCCAGGCTAGAGTGAGTGCTGTGGCATCAGCCTAGCTCACAGCAACCTCCAACAAACTCCTAGGCTCAAGTGATCCTCCTGCCTCAGCCTCCCGAGTAGCTGGGACTACAGGCATGGGCCACCATGCCCGGCTAATTTTTTCTATATATATTAGTTGGCCAATTAATTTCTTTCTATTTATAGTAGAGACGGGGTCTCGCTCTTGCTTAGGCTGGTTTCGAACTCCTGACCTCGAGCAATCTGCCCACCTCGGCCTCCCAGAGAGCTAGGATTACAGGCGTGAGCCACTGCGCCCAGCCTTGGGATTGAATTTTGAGGGAAAGGCCACCCCTGGTGTCGACTGTTGTCCTGATGATATTTATCAGTGGTACATTGGTCTTAAAGGGCAGGCATGCTCCTGTCTACAACACCTTACGAGAAAAAAGATAAAGTCCATTAGGGTAGCCATCATGTGAACATCCATTGATGAAATCTTTGCCTTGATTGTGTATGATTATGATGGCTCTGGCCTCTTCTCTGCCCCACAGTTCAATGTGTTAAACAGATAAATGTTCTGACTATCAGTGTACTCCTGAGGGCCCTCATCTCAGCTGGGACAAAATGTTTTCAAAAGTGGGTAAAGGGGGGCCGGGCTCGGTGGCTCACGCCTGTAATCCTAGCACTCTGGGAGGCCGAGGCGGGTGGATTGCTCAAGGTCAGGAGTTCAAAACCAGCCTGAGCAAGAGCGAGACCCCGTCTCTACTATAAAATAGAAAGAAATTAATTGGCCAACTAATATATATAGAAAAAAATTAGCCGGGCATGGTGGCACATGCCTGTAGTCCCAGCTACTCGGGAGGCTGAGGCAGGAGGATTGCTTGAGCCCAGGAGTTTGAGGTTGCTGTGAGCTAGGCTGACGCCACGGCACTCACTCTAGCCTGGGCAACAAAGTAAGACTCTGTCTCAGAAAAAAAAAAAAAAAAAAAAGTGGGTAAAGGAATTCATGTTGCCTTTGACAAACCTACCTAAACCCTCATCTAAATAAGGAAACTTCATTTGGTTTCCAGAACTCTGCTCCTGGCAGGCAGAGATGAGCACAGTCACTTCTGTGATCTCAGAACCTGCCTGAAACATAGGGAGCGCTCAGCAAAGTGGCTGTATGAACGGCTTTGATGCCCAGCACTTGCATGCCACTGTTTTCATTCACAGAAACGTGTGCCTTGCCGGAGGGCTTTCATCTGGGTAGGTATTTACAGTGAGGGAGGAGCCTGCCATGCCTGTTAAGTCAAGAAATCTATATGCCTGTGTGCTGAGCCCTGAGTGACGTGGGAACGAGTATATGGACGAGTGAGCATCTCCAGCTGTCTTGCGTGTTCAGCTGAAGCTCTGTTAGTTTTTTTTTTTTTTTTTTTTTGAGACAGAGTCTCAATCTATTGCCCTGGCTAGAGTAAGTGCTGTGGCATCAGCCTAGCTCACAGCATCCTCAAATTCCTGGGCTCAAGCGATCCTGCTGCCTCAGCCTCCTGAGTAGCTGGGACTACAGGCACGCGCCACCATGCCTGGCGAATTTTTTCTATATATATTTTTAATTGACCAATTAATTTCTTTCTATTTTTAGTAGAGATGGGATCTCAATCTTGCTCAGGCTGTTTTTGAACTCCTGACCTTGAGCGATCCACCCGCCTCGGCCTCCCAGAGTGCTGGGATTACAGGCGTGAGCCACTGCGCCCGGCCTCTGTTAGTGTTTGTAGCATGAGATGTCTGGCAGCCCACTCTCATCTTGCCTTCCAAGGAGGGCCAGATAGTGTGGTAGGAAAAGCGTGAGACATGGACTCTGGGAATCTGGTTTAACACCTTTACTGTGTGTAGTTACCTACCCCAAATTTATTAACAAAGATTCTCTCCTTGACCAAACTTTAGTCAGGCTCCTTTGAGCCCTCTTCTCAATTAGGCTTTCAACCTTGGCCTGTGAGCAATGCAAAATCTCAGCAAAAATAATTTTGTCTACCTCTTATACTAAGAGACTTGAAAAGAAACTAGCTTGGTTTCTAACAACTCAAAGTAATGTCCCTAGCATGGCCCAGACTTTGGAGTTCCTGCCTGGGAAAGCTCAAGGCTGCCAGAAAAATTTATTGTTTGAGATTTGCCTGACCCAACACCTGCCTTGCCTAACAGTTCTCAGGAAAGAACTCCCACCTGTTTTTTTGTGATTTTCCACTGCCCGATTCTGCTTGTTCCTCCCCACTCCTCTCTCATTCTTTCCCTAAAAACACCTAGTCGTCTCTGCACAGTTTGGGGTCGAGCTCAGTTTACACCCAATGTCTCTCTCCCTTACTGCAGTAGTCTGAATAAAATCTGTCTTGTGTCTTTAACAAATGGTGGGCTCTGTTCCTCTTTGACACTACAGTAAGTACTTATTAACTCACCCAGTTTCAGTGGGCCTTAGCTGGGTAGTTCTGGCCCAAGGTCTGTCAAACTGTAGACTGGGACTGCAGTCACCTGAAGGCGTGGCCAGGGCTGGAGCGTCCACCCCAGAGGCAGCCCACTCGTGTGGCTGATGACTTGGTGCTGGCTCGTGGCAGGAGGCCTCAGTTCTCACCACATGAACCTCACCACAGGGCCACTGAATGTCCTTGTGATGGTGGCAGCTGGTTCTCCCAGAGTGAAGAGAGAGCAAGGTGAGGGCAGCAAAGTCTTTTGTGACCCAGCCCTGGAAGCCTGACACTGTCCTTTCTTCAGTATCCTGTTGATTTCACAAGCCACCCCCACCCCCTGTGGGAGGGGACTCCAAGGCAGGAACCATTGGGGGCTATTTTGGAGGCTGGCTGCTGTGACTCTGCTAGTGACCTGTGTCATGACCTTGGGCAGGTCACCCCAGCTCTCTGGGCTGGAGCAGTAAGGGTGGGCTAGGCTTGGCCTAGGAGGTCCCTCCTGCTTCCTGGGCCTGACTTCACCTCCTACGAAGTGAGAGCGCGATTCGATGAGCGAAAGAGTTAATGTGCCTACAGAAGCATTTCTCACAGAGAGTAACTCATCTGCCAGGGGCTGGCCCAATTCCTGGAACTGGGCTGCTTGTTTGGCGGGGGAGGGGTCGCAGCAGCTGTCTGGGTTTCCCACCATTTCTCCTCTCACTTCCGAGGTCGGGGAGATGGGAGGGGACATGAACAGGTGGCTCCAGACTAGGCTGGCTTGGATCAGCCCTGATACAAAGACACTAAGGATTTGGAAATGAAAATGCAAGTGGGGGAAATTGGCAGGCTGCCCTTGGAAGGAGCCGGTCCTAGTTTTGCTCCTTTTAGGAGTTTTGCACCTGATTAATGATTCTGTTCAAGATGGATTAAGCGGCTGGAGCCTTTCTCCATTTAGCAGTGCCAGCTCTTCCCTCCTCTCAGTACTTCTTTTCGCTAGTCCCAGTCTTGCCCACCCCCAGGGAGGTTCCTGGGGCAAACCACTGGTCTAGGATGCAATGGGTTTTCTCCTGGGTGGGCACAGAGGCTGGACAGCAGCCCCCAGACTCCTCCCTGGGGGCAGGGACTGAGGAGAGAGCAGGGCCACAACTGCAAGTGAGGGGAGCTCAAGTTCGAAAGCCTCCCGGGCTCCTGAATCGGAGCTTCTCTTGCCTGCTCACTTGCAGGAGGCAGTTCCTGGCTCTATTCTACCTTCCGCAGAGATGACTAGGAAGAAGAAGGGAGCAGGTAACCAAACCAAGAAGTTGAGAGGGAATTGCTGTTATTCAAGATAAAAAAAAAAAAAATCTGGAATATCCAACATCCTCTGCAGAGGTTAACTTTCCCCCCTTCTTCCGTCCTCTTCTTCCCTTCCTCAAGCAGTCTTTTTTTCTTTTTCTTTTCTTTTGACTAAAGGGGATACGGAGGGAGTGAAGGAGGGACCGAGGGACTGACTGACACCCCTTAAGCAGTCTTACACAGTGAATGGCAAAGCCTGGAAATCATGGTCTCAGAATTTGGACCGTCACTGCAGTGGATCCTGCCTCTTTTCTATTCTTCCCCTTCCTGCGAGAACATGCTTTTCACACTCGTTGATTAGTCATTTGAAAAACTGCTCCTCCTGTGTGACAGCTGTCAAAGTGAGCATTTGATTGGGCCTCAGTTGTCCTGGGGTGACAGAGAACAACACGGAGATGAGGGAGCTGTCTCCCCCTTCTGTGCACTCCAGTCCCGCCCCGACCCTTTTTAACTCCACTTTGCTCTTGGCTCTGCCTGCCCCTGTCCCCGGCCGGGGCCCCCTAGTCTCCCCTGCCACGTTCCAAGTTGTTCTTTATTCAGCTGGGACCCAGGGATCTCCCTCCAGAGAAAGCAGATCGTTGCTGGCTCCTCCGAGTCCCGGGGTGCCAAGTCCTGCGAGGCCGCGAGAGGCGTCCCGGCACAATGGCCCTTTATACCTCTCTGTGTGCTCTTTCCTGGCCCCAGCTGCCCCCATGCCCTGGTTTTCCTTAGTCTTTTCTTCAGTATTTTTTTTCCAGTTGACTTAGTTATTACAGTACATGGACCTGGGGGGAGAGGCTCTGGAGGCCGGGCCTGGTGCATGGATTCTGAGAGCAAGTGTGACTCCCTGGCCCCACCACGACGTCACCAAGAGGTGATGGGTCACATTCCTGCAGAGAGGGCCCTGCGCTCACTCTGCTTTCATGGCAGGGGACAGATGCAGGGCCTGTCTCCTGATAGCTGGCTTCCCTGCCAGGGTGCTGGCCCCTGCCAGCCTTGGACGGTTCCATGAACAGCAAGCACTGAGCAACTGAGTGGTGGGGGCGAGGCCATCATTCTCAACTCCAGCGTAGGCATGAAGTACAATAAATAAGATTGGCACATACAAAAGAGAAAACTGCTGCAATTAAAGGAAAGGGGCCGATGTTGGAGTGGATGAAAGTAGAGCTGCCAAGATCAGGGACTGGGGGAGGAGGTTTTCATCCGTGGGTAGGATCATGGTGCTGCCACGTGTCACTGTCCTGCCCCGGCCAGCGAGAGCCTCGCCTGCAAGGCAAGACAGATAGCCAGCCGGCTATCCCCTCACAGATTTGACTTCCTCCTTCGTTCTTGTTCACGAGGGGTTACTAGAACTTTCAAGAGCTACATAACGTAATGTTGACATGAAACATCTGCTTTCAATTTTTAAAAAATTTTAAACTAAACCCTTTAAATGTATAATCAGATGACTGGACTTTCATTTTTAAGGTTCCGGATTGCACGGGGACAACACAGAAGTCAGTATGGACACTGAAGGTTGGCCAGAACCAGGACGGCAGAATTCACGGCCACCGTGGTCTCCCCCTCATTTGCCTACGCCGCAGTGCGCATGTGCAGTGCGTGTTGCACGAGGGCTGGGAGCGGGTGACCGCTGTAGACTGCAGTTGGCAGCCTTAGAAGGCGGAGGGTGACTGGGAGCACACTTCAGGTGTGACACTGCTGCTGAAAGCTCCTCCAGAGTGTTAGACACAACAAAAAGCACCACTGCCACCGCCACTCACCAGGACTGGAAAGGTGAGTCTCGCCCAGGTTTGGGAGGTGGTCCCTGCTGAGGGGTTGATCCTGGTGAGTGCTGCGCCATGTTGCATATTAAAATATTTCAATACATTTCTGCCCATCGTCAAATAGATGCAGCTCCACCTACCCCCACCCCCCAATATCTGCTCTGGCTCCTCTCTAGGGATCTCCTGGAGCTTCCTAAAACCCAGATGCTGAAAGGCTAAGTCTGGCATAGCTGGGGTGCAGGACCCTGTTTCACAGTGACAGCTAGAATCCGTTGTTAAACATTTTGAATATTATCCCCGCTTGTACTGAAGACTGTTATATGTGTTGGCAGAGCTATCTGGAAGGAGCTTTGCTGTGGCAGTGCTTGAAGGGTGGATCCATTGAATCTGAGAGCGAGTTCTGGTACATGGCAGGGGGAGGGCCTGTGGCATTAAACCCATTCCTAGACATTGAAATTTGATTTATTAACATTGGCAACAGTTACAGGCCATCTTGCCAACGAAGTTTCTGAAATTGAAATCACATGAAACTTTCCCTAGTTTCTGCTAGTGCCACATACGCCCTTTTCTTTCTAAAGCAGCAAATTCACTTAAAAATAATTAAGAAAAGATTGATGGGATTTTGGAATTGTAATGAAAAATATGATCTCATTAGTAAGTCATGAGTCAGGGCCAGGCACTCTGTCAGATGTATGCACTTCTGCATAATTAGAAGAAGCTGATGCAAGGAGAGCTAATAATGGCATGCATTTAAAAATTAAAATGGTTTCCCTTTATACTTTTTTGGCTGTGCTGAAATTCTCCCTTTTGCAAAGATTCAGAAAGAGATCTCTTTCAAAAGAACCCTATCAAATGCAACTGAATTGATGAAAAAGAAAATGGTGGTAAAAAGAATTGAAAAGACTAAATGGATTTCCACTAAATCCATTGTGAATTTTCACTTAGGCTATAGTCTGGTGTGAGAACTGTTTTCATTCACTTATTTTTTAACACAGGGTCTTGCTCTGTCACCTGGGCGTCATCATAGCTCACTACAACTTCCAACTCCTGGGCTCAGTGGTCCTCCTGCCTCAGACTCCTGAGTAGCTGGGACTACAGGTGCATGCTACTGTACTCAGCTAATTTTTGTAATTTTTGTAGAGAAGGGGTCTTGCTATGTTGCTCAGTCTCATCTTGAACTCCTGGCCTCAAGTGATCCTCTTGCCTCGGCCTCCGAAAGTGCTGTGATTATAGGCCTGAGCCACCTTGCTTGGCCTCACGCACTTATCTTCAAGAGGATAAATAACACACCTGAAGTGAGCATATTTTGAAAAGAGCTACTAGATCAATCATGTAAATTCTATATAACCTCTGATTTAAACCATAGAATAAAATTTTTAACCCTTTGCACTAGGATGTTGAGTGTGGATAATGTCGCATGGATGATGAGAAAAAAGCCAGCGAGTCCAAAGGGTAAAAATACTCTACAGAAGAGGCATACAAGCTTTTAAAAAGCTACGATGAGTTGGGGTGAGACAAACTGGACAGCCCCCTTACCTCTGCCACTCCAGCTGGGTGACCCTTGGCTGACTTCACTTGCCTAAGCCTCTATTTACCCATTTGTAAAATGGGGATAAGGAACTGACCTCTCAGATTTATTGAGAAATGACGTAACATTTAAAGAGCAGGCATTCATTAAAAAGTATTTATCTTTTCCCTTTCCCTTAGGCACCTTACTTTGTTGACATTTGAAAGTGGAACATTTCCCCTCCCTCAATCCAGAAGAAACATTTGTTGAGAGTCTGTGATGTGCAAATGTAGCAGAGGGTACAAAGATGAGAAGAATGTCTTTGAAGAAATGTATAAATTTGGTGCAGAGGAAGGGGAAGGAGATGGACAAGGGTGCCTCATTGATACACAACTCAGAATGGGCTCGATGCCACAGAAGTCCAAAGACACCCTTGGGAAGTGGCCAAGAGATGAATGCATGAGGATGCTCAGCCATAGGCACCACTATGTCCATGGTGAAAATATGGAAATCCTTCTGCCCTGGGCCTCTGACTGCCCCATGCCACTGTGGCCCCCTCCCCTGGAACCCACAGGCCTCCCCCAGTCCCAAAACAATGGGTTAACCCCTGCCATGGCAGGGACCCTGGAGGCCTGGAGGCCTCCTCTACCTACAGCCAGAGTTCTGAGTAGGTGGTACCTATGGTGGGTGTCAGTGGTAAAATGTTTTCAGTGTCACCCCTGGCTGTGTGTGAGGGACAGGGGCTCTGGAAGCTTGCTGGTGTATGAAGATGAAGTAAACCTAATAGAAGAATGGGGTTTTGACAAGTAGAAATCAGAGAAGGTGTTCTAGGGAGGAGGAATAGTATGAACAAAAACAAAATAAGAAATTGATTCTTGAACAGTAAGTGGGAACTCTGCATATTGTAGAAGGTCTTGATCATTAAGTGAGGAGATTTAACTTTATTTGGTTGGGAGTTACCAAAGATTTTGGAGCAGGTAAATTATGGAAGATTCATTTTGAAGTCATGCATAAGAAATGACATGGAGGCAGAAAAATCAGTTGGAAGACTCTGCAGTCCAGGAAAGAAATCATAGACAGCTGAATCAGGATGATGGTAACGGAAAAAGAAAGGAAAAAAGGAATGTAAGAGACATACCTCAAGTAGACACTGTAGAACCTAACAACTGACTAAATGTCCCGGCCCTCACGAGCTCCCCAGAGACAGAACCTGACTCTAATGTCACTCTTCTGGACAATATCCCCAAAGAGTTTGAACCTGCTAGGAACCTGATATTAGGCCAGGTAATTCCACCACTCTCCCCATCCCTGTCCTTCTCTCCCCCACCCAGAATGTAAACCCCTTAACTGTGTCCTCACTCTCCTGCTGGTGTATGCTTCCCTTCCCTTGACAAATTTTTGTGTCAGGGCCCCTCTTGTCTTTCTTTCTTTTTTTTTTTTTTTGAGACAGAGTCTCGCTTTGTTGCCCAGGCTGGAACCTCAGACTCCTGGGCTCAAGCAATCCTCCTGCCTCAGCCTCCCGAGTAGCTGGGACTACAGGCATGGGCTACCATGCCCGGCTAATTTTTTCTATATATATTAGTTGGCCAATTAATTTCTTTCTATTTATAGTAGAGACGGGGTCTCGCTTTTGCTCAGGCTGGTTTCGAACTCCTGACCTCAAGCAATCCGCCTGCCTCGGCCTCCCAGACTGTCCCTCTTGCCTTTCCACAGTGCTTTTTAGCTAACATATGCACTGAGCACCTCCTATGTGCTAGGCACTATGTTGGGAGCTTTGATTACATTATGTGATATAAAACCTTTTCACCACGCTGGCAGGCAGTGGCATCATCATAGCTCACAGAAGCCTCAAACTCCTGGGCTCAAGCGATCCTCCTGCCTCAGCCTCCTGAGCAGCTGGGACTATAAGTGCCACCACCATGTCCCGTTAATTTTTCTATTTTTAGTAGAGACAGGGTCTCACTCTTTCTTTTTTTTTTTGAGTCAGAATCTCACTCTGTTACCCAGACTAGAGTGGCATGGTGTTAACCTAGCTCACAGCAACCTCAAATGCCTGGGTTCAGGTGATCCTTCTGCCTCAGCCTCCTGAGTAGCTGGGACTACAGGCATCCGCCACCATGCCCGGCTAATTTTTTTCTATTTTTAGTTGTTTGGCTAATTTCTTTCTATATATGGTAAAGACGTGGTCTCACTCTTGCTCAGGCTGGTCTCGAACTCCTGGCCTCAAGTGATCTTCCTGCCTCGACTTCCCAAAGTGCTAGGATTATAGGCAGGAGCCACAGTGCCCAGCCTAAAACCTTTTTTTTTTTTTAAAACAGAGTCTCACCTTGTTGCCCCGGCTAGAGTGCTGTAGCATCAGCCTAGCTCACAGCAACCTCAAACTCATGGGCTTAATCTATCCTCCTGCCTCAGCCTCCCGAGTAGCTGGGACTACAGGCATGTGCCACCATGCCCGGCTAATTTTTTCTATATATTTTTAGTTGGCCAATTGATTTCTTTCTATTTATAGTAGAGACGGGGTCTTGCTCTTGCTCAGGCTGGTTTCGAACTCCTGACCTTGAGCAATCCGCCCGCCCCGGCCTCCCAGAGTGCTAGGATTACAGGCGTGAGCCACCGGCCCTAAAGCCTTTTCTTAATGGAAGGGTTCCCTCCAGAGCTGTAGGGTAGAGGGGGTTTGTTTATACAAACCCCATATAACAAGATATATGGGGTTTATATAACCCCATATAACATATAACAAGAACCTGAGATCAGTGTTCTCAGTCTTTGTTACCATCGGCCTTTTCAAATCATCACACCTTACCTTAGTATAAAACTCCTTGTGCTCTTTGAGGGTTGGCCTTTCAGTTTTATTAGTTTTTACCTCTCCCCCTCCATGCCATCTGCTTGAATCTGTGTCACTTCTATAATAATTGAAGGCTCTGGCAAAGCTAGGTGCAGCCTTTCCTTGTGGCCCATGTCCTCTATCATCCTGACTGACATCAGTGCCCATTTGAATAATCTGTGTACAACTCTAGCCTCAAAGTTTCCTTCATCTCCACTCCCAGTGTTCACTTTCTTTCTCTCAGCCACCTGTTCCAGTGGTGCACCTAAACTTTGGCATCACTGGAACTGTGGACCCGTACAAGGAATACCACTCTCAAACCCCTCCTTATCTTTGTACTTCCCCGAGACCAGCACCGTCACCACCACCTCCACTACAATGTTGAACACAAGTGGTGAGGGTCGGCGTCTTTCCTTGTTCATAATTTCTAAGGCAAAATTTTCAACATTTCTCTATTAAATATGTTCGCATAGGTTAATTTTACCAAACATTTTAATGCATTTTTTGAAATAATTTAATTTTTTCTCCTTTGTTAGTGTGTTGAATAATATTGCTTTTTAGTAAACCAATTTAACATTCAGAGTATACACTCAAATTGATCATAATGCATTAGCTTTTTAATATCATTTTAGAATCAGTTTGGCAATATTTTATTTGGCATTTTTGCATCTATGTTTATGAATGATATTGGCCTGTAATTCTAAACTTTTTCATGTAATACCTTTGACGGATTTTGTTAAGAAGTTATGGTAGCTTCATATAATGAGTTGAGTAATGTACTTTTTCTCACTTCTCTGGGAGAGTTGTGTGAGATGGGTTTTATTTCTTCCTTAAATATTGATAGAATTTATAGGAAAAGCCATCTGAGCTTAAGAGTTTTCATTAGGGGAAGGTTTTAAATTATAGATTCAACTTCTTTTATAATTATAGGACAATTCAGGTTTTCTGTGTCTTTTTGTGTCAGTTTTGTTTTTCACCAAAATTTTCAAATCTTTTACATAAGTTATTTAAAGGATACTTCTTGTTATTTTTTTGAATGTCTGCAAGAACTGTAGTGATAGCTCTTTTTTCTATCCCAATGTATTTTTTTGATTTCCATTCTCTCTTTTTTTCCTTATTGAGCAGTCTCATAAGAGATTTATCAACTTAATAAATCTTTTTAAAGAACCAATTTTTGGCTTTATTAATTCTCCACTTTGTGTTAGTTTTCTATTTTATCAATGTATTATCTTATCCATACAAGTGTTATTTTCTTCCTTGTACTTTCATTTAGTGTTTTCAGCTACTCCTGTTCTATCTTTTGAGATAGATGCATAACTCATTAACTTTCAGTCTTTCTTCTTTGCTAATATAGTATTTAAGGCTGTAGAATTTCCCCCCACATAATGCTTAAGCTGTATCCCACTAGCTTTATATATAATATTTTCATTATCATTCAGTTCAAAATATTTTATAATTTCCACTGTTTTCTTTTTTGTTAATACATGAGTTATTTAGAATTATGTTTCTTACTTTCTATCAATATGGAGGTTCTATTTTTACCTATTTATTATTTTTAGAGAGAGGGTTTTGCTCTGTTACCCACATTGGCGTGCAGTGGTGTGATTATAGCTCACCGCAGCTTTGACTTCCTGGCCTCAAGCAATCCTCCCACCTCAGCCTCCCAAGTAGCTGAGACTACAGGTGCATGCCACCACACCCGGCTAGTTTTTTCTGTTTTTAGTAGAGACAGGGTCTCAGTCTTGCTCAAGCTGGTGTTGAACTCCTGAGCTCAAGAGATCCTCCCACCTTGGCTTCCTAGAGTGCTAGGATTATAGGCGTGTCCTCAAGGTTGGAAAACATATGACAAGTGGATTCAACTTTAAGGCTGAAGAAGATTCATGACTCTGTTCAGTAATGTCCCCTAGCTGGAGTTAGGTGTTTGGAATGCTTCTTTCCTCAATTTGGCAAAATAAGGAGACAGAAAGAGATATTCACTGGGATTACAACAGACACTATTTGCTGAGTCAGACACTGTGTTAATCACTTTACATACACTGTTGTATTGTAATCTTCACAGCATTTCCATGAGACAGATATTATTATTATTGTTTCTTTCTTTTTCTTTTCTTTTTTTTTTTTTTGAGACAGAGTCTGGGTTTGTTGCCCAGGCTAGAGTCAGTGCCGTGGAATCAGCCTAGCTCACAGCAACCTCAAACTTCTGGGTTCAAGCGATCCTTCTGCCTCAGCCTCCTGAGTGGCTGGGACTATAGGCATATGCCACCATGCCCGGCTAATTTTTCCTATATATATATATTAGTTGGCCAATTAATTTCTTTCTATTTATAGTAGAGACGGGGTCTCGCTCAGGCTGGTTTTGAACTCCTGACCTCAAGCAATCCGTCCGCCTCAAACTCCCAGAGTGCTAGGATTACAGGCGTGAGCCACCACGCCCAGCCCTACCTACGGTTTTATATTTAACAAATGGCAGGATGGGTGTGGTGGCTCACGCCTGTAATCCTAGCACTCTGGGAGGCCAAGGCGGGAAGATCACTTGAGCTCAGCAGTTCCAGACCAGCCTGAGCAAGAGTGGGACCTTATCTCTACTAAAAACAGAAAAAAAATCAGCTGGGCATAGTGGTGGGCGCCTATAGTCCCAGCTACTCAGGAGGCTGAGGCAGGAGGATGGCTTGAGTCCAGGAGTTTGAGCTAGACTGATGCCACGGCACTCTAGCCTGGGCAACAGCAAGACTCTGTCTCAAAAAACAAAACAAAATAAAACAAAGAAACAAATGGCAAAGCTGGAATTCAAACTCTTTTCTTTTCTGGCTTAAGCTTGTGCTCTTAACCACTACTCCAAATTCCCAACTTTTATAGACCATATTTTTTTAAACTTTAATCTGAATTATTAAAATCTTTTTGTAGAATTTAGTAACTGGGGAAAATAACAGGGAAAATATTTCTGGACATAAGAGCCAAGTCGTTGCTCCTAAAATCATACTACACGACCTTTGATTTATTTGGAATTGGCAATTGTGAGGTTAAGAGAATTGGAAGGGGCCGGGCATGGTGGCTCACGCCTATAAAACTAGTTCTCTGGAGGTGGGAGGATTGCTCAAGGTCAGGAGTTCGAAACCAGCCTCAGAAGTAACAAGACCCCATCTCTACTAAAAATAGAAATAAATTAATTGGCCAATTAAAAATATATAGAAAAAATTAGCCGGGCATGGTGGCACATGCCTGTAGTCCCAGCTACTGGGGAGGTTGAGGCAGGAGGATCGCTTGAGGCCAGGAGTTTGAGGTTGCTGTGAGCTAGGCTGACGCCATGGCACACTAGCCCGGGCAACAGAGTGAGACTCTGTCTGGAGGTATGGCAGGCAGACAGGAGATCTTTGTCCCAGACCAAGCCATAATTCCAGAAATGAAGTGGATGAGCCAGGCCCTGCTGATGGTGAACACAGTGGACTCTGGGAACGTAGCTGAAATCACTGTCTTTGGATGGCTCCGTGTGCACAGTGGGGTGAAGAGCATGCTTCTGTGCTTGGCGTGATTTCACAGAGAACATCATGCCCAAGCTGAGAAGATGAAACATCGTGAGGGGCACTTGAAGGCTTGTAT
Organism: Microcebus murinus; assembly: GCF_040939455.1. NCBI lineage: Eukaryota > Metazoa > Chordata > Mammalia > Primates > Cheirogaleidae > Microcebus > Microcebus murinus. The sequence continues at coordinate 99,290,867 of NC_134112.1, forward strand.
ATCGGGTCCCCAGCATCCCACTGCTTAAGGCAACATAACTATCAGAAGCATTATGAGAACAGTCTTGCTTCTGCTACTAAAGTTGAAGAGAAGCAAGTACAGTATTCCTAAATCTCTGCGTTCCTCTTTCCTGTGCCTTGATGGATAGTGGTTTATTTTATTGCAAAATTGAGTTTGTAGAACTACTCTAAAAAAGAGATGAATTTCTATTTTGTCCAATGGCATAGAGATCTTTGCTCACTTAAAGGAAATTTATAGCAGAAAAAAGAAAATTGGGAGGGATAGTTAGGGAGCTGTAAACCAATTTAATACTCCAGCAATCAAACCAATTATCCCTCTTCAGTTTTTACCAGGACAAGGCCAGAAGTTTGTCAAGGGATCGTTCATTCTTATGCTAGCAAAACAAACCTCCCACCACTCCCTGGAGAACAAGTCAGCTTCAGAAGGGAAAAGATATGAGTTCTTCTGAGCTTTCAAAGAACTTAAGGGGGAGGAGGGGAGAAAAAAGCTTCCATAAAATGAAGGAAAAAAAAAAGTCTTTAGATAATTTGATTGTTAAATAATTGTTAAAATGATTGTACCAAAGTTAAAAATCCCTAAGACTTTTGAACATTCCTGTTCTGAGAGCTAACAATATTAAACATATGCTTGGACTATAATTGTTAGTATTTTAATTATAGGTTAACGATGGTGCCTGCATGCATTGTTTCCTGCTTGACAAAATTGCGTTATAAGTAGTATGGTGCTGGTAGATAGTTGAAAACAAACCAAGATGACTGCATTAGTGCCCTTGTGATAGCCATTATCTGAGGAAGAATAGTCACAACCTTATCCTTTATCGCTAATTCAGCATGTGACTTTAGGCAAACTACCCAGTTCTCTATGGGTCTCAGTTCCTTTAACTATAGCATAAGGACTGGAATAGATGACTTCCAAGTATTTCTTCTAGCTAGGAGAATCCCTAATACTAAGAGTGATATTTATTTGTTAAGTTATTCATCTCCTCCTCATTAATTAATCCCTTCCTTCAAGGAGTTTACATTCTAGTGGAACTAAGCTTTTACCAAAGTAGGGCTGACTTTGTGGACGTGTTGACCTTTGTATGTGACTTGACGCAGTAGTAAGAGGCCATCTACTCAAAAATATAGCTCCTAAATTTTGTATTTAATGTTACCATGCTACTTAGTCCTTTGGCTTAAAGCAGCATCTCCCAATGTGTAGTCTTTGGAAGGTTTGTTTATTCATTGACAGATGTTCATTGAGTGCCCACTGGGCACTGCCTTCACAAAAGCTTCCATGGTCAAGTAAGTTTGGGAAATATTGGAATAAACAAGGCTGAGACTTCTTATACTCCTTTATGTAATATGACTAATGCCCTTCAGAACTTCTCACCATGGAGACTTTATTTTGGAGGAAGAGTTTGTAGATCCACTGTCCTGCAGTATACATTTGGGTTAAAGGGAAGAGCCCTCCTAAAATCTAAGTATTTTGTGGGGTGGGAAGTGGGAAATAAATTAGAAAGCTATTTATGCATGTATTGTTCAACATCTTAAGTAGAATTAGAGTATTAAAACTCTATCAAAATATTCTTCCCAGGCCGGGCATGGTGGCTCACGCCTGTAATCCTAGCACTCTGGGAGGCCGAGGTGGGAGGACTGCTTGAGGTCAGGAGTTCGAGACCAGCCTGAGCAAGAGCGAGACCCCATCTCTACTAAAAATAGAAAGAAATTAATTGGCCAACTAATATATATATAGAAAACATTAGCCGGGCATGGTGGCGCTTGCCTGTAGTCCCAGCTACTTAGGAGGCCGAGGCAGAAGGATTGCTTGAGCCCAGGAGTTTGAGGTTGCTGTTAGCTAGGCTGATGCCATGGCACTCTAGCCCGGGCAACAGAGTAAGACTCTGTCTCAAAAAAAAAAAAGAAAAATATTCTTCCTAGAAACTTGATTTAAGGTAGTCTCTTCCTTGAGATGGCATCCAATTCAGGATAGAATTATAATATTAGATTAAAGTTAATTATTAAGGCCTTGGAAAAATGGGGTTGGAGCTCACCCTAACCAATGAATATCATCTTATTTCTTAGCAACAAGACTGTTATTTCTGTGTTGGTGATGTCTCTGTCCCCAGTCTGCTGGAAGAGAATGGGCTGAAATATACTAATTGGAAGAAGTGGACATTACAGGAACTTTGAAATGGAGTTGATAAAAATGCAACCAGTGCTAATCAAAAGCTAAGTATTCTCCACTGGCAAGATGACCACCTGGGGGTGTGAGTGACAGAAAGCCAGAGCAATAGAGAGGGGCATGAAGGACCAGGGCAAGGCCCAGATGCCACTGCAGGGAGGGTGAGGTTTTCCAAGAGGTGGTTTTCTAGAGTGTTTGTGATTAGTCAATAAATGTTTTTGGGTTTTCACCATTTTGTTTACCAGATGAAGGGCTGCCAGGGGAGCCCTGGGGCTCTGGGCCACAGTAATGACTGCAGTTGAGAGAGTGACAATTTACATTTGTGTGGCACTCCCAGAGGACTCAGAGCTCAGGGAGGAGCGTCCTGACTGCATTTTAATGTTAGATTATCAGATCTAAATGAAGGAAAGGGAAAGGCACAGAATGTGGAAGGGAGGCCTCTTGATAATGGGGATGGGGATGGCTGCTTCAATTCTGAGCTTCTGGACAGGCTCCTCTGCAGGTTTGCACTCGGTTGCTTCAGCAGCAGCCTCATTTGTGGCTTCCAACCTGATTGCCCCCATTTCTTACCCTGTAGGGATCGCTCTGTCAAAAGCTCTTCCCAGGACTTGAATTAAGATAATCTTTTGAAGCAAGAATTGTTCGTGTCCTATCAAAAAAAAAAAAAAAAAAAAAGGAAAAATAACAAAAAGAGGAAAAAAAGATAATCTTTTCCTTGAGATGGTACCCATTTTCAGGAGAAAAATAACGTAAGAACTAGCAAGCTCTAGCTATCACATGCAGGCCCTGAAAGACAGGATGGGTCACAAGCGTAACACACTCCCACCTAGAAGTCACAATGTTTTAGCAGTGACTCTGTATTTACCTTTCCATTAGCCTAATTTGAGATAGGCACAGAATACTATCTAGGGTCTGGGATTTACCATCCACATTTCCGTAGGTTGTTGACTATGTACGTTTACATAGAACAATGTGGCCAAAGATAGATGCCCAGAAGTAAAACCAGTGCTCCCTTTGTCTGTCTTGGACACCCCGCTGCCTCAGGAGTTCCCCCAGGGAGTCTATTAGTCTGGTGGAAAGAAGAGGAAGAAATATGCATGGCTGATAAAGCTTTTGATCAGGCAATTAAAGCCAGAAATATCAGCATGGACAGAAGTTAGAAGAAAATAAGTCTTAAATTACAAAGAAACATTATGTTCATCTAATCTGGGCTTCCACCTGATGCAGTCATCTCTGTGCCGCGTGCAGCTCCTGCTTGAATCCACTTATCCAAGGGAGTCACCACCTCCCAGGCAGCTCCTGCTGGTGGTTAAACCGTTCCTTCTTAGATTAAGCCTACATTTACTTCCTGATAACTTTTACCCTTTGGAATAATAAGAGCAACTACATTCCTTTTTTCTTCTACACCATTTCTATGCCTTTCTAACAGTTGAAATCAGTCACTAGTCCCTATAAATATTCTCAGACGATGGGAAAGTCAGAAGGAAGAAAATAGGTAGTACTGTCCTGAGTCAGTACACTCAAGGTTAAGGCATTCCTTCCTCACCCCCAAGAGGAAAAGAATTCTGGCCTCTCTGTCCTGAGGTTATGTACCTGATCAAACCTTTTAAGAAACACAAGTAGTGAATTTATAGTGCTACCATTTGGACAAAATAGTATAATTTCTTCCCTATTCTTGTCAAACCTTTCAAGTAAATGCTATTTTATGGGCTAGGTATTGTGGTTCATGCCTGTAATTCTAGCACTTTGGGAGGCTAAGGTGGGAGGATCACTACAGGTCAGGAGTTTGAGATTGGCCTGAACAACATAGTAAGACCCCCCCTCTACAAAAAATAAATTAAAAAATTAGCTGGGCATGGTGGTGCATATCTATAGTCTTAGCTACTCTGGAAGCTGAGGTGGGAGCATCACTTGATTGAGCCCAGGAGTTTGAGGCTGCAGTGAGCTATGATCTCACCATTGCACTCTAGCTTGGACGCCATCTTTTAAAAAAAAATAAAGATTATATTATGAAAAATTCTAAAAACGGAAGAAGGCAAATATTTTCAAAGTATATGGTAAGGGTATATCATCCTTAATGAAGTGGTCTCTTAAGTCTTGCTTTTTAAACAAAAAATTAGTTAAGACATCCCCCCCCCCCCGCTTTTTTTTTGAGACACGGTCTTGCTCTGTCTTCTAGGCTAGAGTGTAGTGGTGTTGTTATAGCTCACAGCAATCTCCAACTCCTGGGCTCAAGTGATCCTCCTGCCTCAGCCTCCCTAGTATCTGGGACTATAGGTGTGAACCACCATGCCCAACAAGACTATTTTTTTAGAGCAGTTTTACATTCACAGCAAAATTGAGAGGAAGATATAGAGATACCCCACATACCCAAGCCTCCAAACACTCACAGGATTCCCCATTATCAACATCCTCTCCCACCCCCAGAAATCCATTTCTTACAACTGATGAACCTACACTGACACATCATTATCTCCCAAAGTCCATAGTTTCCATTAGGGTTCACTTTTGGTTTTGTACTAAATCTTTTTTTTAATGGGCAAATAATAACTAATACTTACGAAGTGCTTACCACAAGCCAGGCACTGTTCTCAGTGCTTTGCATGTACTATAAACTCAGTTAATTCTTACAATGACTCTAGTAGTTCCACGTTATCCTCATTTTACAGACAGGGAAACTGAAGTGCAGTTATTTGTTCTAGCTCAGACAGCTGGTGAGTGGGACAGCAGTGGAGCCCAGGTGGTCCGGGCCAGCCTGTACCTGTGCTCCTGACCTCCTCACCGTGCTGTCTCTGCACAACAGGGACACAGCAAAGGAAGAGAAGCGGTGAGGGGAAAGGAGAAATCTCAGCAGCTGGGCAAGCAGAGTGAGGTGCTGTGAGGCAGCAGAGCAGTGGCACTTTTCTGTGCTGCCAGAGCTTTGCAGCCTTTCTGCAGGTTAACCTTGGCACTGAAAAGTGCGCATGTATTTCGACTCAGATGTGCTATGAGAAGCCCTTATCCTGAGGAGATAAATAAGATTGCACACGAAGGTTTAGTTGCAAAGACATTCAGAGTCATTATAGTAGAGTGGCTGTGGTAGAAAAAAGTTGGAAAAAAACTCAATTTTCAGCCTGAGGAGATTGGTTAAATGAAGCAGGACACATTCATAAAGTGGGATGCCAGGCAGTCAGTAGAAAAATCTACAGAAGTTTTGCAAAAGGAAAATTGCAAAAGAATTTTTAATACATGGTAATATGTTTGTGATATAAGTGGGGAAAAATAGGTTTCAATATAAGAATAAAACAGTATTTTCTCATTTTGGTAAATAAGACAATTATTTATATATACACTGAGAAAGATATATGCCATGTTGTACCTAATGATTATCTCTAAGTAATAGAGTAATGCTGATTTTAATTTTTTTCTTTGAGTCTATGGTATTTAAATTTTTTTCCAAATTTAATACATAAAAATTTAGTAACATGAGAATAAAAGTTATTTTTAACTAAAAATAGCAAGCAGAAAATTTCAAAATAAATAACCTATTGGGACTTCACGCTGAGAAAAAATAGCCTATCTCCCATGGCATCTTGTTGTTAAAGTCCACAGGGGTCTCTGAAAATGATGATTATAGTTTCCTTTCATGATTAAAACAAAAATCCCATCAGAACACAGTCATTTTCTTGTAAAAAAAAAAAAAAAAGAAAGTTGTTGGTAAGGGAATCACAAGTAGAAATAGTTTTTTGGGCCAGGCGAGGTGGCTCACGCCTGTAATCCTAGCACTCTGGGAGGCCGAGGCGGGCGGATAGCTTGAGCTTAGGAGTTTGAGACCAGCCTGAGCAAAAGCGAGACCTTGTCTCTACTATAAATAGAAAGAAATTAATTGGCCAACTAAAAATATATAGAAAAAATTAGCCAGGCATGGTGGTGCATGCCTGTAGTCCCAGCTACTTGGGAGGCTGAGGCAGGAGGATGGCTTGAGCCCAGGAGTTTGAGGTTGCTGTGAGCTAGGCTGATGCCACAGGACTCTAGCCCAGGCAACAGGAGTGAGACTCTGTCTCCAACAACAACAAGAAAAAAACCAAAGAAATAGTTTTTCACTTTCCTTAAATTTGTCCGTGAAAATTTTATACCCGAGTATGGAATCTCTAGAGAGGAATAAGAATATGTTTGATTTCTGTCTCAACCAGCATTTCCAAAGAAGTCAAGACATTTATTGAAGTTTATGTCTCTGTCACCCCTAGGACAACCCCTTTTATGGGGACTTAGGGTCTCTTGGGAAATTCTTTGTAATCAGATGTTTTCTTCCCTTATCAGATGTCAGCTGCTCAACTGCACACAGTCTGTTCAGTTAATAAGGCTCTCTAATGCTTCAGCCTCAGCTCCAGGGGCTTGTTTGAAGCTGAAGCATGTGGGTGGCTCTTAGTGGTCACGTTAGTGTCAGGGTGTGCCTTGAGCACTGGCAGTTCAGCCCAGGTTTCCACTGACCCCATCAGGAAGGGCTGATGGAAGTTTTCTGGACATCTTGAGGCAACAGGATGCACACTGGGTCTGTGCTGGGGCCTGTAGGTAGAGTGCTCTTTCACGGAAGTGTCCTTGGGGACTCAAAGGATGTCCAGACACCGCTCTCCCTCACCAGGGCATGAACCTCTGGAGTGCTAAAGGACTGTAACTCCTAACTCTTCTAACTCCTAACTCCTCTCTTTCCCTAGGGCACCTCTTCTATTTTCCCCTCTGGGTCTTAGGAGGATGGCATTAAACGTGTATGTGGGCCAGGCGCCGTGGCTCACGCCTGTAATCCTAGCACTATGGGAGGCTGAGGAGGGCGGAGGTTGAGGTCAGGAGTTTGAAACCAGCCTGAGCAAGAGCGAGACCCCATCTCTACTATAAATAGAAAGAAATTATTGGCCAACTAATATATATATATATATATATAGAAAAAATCAGCCGGGCATGGTGGCGCGTGCCTGTAGTCCCAGCTACTCGGGAGGCTGAGGCAGGAGGATTGCTTGAGCCCAGGAGTCTGAGGTTGCTGTGAGCTAGGCTGACGCCACGGCACTCACTCTAGCCTGGTCAACAGAGTGAGACTCTGTTTCAAAAAAAAAAAAAAAAGCCGGGCGTGGTGGCTCACGCCTGTAATCCTAGCACTTTGGGAGGCTGAGGCGGGCGGATTACTCAAGGTCAGGAGTTCGAAACCAGCCTGAGCAAGACCCCGTCTCTACCAAAAATAGAAATAAATTAATTGACCAACTAAAAACATATATACAAAAAATTAGCCGGGCATGGTGGCGCATGCCTGTAGTCCCAGCTACTCGGGAGGCTGAGGCAGTAGGATCGCTGAGCCCCGGAGATTGAGGTTGCTGTGAGCTAGGCTGACGCCACGGCACTCACTCTAGCCTGGGCAACAAAGTGAGACTCTGTCTCAAAAAAAAAAAAAAAAAAAAAAAAAAAAAAAAAGGTGTATGTGCATGTGTGTGTGTTTTTTAAATCCCAAATATGGTAATTTAAAGTCATTCTTTAAGTGAATGAGTTTTTATAAGCCTTAGGTAACTATTAATACTATTTGATAACTCTGGGCAGGAAAGTAAAATCTACAGATTATATAAAGTCTGCTTTTTGGCAGATTATCTGAATGGTTTTCTTCTTGCATTTCACCCAGCGGTAACCTATTCCCTGACCCTGCCTTCCTCCCAGCTGGCCCAGCTCGCCCTTTCCCGTTTCCACCGTGGCGCTGCCACCTGCAGTGCCTCCAGCTGGAGCCTGGGCCTCGCTCCTCGCACCCCAACTCCCACCCCAGAGCCAGTCTTGCCAGCGCTACCTCCAAAACACCCTCCTCTGTATTCACAGTGATGTTGCCTGAACTGAAGCTTTCTTGTTTGTGCTTTATCCACTCATAAAATATGAGTTTTAAGGCCAACCTTGAAGACAAAGAAACTGCTTCTAGTTCATCTTTGGAACTCAAGAGTTAGTACTGGCTGGGCATGGTGGCTCACACCTGTAATCCTAGCACTCTGGGAGGCCGAGGTGGGAGGATCGCTTGAGCTCAGGAGTTCGAGATCAGCCTGAGCAAGAGTGAGACCCTGTCTCTACTAAAAAAGAAATAGAAAGAAAATTGGCCAAGCAACTAAAAATGTAAAAAATTAGCTGGGCGTAGTGGCGTATGCCTGTAGTCCCAGCTACTTGGGAGCAAGACAAAAGGAAAAAGGAAAGGAAAAAAGGAAGGAAAAATGAAAAGAAAGGAAAGGGAGAGACCACATCCCTGTGTTCTATAACTCACGCAATATTTGTCTCATTACAGCAGGACCCTGTGCTAGGTTGTGTGTTTAGCAAATAAAGCCCCAAGACAAGAAATAAGCTGGCTGGTGTGGACGTAGGTATGGAAGAAGGTCAGGTGGCTGCCAGAGTTCAGGGGAGTAGAAGAGTAGAGGCCTTGGTGCCAAGGGTGCTCGAGAAAACCAGTGAGATCAGCCTTGAGCTACCACGCTAGATTTAACTGCAGAGACAGGAGAAAGCATGGGAGTGGGGACATGGGAGCAGGGACAGAAGAAGATGGGCATTAAGATAACAGCAGGTGGCATAAATCAGAACACTCCTAAAGGGCCCTGCCCTTGCTGTTTCCACTGCCTGAAATGCTCCTCTCCCTGAATTAGGCATGTCTGGCACTTTACCTTCCTGCCCACCTCCTCCATGAAGCCCTCTGTGAGCACGTGGTATGAAATAGCTGCCAGTCTCTCCATCATGCTGTTTCATTTCTCTGCCCAGCACTCATCATCCCGTTATTTTCTTGTTTGTCTCTTTGCTAGTTTACTCTCTGTCTCTCCCAAGGATATAAGCTCTTTGCAAGCAGAGATCTGCCCACCTTGCAAGGCAGAATCTGGAACTGCCTGGTACACAGTAAGTACTCAATAAATATGGCTGAGTGTGTCCACTTGTCCCACTCATCTTTGCACTTCACTACCAAGTAATGCAGCGGCTATGAAGCAGGAAACCCTTAAAGTACTCGCACGTAGTTCATCTCATGCACGTTTTGATATTAAATATATTGGCATTGACATAGATCTCAAATCCTTCCCTGATATGCCTGCCAAACATTTCTTTCACTATTCTCCAACAAATTCTCTTAATCATCCCAGACTCCTCACCTTGTCATTCTCAACACAGGCCATGCTCACCTGACTTCTCTGCCTTTACACACAGTGTCCTCAATACTGGCATGCTCTTCTTTGCCCCCCCCCCGATTGAAATCCACCCCATATTTAAAATTGTAGTTCAAATTTACCTTGAAGTCTTCCTGAATACTCAGCTCCTTCCTTTAATCTTCAAAAGTTGCTATATATATACTATATATAGCTAGTATATATACAAATGGGCTAGTATATATACAAACTATATATATACTAGCCCATTAAATGTTAATACAATTGTTTATAGAGGTTAGTCCTGTTTCCTCAGCTTAATTCCTCAGGTGCAAGAATGGGACCATAGGTTTTCTATTTTCCAAAGCCTTTTTTATTTTATTTTTTATTTATTTATTTATTTTTGAGACAGAGTCTCGCTTTGTTGCCCAGGCTAGAGTGAGTGCCATGGCGTCATCCTAGCTCACATCAACCTCAAACTCCTGGGCTCATGCAATCCTCCTGCCTCAGCCTCGCGAATAGCTGGGACTACAGGCATGCACCACCATGCCCGGCTAATTTTTTCTATATTATATTAGTTGGCCAATTAATTTCTTTCTGTTTATAGTAGAGATGGGATCTCGCTCTTGCTCAGGCTGGTTTCAAACTCCTGACCTGGAGCAATCCGCCCGCCTCGGCCTCCCAGAGTGCTAGGATTATAGGCGTGAGCCACCGCGCCCGGCCTCCAAAGCCTTTTTTAGAACATGGGACTAGAACTCTGGTGAAAAACTCTTTGAAATGACCAGAAACATAGCCATAGTTCTCAGGAGCTCAAAGGCCTAGTTTGCTTCATCCTAAATTCCTGGAGCCTCCTAGAATGTAAGCTCAGTGAGAGTAAGGGACATGTCCTTTACTTTTCTCAAAGTCCTCTATGATCTTGCTGCTGCTTACCTCTCTTCCTTTACATAGAGCCTTCCCCCACTCCACCCCCATTGGCCCACAGCATTCCATGCATACAAATGTTAAGCCTTTCCCTCCAAATGTACTATTCCCTGTACACAGAGCACTTTTCCTGGCCCTCACTCCCACCACGGGGCCCTCTTCATACTTTTTAGGTCTTACTTAAGTGTCACCCCTTTAGAAAGATTTCCTCACCCATGCTGCTGGGATAGGACCCCACTGTCTTTCTTCATCAGTGCACGCCCTGCTTTTTATTATTATTTTAACTTAAGTTTTTTAGATAGGGTCTCACTCTGTCACCCAGGCTAGAGTACAGTGCTGTGGAGCGATCATAGCTCACTGCAGCCTCGAACTCTTGGGCTCAAGCAATTCTCCTGGCTCAGCCTCCCAAAGTGCTGGGACTACAGACATGAGCCACGGCGCCCGGCCCTTACCATTTGAGTGTGTGAGTGTGTGTGTGAACAATATGACACTTTCCAAACTGGCTGCTGATCCCCTCACAACTGGGCGTTCCTGCATGGTGTCCGGGTTCCACTCTCCATCCTTTGCCCAGGCGACGCTGACCTGTATGGATGGGACCATCGGGCTCCCTTGCCTTTTACAGTCTGGCTCATTTCAGTTAACAGGGAGCCATGGCAGGAGAGGAGAGCAAGAGTGGCGTCTCTTCCAGTAAGCTTGTTGCTGGTGCCTGTGCCCCTAGACCACAGAGCATATCTTCTCTCAAGGTGGCTTCTCTTCTTGACTCTCTCCTTCTGTTCTGGTTTCCCTCCCCAGGCCCCTGCTGCAGCCTAGCGGCTCCTCTGCTGTCAGCAGGCCCGGGTTTCTATACCACCCCTGCCTACCCGGCTAGTAGTCTCCTTGTGAGTCAACTCTCCTCAGATTACCGCAGGAGAGTGTGCCCGCCACCTCCTGTCGGGATCCTGAGTGATGCAGGCTCTAAGTAGGGTGACTTTTATTTTCCAGGTGAATTGAAGAAGAGAGAGAGGGACTGAATCTGGTAACGACTCACTTGACATTGAAGGAAGGCTCAGCGACATCAAGAGACCTTGTGCCTTGTGTTGTTCAAATAAAGATACTGAGCAGTTTGAACAGGGAAAAGCAGCAGAAAAACCAGCTTCTCACGCAGTTGCCAGTGCCTGCCAGGCAGTGGCAATCTGTACTGTGTTCTTGTATGAAGAGTGATTTTGTTTCAGCAAAATAACATCAACTGTTAAAGTTAATTAAAGTTGTTAACCTGCCTTTTATTTGCTTTGTGCTGTGTTTGTACATTATTTATATATATATTTGGTTTTATTATAGCATAAGATTTATAATCTACAATCTTATACTCTTTATACCTAGGTTTATGTTTATTACTTTTAAATAATATTAGTATAAAATAATATGGGAAGTTGGTGATTTGCGAGAATTTTTTCCCCTTTAAAATGGCTCCCTACATCCCTCAGCTTGAGAAACACTGATCTAGTCCAACGTGTCCTCCACCGCAGAAATGCTTCTATACACAAGTCCCTCGATATCCATCTGTCAGGAAGGTTTGACATTAAACTGCAGTCAAAAATTTTGGGCCATTGGTCCTAATTTTGCATTCTATAATGACACTTATGAAACGTCCAAGCTTTTCTATGGAACAGTTTTCCATCTCTGATATCCGATAATTCCGACCTTTCCACTCGTGCCTTTAAAAAGCTTACCCCCTCTCTCAAGTCTTAATGTGAAAAACTCCACCCCACAAAGTAGTTCTTGATGTTCTTCCCCTAGCCAAAAGTGAACTCCTCTCACTGGAACTTCCAAAGCACATCACATTCTGCTGTGCATTCTGGTTATTGGTGTACAACTTTCTTTCTCTTATTAGTTTTTGCTTTTGCAAAGAAGGAAGTGTTTTTCATTCATTTGCGCTCTCCTTAGCCCTTACCAGTGTCATACATATGACAGATGTTTAACACATATTGAGTTGGCTGGGTGTGGTGGCTCACACCTGTACTAATCCCAGCACTCTGAGAAACTGGGGCTGGAGGATCGGCTGAGGTCAGGAGTTCAAGACCAGCCTGAGCAAGAGGAGGCCCCATCTCTACAAAAGATAGAAAAATTAGCTGGGCATGGTGGTGCATGCCTGTATTTCCAGCTAATTGGGAGGCTGAGGCAGGAGGATCGCTTCAGCTCAGGAGTTTGAAGTTGCAGTGAGCTATGATGACCCCACTGTACTCTAGTGAGGGTGACAGAGTGAGACTGTCTTAAAAAAAAATTAGTTGAAGGAATCAATGAAAGATATAAGAATATATTACACACACACAACACACACACACTAAGACTGAAAACTAGAAAAGTTCTGCATGAGTGTATAATAATACACATCTGCCCGGTAATTCGAATGTGTGCTCCGTCTGTATCAGGAGCATGGTTCAGGCTGCTGTCCAACAGCCCCATTAAATGCCATCTCTTCATCTGCAACCTTAAACTTCTCTTGTGCCAAGAAAGGCTTCGGGCTAGAGAACATCTTCCATTTGTATAGCACAAAATCCCCTTGGAGCCCTGCCCCCTGTACCACTTCTACTAATGGAGTCTGACATAATCAACTCTGGTGGGGCCTCCTTTTACTCAGTATCAATTGTCAGAGTGGCACTGTTCTGTGATAATGGGGGAAATTTGATAAAAAATAGTTCAAGCAGAATATGCCCTTCAGGAATTTATATAGGGTAAAACAAGGTGTATTCATGCTAAATTGAAATGAAAATATGTAGATAAGAGTAAGCTACCCTACACTTAGGATGCATGTGAAAACATTTAAAAAGTATACCCACAAGAATAAAGGGATAGTCTATCAAGGAGATGGAATGTGGAAAACTGGAACTTCTATTTAGAATAGAGAGGGAGGTGGGTCGAGGTGGCTCACGCCTGTAATCCCAGCACTCTGGGAGGCTGAGGTGGGTGGATTGCTCGAGGTCAGGAGTTCAAAACCAGCCTGAGCAAGAGCGAGACCCCGTCTCTACTATAAATAGAAAGAAATTAATTGGCCAACTAATATATATAGAAAAAATTAGCCGGGCATGGTGGCACATGCCTGTAGTCCCAGCTACTCGGGAGGCTGAGGCAGAAGGATTGCTTGAGCCCAGGAGTTTGAGGTTGCTGTGAGCTAGGCTGACGACATGGTACTTACTCTAGCCTGGGCAACAGAGTGAGACTCTGTCTCAAAAAAAAAAAAAAAAAAAAGAATAGAGAGGGAGTCATTGATTATTCATTTAACAAAAGATTTTTAAAATATCTAGTTTCGTGAGTGTTTTTGAATCATCGCAGATTTTTAATGCTGGATAGTTCTTAAAGGTTATCTACTTTAACACTTATGTTTTACAAGAGAAGAAACAGAGGCCATCTGCTTTTTTCACTCTTATTCCAGGACTCTTGAGCCTTATGGGAGAGAAATCACAGAGCAAAACAGATGGACGTCGTTGCCAAGCACTGGAGTCATTGCCAAGTTGAAGGCCAACCTCAGGGGGGCCCCAGCACTGCTGCAGAGTCAGCAACCTTTCAACTCCCCTTTGCTCGCTGCCCCAGGTCGGCCCCCTTCACATGCTGTCCAACGCATCTTGCTTCCTTCTTTTATCCCCTTCTCAGACTCATTCTTCACAGCTACCTTTGCCTTCATTCAACAAATATGTACTAAGCACCTGCTATGTCCCAGATGCAGCGGTTATAGCGGCGTATTAGGCCAAGGTCTCTGACCTTATGAAGCTTCCTTCTATTCTTGTTGGGGGCCTGGGGAAGCCAGGCAACACATAAGTAGGCAAACAAACACATTTAAAAAAGTTAACAGTGAAAGACAATTAAAAAGAGTGATGTGATAGAGGAACTAGTGGGTATTTTACATTAAATGGTCTTAAAATGTCTCTAGGCTGGGGGTGGTGGCATGTGGCTGTAACCCCAGCTGCTTAGGAGGCTGAGGCAAGAGGATCACTTGAGCCCAGGAGTTGGAGACCAGCTTTGGAACATAGTGAAACTCCCTATCAAAAAATAAACAAACAAAAATAAATAAGTTCACTGAGTCTGAGAAGAATAAAAATAAATTTAAAACTCTACATCTAAATAGTGGGTAGTTAAGAATAAAGAGAAAATCCTTGCTATCAGAGAAAAACAGGTGGATTACCTACAAAGGAATGAGACTGATAGTCTCATATGGCCTGTAAGATCATGATTTAGTGATATCATACAAGTCCTGAGGAAAATATCTTTGACCTTATAATTTTATTCTCTATCAACCTCCCATTTAGTATTAAGAGTAAAATGAAGACATTTTTGGACCCTCCAAGGCTGAGATGCCTCAGGATCTATAAACCCTCTCTGAAAGAATGAATAGAGGACATTCTCCAAGAAGAGAAAAATAAACCTTGGAAGATATAATGGAACCAATGTGTGCAAAGAAATTAGCAAAAGTTATTTTGTCTAAATAAGCATTGATTGTGATTTGTTTTGAGGGTTTAAAACTATAATCTGTGGCTAGAAGGAAACTGGGGCTTAGAAAGAAGAAAAGTAGCTCACTTGGAGCCAAAGCTTTTAACCACTTGTTTTGTAGACCTTTGTTCCCCAGTGTCTAGCATAGAACTCAACACAAAACAAGTGTTTAATAATTGCTTGCTGTGGTATGCTTATAATTTCTTGCTGCAATAATTGCTTTCTGTCAGTATGCAACCTTTCCAGAATATTAGCATTTTCATACAGTGAGATTTACCACATCATGAATCCACCGAGGTTGTTGCAGCCATGAGCTGGGACAGGAGCAGCCTGGGAGGGTTTTGCTGCCTGGCTATTCTAGAGACAAGTTTGGATTGTGCTCCTTCCAAGGGCTTCTGGGAAAAGTGCCTCTCTGTCTGGCAGCTCTGCCCTTCGGCCTGAGGCCAAGAACCCTCCAAACAAATAGTCTGCTGCTTAGTGAGAGAGCAGGGGAGGACAGCCACATGTCTGGAGAGCACACACTTCCTGTTGCTGAGTGCCAGATGGGACTTGCTTTCTACTTATTCCAGAACAGGTCTAGATTCTTGACAAACAAATAGACCACCCCCATGTGTAAGCCTCACTTCTTGCCTTATGAAAAAATAAAACAGTAATGAGTCAAGGGTCTACGCTGCAATATCTCCTCACCTCATTTAGTTCTGACACTCCATGCCTGAACCTTCATAAAGAAATAACTACTTCATGCAGAAGATACTTACGACTCAAAAAAAAAAAAGAATAAAAAAAAAAAAAAAAAAAGAAATAACTACTTGGGAACTAGAGGATGCACTCAAACACCATTTATTCCAGATGGAGAGATGCTTTTCAATGCAAGGCACACACAAAATGAAGTCATCCACTCACCGTTTTCTAATGTTGGGGTGGAATGTGGCCGAGGGGAGAGCAAACTCCACCCTTTATTTCCCAGGAAGAGATCACGGTAATGTTTTAGCAAAAGTGGGGTGAAATCTTGAATACCTCAGCTAATTTCTAAGGCAACTATTGAGTTTACAGAAAAGTTCAGAACCAAGGTAAGACAAACAGAAGACCTGACTTGGTCACTAACTTCCAGTGTGAAAGAGCCTGGTGTTTACCTTTGAGAGGACCCCCCTTTATCTATTCTATTGAGATCACTGTGACTCCACCTTTAAGGTTCTTTCTAATTCTAAAGTTGTGCCCTTTTTGCACCCTTCCTTTTGCTCTCCCTGCTGTGACAATGGGTCCGGTCATCATTTGTGGTGTGTATGTCATGCTCTATAAACCTATATCATGCTCTTGCCCTATAATCCTATCTTTCTCTCCTCAATAAACCTCATTTTTGTGTTTGCCTTAAAATATAAAATAATAAAGTTGTATTATTTGCCATACTTTGGCTGCAATAATTTCCTAGTTTCCCATGGCCATTCCTATTATTCTATTCATTTTTAATTACACAAGTGTTACCTGACTTCGCTCTTGTAGAGCTTCCCACAGTTCCATTGCTACTTTCCAACCACATTCTTGCACCCACCCAGCCATCAGCCCTCTCAATTCCTACACAGCCTCCAGCCAGCCAAGAAATATTTATCAAGTGCCTATCGACATCGGACAATGAAGAAAGCAGAGTCCTGCACCCAAGGAGCTTATATTCCACAAACAATAAATGTATAAACAAATACACACACAGAATAATTATAGGTATGAATAATAACTACTAATGTTACCAAAAGTTCAGTACTTGTCCCTGAGGCCAAACAAAGAATGGGGACAAGTGGCTTGAGGAGAAGGAAAGAGAAGTGTATTAATTTGCTGGCAAATGAGAATGGCAGACTCTCATCTTAAAAAAACACCTCAGTCTCTGAGGACTGTTCCTGCTCTGCACTGGCATACACACGCAGGACCTCCCCGAAGGTCCTGTCCCAGGCCAGCAGCTCCTGGGTAGGAGCCTATCTCAGGGTGAGTTCCTTCAGAAGCATTCTGGTAACTTCAGATGCTCTCTGGGTATAATAAGCCTCTACCCAGCCTGTAAATGTATCTACGAATACACGTTTAGGCATCTGAGTGAAATCAATTTGCCAATCATTGAAAGGGTGGGTCCCCACATGTGGGGTTCCCCATATAGCAGGATGCTTTTCTGTCTGTGGATCGTTTCAAGCACATACATAGTTTGTTGCAAATGGGGTCCTCTTAAATGAGGTCCCACCAAATCCATTAAGGCATCATGCCCCCACCATGTGCTTCAGGTAGGAGAGTGAATCCATGAGAATTCTGTCTCCACTTAGCTGTGCCCTCCCAAATGCCAGAGCCGCAGTCTTTAGTTTCAAAGGGGGTTGATATTGGTCTAAATCTAGCCAGGGTATCAAGGCCCTAGGAACAGACCACCTTTAGCTGCCTCCTTAGCAGCTCTGCCAGAGGCCTGATTTCTTTTCACAACATAAGTGTCTCCCTTTTTTGGGTGACCAAGACAGTGCATGATGGCCACCTGCTTGAGCTCAGCGTGGCCTGTATCAGGGCCACTGTTGTAGTGGCATACTTAATGTCCTTATTTCCTGCTGTCAGGAGCCCCCTTTCCTTCCAAATGGCACCATGAACATGCACAATCATAAGAACATATTTATAGTCTGGACAAATGTTTACCTTTTCTTTCCTCTGGATAACTGAAGAGCTCTGGTTAAAGCAATCGGGTCAGCTTTCTGGGCTGAAGTCCCAGGCGGCAGTGCCACTGTTTCCAGTACCTGTCATTCTGTGACCACCGCATACCCAGCTCTTCATTGTCCATTATCCATCAAGCTGCTTCCATCAGTGAAAAGATCCCAATCTGGCTCTGGCATGGGCTGATCTGACAGCTCCATCCTGCTAGAACACACAGCCTACAGAACCGCAGAAGAGTCAAGCCGCAAAGGCTCATTCTCTTCAGCTGGAACAGGGTGGCAGGATTGAGAGTAGATGCGGTCTTTAACAACAACTGCCAGGTAGCTGCTACTGTCTGGAGGCTAGGAGGCCACCCTCTCACAGTATTGTCCAGTGGCTTTGACAAGTATCTCACTGGCCATGGGACGTCTCCCAGCATCTGTACTGAGTCGACTCCATGGCTTATTCCTTGCTTTTCATGACATCCCTTCTGTGAGTCAGGCAACCCCAAAGTGGGAACAGTGATAAGGCTCTGCTTCAGGTTTTAAAAAGGCATTTGACAGTACAGGTCTAGATCAGTGCCTCTGTATCTGTTGCTGTAAGGGCCTTGTGCAAGGACTTTGCGACTAGTCCAAAGTTTGGGATCCAGATGCAACAGAACCCTGCCATTCCTAGGAACCTGCGCAGTTGTTACGAGTTCCCCTGCTAATCTGGAATCCCAGATAAGGAACCTGCTGTTTGCAATCTGTCCAATTGCAGGTTCTACAAGTACCCCATTAAGCCCTCACCAAACAGGGCAGGACAGTCTTTTTAAACCCCTGAGGCAACACTGTCCAGCAGCGCTGCGAGGCCACCCTAGTCCCAGGATCCTACCGTTCACGTGCGACTGAGCACCATTCATAGTCACTTGTACAGCATCAGTAATGGCATGCAGCTCCTGCACGAATCTATACTTATTGGTATGGGGAGTCCAAATTCTTTCCGCATGCTCCGGGGATCCGTCGGCCTATATGGCCTTACTTTTTGGTGGCTTCTTCTTGTAAATGCTGTAATGACTGACGTGCCAGTCTGCTGAGGCCCAAACTTCAAAACAACTGCTGGGCAGCGGCGGCCTCCCGTGTGCTTCACCAGCCCTGGTATTCGTCCAGCAGGAGCTGGGCCATACCCCCGGGAAGGTGAACTTCTGTGGCTTCGGGAACAGCATCCTGAGGTCGCACCGCTCACCCAGGCCCACCGGCTTTGGCGGCAGAGGCGGCGGCAGAAGCGGCTCCAGCCCTGGCGGCGGCTCTCCGGAGTCCACTTCAGGGGTTCGCCTCCCGGGCCTGCGGTGAGGTGTTCCTCAGCTGCCGCGTCCGCTTGTCTGTCAGGGCCGCGGGCTGAGGGCCGAGGGCTGAGGGCCGAGGGCCGCCGCACTGCCACCTGCCCTCCCCTCACAGGCTCCCCCAACGCCTGCTTTGCCAGCACGGTGGCTGGCGCTGGCGCGGAAGTGGGCTGGGCTGCTTCCGCCCGTGTGGCTTGGCGCCACTGGAGTCCCCACTGGTAATCACACCGGGCTCCTGTGCGGATGTTTGGATCGGAGCCGCTAGGGAGGTGTGGAGCCCCTGCATTTTCGGGCAGCGTTCTTTCCAGTGTCCTTCGTTTCTTACAACCAGCGAGTACACTGGCTGTACTTCAACCCCGGGCAACTTCTTCCGCCCTTTCCTTTTGACTGTCTCAAAGCACCCTTGGTTGGTGCAGCTAACAGAGCACACGTAGGTTTCAGTTTCTGTTCTTCCCTAGCATTATAAACTTTATCTTTTTTTTTTTTTTTTTTTTTGAGACAGAGTCTCATTCTGTTGCCCGGGCTAGAGTGCCATGGCGTTGGCCTAGCTCACAGCAACTTCAAACTCCTGGGCTCAAGGGATCCTCCTGCCTCAGCCTCCCGAGTAGCTGGGACTACAGGCATGCGCCACTATGCCTGGCTAATTTTTTCTATATAATTTTAGTTGGCCAATTAATTTCTATTTATAGTAGAGACGGGTCTTGCTCTTGCTCAGGCTGGTTTCGAACTCCTGACCTTGAGCAATCCGCCCGCCTGGGCCTCCCAGAGTGCTAGGATTACAGGCGTGAGCCCCTGCACCTGGCTGCATTATATACTTTAACCACTTTGGTAGGCGCTCACTGGCCGCAAAACCTTGCCCACAGCTGGCACTCATAGTCCATAGGATAGTTTGTGCTGTGCATTGACGACAAACCCGTTTTGCTCTTGTGTGATGAGGAAAGCTTTAAAGCACTGAAGGCTTGTTTTACTTTACAGATAGCTTTACTTGTAATGTAAATCAGAATAGGTAACATATGTTTTCATTATGTTATTTTTAAATGTTCACAATTTTATATTGATAAATGAAAAATTAGAGAAGTCATATCATGGCTGCCAGCTAAAGTCGACGCTTGGCTGTGCGCCTTCATATCATTAAAGTTGCTGTGCCCATTCATCTGTGGCTATCGACTATAGTTGATGCTGGTACCAAAGTGGTTAAAGACAATAACAAGCTGTGAGGGATTCATGCCAATTGTCCCTTCCACATGCTGCAGCTTCCTTTGTATATCTGGAGCACTCTGCCCTATAAAAGTCATATTAATCATGTATATATTTTCAGGACTTTCAGGTCAGCATCTCTATATTTCCAATATTCCTGATAGATGTGTTCCGAAAATTCAGAGGGACCTTCATTAGCTTTGTTGTAATTTTTGGACCTTGTTTATGTAAAGTTTTTCGGAGGCAGAAGAAACAGAGAGAGAGAGAGAGAGGGGCCAAACAACGTGAGTTTATTGAGCACTCCCGGGCGAGGTTCGTGGGTCCCAAGGGGTAGGGCCGAGAAGTTGTGCCTGTTTGAAAGTGGTGGAGGCTTTTATGCCATTTTAAGTGGGCTAAGGATTTTTGGCAGGAAGAGTTGGGGTTTTTCCACTGTGACCTTTGGTGGTCATTGAGAAATAGGAGGGGCTGGTGGTATTTGTGGAATCCAGGAGCCAAAACTTTCTTATCCAGGTGGACATCTAGGTGTGGTTGTTTTCAGTGGGGCCTGGCAGTTGTCCTTGGCGGGTCTGGTCTCGTGAGCCTCTTCTTTTTTGATCTAGGGAGGGGAAGGGGGGCCCGCCACCAGCCTTACAATTTAAACTCCTCTGTCTAGGCACTCCCCTCCAGAGGCCTGCCAGAATACACTTTTGGTAAAGATTTACTCTCACACCATCTGCATCATCATTAGGATCTCAATTTGTGTAAGTCCAATAATACCCTGTCAAGCCCCCAGATATCGCCATAATAAAAATTGCCCTGCCCTGGCTATGGGTGCCCTCTGGCCAAACTGAGTTCCCTGCCAGCTCTTGGACGGAGAGACCATTTCCACTCCTGAGCCGTAACCTGGTGGGCGAGGGACTGAAGTTCCAGTCGTGCCCTCCCTGGCTCCTCCAAGAGGGCGATTCCCGTGGATTATCCCAGCTGCAGTGGGCATCATGCCTGCCCCTAGGGAGCCTGGTGGGTGCCAGCACCTCTTTACTGTGTCTCACACACACTGGTCGCCTCTCCTGCTGCGGGGTCCACCCCCAGAGCAACGGTTCCACACGGTGCACCTCGTGTCAGCTGGGTGCGAGCTTGAGCTTGGCCGAGCCTGCAGCACCTTCCCCAGTGGGTGGAGAGCTAGCAGCGGGGAACAGGAGGTTTGGATCCAACCTGGTGATTCCCTGCCTTGTTTTGTCATACAGCCTTTCAGCCTCTTTAATATGCAATTGTATGAAAAACTGTACATATGGGATCTCGTCCCATTCACCTTAACTTTGAAAAAATTATTCCAGTTGTAAGATCATGTAATAATTTAAGGTTCCATTCAATGGCCACTTCTCACACTCCAGCGCGAACATTGGATTACAATAACACCATTCTCTCTTAGACATGGACTTATAACTATAAGTTGGCAAGATTCAGCCAAGATTCTCCCCAAGGGGCTTTCAGATGGCACAGAAATGGAGCCTCCCATGTTGACAACAACAATGAACACAACATGGCAAGTAGACAATACAGGGAATTTCCAGCGCAAACAATCTCAAATGCCAAGGCCTTACCAAATGAATGGGAACTGTACAGACAAGAACCAAATTCTCAAATGAGAACAAACATCTCCCAATCCAAAAGGGAATGAATTCCCCAGGTTCTCTAGTTCCACTCAACCGTGGCTTCCACACCCAAATGGCGCCTCCAAACAAAGTGCCCTAATGATAAGGGAAATGCCCCTCTACTACTTGGCGCACCAGGCACCAGAGACCCCCGCCACCCACAGAAGACCCGCATCAGCGTCACACCCGCCTGTTTCCTGGCCCGCCAACTAGTCTGTTGCCTGGCATCAGCATAACACTAAACCTGCTGCCTGGCGCATCCACTAACCTACACCTGGTACCCCACCGCTCCGACCACCCCAACTTCATAAAAGTGGGAAAAATCGGGTAGACGGGGCTCGGAATTTGGTGGTGAGGCCCCTCTGAGCCCATCGGGGAATAAACTTTGATTCTCCGACTCTCCATGTGCCCTTCGGCTTGTCCCTGGGACCACCCGCTGTGACACTTGCTGTGACACTGCCACAGGGCTGGAAGGTTTGAAACCTCCCCCCAAATGGGTAGAACCAAGGGTCTTAGTGTGCACACTGGGGAACTTACCAACTCAAATAGCCCAGGCATAGTGACACTTCCCACATGCATTTCTTTCTCGTCAGCAAGGTTCAGGTGGGTCAGAGCTGCGTCTAATTCAGGTAGAAAGAGACGGAGTTCTCCAGAGCTAAATAGGCTTTGGCAGCTGCTGGGTGCCCTTACTCTCTCATCCTGACAAGATGCCCTCCTGCTGGCAAGACCCACAGCGTGACCTGGGCTGCTCCCGGCTTCTTCCAGTGGCGGCAGCAGTTGCGGGCCGTTCCACTCAGGCACGCCAAATTCTGTTACCGAAAGTTCAGTACTTGTCTCTGTGGCCGACTGAAGAATGAGGACACGCAGTTTCAGGAGAGGGAAAGAGAAATTCATTAATTTGCCAGCAGATGAGGACAATGAATTTCTTTTTCTTTTTTTTTTTTGAGACAGAGTCTCGCTTTGTTGCCCAGGCTAGAGTGAGTGCCGTGGCGTCAGCCTAGCTCACAGCAACCTCGAACTCCTGGGCTCAAGCAATCCTTCTGCCTCAGCCTCCCAAGTGGCTGGGACTACAGGCATGTGCCACCATGCCCTGCTAATTTTTTCTATATATATTATTTGGCCAATTAATTTCTTTCTATTTATAGTAGAGACGGGGGTCTCGCTCTTGCTCAGGCTGGTTTTGAACTCCTGACCTTGAGCAATCCGCCCGCCTCGGCCTCCCAGAGAGCTAGAATTACAGGCGTGAGCCACCGCGCCCGGCCTGAATTTCTTTTTTTTACGACTAGAGTCTGCCATCTTTCTCATTTACAGAGGATGAATTGGGGAATTAACAATTGTAGACAGTGAGGTCGGCGAGGTGGCTACCATAGTAGTCCAGGTAAGGAAGTCAGAAGGCTTGACTCAAACAGTAGCTGTGGGAAAGAGGGGAAGAGATGGGAGGAGAGGAGAGAGTGAGCGAGAGAGATATGAGACAGAGATTTTTTTTTTTTTTGATACAGAGTTTCGCTTTGACTCACAGCAACCTCAAACTCCTGGGCTCAAGCAATCTTCCTGCCTCAGCCTCCTGAGTAGCTGGGACTACAGGCATGCGCCACCATGCCTGGCTAATTTTTTCTATATATATTAGTTGGCCAATTAATTTCTTTCTATTTATAGTAGAGACGGGGTCTCGCTCTTGCTCAGGCTGGTTTTGAACTCCTGACCTCGAGCGATCCGTCCTCCTCGGCCTCCCAGAGTGCTAGGATTACAGGCGTGAGCCACCGTGCCCGGCCTGAGACAGAGATTTGAGCCATCAGCAATATGGCAGCTGAAGCCCTGACTGAGGAGAACATTAATCACAGAGATCCTACAGAGTAAGAATATCAACCGAGCAAGCCCAGGACACTTTGAACACCAGTGAAGGTGAAGGAAGCAGAGCTTGAGAGAGACAGTCAGCCCACTGCACAACTGCACGACTACAGGGCTCAAGGGAAGCAGAGCGTCCAGCAGTGAGGTGAGCCCTTTCCAAAGGGAGAGTCTGGCTAACTCACCACCCTCTTTGTAACAGTAAAATGCCATGCCTTTTCACTTTAAAAAGCCTTTGATGTCTCCACACCTATAGAACAATTTCTAAGTTTCTTAGCTAGAATATGGCATCTTTCGTCTGACCTGTCTTACTTTGTTAAACTTATTTCCTGCCACTCCCTGCCATGTCCCTATGCCCGCCCCATTGAGATATTCTCTGAAAATGTAACAGAAGTAAGGGCCTGAAAAAGGGCAAAATGTGTTATGAGTTGTCTCCATAAGCCCCTCACACTTAATGAGGAATTAAAACCTGCACTCCTGCCCAAGGCCAGTAATCAGAAGGGCAGAGTATTGTTATTTGTTTTAAAGCACAGGAGATGGCTCAACAGATTTTTCCAGGAAAAGGTCATGGGATCATCTTCACTGGAGATGAGGTCAACCAGGACCATGGACCACAGTTAAACAGCAATAGCCCAAAGCTGAAAACCCCCTTTAAAAGCTCTGTATTTCTGCTTACAGGGAGGATGATGGTTCTTTAAGATGAAAGTCTGCCATCCTCCTCATTTGCCGGTAAATTAATAAATTTCTTTCCTTTTCTTCAAACCACTTGTCCTTGTTCTTTGTTCTGTCTCATGACAAGTACTGAACTTTCCATAACAAAAACACCATGCTGTTCTCAGAAGCACAGGCTATATAATTTGCAAGGCCCAGTGCAAAGCCTCTTGTTAAGAAATCTTTAAGATGTTCAAGGGTGACAGCAGCCCAGTAGGGAGCACAGGGCCCTCTGAGTGTGGGGCTCTATGTGACTGCACAGGTTGCATGCCCACTTTGCTTCTTCCTCATGTTTGTGTTTTTTAGTAAAATACTTGCTCTGTTTGAAATGACCTTTCCTATGTTGCCTACCTGTAGGTAGTTCTTAACCTTTTGAGGTAGAAGGAGCTCAGGGAATTTCACTCCAAAATATGACTCCTTGGTGTAAAAATTATTATTATTATTATTATTTTGAGACAGAGTCTCACTTTGTTGCCCAGGCTAGAGTGAGTGCCGTGGCGTCAGCCCAGCTCACAGCAATCTCCAACTCCTGGGCTGTTCAAGCAATCCTCCTGCCTCAGCCTCCCAAGTAGCTGTGACTACAGGCATGCATCACCATGCCCAGCTAATTTTTTCTATATATATTAGTTGGCCAATTAATTTCTTTCTATCTGTAGTAGAGACAGTGTCTCACTCTTGCTCAGGCTGGTTTCGAACTCCTGACCTTGAGCGATCTGCCCCCCTCAGCCTCCCAGAGTGCTAGGATTACACGCGTGAGCCAATGCGCCCGGCCTAAAAAGCGTTTTGAATTAAAGGCCCTAGAGATCAGTAGACATTGGAAGAGGCTGTCCCTCTATCTGCATAAAACCAGACAGACCCATTAAGAGAACAATTGCCTTTCCTTCCCCTCTCAGTTTTCCCAATATATTTCAGGAAAGAAGATCAAGAGTGGAACCAGACCTGGCCCAACTCACTTTAAATATAATACCTGTGTCTCAGGTTAATTTAATTTCCAAAGAGAATCATTTACAAGGCAATCTGTTTCCCCCCATACATTCATTCTTCCAAACACCTATCCATCCTCCCTAGTAACCATTTATTGCCCCTAAAAAGAATTACCTATATTCCTCATCTTCCCCTCCCCTCTAAAATGAGAGTATATGAATTTCTGGACCCCACTGGGTATTGAGTGATCACTCTGTGATTCTCCTTGTGGGCATGGTAAATAAATCTCTTTATCGTGTTAATCTGCCTTAATGTGAGCCCATCTTTCAGCAAACTTTCTGGGGTCAAAGGGAAGCTTCCTCTCACCTCCACAAGGTGATCACTAATTCTTTTAGGAATCTGTTGAGGCCAGGCTTTGAGCCTCTCACCTATAATTCCAGCATTTTGGGAGACTGAGGTGGAAGGATCACTTGAGGCCAGGAGTTTGAGACCAGCCTGGACAACATAGTGAGACTCCATCTCTTTCATTTTTTAAATTGAAAAACGAAAAGAAAAGAAATATGTTGAAAATGATGAGTCCTCTGAAATTCCATATGTTTATAACATAAAGTTTGGAATACAATTGCAGAGGCCTCATACACTCTCTGAAGCCCATAGCCTGAACCCATGGAGGCTCGTGGACTCAGATTAAAAATATTATTTGAGACTCAGTTCAAATGTCACCTTCTCTACTGAGCTTTTCTCGCCCCTGCGAGGCAAGAAATAGTACTCTTTCCTGTATAGGGCCTCATCCATCCCACTGTTGTTATAAATATCATTATAAATGTTATATGATAGTTAAAATTTCTTAAGGATCTGCCATATATTAGACAGTTTCAGAATTTCCTGTAATTTTGCCCATTAGGTATTTTATTACCATCTTTACAGATGAGGACCTGAGGTTCAGAGTTTAAAGGCCAGAGCTTAAGAAAAGGGGGCGATACCACTTAGGTCTGCACCCCTCACAGCCATGGTGCCCTCGAGTCACCTATCCTACTGCTAGAGTGATTGATCTTACTTCCGAGCCCTGGGAAGGCACAAAGATTGTGCTCTGTTCATTCTTTTATTGCCCAAGCCTTTCCAGCAGATAGTTTCTACTAAATAAATGATTGTTGGGTGAATGAATATTTGATTCTACCCCAGTTTCTTTTTATAGTCCCAGCTCAGTCAATCATATCTGCCAATGAGATGATTGGAGAAATGTAGGATATTATCTCCATGAAAAATGCCACATCCCTACCTCTGGGCTCTGAAATTCTCTTAGACTTGAGCTGGCGCAGAGTGACTGCCCACAGAGAGCTCTAAATCAAGCTACAGTAACCCAACTCTGGTATTCTCTTCCCTCAAGAGTACTCCTCTTGTCCACAGGCCTGACAGCTTTTCCATCTGTGCTTCAGGCATTTCTGATGTTTGTGGGTTTTTTTTTTCAATTTTATTTTTTTCCTGGAGCCACGCTCAAGAAGTCTTGAGCAAGTGGACTCGCTGTGGCTCATGTTTGTGGTTTTATAACAAGATTTGTTTTTGTTTTTAATAATTTTTAAAATTTTATTTCTGTTTATTTCCTTTTTTTCCTCTGGGAGGTCTCTTCTGATGTTTTTGGGGTTTTTTTTGTTTGTTTGTTTTTTTTTGAGATGGAGTCTTGCTATGTTGCACAGGCTGGTCTCCAACTTTTGGCTTCAAGTGATCCTCCCAAGGCACTGGATTACAGGTGTGAGCCAAGTTCTTAAAAACAAGCAAACACAAACTCCAATCACTTTGGGTGAATATTTACCCTATAAACATTACTGTACTTTGGGGTTTGGGTTACTAAATGCCTTGATATTCAGTTTACATGACTTAATATATGGATTCTTGGTGATTTTTTTCCCCCATTTTTATCTGAATTCCTGGTGCTATGTAAACCATCCTATGGATGCAATTAGAAATGGTTACATTTTTCAGCTTTGGAAATAGTCATCGAACAGCTGATTGGAATATCTTATCTGTAATCGATATAGCTGACTCTGGTATATCCATCCATGGTTCTAAGATTCATGAAGAGAATGGATATGCAGCTCTCAAATGTTTGTGGAGCCAGTAATTTCATCCTTCTTTTCCAGACTTGGAATCCCAAACCTCTTGTTTGAGTTTTCTTAGCTGGCACAACTGAGCAAGTTTTCTCCTGGGAGTTGCCGGGAGACTCAGGCAGCAGCCAGGGCTCCAGCCAGTGCAGGAGCTGCTCTGTTTGCTGTTCCAGTCTTTTCTAGGACAAACTTGCAGAGTTGGGGAGGACTGAGCTATGGGTAGTAGAAGGGCTGGTGCTCAATGTGAGGTCCTGTTTCTTCTCTTTTAGAAGCTGCATCCACTGTAGTTAGCAATGATCAGCACAAGACCAAGTCCAGTCTATTCTTGCCTCTTCCTAATAGGGAGCTGCTATGAAAAAAATTGATTGTGAGTGGGCGCATTTTGGGAACTTTTTGTTATTGTTGTTAACAATACTAAGAGACTTTTCTAAGGTTTTACATAGAAGGGCACAACAGTGATGATAAAAGCTCCAGTTTATTTGGGGATTTACTATGTTCCACGTATTGTGCTAAAACTTCTTTTTTTTTTTTTGAGACAGAGTCTCACTTTGTTGCCCAGGCTAGAGTGAGTGCCGTGGCATCAGCCTAGCTCACAGCAACCTCAAACTCCTGGGCTCAAGCAATCCTCCTGCCTCAGCCTCCCGAGTAGCTGGGACTACAGGCATGCGCCACCATGCCCGGCTAATTTTTTATATATATATCAGTTGGCTAATTAATTTCTTTCTATTTATAGTAGAGACGGGGTCTCGCTCTTGCTCAGGCTGGTTTTGAACTCCTGACCTTGAGCAATCCGCCCGCCTCGGCCTCCCAAGAGCTAGGATTACAGGCATGAGCCACAGCGTAAAACTTCTTTTTCTTCTTCTTTTTTTTTTTTTTTTTTTTTTTTGAGACAGGGTCTTGCTCTGTTGCCCAGGCTGGAGTGCAGTGGTGTCATCACAGCTCACTGTGACCACTTTAGCCTCCCAAAGTGCTAGGATTATAGGGGAGCCACCGTGCTCGGCCTGTGCTAACATATTTTCTTATTTTCATAACAATCCTGTGAGATAGGTTTTCGATTCTCTTAGCCATATTGTACTTAGGAGAAGACCAAAGCACTACGTTAAATAATTTATTCATAGTCCCACAATTGGCAAGGGGAGTGCTGAGATTGGAATTTGGCTCTAACTGGTCTCAAAGTCTGGCCTACTCACGACTGGGATCTATTGTTTTGTTTTGTCTTTCTTTCTTTCTTTCTTTCTTTCTTTCTTTCTTTCTTTCTTTCTTTCTTTCTTTCTTTCTTCTTTCTTTCTTTTTTTTGAGACAAGGTCTCACTTTGTTGCCCAGGGATCTATTCTTTCTTTCTTTCTTTCTCTCTCTCTCTCTCTCTCTCTCTTTCTTTCTTTCTTTCTTTCTTTCTTTCTTTCTTTCTTTCTTTCTTTCTTTCTTTCTTTCTTTCTTTCTTTCTTCCTTCCTTCCTTCCTTCCTTCCTTCCTTCCTTCCTTCCTTCCTCCCTCCCTCTTTCTTTCCTTCCTTCCTTCCTTCCTTCCTTCCTTCCTTCCTTCCTTCCTTCCTTCCTTCCTTCCTTCCTTCCTTCCTTTCTCTCTCTCTCTCTCTCTCTCTCTCTCTCTCTCTCTCTCTCTCTCTCTCTCTCTCTCTCTTTCTTTCTTTCTTTCTTTCTTTTCTTTCTTTCTTTCTTGGTCTCACTTTGTTGCCCAGGCTAGAATGAGTGCCATGGCATCTGCCTAGCTCACAGCAACCTCAAACTCCTGGGCTCAAACGATCCTTCTGTCTCAGCCTCCCGAGTAGCTGGGATTACAGGCATGCGCCACCATGCCTGGCTAATTTTTTCTATGTATATTAGTTGGCCAATTAATTTCTTTCTATTTATAGTAGAGATGGGGTCGCGCTCTTGCTCAGGCTGGTTTCGAACTCCTGAACTCAAACGATCAACCGGCCTCAGCCTACCAGAGAGCTAGGATTACAGGAGTGAGCCACCACGCCCAGCCTGAGACAGAGATTTTCTTTCTTTCTTTTTTTCTTTCTTTCTTTTGAGCCAGGTTCTATTGCCCAAGCTGGATGTAGTGGCATCATCATAGCTCACTGCAAACTCAAACTCCTGGGCTCAAGCGATCCTCCTGCCTCAGCCTTCCAAGTAGCTGGGACTACAGGCATGCACCATCCCCCCCCAGCTAATTTTTCGATTTTTTGTAGAGACAGGGTCTTGCTCTTGCTCAGGCTGGTCCTGAACTCCTGGCTTCAAGCGATCTTACCACCTTGGCCTCCCAGAATGCTAGGATTATAGGAATGAGCCACCGTGCCTGGCCTATTGTCTCTTAATTGTAGAAACCCACCTCCTTCACATTTCAGGACCCTCCAGATTGATGTATCCACTGCCATTTTCTTCTTCCCCACTTGATCCATTCTACATGCGAAGGCCAGATTAGATTTTCCTAAAATATTACTTTAATCCTTTTATTATTAATGCCTATGCAAAGTCCTGTTGACTACAGGAGCAGGATAGCATTCAAACTATTCTCTTCTGATCCTCAGCTGTCCTCATCTTGCAAAATAACTCTTCTACAACTTCTGCACCCTGCAGTTGAGGAACATAAGAATTCCAGAGCTAAAATTAGGACAGCGGGATGTAAACTTTGAATGAAGCTATATAAAACCTTATGAATATTTTCTACCTTCATTAAAATAAAGCATTAAAGGAAACATTTTAAATAAAGAGAATATCAATGACATTTTTCACATCTTAAATTACTAATGGTGGCTAACGTACAATTAGATTCTCTTTGCCATCTGTTGCTTGCTAAAACTTAGTATGTCTTTCCAAGGAAATTTTAATGAGTGGCTCATTAAAAAAAAAAAATTATTTTTTCAAGATATGTATACTAAATTTTTTCTTGTGTGATTCTCTATTCAATTGTTTAATGTTGTTTTGATTGAGATGTATTAGGAAGCCTCACATTTTGAACAAACTTGCTTTTTAAAATACTCTTCCGGTTGAACAAAAGGTATGAGGAAGTAAGTCAATGCTTTTTTCATTTGGTTTGTTATGGTTCAACCAGTTTTCTCTGATTGTTACTGAACTCTCTTCCCAATAACCTAGTGATCATCCTCTGTGTTTACCAAAAATAATTTTAACAAAGCTACAGAAAAATCATGTTGAGAACAAATGCTGTAGCATATTTCATGGTTTCAGGTTTTTCTTTGGGGGAGACAGGTACCTTTTAATTTTTTTTTTTTTTTTTTGCCTGAGTTGAAAGTGGAGAGACCATGACATGTTTCACCTGACAAGGGGGACTGTCCCCTGCCTGTCCACTTCATCTCCACCACATAACCTGGCTGAGACAGGTACCTTCTCAGCCAGCACTGACAAGGAAAGTAGCCACAGTTTGGTCTTTGTTCTACATGGGCATTCCTGCATCAGGGAGGAGTCCAAATCTTCAAGTTTCCTTCTAATTCCAAGGTGCTGTGATCTGGTCCTGGCTGGCCTCTGTATCAATAGTGATCTTGGCCATGTCATTCACTTACTTTTAGGCCTCAGTTTCCTCATCTGTAAAATCAGCATGTTTGTTCAGGCTATCTCAGAGGTCTTTCATAGATCTAAAAGCATGTGACCTTAGAAAGACACTGAACAATAGTTACATCTGGGTGTGGGTGGTTTTACTTCTTCCATTAGGTCTTCTTCCTGTAGGTACTTTCCAGATTGCCTATAATTTATACAGTGGAAAAGCAAAACCACAGTAAACTCTATTCAAATAGGAATGATATGGAAGGTTGAGGCACTCTACCGGAGACACAGCTGTGCTCAGAGTCACTCAACCTTGGCTTTGTCCCCTCCCAGCAACTGGGGAATGTTGTGGGTTTTATAAGATCCACAGAATGAAGTGCGCACAGGGTCCTGCTGTTTTTTATTACTCAGAGCAGCTTTTGCTACACTATAAAGCTTGCCACTTGGCTGATGAAAAGTCTCTGTACAGCACACCCTTGAATCTGGGCTGCTTTTTTTTTTTTTTAATTAAAAAAATTTGGGAGGCTGGGTGCGGTGGCTCACACCTGTAATCCTAGCACTCTGGGAGGCCGAGGTGGGAGGATCGCTCGAGGTCAGGAGTTCGAATCCAGCCTGAGCAAGAGCGAGACCCCATTGCTACTAAAAATAGAAAGAAATTAATTGGCCAACTAAAAATATATAGAAAAAATTAGCCAGGCATGGTGGCGCATGTCTGTAGTCTCAGCTACTCCGGAGGCTGAGGCAGCAGGGTCACTCGAACCCAGGAGTTTGAGGTTGCTGTGAGCTAGGCTGACACCACTGCACGGTAGCCAATTTTTTGGTGTGATTGTTTTGGGGTTTTTGTTTGTTTTATTGCTTGTCAAGAAGTCTGGGCTTCTTTACCTTATTAACTAGCTGTGTAACCTGGGGCAAACCAACCTCTGGGCCTCATTTGTTCAAAAAGTGTGTGTGGAGGCTGGGCTGACTATCAGATGATCTAAAATTCAATGGTTGTATGATTCAGTGTCACCTGAGGCCAAGTTGAAAAATAGTCTTAGACACGTCAGCACCACCGCCCTCGGTCCCCAGGACCAGCCTTGGACCCTCCCACCCACGTCTGCCCTGGAAGGTTAAATCCAGGCCGCATGGGCCTAGTGGCTGTGCAGACCCAGGCCAGGCTGCTCTCGGCAAGTCCACCTTCTTCCCTACAATGGGGAGGGCAAATCCCGCCCTGCTACTGAAGCCCCGGACCAGCCCCTTTCTGCAACCACAGAGAACCCCACCAATGTTTGATTTCAGTCACCATAACCTGAAGCAGACTGTCAGCATCTCCTGGCAGCGCTCCAGCTCTGGGAAAAAGAAAAAGAAAATGGGAGAAGCAATGTACTTATGTTCAGCTGCAATTTACTCAGCAGAGTGATTAATCAATTAATTATTCCATTCACTGAACTATTCAAAAGCATTTTTGAGTGTTTACCATATGCCTCGTTGTATTGTTGGAGGGCTGGAGCGGCTAGAGCCGGAAGGCTTGTAGTGAAATGAGATCTGGAGAGCTGACAGAGACACGCTTACAAAAGGGCCCGGTGCCAGCCTCGGAACTGGGGGAAAGGCCGGAGTCCCGCCTCTCGCCCCTCAGGCCCCCGCAAAGCTGAGGAGTTCTGGGCTTCTGTCCCCACCCCTTGACCGCTAATCCTCTGGTTTGCCTTTCTCACATGAATCTTCTACACAGGCAATAGAATGATTATTTTAAAGTGAAAAATCTACCTAACCTCTTCCATGTTTAAAAGTCTTAAGGTCTCCCTTCCTCTTAAGGAAAAGGTTCTTCTCAACAGGTATAGAAGGCCCAGCTTGAGCTGGGCTCAGCCTCCTCTTCTGCCTCCTCTTCCTGCTTCCGGTTTCAAACTTCCCTTTCTGGGGACCAAATTGTGAGCCATTCCCAGGCACATGAACGCCATTCCTGCTCTTTACCACTTTGCTGGGTCCCTTCCCCCAACTGCCCTCCCAAGCATACATTAAACAAACCGCTGCCACTAACAGCCAGAAAGCCTGGCTAAGGCATCTTCATCCTCTAAGATTCCCCTCAGACCCTCAGAAAGCTGCTCGGACCTTATTAACCCACCTCCTGCGTGTCTCTCCCCACTCGCCCCCTTGTAATAAGTGTCTGCTTATTTTTGTGTCTTCTTCCACACATCGCAAGCCTGAGAAGGCTGTCCTTATATTTGTAACTCCAGTGCCAGGCATACATAGGTTTTAATTAAAGTGAGCCCTCAATATGTGTTGGTCGGGAAGTGGAATCACATGTCCGTGTCTATAATGGCTTTTGGTTTGGAGAGGAGAAGGCAAACTGTCTACATCTCTGTATCCAGAAGATAAGCAGAGAACCTGAGATTTTACAGCAGCAAATGGGTCAGAAAGCCAAACCAGCCTAGTGTCTCCCTTGCATGACACCTGGCTCTACTGTGTCAGGGTGAGAAGATGCTTATTTGCCTTTTTTAAGTGCCTGCAACTCTCTAAAAAATGTGGTTATTGCATGCCCAGGCCAGATTCTTCTCCTTAAATTCTCTGCAATCAGGGGTAGAAAAACCATTCGATTCTTCCCGTGTTTCTTGTTTCATTTAGGAGTACAGCTGGAAATGTCCTTCCATCAATGTGCACCGCGCACATTGTTAGGGTCAGGTAAAAGAAGGTATTTGGAGCATTTAGCATAATGTCTGGCCTGTAGTAACTGCTCAGTAAATGCTGCTCTTATTACTGTTGTCGTTATTAATGAGCTGAGCTGGCAACTTTGTTGTGGCTTTTTTCCAAGATGCTGCTCTGGACTTGGGGATTTCCAGTTTTATAGGGAGAGACCCTGGTCATCTCTGCGATGTGAAGTCTGTTCGCCATGGCAATCTTTTGCGTGATTCCAAAGCTCTCTGTTCCTGGGTGGAGCTATTAGAGAAATTATTGTCTGAACCAGCTTCCTGATGTACTGTCCCTGCTGGGAAGAAGCTTCTCGAACTTATTGGACTTGGCTAGATGCTAGTGAAGACAGGCGAATCCCATTCTTTTCAGTGACCTCATTTTCACCATCTTAGGTAACAAGATGGTGAAATTCACCATTCTCTTCATTTCATCCCATTTTGGGTATTCAAATCTATCCTCACTGACTTCTTTAAAATCTCAATTTAGCTATTTGCATATATATTTTGTATGTTTTCTCTGTTCATGAATGTTACTGACAAGCGTAAGGGTGATTAGGCTGCACTGCTTAGCTTTCCAAATTCTACATGGATGGGTGAGGCTATGAGGGAAGAGGAAGAAATGTAATTCAGGGGATAGATTGTGTTCCTGTGACTTCATTTCCCACTGTTTTATTAGGGGCAAACATGGTTAAAATGTCCATGAAAGGGAACAAAATTGAAGAACAATTCAGTCTGACAGGTTTGTGTGGAAAGGAAGTAGGGGTGGTACTGCCCTTTTATCTTGGGGACAGTACAAATATTA
The DNA here is from genome assembly GCF_040939455.1 of Microcebus murinus. Lineage (NCBI taxonomy): Eukaryota > Metazoa > Chordata > Mammalia > Primates > Cheirogaleidae > Microcebus > Microcebus murinus. The sequence goes on from NC_134112.1 coordinate 99,324,895, forward strand.
TGGGCTGATTTTATGTTGAAGAGGTCAAGTTAAAAACCCAGCCAAGCTCATTCTTCCCCCTTGCCAACTGGTATCAACTTCCCAACTACCAAAGGCACAGGCAGGCTACAAAGTCTACCAAGTTTGGGATCCAGTCCTCAGCCTGATTCTCCATTCTTGCAAGTCTCTTCAACAATCTCCATTTGGACTATGTTGTTATCAGCCATAGAGAACTCCCTGAAATTAAACTGAGTTATACTCTTGGCTGAAAACAGTCTTACTCTGTCAGAGAAGATTGTTCTGTGCAGGTGGGCACTCCTGAGAGTTACTCTGCCCTGGCAGCAAGATCAGCTAAGTGTATCTATCCAGTAGACCAAGGTGGGAGAGTTTGTGCTCAGGTCTTCACTACATAGAATCTGCAGTACCCTGTCTTGGATAATCACTCCAAGAATACTCCATGCTTGGGGGCAGTCCAGTCTCAAAGATAAGAAATGGACATGGCATTGGTATAGGCCTATAGCTATAGGGCTATCAACTTACATTTAGGTTAAAATTCCAAAGCAAGCCTCTCGAATGGTGCCATGTGATGGAATGGCAACCTAAATTGCATGAAAAAGCAACAAAATATTCCAGTGGTAGGTGTTATATAGAAATAGCTTTATTGAAGTACAATTAATATATAACAAATTACACAAACATAACAGGTACATTTTAATAAGTTTTGACAGATATATACTCTCACGGAACTGTCAACACAATCAAGATAATGAATATTATCACTCCCAAAGGTCTCCCCATACCCTTTTGTAACCTGTTCCTCCTGCCTCTTCCCAGCCTTCATCCATCACCACACTCTCAGTCACGTCCCAAGGACACCATGAATCTGTCCCTATAGGTCGGTTTGTATTTCATCCACACTTTTGCCTGGATTTCAGTGTATGAATGCACCAGTTTGCCCATCATCTGCTGAAGGACATTTGGGTTGTTCCTAAATTTTGGCAATTTTGAACAGAGTGGCTAAGAATATTTGTGTACAAGTCTTTGTATGGACATATGTTTTAATTTCTCTTGGGTCAGTGAGTAGGAGTGGAATGCCTGGCATATATACATAGTGAATGATTAACTTTATTTTTTTATTTTTTTTTTGAGACAGAGTCTTGCTCTGTTGCCCAGGCTAGAGTGCCATGGCATCAGCGCAGCTCACAGCAACCTCAAACTCCTGGGCTCAAGCGATCCTCCTGCCTCAGCCTCCCCAGTAGCTGGGACAACAGGCATCCTCGACCATGCCCGGCTAATTTTTTCTATGTATATTTTTTAGTTGGCCAATTAATTTCTATTTTTAGTAGAGACGGGGTCTCACTCTTGCTCAGTCTGGTTTCGAACTCCTGATCTTGAGCGATCTGCCTGCCTCAGCCTCCTGGATTGCTAGGATTACAAGCGTGAGCCACTGTGCCCAGCCCATTCTCTTTATTAATTTTTCAGGCCTTATTTCCCTGTCTGGAACATCCAGTGCACTGCTGAATACAAGTGGTGAGAGTAGACATCCTTGCTTTGTGCCTGATCTTAAAAGGAAAGCATCCAGTCCCTCACAACTAAGTATGATGTTAGTTCTATGTTTTTCATAGATGTCTTTTTCAGGTAGAAAGATTAAAGAGGTACCCTTCGATTCCTAGTTTGCTGGGAGATTTTTTTAGGAATGGATCATAGGATTTGTCAAATGTTTTTTCTGCATCTATTGAGATTTTTTTTTTCTTGAGTCTGTTAATAGAGTTACTTACATTGATTGATTTGCAAATGTTACAACAACTTAACAGAGATATCACTTAACTCCAGTGAGAATGGCCTTTATCAAAAAGTCTTCAAACAATAAATGCTGGCGTGGATGCGGAGAGAGAGGAACACTCCTACACTGCTGGTGGGATTGCAAACTAGTTCAACCTCTGTGGAAAGCAATATGGAGATACCTTAAAGCGATACAAGTGAATCTACCATTTGATCCAGCAATCCCATTACTAGGCATCTACCCAAAAGATCCAATGACACTCTACAAAAAAGACACCTGCACTCGAATGCTTATAGCAGCACAATTCATAATTGCAAGGCTGTGGAAACAGCCCAAGTGCCCATCAATCCAATAATGGATTAATAAAATCTGGTATATGTATACCATGGAGTACTATTCAGCTCTAAGAAACAACGGTGATATAGCACATCTTATATTTTCCTGGTTACAGCTGGAACCCATACTACTAAGTGAAGTATCCCAAGAATGGAAAAACAAGCACCACATATACTGTCCAGCAAACTGGTATTAACTGAGCAGCACCTAAGTGGACACATAGGTACTACAGTAATAGGGTAATGGGCAGGCGAGAGGGGGCAGGGGGGTGGGTATATACATACATAAAGAGTGAGATGTGCACCATCTGGGGGGTGGTCATGCTGGAAACTCAGACGTGTGGGGGGAGAGGGGGAAAGGACATTTATTGAAACCTTAAAATCTGTACTCCCATAATATGTCGAAATAAAAAATAAATAACAAACAAACAACAAAAAAAACACAACTTTACACTCATGGGATAAACCCCACTTGGTCATGATGTATTATCTTTTTAAAATATTGGTATATTTTATTAGTTAAGAATTTTTGCATCTATGTTCATGAGGAATATTGATCAACAGTCTTACTTCTTATAATGTCTTTGTCTGTTTTGGATAACAGAGTACTGCTGGCCTCATAGAATATATTGAGAAGTGTTCCTTCCTTTTTGATTCTCTGGAAGAGTTTGTGTAGAGTTACAATTATTTATTTCTTCAATGTTTTGTAGAATTCAAGAATGAATTCTTCCTAGTGTAGGAAAAAACCATGAAAGACTGAAATGGACCAAAAAGATTACTGGGTGTATTTTGTCTAGTTTATGCTTCTAGGCTATCTCAGCCTTTCTTTGTCTTTAAGCTGTTTTATAACTCTGTAAATTGTAGAAAACTGATAATAATGCAAATGATTCTTGTCCATAGAAATGCAAATTAATTGTGTCTGATGGAATGCAATTTATTTTTGCCCTGTGGATAGACCTATCTTGCATATATTGTAAAGTCATTTTACATTATTGCCTATTCTTTAAATTATCTTTTGAATCAGTTGTAACATCTTACTGGTTCCCCCATTAGTTAATGAGTTAAATAAAATCTTTGACATGAGTGCATTTTATAATTAAAAAGGAATTATAATTGTACCTTTAAAATTATCTTTCAAAACAGGAAGGATGAAAATTCATCACACCGGCTTTGTTTATTCCAAGTGTTATCAGGTGAGTTAGTTGGTAATGACACACAAGGTCATTTATTACAGATAGCGAGATGATGATATTCAGAGAAAAGTTATTTTAAGATTAAAGAGAAGATTGAAAATTGTTTTTTCATCTCTAAAAAGAGGTGTTTGGATAGATAATTTCTAAGATCCTTTCCCATTGTAACCATACAACTCCAACCCAGTGATTTCATGGTGAATTTATTTCAATTTCCAGAGTACAGTTTCATTATTTGTTAAATGGGATAATGACACCTTCTATATACATCTCAGAAAAGCAAATAATAGATTTGAAATGTTAAAAGTGCCATATAAGTGTAAAGTTTTATTATCTGTGCCTCATAGGAAGCAAAGATAAATGAAATGTTTCTAATTCTCTCATTTTGGTTAGTAGTTTATTTATTTATTTATTTATTTTGAGACAGAGTCTTGCTTTGTTGTCCAGGCTAGAGTGAGTGCCATGGCGTCAGCCTAGCTCACAGCAACCTCAAACTCCTGGGCTCGAGTGATCCTCCTGCCTCAGCCTCCCGAGTAGCTGGGACTACAGGCATGCGCCACCATGCCCGGCTAATTTTATATATATATATCAGTTGGCCAATTAATTTCTTTCTATTTATAGTAGAGACGGGGTCTTGCTCTTGCTCAGGCTGGTTTTGAACTCCTGACCTTGAGCAATCCGCCCGCCTCGGCCTCCCAAGAGCTAGGATTACAGGCGTGAGCCACAGCGCCGGGCCTTATTTATTTATTATTATTATTTTTTTGGTTAGTAGTTTAAACTCTGTAATCTTCTAGGCAATCTGAATGAGTTGATTTGAATTTAATCTTTTTTCCCATTGAAGAATTATCATTAGCTTAAAATTAATTTCATCACAGGTTTTAAATGATCTATTAATAGAATGATATTATAATTTAAAGCTAGAGACTCTGAAATAGATCCCATGTCTCTGGCCTGCTCTCAAATGCAGAGGCTGCACAGACAGTACACAGACAGTGAGATAGGGCCATCCCCACTTCTACTTTGTCATTGCCTGGTAAGGTTTACAGACTTCTCAAAAAAGCTGCAAGTCTCACATTTCTCATGGCCACGCTGCCCATGGGCCAGGATGCTCCTCCATGAGCAATCTTCCCACCCTCCCCAGCCACTTCCTTACTGTACCTCATTCTCCAATCACACCCTGTAGGAGTGGCAGGATATGCAGCTGGAGTGGAGCACAGGATCTACACAGCAGTGTCCAGGGGTCAGGTCCTGGGAGGGAAAACACACTCGTGGGTGAGACGGGCTCTGCGTGTTGGTGACGATCAATCATGTTCTGCTGGACTTCCTGATCCAGCCAGCAATCCTGCCAGAAATGAAAGGCAGAATATGAAGACTACTGAGAATATAAGTGGGTGTGGATAGCTGAAACTACATAAGGTCACCTTTCTCTAGTGACAAAAGACTAGACTAGAATTTATAATCTAGCCTATGTTATTAATAGCTGACATACATCGTCTTAACCTTTGGAAGCCTGTTTCCTTACTCTTAAAATGAAATTAGGGGCCGGGCGCGGTGGCTCATGCCTGTAATCCTAGCACTCTGGGAGGCCGAGGCGGGTGGATTGCTCGAGGTCAGGAGTTCGAAACCAGCCTGAGCAAGAGCGAGACCCGTCTCTACTATAAATAGAAAGAAATTAATTGGCCAACTGATACATATAGAAAAAATTAGCCAGGCATGGTGGCGCATGCCTGTAGTCCCAGCTACTTGGGAGGCTGAGGCAGCAGGATCGCTTGAGCCCAGGAGTTTGAGGTTGCTGTGAGCTAGGCTGACGCCATGGCACTCACTCTAGCCTGGGCAACAAAGTGAGACTCTGTCTCAAAAAAAAATAAAAAAAATAAATAAAAGAAAAAGAAATTAGGGGTGGAAAAAACTTAAATATCACCCAAAGTTTAGAAAATAAGTTTATGACATAGGAGAAAAATAAGAAGTGTGCCATACGTATTCATGTGTCTATCAATCTATCCATCCATTTACTCATTTACTCTACAAGTATTTTTTGTGTGAAAGGCATTATGTAAGCTACTGAGACAATGTCTAAGATGTAGCCCTGCTTTCAGGATGTTACAGAAATCTTTCTCCTGCCAGGGTGTGTTTGGGGGGAAGAGGGGCCTGGGAAGAACGCCTTGAAGGGTCTTTACTAGCCAGTGCTAGAGGAACTGTTAATCAATTAATTAATTAACAATCAGCAAATGGCATCCAGTGGGGAAGTGTGCCTTAGCTTCCAAATGCTAATTATTGGTCCCTTTATGGAGCTGAGACAGGGCAAATCATCGCAGGATCCCAGATGAGTTGGCACACAGACATTGCAAGGAGGCTGCGATTCTCATTTGTATCAGCATGCTTGCCAGTTTTTATCTAGTGAGATTAATTAGAACTTTTAGAAGTGCAAGTTAGAGTCATAAAATATTAACAGTCATGTCATTGGTAATCTGTAAGTGTACTGAAATAGCCCAGGGTGATTTTAGGGTATGGTTGCTTTCACTGGTATTGGAGGTTCAATTTTCAACTTTCTTTCAAGGAAAGGTTCCTCAGTGCCCTGCTTGGTGGCTCTGGATATTCATCAAACTGGCCTTTGACATTCAACTTTCCTTGCTCTGCCAGTTCATGTATTCATCTCCCTCATCCCTGTCATGCTTTGCAGAAGATGTAATGTTATCTTGGTGTCTTTGTCATATGCCTCCATTTGGAATCCCAGCTGTGACGTCTCCAGGAAAACTGCCTAGCTCAGGGTCCCAGCGGTTCCTCCCATTATTACCATGACCTCTTGCTCCATTACGTGACACTCTGATAACTAAATGCTCTGTGAAGATGATGTGAAGAAAGGACAGGTTCACTTGCCTTACATCTTTGCACAACATATTTCCCAAATGTTCCTGCTAGTGACTGTTGTTGATTCTTGAACCTAAACTCCTAGAGAGAAAGGTCCATGTCTACTTTGGACAAGTTGCACAGTTCCAGGGACAGTGACAAGTGCAAATGGTGGGTTGATGTTTCTTCCATTCACAATTGCAGTATCATGGATTTACAGTCAAAGAAATCTATAATATTAGAATTTTGAGATGATCTAATTAAAATTTCTTATGTTCAGAAGAAGTATCTCAGACTCTGAACTCTTACAAAACGTCCTGCTGGTGAAAAGCAGAAGCCCCGAGGTGATTCCCACTACTGTGCTGCCTTCTGAAGGACAGTAAGACCTGGCCATAGCTAGAACCCAGTAGGCTAATGCGAACTATTTCAGTTCTGTCATGGGAGTGGGCATCTGTCACTTTTGGGGCTTCCCATCACTCTCTCGATGCCTTTCTCCAGTTGGATAAATCCCCGTGTTATGAAATCTGCCTCCCCTACCAAGAAGTGTGAACTCAGACTCCTAGCCTTGTTGTCAGGAGGTGTGGGCACGCTTCCCAGTCACACCCATCAGACACATCTGTGCTGGCTTCAACTTGACAGCGACCGGATGATGGAACAGGGTCTGTGTGGGGATTCCGCTTCGCTGGTGCTGGTGGTAGCAGTGACCCTGGTTTCTGGAGGAAGCAGTGGTGGCAAGAGTGAGTTCCTGATGGCATCCGTGTTGTATGCAATTATGCTGGCAGGAAAGTCAAGCTCCCAGCATGCAGGTCTCAGTAGAGGCTGTGACTATGGTGTGGCTTTGTGAGTTGCTTCACAAAGCTCAGCCTCAGGGCCGGGCGCTGTGGCTCACGCCTGTAATCCTAGCTCTTGGGAGGCCGAGGCGGGCGGATTGCTCAAGGTCAGGAGTTCAAAACCAGCCTGAGCGAGACCCCGTCTCTACTATAAATAGAAAGAAATTAATTGGCCAACTGATATATATATATAAAAAAAATTAACCGGGCATGGTGGCACATGCCTGTAGTCCCAGCTACCCGGGAGGCTGAGGCAGAAGGATCACTCGAGCCCAGGAGTTTGAGGTTGCTGTGAGCTAGGCTGACGCCACGGCACTCACTCTAGCCCGGGCAACAAAGCGAGACTCTGTCTCAAAAAAAAAAAAAAAAAAAAAGCTCAGCCTCAAAGCCTTTCCTCTCACCCTCTAATGAGTCTGGGAGTTACCTAAGGTCTCTAGAAAATCCTTTGTAACTTCTGTCTTTTTCTGCTTAAATTAGCCATGATGGATTCTGTTTTGTTTTTATTTTTGGTAATTAGAAACACTGACTCTTGCCGGGCGTGGTGGCTCACGCCTATAATCCTAGCACTCTGGGAGGCCAAGGCGGGAGGATTGCTTGAGCTCAGGAGTTCGAGACCAGCCTGAGCAAAAGCGAGACCGTGTCTCTACTATAAATAGAAAGAAATTAGCCAAACAACTAAAAAAAAATACAAAAAAATTAGTCGGGCATGGTGGCGCATGCCTGTAGTCCCAGCTACTCGGGAGGCTGAGGCAGGAGGATCTCTTGAGCCCAGGAGTTGGAGGTTGCTGTGAGCTAGGCTGATGCCATGGCACTCTAGCCCTGGCAAGAGAGTGAGACTCTGTCTCAAAAAAAACCAAAAAACAAAACTCTCCCTTACACGTTGGTACCAGGAATGGTGCCCAACAATAGACCTTCAACAAAATGGGTATCTAAAGTTTGTTATCTGGACTGAGTGAGTCTGAAGACAGTGAGAATGCAGTCAGTTTGAAAGGGGGGCTCTGGCAGCTCATGGCACCAGTGGCAGGACTGTTAATTCAATGAGGACTTGGTCGTTAAGTGGAATGCCATTATCTGTTGAAGGCAAAGCTTTGGGGGAAATGAATAGCTACAGCTATCATGGAATATGATAAAAACAAGAAGGTCAACTCTGTGGGGCTGTTTGGCTCCTTTTAAATACTCTGGAGACAAAAAGAGAAATTATAAACTCAAAGTCTTATAGTTTGGCTTATGATATTTTCAAAGAACCAGGGAATTTCTGACTATGCTGAATGTGAAGCTCCAAAAATTGCAGCTTGGGCTGCCAGGTCTCTGCAGCTTTGTTTTCTGTCTTACATTGATGACCTATAATGGGCTAAAAACTGTTATTACATGAGCATTAAAACTCTGATCAGGAAAGAGTAGAATCCTGTGACTTGGAATGGGGCCACTCGGAGAGATTCGGATGACCTGGAGCTTGCTGAAACCCCCAACCCACTGAGCGTCACTTCCAGCAGAAGCTGGCCCTCTCCTCTGCCTGATGGAGCTTAGAGACCCTGTAAGTCCTTCTCATGCTGAGCTCTCTCCCCCTTATGGCCTCTAAACTGGTAGATTCCAGGTTATCTCTAATTGAGTTGGTTTTTATTACTTGCAACCAGAGTCTAACCAATATAGTTGCCACTTCAGGCTCCTGCTGCCTTTGGCTCTGCTGTCAAAATAGAACACAACAAACCAAAACCATGCTAGCTCTCTTTTCCCCTGGTCTTCCTATTTTGGATTAGCAAGTGGTGGAGGGTGGGGCAGAACAATTGGCTATAACAAGAAATAACCAAAAAGTACATAAATGGCTACAAGGCTATTGTCCTGCCCAGGGTCCATCTTGGGAAATCATGTGTGCCTATTTGCCTTTGCATCTTCAACTATACATGGGCATTCTTTACTTACTACAAAAATTCCTTAGCTCCTTGTTGCAAGACTTCCTGCACATACCTCACGTGGAGTTCTCATTCCATAAACAAGTAAATTTGTCCCTATGTAGTTTCTGGATTTGTTTGTGGAAACCTTAAGGAAGATAACCATGAAAAATTGATACAAATCTGGTATCCTGGGAGTTGTGATAATGAGAATGACTATGAATATTTCTTCTAGTTCTGGAAGGACCTATGGAGTCTGTGGCTCTCAGCAAGCTTGTGGGACTGGCTCAGAGACCCAGCAGCTCTGCATGAGGTCCCATGATTAGAATCTGCTTCTGAAGCTGACTTTCAACATATTTTTTAGTTTTTAGTATGCATCTAAATGTCCACATGCTTGCTTCAGTGTTAGAGGCAAGGACCCTCGAAGACCCTCAACTCCCCTATGACTCGTCCTACGCACGGGCTTCGCCCTGGAAAATTCCAGCTATAGCTCCGAGAAGAATGCATTCCATGACGTGCTGACCACGGGATGCTCCAGGGAGTGCTGACTGCAATTGTTCCCGACCACCTGCCAGGTTGGAGATGAGTAACCAGTCACAAACAGGATACCGATAAGATGCTGATTGGGGCTGATTAGCCCAAACCCAAGACTCATCGTCACCCCACTCTATTTTTCTGTTTCTACTTCCTTGTTTCTGTATGCTTATAAAACCTACAAAGAAGCCGGGCGCGGTGGCTCACGCCTGTAATCCTAGCTCTTGGGAGGCTGAGGCGGGCAGATTGCTCAAGGTCAGGAGTTCAAAACCAGCCTGAGCAAGAGCGAGACCCCATCTCTACTATAAATACAAAGAAATTAATTGGCCAACTGATATATATATAAAAAATTAGCCGGGCATGGTGACGCATGCCTGTAGTCCCAGCTACTTGGGAGGCTGAGGCAGAAGGATCGCTCGAGCCCAGGAGTTTGAGGTTGCTGTGAGCCAGGCTGACGCCACGGCACTCACTCTAGCCTGGGCAACAAAGCGAGACTCTGTCTCAAAAAAAAACAAAAAAACCCCCCAAAAACAAAAAAACCTACAAAGAATCCAAGTAAAGCAGACCTTGACAACCCTTTGCTTGGTCTCGTTCCTTTCTCTCGCCCATCTCTTTCAGGCACGGGCCCCCTTGACCCCACGAGTAACAGAAGGTCCTGCGGGTTGGGACACTTCAGTGCTGTTTAAAAGGGGAAAAACCTTGGAAATAACCTAACCATCTCCAGTAGGAGAAAGGCTGCATTTATTACAGTACATCTAGAGACCATATGGAAATCTAGGTATTAGGCAGATGTCAGAAGCTTGTGTAACCAAATTTAAAAAATATTTGTCAAAAGCAAAATGGCTCAAAGACATCTTTTTCAATGGCTGCACAATATCTGATTACATGATTGTACCGTATTGTAACTTATTTATCCAATGTCCTATTTTTAAATAGTAAAGTTGTCTTTAATTATATTTGCTATTATAAATAATCACTTAATGATCATTTTTTTTTTTTGAGACACAGTCTTACTCTGTCACCCAGGCTGTAGTGCAGTGGTGTCATCATATCTCAAGTGATCCTCCTGCCTTAGCCTCCTGAGTAGCTAGGACAAGTGCACGCCACCACACCTGCCTAATTTTTCTAGAGATGGGGTTTTGCTCTTGCTCAGGCTGGTCTCAAACTCCTGACCCCAAGCAATCCTCCATCCTTGGCCTCCCAAAGTGCTAGGATTACAGGCATGAGCCACCACAACTGGCCACAGTCATTTTTTAATATAAAATTTTCTATTATTTAAATTCCTTGAAATAGATTCCTAGAAGGGGCACTTCCAGATAAAGGATATGGATTCTAGGGATCTTGGCATGGATTTCCAAAGTGCTTTTCACATTTGCACTGATTTACCCTTCTACCACAGAGTATGAAACTTTAATTCCACTCCTGACATTGATTACTATGTTTAACTGGAATGCCAAAAGGATGTTTCATATTTTTTATTTTTATTATTTATTTAGTTTTTGAGACAGAGTCTCACTTTTTTTCCCCCCAACCCCCAGAGTCTTACTTTGTTGCCCAGGCTAGAGTGAGTGCCGTGGCGTCAGTCTAGCTCACAGCAATCTCAAACTCCTGGGCTCAAGGGATCCTCCTGCCTCAGCCTCCCGGGTAGCTGGGACTACAGGTACTTGCCACCACACCCAGCTAATTTTTTGTTTCTATTTGTAGTTGCATGGCAAATTTTTCTATTTTTAGTAGAGACAGGGTCTTGTTTTTGCTCAGGCCTGTCTTGAATTCCTGACCTCAAGTGATCTTCCCACTTTGGCCTCCCAGACTGCTAGGAGTACAGCCACCATGCCAAGCTTTATATTGTTTTAGTTTGCATTTCTAGATAATGACTTCAGCTGGCCACTTTTAACGATTTTTTAAAGTTACTTGTGTAATTTCTGGGAATTATTTGTTTATATACTAAGCCCTTTTTTTCAATTGAATTTTAGTGTTTTTCCTATTAATTTACACAAACTGTTAACTAGGGCAATTTGTGGTCCTGCACACTGTCTACCTGCCCATTGGTCTTTGGAAAGCATTTAGTTCAGGTGTAACAAGTGGCCACTGACGTATGCCAAAGATTTCTACTACTAATGCCCAAGTAAAGACTTTATATCTTGTCTGTGCAAAAAGAGACCTCCTACACAGATTGTTTGTATGAAAAATATATTTTCCAAGCTATGTGAATAACTCAAATTACAATTTATTTAAAATGTGATCTGCTTGCATGGCTCATTATGTTAAATCTGATGGAATCAATAACTTAAATTTATTTTTATACAGTGATGTAACAAATCCATTTTATTTAGACCATGAAATTGTAAGTGATTTATTGTCTTTGAAAAATGACAGAGTCCCAAGGCTGCTATATCTATAATTTTGTCATATTTGACATCCTCAGGATATTTTGAGGATGTTTATTTGAGGTAAACCACCAAAAAGTAGGGCAAGTAAGAGCCTGAACTGAGTGAACACCTGTATACTGAATACACAAATGGTAGTTTACCTGGGAGTCTTCATAGCTGCTCCAAGGTACTGGGATGGCACTTGTAAGTTATAAATGGTAGTACTGACTTCCATGATAAATCTTTATTACTAAGAGTTGATATTCTGGCCGGGCGCGGTGGCTCACGCCTGTAATCCTAGCACTCTGGGAGGCCCAGGCGGGCGGATTGCTCGAGGTCAGGAGTTCGAAACCAGCCTGAGCAAGAGCGAGACCCCGTCTCTACTATAAATAGCTAGAAATTAATTGGCCAACTAATATATATAGAAAAAATTAGCCGGGCATGGTGGCGCATGCCTGTAGTCCCAGCAACTCGGGAGGCTGAGGCAGGAGGATCGCTTGAGCCCAGGAGTATGAATGAGGTTGCTGTGAGCGAGGCTGAAGCCACGGCACTCACTCTAGCCTGGGCAGCAAAGAGAGACTCTGTCTCAAAAAAAAAATAACAATTGATATTCTTTTCTTGTTTTTGTTTTTTGTTTTTTTTTTTTGAGACAGAATCTTGCTCTGTTGCCCTGGTTAGAGTGCAGTAGTGCGATCATAGCTCACTGCAACCTTGACCTCCTGGACTCAAGCAATCCTCTTGCCTCAGCTTCCTGAGTAGCTGGAACTACACCATCATGCCCAGCTAATTTTTTCTATTTTTTTTTTTTTTAAGTAAAGATGGGGGTCTATCTTTACCTCAGACTGGTCTTGAACTCCTGACCTCAAGCATCCTTCCCACCTCACCCTCCCAGAGTGCTAGGATTACAGGAATGAGCCATCACGCCTGGCCAACAGTTGATTTTCAAAACAGAAAATAAAGTGGTATTGTTTAGGAATGAATTCAAAGGACCTAAAACTGATCTTTAAAAGAGGCCATAGGAGAAACCACAAACTTAGACTTGAGTAACGGTACCTTGTCTGCTGGCCAGCTCTCAGGAACTAGTTAGAGCTGGTTGGAGGCCAGTTCTCTAGTCTCCCCACGTTTGCCTGTGCGAGCTTACTTCTGCTACTCGTGCAGTCACAGAAGATGCACAGCACTGCCCACCCTGTTCTGACTTTTCCTTTCACTGTCTTCTTTGGGCAGATGCACACCATATGCATAGCAACTTGGTTTCCATGCAGTTGGCTTTTCCTTACCACATTTTTTTCTTGAGTAAATGCCATACCTTCATTTTACTTGGGAGAAACATCTCTGACTGATGTTTCTTTCTGTCACATTCTTCATCAACACCATCAGCCCAACATTAAACATGTCTGCTGTATCACGCCCCTCTCATCCTCTCTACTACTTGTCTTCTCTGTAGAAGTTGCCCCCTAACTGCTTCTCCTGTGTCCACTCACGCCCCTGCAAGTGACTCTCTACCCAGCAGCTGCAATGATCCTTCAGAAATGTGAGTCAGAGAATGGCACTGCCCAGGACCAAACTTTCCAGTGACTTCTGATCACATTTAGAATGAAATTCAAAATCCTTACCATGGTCTCTGCAATCCTCCCTGAGTCCCCTCCCACCACTCCCTGTTGCTCCCTAAGTGCCCCCCCACTTGAGGTTCTTTGTACCTGCTACTTCCTCTCCTTAGAATGTTCTTTCCCCACATATTTGCAGGGCTTTGCTCAGAGGTCACCCCCTCATCTGACACAGTGACCCCATCATCACCTATTGCCCCTCTCTTATTTTTCTCCTAGCACTTGTGACCAGCCGGCATTAGATGACAGAACTATTTGCTGTGTACTGTTATTATCTCTGTGCTTCCTCCATTTTACTGACTGTTGTGCCCCACTAGCAGGAACAGTATCTGGCTAGATTATGTGCTCAGGGAGTGCAGCATCCATTGAACGAATGAATTTTTTTTTTTTTTTTTTTTTGAGACAGAGTCTCGCTTTGTTGCCCAGGCTACAGTGAGTGCCGTGGCGTCAGCCTAGCTCACAGCAACCTCAATATCCTGGGCTCAAGCAATCCTGCTGCCTCAGCCTCCCGAGTAACTGGGACTACAGGCATGTACCACTATGCCTGGCTAATTTTTTCTATATACTTTTAGTTGGCCAATTAATTTCTTTCTATTTATAGTAGAGACAGGGTCTCACTCTTGCTCAGGCTGGTTTTGAACTCCTGACCTCGAGCAATCCACCCGCCTTGGCCTCCCAGAGTGCTGGGATTACAGGCGTGAGCCACCGCGCCCAGCCGAACGAATGAATTTTTGAAGCTATTTTTATCCTTTCTACTTTTAAATCTGAGTGCATAGAGACTGTATCAGCACTCGAGTAACCCAGGTAATAAGATGGACAATAAGAGAATTTCATTTCAAAGAACAGCCTCCAACTACGGAATGTCACAGGCAGTGTGGGAAGAAAGGTTAAGCAAGACAGCAGAGCTGAAGTGAGTGGGCAGTGAGAGGATCAAAAGGAGAAAGTCAATTTGGAGAGTTTTAAAATTCTGAACTGAGCTTGTAATTCTACATTTAGACAATGCCAGAGAAATGAAGTGGATTTAGAAGATTTAGATCATTTTGTTGATGTTGTTACTATTGTAGTCATTTTCAGCAAGATAATTTGTTAAGTACCTAGTTGGTATATGGTGTTCTTCTGGATAACTCCAAAAAACAAGTTAAACTAATATAGTCAGTAGCATAGCAAAGTCAAGTGGAACTACTAAATTGAGGGGCTAAGGGAAAAAGGAAAATTAGATCAACGTACCAAAAGGCAGAAGGAGAAAAAAAGCAAAACTATAAAAAGCAAGAAAATAGAAAACATAAAAATATTAAAATTAGACCAGCCATATCAAGGATCATTACAATTTTAAATAGATTAAATTCTATTAAAGTAACAAAGAATCTCAAATTGCATTAAAAAAGTTATAAGCTTTTTATTACATACATCTAAATAGAAAACATGAAGATATTAAAAATTAGACCAGCCATATCAAGGCGCATGAAACATTTAAATAGATGAAATTCTATTAAAATACAAAGAATCTTATATTGCACTAAAAAAGTTACACTTTTTACATGAAGTACATCCACACCAAAATTTCACAGGAGGGACAATAAATAAACACAGGAGGGACAAAGACAAGGAAAAATAAAGAAAGGATGACTTGCAATAGTCAAGACAAAAAGTATTAATGGGACTAAAATAGATATTTGTATTAATAAATAAATTGTAATATTAATGATTCTTTATGAATTGAGCAGCATAGCTTTAAAAGCTATGCTGAGAGAAAAGCAAAACTGATAGAAATATTAGAATTTGATAAGAAGGATAAATAGTGAGAGATATTAAATTATTTTAAAAAGTTAAAAGATCAATTTCAAGTCACTAAAGATTTAGAAATTTTTTAATTAATAAAAAGTGAAAAGATCAAGTAAATAGTGAAAAGAAATCCACTATAACAGACGTCCTCAAACAACGGCCCACAGGCCACATGCGGGTGTTTTTGCCCGTTTGTTTTTTTCCTTCAAAATAAGATATGCGCAGTGTGCATAGGAATTTGTTCATAGGTTTTTTTTTTTTGAGACAGAGTCTTGCTTCGTTGCGCCAGCTAGAGTGAGTGCCGTGGCGTCAGCCTAGCTCACAGCAACCTCAAACTCCTGGGCTCAAGCAATCCTGCTGCCTCAGCCTCCCGAGTAGCTGGGACTTCAGGCATGTGCCACCATGTCCAGCTAATTTTTTCTATATATATATAAGTTGGCCAATTAATTTCTTTCTATTTATAGTAGAGACGGGGTCTCGCTCTTGCTCAGGCTGGTTTCAAACTCCTGATCTCGAGCAATCCTCCCGCCTCAGCCTCCAAGATTGCTAGGATTACACCGGCCTGTTCATAGTTTTTTTTAAACTATAGTCTGGCCCTCCAATGGTCTGAGGGACAGTGAACTGGCCCCCTGTTTAAAAAATCTGAGGACCCCTGGACTATCACTTAAAAATACAGACATGATTGTTTGGAACAATTTTGTTTGGAAAACATGAATTAACCAGTAAGTATAGAAAAAAAATCGAAATACAGTCACAGATTTGTTCCCCAAAATATTCCAAGCCAGTTTCATGTTTAATAGGTTAAGTTCTATCAAAACTTCCAAAAGTTATACATAGCATAATTTTTTGTTATTCAACTGGTTCCAGAGAATAGGAAAAGAAAATTGAAAGAATTTCAATTCATTCCACAAGGCTAGCATAACCTTGATGACAAACTTGGGCAGAGATACAATAAAATTATAAACATGGATGCAAAAATGTCAAATGAAATATTAGCTAATGGAATCCAGCAATTACAAATTACTATGCAAGGAGACATAAAATTGTGAAATATATTACCAACCTAATTCACTATACTAATAGATAAGAGTAGAAAAACAAACTTATTTTAATAGATGTAATAGTCCAGAAAAATACTCAGTAACCTAAGAACAGAAGGAAACTTCTTCACTTTGCTGAAAAAGTCAACAGGAACTATCATATTTAAAGGTGAAAAGACCAAGACATCTTCCTTTTTATTTTTTTTTTTGAGAAAGAATTTCACTCTGTTTCCTGGGCTAGAGTGCCATGGTGTCAGCCTAGCTCACAGCAACCTCAATCTCCTAGGCTCAAGCGATCCTGGGACTATAGGTGCACGCCAACACATCTCGCTAATTTTTTCTATTTTTAGTAAAGATGGGGTCTCATTCTTGCTCAGGCTGGTCTTGAACTCCTGTCCTCAAGTTATCCTCCTGTCTTGGCCTCCTGAAGTGCTGGGATTACAGATCTGAGCCACCACACCAGACCAGATATATTTTTAAAAAAGAATGATGGCAGGAGAAACTTATCCTCTGCGATATCAAAATTTACTGC
Organism: Microcebus murinus; assembly: GCF_040939455.1. Taxonomy (NCBI): domain Eukaryota; kingdom Metazoa; phylum Chordata; class Mammalia; order Primates; family Cheirogaleidae; genus Microcebus; species Microcebus murinus. The sequence continues at coordinate 99,341,609 of NC_134112.1, forward strand.
AAAGGTATAATTAAAATTGGTGTAGGAATAAAGAATGAAACAAAAAATTCTAGAAACAAGTCAGTTCATAGTAGGTACTTAGCATTTGATAGATATTAAATTTCAAGTTAGTGGAGAAAAGAAGGCGAAGTAAAGATTTAAACATTAAATATAAAACTACAAAAATACCAGAAGGAAATGTTGGAGGATATTTTTGTAATTTTGGTGTGAGGAAGTCTCCCTTTTGCAAGGCACCATCCAGAGGCCATAAAGAAAAGATTTTCGGATTTGGCCACAGAAGAAGATGTAAGCTTCTGTTTGATGAGAGATACCATATGTAAAATTAAGATGTTAAGGTGATTATATAGGAAAAGCATATAATAATAAAAATAATAACAAGAGCCAACATTAACATAGATGTTATTATATGCCAGGAATGGTGCTACACATGTTATATGAATCATCTAATCACTATTGGTAAGTATTATTATTCCATTTTACAGATGGGGAAACTGAGGCTTAGAGAGTTCACATAAAAGGGTTAATATCTGTACTTAGCATTTGCTGTTTGGGTTGTTCAGTGACCCCTTTCCCTGGCCCCAGCACTCCCTAGACATGTGAACCAAGTCAGCTAATAAGAGTCTTTTTTGAGGCCGGGCGGGGTGGCTCACGCCTGTAATCCTAGCTCTTGGGAGGCCGAGGCGGGTGGATTGCTCAAGGTCAGGAGTTCGAAGCCAGCCTGAGCAAGAGCGAGACCCTGTCTCTACTATAAATAGAAAGAAATTAATTGGCCAACTGATATATATATAAAAAAAATTAGCCGGGCATGGTGGCGCATGCCTGTAGCCCCAGCTACTCGGGAGGCTGAGGCAGAAGGATTGCTTGAGCCCAGGAGTTTGAGGTTGCTGTGAGCTAGGCTGACGCCACGGCACTCACTCTAGCCTGGACAACAAAGCGAGACTCTGTCTCAAAAAAAAAAAAAAAAAAAAGAGTCTTTTTTGGCTTTGGAGCTAGAGGAGAATAGACCTTATCTTTGGGCTAAGAAAGCTTGAAGGATGCGATTTGTGGTTTCCTGTGGCACCAATGTTCCCGGCTACATAAAGAAAACTTGCAGAAGGATTGCATCAAGGCAGAGATAAGCAGGGGTAAAAGGTAAATGGGGAAAAAGGTTTGAAGTTATTGTTTGGGTTCCTGGATCCAGGAGTGCCTAAGTTTAGATCTACTCTTGGACTTCCAATTATTAGTCAATGAGTCCCCTCTTTTCTTTTTTTTTTTTTTTTTGAGTTAGAGTCTCTCTCTGTTGTCTGGGCTAGAGTGCTGTGGCAGTTAGCCTAGCTCACAGCAACCTCAAACTCCTGGGCTCAAGCAATCCTGCTGCCTCAGCCTCCCGAATAGCTGGGACTACAGGCATGCGCCACCATGCCCGGCTAATTTTTTCTGTATAGTTTTAGTTAGCCAATTAATTTCTTTGTATTTATAGTAGAGACGGGGTCTCGCTCTTGCTCAGGTTGGTCTTGAACTCCTGACCTCGAGCAATCTGCCCGCCTTGGCCTCCCAGAGTGCCAGGATTACAGGCGAAAGCCACCACGCCCGCCGAGTCCCCTCTTTTCTTAAACTAATTTGGATGGTCTATTTGACTGTTAGAAACCCAAATGTTGCACTAGACTACAACAAGACTCCACCTACTAATTAATGAGGAAAAACACAAACAAATCAATAAGCATGTGATTAGAAACTCAATGAAGGAACACCAGTGGAGGTTCATTCTGGAACTCCTATCTGGCGATCCAAGCCTCTCAGTGGGCAGGACCTGGTACAGCTCCTCCTGAGGCCTCCCTACTGCTAGGACAGCTAGCATCCAGCAACTATCTGGGTGTGCAGACGGTTTTTCCTGGGGTCACTTCTACCTTATTACATGGCCTCTTGTTTAGTTGTCTGAAATAATCTTACTAAAAGAGTTAGAAAAGATGAGAAATCACGAATCATATATTGTTTCTGAAATATTAAGGAACTGAGAAAAGCTTTCTCCCATTGTGTGGTTTCTGTGAGCACCTGTGGGTGTGGGTGTGGGTGTGGGGGCGTCGTGTGCCGCGAGAGGGGTCTGGCGTCATTAACTGGCTCCTTCTCCAGTCTTCCACTGCCCTCCCACGTGGCTCGCCGCAGAGCTCTAATGAGGGCAATGGCTCCTCGAGGCACGATTTTTCTCCCTTACTGCATGGCTTCTTTGATACAGAATCAATTACAGAGTTTTATTTTATTCCCTCTCTGTAAGTTGGATGATGCTTCTTTGGTGTTGGAGAAAAAGTCCCTGGATGAGGGCTTGATTTAGAACAGAGAAATATTAATATGTCACCACAGGGTATGTGGCACTGCTAGGGACTTGTGTGCACACTGAGTGAGGACCTACTCTGTGCTCAGCATTGTGAGGATTCAGAATGAATAAGCAACGTTACAGCAAGGAAGCAGTGGTGGCTGTCTCTGACTCATCTGAGGTTGAAGACAAGGGAGAGGAAAGAGAGGATGGCAGAGCTTGTTTTGGAAGTGAAGACATCAAAAGCATATTTTGGACACTTGCTCCTTTGGGACAGGAAGGAAGAAGTTTAAGATGGGTGCAGCTGTACATACATTTGTAGGATACTGGTAACAACCTGAATTCAATACAAGCTCCCTTTGTCTCTCTAAATGTAACATGTTGAACTAGAAGCAATGGCAATCTGTTAGGAAGCAGCATCCATAATGCCCAGTTCTACTAAAAGGAACCAGGGCTCCTTACAAGACTGTTTTTCCAGGCATGGGGCAGAAGAATTTCAAAGACTAATAGGGCGAGTCAAAGGTGTACATCACTCTTTCCTGTGCCCTTTTAAGACCGAAGCAGTGCTGTGAGAGGCTAACATAGAAGCGTAAAGTAAGTCTCCATAAACCCAGAGAAGAGATTACAAAACTTCTCTTTGGATCCTGTCTGGAGTCACAGCTTAAAAAAAAAAAAAAAAAAGGATACAGAACAAATTCTAAAAGGCTGCTCCTGATTAAGCTTAGGATAACTTTGGTATTAGAACGTAGGGCTCAAGTAGGTCGAAACACATTGAACATACGAAAATCCACGTGTTCATGATACCATAATACTCCAAAATTTTTTCAGTTAGTTTAGAGGTGTTCAGGGAATCAATTTATTATTCTGATATCAATAAAGGGAAGAAATCAAGTATTTATCCTGCCTTTCCAGAAGTGAGTGGGGAATTCTTCTCTGTAGAAGAATCATAGCTAATATGTGACAAATGAATGAAAACATTAGTATATCACCATGTGGTAACCCCTAATGAAATAATCAGTCTAGGCAATGATTATCAATGTCTGTGACAATTATTAGGTGAAATGTTATAGAGAACTTTATAACAGATGGATCAGGCTGACAACATTTGAACTCACTAATCAATTTTAACATCACTAAAATTAGAGAGTTAGACATTTTGTGCCTCTTGAATACAAAGCAAAAGAAAGTTCACAGCATCACCTATATAGTATTCTTGGGGAAAAAAACCCTAATTCTCATGAAGCTTCTAAGATTTTTCTAACAGTTTACAGAAAATATGGGGAATAAAGGAACACATAAAAGAATACCATGAGGATATAATCTCCTACATTTAGAATGTAAAATTCTGTAAACAAATAACCACCACATTGTCATTTAGTCACAACTAAATCCAGTGTGCCCTTGATTAGATACTGATTCAAACACACTGAAAAGATATTTTTGAGGCATTGTAGAAATGTGAACATGCCTGAATATTGGGTGGTATGAAAGAATGATTATTTTGTTGGATGTAGTAATGGTGTTGAGGTCATATTTTAAAATATATCTTTAACTATATTATTAATAGAATGACACACCAAAGCACTTATAAGTGAAATGATATGCCTGGGATTTGCTTTAAAATGTTCTAGTAAAACGGAAAAAAAGAGTGGAGATGGTGGGGGAAGAGGTCAAAAAGAATGGCAGAAACAGAGAGAATTTGATAATAGATATATGGGGGTTTACTATACTATTCTCCTGCTTTTGTGAATTTTTGAGAATTTCTATAATAGAACTATTTAATGTTTAATCCTGCTTTGTTTTCTCCCCTATGAGGTATTTCCTGCTATAGAGTAGGGTTATGCACTTTATGCTTTATCTCAAAGTATCTTTGGAGATAAAGTAAACCAAGTCTCTCAGCAGAGATTTCCAAAACAAAGACTAGGCACCTATCCAAACTCATACCCCACATAAGGAGGAATTTGCTAGGTCAAGTCTTTGTGGAGCCTGGGACACTGGGGGTTAACAGCCTGCCTTTGCAGCTGAGTATCCCCACAGCTGCCAGCAATTAGACTGGCTGGCAGTCCCCTTAGGAAACTCCTGCTGCCTGATTAGGACTAATTGCTAGCCAGCATCTAAGTCCCCAATCGATAGAAATGGAAATCCATTAGGGAAAGGCTGGGTGGAAGACTGCCTTCTGGTGAGTATGCAGATCCACGGATAGGCAGGCACATTAACTAGTCCCCCAGCACTGTGTGAGCTCCCCAGATGCCCTCCTCCCTGCCAGTGTTATGGGAAATTATACTCTCTCAAGATTTCCTTTTGATCCCCAAAGAGAGTATTCTTTTCCCCAATTTTGTTCTATAACTGAAAGAAGCCTGTTTCTGCCCAAAATGGCATTGTGACGATTGTTTCTTAGAGTTACAAGCAATGTGTCCTGGGAGTGTGGCCGAGGGAAAGATAAATGCAGACAGGGAAGCTCTGGGAAAGCCTGGTGCAGATGTGGGACCTTAAGATGAGCTTTTGAGTTGGGGTGGCTATTCTGCAATAAGTGGAGCCTCTGTGCAGAGATTGGCAGCAACTGAAAAAAACTTCCTTCAGATCCTTGTCCATGAGAAATCTGTGACTGGACACCAGAGAGGATGGTGGTTTTCATGGGAATTGTTTCAATCAACTATTAATATATGTTAGCTTCTGATAATACAAAGTAAGATCTGGTCCTTATCTTCAAAGAATCCTATGGTCTATGCAAAGTTCAAAGACAAAGAAGAGATTAGAGAGTATTTAAACTGCTTATGAAAACTAAATAAAGGGAAATATTGAGGATTTCTAATCCCAACACTAACACCAAATTTTCTCATTTAATTGATGGGGTTTTTTTGTTAAAACTATACCCCCACCAACAAGGAGAATTGAGTTTAACCTATTTTGAAATTCAAAGCTCTTATAATGAAGTATGTATTGTATTATTTGGGAAAATACATTTGTGAGATTACTTTCCATAAATATCACAAGTACGACACAAATCACATAAAAAGTCCTTTCTTATCAGGTGGCTCAGGAATGAAAAGTTTATATTAAATTCAAACTGTGAATTTGTTTCTCCAAAAATATCATGTTTGTGTTTAAGAGTTTATGAAAATTAGGCAAGAGAAGAACCATATATTATTATTTTGCAACTTATGCAGAGGCAGATTCTTGTTGCTCTTGTACTAAAAATGCAAGAATTCTGAATGGTATTAAAGTAAAACTATTGTAAAGTAAAAAAATGATTACGATGTGTTCTTAACTTGTTATCAACCTCAAATATAATCTAGACCAACCTCTTTAAGCACTTAAAAGTATTCATTTGCTTTACAATCAGGTTCATTTAAAATGAACCATTTATTAAAGGTCTGGCATTGCCAACTCATTTAAGTTGCTGTGTATATATATGAAAGTGGCAATTAATCTGCATTTCTGTTAAAATGTTTTGATTCACATTTTCCCAAAGTAGTACTGTATTGCTGTTCAAACTTAAGATGATTTTAAATCATCATCACTATAAATTACTACATTATAGAGAAATCCTTAGAATTCCTAGAGGGCTTTCTTTTAGGATAAATTCTGCAGATGGGGACACAGGAGACCCTGTTGAAATGATCTGGATTTTGCTGCGCAGTAATGTCTGTAAGGTCACTGGCGATCAAACCACTTTTCGCTTAGAAGATTGCTTGGTGTCAGTGAATTCGTACAATTCTTCCGTGTTGAGGAACGGGGGTGAGGTCACACAGGAAGCCAAAAGGGAGAGGTAAATTTCAGAGACTGGGCTCAGTAAGCCATCGAGAAAATATAACTTGTTAATGACTGGCAAATTTACTTTTTAAAAATAGTATTTTTTCAGTGTTTTCATAAAACAGCCTGATTATAAAGTAAGGAGACTGGTTTTACAAACCATAAAGAAACAAATCTCATTGTTCTATGCTCAAAACTCATACTTTGTTGTTTGATCTAAAGGCAGACATATATTACTTATTGCATTGGCCAGTGAGAAGGGACGAGGGGACAGAAAGTGATGTGCATAAGATTGCATAATTGATTAGCATTAGGGCTGGTCCTAGAACCCAATTATCTCAATTTCTAACCAATGCTAATCCTTTACTATTCTTTTCACCTTGCAATTCTTTTCCTCAAGTATTTTGTTTATACTTTCTTTTCTTTTCAGTTCTATGCTTTTGATTTCTTCCCTCTACCTTTCCTTCTCATTTTTTAAAATTATGTAAATCTAGTAGTTGTGCTCCCAACCTGGAAATCTGGGTGTGAAGAGCTTCCATAAAGGTATCAGGCAGGTATTAGATACCTTTTTTTTTTTTTTTTTGAGACAGAGTCTTGCTTTCTTGCCTAGGCTAGAGTGAGTGCCGTGGCGTCAGCCTAGCTCACAGCAACCTCAATCTCCTGGGCTCAAGCGACCCTCCTGCCTCAGCCTCCCAAGTAGCAGGGACTACAGGCACGAGCCACCATGCCCAGCTGATTTTTTTATATATATATATTAGTTGGGCAATTAATTTCTATTTTTATGATAGAGACGGGGTATCGTTCAGGCTGGTTTTGAACTCCTGACCTTGAGCAATCTGCCCGCCCCGGCCTCCCAGAGTGCTAGGATTACAGGCGTGAGCCACCACGCCCGGCCTAGGTATTAGATACTTGAAAACTGAAGGACAAATTTACTATTTAGTGACTAGGATCTCATTCTAGTAGCCAGAATACCACTCAAATTCAGTATATTTGATCACCTGCTTAAGTTTCATGAAGGTAACAAGAAAGAACTCAAAAACTCAGATCCTAAGAGTCTTGATTTTAAACTTTCATATTCTATTTTTATGTAACTTTAAAAGAAGTACTCATATTTTGGGAGTTCTGGCAATTTAAGTTAATATAAAGTGAAGAACTGAAATTATAGGTGATATTTAAATCACTCATTTTTAGAAGGAGTTCTTCACCTCCTTTAGAGCAGGGCTTGCTGACTATTGTTCTGCTTTGATTCCAGTGTCCTTATCTGAACTCCTGTCATTCTATCTAAGGAGCCAGACTCTTCCTTAAAGCTATGGCTCAGTTTCACAGTGAGTAAGATTCTAGATTTCAAAACTTTCAACCCTCTTAGAGGGTACAGTGGTAGTAATAGACTCAAGAGTTAATATGGGAAACAGGATTCAAAGAAGCAGGCTGAAGTAGCAAAGCAAGCAGCTTAGGGGAAAGTCCTGACTGCTCTCAGGTCAAGACAAAGGATCTTTCTGTCTGGGGAAAAGGCAATTTCAAGACTGAAAATCTGAAATCCTGGCAAAACACTCATCTTTCACATTTGAATAAAAATGAAATACCGTTTAGGTAATATCTTAACATTCTTTGTTTAAACTTTTTCTTTTTTTGGAGACAGGGTCATACTCTGTCACCTAGGCTGGAGTGCAATGGCTCAATCACAACTCACTGCAGCCTCAAACTCCTGGGCCCAAGTGATCCGCTGGCCTCAGCCTCCCCAGTAGCTGGGAATAGAAGTGTGCACCACCATAACCAGCTAACTTATTTATTTATTTTTTTACACATCAGAAGCTCTGCATACAACTAGCTAATTTTTAAAAAAATTTTTTGTAGAGACAGGAGTCTTGCTATATTGACCAGGCCGGGCTCAAACTCCTGGCCTCAGGCAATCCTCCTGCCTTGGCCTCCCAAAGTGCTGGGAGAAGCCTACTGCACCCAGCCTATTTAAACATTCTCATATATTTACTTAATTTTTAACAGCTTTATAAGAGAGAATTCACCCATTTAAAGTATACACTTCAGTGGGTTTTGGTGTATTCACAGAGCAGTTGTTCAACCATAACCCAAGTTAATTTTACAACATTTTTATCACTCCCCAAAAGAAACCCCATTACCAGTCATTGTCCATTTACTCCCAAACCCTCACATCTATTTAATCATTAATCTACTTTCTTTTTTTGAGACAGAGCCTAACTCTGTTGCCAGGGCTAGAGTGCCATGGCGTCAACCTAGCTCACAACAACCTCAAACTCCTGGGCTTAAGCGATCCTGCTGCCTCAGCCTCCGAAGTAGCTGGGACTACAGGCAAGCACCACTGCGCCCAGCTAATTTTTTCTATTTTTTAGTTGTTTGGCTAAATTCTTTCTATTTATAGTAGAGACGGGGTCTTGCTCTTGCTCAGGTTGGTCTCAAACTCCTGAGCTCAAGCAATCCTCCCACCTTGGCCTCCCAAAGTGCTAGGAAAACAGGCGTGAGCCACCGTGCCCGGCCCATTAATCTACTTTCTATCACTATAGATTTGTCCATTCTGGACATTTCACATAAATAGAATCATACAATTCATTGCTTTTTGTGACTTGCTTCTTTCAATTAGTGTAATGTTTTCAAGGTTCATTCAAGTTGTAGCATATATCAGTAGTTCATTTCATTGTCAAATAAAATTCCTTTATACGGATGTACATTTTATTTGTCCATTCATCAGTTGATAGACATTTGGATTAGTTCCACCTTTTATTGAGAACAGTGCTGCTATGAACATTCATGTACATGATTTTTGTGTGTGCGTGAACACATTTTCATTTCTCTTGGGTAGATACCTAGGAGTGGAATTGCTAGGTAATATGGTAACTCTATGTGTAACTTTTTGAGAAACTGTTAGACTGTTTACCAAAGCAGCTGCCCCATTTTACATTGCCACCATAAATGTGTAAGGATTCCAATTTCTCTACATCTTCCATAACACTTAACTTTTAAAATTTTTTTTACAAAATGAGAAGTGGCATTTTGTGGTTTTGATTTGCTCAATAATAATATTGAGTATCTTTTCATGAAATATTGGCCATTTTCATATCATCTTTGGAGAAATGTCTGTTTAGGCCCTTTGCCCCTTTTAAAAATTGGGTTATTTGTGTTTTTATTATTGAATTATAAAAGCTCTTTATATATTTTAGATATAAGTTTCTTATCCAATATGATTTGCAAATATTTGTCCCATTTGGCGAATTGTCCTTTCATTTGCTTCATGGTGTCTGCTGAAGCACAAAAAGTCTTAATTTTGATAAAAGCCCAATTTATTGTTTTGTTACTACTTGTGCTTTTGGTGTCAGATATAAAAAACACTGGCTAATCTAAGACCATAAATATTTATGGCTAAGTTTTCTTGTAAGAATCTTGTCATTTTATTTTTATTTTTTATTTTTTTGAGATAGAGTCTTGCTCTGTTGGCCTGGGCTAGAGTGCCATGGCATCACCCTAGCTCACAGCAACCTTAGACTCCTGGGCTCAAGCAATCCTTTTGCCTCAGCTTCCTGAGTAGCTGGGACTACAGGCATGTGCTACCATGCCCAGCTAATTTTTTTCTATATATTTTCAGTTGTACAGCTAATTTCTTTCTATTTTTAGTAGAGACAGGGTCTCACTCTTGCTCAGGCTGGTCTTGAACTCCTGACCTTGAGTGATCCTCCTGCCTTGGACTCCCAGAGTACTAGGATTACAGGCATGAACCATCACACCCGGACAGAATCTTGTCATTTTAGTTCTTACATTTAGGTCTGTGATTCGAGTTAATTTTTGTATATGGTGTGAAGAAGGGATCCAGTCTCATACTTTTGCATGTGGCTACCCAGCTGTCCTAGCTCTATTTGTAAAGAGACTATTCTTTCTCCATTGAATTATCTTGGCACCCTGTCAAAAATCATTTGACCTTAAAGGTGAGGGTTTACTTCTGGACTCTCAATGGTATCCCATTGTTTTATGTCTACTTTTATGCTGTGATAACTATTTTTATTACTGTAACTTTACAGTAAATTTTGAAGTTAGGAAGTGTGAGTCCTCCTTTTTTTTTTTTTTTTTTTAAGACAGTGTCTTGCTTTGTTGCCCAGGCTAGAGTGAGTGCCGTGGCATCAGCCTAGCTCACAGCAACCTCAAACTCCTGGGCTCAAGCAATCCTCCTGCCTCAGCCTCCCGAGTAGCTGGGACTACAGGCATGTGCCACCATGCCCGGCTAATTTTTTCTATATGTATTAGTTGGCCAATTAATTTGTTTCTATTTATAGTAGAGATGGGGTCTCGCTCTTGCTCAGGCTGGTTTCCAACTCCTGACCTCCAGCAATCCACCCACCTTGGCCTCCCAGAGAGCTAGGATTACAGGCATGAGCCATCGTACCTAGCCTTGTTTTGTAGTTTTTAGAGTATTCATTTTTCACTTCTTTTGTTGGATTTACTCCTAAGTATTTTGTTCTCTTTGGTGCTATTGTAAGTGGAATTATTTTCTTAATTTCATTTTCAGATTGTTTATTGCTAGTATACAGAAATACAATTGACTTTTGTATATTGCCCTTGTGTCCTGTAACCTTGTCAAACTGGTTTTTAAAATTCTAATGGCTTAGGCCGGGCGCGGTGGCTCACGCCTGTAATCCTAGCACTTTGGGAGGCCGAGGCGGGCGGATTGCTCAAGGTCAGGAGTTCGAAACCAGCCTGAGCGAGACCCTGTCTCTACCAAAAATAGAAAGAAATTAATTGACCAACTAAAAATATATATACAAAAAATTAGCCGGGCATGGTGGCACATGCCTGTAGTCCCAGCTACTCAGGAGGCTGAGACAGTAGGATCGCTGAGCCCAGGAGATTGAGGTTGCTGTGAGCCAGGCTGATGCCACGGCACTCACTCTAGCCTGGGCAACAAAGTGAGACTCTGTCTCAAAAAAAAAAAAAAAAAAAATTCTAATGGCTTTATTTCATTTTCAATTTGACAAATAATAACTGTATGTGTTCATGAGGTAGTGATCTCTTGATAGTGTATAGTGATCAGATCAGGGTAATTAGCATATTCATCATCTCAAATATTTGTGTTGGGAATATTCAATAGCCTCTATCTAGCTATTTGAAACTATATATTATTGTTAACTATAGTCATCCTACAGTGATATAGAATACTAGAACTTACTCTTCCTATATAGGTGTAATTTTACATCCTTTAATAAATCTCTCCTTATCCCTACTTCCCTCTACGCTACTGAGCCTCTAGTATCCTCTGTTCTATTTTTTACATCTATGAGATCAATTTTTTTTTTTTTTTGAGACAGAGTCTCGCTCTGTCACCCTTGCTGGAGTACAGTGGCATCATCATAACTCACCGTAACCTGAAGCTTCTGGGCTCAAGCCTCCTGCCTTGCCTCCCGAGTAGCTGGGACTGCAGGTTTGTGCCACCATGCCCAGCTAATTTTTCTACTTTTTGTAGAGACAGGGTCTCACTCTTGCTCAGGCTGGTCTCAAACTCCTGGCCTCAAGCAATCCTCCTCCCTCAGCCTCCTAGAGAGCTAGGATTACAGGTATGAGCTACTGCACCCAGGCAAGATCAACTTTTTAAAGTTCCACACATGAAGGAGAACATGTGGTGTTTAGCTTTCTGTTCCTGACTTATTTTACTTAACATGATGTCCTCCAGTACCACCCATGTTGCTGCCAATGACAGCATTTCGTTCTTTTTTGATGAATACTATTCCATTGTGTATATATACTACATTTTCTTTATCCATTTGTTTATTGTTGGACACCTGGTTGATTTGGTGATTGTGAATAGTGCTGCAGTAAATATGGGGGTACAGATGTCTCTGGAATATAATGATTTCCTTTCCTTTGGATTAATGCCCAGTAGTGGGATTGCTGGGTCATATGGTAGTTCTAATTGTAGTTTTTTGAGAAACCTCCATACTGTTGTCCATTGTGGCTGTGCTAGTATACATTCCCAACAGAGTATAATGGTTCTCTTTTCTGTGCATCATCACCAATGTTTATTATTTTTTCTTTTTGATAATAGCCATCCTAACTGGGATAAAATGATACCTCGTTGTGGTTTAGATTTGCATTTTCCTGATGATTAGTGATGTTGAGCATTGTTTCATATATTTGTTGGCCATGTGTATGTCTTCTTTTGAAAAATATCTGTTCAGATCATTTGCCCATTTTTAAGTCAGATTGTTTGATTTTTGCTGTTGAGATGTCTGAGTTCCTCATATATTTTGGATATTAATACCCTGTCAGATGAGTAGATTGTAAATATTTTCTCCCATTCTATAGGTTGTCTTTTAACTCTGTTGATTGTTCTCTTTGCTATGCAGAAGCTTCTTAGTTTGATTCAATCCCATCTATTTATTTTTGCTTTTTTTTTTTTTTTTTTTTTGAGATCTTGCTTTGTTGCTCAGGCTAGAGTGAGTGCCGTGGCATCAGCCTAGCTCACAGCAACCTCAAACTTCTGGGCTAAAGCAATCCACCTGCCTCAGCCTCCCAAGTAGCTGGGACTACAGGCATGTGCCACCATGCCCGGCTCATTTTTTTCTATATATATATTAGTTGGCCAATTAATTTCTTTCTATTTATAGTAGAGACGGGGTCTCGCTCTTGCTCAGGCTGGTTTCGAACTCCTGACATCAAGCAATCCTCCCGCCTTGGCCTCCCAGAGTGCTAGGATTACAGGCGTGAGCCACCGTGCCCGGCCCATTTTTGCTTTTGTTGCCTATGATTTTGAGGTCTTATTCATAAAATCTTTTCCCAGACTAATATCCTGAAGCATTTCCCCTGTTCCTCCCAGTTGTTTTACAGTTTGGGGTCTTACATTTAGGTCTTTGATACACTTTGAGTTGATTTTTACATAGAGTGAGAGGTGGCAGTCCAGTTTTATTCTTCTGCATATGGATATCCAATTCTCCTAGTATCACTTATTGAAGACACTGTCCTTACTTTGATGAGTGTTCTTGACACCTTTGTCAAATATCAGATGAATGTAGATATGTGGATTAATTTCTGGGTTCTCTCTTATGTTCCATTGGTCTATATGTCTGTTTTTATGCCAGTAACATGCTGTTTTGGTTACCACCACTTTAGTATATTTTGAGGTCTGGTAGTATGATATCTCCAGCTTTGCTCTTTTTGCTCAGGATTGCTTTGGCTATTTGGGATCTTTTGTGGTTCCCTACAAATTTTAGGATTTTCTTTTCTATTTGTATGAAGAATGTCATTGGTATTTTGATTGGGATTGCATTGAATCCGTAGATTGCTTTGGGTGGTATTACCATTTTAACAATATTAATTCTTTCAGTCCAAAAGCATGGGATGTCTTTCATTTGTTTATATCCTCTTCAATTTCTCTCATCAGTATTTTGTAGTTTTCTCTCCAGAGGTCTTTGACTTCCTTGCTTAAATTTATCCCTAGGTTTTTGGGGTTTGTTGGGTAGCTATGTAAATGGGGTTGCCTTTTTTATTTCTTTTTCAGCTAGTTTGTTGTTTGTGTATAGAAATGCTACTGTTTTAGTATATTAATTTTGTATCCGCAACTTTACCGAATTTGTTTACCCGTTCTAAGAGTTTTTTGGTAGAGTCTGTATGTCGCGCCCGCCTCGCCAGCAAGGAAGACGCGGCAACAGGAGTTCTTCTGACCGTGCTTTAACGGGGTTCCCTTTAGACTTACACGATGCGGAAGACCCAGCCCAGCAGCGCGCAGGCCGCTATATACCCCAGAAGCACAACCCCTAAGCTGCGATAGGCCGCTCAACTGTCGAGCCACCAAAGCATTAGTCCATATCAGGACCCTTTGTTTGCATTCTCGCGCCACAGGGCAACCGACAATTGTACGTGTGCTGAACTTGTTAGCTGCTCTAGGCAAAGCCGGAAACAGGCGCCAACTTGTAATGGCGTTGACACCGCGCCCCACATCTGTAGGTTTTCCTATATATAAGATCATGTCCTCTGCAAACAGGACAATTTGACTTCCTCCTTTCCAATTTCAATGCTGTTTATTTCCTTTTCTTGCCTAATTGCTCTGGCTAGGACTTCCAGTACAATGTTGAGTAAGAGTGATAAGAGTGGGCATCCTTGTCTTGTTCCAGTTTTTTGAGTAAAAGCTTTCATCTTTTCTCTGTTCAGTAAGATGCTAGTTGTGGTAATAGTTCTTAGTGTGTTCTTTGTGATTTTTTAAATATAAGTTCATGTCATTTGCAAATAGAGATATTTTAATTTCTTCCTTTCCAATCCGGATGTCTTTTATTTTGTCTTCTTGCTTAATTGTTCTGGCTATTAATAAAATGTCGAGTACTGTGGACATCTTTTCTCGTTCCTGATTAAGGGAAAGTGTTCAGTCTTCAACCATTAAGTATAATGTTAGTTAAGGATTTTCCTAGACGCTTTTTGTCAAGTTGAGGAAGTTCCCTTCTATTTAAGTTTGTTGCATGTTTTTATCCTAAAATTATGTTAGATTTTGTTAAATTATTTTTCCGTGTCTATTGAGTTTCTATCTTTTATTCTATTTATATGATGTATTTACATTAATTGTTATTTTAAAAATGTTAAATCAACTTTCTTTTCCAAGGATAAATACCCAGCTAATTTTTTTCTATATATTTTTAGTTGTCCAGCTAATTTCTTTCTATTTTTAGTAGGACAGGGTTTCACTCTTGCTCATGCTGGTCTCGAACTCCTGAGCCCAAACGATCAACCTGCTTTGGCCTCCCAGAGTGCTAGGATTACAGGCGTGAGCCACTGCACCCGGCCTACACCCTAATACTCTAAAGTATTAGCCCTTTGTAAAACTCTAACATGACTAACTACTATGAGAAATAAGGCAGGTTGCTTTAATAAACATTTCATTTAACCAAATGTAAAATACATGTTATTATAGGGAATTAGATTTGTTCTTTCTCTGTGTACACCCTGTTCTTCATTAGATGAATCAAATTTAAATACTACATTGAAAATTTAAGAATAGTTCCAGAAGCTTTCTGCTAAATAAATGCAGCTTCAATTTTAAGCACAATATTGCATAAAGAAAACAACAATAATGGGTGTGGATGCCTGAAAAAATGCTGTACAGAGGACCTTACTCATTACTTCAATATTATCCAGAGAAGTAAGTTATATTATTTTCTGATAAATTTGATTGTCTTAAAAAAAGTCAGATTGTAGTTCCTTTTCTACCTATATAGACTAGGAGTAATCTGCCCTTATGAACCATAGCTATTTATTTATTGAGTGGCTACTCTATAACAAACATTGGAAAATATATAAAAGTATAGAATATAAAACTTATTTTCCAGAAATTTACAGTCTATATTGGGAGAAAAAGTAGATGCACATAAAAATAGTAGTCCAGCTAGTATGAGTCTCAAATGAGGATACAAAGGAGGGCACACGTTGCCTTGGCGCCAGGCTGATCAGGGAAGCTCCACAGAATATATAGGATTTGATCTGGGCCTTGGAGCTCAACCTAGGTTTAAAAATGATATAATCAGTGGCTGTCTTGAGTAAAATATTCTCCCTCAGCCATAGTACCCATGGTGCTTTTCTCAAAAGAAACATTTTCTTGTGACTCTTGCATATCTGAGATCTGAAGTCCAAATCTGTTAGGCCTTACTAAAAGTATTAGTCATGCTATAAGGAACGTGATCATTTTTAGATGATAACTTAGCTAATGCTGTGGGGAGCTTGGTCTATTTACCTGGCAAAACACTTGGGGATGTTTTCCCCCTCCTGCTTTGGCCAAGTACATTTCTAGTTGAAAACAATGACATGAAGCTATTCAGCAACATCTCCCCACACTCCTTTAATTATGTGGCCACTATGCCCTCAGGGGCCATGCTCTTCACACACAGGGCTTAATAGATGTAGCTGGCAGACGGATTAACTGAAAGAACTGTTTGGCAAATCTCTCTAGCTCATC
This sequence comes from Microcebus murinus, assembly GCF_040939455.1. Taxonomy (NCBI): domain Eukaryota; kingdom Metazoa; phylum Chordata; class Mammalia; order Primates; family Cheirogaleidae; genus Microcebus; species Microcebus murinus. The sequence goes on from NC_134112.1 coordinate 99,357,601, forward strand.
TTTTTCTAGGCTACAAATAGAGAAAGTACTCAACAGTGAAGGAAGAAAAATAAAAAAGAAGTCTGGGATTTGATTACCAGTTGGCTTAGCAGTAATAGCAGCAGCAGAGTTTTTTGTTTATTAATCAACCTAACCTACTTAGAGGCTAAAGTAAAAAGAAGAGGTCTCTAATAGTAGACCAGAGAATAATTTTCAAAAGGTTACAAACATGACTTCGATACAGATATAAAGTGAACATGTGACCAAACATTTTAATCAACTCTTTAGTTAATGAGGGAATGGTAAAAGAGTAGGTTCAAGGGAGAATTTGAGGAGGTAGATATTTATAATAATTTAATAAAGAAATGTTAGGATAAGATTACTAGGTTATATATAAAACTAATGTTCTATAGGACCATAAACCACAACCTTTAGGTTATCTTTCCCACTGGACAGAAGTTATTCTCATCTCTAACTGGACAAGAATCTACAAGTTAACCTCTGTTCCTAGTTGTCAGATATCCCAGTCAGTAAACAGTCAATCAAAGAAACAAGACTGGCAGAGTACTGAAAGAACACCCAGTAATCTTGTGCCTATTTCCAAGTTTTGAATGATTTTTCTGACACTCAGAAAAGGCTCTCAAAAGGTAATGGCAAAGGTCCAACATCATATTAGAATAGTATGCAGATCTTTATGATGCAGATGACACTGTACCAGCTATAAAAGAACATTATTAGAAGAGATTTCATTCTGTATAGTTTGAGGAAATACTACTTGATTTATGTAATGACCAGACTCAAAGAAGAACACACAAAATATTTCACATGGTAGCCTCAATCTAGAACCCAGTTGAGAACCAATCTAGATATGAATTTAAAGGGTATCTTAAGTCCAGTTTTAGATTTTATCTTAAAATATTAATAATTTTATTCATCTGGAGAATGGTAGATACAGTTATATAGCAGCAGAGAGATGTCATTATAAAGGAATATATAATGTATAAGCATCTACAGCCATTTAGTTATAGTATATAGCCTTATAAACCAATGACCTTATCACCATTTTATAGTAGAATCTTATCATCTTTATATACTCGCATCAGTTATCAAAAATCCTAAATTATTTTTCAATAAATTCTACTTTTATTTATTTTTTTCTTTTTTTTAATATATTTTCTTTTTTTTTTTATAAGCCAGTCAAATTTAGCAGTGAAGGGTTGAATACCAACTTTAGTGACACTAATGTTAATAAGTTCTGATAACCCACTGCCATCAGACCAGCCTAAATTCTACTTTTAAAAGAATTCAAATACATAATTCAAAAGTACTTCTATCAAAAATACTTCAAAATTTAAAAGCATTGGCTTTTAAAGAACAATCAACCCCTTGTACGTGGAGGATATATTATTGGGCCCTGATTTATACTAATAGAAATGTGATATTATTCCTGCTTTCAAAAAGCTTATAATAGGGGTGATATCTCTGTAAACATATTTAATATAAGAAAGTCTGAATGAAGTGGTAAATGTCCACGTGGAACACAGAGGATGATTAAGTCAGGGAAGACTTCATGGAGAAAGAGACATTTGAATTGGGATTTAAAAGATTTAATGTTCAATTGACTGGAAAATTCTCTGAAAGGAATGACTGTGGATAAATGAAGGGTTGCTATATTGTTCTTTGCTCAAAATGATTCCAATTATGTAGAAAAATATATGTCATACTATATACAAAGTGATAGAATGAGATAAAAATATTAAGAAAAAAAGACCAAAGTTGTAGACAATTCACAAAAGAAATAGAAAAGGCCAATGGACATTCAAAATTATATTTGATCTTGCTAATAACCAAAGAAATGCAAAGTAAAATGAGATAACATTTTGCACAGAGCAGCATGACAAAGATTTAAAGAGAGGGATAATACTTGTGGTTTATAAGTGCATAAAGAAACTAATGCTCTCATATACAGTGTAGGAATATAAATTGGTACAACCTTTTAGAAATGCATTTCCAATGCTAAGTATTTATCTTATGAAAATAATCAGTTTTCCAAAGATTATCTATATAAAGCTCATCAAAACAGCAATTTTTAAAAAGAAAAAGCAAAGAAAGAAATATTTAACAATCGAGGATTAGTTAAATAAATTATGGATCCATGCAATAGTATGTGGCCTTAAAAATCATAATCAAATAAAAATTTAATGGAATGAAAAAATTATTAAGAAAAAAGCATATTACCAAAGTCTGTCAGTCAGTATGATCCAAGTTTTTTTTTTTTTTTTTTTGAGACAGAGTCTCGCTTTGTTGCCTAGGCTAGAGTGAGTGCCGTGGCGTCAGCCTAGCTCACAGCAACCTCAATCTCCTGGCTCAAGCAATCCTTCTGCCTCAGCCTCCCGAGTAGCTGGGACTACAGGCATGCGCCACCATGCCCGGCTAATTTTTTTATACATATATATATTAGTTAGCCAATTAATTTCTTTCTATTTATAGTAGAGACAGGGTCTCGCTCTTGCTCAGGCTGGTTTCGAACTCCTGACCTCAAGCAATCCGCCCGCCTCGGCCTCCCAGAGAGCTAGGATTACAGGCGTGAGCCACCACGCCCGGCCTCCAAGTTTTAATTATAAAATGAAAAAATGATCTTTGTTTTCTTGTTTCTTTTCTAGATTATGCCTTTAGGTCTCACCTTCCACATTTAACATTGATGTAATCTAAACCAATACATTTATTTATTTGGTTCTTTTTTAATTTCAGCATATTATGGGGGTACAAATATCGTTAGGATTATATATATTGTCCCTGCCACCCCCCCTTCCCCCGTGCCAGAGCTTCAAGGGTGTCCAACCCCCAGGTGGTGCGCACCACACCCATTATGTAAGTATACACCCTTCCCCTCCTCCCCCCTCCCACCTGCCCACCACCTGATAAAAGGTGTTTTTTTTGACATTTTGGTTACATTTTATATCTTTGCCTCTCACTCTGTTGCCAGGGCTAGAGCGCAGAGGCATCATCATAGCTCACTGCAACCTCAAACTCTTGGACTCAAGTGATTCTCCTGCCTCAGCCTCCCAAATAACTGGAAACTACAGGCACCACCATACTTGGCTACTTTTTTCTATTTTTAGTAGAGCTGGAGTCTCATTCTTGCTCAGGCTGGTCTTGAACTCCTGAGCTCAAGTGATCCTCCCGCCTTGGCCTCCCAAAGTGCTAGGATTACAGGTGTGAGCCACTGTGCCCAGCCCAATACATTTATTTTTAATGAAGAATCTTGGAATCACCCAATGAAATAATTTATTTATTTATTTTTTTATTTTTTTGAGACAGAGTCTCGCTTTGTTGCCCCAGCTAGAGTGAGTGCCGTGGCGTCAGCCTAGCTCACAGCAACCTCAAACTCCAGAGCTCAAGCAATCCTCCTGCCTCAGCCTCCCGAGTAGCTGGGACTACAGGCATGCACCACCATCCCCGGCTAATTTTTTCTATATATACTAGTTGGCCAATTAATTTCTTCCTATTTATAGTAGAGACGGGGTCTCACTCTTGTTCAGGCTGGTTTCGAAGTCCTGACTTTGAGCAATCCTCCCACCTCGGCCTCCCAGAGTGCTAGGATTATAGGCGTGAGCCACCACGCCAGGCTTACCAACCCCCTTTATGCCTTCTGTCTCTATGAATTTGACTGCTCTAGATACTTTACACAGGTAGAATTATCAAGCTTTACTTTTTCCTTTTTTTTTTTTTTGAGACAGAGTCTTGGCTCTGTCGCCCCCAGCTAGTGTGCAGTGGTGTCATCATAGCTCACTGCAACCTCAAACTCCTGGGCTCAAGCGATCCTCCCACTTCCGCCTGGGCCTCCTTCTTCAGCTAGGATTACAGGTGTGAGCCACTGCACCTGGCCTTCTTTTGCATTTTAAAAAATATATGGGGGTATCAAATTGCTAAAATACATAGATTTTAGTGAATATATTTAATGAATGTTTCATTTAAAAATGTCAATATGCTAGAAATTACTTTGTCATTATCTAAACTTACAAATAAAAGTTTTTTGTTTTTTTTTTTGAGACAGAGTCTCACTTTGTTGCCCAGGCTAGAGTGAGTGCCGTGGCGTCAGCCTGGCTCACAGCAACCTCAATCTCCGGGGCTCAGTGATCCTACTGCCTTAGCCTCCCGAGTAGCTGGGACTACAGGCATGCGCCACCATGCCCGGCTAATTTTTTTTGTATATATATTTTTAGTTGGTCAATTATTTCTATTTTTGGTAGAGACGGGGTCTCGCTCAGGCTGGTTTCGAACTCCTAACCTTGAGCAATCCGCCCGCCTCGGCCTCCCAAAGTGCTAGGATTACAGGCGTGAGCCACCACGCCCGGCCCAAATAAAAGTTTTGAATGTTAAGTCAAAAGATATGAGGGGATATATAATTTTCTAAATTTCTTTTAGGGATTGAGTAGTATGTCAATGATCCTAATCCTGTCCCTTTCTTTTATATAAAAGAGATCTAATGACTTGCATACAGTCACACAGACCTAGTTGATTGTAGTATATCAGTAAGAACCTAAGACTCTTGACATCCCAAATTTCCATCTAATCACAGATTGTATTGTCCATAAATTTTATATATTTTGATTTTCAATGCACTACTCACATATGGTCTTATTATGTATGAATACTTTTTATAGTCAAGAACCCATAAGTAATAGCCTATAATTTATCTCTGGCACAAGTTGGATTTTTATAAAACAGATTTAGTATTTTGTTTCAAGTAAGATTAAATGTATTACCCTATAAATGATTATTACAGTAATATGAACTTACAAACATACATGAGACCTTAAAGGTCATCTAGTCAAAAATAACAGAATACAGTAAGGCACAGTGAATTACTCCCAAATAGCCTTCAGGAAATTCTCAATCATATTTTAAATGTTAAAGACATGAATTATGTGACTATGCATAAATATTTCTTAGTCTTTTAAAAAGGATCCTTTAAGAAACTTCAAAATAAATGAATGGAATCCAATAATTTAAAACTCAAGTGCTGTTATTTCTACAAGATCTTGGATTATATGTTCATTTGTTCATTGGAAGAAAAATCACATTTTCATTTCTTATATTTTATTTATATTAGAATGAGCACTTCAATATTAATTCAAATATCTATCCATTAAATGCAAAAATGTTAATGTAATATTAAAAATGAAATTTAAATGAAAGCAAGGGAATATCACATTAAGGTTCCCATGGCAACTCTCACTACACTTTTCAGCTTCTGAATTGTAACATGGTCATTTATTATAGGCTCATATAAAATACAATTTTGCAAATATTTAAAGATGTATAGGTTAATTCGTGTCAATTTAAACCTTCAGATGCAATGTAATATAATACACTAGGCTAAGAATACCCTAAATATTAACCCATATTCATAATTTAGATATATCTACATAAAACAGATGCAAACTTCCTAAATTTTGAATGATTTGTTAGCATTCATATGAATCATACCATTTTGCAGTTCCCATCACAGCTGAAATCTGAGCCTTATGTTACTGAAATAGAAATAAGTATGGTCAAGAGACTCTCACTTTAGGAAGAATTTGAAATTACAAATGATAAATTTTATAAGAATAAGCAAAATGTAAATTCTTCAGTCAACATAATTTAAAAGTCCAAGAATTGAGTTATGCAAATCAAATCATCCTGCCAAGCCCTACTTTATCATCAGCCCTGTTTTTTTTTCTTTACAACCTTTAGTAGTAAATATTAATGTGTTGAAAACTCAAAAAAGTAAACAGTTTTTCACAAAGCCACATATCTTTATTTATCTAAAGGAAATAAATTATTATTAACCTATATCTATGAAGATTTAGGAAAACATATAAATAATCCAAATGTCTATCAATAGGGGTGGGTTAAGCATGTTATGGTGCACAGAACTTTGAAAATGATTAGATCAACATATATTGATGTGGAAATATGTCCACAACACATTGTTAAGTAAACAAAGCAAATATAAAACAGTATGTAGAGTATGGAAAAAACAAACGGAACAAAACAAAAAGCCAAAACAGGCCGGGTGCGGTGGCTCACCCCTGTAATCCTAGCACTCTGGGAGGCCGACGCAGGCGGATTGCTCAAGGTCAGGAGTTCGAAACCAGCCTGAGCAAGAGCGAGACCCCCGTCTCTACTATAAATAGAAAGAAATTAATTGGCCAACTAATATATATAGAAAAAATTAGCCGGGCATGGTGGTGCATGCCTGTAGTCCCAGCTACTCGGGAGGCTGAGGCAGCAGGATTGCTTGAGCCCAGGAGTTGGAGGTTGCTGTGAGCTAGGCTGACGCCACGGCACTCACTGTAGCCTGGGCAACAAAGCGAGACTCTGTCTCAAAAAAAACAACAAAAAAACCCAAAAAAGCCAAACACTCTCTCAAAAACAATATGTAGGTATGTATGGAGACTAGTCTAGATGGATAAATTCCAAAGGATAATGGTAGAGATCTCTGGATGGTGAGATCTCTGGCTGACTTTTACTTTATTTTTCTGAAATTTTTTCAGATGAATATAATTAGAAAATAAAGATGTAAGACAAATAAGTACTGACTGTTGTTATAAGTGTGAAGATATTAATATTCTTCTCCATTGAGGGTAGGAACATAAGTTGGTATAAATCTTCTTGAGAGGGTTAATAACATAAAAAAGTTATAGCAAAAGTACTTCTATAATTTAAAAAAAATTTTTTAAAATTTATTTTCTCATTATTAAAAATCATGGAAATTAGAAACCACTTAAATATTTCAAGAGTAATTAAATACTTACATATCCATTCCATAAAAGAAAATACTATGTACCCATTAAACATCATATTGTAGAACATTTCTGAGGAAAATATTACTGATACCTCATCACATCAAGAGATCTTAGCCGGCCGAGGTGGCTCCCGCCTGTAATCCTAGCACTCTGGGAGGCCGAGGCGGGCAGATTGCTCGAGGTCAGGAGTTCAAAACCAGCCTGAGCAAGACCCCATCTCTACCAAAAATAGAAAGACATTAATTGAGCAACTAAAAAAAATATATATATATACACAAAAAGTTAGCCGGGCATGGTGGCACGTGCCTGTAGTCCCAGCTACTTGGGAGGCTGAGGCAGGAGGACTGCTTGAGCCCAGGAGTTTGAGGTTGCTGTGAGCTAGGCAGACGCCATGGCACTCACTCTAGCCTGGGCAACAAAGTGAGACTCTGTCTCAAAAAAAAAAACAAAACAAAAACAAAACAAACAAAATAAACTTAAAACTTTGAGATAGCCAAAGCAGTTGAACATGTCTATTTGCCTCTAATTCCTTCTGAAACCCTATTAAAATTGCAGGGAAAGGGGGGAAAAGGCATAAACCCATAAAGACAAAGAAAAGGGGAGAGAAGACAATAACATCCCAATTTATTATAATTATGTTTTTAAAAGGTAAATGTGTATTTTTTTTTAAATTTCAGAATGTCACAGGGGTACAAATGTTTAGGCTACATATATTGCCTTTGCCTCACCCAGTGAGACCTACAAGCATGTCCATTCCCCTGACCGTCTGCACTGCACCCATTGGGTGTGAATATACCCATCCCCTCCTTTCCCCTCCCACCTGCCCTATACCTGATGAATGTTATTACAATACGTGCACGTAAGTGTTGATCAATTATTACCAACCTGATGGGGAGTACATGTGGTGCTTGTTTTTCCATTCTTATGATACTTCACTTAGTAAAATGGGCTCCAGCTTCATTCAGGATAATACAAGAGGTAGCGGATCCCCATTGTTTTTTTTTTTTTTTTTGAGGACTATTCATTGCAACCCCATTGTTTTTTGTGGCTTAATAGTGCTCCATAGTATACATATATCACATTTTATGAATCCACTCATATATTGATGGGCACTTGGGTTGTTCCCACATCTTTGCAATTGTGAATTGTAGCATCCCAATATTTAAAGCCAAAAAGCTGGTTAATGGGTGTAGGTCTGTGGACCCAGTGGAGTAGCTGATGTGGAAACCTAAGCATGCAGCCCAGAAACAGGCTGATTTATCCACCAGAGCTCAAAAAATGCTCACAGAACTGGACATGCTTGAAAAGTGGGAGTGCAAGTAGGATGAATATGGAGAATGGATGAATCTATATGAAAAATGAGAAGAACTCAGGTATCCTAAGAAATCAAAAGCCACTTGAAATTTTTAAAGGCTAGTTTCCCTTCCACATAAAACCATGAAGCTTTTACAAAATGTTGAGGATAGAACACACTGTTCATATATATGTGTATATGTTATGCTTATTATCATGTGATGAATTATGAGGCATATTAAAAATGAACTGTAATGAACTGATTAGAACATTCCCAGATTTCATTCTGCTACTCTGTTGTTTTTCTTTCTAATTTTAGCACTTGTTTAGTTTTGCTTGTTTTTGAACAGTTAAAAATTGTGCTGGGAGGCGGAGGTGGGTGGATTGCTTAAGGTCAGGAGTTTGAAACCAGCCTGAGCAAGAGCGAAACCCTGTCTCTACTAAAAATAGAAAGAAATTAATTGGCCAACTACAAATATATAGAAAAAATTAGCCAGGCACGGTGGCACATGCCTGTAGTCCCAGTACTCGGGAGGCTGAGGCAGAAGGATTGCTTGAGCTCAGGAGTTTGAGGTTGCTGTGAGCTAGACTGACGCCACAGCACTCTAGCCAGAGCAACACAGTGAGACTCTGTCTCAAAAAAAAAAATTTTTTTTTTTGCTACACAAAGACTTGTAAATGAATGTTCATTGCAACATTAATCATAATAGTCCCAAATTGGAAACAACCCAAATTTCATCAAATGATGGATTTTTAAAAAGTGGTATATTCATACAATGGAATATTATATGACAATAAAACAGAATAAACTGACACATGCTATGACATAGATGAATCTTGAAAACATTATGCTAAGTGAAAGAAGACTCACAAAAGACTACATATTATATAATTCCATTTATTTGAAATGTCCATGATAAGCAAATGCATACAGACAGAAAGTAGATTCGGGTTACTAGAGGCTGGGGAGAGAAGGGCATGAGGAATGACTGCTAATAGGCATGGGGCTTATTTATGGGGTGATGACAATGTTCTAAAATTAAATAGCTGCACAACTTGGCACTAAAACCACCAAACAATATACTTTATTTTTTCTTTTTTCAACACAGCCCAAACCTAACTATATTTTAAATGAGTGAATTTTATGGTATGTGAATGGTATCATGTAAAGGTATCAAAAAAAGGAATTATATTGAAGGTATTCTTCTGTGATGTCTTTTTAAAAAATTCAACATCATGTTTCTAAGATTTATCTAACATTTATGCATCTTATAATAGTGCATTCATTTTTAATGTTGTTGAGTATTTCATTTGTTTACCCGTTATATTGTGAATGGATGTCTTAGTTGATTCTGACTTTTGCTACTATAAACAATGCTAATATAAATATATTTATACATCTTTCCTGATGCATATGAGCAAGAATTTCTCCAGGATATATGCCAGTTTAAAGGGTATATATTTGTTTAACTTTAAAAAATAATGCCAAAAGAGTTTCTCAAGTGCTTGTACCATTTTGGTTTTACATGCCCACCAGCACTGAGTTGGAATTCTCTTTGTTGTACAACTTCTTCTGTACTTGGTATTGTCAGCCTTTAAGTTCCTGTCATCCAAGTGTATATGAAGTGACATCTTATTGGGATCTTCATTTGCATTTCCAATTACTGATGAGAATGAACCTCATTTCATTTTTTTTTTTTTTTACCATTCTTGGTTTTTTTCTACATAATGTTTCTGAATATCTTTTGACCATTTTTCTACTTATTTTTTCTTTTATGTGTGTGCACACATATTTGTGTCCATATATACACACATATATTAGCATATACACTATATTTTGTTTTGAATATTAAACATTTGTTTTTCACATTGGTTGCAAGTATACTTTCAGTTTATATCTTATCTTTTCATTTTCTTTATGCTATCTTTTTTTTTTTTTGAGACAGAGTCTCGCTTTGTTGCCCGGGCTAGAGTGAGTGCCGTGGCGTCAGCCTAGCTCACAGCAACCTCAAACTCCTGGGCTCAAGTGATCCTTCTGCCTCAGCCTCCCGGGTAGCTGGGACTACAGGCATGCGCCACCATGCCCGGTTAATTTATATATATATATATATCAGTTGGCCAATTAATTTCTTTCTATTTATAGTAGAGACGGGGTCTCGCTCAGGCTGGTTTTGAACTCCTGACCTCGAGCAATCCGCCCGCCTCGGCCTCCCAAGAGCTAGGATTACAGGCGTGAGCCACAGCGCCCGGCCTATGCTATCTTTTATGAGTAAAAATTCTAAGTATAATGTAGTCCGATTTATGCTTTTTCCATTATGATTGCTCATTGGTTCTGTTTGAAGAAGTACTTCTGTAGAGGAGGTGAAGGGGAGACAAAAAAAAAAAAAAGTACTTCTCAGCTGGGCATGGTGGCTCATGCCTGTAATCCTAGCACACTTTGGGAGGCCAACCTGGGAGGATTGTTTGAGCCCAGAAATTCAAGACCAGCCTGAGCAACAAAGTGAGACCCTGTGTCTACAAAAAACAGAAAAATTAGCAGAGTGGTGGTATGCACCTGTAGTTCCCGCTACTCAGGAAGGGAGGCTGAGGCGGGAGTGGCAGTTGAGCCCAGGAGTTTGAGGCTGCAGCGAGTGATGATGATACAGGCATGGCTTGAAAATAATGCATTCTGTACTTGATGGGTGGTTGTTCATTCTTCGGTATCCCTATTGATTTCTGTTTGTTTGTTTACTTCTACTAATTACTCAGAGGTGTTAAAATCTCCCACAATGATTCTGAATATATCTATTCCCCTTATAGTCCTGTGGACTTTACATTATCCTGGTGAGTTTAAAGTTTTATCAACTTTATCTTTATCCCTAGTAATGCTTCTTACCTTAAGATCTCTTTTGTCTCATATTACTCTATGTATACCATTCTTCTTTTAAGCAAATAACTAAATTGTATTTTAACTTAACATCATAATTAAGTGCAGCATATTTACCTCATCATCCCTTAATAAACCTAAGTTAACTTTGCCAATGAAGCATTTTCCTTCATATTCTTATCAAATTTTCTCAAAAATTTATAACAACAATCTACTTCTGATCCTGCCATAGTCCTTAAATGTTATTTTAAAAATGTATATTGTAGTTGATATGGTACCAAAATTTAGTTTAACTTCAAAATTCATACTACTGCCTAAAAATTATATCATCCTTTTTTTTTTTTTTTCCAGAGATAGTCTTGCTTTGTCGCCCTGGCTAGAGTACAGTGGCATCATGGTAGTTCACTACAACCTCAAACTGCTGGGCTCAAGTGATCCTCTCGCCTCAGCCTCCCAAGTAGCTGTGACTATAGGCATGCACCATCATGCCCGGCTAATTTTTCTATTTTTTGTAGAGACAAAGTCATACGCTTGTTAAGGCTGGTCTCAAACTCCTGAGCTCAAGCGATCCTCCAGCCTTGGCCTCCCAGAGTGCTAGGATTACAGGCCTGAGGCACTGCGCCCAGCCCAACTGTGTATTTTTAAAATCCAGTATAAAACTGTCATTTTTTTTTTTTTTTTTTTTGAGACAGAGTCTCACTTTGTTGTCCAGGCTAGAGTGAGTGCCGTGGCGTCAGCCTAGCTCACAGCAACCTCAAACTCCTGGGCTTGAGTGATCCTTCTGCCTCAGCCTCCCGAGTAGCTGGGACTACAGGCATGCGCCACCATGCCCGGCTAATTTTTTCTATATATATCAGTTGGCCAATTAATTTCTTTCTATTTATAGTAGAGACGGGGTCTCGCTCTTGCTCAGGCTGGTTTTGAACTCCTGACCTTGAGCAATCCGCCCGCCTCGGCCTCCCAAGAGCTAGGATTACAGGCGTGAGCCACAGCGCCCGGCCTAAAACTGTCATTTTAACTAGAGTACTTAGTCCATTTATATATGATGACCAAATCGTTAAATAGCAGTCACTATAACTTAACAAAACTTAAAGCGAATTTTATTCCAAGCCAAGCTTGGGGACTAACAGCCAGAGAAACACAGACTCAGTGCAAATCAAGAATGTGTCCCTGGCCAGGCACAGTGGCTCACACCTGTAATCCTAGCACTCTGGGAGGCCGAGGCGGGTGGATTGCTTGAGATCAGGAGTTCGAAACTAGCCTGAGAGAGACCCCGTCTCTACTATAAATAGAAAGAAATTGATTGGCTAACTAATATATACAGAAAAAATTAGCATGGTGGCACATGCCTGTAGTCCCAGATACTCGGGAGGCTGAGGCAGGAGGATCGCTTGAGCCCAGGAGTTTGAGGTTGCTGTGAGCTAGGCTGACGCCACGGCACTCACTCTAGCCTGGGCAACAAAGTGAGACTCTGTCTCAAAAAAAAAAAAAAAAAAAAAAAAGAATGTGTCCCTGAGTGGGCTAAATGACCCAGTATTTATTACATTCCTATTATATAGAAATGGGAGAAGGGGAGCTGGGCATGGTGGCAAGTGCCTGCAGTCACAACTACTAGGGAGACTGAGGCAGGAGGATCACTTGAGCCTAGGAGTTTGAGGCCAGCCTAGGCAAATGGCAAGACCCAGTCACTAAGGAAAAAAAAGAAAAAGAAATAGAAGGAGATAGTGAAGCAAAGGCGATATTCTTACAATTCTGATTGGTGCTCAGTGATATTGTACATAAGATAAAGCAAATATGTGGTTAACGTACATAGGGTAAAAGGTTAATGAGCAGGCAGGCATCTTAGGGTCTGGAGAGGGATGACTGATTGTCTCCCACCTTTACACTTCATCTGATAGGGAAAGCTGTAATCAGTACATGTCAGTGAAATACCTGCCAGACTCCAGCCTTGCAGGCCAGGGTTCAGTTTTAGTTCATAGGCCTAGTTTCTATTACCTGTATGTCCAAACTACAGCTATCTTGGGCCACTTTTTAAATTTTTCCTTCAAATTTTCCTTTTTCTGACAATTCCCTGGTTTGGGCTGAAATCCTCCAGTGGAGGGCTTTGAAGACCAAATAATGCAATTTGAGGGATTTGAAGTAGACAGGCTTTGTTTGTCTAGAATTATAAGGTATTATAAGGGATCAAACTGGAATTCTGAAATGCTCTTGATCTACTTTTTCCTTATATTAAGTTCCATCATGTGATCTGTCAGTGAGCATGCAAAGGTTCCCATGTCATTGTGATTAGAATCATCTCCTTAGGAGCTGTTTCTTGGAGGTGACGGCCAGTCAGGTGGAGGAATTCCCAATTTGATGTCCTTTTCACAAACTTTGGGACTTTGGGATTAAAAATTAAAACAGAAAGCCTCCTCACTTGGTCAGAAATAGAGGAAAGACTATGTTGGACAAAACAGGTAATAGAAGGCTGCTTTTACTACATTTCATGTCTGCTATTTCAAATCGATGAACTACCATAACTTTAACTGAAGTTGTTTTTTTGGTATCATTTCTTACTTTTGCCACATTTGCAATTTAGAAACATTAGAAAAATAATCAACAATACAACAAGTAACTGGGAGGTCCATTGAGATAAAGATAATTAAGAAACAACTTATCACATTCTCATTTGTCAGGTCCAGGAGGTAGAATGAAACAGACAGCTAAGAAAAGCCCAAAGTCAGGCACAGGGTACATATATAACTTTGAATCAGCATAGAGCTCTCAGCTCCATTAAGTAGACCAGATGGCCGGCTAAAATCCACACCCAAGGGTGAATGTAAAGTTTCAAGGTTTGGGGCCAGCATGATTCTGGTGGGTTTTTCATACAGGTACCTGTTAAAACAGGCTAGAATAACCTTAAAGTGGGGCCAAATGCTTAGACCTAGTAGAAGGATCACTAAACACTCCAGGGCAGAATAGAGGGAACCAATGCTATAAAAAGCAGCCAGATAAAAAGGTCTGAGAATTGGAAGTCTAACTAGCCGAGGGGGCACTTTGAGGGTAGTCCTTTCAGGGACTTAGGTAATTTTAAGATTTTGGAAGCTTCCAATTCAACCTGGCAGGGGCGTTTACCCAAGTGTAGATGAAGTATTCAGGACAGCACAAATACTGCCTTGTGCAGTGAGGAGGTAATCCATTGCAATGTAGTTATCTAGGGCTACATGAGCAAGGCAATCTAAAGATTGGTGTTGGACCCTAATGGCTTGAGCAGTGAAATGAGCAATTCTACTTACAGCAGGAGAAATATTTCTAATCATGTATTCATTCCAAGCACTACCAAATCCCAGCCAGGATCCTAATATTCTCCCAAACTTAGCCCATTCACTGGGGGCTGACCCCTCCCAGTAAATCACATCCTTAAGAATATCTACAGCTGTCAACATGGTAATCATCTATAATAGAAATGGCCCTTCTATGTCTACAGTATGAGCTGGGCTGGGACTATGGTTTACTTGTAGGATGGCAACAGTTGTATTTAAATATCCCAAAAGGCAGACTTATTTCATTCACCAGCAGTTGAGACATTCGTGGGACCTGAGGTTGTCCAGCCCTACAGACAAAAACATAAGTGGGGAGGAAGGGCACGCAAGAATCCAGATAAATTACTAAAATTTAAGGATTCATTTTAAGATATTTTTTGGAGAATGGGATTGAACCAGGGATCACTGTAGGACAAGCACCAAGGATTGGATAAGAAATCAGTGTTGCAAACAGGGAGATTGGTGGGTATTCCTTAAAAACAGAGGTTATTAGTCTTATGATATTGGTAGAGTGGCTGTTTGGAATGGGAGTCAGTATATTATCAATTATAATATACTTGTTGCAGATAGGCGAGGGATGAAGGGATGGGGAAAAGGCAGCGTTACTGAAGCAGGTAAAGGACTGTGATGCTGTTACACAGGGTTTGGATTCTTCTTTTTTTAACCTGAACAGAAGTATAGGGTTTGGATGTGGTGGCTGTTGGCTGAAAAGGAGTTATACCCTTGGTCCCATGATCTGAGCAATGGTTTTAGTAGGGTGGGGGGTTAAGAAGAAACATGGGACAGAAGGTCGATGGGTAAGGATTAACACTTGATACATGTTATCTGGGGGTTTCCTGGTGTAACAGTAAAGTTAGGAACTGTTCAAAAAGTTATAGACTGGTATGATTATAGGCTCGTTGTTTCTTCCAAAGAATCCAGTGGGGGCAGTTTTAGCAGATCCAACATTCTGATAGGTTTCCTGAAGAAGCTAAGGATTGAAAGAATTACACAATGATGTTTTTCCCTGAATGAAGGCAACTGGATAGGACCATTGATTTTGAAGGGGAGACAGAATAATGAAGATGACAAAATCTGGGTGAAATAAAGGCCCATCCCATAGGGAGCTAATGATCCAGTCAGGAGTTAAGGTATAATCTCTATGTCACTTGGAGTGGTCTTTGATCAGAATAAGATTAATAGGAGTATGATGGAATTTGGTGACTCAGCTAACATAGGGCACCACAGTGGCTAACAAGATAAGAGTGAAGATGGTGATTATGATGTACTGGCTTGGTCCAGACTCTTGATAATAGCTGACTACCTCAGATGTCTTCTTCTTCTTGCCCTAGTGATTGTACTCTGGTCAATTTAAATTTGGTATCAATGATGGGTTGGGAAGTCCATTTAGGAGGAGGCTTTCAAAAAAAGAAATATGAATCCAGGAGTCAACTCCTTCAAGTTTAACTGCACAATAATTATTCAATGGAACCTGGTAAGATCCTTTACAACGAGGTTTGAGAGTGTTCTTCAGCTGATATCTTTTCCTATAAAAGTCTCCTGGCTGGCAACCATGATACTTAAGATCCTCATATCTTGGAAGTGTGCTGTAAAAAGAGTATTTTATTTATCTAGTTCTTTGGAGAGAGAAATTTATTTAAGCTTTGACAATAATGGAGTATATCTCCTTTCAATAAGGTTGGTTCATACAACCCTCCATCCAATGTCATAAGCCAACCTGTAATCATCGTATGCAGATTAATTGATGTTTTCCAAAAGAAGTTGCTCTTAGGTTAAGCAAAACCAATGGGAGAGCCTTGTGCCAAGTAATCCAGAAAACTGGAGATGGTATATGCACAATGAAAATGTTGGAATATGGGCTAGATTTTACAAATTGAGTGGACTGGCTCTTTGATAACATGAGTTCCCATAATCCTATGCAATTAGGAAGGAATCCCTCGAGAGGGAATTATCTGCTCTAACAGATATTTGCCTACTGCTTGCACTGTGTCTCTTCTGCAAGGAAATGCTTCTACCCAATAATAAAACATGCAAATCAAGCTGGGCATGGTGGTGCATACCTGTAGTCCCAGCCACTCTGGAGGCTGAGGCAGGAGGATCACCTGAGCCCAGGAGTTTGAGGTTGCCGTGAGCTAGGCTGATGCCACAGCACTCTAGCCCAGGCAACAGAGTGAGACTGTGCCTCAAAAAAAAACCAAAAAAAAAAAAAAAAACCATGGGCCGGGCGCGGTGGCTCACGCCTGTAATCCTAGCTCTCTGGGAGGCCGAGGCGGGCGGATTGCTCGAGGTCAGGAGTTCGAAACCAGCCTGAGCAAGAGCGAGACCCCGTCTCTACTATAAATAGAAAGAAATTAATTGGCCAACTAATATATACAAAAAAAAAATTAGCCGGGCATGGTGGCACATGCCTGTAGTCCCAGCTACTTGGGAGGCTGAGGCAGGAGGATCCCTTGAGCCCAGGAGTTTGAGGTTGCTGTGAGCTAGGCTGACGCCACGGCACTCACTCTAGCCTGGGCAACAAAGCGAGACTCTGTCTCAAAAAAAAAAAAAAAAAAAAAAAAAAAAAACCATGCAAATCATAACCAACACATATTTATAACCTTGGGTTGGAGATAACTGAATAAAATCTATTTGCCAAACATTGCAAGGATGATGGACACAGGAAAATGCCCTTGAGATCCATGAAAAGGCTTCCCTGGATTATGTGTAGGACATATTACACACTTTGTATAAACCTCATGAGCTATTATAGGTGTAGGTTTCCAGTAGTATTGTTTTCCCCAAGCAATCATTTTCTCAGGTCCCCAGTGGCTGAGCTCACAGACATGCTGCACCATAGTAAATTAAAATCACATAGGCAAAATAAGTCTGTAACTGGGTCCATACCATAAGATACAAGCGGGGAGAAGCACTCCCATTTGGGTTAGCTATATCTGCTTTTCCCTCTCTGAAGCCTTTCCTTGAGATTCTCAGACCTCCTTTTCATATAAAGCTTATTTTAAACATAGCCACCTTTATAGTTTTATCTGATATTGGTGTTGAAGCAACCTGTTTGCAAAATGATTTCCTTTACTTTCCAGAAAGTCAAATTTAAAAGATCCAAGACTCTTAATAATAGTGTGGGGGGGGGGCGTGGTAACTGGATGGCTTACAGATCAGAAAGCTGAGAGCCACATTTGATGGGGTTGTCCAGAGTAGCTTAAATATCTTTATTGCTTCCATTACATTCCAAAGTCATGAGCTACACAGAAGGGCTCTCACTGTTAATATTAGCTATTTGATTTTTGCCAAATTGAAATGCTCTGGTGAGCACCATTAACTTTGTTAATTGTGCTGATTTTACTTTAGTTAAGGGATTGCTCTCCGTGATGTACAATGGCATAGCCTGCCCAGTATTTCCCAGAGTCATCCTTTAGATATGATGCACCAATAAACCAGAAAACATCAGCATTTTCCAGCAGTGTCTCCTGTAAATCCTGTCTGGGCATCAGTAGCTGTTGTTAGTAAAACAGTCAAGGAGTATCTCATTGGTTGCTTCAGGAAGTAATGTTGCAGGATTAAGAGTATTACAGAGAGAAGGGCTAATACGTGAGGCAGAGAATAAAAGCATTTTATAAGAAGCCATTCTGTTAACAGAGCAGTGTTGTGAATTATGTGAATTTGTTGTGAATTATGTGAATTTGAGCATACCTCATTTCTGCTTCTACAGAATGAGGTATGTATACAATCAAAGGAGCTTCCATCACAATTTCTTGAGTGGTCTTAACCAGATGGCAACAGCTGAAATGACCCTCAGACAAGTAGACAATCCACGTGCAAAGAGTCTAATTGCTGAATGTAACAACCAATAGGTCTATACTGTCTTCCACATTTTGGGGTTAGAATACTCAGGGCGCTGCCATGGCTTTCATGAACAAAAAGGGAAAATGGCAGCTGATAATTTGGATGACCCAAAGTAGGGGCTCTCATTAGATTTTTTCATTTCATATGTAGCTATTTGTCCTTCCAATGTCCAATGTAAGGGGTCAGGTTGATTTTCCTTCAACAAAACATACAAAAGCTGTGCCATGAGAGAAAATTGGGGATCCAGCTACAGCAGTAGCCAGCTAAACCCAGAAAGCCTCTTAACTATCTTATAGTTTTTGAAATGGGGTATGTAAGAATTATAGTTTTACTTGATCCAGATTTATATGTAGTCCTTCCTTAGAAATTATGTCCCAGGCCAGGTGAGGTGGCTCATACCTGTAATCTTGGCACTTTGGGAAACTGAGGTGGGAGGATCACTTGAGGCCTGGAATTCAAGACCAGCCTGGGCAACATAGTGAGACTCTATCTCTACAAAAATAAAACTATTAGCCAGGCATGATAGTGTGTGCCCGTAGTCCCAGCTACTTGGGAGGCTGAGGTGGGAGGATCATTGGAGCCCAGAAGTTTGAGGCTGCAATGAACTACGGTTAGGCACTCCAGCCTGGGTGACAGAGTGAGATCCTGTCTTTAAAAAAAAAAAAAGTCCCAGGCAGGGCGCGGTGGCTCACGCCTGTAATCCTAGCACTCTGGTAGGCCAAGGCAGGAAGATTGCTCAAGGTCAGGAGTTCGAAACCAGCCTGAGCAAGAGAGAGACCCCGTCTCTACTATAAATAGAAAGAAATTAATTGTCCAACTAAAAATATATATGGAAAAAATTAGCCGGGCATGGTGGTGCATGCCTGTAGTCCCAGCTACTCGGGAGGCTGAAGCAGGATTGCTTGAGCCCAGGAGTTTGAGGTTGCTGTGAGCTACGCTGATGCCAGGGCACTCACTCTAGCCTGGGTGACAAAGCGAGACTCTGTCTCAAAAAGAAAAAAAAGTCCCAAATTTTTTACTTCTGTTAAGCAAAATTGGAGTTTTTCTTTGGATACTTTATGATCTCTTTTTGCTAATTGTTCCAGCAATTATAGGGAATTGTTTTTACAATTTTGTTTTTACAAATTTGTTTTACAATCTTGCAGATTGGCAGAGCATAACAAGAGATCGTCTACATATTGTAGTAGAGTAGAACTTTTTTTTCAAAATTTAGTTCAGCCATGTCAACCCTTAATATTTGGGAAAAATAAGTTGGACCTTCAGTGTAACTTTGAGCCATAGCAGTCCAGGTATATTGATGGCCAGCCCAGGTAAAGGCAAACAAATACGTTCAGGGTCTGCTGGTATGCTAAAAAAGGCACTGCATAAATCAACTACAATGAAATAGTCACTGCATACACGAATAATGAAGTGGAAGTTTGGAACTTCTGGGTGACAGGGAATCACAATATCATTAATGGCTCTCAAATCTTGTACAAATCTCCATCCTTTCCCATTAGGTTTTTGTACTAGGAGAATGGGAGTATTACAAGGACTGGTGCAAGGGATAATTAATCCTTTGTCAATAAAATCTTTGATTTTTGGTTTTGTTCCTGTTACTGTTCCTGTTTTAATGGATATTGCTTTATATTAGGAAGTAGTTTATTTGGATCTACCTGTATCTGTATTGGTATGGCCACTAAGATTTTCCCTAGCTTGGTAGATGATTGGGACCATAAATAGGAATTTGGTTTAAAAAGCATCAAGTTATTTTTGTCTTAACACTTGATGATTAAATATTAATGATCATCTGAACCAAAATTTCTGACCACTTCCAGTCAGTCCTTTCAATCATTTCCAAAGACATTTCCCTTTGTTCAGAGGCAGAAATATGAGTATTATCAAGTCTCAGAAAATCTCTTCCTGTAGGATGTGTTGGTATGGAAAGCACCAAAAGGAAAGAATAATATCCATCTGAATTTCCTAACTGGAAAGGCAAAACTTGTGGTTTGTATACAGTCACTAGTTGATTGGATACCCCTACCACTTGAACTGTTTGATTATCCCAAGGAAGAGGGCTCTTTAAAAGGTAGAGTTTAGAACAGAAAGGGTAGAAGCCCCCATGTCAACTAATGCTTTAGTTTGTTCTCCATTTATACATTAATATATCTTCACTCCCCCCAGAGTATTACCTAAGAGGAAGGGAAAAAGGCTTTTATTTCCTCAGAGCCCCCCATTCCTCTTCTCCTTTCTTTTTCATTTTTTTGTTTCTGTGGCCATTTTAGATTTCTGCAGTCTTTTTTTTTTTTTTTAAGATGACCTGGTTTCTTGCAATAACAGACACCTTTAGATGTTTCTGAGGTTTCCGTTTGAAAGTGAGGCTTCTGTTTAGATAGGGTAACCTCTAAGAAGCTGTAAATGATTTTAGTGTCTTTGTTATCTTCTTTTGCTGCATAACTCTTGGCAATTTATCAACAAGATTCACTAGGTCCATGGTGTGCACAGAATCCCAATTTATTTGGTACAATTTGACCACCTTGGCCAATTGCTCATCCAATCTGTTAAAGAAGGCTGAGTTTAATAAAGAATCATTCTCGGGCGGATTGCTCAAGGTCAAGAGTTCGAAACCAGCCTGAGCAAGAGCGAGACCCCGTCTCTACTATAAATAGAAAGAAATTAATTGGCCAACTGATATATATATAAAAAATTAGCCGGGCATGGTGGCGCATGCCTGTAGTCCCAGCTACCCGGGAGGCTGAGGCAGAAGGATCACTCGAGCCCAGGAGTTTGAGGTTGCTGTGAGCTAGGCTGACGCCATGGCACTCACTCTAGCCTGGGCAACAAAGTGAGACTCTGTCTCAAAAAAAAAATAAATAAATAAAGAATCATTCTGATGATTCCTCAGACTCTCTTCATTCACTCGGATTGTTTGAAAACCTTTCCAAATCTTTCAAAATAGTCTAGCACAGTCTCTTTTGGTGTCTGTTTACAATGATGCAGGACTTTCGATCAATTGGTGGTCTTAGGAAATATCTGGGGTATTACTTGTACTAAATGATTTGCTAATTCCTGAGCCTTCCCTCAGCCCTCAGCTGTTGCTCATGAAAATCGCTTAGCCACTCTTTCCACTCAACCTTCAGTATCCATTCCTTTGCTTTTCTTTCAGATACTAACATGTGAATCCACTGATACAGATCTGAGTGACCAGGTTCATATTTTTTTTTTTTTTTGAGACAGACTCTCACTTTGTTGCCCAGGCTAGAGTGAGTGGCATCAGCCTAGCTCACAGCAACCTCCAACTCCTGGGCTCAAGCAATCCTGCTGCCTCAGCCTCCTGAGTACCTGGGACTACAGGCATGCGCCACCATGCCCGGCTAATTTTTTCTTATATATATTAGTTGACCAATTAATTTCTTTTTATTTATAGTAGAGACAGGGGTCTCGCTCTTGCTCAAGCTGGTTTCGAACTCCTGACCTCGAGCAATCCGCCCACCTCGGCCTCCCAGAGTGCTAGGATTACAGGCGTGAGCCACCACGCCCAGCCCATAAATTCTTATAGTTAGACTCAACTCCTTAGCAAAACCTTACCCAGAATCCTGGGTAAGATCTGGAAATTCTTTAATAAGAGCTCTGAGTTTAGTCCAGGGGGCATAGGCTACTGAAGATGCTCTCCTTGGATTAGGTTTCTCCCTAAAGACGCTGCTAAAACTTCTATGGGTGGTGAAGGGAGTGAAAGGTCTGGGCAAGGCAGTTTTGAGAGCACAGAATAAGCAGGTTCAAGAGGAGAAATAGGGGCAGGAGGGGTAGGGAGACAATGTGAGGCAGTGGAGACCTGGGATGATTTTTCCAGTCGAGAAGATTTTGAAGATCTTGCGGTTCACCTCTGTAATTCTTGAGCTGGTTCTTTCCAGTTGTACACATAAACAAACCAATTTGGGGATCCTGAATGAGCCCCATTTGGGCCAAGTTAATTTCATTTTTTTGTGACGTTAGTTCAATGAGTCAAAAATTCACAAGATAAGGCATCATAATTTTTAGCCATAAATCCAGCCAGTGTCTCGGGAGGCAGTCTTCCTTTAATAGTTTCAATTTTAGACATCTTATTTCTCATCTTTCCCTTTCTTGCCTCCTTTGCCTACCAAGCTAAGGACATGTTTGAGGTTGAAGGTGTGCCATTTATGAGCCTCCATCCTCAGGCTCTCGCCCCCAAGTTGATCAGCCCCAAGGTGTTGTGGAAAGCTCACCTCCCAGATGCTGCAAACGCCAAGCAACCAACACTTTAGGTGAGTTCACTGGAGGAGCGTAGTATTTTAAATGTTCTTCTGCTATGATGGAGTCCTATAAGGTCGCTGCGCATCAAGAGGGAGCCCCTCAAACATCTCCACAAGATTCTTAGAGGTATTCTAAGAATACCTAAGCTTTGGGTTGAAGGGAGCAAGTGTCCTTTATATATGGAGAAATTTTATATCAAATGCTCTCATCCAGTGTGTGAGCGGTTGGTGCAGACAAGAGATTTGAAAAGGGAACATTCAGCTGATCAAAGAAACTACCACTTTAACTGCAGCAATGCTTGGTCGACCTTACTTCTTTCCTTTCTTCCAAGCAATTTAGAATAATGCAATAACAACCCTAGGAAAAATCTAGCAAACCTAGGATTTACTGCTCCTCTAAATGGCCCTAAAAACATCTCAGAATAAAGTAAATCTAGACCTCTACCACAAAGGTGGAGGGCCAGATTCTAGGCACTCACCACGAACACTTTTACCTTCCCATCCCCACTCCCCCTTCCTATATGCCAGGAGTCAGTTGGAACACAATGGGACTGGTGCTAGTACCAAGAACCTGGTCTGACAGGATGAGGCCTTGGTGTCCGTGGATCCTTGCTGGAATCCTGCTAAACAGGGCATCTGTTGATGAAAAGGTTAAATAACAGACACTGTCACTTGAAGAAATTTATTTAATTTAGAGACAGGGTCTTACTCTCTTGCCCAGGCTGAAGTGCAGTGGCGCCATCATAGCTCACTGCAACGTCAGCACAAGAGATCTCCCTGCTTCAGCCTCTTGAGTAGCTGGGACTACAGGCATGCAACATCATGCCTGGCTCATTTTTTCTATTTTTTATAGAGACAGGGTCTCGCTTACTCAGGCTGGTCTTGAACTCCTGGCCTCAACTAATCCTCCTGCCTTGGCCTCCCAAAGTGTTAGGATTACTGGTGTGAGCCACCACACCTGGCCAAATTTACTGTATATCATGTTTCCCCCACACACACAAATTAGACATTTTTATTGTTTTATACTATCAGTATTTATTTAGATTTACTCAAGTGCTTATCATTTACTTTACTCATCATTACTTCCTACATCTCAGACTTTCTGGTATAATTTTCCTCCTTGAAGAATATCTTTTAGAAGTTCCTTTAGGGAAGCAATTTTGGTGGTAAAGTCTATTTTTATTCATGTGAAAATGCCTTTATTTCACCCTCATTCTTAGATAATCTACATATAATATTCTGTATCAAAAAATTTTAATAATAGTTAAAAACTGAAAACTATATGTTCAAAGCAAGTGATATGGTAAGCAGTATCTTAATTTTGTATAGCATTTATTAAATGTTATGTCTGAGCTATCTTCCACATGCATTTTCTCTAGATTCTCACAATGACCCTAAGAAAGGTACTTTATGATCTTCATTTTGTTTTGTTTTGGGCAGGTAAATAGAATAAATGAGATCAACATTCTATGATTGGTAATCACTCTTTTTCATTATTCTTTTGGTTCTATCCAGCATCCTTGGCACCTGCTATCTATGTGACTTACAATGCACCATTTTGATTCCTCTCTCTTTAAGGCTGATTCTTTTTACAAGCGTGAAAATTTCTATAGTGTTCACAAAGTCCCATTAGTATAACTTTGAGTTTAAAAGAATTTTTTATTAACCAGTATTCTTAATTCCTTCCAACATGTCAGATAACAAATCTTTTTAAGATAACTAAGTCTTTGGTCTGACACATTAATATATAATTGATAATTTAAGTTAATAGGAAAGTTCATTATTTTTTAATCATGCTCCAAAGGAATAAGTTATAAATCTATGAATAACAGTCCATTAAATTAACACTTCATTTATACAAAGGAGAAATGGAAAATCCTATCATAGTCGAGGGTAGAATTCCACTAAGCTGCTAAGTTTTTCATATACATTTGTCCCCCACACACACTTCACGGGACTAGAGTTTGAGAGGGAAGGTAACTAACATTCATATCTTAAGAGCTGAAAGGAGTAATACTCTAGTTGGAGAGAAAGAGTCTCAATTCTACTAATCACACACAATGATGGGGGGGGTAAGTATATTCCCCCAACTTACAAATATTACTTATGTTTAACAATTACTGCATGTAATGTTAATACAAATACACACAAATAAAAATTAGAAAAGGATAACTTAAAATGTTTAAACGTGTATTTATGGCAAAGCTATTATTTAGTGAGAGCATGTGGGTGTGAACAGAAATGTGATCCAACATAACTAGATTGCCATTAGAATGCCATTGTTTTTAATTTCTTAGTGGGGCTGAAGGGCAAATACTGTAGGAGTGCTGTTAGTTTGGTGGTTTTTATTGTCTGTTTACAGTTCAATTCCTCCTTACCCCTCAATAAAAGTAGTCCCTAAACAAGGATTTCTTGCTAATGAGGGAGACAATCCCAGGAGGCCCCATGACAGAGTGGGAAGTGAGAGATGGAATGGAGGAAGGCACTAAACCATGTGCTAATGAATGGATTATTGCTCTAAGCAATTGGGACTCTATCCTACCTACTGAGGTACTCTGAGAAATACCTTAGTATCCTCACTGAGGGCTAAGGAAACCAGGGTATTTATATACCAAATCCTACGCCTCATCGGTTAGGGAGTGCCCTGCCATGCAGGCCAGCAGGCTCTGGCATCCAGAACACATCCTCAGAAGTCCTGGATTTCTGGAAACTGTAGGTGAACCAGAGTAGGCCTAGGGCACAGACGGCATCTGCTATGCCTGCATTATGAAGAATATTATCTTCAATCTTGGTTTCTTTTAAAATCTTTATGTATTCTATTTTATTTTTTGAGACAGAGGCTCACTCTGTTGTTCAGACTAGAATGCTATGGCGTCAGCCTAGCTCACAGCAACCTCAAACTTCTGGGCTCAAGCGATCCTTCTGCCTGAGCTTCCCAAGTAGCTGGGACTACAGGCGTGCACCACCAAGCCCGGCTAATTTTTTCTATATATTTTTAGATGTCCAGCTCATTTCTTTCTATTTTTAGTAGAGATGGGGTCTCACTCTTGCTCAGGCTGGTCTCGAACTCCTGAGCTCAAAGGATCCACCCGACTCTGCCTCTCAGAGTGCTAGGGATTACAGGCGTGAGCCACCAAGCCCAGCCAGTTTTAAACCTTTAAAAAGGACCTTTGTTACATAAGTGAATTTATAGTTAAATAGTTCTAACTGAATAGGTAACATATAAACAAACAAAAACACAAGAATACTACTGTAAATCCCTTCTACTTTTCCCACAAAATAATTCAGATAACATGCATGACATGACATTCTAACATACAGATTGAAGGAGACTGCTGGGGTTAATCTGAATATCAAATATTAATATAATTTAATCTTTTCCTGGATTAAATTGTATAAATATTATGGATCTCCTAAAATGGCCTTCCTCCACCACAGTCCATTACCCTGTATCCCCATGAACTACATGCTCCCCATTCTCACTACCACTGCCCAGGTCTCAGTTGGAAATGATTCAGTTCATGTCAAGGTATGTCTGATAGGTAAGAAAATAGTAGTAACATACAGTCCTAAGAGTTTCAGCATTTGTCTAGCACTGAATGAGGAGGAGAGGAATATTTCAAAACATTTCAAAACTTCACAGAGTTCTTTGTGAATATCTTATTTCCCTGTGTTTTAAAAATTATACAGAAACCCAACCATAATGCAACTTCATCTTCAAATTCAGTGTAATTCAGATCAAAATGCTCTGGCATTCCATAGTTTTTGGTGTGAAAGACAGATGAGTAGGTATATCCTTGTTTTCATCCTATGGGATATAGAAGAAACAGCTCTACGGAAACATTTTACAAAATCCCAGAAGTTACATAAGAGATTAGAAATGCACTTAAACTTTCTTAAACAAATACTTAACTGAATTCCAAAAATGTGACACAAAGTTATAAAAGTTCATTTTATTTAGGCTGAAATATGTATATATTATTTAGTTTTTAAAAAGCTTAATACAAAGTTTAATTGTTAATATCACTTTGATTCATCTTCAACAGCCTAGAAACAGAATAGTCTGAAGTTTTATTGTGCTAGTTTAAGAAATCCATTTTGTATAGAAATACTGTTATGTTAATTCCCCTAGAGTTTAAAACTTTACAATCAAATCACTTTAGCTTAAAGAAAACTTTTTAAGACTTGAATAATATCCTGCAAAGGTATATTTTATGATATATATCAATAAAATTCAACCCCACTTTCTCCAATAATAAAAAAATGTTTTTTTGAACTGTTACTTTTTAAACGACGTGAAACTAATGAAAATTGGTTGCTGCTTTTAGAATCATCTTGTTTGGAGAAAAATATTCTGTGCTTTACCACTTGCTGCCATGCCTTACAGAGATAGGGTCTGTAGTCTACATCCACATCACATGGGCGTTTATAGGCAGAAGGCCCTTCTACTGAGTCTGAGGTTTTTTGCATTATAGTTTGTGTTGTTGCAGCAAGAACCAAGCGATACTCATTTACAAGTTTCTCTAAGAACTGAGAACATTTCTTCAGAGTAGACTCCTGTAAGTTAACACTCTCTCCTCCGTTGATACGGTCTATCCAGTAAAAAGCTGACAGGCTATCCAAAATCAAAAGGCAGAGACAGGGATGACTACAAAACAAGGTTTCTAGTGAATAAAGTGTAAGAAGTAAGTGGGTGCTACTATTGCAATATACCAAAAAAAATCTTCCAAGGCAGTATTTTATTATTTCTTCAGAGCTTTGGGATAGTCTATGCTCAAGAATTGTAACAAGCCGAAGCATATCAAAATGGTAATCTGTATCAATAAACAAGACTTCTACTTCCAGTCCACCTTCCGATTTCGGAAGTATACATCTTGCTGTTAAATGATAAAGCATTTCTGTTTTTCCTGTTCCTTCTGGACCATGAAATTCAAGAATATAACCTGTATGAGATTTAAAAATGTCAGTCAAAATGCAGCAACTCAATAGTAAGGCTACAAACTGAAAAGTCTGCAACAAAGTTTAAAAAACATTTACTAGAATGTGAAAGAAAATCTATATCCATTAGTCAAAGTGTACCTGTATAAGCAAACAGAAATAAATAAGGAAATTAAAAGTGAATCATTATATTTCACCTCTGAGAAAGGAGCTGGCAATTAATTAACATCAAGAAAAATTTAAAAACAGAGTGATAGGGTTGAGAAGAGCCCAGAGGAATACCCTCGGGATGGCTCCATGCACACTCTCACTTAAACAGGTGATATTAGAGAGTTAAGAATAAGTATCACAGATCCAGGGCCTTTCAAAGATCTACTGGTTACTGTGGCACATACCATTTCTGGGGGTTGATTTATACCATATCCATTCTGCCCCTTTTGATAAAGTATAAAACCATAATTTGAGGGAGAAAGCAATGTGTCCACCTTAAAAACTATTCTTCTTAGTCTCCCTTACAAAGAGAGGTTACTTGGTAACAAACACTGTTGTACCCAATGAGAGGCAAGGTGATGTCTGGTAGGGATCACTAGGTTTTGATTTCCTACGTAAGGGCCACTTCTGCTTTCTTGCTCCCTTTTCTGGAGGTGAAGCAGTCATCTAGAAACAGTGATGATGAAAGGTGCCTTCGGGGTGGTGAGGCAGGAAGACAGAAGGTGCCCAGGTCTTGGATAACAATATGGAACCCCACACTGGTCATGTGCACAGCCTGCCTCTTATATCACCTAGGATGTGAGGACAATAACCCTCTACCGCGGTAAACCACTAAGTTGGACTTCTAGGCTCTCAGGCCCTAAATGTCAACAGCATCCCTCAGCTGAGAACACCCTTACACTTTCCCCAACTACCTTCAGTTATTCTTTGCTATTTGAATATCTCTTGAAACTGTGTCCAGATGCACTATAAATTAATTTCCTAGCATTAAAAATCAAAGTCAACTACTCTGACCTGCCCTCCCCCTCAATGGGCTTGCTTGATTGGAACAAACCAACTTTAAAGATTTTGAACTTAAAAGGTTCCAAATCTTTTTCTTTATAAGTTCCAGCAACGCTCTTTAATTGAGGACAGCACAAGTTAAATAATACAACACCTGAGAAAAATCATCCTACTTCCAGAGCTTTTCAAAATCTATTCTAAACAGTGATGTTCCAATTCTTACTAGTTTGTTATTACTAATTTATGGCTGAAGCACTTGACTGGAATCACCATATTATAAATGTAGATTCTTAGACCCCCAACCAAATTACAGCCTAGCAATTCAGTTACTTTATTTCCTATTATTACTAACAAACCATTGTATATCGGAGCATTCACAAAAAATGTATAAGAAATCTAGCAAGTTGCCACCATATCATAAGGTAGTATATACAACTTCAGCCAATTTCTACCATATTCTTACAAGTTGCAATTTTCTATTTAAGAATTAAAAAAGGCTGGGCGCTGTGGCTCACGCCTGTAATCCTAGCTCTTGGGAGGCCGAGGCGGGCGGATTGCTCAAGGTCAGGAGTTCAAAACCAGCCTGAGCAAGAGCGAGACCCCGTCTCTACTATAAACAGAAAGAAATTAATTGGCCAACTGATATATATATATAAAAAATTAGCCGGGCATAGTGGCACATGCCTGTAGTCCCAGCTACTCGGGAGGCTGAGGCAGAAGGATCACTCGAGCCCAGGAGTTTGAGGTTGCTGTGAGCTAGGCTGACGCCATGGCACTCACTCTAGCCTGGACAACAAAGTGAGACTCTGTCTCAAAAAAAAAAAAAAAAAAAAAGAATTAAAAAAAATGATTCCAGCCTCAAGGAGTAAAACTATTTTCATATTAACAACTCTTCATCAATACTTATATTAAAAGTTAACACAGGCCGGCGCGGTGGCTCATGCCTGTAATCCTAGCACTCTGGGAGGCCAAGGCAGGCGGGCAGATTGCTCAAGGTCAGAAGTTCGAAACCAGCCTGAGCAAGAGCGAGACCCCGTCTCTACTAAAATTAGAAAGAAATTAATTGTCCAACTAAAAATATAAATAAAAAATTAGCTGGGCATGGTGGCGGATGCCTGTAGTCCCAGCTACTTGGGAGGCTGAAGCAGGAGGATTGCTCGAGCCCAGGAGTTTGAGGTTGCTGTGAACTAGGCTGACGCCACGGCACTCTAGCCTGGGGAACAGAGTAAGACTCTGTCTCAAAAAAAAAAAAAAGTTAACACAGTAACTAAACCTATATATATTCAACCCAGATGTTCAGTTTACCCTCTCCTATTATATTACTGAGGAACTAAGCTAAAACCTCTCCCCCTCAATATTAATTCTTTTACTGCCCTAAGTTATAGAAACAGAATAAACTACATGCACTAGATGAAAAAAACTTAATATAGAACCAGTATTAATGGTGGTAAAGGAACGTTAAAACAGTTTAGAAAGATTAAGTCTGTAGGACACAATGCACCAGGCAGAAACACAAGATGGGGAAACCAATAAGCAGACTGTACAAAATCCTCCCTCTCTTCTCTGCAGCAACTAACCTGAATAAAGTGCTTTATACCTGAAAAAGCCTTCTTCATATAAATCTTATTTGATCCTAATAACACTCTGAGGTAGGAAAAGGAAAGTCTATTATCCCCCACCATCACATTTATCATGCTAACTAATCATTGGCTAGTTACTTGATTATATTTCCTGTTAGCTTCTTTAAGGTTGGGACTTGACTATTCTCTCCTCAGCACACAGTATCTTTTGAATGTACCTCATCACATTACTTTTTTTTTTTTTTTGGAGACAGAGTTTTGCTCTGTTGCCCAGGCTAGAGTGCCGTGGTGTCAGCCTAGCTCACAGCAACCTCCAACTCCTGGGCTCAAGCAATCCTTCTGCCTCAGCCTCCCGAGTAGCTGGGACTACAGGCATGCACCATCATGCCAGGTTAATTTTTTCTATATATATATATTTAGTTGTCCAGCTCATTTCTTTCTATTTTTGGTAGAGACGGGGTCTCGCTCTCGCTCAGGCTGGTCTCAAACTCCTGACCTTGAGCAATCCACCCGCCTCAGCCTCCCAGAGTGCTAGGATTACAGCCACCACGGGCAGCCCAGATTACTTCTTCAGATCCTCTTGAAAGCCATCTTTAGAATGAAAATGTAAGTCTTGAATGGTGAGGGTTAAAAGCCTACAATTACTTTTGGAACATGCCATTTTGAAAGGGAGCAGATGTAGGGAATAATAGGTGTGTGTGGGGTTGGGAGTAGCAGGAGATGGTGGCTTTTGGTTGTGGAGTCCAGCAGGTATGAAGGCCCTAGACCTAGGTGTGGCATAGGGACCAACACAGGAGGTGAAGCAAAAATAGGATTGAACTGTCCAGTGCTGTGTGCGCCTGCCTCCAGAGACTAAGAGGTGCTTAGTTTTGCCAGGTCTTCAGTACTGAAGAATAAACCTAATGTAGTGATTTATAAGTTCTCAGAAGTAGGCTTGGAAGTACCTGTACAAATCAAATACATACACAAAGTAGAAATTTTTATTTCACACAGTACACGAGCATCCTGATAAGAATTTAGCTTTCAAAATCGTATGTTTTGATTATCTCTAAGTGTCACAAAATAAAAACATCCTACAACCACTAGGATGTAAGATTCAAGAGAATAATAAAGAGGAAAAACATCACAGGGCACAAAAGAAGCTTTTAAGAAAATGAAACTCCAAAATAATAATAAATGTAGCAAAAAAGTCAAAAAATGAAAGAATGGCAGGGAAAGGTAGGGAAAAGATCCCAAAAATGGCCCAAAATAGTGACCTTAGAGCAGCAAATGTGTATTTGGCAAAGCACATTTAACATATTTGTGAGTCAAACTTCAAAAACTGAAATTCTTGGAAGATAAAGTAAAAAGGCATTATACGGGAAAGTCACCACTTTTAAAGGTATAGCAAAGATGGAAATCAGACTGCAGGAAGTTAGGGAATACATGAGCAACTGGAAAATGGACTGTGTGGTTAATATTCATTACTTCAAAAGTAAAAAATTCATCCTAGAACTCTGGGAAACTGAGGCGGGTGGATCGCTCAAGGTCAGGAGTTCGAAACCAGCCTGAGCAAGAGAGAGACCCCGTCTCTACTAAAAATAGAAAGAAATTAATTGACCAACTAAAAATATATATAGAAAAAATTAGCTGGGCATGGTGGTGCATGCCTGTAGTCCCAGCTACTTGGGAGGCTGAGGCAGGAGGATCGCTTGAGCCCAAGAGTTTGAGGTTGCTGTGAGCTAGGCTGACGACACGGCACTCACTCTAGCCTGGGAAACAAAGTGAGACTCTGTCTTAAAAAAAAAAGAAGGTAAAATATTCAGCAGTTTCAGCAGTTTCATGGGACCAGAGGGTCAAATGATAATTTAAGGTAAAGAAATAAATTCTGTGGTGTAAAGGAAGGGACTCCATTAGGAAAGAGAATACATGATACTGGTCAGAAAGTAACTGTGAGATATCTCTGGGTAATTCTGGAATTCCCAGAATAAGAAAATAATGAAAACTCTGCTAAGTATTTTCTTGGTGAGCATAACCATCTTTCAGCATAACTCAAAAGACTATGTACTCAAAAGCATTTACCTATATGATTTAACAAGGTTTTCTAAATCCACACATTAAGAAAGAAATCCACATATTAAGGTATGTGTCCTTAGATGCTTGGTTTGGCACAAATGAAACTGAAGCAAAGTATGACAGTTCACGGTTAAATCCCTGGTCAAGAAATTTATAGGCAGATAACACTCTTTCCTTTTATAAATTTATAGGCAGATAACACTCTTTCCTTTTATAAATTTATAGGCAGATAACACTCTTTCCTTTTATAAATTAATAGCAAAGTAGGTATAAAAGCCATTTAAGTTAGCCAGGTATGGTGGTACAGCTCCTATAATCCTAGCTCAGGAGGCTGAGGGGGGAGGATCGCTAGAGCCCAGGAAATGGAGGCTGCAATGAGCTATGACTACACCACTGCATTCCAGCCTGGGCCACAGAGTGAGATCCTGTCTCTACTAAAATATATATATATATATTAAAATTAATAAATAAAATAGTTTATAACAACCAGGGAAGTAAAATCTGCAAACTTGCAAGTTACACATGAATATCAGCATTAAGATCTTTGAACTAAATTCCCTACAAATATGTTTAATGATGAACTAAAACCAGTTTTACTGATTTTATAAACATTTACTGTTTAATCATTATCATCAAAAATCACAATCATATATGTTATCTGGAGGGGACATAGTCCTTTTCACTTTTTTTCTTATATGTCCCTGTGAGCTGTTAAAAAAAATAGCACCCTTGTCCAGCCATAGTATGGAACGTGACAACTTGTAGTAAAAAAAAAAAAAAAATCCCTAAGGTTTGGCACTTGAAAATATTAAACTAAATCAGAAAATCTGGATGGTTTGGCCTTGACAGTTACTCTTACAAATATAATGCTGTAAAGAGTTTGGGTAACAGATTGTCAGAAAGAGTTTATGAATCTAAAGATTCTTCAAAATAAGAAAAAGAAAGAAAAAGCCAAAAAATATATCATCTTGGTACCAATGTTCTAACTATATAACAAATATGTTGAATTTGCAGATTATAATTATTACTGTATTGAAGAAGTAACAAGTTGGTACATGGTACTGAAAAATTACTATCTACAAAAGCATTAAAAATGTTTACAACAGCATTAGAGATGCCTATAACCCCTAAATCTTTTACTGTTTCAATTTAAGTTTTTCTACCACAATTTCTGATAAACTACTGTCATTGATAAATAATCCTTATAATCTCAGTCTTCTATCTGCTACTGTTCCAATGGAGTATTCATCTAACTAGTTTTGTAGCTATATAGGAGCTACAGTGGTTTTAAGTAAACTTTTTTGTTAGTGACTAAACTTGATGTTGTTTTTCAAAGTTTCTACAATATTCTAAAAGTTGTGCTGCAAATCTGTCTTAACATATCAATGTCAGTTTCATAAGGTATACTTAATATCCTTCCCCAAAGAGACTACGAAGACAGCTCACTTTTTGTCTAACATATTTGATCAAAATTTATCTTTCGGCCGGGCACTATGGCTCACGCCTGTAATCCTAGCTCTTGGGAGGCCGAGGCGGGCGGATTGCTCAAGGTCAGGAGTTCAAAACCAGCCTGAGCAAGAGCGAGACCCCGTCTCTACTACAAATAGAAAGAAATTAATTGGCCAACTAATATATATAGAAAAAATTAGCCGGGCATGGTGGCGCATGCCTGTAGTCCCAGCTACTCGGGAGGCTGAGGCAGAAGGATCACTCGAGCCCAGGAGTTTGAGGTTGCTGTGAGCTAGGCTGACGCCACGGCACTCACTCTAGCCTGGGCAACAAAGCGAGACTCTGTCTCAAAAAAAAAAAATTTATCTTTCATTACTGATAGTTTTGGCTAACAAATCTGCCCATATAAGAAATTTTAATGGGAAGCTAGGCACATGGCATGTGTCTGCAGTCCCAGCTATTCAAGAGTTTGAAGTGGGAGGATGGCTTGAGCCAAGGAGTTCAAGGCCAGCATAAGCAACAAAGCAAGACCCTGTCTCTATAAGAAAATGTTTTAAATAAAATTTTAAAAAAGAAAACACTAAAGGAAGTCCTTCAGGTTGAATGAAAGGACAGTAGACAGTAACTCAAATCCAAGTGAGGTAACTGTAACCACATAGGTAAATATAAAAGGCAGTTTAAATATGTTTTATATTTGTATCTATTTTTTCATAATCAGATTTTAAAAATAACTATTCTTAAGTATTAAGTAATAAATTTAATTATTTTAATTCGGTAATAATATTAAATGTGTTAGTCAACATACAATGCATAAAGATGTAATTTATAACAGTACAAAGCAGGGAAGAGAGACAAGAGTCTCTTTTTTTTTAAGACAGAGTCTCACTCTATTGCCCTGGCTAGAGTGCCGTGGCATCAGCCTAGCTCACAGCAACGTCAAACTCCTGGGCTCAAGTGATCCTCCTGCCTCAGCCTCCCAAGTAGCTGGGACTACAGGCATGCACCACCATGCCCAGCTAATTTTTTCTATATATATTTTTAGTTGGCCAATCAATTTCTTTCTATTTTTAGTAGAGATGGGGTCTCGCTCTTGCTCAGGCTAGTTTTGAACTCCTGACCTTGAGCAATCCTCCCGCCTTGGCCTCCCAGAGTGCTAGGATTACAGGCATGAGCCACCATGCCCAGCCACAAAATTTTTTATAAACTATTGAAATTAAGGGCGTGTTAATCCAAACTATAATAGATTGTTATAAATTAAGATGTTAACTGTAATCCCAGGACAATCACTAGGAAAATAACTTAAAATATAAGAAATAATAAGAAAATAGGCCGGGCGCTGTGGCTCACGCCTGTAATCCTAGCTCTTGGGAGGCCGAGGCGGGCGGATTGCTCAAGGTCAGGAGTTCAAAACCAGCCTGAGCAAGAGCGAGACCCCGTCTCTACTATAAATAGAAAGAAATCAATTGGCCAACTGATATATATATATAAAAAATTAGCCGGGCATGGTGGCGCATGCCTGTAGTCCCAGCTACTCGGGAGGCTGAGGCAGAAGGATCACTCGAGCCCAGGAGTTTGAGGTTGCTGTGAGCTAGGCTGACGCCACGGCACTCACTCTAGCCTGGACAACAGAGTGAGACTCTGTCTCAAAAAAAAAAAAAAAAAAAAAAAAAAAGAAAATAATGGTATATTGAACACACAAAAAAAACAGAAAGGAGAAATAGAGAAACATAAAATACATAAGAGATATACAAAACAGACAGCAAGGCTGGGCACGGTGGCTCACGTCTGTAATCCTAGCACTCTGGGAGGCCGAGGCAGGAGGATCACTCAAGGTCAGGAGTTCAAAACCAGCCTGAGCAGGAATGAGACTCCGTCTCTACTAAAAAATAGAAAGAAATTAACTGGTCAATTAAAGATATATAGAAAAAATTAGCCGGGCATGGTGGTGCATGCTTGTAGTCCCAGCTACTCAGGAAGCTGAGGCAGAAGAATTGCTTGAGCCCAGGAGTTTGAGATTGCTGTGAGCTAGGCTGACGCCACAGCACTCTAGCCCGGGCAACAAAATTTTTTTCTGTCTCAAAAAAAAAAACCCAAAAAACAAAAAAACAGACAACAAAATATCAGTCATAAACTCTATCCTTTCCACAGACCCATTCAGTCTAAAAAATAAAAAAATAAAAAATAAAAAAAAAACTCTATCCTATCATTAACTCTTTGCACTAAGATGTCAAGTGTGACTCGACACAGCAAAAATTAGAGATTAAAGAGTAATTAAAATTACTCTTTGAATATATCAATAATGTGAAATACAAAAAAATCCAAATAAATAAGTTTGTATGAAAAGAAACTCCAGTTTTTTTATTCTACTGCCGCACTTTGTAAAATCTGGGGTATTTAAAAAATTAAATCCTAAGCAGAATAAAGGAATCGAGAAAAAAGCAAGTGAGCGCAAATGGTTAATTACACTAATTATAAATAGATTAAATAGTCCAATCAAAAGACAGAGATTGGCAGAATGTAATGATTCAACTATAGGTTATCTACAATGAACACACTTTACAATTCTTAAATCACAAAAGTTAAAAGTAAAAAGAGAGAATAAGGTAAATTATGTAAGCAGTCACCAAAAGAGAGTGGAAGTGTCTACACTATTAGAAGACAAAACAGACAGTTAGGCCGGGCGCGGTGGCTCACTAATCCTAGCACTCTGGGAGGCCGAGGCGGGTGGATTGCTCAAGGTCAGGAGTTCAAAACCAGCCTGAGCGAGACCCCGTCTCTACCATAAAAATAGAAAGAAATTATTTGGCCAACTAATATATATAATATAAAAATCAGCCGGGCATGGTGGCGCATGCCTGTAGTCCCAGCTACTCGGGAGGCTGAGGCAGGAGGATTGCTTGAGCCCAGGAGTTTGAGGTTGCTGTGAGCTAGGCTGACGCCATGGCACTCACTCTAGCCTAGGCAAGAAAGCGAGACTCTGTCTCAAAAAAAAAACAAAAAACAAAAAAAAACAGACATTTAAGACAAAACTTGTTATTAGAAACAAAGAGATTTTGTGTGTTTGTGTGTGGTAAAAACACATAACATCCTAGCACTCTGGGAGGCCGAGGCAGGAGGATCATTGGAGCTCAGGAGTTTGAGACCAGCCTGGGTAAGAGGGAGACCCCATCTCTACTTTAAAAAAATATAAAGAAATTAGCTGGACAACATACATACATACATAAATATATATACATATATATACATATATATATATATATATATATATATTTATATATATAAATTAGCTGGGTATGGTGGCACATGCCTGTAGTCCCAGCTACTTGAGAGGCTGAGGCAGGAGGATTGCTTGAGCCCAGGAGTTTGAGTTTGAGGTTGTTGTGAGCTAGGCTGACACCGTGGCACTCTAGCACCGGCAACAGAGTGAGACTCTGTCTCAAAAAAAAAAATACATGATATAAAATTTACCCATCTTAACCACTTTTAAATGTACAGTTTGGTAGGATTAAGTATATTCTCATTGCTGTGAAATAGATCTCCAGAACTTTTTCATCTTGCAAAACTAAAACTCTGTACCCATTAAACAACTCCATTTCTTCCCTCTCCCAGCCCCTGGTAACTACTGTTCTAATTGGTTTCTAATAATTTAACTACTTTAGATACCTCATATAAGTGAAATCACGTAGCTTCTCTTTTTGTGTCTGGCTTATTTTACTTTAGCACAATGTCCTCAAGTTTCATCATGTTGTAAGATGTGACAGGATTTCCTTCCTTTTCAAGGCTGAGTAATATCCCCAGAAGTGGGATTACTGGATCTCCAGGTAGTTGTATTTTTTATTTTATTGTTTTTTAGAGACAGGGTCTGACTCTGCCATTGAGGTTAGAGTACAGTGGTGTAACCATGGCTCACTGCAGCCTGGGCTCCTGGCTCAAATGATCCTCCTGCCTCAGCGTCCTTAGTAGCTGGGACTACAGGTGTGCACCACCATGTCTGGATAATTCTTTTCTTTTCTGTAGAGATGGGGGTCTTACTATGTTGCCCAGGCTGATCTCAAACTCCTGGCCTCCAAATTGATCCTCTTGCCTCAGCCTCTCAAAGTGCTGGGCATGAGCCACCATGCCCAGTCTATTTTTAATATTTTGATTGGACTGAAGGTTTCACCAAAAAATAAAAAAAAAAAAGAAAAAAAAATATTTTGAGGAAACTCCACACTACTTTCCACAATAGTTCTACCATTTTACAACCCCACCAACAGTGCACAAGAGTTCCAATTTTTCCATATCCTCACCAACACTTGTTATTTTCTAATTTTTTGACAGTAGCCATCCTAATGTGTGTGAGTTGACAAAGATGGACATTTGATAAACAGGTCAACTAGAAATAAGACATAATAACATGAATACATGTAGCCCCAAAATACAAGAAGCAAAGCCATATAGAACTGCAGGGAGAAACAGACAATTGAACAATATTTGGAGACTTCAATATCCCACCTTCGATAATGTATAGAACAAGACAAACGATCAGCAAGGAAACAGAAGACTTTCAACAGAACACTTCACCTAACCACAGGAGAATACACAATCTTCTCAACTGCACATTGAACATTCTCTAGAATAAACCATATGTGAGACCATAAAACAAGTCTCAATAAACTTAAAAAGACTGAAATCAAGCCGGGCGCGGTGGCTCACGCCTGTAATCCTAGCACTCTGGGAGGCTGAGGCGGGCGGATTGCTCGAGGTCAGGAGTTCGAAACCAGCCTGAGCAAGAGCGAGACCCCGTCTCTACTATAAATAGAAAGAAATTAATTGGCCAACTAATATATATATAAAATTAGCCGGGCATGGTGGCGCATGCCTGTAGTCCCAGCTACTTGGGAGGCTGAGGCAGCAGGATTGCTTGAGCCAGGAGTTTGAGGTTGCTGTGAGCTAGGCTGACGCCACGGCACTCACTCTAGCCTGGGCAACAAGCGAGACTCTGTCTCAAAAAAAAAAATAAAAAAAATAATAAAAAAAAAAAAAAAGACTGAAATCACAGAAGCATGTTCTCCAATCAGAAAAGAACAAAAACAGAAAACAGTAACAACAAGAAACTGTAAAGCTTCCCCACCTTGGATTAGGCAATGGCTTCTTAAATATGCTGCCAAAGCATGAACAACAGACAAATTAGACAAACTAGACTTCACTGAAAATCATAACCTTTTTGCTTCAATAGACACCACCAAAACAGTGAAAAGACAACCCACAGAATGGATGAAAATATTTGCAAAATCATATATTTGAGAAGAGACATATCTACAATATATAAATAAAGGACATTACAACTCAATAACACAAAGACAAATAACCCAGTTTTTAAAATAAGCAAAGGATCTGACATTTCTCCAAAGGTATAGAAATTGCCAATAAGCACATGCAAAGATGCTAAACATCATTACCCATCACAGAAAGTAAATCAAAAACCACAATGAGGTATCACTCCTTACTGACTACGGTGGCTTCAATCAAAAGGACAAACAATAATTATTCCCAGGATGTGGGGAAATTGGAACGATCACACCATGCATTCCTGGTGGCAAATAAAATGTGAAGCTACTTTGGAAAAGAGTCTGGCAGTTTCTCTAAAGGTTAAATGTGGAGTTGTCATATGACCTAGCAATCCTTGTCCTAGGTATTACGAGAACTGAAAACACCTTCAGAGAAACCTGTACAGAGATAACCATGGTAGCATTATTTATAATAGCCCAAAATAGGAAACAACCCAAATGCGCATTAACTAACAAACAGATAAAACAAAATGTGGTATACCCAAACAATGAATATTATTCAACAGTATAAAAAGAACTAATACACACTTCAATATGAACATTGAATTATGCAATTCCAACAAATTATGCAAAGTGAAAGAAGACAGTCACAGATGACCGTATATTGTATGATCCCAATTACATGAAATGTCCAGAAAAGGCAAATCTAGAGAGGCAGAAAGTAGATTATTTGCCTAAGGCTGAGGGACATGGGGGAAAATGAAGGGTGACAACTACAGACATGGGTTTCTTTATGGGGTGATGCAAATGTTCTAACATCAATTATAGTAATGGTTGCACAAAGGTGTGAATATACTAAAAATCACTGAACTATACACTTAAATGGGTGAATTTTATGTCTATAAAGTTGCTACATTAAAAAAACCAAAAACAGGCCGGGCGCTGTGGCTCACGCCTGTAATCCTAGCTCTTGGGAGGCCGAGGCGGGCGGATTGCTCAAGGTCAGGAGTTCAAAACCAGCCTGAGCAAGAGCGAGACCCCGTCTCTACTATAAATAGAAAGAAATTAATTGGCCAACTGATATATATATAAAAAATTAGCCGGGCATGGTGGTGCATGCCTGTAGTCCCAGCTACTCGGGAGGCTGAGGCAGAAGGATCGCTCGAGCCCAGGAGTTTGAGGTTGCTGTGAGCTAGGCTAATGCCACAGCACTCACGCTAGCCTGGGCAACAAAGCGAGACTCTCTCAAAAAAAAAGAAAGAGTAAAACATAAAATATAACAAAACTTCGATAAATGTTGTGTGTTGGGATCAAAGAGGGAGGTCAATGTATAACCTGAAGATTTACTACAGATAAGCCAAACTTCATCTCATCTGGCTCAGTTGTCATGATCTATTTCTCAGTTTTTAATTATATAATTTAACCTTTATAACTTCTTGGTAGGAATATGTGAAAAACGATTTGTTTTATAAAAGTTAATTTATGTCATTATATTTTCATTTTAGGTTGTGTTTTACCATGACCAGGTGAATCTTCATCAGCAAACAGATTTGGTTCTATTTCCTTCAAGGAACTTCTACCTTCAAGTCGGGCAAGGAGCTTACAAAAGAAAAAAGAGAGAAGGAAAACTCATCACTTAAAAAATACAAAATCCTAGAAATTTACATGTATACAATTTTCCAAAAGTCTAAAAGAAAGAATCCATAATTTTGAGGATTTGGAGGGAAATATGAAATACTGTTTAGGAGAAATATTGTGTTAATTTATTCTTAAATTTTTCACTTTTTGTTTATGAAACAAATACTGACGGTATAAAATGAGTCTGTGCCCTCAAAGAACTGGATAGTCTGGATTAGGATATAGGACATGCTGCTAAATGCAAAACATTTACATTCCTTATACCTTTTTTTTTTTTTTTTTTTGGAGACAGGGTCTCGCTCTGTTGCCTAAGATGGAGTGCAGTGGTGCAACAATAACCCACTGCAACCTCAAACTTCTGCACTCAAGTGATCCTCCTGCCTCAGCCTCTTGAGTAGCTGGGACTACAGGCATGCATCACCATGTCTGGCTAATTTTTTTTATTTTTTGTACAGATAGGATTTCGCTATGTTGTTCAGGATAGTCTTGAACTCCTGACCTCAAGTGATCCTCCAGCCTTGGCCTCCTGAAGTGCTAGGATTGGCAAATGTGAGACATCACACCAGCTTCCTTCCTTATACCTTATAATTATCTTTCTCACTGTACTTCTTACTTTTTGCCTGATATACAGTTATCTGCTTTGTCTGCCCTATGCTATAGCAGGGGTCCTTAAACTTTTTAAACAGGGGGCCAGTTCACTATCCCTCAGACCATTGGAGGGCCAGACTATAGTTCTAAAAAAACTATGAAAAAATTCCTATGCACATTGCACATATCTTATTTTGAAGTAAAAAAACAAACGGGCAAAAACATCCGCATGTGGCCCACAGGCCGTAGTTTGAGGACACTTGTTCTATAGAGTGCCCCAAAAGTTGCCATACATAGGGAAAACAGGAAATTGTAGCTAAATGTACCTATATTTACAAAATATTCATTACAAAATATTTCTTTGTATGGAGACTTCTATATTTGTAAAGTTATTGGGATTAGGGCTATAAAATATGTTTGTAATTTACAAAATATTTATTACAAGATTTTTTCTTTGTATGGAGACTACAAATGAAAAATTCTATAACATTTTGTAAACACAGGTACATTTAGCTACAATTTCCCATCTTCCCTATGTATGGCGACTTTTGGGACACCCTGTTTTGTCAGCTCTTTATCTGGGGGGAAGGGAAGAGAACAAAGGAAAAAGGTGGAAGAAAAGTTCCTTGAGGAGCTAGCACTTGAGCAGCGTCTCAAAAGCTAAGTAGGAACCCATGAGGTGAAGGGGGCCTCATACCAGGCACATAAGACACAGCACCCAAAGTGCAGAGGCTAGAAACAGTATTATGTGTAGGTAAACTATTAATACAAGAGGATTTGAATCACCAGAGCTTGTAGCATGAAATAAGAGAAGTCCCAAAAGAGAGCAGAAGCCAGAGATGAAAAGTCTTGGATGCCATGTTTAGGAGCTTATCTTTGGCTTGAAGACAAGAGGAACAGGTTTGAAGCTAAGCAGTGAGCAGCAGTCTAGTGCAGGTAAGAGTAGACAGTTGGGACTCTGGAATCAGACCTGCTAGGTTACTTCTCTGGGCCTTAGGTTTCTGATCTGCAAAGTAAGGATAACAAACATACATCCCTCATAAAGTTGAGGATTAAATATGTTAAAGAGTGCTTGGCATAGAATAAGCACTATATAACTGTGAGCTATTATTATCTGCATTTCAAACAGATTGTCTTGGTGGATACCAGGGGATAGATTTGAAGAGAGTAAAACTAGATATGGAGAGAAGGCTAGAGTCTGTCACACCAGTCTGGAGGAGTACCTGCACCATGACAGAAGTAGTCAGGATGGCAGGAAGCAGAATTCTGTGACTGATTTAAATGTTAATGAGGCAAATGTAATCAAAGCTGATTCTCAAGTTTCTAGAGAATCTGTACAGATTTGACAACCTTTCAACAAAACAAAAAAAAAGTATATCACAAAAGAGAGGAAGAAGAGGTCACCCTTTATTTGCGTTTTTAAAAAACCTAATCAAGGCCAGGCACAGTAGCTCACACCTGTAATCCTAGAACTCTGGGAGGCTGAGGCAGGAGGATGGCTCAAGGTCAGGAGTTCGAAACCAGCCTAAGCAAGTGGGAGACCCTGTCTCTACTAAAAATAGAAACAAATTAATTGGCCAACTAAAAATATATTTAAAAAATTAGCCAGGCATGGTGGCACATGCCTGTAGTCCCAGCTACTTGGGAGGCTGAGGCAGAATTGCTTGAGCCCAGGAATCTGAGGTTGCTGTGAGCTAGGCTGACGCCACGGCACTCTAGCCCGGGCAACAGAGTGAGACTGTCTCAAAAAAAAAAAAAAAAAAAAAAAAAAAGACCTAATCAAAAGTTTTGGAAAGATTTCCTGAAGCAATGAAAAAGTTCTAGACATCAACTCAACAAGTATGTACAAAGCACTGTGCTAGGTAGAATGGAGACCATAAAGACAGAGAAGACAACCTACCCTCAAAGAACCTGTAGTGCAGTCTAGGTCCTCTAGAACTGTGGTCCCCAACACTCAGGTCGCAGCCCATTACTGGTCCATGGCCTATTAGGAAACATGCTGCACATTGCCACCTGAGCTCCCTGCCACACTCCCCTGCCACCTATGACACCTCAGCAGCCCCATCCTCAGTCCATGGAAAAACTGTCTTCCATGAAACCGGCCCCTGGTAGCAAAAGGCTGGGAACCACTGCTCTATGAGATTATATTACAAAACAAGGTAAAGCTACAAATAGAGTGCTTATAGAGTTATAGCAAAGTATCTAAGGGCATGCCCATGGTAAAAACTATTTTCATAAAAATATTAAAATAAAATATAACATATTATTTGCCTTTCTGACTATGTTGACATTTACACTGATGGCATAAAAGCAATAGTGGGTAAAAGTGCTGCTGACGTCCAGCACAATCTAGGCAGTGGCATCGAAATGTATTAGTGCACATCGTATTTTTTTACCACTCACTCACTGTAGAACAAAACCAGTTTTACCTAAGAATGTTTTGATGAAGCAATAAAAATGAATAGTTTTATTAAGTTGTGATCCTTGAGTATATTTTTAAAAATATTCTTTGTGATGACATGGGAACATCCTGTGTAGTAAATAACTTAACCTTTCCCAAAAAGAGGTCTGGCCTTTGCCCTAGGCTTCTGGGAGGTAATCTCTAAACCCTTGGAATGTCCTGCCTAATAAAAGTATCTCTTGAGGTCATTGAAGCACTGGCCCATCAGGCAATAGAGGGCAACCAACCCGCCAATTATTTCAAAAGGCAATAGTGGGCAACCAATCATTTTAAAGGTCAACGCATGATCCATGCGTAGTCGGCTTGTGCGCAGCTTGTGCACCATGGGGATAAAAGGCATGCCGTTGTTCCGGTCGGGGTCCTTGCCTGCGAGAGTGGCCACTGCGTTGGTGCTCTGGGGCTTGGACCCTGGCTAGCCAGAAAATAAACCTCCTCTTGTGTGATTGCAAAAAAAAAAAAAAAAAAAAAGTATCTCTGTTTACCTGGGGCCTTCAGCCACACCAGATAGTCTGAAGAATGTGGTTTCCCTTGGGGGCTTTGGGTCATGTGGTATCAAGTCCACCCTCTCAAAGGGCTGGAGGCTAAGATCAGCTATGTAGGTAGTAGACTATGTCTTCAGGGCAGAGCTGCGATAAAGACTCTGGACACCAGAGTTTGGTTGAGATTCCCTGGTTGGCAATATTCTATCTGTTGTTATCCACTGTTGCTGGAAGAATTTAGCACTGTCCACTTCACTGAGAGAGAACAACTGGAAGCTCTGTATATGGAACTCTCCTGGACTTTGTCCCATCATGTCTCTTCCTTTGGCTGACATTAATCTGTATCCTTTTGCTGTTGTAAACCATAACTATGACTATAACAGTTTTCAGTTAATTCTGAGAGTCCTTCTAGTGACTTATCAAACCTGAAGGAGTTGTATTGGTTAATTTTCCATGTCAACTTGACTAGACTAAGGGACACCCAGATAGCTGGTAAAGCAATATTTCCAGGTGTGTCTATTAGGGTGTTCCTTTAAGAGACTAGCATTTGAATCAGTAAATGAATAAAAAGAACCTGCCCACATCAATGCAGATGCGTATCATCCAATCCCTCTATTCTTTTTTTTTTTTTTTTGAGACAGAGTCTTACTTTGTTGCCCAGGCTAGAGTGAATGCTGTGGCATTAGCCTAGCTCACAGCAACCTCAAACTCCTGGGCTCAAGCAATCCTCCTGGTTCAGCCTCCCAAGTAACTGGGACTATAGGCATGTGCCACAATGCCCTGCTAATTTTTTCCATATATATATTAGTTGGGCAATTAATTTCTTTCTATTTATAGTAGAGATGGGGTCTCGCTCTTGCTCAGGCTGGTTTCCAACTCCTGATCTTGAGCAATCCGCCCGCCTTGGCCTCCCAGAGTGCTAGGATTACAGGC
The DNA here is from genome assembly GCF_040939455.1 of Microcebus murinus. Classification (NCBI taxonomy): domain Eukaryota; kingdom Metazoa; phylum Chordata; class Mammalia; order Primates; family Cheirogaleidae; genus Microcebus; species Microcebus murinus. The sequence continues at coordinate 99,402,315 of NC_134112.1, forward strand.
GTGAGCCACCACACCCGGCCCAATCCCTCTATTCTTAAACTAGAACATCCACCGCCTTTGGATATAGGAACTCCCTATTCTCAGATTCTGAGACTTACACCAGCGCTGCCTTCAGCCTCAAACTAAGAGGCAGGGTCTTGCTCTGTCACCTAGGCTGGACTGCAGTAGCATGATCACAGCTCACTGTAACCTCTAACTGCTGGGCTCAATGAATCCTCCTGCCTTGGCCTTCTGAGTAGCTGGGACTACAGGTGTGTACCATCACTCTGGCTAATTTTTTTTAAAAATTTTATAGAGATAGGATCTCACTATGTTGCCCAGGCTGGGCAATTATGTTACTCTTGGCCGCAAGCGATCCTCCCGCCTCAGCCTCCAAAGGGTTGGGATTACAAGCATCATCAACCATGCCTGGCCTCTCCATATAGTTTCACCAGAATAATATATATTGTAATATTAATAGAGTGGATATACAGGCAGTAAGAACACAGTTAACTTCTATTAAGCCAGACATTAAAAAGATTTGCAAACATGCAAAACAATGTCATTCTTCTCACTAAGTTTTGTTTAGGAAAATGTAGCAATTTTTCATAAAAATATATATTATTTATGATAATATACAATGGGTTTATTATTGTCATTTGTACACAAATATAAACAATTAAAAATTTTTTTTTAATTTTTTAATTTTTTTTTATTTTGGCATATTATGGGGGTACAGATTTTAAGGTTTCAATAAATGCCCATTTCCCCCCCTCCCCCCAACAATTAAAAATTTTTAATTCCTCAGTTTCATTGACACCTATAACCCACATAAACAACAGCTCTTTGGAATCTTAAGTGATTTTTAAATGTGTAATGCAGTCCTGAGACCAAAAAGTATAAGAATCACTGTTCAGCATGTATACAGGCCAAGTGCGGTGGCTCATGTCTGTAATTCTAGCACTTTGGGAGGCTGAGGCAGGAGGATCCCTTGAGCTCAGGAGTTTGAGACTATCCTGAAGCAAGATTGAGACTGCCATCTCTACAAAAAATACAAAAATTAGCTGGGCATGGTGGCATGCCTATAGTCCCAGCTACACAAGAGGCTGAGGCAAGAGATCACTTGAGACCAGGAGATAAAGTTGCAGTGAGGTATGATGATGCCACCATACTGTAGCCTGGGCAACAGAGCCAGATGAGACTCTGTCTTAACAAAACAAAACAAATATATACAAATGAATAACATCTTCATTAGAATGATTAACTTGGGAAGTTACTCCAATTGTTTACTCTTACTAACGTTGCTCAAAATATTTTATTTTATTTTTGTTTTTTGAGACAGAGTCTTACTCTGTTGCCCGGGCTAGAGTGCCGTGGCATCAGACTACCTCACAGCAACCTCCAACTCCTGGGCTCAAGTGATCCTCCTGCCTCAGCCTCCCAAGTAGCTGGGACTGCAGGCATGCACCACCATGTCCGGCTAATTTTTTTTTGTATATATTTTTAGTCAATTAATTTGTTTCTATTTTTAGTAGAGACGGGGTCTTGCTCTTACTCAGGCTGGTTTCGAACTCCTGACCTTGAGCGATCCACCTGCCTCGGCCTCCCAGAGTGCTAGGATTACTGGCATGAGCCACCGCGCCCGGCCTTAGACTCAGTTCTTAAATTATAAGAATTATTTATAGAATTAAAAAATCAGGCCGGGCGCTGTGGCTCACGCCTGTAATCCTAGCTCTTGGGAGGCCGAGGCGGGCGGATTGCTCAAGGTCAGGAGTTCAAAACCAGCCTGAGTAAGAGCGAGACCCCGTCTCTACTATAAATAGAAAGAAATCAATTGGCCAACTGATATATATATAAAAAATTAGCCGGGCATGGTGGCACATGCCTGTAGTCCCAGCTACCAGGGAGGCTGAGGCAGAAGGATCGCTCGAGCCCAGGAGTTTGAGGTTGCTGTGAGCTAGGCTGACGCCACGGCACTCACTCTAGCCTGGGCAACAAAGCGAGACTCTGTCTCAAAAAAAAAAAAAAAATCACATTCTAAAAACATTAAACAGAAAATTCCAGAAATAAACAACTCATAAGTTTTTTTGTTTTTTTTTTGAGACAGAGTCTCGCTTTGTTGTCCAGGCTAGAGTGAGTGCCGTGGCGTCAGCCTAGCTCACAGCAACCTCAAACTCCTGGGCTCAAGCGATCCTCCTGCCTCAGCCTCCCGAGTAGCTGGGACTACAAGCATGTGCCACCATGCCCAGCTAATTTTTTATATATATATCAGTTGGCCAATTAATTTCTTTCTATTTATAGTAGAGACAGGGTCTCGCTCTTGCTCAGGCTGGTTTTGAACTCCTGACCTCGAGCAATCCGCCCGCCTCAGCCTCCCAGAGAGCTAGGATTACAGGCGTGAGCCACCGCGCCCGGCAACTCATAAGTTTTAAATCGCACACCATCCCACTCAGTCCCACCTGGGATGTGAATCATCTCTTTGTCCCGTATATCCATGCTGTATACCTGCTTATTGCTGCACAGGAAAAAACATAGCACATACAGGGTTTGGTACTATCTACAGTTTCAGAGATATACTGGGAGTCCTGGAACGTATCCTCCATGGATAATGGAGTACTACTGTACCCCCCAAAATCTGACATAGACCTGGCTGCTATAGAAAATTAAAATTGTTTTTTTTTTTTTTTTGAGACAGAGTCTCGCTTTGTTGCCCAGGCTAGAGTGAGTGCCGTGGCGTCAGCCTTGCTCACAGCAACCTCAAACTCCTGGGCTCAAGCAATCCTCCTGCCTCAGCCTCCCAAGTAGCTGGGACTACAGGCATTCGCCACCATGCCCGGCTAATTTTTTGTATATATTAGTTGGCCAATTAATTTCTTTCTATTTATAGTAGAGACGGGGTCTCGCTCTTGCTCAGGCTGGTTTCGAACTCCTGACCTTGAGCAATCCGCCCGCCTCGGCCTCCCAGAGAGCTAGGATTACAGGCGTGAGCCACCGCGCCAGGCCGAAAATTAAAATTAATGATGTAGTCCATATTTAAGGACTGAGTCAAAATAAGTAAGATATAGTCAACCCACAGAAGGGAAAGAATACTTTATTAAGGGTAAAGGGGGCCAGGCGCGGTGGCTCACGCCTGTAATCCTGGCACTCTGGGAGACCTAGGCGGGTGGATTGCTCGAGTTTAGGAGTTCGAAACCAGCCTGAGCAAGAGCAAGACCCCATCACTACTATAAATGGAAAGAAATTAATTGGCCAACTAAAAATATATACAAAAAATTAGCTGGGCATGGTGGTGCATGCCTGTAGTCCCAGCTACTCAGAAGGCTGACGCAGGAGGATCGCTTGAGCCCAGGGGTTTGAGGTTGCTGTGAGTTAGGCTGACGCCAGGGCACTCACTCTAGGCTGGGTAACAAAGCAACACTCTGTCTCAAAAAAAAAAAAGAAAGGTAAAGGGGAAAAGTTCCCTAGGGCAAAGGGAACCCAAATAAGCTCTGCCTGACATGACAGTGTAACCTTTTTAGGAAAGATTAACACATCAGGCAATCAGAGCTCAGTGATGGTGGCCATTATGATATTAATAATTCAATTATTTTTCTTGATTCCCTAAGCAACTTTTCTCAGGCAGAATTTCCTAACTAGGAAAAGAATACACAGTGGACACAACAAGTTTAGTCTATTTGACAGCTTCACTAATACTGTAAATTAATAGATTTGGCATTTGGATTGAAAATCAGTATCTGCTAGGTTTTGTTATTATAACAATAGCTATCTGATAATAGCTACTATCCGTGCTTCTTATGGTATCAGCAGTACACTCTTTATATACATTATCTCCTTTACTTTTCACATCAACCCTATTTTTTTTTTCTTTTTTTTTTTTTGTTTTTTCTCTTAAGTTTGCGAGATCTGAACTATTTTTTTTTTTTTTTTGAGACAGAGTCTCGCTTTGTTGCCCAGGCTAGAGTGAGTGCCGTGGCGTCAGCCTAAGTCATAGCAACCTCAATCTCCTGGGTTCAAGCAATCCTTCTGCCTCAGCCTCCTGAGTAGCTGGGACTACAGACATGTACCACCATGCCCGGCTAATTTTTTCTAGATATATTAGCTGGCCAATTCATTTCTTTCTATTTATAGTAGAGACAGGGTCTCGCTCTTGCTCAGGCTGGTCTCTCCAACTCCTGAGCTCAAAGGATCCGCCCGCCTCGGCCTCCCAGAGAGCTAGGATTACAGGCGTGAGCCACCACGCCCAGCCAACATCAACCCTATTTATTATTCTGTTTTCAGATGAGAAAACTAGTAAAGCCAGAGCCAGGATTTAACCAAAATCTTTTTGATTCCCAAAGCCTGGAATTTTTCTACTTTGCTATATAAGCTCAGCATCACTGAATCTAATCAAATCTGAGTACAGGGACTAAACTGAGTTTTTAGACCAATTAAGCTAAGGATCAAACCAATCTGAGGTCCTGTCTAGGCAATCATCTGACTTCTTTCAACCATTTCTCTTAGTTGACACTCTAAGGCCAACAAGGTGTCTCAAATGTTTGTAGCAGCAGCAGCAGCATTATTGGAGTATTAATATATAGCTTGCAAATTATACAGATATTTATTGGTAAAAACTTCACGCAACTGTGTTCCAGAAACTGAGGTAGGTGCTGGGGATATATATATATACTGCAGACACAATTCTTGTCCTTAAGGAATTTTTTTTAATTTGAAGAGATAGGGTCTCACTATGTTGTCTAGGCTTGCCTTGAACTCCTGACCTCAAGTGATCCTCTGACCTCGAGCTTCCAGCCTCAGCTTCCCAAAGCACTGGGATTACAGGTGTAGGCCACAGTGCCTATAAAGTGAATTACTAGAGACATATAGCTGGACTGGGTGTCCACTTGAGTTTGATGATTATGAACTTAAATCAGTCAGCTTAGTTGCAGTTTTCTCCAGTAATGTTCAGCTGAGTGGACAGCTGGGTTTAACCATGGTTAGGCGAGTACGTTAAAGGCACAGGGGCAAGGAATTTGATGACAATTATAATGAAATAGTTGTAACAATAGAGCGAGGATTCTATTCTAGGTAAGAAGGGAAACAAAAACAGAAGGGGATAGGTATTGTTCTATTAATAAAAGTCTGTAGTTTCACAAAACAAATTATTATTTTTTAATAAAATATTAAATATTTGTCTTATTTAATATTTGCCTTTGGCAAAATGGCCACCCTGTAGCTTTTCTTCCTAAGAAAATCAGCCATTATTATCAATAAATATTTATCTTGTTTACTATGCAGATACTGTGGTTAGTGCAAAGGATACAAAGAAGTATAAGAACCCACCTTCTTGAGATAGAGCTGTAAAGGAACTGAGAAATCATACTCTACCACCATTGTTTTACAAAAGTTTAATGATATCCAAAATCACAAAACTTGTTCCTGACAGAGCCAAGACTAGAACCAAGGTCTCTGAACTTCCAGTCCAGAATTCTCTACCTCAGCCTCCAAAATGTCACTACACACTTCCTGAAAAAATGTACAATATTCGTAAGTTAGGGTTAGCCCTGTGAAATTACAATGTGGGTACAGAAGTTTCCTATTTTTCACTTTGATACTACTGCAATTTTCTGCTGTATGAACTGCTTTAATAATGATTATAATGGGGCTGGTCAGTTTGAAAAAACAAAACAAAACAAGGGCCAGGAGCAGCGCCACAAATTTGTAATCCCAGCACTTTGGAAGACCAAGATAGAAGGATTGCCCGAGGCCAGGTATTCCTATTTGAGACCACTCTAGACAACAACTCTATCTCTACGGAAAATTTTTTAAAAATTAGCTGGGTCTGGTGGCAGGTCCCTGAAGTCCTAGCTACTCAAGAGGCTGAGGTGAGAGGTTTGCTTGAGCCCGGGAGTTCAAAACTCCAGTGAGCTATGATTGCACCACTGTATGCCAGCCTGAGCAACAAAGCAACACCCTCTTAAATTTTTTTTTTTAAAAAGCAAACGTATGCTTTGCTGTACATAACAACCAAAACTGGACAGACACTTCCAATTTTCTATTAAACTCAAGACATATTAGCATTTTTGAGAAAATGCAAAGTACACCATTATTTAACAACTACATGCAAAGGAAGTCCTTTGGTGGATAATACCAAAATACAACCACAATCACAGAATCTTTTCTAATAATCTCAGTGAGATATAAAAATAAAAACCTCACTGCTACTGTGCAAAAACAAGGTAAAAATGGGTTGTTCTACTGGAAATTTTCAGATTGAGAAATGCTGTTCTTCATTTTATTTATTTATTTATCTTGCTTTCTTTAAATCAAGGGCTTATTATGTTTCCCACCCATTATCTGGCTTACCATAAACTGCATCCCTAGAATCTGTTAAAAAAAATATTCTTTGCAACTTTGTTTTCTTGAAGACCCTGTATGAAGTGTCTTTTCCTTGCTATTCTCAAGAAAGGTTAACTATTTTATAAGGTAGTTATAGTGAATTAAAATTTTAAAGTAGCTTATTCAGTTTCTGAGGTTAGCTTATGACTTCAGATATAGCCCTCAACATAATACTTCCAAGTGGAACCCACAGAGTAGATGAATGTGCAAAGAAAGAAAATAGTGTCCAAATTAAGCAGAGGCCATACAGTTCCCAAAGACACTTAAAGGGAAAAAGGATCTACTCTTTAGGAGCAGAGGTTGTCAAACTATGGCCAATAGGCCAAATCCAAAAGTTTAAAAATAGAGTTTTATTAGAACGCAGGCATGCTTATTTGTTTATATATCTATGGCTGTCTTCATATTAGAACAGAAGAATTGAGTAGTTGTGACAGAGACAGCATGACCTGCAAAGCCTAAATATTTACTATCTGGCTCGCTACAGAAAAAAAAAAATTACCGATTCTTTTTAAAAATTGCTTCCTCTCCCTCACCTACATAGCAGATCCTCAGAACCCACGTATTTGCAACTGTCTCCGCTTTAAATGTCATTCCCCCCTTGCCAACCACTACACATGGTTCTTAAAACGCCAGCTCAGTCATCTCCTCCTGCAGCTAGCCTTCCACGATGCCCGCCCCTCTATTGGACGGCATGTTTTTGTACACCTACTGTAATTCTTAAGGCAGCCGAGCCTCCTTTACTAGTTCTTTAACGGCAGAGATTGTCGTCTTTGGCTTTACTAGTATCCCTTAACCAGCGAACGCTTGACACTTGCTGGTTCGATTCCTGAATAAATTCTTGCAGGGTATCAAATGGTTTGTGTGGCTCTAGAGATACTTAGGCTGCAACTGTATACCGTGGTAGCGAGGGCTTGATGCCATAAGCAGAGGCAACGTGGACTACTACAGGGAGAACATGAGACAACCTACTCAGAATACCACCTGTTGTAGAAAGCTATAAATGCGCCAACTGGCGACCCCTCCCTTTTCCTAGCTACTCTCGCATAGCTTACGTGTCTGACAGTGTGACAGGTTTCGGACAATATCCTCGCGAGTAAAGACTTCCTCGTATTTTACGTCAATCTGGGCTTGTACTAAGTCCTCCCATCTATCAGGAACGACTTTTCTCCGCCTCCGCTTGGACCGCCCACCCCGGAGGACTCGCGGCTCCCAAAGGGCTGTCTCTTGGGCACAGGTGAGAGGCGAGGGAGGGACCGAGCGAAGCGCCGTCTCCACGCCGCGGGCCCCCCGGCCCGCCCGCGCCCCGCCGGTGCCTGAGTCTACCCCGGCCAGGCCGCGCCGCCCAGGTGCTCTCAGGCCTCCGGGTTCCCTCAGCGCCCCTCGCCCGCCAGCAGCCCTGTTCTCGTCTCCCTCGCTCGCACCCCGACGACTCTCACCTCGGTCCCAGACTCGGCTTTATGGAAGTCACTACTCATCGCCACGAAGGCTCGGCGCACAACAAACTCAACATTCCCGCCACCAACGCCATTTAGCGACTGCGCAGTCCCCACAGCCAGTCAGACCCGCCAGTCCGCGCGCGTGCGCCCTGCGCCGGGCCTCGGCCGCGGAGGCGGCGAGCATGCGCCGTAGGGGGAGTGCCCTGCCCACGTGACCCAGGCTCCGGCGTCCCCCACAGCGCTCTCTTCCGTCTCCTTGGAGACCTGGACGGACTCCTGGAGCTTTTGTTTTCATTTGTGTCATAAATTTCGGTTCGTTATTACTAAGTAAAACTAGCAGTATGCACTTAATTTGTTTAACTATTAAAAATACATTTACTGAGCAAGCAGGCTTTTTTTTGTCCATTCTTAGGTTAAAAGCCTCTGGTTGTGTTTAAGAGTCATGGTTAATTCTGGAAAAAAAAAAAGAAGAAGTAAAATTTAAAAGATTTTTAAAAATATGGATTTGTCAAGTTCTTTTTTTGGAGTGGGAGAATTCTATTATTATTGGCTATCGAGTGTCCATTTATATATTAATGTATTACATAATATATAATATATATACTGTGTGTGTATGACAGAGACACATATATGAGAAAGATATTTATATATGAAAAAGAGATAGTTAAATTCTGGAAATACTACACAGAATAGGAGGCATGCCTGGATGGAGTTTACAATCTATTAAGTCATTTACTGGAATGTATTTTTTTAAAAAAACTCACTTTCCAACAGCTGTATCTGTTGTTTACTTGGGCAAAACTGTGAGGTTGGCACTCTCTCAGTTCTCTTATCCTTAACACTCTTGCAGCCGTGTAATTAAGAAATAATGATTATAATAGTTAACACTTAACAGTGCTTAGTATGTGTCAGGCACTACCCTAAGTGCTTTATATTTAATAACCTACTTAATCATCAGTAGGTACTGTTATTACCCCCATTTGTAAAAGATGAGGACACTGAGGTACAATCTTGGCCCGTGATACTTTGTTAACCAGATTATAGTGAGTTGATAACGTTCAGGGGAAATGGGAACCGAGGACCACGTGTACAGACAATTCTTTAAAGAAGCTTGGCTGTGAAAGAAAGAGATAACAATATTTAGAAAAATATATAGGATCAAAGAAGTGGGTTTTTTTTTTTTTTTAAGAAGGCAAAGACTGGGATATATTTAGCTGCTGACAGGAAAGAGCTTCTAAAGACTTAATGGTTAAATACATAATCTGAGAAAGGATATTTGATGGAGTCAGGACCTAAAAGAGGAAGTATAGAAATAAGCTTTAGATAGGAGAGGGCATCTTTTTCACAGTGACCAGAAACAAGGATTCAAGAGTGGCTGCAGGTGCAGATAAGTTTTGGGGTGACGAGTTCAAAGAAGTTGAGGAAGTTCTAGTCTAGTTCTAGTCTAGTCTACTGTGTTTTTTCTTTTAAAGTAGAAAGCAAGGCCGGGCGCGGTGGCTCACGCCTGTAATCCTAGCACTCTGGGAGGCCGAGGCGGGCGGATTGCTCAAGGTCAGGAGTTCAAAACCAGCCTGAGCGAGACCCCGTCTCTACCATAAAAATAGAAAGAAATTAATTGGCCAACTAATATATATAATATAAAATCAGCCGGGCATGGTGGCTCGTGCCTGTAGTCCCAGCTACTCGGGAGGCTGAGGCAGGAGGATTGCTTGAGCCCAGGAGTTTGAGGTTGCTGTGAGCTAGGCTGACGCCATGGCACTCACTCTAGCCTAGGCAAGAAAGCGAGACTCTGTCTCAAAAAAAAAAAAAAAAAAAAAAAAAAGTAGAAAGCAAGGGTTATGTCTCAAGTCTGAAGTTAAATTCCTCTTGTGAAAATTAAAATGCACAACCAGGTCAAGTACCTGAATGAATGTTACCCTGTCTACAGGCTCTGCAATAAACCTCTCCCAAAAAACCATTCTTGGTCCATTCTAGAACAGAGAGAAGTGGGTGATAGAAGAACTAAAGTACTACATTAATACGGAGTATGATAATAATTATTTTAACTAGGAAACTTTTCCTGCAACATTTATTGTCTATAATCACATTTAATACTCAGCATATATTAAGACAATTCTTTCATAGCACAGAGCTTTTCTCCCCAATTGAGTTGCAATTTTCTTGAATTCCAAGGCCAGTTTTCTGAACTTATCATGCATTTTGACATCAGATACACTTTTTAAACCTGGTTCTGTCACTTATTGCTGTGATACAAGTTACTTAACCACTCTGAAACTTACAGTATTGTGATGACTAAATGAAATCATGTACTTAAAACAGCTAGCCCAGCATTTAGCACAAAATATTGATTCCTTCCTACTTCCCTATATCTCTTATATCATCAATTCACATGACACCAAAAACACAATAAATACTCAACTTCTGTAATGAAAAAGCTTTATGCAAAGCTATGTATTTTTCATCCATCTATTCCTTAGTTTTCATTTAAAAATCTAGGGAATAGCATGTACTTATGAAATATTGCTCATAGGTAATACTGAAGTTTCTCATTGTATAAAGAAACTTGTTTTTGGCCGGGCGCGGTGGCTCACGCCTGTAATCCTAGCTCTTGGGAGGCCGAGGCGGGCGGATTGCTCAAGGTCAGGAGTTCAAAACCAGCCTGAGCAAGAGCGAGACCCCGTCTCTACTATAAATAGAAAGAAATTAATTGGCCAACTGATATGTATATAAAAAATTAGCCGGGCATGGTGGCGCATGCCTGTAGTCCCAGCTACTCGGGAGGCTGAGGCAGAAGGATCACTCAAGCCCAGGAGTTTGAGGTTGCTGTGAGCTAGGCTGACGCCATGGCACTCACTCTAGCCTGGACAACAAAGCGAGACTCTGTCTCAAAAAAAAAAAAAAAAGAAACTTGTTTTTGGTAACAAGTCACAGAAAACCTGACTCTTACATATTTAAACAATAAATGGGATGTATGGGGTCACATAGCTGGAAATCCAGAAATGAGACAGGCTTCAAGCTTGGTTTAATTGAGAGTCTTTGTTAGGCAAACAAGTAACTAGTTTCTTTTTTCTCTTGTCAGAATCATATTCTGTACATTGGCTCTTATAGAGTTCTGTGTCCACACCTGAAACATTAACAGCAATCAGGGAATGAGATTGGCCTTGTCAGCTTAGGTCTGATTCACAGGCTCCACTTCTAGACCCAGGAGTGGAGATATATTCTTTCAAAGTATATAGGCTCTGTGGAAGGTTGTGGATTACAGTAAATGACAATAACATCTGAATGGTCAGCAAGAGAGGTGGGAGTGGATGCTGGAGACACAACCTCCATGATGAGGACACGTATGTACAAAACCGTGTATGTAAAACAACCCCCCTTTTCCCACACACTTCTGTACAAAATAAATTTTTCCTCACATGCAGCAAATCAATATTTGAGCAAGAAGGCTTTACAACTGAATAGCTGCTCTAGGCTAAAGGAGTTTCTCAGTCCCCACACTGTTCCTAATGAAGATCACATGTCAGCTGAACTAGTTTAGTCCATTAAGTGCACACCTGTTTGTGTGAGCCATCTTGTACAACATGGTTTTGAAATTACTTTGGTTTTAATGCTCTAGAAACATCACATCTTGTTTAAAAGAATGTTTAAGACACTCTCTTAAATTGCTGGTAGAAATGTAATCATACAATCTTTTTGGAGGGAAATTTGGCAATATTTAACAAAACGACACATTTATTACCTTTTTGATTCCACAATCCTACTTCCAGGAATTTACCTTGAAGTCTCACTTCCAACATGGCAAAAACATATATGCAAAAAAGCATACTGCAGCATTGTTTGTAATTGTGAAATCTTGGAAATGGCCTAAATACTCATAACTAGGAGAGTGATTGAAAAAAATATGCTACTGCCACAAAATGGAGCACTATGTAGCTATAACAAAGAATGAGGAAGATCTCTTATGCATTTATATGGTGTGATTTCCAGGATAATGTTAAGTGAAAGTAGCTTATATACTTGGGAAAAAAGGGAAGCCATTCAGTAATATAGAAATTGTGAAAGAATGCACTGTCAAAGTTGTAGGATGCTTAGACCCTGATAACATTTCAAAGTATAAACGACTGCCTCTTTCAAGGAGAGCCATAACTGATTGGCAGCATAAGTTATCCTTCAACTTAACAGAACTTCATATAATACTTCAAGAGGAAAATATATACTATTCAATTGCTTTGGATGAATCAATTGATAGTACCAACTTGGCACACATTTTATACTTCATTCGGGTCATAACAGAAGATTTTCTTTGCTATGAAGAGTTACTTGCTTTGGGCACTCTTGTGAACAGAACTTGAGGAATAGATATCTTCAATAACTTTCAAGCTAAATGTCATGAAGTTGGACTCAATTTGGTAAATTTAGTGAGTGTATGTACAAATGGTGCACCTTCCATGACAGGAAAACATGAAGTGTTTATTGCACAGATAAATGAAAGTATTGACAGATCCAGATGCTCTCACTTCTTTTCACTGTATCTTGCACCAGCAAAATCGCTGTGCTAAAGCTACTACTTTAAGTGACACTTTGCAACAAGTTGTAAGTAATTTTAACTACATTCATGCAAATGCAACACAGCATCATCAGTTTTGTAACATGCCAACGTTGAACCATGAGGTATTCCATGTGGACTTGCTGTATTGTTCTAGAGTGCATTATCTATTGTAAGGACAGATGTTAGCCAAAATTTTATCTCTGCAAGAATAGATAGTTAAATTCTACAAAGAACAGAATCAGCAATGAGAATTATTGAAAGAAGATTTCTATAGGACTGCAACATTTCTGCATGATCTCATGTCAAATCAAAATGACTTGAATATTTCTTTGCAAGGTAAAACTAAGTCTATACATGGCATGTGGCAAAAAAATTCAAGCATTTTGGAAAGAAGCTATCTTTTTTCAAAATACCTCTCCTTCAAAAGGAAATTTTGTTTTATTTTTTATTTTTTTTGAGACAGAATCTCACTCTGTTGCCCTAGCTAGAGTGCTGTGGCATCAGCCTACCTGACAGCAACCTCACACTCCTGGGCTCAAGCAATCCTCCTGCCTCAGCCTCCCGAGTAGCTGGGACTACAGGCATGCGCCACCATGCCCAGCTAATTTTTTCTATATATTTTTAGTTGGCCAATTAATTTCTTTCTATTTTTAGTACAGACGGGGTCTCACTATCGCTCAGGCTGGTTTATGAACTCCTGACCTTGAGTGATCCTCCCACCTTGGCCTCCCAGAGTGCTAGGGTTATAGGCGTGAGTCACCATGCCCAGCCTCAAAAGGAAATTTTGGATGAACATTTTCTCCAGTTAGCAGAGGTCATTGATGAGCAGGATGATATATGCAAATCATTTGAAGCAGCAGTCCCCAACCTTTTTGGCACCAGGGACCAGTTTCATGGAAGACAATTTTTCTACCAAGGGGAAGGGTTTTCTAAGTTTCTTTTCTTTTTTTCTTTTTTCTTTTTATTATAGGCATCAGGCAAGAACCTAACTTTCATGGAAGACAATTTTTCCATGGACATGGGGCAGGGGGTGGGGGTGGGGCAGCAGAGCTCTGTGGCCTGGTACTGGTCTGCGGCCCCAGGGTTTGGGGACTGCAGATTTGAAGAATATGCAGCTGTTATTGACCTATTAATTATAGACGACAATGAAAGGTTCACTGAGTTTGAAAATCATGACATCACACTCAAATTAGCATTTTAGCCTCATCTAGTAGATATCACCAAGACACCTGAAGAACTTCAGATGGAATTGATTGAGCTCTCAGTAGATGACATTTCAAAGTCATTGTCTGATGCTAAGGAAGAGCCAATAGAAATATGGAAAAATGCAGTAGAATACCCATGCCTTTGGCAACATGCCCAAAAAATGCTTTCTTGCTTTTCAACCACTTATTGCTGCGAATCTACATGCTCCTACCTAACCCAAATCAAGACACCCTTAAGGTCACAAATGGCTGATACCCATCTAGAGGATCAACTGAAACTGGGGACACCCATGCCGCAACCAAATATTCAAATACTTTCTTTTTTTTTTTGCATTCCGTCCTTTTTTTATTTTTTATTTTTATTTCATTTTAGCCTATTATGGAGGTACAAGTGTTAAGGTTACTTATATTGCCCATGTCCCCCTCCCCCCTCAAATGCTTTCTAACAAAAAGCAGACACAACAAAGTCGTTAAAAGGTTAGTTAACTCTACAATTAACGAATAGTTTTCATTTTTTGAAATTATTAAATACATAGTAGTTAGATTTTTACAAAATAATATACATTTTTATTTATATCTAATTGAGTTTCTTGAATGTGGCCTTATTTGATTAAAGCTAAATGAATGTGGCCTTCCAACATGAAAAGTTTCCCCACCTCTGTTCTAGACCTATACCTAGGCCAGGCGCGGTGGCTCATGCCTGTAATCCTAGCACTCTGGGAGGCCGAGGCGGGCGGATTGCTCGAGGTCAGGAGTTCGAAACCAGCCTGAGCAAGAGCGAGACCCCCCCCCCCCCGTCTCTACTATAAACAGAAAGAAATTAATTGGCCAACTAATATATAGAGAAAAAAAAATTAGCCAGGCATGGTGGCACATGCCTGTGGTCCCTGCTACTTTGGAGACTGAGGCAGGAGGATTGCTTGAGCCCGGGAGTTTGTGGTTGCTGTGAGCTAGGCTCACGCCATTCATTCTAGCCAGGGCAACAAAGTGAGACTCTGTCTCAAAATAAATAAATAAATAAAAATAAAAATAGACCTATACCTAGTATTCTTCATGTATGATTTCCAACCCTACCCTGCAAGATATTTATTATTCTACACAAATTTTGTAGTGAGAACATTGAGGCTCAGAGTTTAGTCTTCACTCAGTTTTACTGCCCTCCCTGACTGTAAAGCCTGGGGTACTCCTAACATGTTAAGTTGCTTCCAGATGATTCCAAGGATCTAAGGCCTTTAACAACACTAGATTCTGTGACTCTTTAATCTTAAGAGGCAAGAAGGTAAGAAAAATTGACATGTCCATTAAGATGTTAATAATTAATAACCTAAATTTCCATTCCCTTTTCCTATGGGAATTAAAGAACAGCTAAATGAATATCAACTACATGAGTATTCCAAGTCCTAAAGTCACTCACATCTCAACTTCTTGTTTTTGAGACAGGGTCTCACTCTGTCACCTAGGCTGGAGTGCAGTGGCAGGATAATGGCTCACTGCATCCTCAAACTCGTGATCCTCTCTCCTCAGCCTCCCAAGTGGCTGGAACTACAGGCATAGCACCGCCACACCAACTACTAATTTTTTAAATTTTTTGTAGAGATGGGATCTCACTATGTTGCTCAGGTGGGTCTTTAACTCCTGGCCTCTCCCAAAGTGCTGGGATTACAGGCATGCTCCACCAAGCCCAGCCCTTCTTCTTTTTTATTTTTTAATGTAACTCAGGGTTAGTTAATTGCAGTTTTCGGTTTGTGACCAGCTATCTGTTTCTGCAAGGTCCTCCTCTTATTTATATTTATTCTTTTTTTTTTTTTTGCAACTTAAAATTTTTTTTTAATTTCAAAATATTAAGGGGTTACAAGTGTTTTTGTTGCATGGGTGAACTGTATAATGCTGAAATCAGGGATTTTAGCATGCCCATGACAAGAATAGTGTTCAATATGGATAAGTTTTTATCCCTCCCCCCCTCCCCTTCTTGGTTTTCAATGTCCTTTAAGCCTCTTGTGTACCCATATGTGTACCTATCCTTTAGTTCCCATTTATTAGTGAGAATGTGGTATTTGTTTTTCTATTCCCGATATACTTTACTTAGGATGATGGTCTCCAGTTCCATATATGTTGCTGCAAATGACATTATTTCATTCCTTTTTATGGCTGAGTAGTATTTCATTGTAAATATATACATTTTCTTTATCCACTCATCAATTGAGGGGCACTTAAATTGATTCCATATCTTTGCAATTGTGAATTGTGCTGCTATAAACATTTGGGTGCAAGAGTCTTTTTGTTGTTGTTGTTGTTGAGACAGAGTCTTGCTCTGTCACCTGGAGTAGAGTGATGCCCTGGGTTGAATTGGCGTCATTATAGCTCACTGCACCCTCCAACTGCTGGGCTCAAGTGATCCTCCTGCCTCAGCCTCCCCAGTAGCTGGGACTACAGGCACTCCCACACCTGGCTAATTTTCTCTATTTTTAGTACAGATGGGGGGGCTCACCCTTGCTCAGGCTGGTCTCGAACATCTGAGCTCAAGTAGCCCACGAGCCTCAGCCTCCCAGAGTGCTAGGATTACAGGCACGAGCCATCTCACCCGGCCACTCTAATGTATTTTCAGCATTCACCTGCATCTGTAAGTTATTTGCTAAATAAGTAGTTTTGTTTTGAATGTGTACTTATTTGTAATTTTCATAAAGAATTGCGATCATTCTGTGTGCCAGCTGGTACCTTATACTCTCAAATTCATTTCTTACTCTTTCCCTGCTCTGCGCTGTGACACAGGGCAGGAGGGCAGAGTTTAGTAAGTGAGGGGGGTGGGGGGTGGGGCTGACCTTGGCAAACTGCTTTCCCAGGTTCCCAGGTCCTTCTGGCTGGGGTTAGCCTGTGGGAGGCGCCAGTGGGAGCCTGGAGGGAGAAAGGAGGGAGAAGCCGCCTCCCTTTATTTGTTCAGGCTGTCCTGCTGTGCTGTCTCTTCCAAAGCTCCAGTTCCCACTGCGAACGTGCCATGGTTCCGGCTCTGCCTAGTGACCTCAGATCACGTCCCTTTCTTCCCTTGTCCCTCCAGCCTTGGGGTGGTGGCGACTTCCTGCTATTGCAAACGTCTAGGCTGCTCACCTGTCTCCTGTTTGGTTTCTCAAGTGCTTCATCGTTTGTGTAACCTCGATTTCCCCTGAGTTCCCTGAATTAAATTCCCTCTATTTTTTTTTTTTTTTTTTGAGACAGAGTCTCATTTTGTTGCCCAGGCTAGAGTGAGTGCCGTGGCGTCAGCCTGGCTCACAGCAACCTCAATCTCTGGGGCTCAGCGATCCTCCTGCCTCAGCCTCCCGAGTAGCTGAGACTACAGGCATGCGCCACCATGCCCGGCTAATTTTTTGTATATATATTTTTAGTTGGTCAATTAATTTATTTCTATTTTTGGTAGAGATGGGGTCTCGCTCAGGCTGGTTTCGAACTCCTGACCTTGAGCAATCCACCCGCCTCGGCCTCCCAAAGTGCTAGGATTACAGGCGTGAGCCACCGCGCCCGGCCTTAAATTCCCTCTATTTTAAGAATACTTAAAGTACTTTCTGTTTTCCTGCTTAATCTCCAGCTGAAGCGTTGTTTCCTCTTTTTTTAGGGAACATTGTATTTTAATGTCTATCTGTTTCTATTTGTACATGTAATTCTAACTGCTGTATAGTAATCATATTGCAGTAACCTCCACATTTTCTTAACCATGTCCTCCGAAATAAAAGTGTCTCCAACTCCTGTTACCACACTCAACACTTTGGTGAACATCTTCCTATGGATCCTCCTTTATTTTATTTTATTTTTTTTTTTGAGACAGAGCCTCGCTTTGTTGCCCCGGCTAGAGTGAGTGCTGTGGCGTCAGCCTAGCTCACAGCAACCTCAAACTCCTGGGCTCAAGCAATCCTCCTGCCTCAGCTTCTCGAGTAGCTGGGACTACAGGCATGTGCCACCATGCCCTGCTGATTTTTTCTCTATATATTAGTTGGCCAATTAATTTCTTTCTATTTATAGCAGAGTCGGGGTCTCACTCTTGCTCAGGCTGGTTTCGAACTCCTGACCTCGAGCAATCCGCCCGCCTCGGCCTCCCAGAGTGCTAGGATTATAGGTGTGAGCCACCACGCCCGACCAACTTATGGATCTCTTGTATGGATTTTTCTGGAATGGGGTGGTTGGATCATAAAATAAACATGTGTAATTTGACTAAGTCCTGCTGGGTTGCTGTACAGGTTGGTGGATAAAATTACCTCAATCCCCATATTCCTATCTATTAGCATCATCCTATTGTATGATTTCATTTATATGAAATGTAAAATAGATTAATATAGAGACAGAAAGGAGATTAGTAGTTGTCTAGGGCTGGAGGAGATGGGAGAGTTGAAGGTGGTAGCTAATGGGTAAAGGGTTTCTTTTTAGGGTGATAAAAATGTTTTAAAATCTACAGCAGTGATAGATTTGCAACTCTGTGAATATACTAAAAGCCACTTACTTGCACAACAATTGCACAATTGTAAATGGGTGAAGTATATGGTATGTGGATTATATTTCAGTAAAGCTGTTTTTAAAAGACTATGAGATTTTGACTTAGAAAAATGGGAGTTGGGAATTTTTTACCGTATTTATACACACCTGAGTTCACATCAGAAGAAATTTTTACTTCTTAGAGACTGCTTTTTAATGCATTTGTATATCTCTTTTGGATGTTCTATGTTATAGGATTTCCTATTCCCTTTTCCTTTTTATTTATATTTATACACATATAAAAACAAGAGTAATTATAATAAAAGCCTATTATATAGGTGGGGATGAAATTAAGAGAATTCTCTCACCTTTGTGAGGTAACACAATTTCAAAGGAAGATCCAATAAAATTATACAGACTAAATTTGAATAATCATTTTAGTGTAGCAGTTCTCAACTTTTTGGGTCAGGAACCCTGTACCCAAAAAATTATTAAGGACCCCAAAGTGTTTTTGTTTATGTGGGTTATATCAATTGATATTTACTATATTAAAACGAAACTGAGAAATCAAATTATTTATTTGTTTATTCAGCTTATTACATGTCAATGTAAAAAACATATTTTATTAAAAACACTATTTTGTTAAGTAAAATATTAGAAGAGTAGAACTGTTTTACATTTTTTGCAAATCTCTTTAATGGATGAATTAATTGAATAGTTGGCTGGAATTTCATATTTGCTGAGTCAATCTGTTGTGATATCAACACAATGCAAATACCAACACACATAAAAAAGAAAATGACATCTTAGTGTGTTTATGAACAAAGTTTTGATCTTGTGAACCCCCTTGAAAGGTCATGGGGACCCCCAGATGTCTTTAGATAATAGTTTGAGAATCACCAGTTTAGTGTTCACTAAAGTGACATTGTTCCTGATAACAGTTCCTTTCACTAAGTTTCACATTTCCTTTTAATAGAATCATTATTTAATAATTACATTTGAAAATATGTTCACAGATGTCTAGGTATGTGTACAAAGATTAAGTAATAAAGCTCATATCTCAAAACTAAACATTTACTTTTGCTCTATGAAAACACGGTAACCAATTTTAATAACATAGGAGGAATGGCTAGCAGAGAAAGAAAGTCCCTCACAATGACCTGATGGTTTTACAATTGATGCCTCCAAATACAGAGCGTGTTGCATCTCTACCGAAATTTAGGTACATTTGGGGAGGGGAAAGGAGAGGATGGGCGAAAACCTACCTAAGAGGTACAATGAATACTATCTAGGTAATGGGCACACTTACAACCCCAACTCAAGCAGAACAGATGCCCCTGTAATATTTTGAAATTAAAAAAAAAACTTCGGTACACTTGTTAGTAATCACAATTACTGAGAAGCCCAGAAGGAAGACAGAACGTGTTACCAATGGTTTCGAAGACTTGTGTGAGCAACTCAAAGTGCATCAGGAGAGAGGCAGATCTCAGCCCAGGCCGGTTCAGATGTCAGTGATATGGAAGCAGGAACAGCAGCAACATCAGTTCACAGTAATTCCGGGGATAATACAACAGGGTCTAAAAGAATCCATATTCCTTCAACAGATGATATGGCCAAGTACAGGACTTGGGTTCCAAACAAAATGAATTTTGATTTCGTGGATATGGAAAATTGTCTTATAAAAGCTATTGAGAACCAGCAATATAAAATTCTTGGTATGAATAAGGAAATAAGGGGGTATGCCTTGTTCTAAAAAGCCACATATATTAATTTTTTTTTTTTTTTGAGACAGAGTCTTGCTTTGTTGCCCAGTCTAGAGTGAGTGCCATGGCGTCAGCCTAGCTCACAGCAACCTCAATCTCCTGGGCTCAAGCAATCTTCCTGCTTCAGCCTCCCAAGTAGCTGGGACTATAGGCATGCACCACCATGCCTGGCTAATTTTTTCTATATATATTAGTTGGCCAATTAATTTCTTTCTATTTATAGTAGAGACGGGGTCTTGTTCTTGCTCAGGCTGGTTTTGAACTCCTGACCTCGAGCAATCTGCCTGCCTCGGCCTCCCAGAGTACTAGGATTACAGGTGTGAGCCACCGCGCCCGGCCTTAATATTAAAAGAGAGAGGTGAGCTGGTACTTTCGGACAAAAACAGGTGCACCTATTATGGGAATACACGCCCTAGAGGAGAAGATGGTGGGAGGCAGTCGTTTATTGGGAAAGCAGAAATAGGGAAGGAAGGTGATTGTAGGGAGAGTAGACCACAGACTGCCAGACCACAGGGAGAAAATGAGTCGTGTTTTCCCAAAATGCAAAGCCAGCATGGAAAACATAAAGAGCACTGAACTAACTGTCTGTTCATTGACGGAGACCTCATTCTGTTGAAATCAGAGCACCAGATACAACCTTTTCTTGCTCTGTTCGAAATTAACAAAATTGCTCAAAAGGATGTTAAATGAGAGGAATTGCTATATAAAAATTCTGAGCAGAAAAGCGGCAGTGGAAAATAACTATGTAATCTTAGAGGAAACATGGGGTCTGGTCAGATATGATATGTTCTAGCCCTAAGAATAGCAGAATTTCGGAGAAGGAAAAAAAAAATAGCTAAAACCACATGGGAAAGATAATTTATTCCTTTATTTTTTTTTTTTTCCATTTTCAGTTGGCCAATTAACGTTGTTTTTTTTTTTTTATTTTTAGTAGAGACGGGGTCTCGGCTCTTGCTCAGGCTGGTCTTGAACTTCTGAGCTCCAACGATCCACCCGCCTCGGCCTCCCAAAGAGCTAGGATTACAGGCGTGAGCCACAGCGCCCGGCCGGGAAAGATAATTTAAAAGAGAATAGGGCCAAAGGAAGATAAGTCTTTAAGAATAAGTAAGTCCCTTTCATTCCATTTTCATTAAACCAAGCACATAATATTATGGTTTGCAAATAAGACGGAGAAATAAGAACTTACAAAACAGATGCACTACTGTCGAATCTTTATTTCTAAAAGGTTTAAAAGAGTACAACCTACCCAGATCTTTGCTGGTAAAAAAAAAAAAAAAAAGAATAAAAAGAAAAGAAATAGAGAAATTAATTTAAAAAAAAAAAAAAAAAAGAGGCCGGGCGCTGTGGCTCACGCCTGTAATCCTAGCTCTTGGGAGGCCGAGGCGGGCGGATTGCTCAAGGTCAGGAGTTCAAAACCAGCCTGAGCAAGAGCGAGACCCCGTCTCTACTATAAATAGAAAAGAAATTAATTGGCCAACTGATATATATATAAAAAAAATTAGCCGGGCATGGTGGCGCATGCCTATAGTCCCAGCTACCCGGGAGGCTGAGGCAGAAGGATCACTTGAGCCCAGGAGATTGAGGTTGCTGTGAGCTAGGCTGACGCCATGGCACTCACTCTAGCCTGGGCAACAAAGCGAGACTCTGTCTCAAAAAAAATAAATAAATAAATAAAAAAAAGAGTACAACCAATATCCTTAGATTCCTCAATGCCCCTCTAAGAATCTGTCCGTCAGAAATATCATGACTAACACACATACCGGCACGTAAATAAGCATGTGCAGGCCGGGCGCGGTGGCTCACGCTTGTAATCCTAGCACTCTGGGAGGCCGAGGCGGGTGGATTGCTCAAGGTCAGGAGTTCAAAACCAGCCTGAGCGAGACCCCGTCTCTACTATAAAAATAGAAAGAAATCAATTGGCCAACTAATATATACATATAAAAAATTAGCCGGGCATGGTGGCTCGTGCCTGTAGTCCCAGCAACTCGGGAGGCTGAGGCAGGAGGATTGCTTGAGCCCAGGAGTTTGAGGTTGCTGTGAGCTAGGCTGACGTCACGGCACTCACACTAGCCTAGGCAAGAAAGCGAGACTCTGTCTCAAAAAAAAAAAAAAACAAAAACAAAAACAAAAAATAAGCATGTGCAAAGAGGTTCACTGGATCTTTGTATTTATAATAGAAAAGATGTAAAATAATAGAAATGTCTGTAAACAGATGCTCTGCTTGGTGGTGATTCCATGTAACATAACAGCCGCGCTGGAAGGTAGATCCGTGTACGGGCATGAAAAAGATGTGGACACAATGTTATTCAGTGAAAAAGCAAGAGGCAGCACACGGTGGTCAGAGGTGTGAGATCTGTAACCACAGCGCGGTGGGACCACCAGGGCAACCGCTCTCAGGCTGACGGGGTGGGGGTGGGGGTGTGTGGCGGAGGCCAGCGCCACTGAGGGCAGGGGTGGGGAAAGGAAGAGGGTCCCGGGCAGTGTCACTGGAACCACTGGGGTGAGATCACCTGAATCCAGGCCTCAGCTTTTGTTTGCAGAACCAAGTCAACTTGAGTTTGCTGCTCTTTTACTTGTAAGCAAAAACAAACAGAAACAAAACTCTCTACAAAAAAATTTTTTATAAATTGGCTGGGTGTGGTGGTGGACATCTGTAGTCCTAGCTACTTGGGAGGCCTGGGCAATAGAGTAAGAACATGTCCCTAAAATAAATAAATAAAGTCTATTAAAAAATGTATGTGCACTCTAGCCTGGGCAACAAAGCGAGACTCTGTCTCAAAAAAAAAAAAAAAAAAAAAGGTATGTAGGCCAGGAGCGGTGGCGCACACCTGTAATCCTAGCACTCTGGGAGGCCGAGGTGGGAGGTTTGCTTGAGCTCAGGAGTTGGAGACCAGCCTGAGCAAGAGCAAGACCCCTCTTGTACTATTAATTGAAAGAAATTAGCCAAACAACTAAAAAGAGAAAAAATTTGCCGGGCATGGTGGCACTCACCTGTAGTCCCAGCTACCCAGGAGGCTGAGGCAGGAGGATCCCTTGAGCCCAGGAGTTGGAGGTTGCTGTGAGCTAGGCTGACGCCATGGCACTCTAGCCCGGGCAAGAGAGTGAGACTCTGTGTCAAAAAAAAAAAAGTATGTGTACAAAAAAAGAAGTTTAAGCATAAAAAGATGCTATTTAAAGTAGTAATTTAGTGTATTTTTATCATTTTTTGTATTAAAACAAAAATGAGAGGTAAAGTGTGACAAAATCACAATATCTTTACCAATTAGTTATATTAGAGAATCCCAATGACTCTCATGTTAAAAGACTATAACATTCCATATAAATTATAAATTTCTCATAATTTATACATTCATTTTTAACTACTGGTGGTAAAAAATTATTTGCCTGGTTAGACAAAGTAAAACTGAATTGGGAAGCTCATTTTTACCCATTTTACTCACTTTAGACCTATTTCTGCTAGTCTCCCAAGACCTCCTGTCAAGCTGAAATATACAACTTTTTTCATTTTTGATCTTAGCATTTGTAAGGGATAAATAATAGATTAGCATAGGAATTATGGGAATATATTTAGCTTATGCACAGCACTAAACTATTTTTAAATGTCCTTAGGCATCAACCCAAAATGTACATCCAAAGGATGTCAATTGGAGATTGGGAAGCGAAGCGACAGTATGGATTAGAATTATGAAATGTGAAATGCAACAAGAGGAAAAGCAGTTGTCAGTTTCACTTTTACTTAAACAGTCAGTCTACCTTGCTATATTTTTAAAAATTCCTTAAATGTCTGTCTGGTAAGACTGTAACCTCTTTGAGGGCAGAATCTGCCATTTGAATTTCAACGAAATCCGGTTGAGAGTGGAAACTTCAAAATGAATTGGAGAAAAAGAATAATTTTTTAAACATTTTTATTTTTTTTTTTTTTTTTTTTTTTTTTTTTTTTTTTGAGACAGAGTCTCGCTTTGTTGCCCAGGCTAGAGTGAGTGCCGTGGCGTCAGCCTAGCTCACAGCAACCTCAAACTCCTGGGCTCGAGTGATCCTTCTGCCTCAGCCTCCCGAACATTTTTATTTTAATATGATAAGAGAGAACACTTAACATGAGATCTGCCTGCTTAATAAATTTGTAAGTGTACAATACAGTAGTGTTAACTATAGGACTACGTTGTATAGCAGATCTCTAGAACTAGTTCATCTTACATCATTAAAACTTGATGCCTGTTAATTAGTAAGGCACCATTCCCACACCCAAGCCCTTGGAAACTGCCATTCTACTCTCTGATTCTTTGAGTTTGACTATCTTAAATGTATATAAGTGTATAAGTGGAATCATGAAGTATTTGTCCTTCTGTGATGGTTTATCGCACGTAGCATAATGTTCTCAACTTTCATCCATTTGGTTGCATATTGCAGGATTCCTTTCTTTTTTAAGCTTGACTACTATTCCATTTTATGTATATGCCACACTCTCTTTTTTTTTTTTTTTTTTTTTTTTTTTTTGAGACAGAGTCTCGCTTTGTTGCCCAGGCTAGAGTGAGTGCCGTGGCGTCAGCCTAGCTCACAGCAACCTCAAACTCCTGGGCTCGAGCAATCCTTCTGCCTCAGCCTCCCTGGTAGCTGGGACTACAGGCATGTGCCACCATGCCCGGCTAATTTTTTTTATATATATATATCAGTTGGCCAATTGATTTCTTTCTATTTATAGTAGAGACGGGGTCTCGCTCTTGCTCAGGCTGGTTTTGAACTCCTGACCTTGAGCAATCCGCCCGCCTCGGCCTCCCAAGAGCTAGGATTACAGGCGTGAGCCACAGCGCCCGGCCTGCCACACTCTCTTTATCCATTCATCCATCAGGGAATATTTGGGTTCTTTCCACATCTTGGCTATTGTGAATAATGCTACAATGAACATTGGAGTGCTAATATCTCTTTGAGATCCTGATTTCAATTCTTTGGAATAAGTTCGCAGAAATGGGATTGCTGGACCGACCATACGACAATTCTATTTTTAATTTTTTTGAGGAATCTGTATAGTGTTTGCCATAGAGAATGTACCATTTTGAACTCCCATCAACAGTGTGCAAGGGCTCCAATTTCTCCACATCCTCGCCAACACTTGCCATTCTTTTTTTGACACTAGCCATCCTAACAGATGTGAGGTGATATCTCACCGGGGTTTCATTTCCCTGATGATTACTGACGTTGAACATCTTTTAATATACTTGTCAGCCATTTGTATGGCTTCTCTGAAGAAATGTCTATTCAAGTCAATTTTTAAAAGCTTCAGCTTCATAACATTGTTCTTAGCAACGATTTCATAAATATATGATACCAAAAGCACAAGCAGCAAAAGCCAAAATAGACAAGTGGGACTGCATCAAACTGAAAAGCTTCTGCACAGCAAAAGAAACAATGAACACAGTGAAAAGGCAACCTACAAAAATGTGGGAAAATATTTGCAAACCATATATCAGAGAAGGGGTTAATTTCTAAAACATATGAAGAACTCCTACAACTCAATAGCAAAACAAAAACAGACACAAAACAAACACCCTAATTTAAAAAAGTATAATTTTAAAACTTGAATTTGTATATATTTATGAAAGCATAAGTCTGGAAATTTTTCAGTCAGAAAATTTTTATTTTTTATTCAGTGCCTAAGGTCCCAGGCCTGCCTCGGGGTGTAACAGAAGTAACACTGTCAATGCCTTAAACGGAATGACCCTCGGCTCCTGCGAGCTCATGAACTAACTCAGCCTCTTTCATGTCCCCACACTCACTCCCCAGGGTGTGTCACCTATCTCCTCCAAAATGAACCCATTGGGGTTCTTTTCTTTTCTTTCTTTTTTTTTCTTTGAGACAGGGTCTCACTGTTGCCTGGGCTAGAGTGCCGTGGCATCAGCCTAGCTCACAGCAACCTCAAACTCCTGGGCTCAAGCAATCCTCCTGTCTCAGCCTCCTGAGTACCTGGGACTACAGGCATGCGCCACCGTGCCCAGCTAATTTTTTCTCTATATTTTTAGTTGGCCAATTAATTTCTTTCTATTTTTAGTAGAGATGGGGAGGGGGGTCTCCCTTTTGCTCAGGCTGGTTTCTAATTCCTAAGCTCCAGCAATCTGCCCGCCTCGGCCTCCCAGAGTGCTGGAATTACAGGCCTGAGCCACTGTGTCCGGCCTCCATTGGGGTTCTTCTGCCCGGGTTCCTTGTTGGGGTTTTTTTTTTTTTTTTTTTTTTTTTGAGACAGAGTCTCTCTTTGTTGCCCAGGCTAGAGTGAGTGCTGTGCTGTCAGCCTAGCTCACAGCAACCTCCAACTCCTGGGCTCAAGCAATCCTCCTGCCTCAGCCTCCCGAGTAGCTGGGACTACAGGCATGCACCACCATGCCCGGCTAATTTTTTCTATATATATTAGTTGGCCAATTAATTTCTTTCTATTTATAGTAGAGACTGGGTCTCGCTCTTGCTCAGGCTGGTTTCGAACTCCTGACCTCGAGCAATCCGCCCGCCTACAGGAGTGAGCCACCACGCCCAGCCTATTGGGGGATTTTGTCCTGGCCTCTGCCACTGGTGCCCTTGTTGGGCACACAGCTGTCCTCTGTGGGTGGCCACACAGAGTCCTCGGCGAAGGTGCAGACCACAGAGGAAGAACCTCTCCCCGTTTCCATGTTGCAGCCTTGCGGCTCTCAGCCAGAGTTTTACAGACCCTTCTGGGAACACAACTCTTCCGCCCTGGGGCCCAATCCCTGAGTCAGCGATGGCTGGGGGACCTCCACCTGACCACCCTCCCTCTTTGCCCTCTTCTCACCCACACTCCCCAGGCCTCCCAGCACCCCACACGAACCCCATCTGCTGCACACATCAAAGCCTCTGTTCCTGCCAGTTCACACCGACTGGGTGCCGGGAGAAATCTGCAACCGTACGCTGAATTCTAGTTGGAATTTAGTTAGGACTTGTGCACGGACAAGGAGGAAGAGGCTTCAAGGAACTTGACCAAATAGTAGACTTCCTTGTCTGTCACTCTAGTAACAGCTTTGGGCAGAGGGGATGTGCCACACCTAAAGCGAAGTCCTCCTTTCTCTGACGCTAGGGGAAGGGAGGCCTGCCCTGGGCAATCACCGCTTTTACGTCTGTTGTACCTACCATCGCAGGACTTCCCTCAAGGCGCAGGGGGGCATGTGAAGAGGACTACAACGTCAACTCTCCTTGAGTATCTGAGAGAATGGATGGGGTGACACAAGTGCAAAGAGTAACTGTGGGCCGGGCACGGTGGCTCATGCCTGTGATCCTAGCACTCTGGGAGGCCGAGGCAGGAGGATCGATGGAGGTCAGGAGTTCGAAACCAGCCTGAGCAAGAGTAAGACCCCGTCTCTACTATAAATAGAAACAAATTAATTGGCCAACTAAAACTATTGAGAAAAAATTAGCCGGGAATTGTGGCACATGCCTGTAGTCCCAGCTACTTGGGAAGCTCAGGCAGCAGGATCGCTTGAGCCCAGGAGGTTGAGGTTGCTGTGAGCTAGGCTGACGCCACGGCACTCACTCTAGCCTGGGCAACAGAGTAAGACTCTGTCTCAAAAAAATAAAACGAAAGAGTGATTGTGATATATCAATACAGTGAGTGCCAAGCATTGTGGATGTCTTCTGCTTTGAGAAGTAGGGAAGAAAGCCCTCCCAGGTCCACCCACAGCATCTGG
The DNA here is from genome assembly GCF_040939455.1 of Microcebus murinus. Classification (NCBI taxonomy): domain Eukaryota; kingdom Metazoa; phylum Chordata; class Mammalia; order Primates; family Cheirogaleidae; genus Microcebus; species Microcebus murinus. The sequence continues at coordinate 99,429,759 of NC_134112.1, forward strand.
AGCTTGTGTCTACCACAGCGCTTTGCTCACCCGGAGTGAATGTCCCGATCTTGAGCCACATCCCCATCTCTGAAACTGCCCCCCCAGAGAGAGGGTTGATTTCCTAGCAATCACCTTTGTACTACTGAGCTCACCTTCTGCCCCAGGTTAATCAGACCAGAAGTGAATGTTTGATCTAAGCAGGAATTTTAGAACTAGCATCTGTTAACACCGTCACCCCATCCCCTGTGTACGGCTGGACCATACGCCAGAAAATCGGGGGCTGGGGCACGGCCGCAGTCGGCCTTGTGGCTGCAAGAGAGACAGCCAGTCTTCAGAAAGATGGAAGAATAAATCAGTAATGTAGGGAGAAAAAGGGAGAGACTAATTTGTGGGTTCCTAATAATTTTCTTGATTCTGTTTTGATCCTTTTCTGTGGCTTAAAATATATTATTGTCCTTGAGTTTCTTGATATATGCCTTTGTAAAAGTCCTACTGGGGGGGGGATTAATTTACATAAATTTACATAAAATTTGGGGGGCCTTAATTTACAAATTTGGCTTTGGCCCTTGAATCAAATAGGCAATATTTATTAAACAGTTACCTAGTTTTGCCAAGCACTGTATTGTACTAAAGAATTTCCATGTATTAGGGCCGGGCGTGTTGGCTCACGCCTGTAATCCTAGCACTCTGGGAGGCCAAGGTGGGCGGATTGCTCAAGGTCAGGAGTTCGAAACCAGCCTGAGCAAGAGTGACACCCAGTCTCTACTATAAAATAGAAAGAAATTAATTGGCCAACTAATGTATGTAGAAAAACTTAGCCGGGCATGGTGGTGCATGCCTGTAGTCCCAGCTGCTCGGGAGGCTGAGGCAGTAGGATCGCTTGAGCCCAGGAGTTTGAGGTTGCTGTGAGCTAGGCTGACGTCATGGCACTCACTCTAGCCTGGGCAACAAAGTGAGACTCTGTCTCAAAAAAAAAAAAAAAAAAAAGAATTTCCACGTATTAATTTAATCTTCACAAAACACTATGAGGCTCTCTTTAACACAGAGAGGTTATAGAATCTGATTTCAGAGGTCATGCTCCTCAGGATTCTGCCTCCCAAAGACTCCTAAATATTAGACACTGTGTTGTAATTAGTTATTTCTCTCTGCTGTCTTGCCCATGACCTGCAAGCATCTTAAGGTCAGGGCCATGATTTATTCGTCTTTGCGCTCACAGCACAAAGTTCAATGGATGGGTGAGAGAAGTGATTATGGGCTGGCCACACCGCAGTGCAATTGTTTCCGTCTTCTCTCCTAGCACATCAGTAACTCCCAAGTCCTTCAGGGGGCAGAGGGGAGAGTATCATATCATTTGAAAGATGCTTTTCAAATTCAATGCATGCCTTCCAAGGAGCTCCCTGAGGAAACCTCTGTTAACGATGCAAGTGTGTCATATAACTCAGGTGTGGTAAAGTCACTGAGCAAAAGGCTGAGCACCATTATTGAGCTTCCCGAGGTAAGCACTGTGCCTTTTCATCTTTTCATTGCTATATACCCATTGTCTAACCGAGTATCTGGCACATAATGAATGCATAATAAATAGTGGTTAAATGAATAAAGGCTTCTTTTTTTTTTTTGAGACAGAATCTAGCTCTGTCCCCCAGGCTAGAGGCAGTGGTTTAATCATAGTTCACTGTAGCCTTGACCACCTGGGCTCAAGCAATCCTCCTGCCTCTCAGCCTCCTGAGTAGCTAGGACTACAGATGTGCCACTATGCCTTGTTAATTTTTTAAAAATAATTTTTGTAGAGACAGGGTCTCACTATATTGCCTAGGCTGTTCTTGAACTACTTGCCTCAAGCAGTCCCTTCCTCTGCTTCCCAAAGTGCTGGGTTTATAGGTGTGAGCCACTGTGCACAAACCAAGGCTGCTTTTTAATATGTAGTTTCTAATTTATTCTTTTCACCACTTCAAAGATATGTCATATCTTCTGGATTGCATTGTTACCATTGAGAATTCTGCTGTCAATCTTATTGGGTTTTTTGAAAGTCGTTTTTACACTTAATATTTTTCTCTTTGTCTTTGGTTTTCAGAAGTTCTACTCTAATACAGCTAAGTGGGATTTTTTTTTTCTTTGTATTTATCCTACGTTGGGTTTCTAGAGCTATTTGATATCTTTCATCAATTTTGGAAATTCTCAACCATTATTTCCTTAAATATTCCCTCATCTGTATTCTCTCTTTCCTCTCCTTTTGTTACTCCAATTACAAATATTTTAGTTCTTCTACCTCTATCTCTTACCTTCTATTGTTGCCATAATTTTGTCCCTTAGTGCTTCATACTAGATATTTTTTCCTGACCTACCTTCTGATTTGTTGATTCTCTCTTTGGCTATATCTAATATGAAGTTAATCCCATACATAGTCATCCCTTGGTATCTGCAGGAGATTGTTTGCAGGACCTCCCACAGATACCAAAATCTGCAGATGCTCAAGTCCCTCATATAAAATGGTATGGTATTTGCATATAACCTCACATCCTCCCATATCCTTTAAATAATTTCTAGATTGCTTATAATGCCTGATACAATGTGTAAATGCTATGTAAATAGTTGTCATACTATATTGTTTAGGGAATTATGACAAGGAAAAACATCAGTACATGTTCAGTACAGATAAAATATATTTTTCAAATATTTTTGATCCTTGATTGCTTGAATCCAAAAGTGTAGAGCCCACAGATATGGAGGTATTCTCTGTATCGTAATATACTGTATTGAATTCTTAATTTGGGTTATCATATTTTTCAGTCCTATAATTTTCTTTTGGCTCTATTTAACAGTTTCCAATTTTCTCCTGAGTTCTTAAGTTTGTCTGTAATCTCTTGGAACATGTTCAGCATATTTATTTTAAGACTTTTGAGTAAGAACTACATTATTTTGCTCCCTTATGGGTCTATTTCTATTGTCTGTTGTTTCTCTAGGCTTCAACTTAACCCTATTTATTGACTTCACTTAACCCTATTTATTTTTTATTGTGTGTAAGACATTGTATATTAATTATTACAGAAATAATTTGAATCTAATATTATAATGTTATCTCTTGTAGAGAAGATTTACATTTGGTTTTAGAAGGTGCCTAGGGACAATAGCAATTCTATATAATGTTATTTTAATATAGGCCTTGAGATAATTAGAAGCTGGGGTTAAGTTCATCCTTTATTTATTTATTTATTTTTGAGACAGGGTCTAGCTCTGTCACCTGGGCTAGAGTGCATTGGTGTCATCATAGCTCACTGCAACCTCAAATTCCTGGTCTCAAGCAATCCTCCCACCTTGGCCTCCCAGAGTTTGAGTATTACAGATGTAAGCCACCATGCCTGGGGAACCTGCAACCTTGGGGCCACATATGGCCTTCTGGATTCTTGAGTGTGGCCTTTTGAGACTGAATCCAAATTTTACAGAACAAATGCTTTTAATAAAGGAATTTGTTCTGTAAAGTTTGGATTTGGTTGAGGGGCTGCACTAGGGGATCTTGAGGGCCACACCTGGCCTTGAGGCCACAGGTTCCCCACCCCTGGTTGAGTTTCCCAACTCAAAGCATGAATTTTTTTCCCTTCAGGGTTTCCCTTATTTGTAGGTCCCCCTCAAAATATTACATATCTGCTCAGATTCTCAATCTCTCAGTTAACTCATTAGGAATTGGCCGATATCCTGGGAGAACAGTAGCCCTAAAGCTGGACACACCTTTTTGGGTTTACTTCTCTGGATTTCAGTCCTATAATTCTTCTTATTTTTAATTTATTTTTTCCTATGTAATTTATTTATTTATTGAGATAGAGTCTCACTTTGTTGCCCAAGCTAGAGTGCCATGGCGTCAGCCTCGCTCACAGCAACCTCAAACTCCTGGGCTCAAGCAATCCTGGTGCCTCAGCCTCCTGAGTAGCTGGGACTACAGGCATGTGCCACCATGCCCGGCTCATTTTTTCTATGTATTTTTAGTTTGCCAATTAATTTCTTTCTATTTTTAGTAGAGATGGGTTCTCGCTCTTGCTCAGGCTGGTTTCAAACTCCTGACCTTGAGCAATCCTCTGGCCTCAGCCTCCCAGAGTGCTAGGATTACAGGCATGAGTCATGGTGCCTGGCCTGTCCTATAATTCTTTACTGTGTTATTAATTCCCTTAATACCTGCAAACAAATTATTCTTAAACATTGTGCAGGTTTTCTTGTTGTTTTCAATGGAAAAATTGTTCACCATTATTTAGTCTGCCATTTTCAGAAGATCTCTAATTCAATCCTTATTAAAATTTTATTCTTACCAGACAAGCTAATCGTAAACAAAATAAAGGTTTTTAAAATTTATGTCACTTTCTGTTTCTTAATTCATTGGTAAAGATGCTATTAAAGTACTTTCTGAATAACTAAGACGCAAGGCAGATGGCCAAACAAGATAAACGAAAAGATCTGGTGAATTCAGAAACTGTATAGTTTGTCTGAACAATGGAGATAAAAGAAACATCCCCCAAATTAGCTTGAGCAGACATTTTCCCTTTTAAAGGGCAATCCCATTTTCAGTTTTTATGTGTTATTTGTTCCCTGAAGCAAATTTCTCTTTATGCAAAGCATAAAGTAATCAGCTATTTCATCAAGTAGAACAGAACTTGTTTTTTCCTTCCTCTGTGACCTGGGGTTGTACATGCCATATGTCATGCCAGGGATGTAAACAGCACCAGGTTGAAGGTTCAAGCAAGGCAGGTGACCTTATAAGAAGGATTATAGCCCAGTCAGGAATCAAAACTAAACATATCACCCTAAACCTGGGCCAGAGTAAGTCAGCCAAAGTGGACATGAGCTGAGGGGGCAAGGTGGTACCGGCGGTCAAACGGGCCGCAGCACCCCGGGGAGCCCAACAGACCTGGATGGGGCCCAGCAGCCAGAAGGATCCAGTGAGACATTGTGCCTGCGTTCATCTCCTTTTGGTCCAGAACCAGCCTCTTTCTGGATGGGACAAGCCTAGATGAAAGCAAGGGAAGGGAATTTCACACTGGTTCCCGTGGGCACAGAGGGATGCAGAATTGTATACTTCTCCTAACAGAGGCCATTGGAGCCTCTAAGAAGCAAAGCGAGGGTGGTATTTCCCCAGAGTCGATCCTATTTCTCTCCCTGGGCGGACAAAGATTTCAGGACAGCGGTAATGTGTGTTGATAATATCTGCTGCTGTGCTAATTTGAAACTAAAAAAGGGACGAGATGCACAAGCGAAAAAGCATAAGGGAAAAACCAAGACGGGGTTGCAGGCTTCTCCCTTGCCTCTCTCCAAGAGCCACTGCTCATTCTGCATTGCTGTGCGTCCCAGAGGCCAGGGCGCCCCGTCCGCCTTCCTTTGTGAGGAAATGGGGCAGAACAAGACTTCGTCACTTTCCCTGCCTCTCCTGCCTCATCTGTTTCCACCTAATAACCTATTAATAGCAGCTCTGAATTAAAAGGGAACTTGAACTTAGTGATCCTGTCATGATCACATCTTCATCCAAAGCAGGAATTCCTTTTAAAGCACTCAGATCTACTGGTTGACAAGACTCTGCTTAAGTATCATTGCTGTCAGAAAAATTGTTAGGGCATTCCTTTTGTTTCCATTTTATTGTATGTTAAAATGCACGCAGAACAAAAGAGTGTGCTAAGCACGCCATTCTCCATCCTTCCTCAGTCTCCCTCCCTGTGGGACCTGTTGTTGGGTTTCTGTGTGATTTCATAGGAGGGTTGTGCACACATGACATAGGTGCAGAAAACCCTTGCTTCAAACAGCACCACACAGATACTTTTTAAAAAGCAAATGACAAATAATTCTATATTAAATTCAATTTTTGAGCACTGTAATTGACAGAAAGTTGTATCTAAAACTGGACTGGAATTCCTGTGGATTTCAAATGGTTAGTCCTTGTTTTGGGCTTCTTTTATTATTATGATGATTATTATTATTTTTTTGAGACAGAGTCTCACTCTGTTGCCCAGGCTAGAGCGAGTGCCATGGTGTCAGCCTAGCTCACAGCAACCTCAAACTCCTGGGCTCAAGCAATCCTCCTGCCTCAGCCTCCCGAGTAGCTGGGACTACAGGCATGCACCACCGTGCCCGGCTGATTTTTTCTATATATATTAGTTGGCCAATTAATTTCTTTCAATTTATAGTACAAGAGGGGTCTTGTTCTTGCTCAGGCTGGTTTTGAACTCCTGACCTGGAGCAATCCACCGGCCTCGGCCTCCCAGAGTGCTAGGATTACAGGTGTGAGCCACCGCGCCCGGCCCATCTAAAGCATCGCAGAATGAGCTGAGCTCTTCTAGGTGGCGATGGTTCTGTAAGGATTTCAAGACAGCCATTGTTTATCTTCTCCAACCTGCTACCTCTCTCCAGCCCACCCTTTTACTATGCATGCATCATCCCCCAAAATATTTCAAATTCCTTTAACTATTCCTCCTGTGGCATTGTGGAATTAAAATGATTATATGTATTTCTTGCCAAAGAAAAACATTCAGAGTAGTGAACTTGTTTTGAGTTAGATGAAACAGGTTAATTACTTTTGGTGAAATGTTTGTTTTTGCTATTATAGCATCATTATCTATTGCATAGCATACTTTATGATAGCATTGAGTTATAGACTGAATACTTCCCATATCTGAATTATCTGAATTTCACTTGCACAAATAAGATAATCAGGCCGGGTGCGGTGGCTCACGCCTGTAATCCTAGCACTCTGGGAGGCTGAGGCGGGTGGATTGCTAGAGGTCAGGAGTTTGAAACCAGCCTGAGCAAAAGTGAGACCCCATCTCTACTAAAAATAGAAAGGAATTAATTGGCCAAGTAAAAATACATATAAAAAAACAGCTGGGCATGGTGGCGCATGCCTATAGTCCCACTACTCAGGAGGCTGAGGCAGGAGGATTGCTTGAGGCCAGGAGTTTGAGGTTGCTGTAGTAAGGCTAGTGGCGGGCCTCCTCCCTTCCCTACCCTAGATCAAAAAAGAAAAGGCTCAGGAGACCAGACCCGCCCAGGACAAAACTGCCAGGCCTGGCAGAAAGGAACCACACCCAGAAGTCCACCCCATTGAGAACCTTTCCGCTCCTGGATTCCACAAATATCTCCAGCCCCTCCTATTTCTCAACGACCACCCACGGTCACAATGGAAAATTCCCAGCATTTCCCACCAAAAGTCTCTAGCCAGGCCGAAAGGGTATAAAAGGCCTCAGCCCCTTCAAACAGAGGTGACTTCTGTGGACCCCTCTCTTGGGGCCCCAGAACCTTGTCCAGGAGTGTATAATAAAGCCATGTGGTTTGGCCCCCCCCCCCCCCCCCCCCCCGTCTTTTCTTTTCGCCTGATGCCACAGCACTCTAGCCCAGGCAACAGAGTGAGACTCTGTCTCAAAAAAAGTTGAAAAAAGAAAAAAAGAGATAATAAGATAATCGTGTGATTTTTTTTAAGTTGGAAAAGTAAATCGAGATAACTTTAAAAAATGTAAGAAGATCCTTTTGTAGTTCATAAGCATGATGATTGGGTTCTCACACACACGTATGAGACATGCTCCCTCAAACCTTCTTACCATGTCTACATGTTACCCATCTGACATGAAAAAAAAATTTCCTAAAGTGAAAACAAGTTTCAATACATTTTATGTATGGGATGTTTACAGATACTATCAAATTCACTAACTGAAAAGAAAATATATAGATTAAATTGAGGCCAGGCGTGGTGGCTCATGCCTGTAATCCTAGCTCTCTGGGAGGCCCAGGCGGGCCTAGCACTCTGGGAGGCAGAGGTGGGCGGATTGCTCGAGGTCAGGAGTTCAAGACCAGCCTGAGCAAGAGCGAGACCCCGTCTCTACTGAAAATAGAAATAAATTGGCCGGGCGCTGTGGCTCACGCCTGTAATCCTAGCTCTCTGGGAGGCCCAGGCGGGCGGATTGCTCGAGGTCGGAGTTCAAAACCAGCCTGAGCAAGAGCGAGACCCCGTCTCTACTATAAATAGAAAGAAACTAATTGGCCAACTAATATATATAGAAAAAATTAGCCGGGCATGGTGGCGCATGCCTGTAGTCCCAGCTACTTGGGAGGCTGAGACAGAAGGATCGCTTGAGCCCAGGAGTCTGAGGTTGCTGTGAGCTAGGCTGACGCCACGGCACTCACTCTAGCCAGGGCAACAAAGCGAGACTCTGTCTCAAAAAAAAAAAAAAAATAAAAATAAAAAAAATAAATTAATTGGCCAACTAATATATATAGAAAAAATTAGCCGGGCATGGTGGCACATTCCTGTAGTCCCAGCTACTCGGGAGACTGAGGCAGGAGGATTGCTTGAACCCAGGAGTTTGAGGTTGCTGTGAGCTAGGCTGACGCCACGGCACTCACTCTAGCCTGGGCAACAAAGCGAGACTCTGTCTCAAAAAATAAATAAATAAATTGAAAGAAAATTTAAACTCCCAGCTAAATAAACTCTCTATTAACTAGAAATTGATTAACCATGATAATCAACTAATTAGGCTTCCCTCCTCAGAGTAATGAAAGTGGAGCTACCTCAGGTTCTATATTTATCAAAGAATTTGTGCTTTGACATAAAGAAACAGAATTGCAGGGAGATATTTTAGGACAAGAGTACTTTCCCAAATTCTTAAAATGCATGTGCAAGGATGGAAAACACTGCAACTGAATCAGTTGTCCCAGTTTTGCCTTTAATCTGAACTGCAGTTTCCTCACAATCTCATCATCATCAAGAGTGAATATTTAGTGAGCATTCACTATATGCCAGCCTTACACAAATCATTTGCGTAACCTACAGTTCATCCCTGTGAGGTTCATGCCTTTATTAACTCTGTTTTACAAATGAGGATCAGGCTCAGAGAGGTTAGCTAGCTGGTCCAAGGACACACAGCCCGAAGTGAGGGAGTTGGAATTCACATACAAATAGCCTGAGCCCCACCTCTGCCATAGGAGCTGTATTTTCTTCAATCTATTCTACTCAACCCTGTCTGCAAAATCTCCCTGAAAGGCGCTTCTCAGATGGTTCTTTTGTAAAAATCTTAACTGTCTCTTGATGTGCACAAGTTCAACTCCACATTTCCTAACCTGGCATCCAAGGCCTTTTACAGAGTGCTTCAACTCATCCTTCTAGACATATCTCAGTGAGGTCTACCCACTGCCCCCGGAAATGTGGCGTCATGCTTTTGGTTTTTTGGGGTTTTTCGAACTCCTGACCTCGAGCAATCCGCCTGCCTCAGCCTCCCAGAGTGCTATTTTTGGGGGTTTTTGTTTGTTTGAGACAGAGTCTCACTCTGTTGCCTGGGCTAGAGTGCCGTGGCATCAGCCCAGCTCACAGCAACCTCCAACTCCTGGGCTCAAGCGATCCTCCTGCCTCAGCCTCCCGAGTAGCTGGGACTACAGGCACGCGCCACCATGCCCGGCTAATTTTTTTTATATATATTAGTTGGCCAATTAATTTCTTTCTATTTTTAGTAGAGACGGGGTCTCGCTCTTGCTCAGGCTGGTTTTGAACTCCTGACCTTGAGCAATCCTCCCGCCTAGGTCTCCCAGAGTGCTAGGTGTGAGCCAAGGTGCCCGGCCCCACCCTTTTGTTAAACTAGATTATTCCTAGCATAAAAGATCACTGCCTACCCCCTCTGAAAATCCTAAGGCAAGGATGGTGAAATTCATTTTATTTCCTTAAATATTAATACAATATCATGTATAGTTATTTGTGTACATGAATTATCTCCTTTAATATCCCATAAAAAGATAGAAACCAGTGTATAGCTCTTTCTATACCCTTTCTTGGGAACTCAATATTTCCTGAAGACACGGGTTGCCGGCTGCTTCCAGAATTGGGAGGTGGAGCGATTTGTGGTCCCTGTGGGTGTGGAATGGCTCAAGGCCCTGCTCTAAGCTCCAGGGAGTCACCTTGGGAGATAGATAATTACTAGCTTCTTTCAGTATCCAGGACTACCTTGTTTTGCCAACAAAGGAAAACTGTTAAGCCTCGGGCCATAGGAGTTAAATGGAAATGTCCCTCCCTGCTAGTCAAACCCAGTGCCTTGGCTTCATTGCATTGCCAGCTTACCTGGGAAAAGAGAATTCAAGTTCTTGCCCAGTTTGGGAACTGTCATTCACTAGAATCTCTTGCAGCCTGTCTGGAAACCAGAATTTGACCCTGTGGGTTTAGGTTGAATGATTATGGAATCGAGTTAATTTTGGCAATCAAAAGTCCTTTGCATTTTTCTTTTAGGGTGCCTCCCATAAGGCTAACATATTTATTTATTTTTATTTCTTTTTGAGACAGAGTCTCGCTTTGTTGCCCAGGCTAGAGTGAGTGCCATGGCCTCAGCCTAGCTCACAGCAACCTCAAACTCCTGGGCTCAAGCAATCCTCCTGCCTCAGCCTCCCGAGTAGCTGGGACTACAGGCATGCGCCACCATGCCCGGCTAATTTTTTCTATCTATATTAGTTGGCCAATTAATTTCTTTCTACTTTATAGTGGAGACGAGGCCTCGCTCTTGCTCAGGCTGGTTTCAAACTCCAGATCTTGAGCAATCCGCCTGCCCCGGCCTCCCAGAGTGCTGGGATGACAGGCGTGAGCCACCGCGCCGGCCAAGGCTAACGTATTTAAATTGCTGTGATATAGACAATTGAGAATGGCCCTTCAGCTTTTTACAATAAGGGTTCACCGTCCTTCAGCAAGTGAGACTGAGAGAGAAAAAAGAATTTCCTTGACTTGTGGCCGTGCAAACCGACAGCTAGCCAACACTGCCTCCTAGTGCCGACGGCAGCAGACTCTGCCTCGCAGATTTGGCCGTGAAGCCCTGGGTGGTTGGAGGGGGAGGTTTTGGAGCACGTGTGAGTGCGTACTTACCGGCCAGCACAAACTGTGGGTTTAAAAGTTTAATCGTATTATGTAATGGATGCCAAACAAGATACCTTTTTGGTTTTTTGTTTTTTTTTTTTAGACAGAGTCTCGCTCTGTTGCCCAGGCTAGAGTGAGTGCCGTGGCGTCAGCCTAGCTCACCACAACCTCAAACTCCTGGGCTCAGGCGATCCTCCTGCCTCAGCCTCCCGAGTAGCTGGGACTACAGGCACGCGCCACCATGCCCGGCTAATTTTTTCTATCTATATTAGTTGGCCAATTAATTTCTTTCTATTTATAGTAGAGACAGGGTCTCACTCTTGCTCAGGCTGGTTTCGAACTCCTGACCTCGAGCAATCCACCCGCCTCGGCCTCCCAGAGTGCTGGGATTACAACAAGGTACTTTTTGATCTTTCGTGTCCAGGATTCAAACCAGGTCTACAAACTCGTACACCTTCATTCGTGAGCCTGGAGGGTAGGAATGGGATACCAGGAGCGTCGGTGGCAAAGGCGTGCCCTTTATGAAGGCACTCACTTTCCTCAGTTTTTAAAATGTCGCGTTAATCCAAAAACACTTCTGAGGACGGCATCAGGCTCTAAGGTACCAGTCTGCATTTAAAGGACTTAAAACGTGAGAAAAGACATTTTCTTTCTTTTGGAGCTTCCTTTTTATTCTATGAGGTTGCCGAAGCTAGGGAACTGTGCTACAGACTTTGCAAACACAGGCTGTTTGTTTTTCCCTGTGTGTACCACAGCATGATAGGGGATTCTGTGCTCTTGCAACCAAGGTTGGCTTCATGGGCACGTGGCAGGTCCCACGCTTAGGATGGTCCCACGCTTGGTTCAAGACTGAAGTCCCTATCTTGAAATTCTTAATGCTTTTGGAACCAGGGCGCCCGCATCTTCATCCTGCACTGGGACCTGCAAATGATGTAGCTGTTGTCCCCCAGGCTATTGGGGACCTGGCTGCAGAGCTCCACTGCCCCCTTCTCCCCTCTGTGGAAAAATTGTCTTCCATGAAACTTGGCGGTGGGGCTGCACAGCAGGAGGTGAGTGGCAGGGAGGAAGTGAAGCTTCATCTGTATTTACAGCCATCGCTCACATCACTGCCTAAGCCCCATACCCGCCCCTTCCCAGTTTGATGGAAAAATTGAATGTCTTCCATGAAACTGGTCCCTGGTGCCAAAAAGGTTGGGGACTGCTGATGTGGCAGGTCTCGCAGGTAACAGAATGTGTTACCTTCGCCTCTTTTCTCTTCTGCCTCCTTCCTGCCTGTACTCTGTTTTTGGTGCCGTGCTGTGCCCTAAACCTTGCCTGGAAGAAGAGAGGAGTTTTGGCAATGGCAATGGCAACCTGCCCCATCTTTTGCCTCCCAGCTGCAGCGTCTGAGCCCAGGAGTGTGTGTCCTTTTCGAATCTCACCTGCAAGGGTCACCACGCAGTGGACAGCGAGGCCCAGGCATTACCAGGGTTTGCTTTATTGTCACTGACTGGATCCTCTCTAGTTGCCAGGTTTAGTTTTTTTTTTTTTTTTTTTTTTTTGGGGCCATTCTGAGCATTGTACAGGTTTAGTTTTGCTTCCCACCTTTAAACAGTTAGTTACCCTGCTGGCAAGCACAGGTATCTGCTACAGAAGCACCTGGGGCTGACTGCTTTGTGGCTTAGGGAACAATTGTGACCCATCTCCTTCAGAGCTTACATTCTGTGTCATATCTTTTCTCCCTGGCCATGTCTAGCAGATTTCTGCTTTCCTATAGGACTGTTTGCCTACCTGCCATCTGTGGGGCGCGGTGACAACGCCATTACGAGATGGCGCCGATTTCCGGTGGCCCGCCTGTAGTAAACAAGTTCAGCGCATGCGCAGAGTAAGTCCTGGCCTGTTCTATAAGTATGCATATGAAGGATCTTAGCTTGGCCTATCAGTAATAACCCTCGCGCGCTTTTAACCTATCCCCATCACTTCCCTCCTTCCTTAGAGTATATAAGTGTGTGAGAGCTTGTGCTCAGGGTCTTCCGCATCATGCAAGTCTAAAGGGAACCCCATTAAAGGGAACCCCATTAAAGCACTGTCAGAAGAACTCCGGTTGCCGCGTCTTCCTTGCTGGCGAGGCGGGCGCGACAAGTGGTGCCGAAACCCGGGACTTGAAACAACTTTGAGGCACCAGCGGAAGACGACCTCGATAGAGGAGAGTTCAGAACTGACGCGTGGGACGGAACCGAATTCGGACCTTTGCTGACCAAGGCAGGCGTGAGAGCCGGAGCCGGAGCCGGAGCGCCGGAGCGCGAGTCAGAGCAAAGAAGAAAAGGGAGAGAAAGAAGAAAGGGGAGAGAAAGAAGAAAGGGGAGAGAAAGAAGAAAGGGGAGAGAAAGAAATATAAAATCTGAAGAAATTAAAGATACTGCTATTCAAACAATAGATTTAGTTTCTCAAGAGACTGGAGAAAAAGAGGCAGATATTCAGGCAGTTGATAGTGAAGTTGGACTTAAAAAGGAAGACAGCCAAGAGAAATTGGGAGGAATAAATGAAGCGGTAGATGTTGTTCAGCTGAGGATACTCAGAGTAATGATAGGGAGGAGTCAGACCAAACAAGTCAGCGGGAGCTCCTTTATCAGGCCCCGCGATATGTGACGCATCAGTTTTCCCCCGTCTACTGTTATTGAGAGCCCGTGAGCTCCCTGCTTAACTGGAGGGAAATAGATCCTTCTCCTTGAAGGGGACTTTGTGTTTTGTGTGGGGTTAACGGAAGCTGCACGGACTTGGCCCCCCTGTCCATTGGTGGCTGGGGGTATGGCAGGGAATGCTAGTTTCGCATGGAATCCTAGCGACTCTTTTAAAGGTTCTGTGAGGGTGATTGCGGGAGGGCAAAACGCGACCTTTGCCCCTATACCTGTCTGTGTTTGGCCCCCGTTTATCTGGGTGGTATCCACGGAAAAACCCTCTGGTACACATGTGAACTGTTCCTCTAATACGTGCAATTATACATTGTGTTGGAATGCCACGTCTCACCCCTCTGCCATTGTTACCCGCTTGCCTAGATACATTCCTGTTTCTGTTAAAGCTCCTAGCTCTATGACTCTGTTTCGGTCTTGCAGCCACGGCCGTCTTGCTGCTTGCTGCGGCTGGCGGCGGGCTGTGGGCCATCTGTAGGCTGCAGGCCCAGAGACAGAGGGACCATGTGGTATTGGCACAGGCATTTGCTGCGCTTGAACTGGGACAGCCTACACAGGTGTGGTTGACCACGTTTAAGGGTTAGCCTAGTTTTGGGTTGCACGCGCTCCTACCCCCAGGTATTTTGGCAGACATGGCCTTTGCACTCTGAGGGATTTCTCCCATTGCACCAGATAAGGCATGTCTCCTATCCCACAGCCAGCCTTTGCACACCTCCGAGTTTTGCTCATTGCACGAGTTAAGGTGGTTGCTGGTGAAAGTGAGGCTCTGCAACCTTGATCGCACGGTCGAAGGACGGTGCTGAACGGTTGCTCAGCTCTCATTAAATTAATAAAACAGGGGGAGATGTGGGGCGCGGTGACAACGCCATTACGAGATGGCGCCGATTTCCGGTGGCCCGCCTGTAGTAAACAAGTTCAGCGCATGCGCAGAGTAAGTCCTGGCCTGTTCTATAAGTATGCATATGAAGGATCTTAGCTTGGCCTATCAGTAATAACCCTCGCGCGCTTTTAACCTATCCCCATCACTTCCCTCCTTCCTTAGAGTATATAAGTGTGTGAGAGCTTGTGCTCAGGGTCTTCCGCATCATGTAAGTCTAAAGGGAACCCCATTAAAGCACTGTCAGAAGAACTCCGGTTGCCGCGTCTTCCTTGCTGGCGAGGCGGGCGCGACAGCCATCCTACTCACCTACCAACCATCCTACCTACCTGCCACCCTTCTTACCTGCCTATCATCCTACCTACCTACCAACCATCCTACCTACCTGCCATCCTACTCACCTACCAACCATCCTACCTACCTGCCACCCTTCTTACCTGCCTATCATCCTACCTACCTACCAACCATCCTACCTACCTGCCATCCTACTCACCTACCAACCATCCTACCTACCTGCCATCCTTCTTACCTGCCTATCATCCTACCTACCTACCAACCATCCTACCTACCTGCCATCCTACTCACCTACCAACCATCCTACCTACCTGCCATTCTACTTACCTACCATCCTACCTGCCTACCTACCATCCTACCTACCTACCATCCTACCTACCTTCCTATCTACCTATCTGCCATCCTACTTACCTGCCTATCATCCTACCTGCCTACCTACCATCCTATCTATCTACCATCCTACCTACCTGCCATCCTACCTACCTACCTTCCTACCTAACTGCCTACCATCCAACCTACCATCCTAGCTACCTGCCTATGAGAGCACACACATGGAATACCAGAGGTGTGTCAGATGCTGTTAATAGGTTCTTTTTTTTTTTCTGAGACAGAGTCTCACTCTGTTGCCTGGGCTACAGCCCAGTGCCGTGGCATCAGCCTAGCTCACTGCAACCTCAAACTCCTGGGCTCAAGCAATCCTGCTGCCTCAGCCTCCCAAGTAGCTGGGACTACAGGCATGCGCCACCATGCCCGGCTAATTTTTTTTCTATTTTTAGTTGTTTGGCTAATTTTTTGCTATATATGGTAGAGACGGGGTCTCACTCTTGCTCAGGCTGGTCTCAAACTCCTAAGCTCCAGCATTCCTCCCACCTTGGCCTCCCAGAGTGCTTGTTAATAGGTTCTATTCAACCACACCTCTCATCTTCACCACAGACTACAAGGTTAGTAGTTTATTTCTGTATTTTCCACTTGAGAAAACCGAAGCTCACGGAGAGGTTGGGTAACTTGACCAACCGATCTGGAAATCGATCTCAGATCCTTCTGCATCCAAAGCCCATACTTCTTCCTGTTTACCAGTGATTCTCAAACTGGGGTCTCCAGAGCAGCACCTGGGGACCTATTAGAAATGCCAATTCCAGGCCCCACCCCAGACCTACCGAATCTGAAACTCTGGAGGTGGGGCCAGCAATGTGTGTTTTTTTTTTTTTTTTTTTTTTTTTTTTGAGACAGAGTCTCATTCTGTTGCCCAGGCTAGAGTGAGTGCTGTGGCGTCAGCCTAGCTCACAGCAACCTCAAACTCCTGGGCTCAAGCGATCCTCCTGCCTCAGCCTCCCGAGTGGCTGGACTACAGGCATGCGCCACCATGCCCGGCTAATTTTTTTTTTCTATATATTAGTTGGCCAATTAATTTCTTTCTATTTATAGTAGAGACGGGGTCTCTCTCTTGCTCAGGCTGGTTTCGAACTCCTGACCTAGAGCAATCCGCCTGCCTCGGCCTCCCAGAGTGCTAGGATTACAGGCGTGAGCCACTGCGCCCCGGCCCAGCAATGTGTTTTTTAACAAGCGCTCCTGGGGACGTGGTGCGGGCTGGAGGTGGGAACTGCTGTTCTGCACCACGCTACACCCTAGTCCCGTCTGCCCTCCCCTCTCGCCACATCCTGGAAATGGCAACCAACACTCTGGATCCTTAGACGGTCCCCCAGTTGAGTCACACCCTCTCCACCCGAGCCCCATGCAGAGATGTCCATCGCAGGGGCAGAGTGGGCCCTGCGTCTGGGTCCCTGCCTTTCGGTGTTTCCCTGGCTATCCTACACACCTCCTCAAGCCAGCTCACCCTAAACCGCCCCGCAAACGTGCCCTGCCCCGGGCTCCTTGAGGTGGGTTAATTGTCTCACTTCTCTCCCGTATACCCAGGCTGAAAGCCCAAGTTCCCTTTCATCACTCCGTGCGTATCATCCTGGAAATATCCCTTTCATTTACCCCAGCTCTTCTATCCCTGACCCACTACAGTTCTCTCAATACTTCTAGCCTCCTCACCCTGCCACCCTTGTCTCTACGTCAGCCTACCTTACACGGCTGAGAGCCGGCCTTCTAGAGAGGGCTCCTGAGCCCACAAGCAGGTCTAAAAACTTTCAGTCCTTTGGCCCGCCCCTCCCCCACACAGCGCTTTTTTCCTTTTCTGGCACCTTCCTTGAGTTAGAATCATTTGTGTGCTTGCCTGATGTGATGGTTTCTAGAAGGCATTCAATATATTCAGTCTCAGTTTTTTGTGTGTGTGGTTTTTTTTTTTTTTTTTTAATAGTCACATCCACTAGCTGATTAGACATCTGCCATTGGGAGAGACTGTGAGGGGCATTACGACGTTTCTGCAGGCCAGTAATGAACGTTCCCAATGACCCAGAACAAACTCCCAGTAACCCAGAAACTGCTTCTCAGTGACTGCAATGAGAAAGGCCCTATAGCTGAAAGCAGAAAGCTTTTTAAATGACCATAGAATCACCTTTGGAAAAGTGGCCTTAGGGCCAATGTAAGTAGTAGACAGGTTCTCAGTATTAGGGCCTTAATGACACAATTACCACCACCCTCCTTGTTTAGTCTGATTCATTAAGCCCTTGGTTTTCATTAACTAAATCCAGTCCTTTTGTTGCTGGTGGAGGTAATAATTGGTGAATGGCACCTTTCTGCAGCACTCCCTTGATTAGTTCAAAATGACCTCATGCTAGTGTTGCACCAGCTTGTGACTCAGCCTGATGTCATGGGCTCCTATTAAGTGGCTGCTGATTCCTCAAGCAATCAGCACCTTCCCAAGGGCTTCAACATAAGAAGAGTCTTAAAAGCCTTTTGTTCTAGCCTTTTCTTTTTGGATGTTGTACAATAGTTTTTTTTTTTGTTTTTTTTTTTTGAGATAGAGTCTCACTTTGTTGCCCAGGCTAGAGTGAGTGCCATGGCATCAGCCTAGCTCACAGCAACCTCAAACTCCTGGCTCAAGCAATCCTCCTGCCTCAGCCTCCCAAGTAGCTGGGACTACAGGCATTTGCCACCATGCCCGGCTAATTTTTTGTATATATTAGTTGGCCAATTAATTTCTTTCTATTTATAGTAGAGATGTGGTCTCGCTCTTGCTCAGGCTGGTTTTGAACTCCTGACCTCCAGCAATCCGCCCGCCTCGGCCTCCTAGAGAGCTAGGATTACAGGCGTGAGCCACCGCGCCCGGCCTTGTACAATAGGTTTTAACTTTGAGTTAATTGTCTCTCTTGACATATGAAGTCTTTAATGTTTGGTGTCTTGCATGCCAACAACTTGTTGAGAACGAGCCCCCCCCACACTTCCTTTACTGTTTTTAGTAAAAGCTATCTTCTAACGAGACTAAGTGGAATAAAAAAATCTAAATCCAAGAACCAGTTTACTCTGGTTAGAGAATGTTAGTCAGTGTTTCAGCTCATGAATTATTAATAATAACACCTGACATTTGTATAGCTCTTCTCATGTCATCAAAGCACTTTCACATTTATTATCTCATTTGACCTTCAGGTGAATGGGGGAAGGCGTTGTGAACGGCAAGGGTGGGCGGGTCAGGTAGCTGGGAGTGGTGGCGAACGCCAGTCTTAGAGTTTCTTCAAGCAGGAGGGTGATGCTAACAAATCTAAATATCAGCAATACCTTAAAACTTAAAAAAGTGGACTGGAGATCCCAGGAAATACTAACAGACGAAACAGGAGCTAAGAGAAGGAAGAACGGGGGTGGAAGGGAAGGAGAGAAAGGGGGAGGAAAAAAATTTCTCTTAGTCAACTGCAAATCTCAACTCTCCAAACCTGAAGAAAAATATATCAGCCAGTTTTAAGCACTTACGGCGCTCACCAGCCGGGAAACCTCGGCCGCAGCGGCACTCAGAGTGCGCAGGGCGGTCTGTGCTGTGCATTGACGACGAGTCCGTTTTGCTCTTGTGTGGTGAGGAAAGCTTGAAAGCACTGGAAGCTTGTTTTACTCTACAGACAGCTTTCCTTGTCATGTAAATCAGAATAGGTAACATATACCTATATGTTTTCACTACATTATTTTTAAATGTTCACAATTTTATTCTGATAAATTAAAAATTAGAAAAGTCATATCGTGGCTGTCGACTATAGTTGACGCTGGTCCCAAAGTGGTTAAAAAACCAATGGGCATGATCAAATTGACAGCGTCCTCTTTTTTACAGAAAACTTCTGGACTTTTTAATATCACCACAGGGAGCAGCTAGAACTGGAAAGGTGGGGATATTTTAAAAGTTCAGAACCGTGAACTCGAAGAGACAAAAGTGTGCACATGGGAAAAGAATATCTGTTCAACACCAGCATCCAACTGACCTTAGGGACAAGGATTCCTCTGCTCTCTAGAGTCCCATCCTTGGGCTTACAGAACCCCTGGCTGCTCCCCTGTCATTCTTCCCTGTGAGCATTAACTGCTGCCGGGCGTTGAGCAGAGCCTCCCACCCACACCGCAGCTGCTGGCTCAGTTCCCTGTGACTCAGTCCTGTGCAGCCCGGCCCTGGCCCGTCACCCAGTCGACTAGATCTATCATACATTTGACTCTTATGTAAAAACTCACACTAGGGCTGATTTGGAAGCCTAACAAGATTGAGAATTTGGTATTGGTGTTGACAATGAGATGTTTAAAAGTAACTTGTACTGCATATGTGTCCTGTAGGGTTTTCTGAAGCAGCCTGGCTGTCTGGCTGGCAAGGAGTCAATCAATAGCTCAATAGTTTATGGAGCATTTATTTTGTGTTCTACACGATAATAGGTGCTGGTAACGAAAGCTTACATTTGACAAGTGCATCACTGGTTTCTAAATGGTGCTGATAATCGTCTTCCTGCTGAATCTCACAACCTCTGAGATGGGCCGACAGCGTAGGCATTCTCTCCTTTTGACCTATGAAGACTTGGGTAATGACCCAGATTTGCCAATTGACTTCCACTGCCTGGGTACTTCACCTAGAGAGGTTTTTTGTTTGTTTGTTGTGAAATCTTTATATCTAAGGGGGATGGGGAGGGAACTGCTGGCTCTTTTTTTTTTTTTTTTGATGAAAAGAAATTTATTTGAATATCTGCATAGAGATGAGCCGAGTCCAAGATGCCAACTGCTGGCTCTTGATCAAGAGTTCCAGGCAGCATGAAAGGTAAGACAAACTGTAATGGAACAGTTCTACCAATGGGTGGACAAATTTGTAGGGTAAATATGAAATGATTAAAAAAGAAATAAGTAGTGGCTGGGCGTGGTGGCTCACGCCTGTAATCCTAGCACTCTGGGAGGCCGAGGCGGGCGGATTGCTCAAGGTCAGGAGTTCGAAACCACCCTGAGCAAGAGCGAGACCCCGTCTCTAAAAAAAAAAAAAAAAAAAAAAAGAAATAAGTAAAGATGTATTAGCATGGTAACTAAGGATTGAATATTGTGGAAGTTTATATGGAATATTATTGTTTTTTTTTATACTTTTGGGGGAGCTAGAACATCCATTCAGTGAACACGGCTCAATGAATTTCTACATATGTGTAAAGTGGTCTTGATCACCATCGAAAACACAAAACAAGATATAGAATATTTCCAGCACCTGAGAATGTTCTCTTATTTCCTTCTGAGTCAACACCCCTTCTCCACACCCAGAGCTAAGAACTATTCAGAGTTCTATAACCAACTATTCGTTGTGCTTACTCTTAACCTTCGTATATATGGACCCAAACAATTCCTAGTTTTTGTGTCTGCTTCTTTTGCTCGACATAATGTCTGTGAGATTCATCTTGTTGTGCACAGCTCTAGCTTTTTTTCTTTTTTCTTTTTTTTGAGACAGAGTCTCACTGTGTTGCCAGGGCTAGAGTGCCGTGGTGTCAGCCTAGCTCACAGCAACCTCGAACTCCTGAGCTCAAGCGATCCTTCTGCCTCAGCCTCCCAAGTAGCTGGGACTACAGGCATGCGCCACCATGCCCGGCTAATTTTTTCTATATATTTTTAGTTGGCCAATTAATTTCTCTCTATTTTCAGTAGAGATGGGGGTCTTGCTTTTGCTCAGGCTGGTCTTGAACTCCTGACTTTGAGTGATCCTCCTACCTCAGCCTCCCAAAGTGCTAGGATTATAGGCATGAGCCACCGTGCCCAGCCTAGAAAGATGATTTTATCTTTTGAAAATTATACTTTGGTAGAGTATTGCATGACTGTGTATCTGCCTTGGGTGACAACATGAATAATAAGGATTTCCCACCAAGATAAGATCTACTTTGTTGGCAAAAATAATAACTTATCTCTTTGTACGTGCTGGTACTTGAGGTGCCCTTGGGACATCTACCGACAAATATCTACTGAACTTCCTAATGGAGATAGGAAAGATCTTAGGGAGAGAGGGTGCAGTGACTTGGGCACTCAGGTGCTCTGAATAAGTAGTGGGGCCATATGAGCCAAGATGTTAGCATGCCCTCTACGAGTGGGGTGTGTTGTATGCACACACCTAGTCACACACACCCTGGCAGGATGAAACTGCTAATTGCAAAATTTTTTTCCATCCTAAAAATGGAGTGCACCTCAAGGTTCATACACTGAGATGGACAGTATTCCAAGAAATTTTTAAATCAAATTAAATAGGATAATAATTACTTTCAATCTATAGACAGTTTGGGAGTTGCACTTGGCAAATTAATATAACATACTTTCTGTAACTGTGTAATAATCAGACTGAACATAAGGAGACTACCCTTTGCTTATGAGCAAAAATGATCTTTGGATATTTTTTACGGTCAGAAGGGGGGGAGACTCCAAAATGTGGAAATAGGGTCAAAAGGTGTGTGGCGTGTCTTTTCAAGGCCACATAGGGACAAAAGCCCACCCAGGGTTTATCCAGGGTCATGCACTTTGTTGGACTCACTCAGAGTGAGTCTAGATTACACCTATAATCACCATTGATTACACTCAAGTATAAAGCACTATAACAAACCCTTAGCGCTTTGCAGGAATATGCACTTTAAATTTTTATTCAATTGTAAGGTGTCGTCTTTTTTTTTTTTTTCACTCATTAAATTTTCTAAAAACTATCATAAGCAGTTTTTTTTTCTCAAAAAGCTGTTGTGGGCCAGGCGCGGTGGCTCACGCCTGTAATCCTAGCACTCTGGGAGGCCGAGGCAGGCGGATCGCTCGAGGTCAGGAGTTCGAAACCAACCCGAGCAAGAGCGAGACCCCGTCTCTACTATAGAAAGAAATTAATTGGCCAACTAATATATATAGAAAAAAAAATTATCCGGGCATGGTGGCGCATGCCTGTAGTCCCAGCTACTTGGGAGGCTGAGGCAGAAGGATTGCTTAAGTCCAGGAGATTGAGGTTGCTGTGAGCCAGGCTGATGCCACGGCACTCACTCTAGCCTGGGCAACAAAGCGAGACTCTGTCTCACAAAAAAAAAAAAAAAAAGCTGTTGTGGATTGGTGGTTCACCTTGTGATTAGGCAATGTTGGACTATTTTAGTTGAATTTTATTTACATCCTTGTAAGAATTTATTGTAACTAATCAAATCTTCTAATTTTCCATTTATTCACCTAAGACACTGATGAACTTTAGAGTGGTGTCAATAACTGACAGCAATCGATCGATTATAATGCAAAATTATGACAACAAAGCTTCAGTCCTTTTTTAATTTTCTTCTCCAATGGAGTAGCTATGTTGATTGCTAGGTAGAGTGAAGCAAAAGACATGTAACATTTTGATTTTAATTGAGCATTTAGGTCTCATATTTTGAATAACACAATCAGCTACAGCTATTAATTAAAAATGTGTTTAAAAATATTAAATGCCTCGGGGCACATGCCATTATTCTGGGCACGGGAAAGTGAGGGCATGGTCTCTTGATAGTTACACAAGTTGATTTTGAGGACTATTAGGCTTTTCATTTTTCTTCCAGTGGGGTGATGTTTTAAAATCATTAGGACTTTCACTTGAAGGTGAGCTGAGAAAACGCAATAAAATAAATTGAAAATTAACCTCATTTATTTTGTTGCTTTTTACTATTTCTGAGAATAAATGATCATGATAAATGGCCAGTTAAAAATAAACGTTTTCCTCCCATTACAGCTGATGAATGACTTCAAGTGAGCTGCAAGGTTAAACGCATGCAAACGTGTTCCTGGTAAAAGGGACCATTTGAGCAAAGACCAGCAATTTCTGTTGTTGTTGTTTTTGTTGTTGTTGTTTGTTTGTTTGTTTTTTGAGACAGAGTCTCAGTCTGTTGCCCTGGGTAGGGTGCCGTGGCATCAACCCAGCTCACAGCAACCTCACACTCCCGTGCTCAAGCGATCCTCCTGCCTCAGCCTCTTGAGTAGCTGAGACTACAGGCTCCTGCCATGATGCCTGGGTAATTTTTCTATTTTCAATACAGACAGGGTCTCACTCTTGCTCAGGCTGGTCTGGAATTCCTGAGCTCAAGCAATCTTCCTGCCTCTGCCTCTCACCCCGCCAGGATTACAGCTGTGAGCCACCGCGCCCAGCCACCCTGCAATTTCTTGCTCACTATTTACGGTAAGGAAACCAGACACTTTGGAAGGTCTCTTTCAGGAGAGGGGATTAGATACTTCTGGAAGATCTTAGTCCACATTTTCTCCAGGTGGTTTTCCTCTGTCAGAGTAAGATGCCAATACTTCCTGTTGATAGGATGATTCTGGTGGCAGCTCGGCCTTAATTCATGCCAGGAGCTAGTAGAACTTGGAATGTTGAAGGATCCTAGTTATGGAGGCAGTGAAGGGGAAGAGTTGGTGCCAACAGATAAATGCACTGTTTATATTTAGAGAAGGAGGAGAAATGATATAACCAGGGATTTTAAAAAAAAATTTATTTCAGAGTATTACAGGGGTACAGACTCTTTGATTACATAAGTTGCCTTTGCACCACTCAATAAGCATGCCCATCCCCCAGACCGTGTGCACTGCATTCATTAGCTGTAGATTTGCCCATTCCCTCTTCCCCCCTCCCGCCTGCCCAACACCCTATGAATGATACTTCCCATATGTGCACATTAGTGTTGATCAATTAGTACCGATTAAGTGGTGAGCACATGTGGTGCTTGTTTTTTCATTCTTGTGATACTTCACTTAGAAGAATGGGCTCCAGCTCCATCCAGGATAGCACAACAGGTATTAATAGTTCGTCATTTTTTTAATGGCTGAGTAGTACTCCATGGTATACAGATACCACATTTTATTAATCCACTCATGTATTGATGGACACTTGGATTGTTTCCACATCTTTGCAATTGTGAATTGGGCTGCTATAAAGATTTGGGTGCAGTGTCTTTTTTATAGAATGTCTTCTTTCCTTTGATACCCAATAGAGGCATTGCTGGATCAAATGGTAGTTCTTTTAGTTCTTTGAGGTATCTCCATATTCCTTTCCATAGAGGTTATGCTACTTTGCAGTCCCACCAGCAGTGTATGAATGTTCCTATCTCTCCACATCCAGGCCAACATTTGTTGCTTTGGGTCTTTTTGGTAAAAACCATTCTCACTAGGGTTAAGTGATATCTCATTGTGGTTTTGAATTGCATTTCCCTGATGATTAGAGATGTTGAACATTTTTTCATATGTTTCTTGGCCATTAGTCTATCTTCTTTTGAAAAGTTTCTGTTCATGTCCTGTGTCCACTTTTTTATGGGGTTGTTTGTTTGTTTGTTTTTGAGACAGAGTCTCGCTTTGTTGCCCAGGCTAGAGTGAGTTCCATGGTGTTAGCCTAGCTCACAGCAACCTCAAACTCCTGGGCTCAAGCAATTCTGCTGCCTAAGCCTCCCGAGTAGCTGGGACTACAGGCATGCGCCACCATGCCTGGCTAATTTTTTCTATATGTATTAGTTGGCCGACTAATTTCTTTCTATTTATAGTAGAGATGGGGCCTCGCTCTTGCTCAGGGTGGTTTCGAACTCCTAACCTTGAGCAATCCTCCTGCCTCGGCCTCCCAGAGTACTAGGATTACAGGTGTGAGCCACCGCACCTGGCCTTGTTTGATTTTTTTCTTGCTGATTTTCCTGAGCTCTATATAGATTCTAATTATCAGCCCTTTATCAGATATATAGTATGCAAACATTTTCTCCTGTTCTGTAGGTTGTGTATTCATTCTAGTGATAGTCTGTTTGGTTGTGTGGAAGCTTTTTAATTTGATCATGTCCCATTTTGTTGATGCTGTGATTGCTTTTGGGGTCTTCTTCATAAATTCTTTGCCTAGGCCAACGTCTATAAGAGTTTTTCCAACATTTTCTTCTAGGATTCTTATGGTTTTATGCCTTAGGTTTAAGTTTGTTATCCACCATGAGTTGATTTTGTGAGAGGTAAGAGGTGTGGATCCTGTCTCAGTCTACATGTGGCTATCCAATTTTCCCAGCACCATTTATTGAATAGGGATTCTTTTCCCTGATGTATGTTTTTGTTTGCTTTGTCAAAGATCAGATGGTGATATGAGGATGGATTTGTATCTGGGTTCTCAGTCATGTTACACTGGTCTATGTCTCTGTTCTTGTGCCAGTACCATGCTGTTTTGGTTACTATAGTCTTGTAGTATAGCTTGAAGTCTGATATATTGATGTCTTCCAACTTTATCTTTTTGCTTAAGGTTGCTTTAGCTATATGGGGTCTTCTCTGGTTCCATATGAAGTATAGAATTCATTTTTCCAGATTTGCAAAAAATGATGTTGGTATTTTAATAGGGATTACATTGAATCTGTAGATCACTTTGATATTAGAGTGATATATACCATGAAATACAATATTGTGAATATTATCTAGGGTTTAGCATGAGTGAGGACTCACACAGTTCTACCATCCCTTGCAGCAATTCGAAAGTCTGAAAGAGCTCTGAAAACAGAAAGTTTTTTGTTAAGTATCTGACAAACTTTTTGGCTGCAAAAGTTGGCCTGAACCACTGTGAGACTATTTTTAGTCTTTCCCCTACTTAGTGTGAAAACTCATGAGTTTCGCTGTGAAAGTATGAGTGTGATTGACTATAGAGCCTGCTGCAGGCCTTGCTGATGCAGTATGATGGTCCCCACATGCGCTGTGTTTCCTTTCTGAAGTCCTAGCAATTCTGAATTCCAAAATGCAGCTACTAACTGCATTTTGGTATGGATAAAAGGCTGTAGACATGTATTAAATATTTTCTGTTTTTTTTTAAAATACAGGATTAGAAAGCACAAATACAATTTATGAATGACACCAAGTTCCTAATGGTGGTTAGTATTCTTCACCTTTTCATTTTATAGAATGAAATTTTTTAGTAGGATCTAGTCCATCCCTTCATTTTAACAAATGAGATGGCTGAGATCTAGGGAGCCCATGTGGTTGGCTGAAAGTCCCATATTTTGAAACTGATAAAGGATCAGAACCCTTGTTCAGTGACTTCTTATTGCAAGTCCCTGCATCTAGTCAGCCTTGTCCAACTGCAGACTTGAAGGTCTGTAGCCTTTAAATTTGGTCCTGCCTAATCCCTAATTTAAAAAAAGAGAGAATGATTAGGATTCCCTTCATCTCCAGGGGTGGGCTGAGGAGTTCATGTTGTTGCCTACAGGACTAGAACCTGGTGTCCTGAGGGTTTGGCAGCCCACAGAGCAGCCCCTTCTCAGGGGACCAGGCACCCGAGTCCTGCTTGCTTCTTGCCTGAGGTTTGGTTCACATGGGGTCCTTACAGCCTGCGTAGTGCTGGCGTCTTCCTGTCCTTTGTGCATGGGTTTCCAAAGTGGAGTTTATGACAATCTACTGAGGTTTCAGGAAAAACATAATAATGTTGTATCTATTTTTTTTTTTTTTTTTTTTGAGACAGAGTCTCATTCTGTTGCCTGGGCTAGAGTATGTGGCTTTAGCCTAGCTCACAGCAACCTCCAACTCCTGGGCTCAAGTGATCCTCCTACCTCAGCCACCTAGGTAGCTGGGATTACAGGCATGCACCACTGTGCCTGGCTACTTTTTTCTATTTTTAGTTGTTTGGCTAATTTCTTTCTATTTATAGTAGAGATGAGGTCTCGCTCTTGCTCAGGCTGTTGTATCTATTTTTAAAATAATCAGGAATGAAACAAAGCTTTGATAATCTATAACAGATGGATGGACACAGGTGCCCTCCCTCAGTCGTGTGCCCCTGACGCAGAATGAAGAAGAGTGGGTATCCGGGGGTCTGTGCCCTTGCTGTTAGCATACTGTGCTGGTCAGTGGTTTACACGGCCTTATATGTATTGTATTATCTTAAATTGTGTGATTTTTCCCAAAGGTTTGCAATGATTTGTGAAATGACCCTGAAAATCTTTTGTACACACATGGGTTCACTGGGTGTTTCATCAAAGAGGGAGTCTTGGCATTTAGAGATGAGCCATTCATTTCCCTACTTTTGTCAAGTAATTTTTTTCAGCAATGCCAGCAAATTTCAGTAATGCAAACAAATACAGAAGTAAACTGAAGTTGATACAGCTTTGAATAACTGGACCACCTTGGTAAAGAAGAGATCTTATGAAATAATAAGACATAATCGCAAAATAAAGTGTTTTTGTTTCATTAATACATGAAATAGAATGAGAATTATTTAAAAATATTTCATTCTTTTACATTTTCATCATTTATATATGTTTTAAACCAGTATCGGTGCAGTAGCATACATATAACTATGTATGTGTGTATATGTGGCATACACGCATATATGTACATATAGTGCAAGCTCAAACATTTCTTAGAGCAGTGTGTAATCAAACATTTGAAGACCAGCACCCTAGGACTGGCTCCTGCCCTGTGCCCTCAGCTGGTGTCCCTGGGCCTGAACACATCTTGCCTTGGAATGGTGACACCTGGCTCTGAGTTACTACGGCTGGATCGCACATTTGGTTATTAATGCCAAAATGCCCAATCTGTATGAAATGCAAAAATATCCCTTGAGAGTGGTAACAATTTCCCCCAACCGATCTATGCCTGCTAAATGCATTAGCATCATGAAGCATGGGGTCAGAGGGGCTGCTCAAATTCCTGTTCTGTTGCTTACCAGCCTTGTGATCTCGGACAGTTTCTTAACCTCTCTGGGACTCGAATCCTTCATCTATAAAATGATGATAATGCCAACCTCAGGAGGTTCTTTGATTAAGGCTTTTTAGGCTCAGACAAGGTAGACTCCAGGAACTAAGACATGAGCCCACTCCCAGTAAAACTCCTTCCTGAGCTTTCCCCGTGTGTGAGCCACACTCCCATGTTCATGCAACACCTAGAAAAGCAGTAAACTCAATGCGGATGAGTACTGACTATTTTTGTTCACCATTACCTCACCGGAGCATAGCACAGGCTATGTGGGAAAAGAGGAAGGAGCTATTGAATCTGTTTGGTGATTATTTAACTTTTCCAACTCTGTAAAGAAGGTATTTTTATATTCCAGTGTTGCGGGTAAGGAAGCTAAAACTGGAGGTTAAGGAACTTGTCCAAGATAACAGAACTTGTCAGTGGCAGAAGAGCTTAGAAACTGAGTCATAGGTACTACTGAAATTCGTGGAGAGGTTTAAAATAGTGCATCCTTCCCTAAGAGTTAAAATCAATTTCTAGAATATCATGGTCTTTTGTGTTTTCCCCCTTATATTCCAGTACTTTTTATCCCATAGACAAAATTGCAAAGCCAAATAAAGGAGTTATTGTGCTTTGTTTTTATTTTTAACTTAGTGATTGGTCTCATAGACCCAACCAATTTAGCTTGAGAACCTTCATCATTTTTCTCCTTTATCAACAGTAGGTAATCCCGATGAGGACTATAAATATAACCGAATTACTATGAGGTTGGCGCTGCTATGGGCTGTGTGGAAATACTTGGATGATCTGCCTGCCTGCATGCTGCTTGGGGGGAAACCCTATTTACTATCTCATGATGAAGTTCCTGAGAATTGAAAGAAGAAATAGAAGGCATTATCTGACTACTGTTTTGGTGAACCTGTCCGAATCTCGCATTAGGCAGTGCATTATTTCCAAGTTTCCCCTCCTGTGTTTTACATTTCTGCCTCCAAAGCAGGGGTGGCAGACAGTCGGAGGGTCCCTGACATTTACCAAATTCTTTTAAGGGCCAGGCACACTTTATGTCCACATTGTTTAATCCTCACACCCTTTCTATAAGGTTGGCATTGTTTCCCCTCATTTTCCAGATGAATGTATGAGTTTTCGGCGAGCATGAGAAACTTGCCCAGGGTAACTCAGCTGACAGTGGCAGAATCCGAACTTGAGCCCATGTCTGCCCGGCTCAAGGCGCCTGCTCTCAGTCATCAGTCCTCACACCGCCTCCTGCGAGAACAGTGCCCGGGATCGCCTTGCTGGGTGACGATCTTTGCTTCTTTCCGGAATGAAAACAAGGGACTGCCACGCATGAGGAGCGTGCTGTCTTGGAGTCTGGTTGCTGATCCGCCTTTTACTTTCTAAACCTCCTTCCTGTATCTATAAAGTGATTGTAGTAATAGTACCGACATCACAGGGGTGCTGCGGAGATTAAATGGAATTACCCGTATAATAAAGCATTTAGCACAGTGATAAGTGCTTAAGAATGTTGGCTACTCTTGTCATCACCAGACAGCTACCAAGTTGAACTCGGATCAAGTTCCAAAAGTCCATTTTACATTTGGTCGTTTGAACTCAGAACAGCACCATCCACATAAAGAATATTAGACGTTTTTATTTAGTTACCCATCAGGGCGAGTCCAATGTTGCTAACGGGGTGCTGAGTGGCCTGGCTATGCACCCTGGCAGCTGCGCTGTGCCAGTGGAGGCAGCATCTGCCTCTGCCGGCCCCGGGGCTTGCTTCTTGGCAGGTGCAGCCCAAGGGCTCTCAGGCTGCCTCAAGCCCTCCGTTCTAGGGGAGGTTCTCTGCTCCGGAACTTATCCTCTTCCTGCAGTAGTAATTAAATATTCAGCGCCTCTGGCAGTTGTCCAAACCTTAACAAAGTAATCCCTTGCCCCCTGCACTCTGCGTCAAAAGTCCCATTCCCTTGTCACTGCTCCAGGAAGGCACCCATCAATTTATGGCGGTAGTGGATGCCGCGTACCCCTTGACCTTCCCCGAGTTGTTTACATTTTCAAAGGAGCTGGATGGAGAATCTCAGGCAGTGACACGGGGAACAATTCCGGAATCTGCAGCGCGGGATGTTAATAGCGCCCTTCTTGGATGCCCTGCGAATGAAGCGCTCCTCAGACCGACCAATTGCTTCTGCAGTCTGCTGCTTCTTCTTCTTCTTCTTTTTTTTTTTGAGACAGAGTCTCACTTTGTTGCCCAGGCTAGAGTGAGTGCCGTGGCATCAGCCTAGCTCAAAGCAACCTCAAACTCCTGGGCTCAAGCGATCCTCCTGCCTCAGCCTCCCGAGTAGCTGGGACTACAGGCACGCACCACCATGCCCGGCTAATGTTTTCTATATATATTAGTTGGCCAATTAATTTCTTTCTATTTATAGTAGAGATGGGGTCTCGCTCTTGCTCAGGCTGGTTTCGAACTCCTGACCTTGAGCAATCCGCCCGCCTCCGCCTCCCAAAGTGCTAGGATTACAGGCGTGAGCCACCACACCTGGGCTGCAGTCTGCTTCTGACAGGGCACTTTTGCTGCGGATCTGGACTTTCACCTGGGACCCGTCTCTCTTTTTCTTCATCACCTCTTTCCTTCTTCCATTTCTTAAGCCAGTTTTTCCAACCGTCCCTGGATTTTTTTATTTTTTATTTTTG
This sequence comes from Microcebus murinus, assembly GCF_040939455.1. Taxonomy (NCBI): domain Eukaryota; kingdom Metazoa; phylum Chordata; class Mammalia; order Primates; family Cheirogaleidae; genus Microcebus; species Microcebus murinus. Next base: position 99,460,129 of record NC_134112.1, read on the forward strand.
CAGAGAGTTATGAGACAGAGGGGCTCTGGTAGAAACTGGGAGTATGCGGGGGGCCTCTGATGGGGTCTGTGCTTGCTCAGGACTGAGCCAGGGGCCGTCTGCGCCTTGGCGGGACGCTACGATCCAGGGACGGAATATGTGGCCCCTGGATGACGGATGGCTAAGGTGATCGCGTTGCTCCAGGCCAAAAACTGGGACACATTCTGACAAGCACAAATACATTCATGGGGACAATGGAACCCAATAATTGAAACTGGGATGGAAGCCAAAGTCACGCGGCTGACAGAGCTGGGCAGAGCTCTGGAAGAGGGGACGGGAGCTCGGACATTTCCATGTCCCTGTGTCCGAGGCAGAGAGGAAGACGGGTCACCCACGACTGGCTGCGCCCCTTCCAAAGGCAAGCGAGGTCAGCGCTGTCCTCCTCGCGGTCCTGGTGCAGGGCCCGCCCTCTCCGCCCAGCTCCAGGCACACGGTTCCAGCTGCCGCTGGAGCGTCTGTCCCCGACACCCCAGAACAGCCTCAAAGGCCGCCCGGCCTCATTGTTGTATTTTAAAACGTTTCTCCCTGGCCAGGCGTGGCGGAACTCCTCCCTTCACTACATCTAAAAGAATGGGGATGGCCGGTGCGGTGGCTCACGCCTGCAATCCTAGTTTAGTTTGGAGGATTAGTCCTTGTGGGGAAGGCACATCCCGCCTCCTCGCAAAGGGAGCCCAGGGGAAAGGACTGTTATCGTCTTTGGGGACAGGGTTCAGCTGAAACCGAGCTTGCGGTAATCCCACCACCCCACGGTGCCCCTGCCCTCCCTCCCTCCCACACCCGGGTACTGAGTTTCAACTCAGTGCGGTCCCCCGAGCTGGCTGGGCATCGAGTGCCCATCAGAGAACGGGTTGGGACCACGACCCTGTGCAGGACAGCCTCCCCGTCACCCTCCCCTCCTGCTGGGGGGAGTGAATCAGGCTGACTGTCCCGGACTTCCACCTCTGAGAGACCAGCACGAGGACCAGCTACACACTTGGCAGCGTCCAGTGCAAAGTAAAAACGCAGGGCCCTTTGTTAAAAAGATCATTAAGGATTTCAGGATGGCAGTCACAGAGCCTGAGACCGACCAAGCACGGGGCGCTAGTGATCAACTGCACAGCACGATGACAGTAGTTACTGATGAAGTGCCGTACGTTTCTAAATTGCTAAAGAGTAATTTTAAATGCTCACACCACAAGGAAATGGTAAGCATGCGAGGTGATGGCTATGTTAATTAGCTTGACTTCATCACTCCACAATGTATACGGATATCAGAACATCACACTGTACCGTAAATAGATACATTGTTATTTTTTTTTCAGAATGACTAGGGAGTAGCATATACATTGTTATTTTTCAGTTAAAAATAATATTAAAAAACAAAAGTGAGCATGAGGCCCCATGCACCTGCACAGGTGGCAGCCTGGGGAGCCGGCCTTGCCGGGCACCCGTGTCCCTGCCCAGTGACTTGGGCAGAGGGGAGTAGGGAGGGCAGGAGGGAGCTGCAGGAAGAGGAGGGGGAAGAAGGCAGCTGAGAGTGAAGCTGTCTGGGCTCACACCTGTAATAACCGCCCACAAAAGGCCCATTGTTTTCACTCCTAAAGAAAGTTTCTGGTCTGTTTTCATACTGCAAGTATTCCGATCCCTTGATTATTTTCAGAATCGTATCTGGGGACCCTCTGTCACTCTTCCAGGTTTTTATCATTCTGTATAGGGAAGACCCTATTTTCTGGTTTTTCAGCACCAAAGCTGAGTCAGGAGAATGTCTGGGAAGGGGAAGCCCTGCCCTGCAGGGAGGGGTGTGGTGAAGAGGGGAGAAGTTTCCGATCTACTGACGCCGGATTGAAGATGACATTTTCCAAAATCGGCCAGGGAGACTTTGATTGGCAGCCATTCCGTTAGGTAACTGAGTTCCGAAAGGAGCTGTGTATTGGGGTGTGAAGATGGATGTCTGTCTTAGTGCATTTGTGCCACTGTAACAAAATGCCTGAGACCGGGTAATTCATAAAGAACAGAAATCTATTTCTTTTTTTTTTTTTTTTTTTTTTTTGAGACAGAGTCTCGCTTTGTTGCCCGGGCTAGAGTGAGTGCCGTGGCGTCAGCCTAGCTCACAGCAACCTCAAACTCCTGGGCTCGAGTGATCCTTCTGCCTCAGCCTCCCGGGTAGCTGGGACTACAGGCATGCGCCACCATGCCCGGCTAATTTTTTTTATATATATATATCAGTTGGCCAATTAATTTCTTTCTATTTATAGTAGAGACGGGGTCTCGCTCAGGCTGGTTTTGAACTCCTGACCTTGAGCAATCCGCCTGCCTCGGCCTCCCAAGAGCTAGGATTACAGGCGTGAGCCACAGCGCCCGGCCTAGAAATCTATTTCTGACAGTTCTGGAGGCCAAGATCTAGGGGCTGGCGCTGGTGTCCGGTGGGGGCTGCCCGCTGCTTGCAAGTGGCACCCTGTTGCCATGACCACCAGAGGAGCCCAGCGCTGTGTCCTCACATGGCCCAGGAGGCAGAAGGGCTACCAAACACTCCCTTCAACCTTGAGCCCCTCTATAAGGACGCTAATCCCACTCCCAGGGGTAAAGCCCTCCCGCCTTACCCACCTCCCAAACTCCATCCCTCTCCATAGCGTCGCATTGGGAATTAAGTTTCAGCATGAATCTCAGAGGGGACACCATCATTTATTTATTTATTTAGAGACAGAGTCTCGCTTTGTTGCCCAGGCTAGAGTGAGTGCCATGGCGTTAGCCTAGCTCACAGCAACTTCCAACTCCTGGGCTCAAGTGATTCTCCTGCCTCAGCCTCCCGAGTAGCTGGGACTACAGGCATGCGCCATCATGCCCAGATAATTTTTTCTATATATATTAGTTGGCCAATTAATTTCTTTCTATTTTTAGTAGAGACGGGGTCTCCCTCTTGCTCAGGCTGGTTTCGAACTCCTGATCTCGAACTATCCACCCACCTCGGCCTCCCAGAGTGCTAGGATTACAGGCGTGAGCCACCTCGCCTGGCCGACACCATCATTTAAACCATAGCGATGTCCACACGCAAGCATGAGGGCTCATGCTGGCTACACTGCAGGCTACCAGCTCTTTCGGTGGGTGTGTCCACGGGAGCCAGAATCTATCTTTGAGAAAATTAAAATTCAACCACTTGAAAAGTGTGAAACTACACTTATACTAGCTCCAGAGTGGTAGAGAAATCTGTATCATGAGGGTATAAATATTCATCTTTACATAGGAATTAGGGGAAAAAGGGAATTATGAGCAATCTCTTCCTTGCCCACTAAGAAGAGTTTTGGGGAGTGTTTCAAGCTGAAATATTTGAGTCACTGCTATGAATTTCCTTCTTAGGAACAACACCTGAGATCAGGATGGGAGAGATGGGCAGAAAAAGGAAACTCAAGAGCTAGATGGATATTTTCTGAAAGTGCAGGGAGTTCCTAAGGAGAGGAAAAGAATGACTACTGGAAAGAGGAAGGAGGCCGTGCGGGCTGAGTTTAGGGCAGTCAGGCTGAGGAAGACAGCGGTGAAGGGGAGGTGGAGAGGGTCTGTAGGCAGCAGCGGTGGTGTGGACATTCACCCCCAGCCACTCCTCTTCCGTGTTGCTTGGAGGATGCCTTGGTGACTCAGGGTGCTTTAAATGGTTTTACTTGTCTGGCCAGTGCTTGTTTGAATGAGACTGCTTCAAGGTGCTCACCAGGAAGCTCACAGCTTTGTGCATGCTGCAAGTGCAAAACAACACAGCTTGACATGGGTGCTAATTGCTCTTAAATCGAGCTTGCCTTCTTCTTTCAAGGCAAAAATAAGGTAATGGGCTTGGAACGACTGCAATATTTTTCAGTATTAGTTTTCCTATGGCTTAATGGGTTAAATACTAATTGTTAATGATGTCAACCTGGAACATATGATTCTGACATAGTAATAATTATAAAATCATAATGATAGCAACAACAATAATAATAGTTATCATTTATTTAGTACTTGCTATGTACCAGGTACTAGTGTACGGGCTTTACACAAATTACCTCTTTACTCTTCACACCAGCCCTGGGAAGTAGGTACTGTAGTTTCCTGCATTTTAACAACATGGAAACTGAGGCACAGAGAGGTTAAGTGACTTGCCCAAGGTCACAGATGCATAAAGCCAGAGCTAAAATGTAATCCAGTGAGTTTTAAAAAGCCTGTACCTTTGACCACTATGGACTATTTAGTTATGAATTACAAAAGCTTTAGTACCATGACAATTAAATGTCTTTGGTCACAAGGGAGAGCTGGTGAGAGGACTTGAATAATTTAACACAGCTCATCTTCGTTAATGAAAAAAATTTCTCAAATCTTAAGTAATACTGAGGTGAGGTCTATTTCAACCCTTTTTTATGCCCTGGTTATAATCGAAGTAGCCAAAGTAGAGCTGTCTGATTTTGGCCACACAAATCTAAAATTAAGTGAATTACTAATCAGGCTGGGCACGGTGGCTCACGCCTGTAATCCTAGCACTCTGGTAGGCCAAGGTGAGTGGATCATTTGAGCTCAGGAGTTCGAGACCAGCTGAGCAAGAGTAAGACCCCATCCCTACTATAAATAGAAAGAAATTAATTGTCCAACTAATATATATAGAAAAAATTAGCCGGGCATGGTGGCGCATGCCTGTAGTCCCAGCTACTCGGGAGGCTGAGGCAGCAGGATTGCTTTAGCCCAGGAGTTTGAGGTTGCTGTGAGCTAGGCTGACGCCACGGCACTCACTCTAGCCTGGGCAACAGAGTGAGACTCTGTCTCAAAAACAACAACAACAACAAAAAAACCAACTTTAAAACTCAGAAAAAGCCTTCCTTACAGATAAGGAAATGAAAGCTCAGAGATATTAAATTACTGATACAAAAACATACTTAAGTTTCTGAGATGAGATTTGAACACAGGTCTGAGAGACTTCAAAATGTGGGCTCACTCTACACTGCAGTAAACAAGAACAATGAATGTTATATGTTGTTCTTGGCATAAATTCATATAACTAAAAATGTTGGGATTAAGAATACGGCATGCACTCTGGGAGGCCGAGGTGAGTGGATTGCTCGAGGTCAGGAGTTCTAAACCAGCCTGAGCAAGAGCAAGACCCTGTCTCTACTATAAAATAGAAAGTAATTAATTGGCCAACTAACATATATAGAAAAAAATTAGCCAGGCATGGCAGCGCGTGCCTATAGTCCCAGCTACTGGGGAGGCTGAGGCAGGAGGATCGCTTGAGCCCAGGAGATTGAGGTTGCTGTGAGCTAGGCTGATGCCACAGCACTCACTCTAGCCTGGGCAACAAAGCGAGACTCTGTCTCAAAAAAAAAAAAAAAAAAAAAAGAAAAGAAAAGAAAGAATACAGCATGATTTTTACCTTATTTGCTATCAGCTCTGGCTATCAGGAACACAGTGGCTACGTGTTTTTCTGCAAGCTACTCTTGCTTCGAATCCATTTTGCTCCTTGATAAGTTAGGCAAGCATAGGGAGTAGTGAGATCGGACACAGGATCATATTGTCATTTTGCGCCCAGTGTCCAGGTACATACTGTGGCAACTAGAGTGTTGGCTGAACACACAGTCGAACTCAGCAATGTGGGTTCTTACTTCTCTCTTACCTGTTACTGCTCAGTGGCTCCCAGTCCATCCACTGGGACCTCTTTGAGTTTCCCAGCACAACTTCCCCTGCCCGAAAGGAACCACGTCAATATCCAGCGAGGATAGTTTTGAAACGACTTTGTCTTGGTTCGCTCATTCTTCTACAGTTTACATGAGCGTTCCTGCCGTGCTCCTCCTAAAAATGTTCTAGGACGAACATCAGTAAGGAGAGGAGAGAGACCCCTGCAAAGCTGACCCCTTGAAAACCTGTTGCAGGTGAGATTGCACGATGGCGAGAAACACTTGGACCCAGCTTTTGGCAGCACGCCCCGCCCGCATTGCTGGGAGTCCAATTTACACTCCTCGGCAGTTTTGCTCCCTATTGGCAAAAGAATTAAATTTTTATTGGATACTACTCAGTCTCCAGAACATATAGTGATTGCCTGATGGGACTTCATGGGCGTTTGTTACTGGAAACAGAAGACATTCAAGGTAAAGAGCTCAAAAATAGAAGAATGTCCTTGAAATTATAAAAGGACTGGTGGGTTAGTCTGGAGGACTCACCTCCGAGGTTCCTTCTGGCCCTGACATCTATTATGCCTGTGTTTACGAGATGCTGGGTTTGCGACGCGTTAGCATTCTCCTGTTTCTCAAGAGAGCCGAAAGAAGGCGCTCAGAACAAAATTACATTTTTTTTTTTTTTTTTTTTTTTGAGACAGAGTCTCGCTTTGTTGCCCAGGCTAGAGTGAGTGCCGTGGCGTCAGCCTAGCTCACAGCAACCTCAAACTCCTGGGCTCCAGTGATCCTTCTGCCTCAGCCTCCCCGGTAGCTGGGACTACAGGCATGCACCACCATGCCCGGCTAATTTTTTTTATATATATATCAGTTGGCCAATTAATTTCTTTCTATTTATAGTAGAGACGGGGTCTCGCTCTTGCTCAGGCTGGTTTTGAACTCCTGACCTTGAGCAATCCGCCCGCCTCGGCCTCCCAAGAGCTAGGATTACAGGCGTGAGCCACAGCGCCTGGCCTAAAATTACATTTTAATCTATGCTAATTTTCAAAGTATGAGCCTCAGTGTTCCTATTTGATAAAGGGAGGTATTTATAATATCGACCTCGTGGGAATGTTGTGAAGATTAAATGTGATGGTGTACTGAAAATGCTTTGTAAATGAAGATATTATTGTGATTCAGTTCTCCATGTGAAATGGATGGGAAATTGTTACAAATAAACCCCAAATGCTATTTGGTAGAACAGAGGGAACTTATTAAAATGCAGATCCCCAGATTTCATTTCTATTTTCTGGCCGGTAGGCATAGAATTAGTGATTGATTCTGATGAGAGGCACACAGAAACACTCAGCCTATCTTGTTCAACGAATAAACGAAGGGCGTGTGAATTGGAATTGGAAGGATGAGTGAACTTTGAAAAGAGTCTGGAAGCATGAAGAGGATGAAGTAGGTGAGGAAGAATATTCTAGACTGAGAGGCCCGAGGATCCTGACAGTATAGAGGGCTTGAAAAACCAGTGTGTGGTCTGGTGTGTCCGTATGTGTCAAGTGGCATAGTGTGAGATGAGATTAGAAAGGTAATTTAGGATTGAACATAGAGGACCTTGAATGCCATAATAATGAGCCAAATTCCTATTATTAGACCAGATTCCATAATGATAGGGAACCACTGAAGGTTTTAGGGAAAGAAGACTGACATGACATACAAAGTGTCTGTATTTTGTAGCGACGCCCCTCATAGCTGTACAGTTCTCCTGAAACATGTCTTGTAGAGGCAAAAGCCTGGAGACGGGGTGGCTGGTGGGAGGCTATTGAGTAGCTGAGCAAGAGCGACAGTGGGAATGAAAAGCAGGGGCAGAGGCACAGGGAAGTGGCGGGATTGAGTGACTGGGACTTGGCAGGGCAGTGGTATAGGAGGAGAGCGAGGGGAGAACGGGTGTGGAGGACCCATCTTCCAGTCTGCATAATTGCCATGGTGGAGACAGAAACATAGCAAAGTTAATCTGAATGCATTCAGTTCTCTAGGTAATTTCCCTAAGTCTCGTGGTTTGGGGTCTGTTATTAAGTCCCTGACACTCTCAACACACTCCGGCCAATCAACTCTTGCTTGGACCCTTTTCTCCCGCTGTTGCCAAGACATCAGTGAGGTCCATTGAGACCCGTGACAGGCCCTTCCTCTTAAAGGAGAATGCCAGCTGCTTTCAAAGGAAAGGGGGTTCTAATTTTTTGGTGCTCCTTCCTCTGTCTGCATCCTCATGGCAACAAGGAACACACAGATCGCTCCTGCCTACGGCTCTGAGATTAAGATTCAGAGCTGCCGGGTGGGCAGTTTTTGAAGAGAGCCTTTTGGTTTTTGTGTTCTTTTTCCTTCTTGGCCCAGCACAAGTAGTTAAACGCAGGAAATTGCACTGTGCAAGTACTCACGCGTTAAATCCCATCAGATGGACGGTCTGTAAGCCCTGATTGTTTTTTCCTTCAGCTGCCTTCATAAGCGCAAATATGAAGACAGCTTGAAAGGTGTTTATGACAAGGACAAGTTCATTTGAGAGAGGTGCTGGGGTGACGGAGTACTCAGGACAGTGATTATGAAACAGTCACATCATCCCCCACGGAGGGGGCGCTGCATTCTAGACAGGAAGTGTTACGGTTTCCATGTCTCTGCCTGCGGAGCGGGTGCAGTAGGAGGCCATTGTTGGATAGAGGAGGCACAATCAAGAGATGCCTCTTTCGGCTAAAAAAAGCCACTAAAACGCTTCTCTCATTGCAAGTGGAACACCAGACACAAGTCAGAAAGGCAGGCTCGGCTACTCAAAGGGAAAAGAATCCTAGTTACGGCCGGGCGCGGTGGCTCCCGCCTGTAATCCTAGCACTCTGGGAGGCTGAGGCGGGCGGATTGCTCGAGGTCTGGAGTTTGAAACCAGCCTGAGTGAGACCTCGTCTCTACTACAAATAGAAAGAAATGAATCGACCAACTAAAAATATATATACAAAAAAAATTTAGCCGGGCATGGTGGCGCATGCCTGTAGTTCCAGCTACTTGGGAGGCTGAGGCAGGAGGATCGCTTGAGCCCAGGAGTTTGAGGTTGCTGTGAGCTAGGCTGATGCCATGGCACTCACTCTAGCCTGGGCCACAAAGTGAGACTCTGTCTCAGGAAAAAAAAAAAAAGAATCCTAGTTATGATAATATTATAATAATATGAATTTAGTAGCAAGAATTTTGCAGAGTGTATTGGAGGGAATAAATCTCCTTAGTGATATAATTAATAAAAATTGTACTCAAAGAGCTTCTTATAGATGCAATCAGTTTCTAACTTATAGGAGTTTATAATCTAAAAGAATATTTGGAAAATTGTCTTAGTTTGCTCTGGCTGCCGTGACAAAATGCCATAGACTGGGTGGTTGAAACAACAGAAACTTATTTTCTCACAGTTCTGGAGGTTAGAAATCCGAGATCAGTGTGCTGGCATAGTTGGACTCTGGTGAGGCCTCTCTTCTTGGCTTGCAGACAGCCACCTTCTTGTGTTCTCACATAGTGTGTCCTCACATGATGGTCATTCCTCTTCTTGTTGACCAAATCCAATTTCAGCCACATATTTCAGAGGAGATGAGGCCCTTCTCCAGCCCAAGGGGGTCGTCTTCAATAATCTAAGTCGACTCAGTGTATCAGTCCCCTTACCAATGGCTGCTTTGGCACAGCCTAGTGTTGTGGGTTGAATCGTGTCCTGTAGAAAGACGAGTTGAAGTTGTAAGCATTGGTACTTGTGAATGTGATCTTGTTTGCAGACGTAATTAAGATGATGCTATTAGAGAAGGCCCTGATCCAATACGACAGGTGAAGAAAAGAAAACCATGTGAAGATGCAGACAGTCACAGGGAGAATGTATGTGACAATGGAGGCAGAGATTGCAGTGATGCATCTACAAGCCAAGGAATGCCAAGGATTGCCAGCAAACCACCAGAAGCTACGAAAAAGGCATGGAACAGATCGTCTCCTAGAGCCATCAGAGAGAACATGGCTCCGCTGACCCCTTGATTTTGGTCTTCTGGCCTCCAGAACTGTGAGAGCATAAATATCTCTTATTTAAACCAGCCAGTTTGTGTTACTTTGACATGGCCACCCTAGAAAAACAGAGCCAGTTAATGAAATAAGAGCAGAAGCAGCTGGCGACTTCTGGGCAAGAGTTTCCTCTGGATTCCTCTTAGAAAGGGAATCAAGATGGGTTATTGGCTCCCTGTTTTTGTCCATTACAGTTTTGGTGCATGGAGTGCTGTTGCCATCTTGAAACTGCAAGGGGATAAGCCTGAGGACAAAAGTCCACATGCAGGGCCTTGGTAGAACTGACATGCCCCTGATGATGCCATTGAATTGCTGAGTTGTCTTGGAATTACTAGATTTCTTATTGTATGACATGATAAATTTGCTCAATCCTTGTGCCACTTTTAGTTAGGTTTTCTGTTATCTGCCTACGAAATATCTTTTTACATCAAGGGTTATCGGTCAAGAAATCTTTTATTTTCTACTGGCTGCTGACTGTGCCCACCGTTCCCAATAAGTCATGTGCAGAGGAGACACTCCCTAAAAATGCACACCCTTTATTACCAGCCAGTCCCAAATTCCTATAAAGGCTTCTTTGGTGAAGGGGACTGGGTCATATATGAGTCTTGAGGTCCTCCTGGCCTTTGTACATGTTTCCCATCCCAGAAACACTCTCCCACCCCACATTCTCCTTACCTAGTTACTCTCTACCCACTCTCTGGGTTTCAGCTTAGATACCAATGCTTTGAGAAGCCTCTACTGATTCCCAAGTCAGGTTTAGATGCCCCTTTATTGGCTGTCTGGGTATCCTCGACATCTTAGCCTCATCTTAGCATTTACAACACTGTATTGCAAGCCTGTTTACTGTCCTTATCTCTCACTAGACTCTTGTGGGGAGATACTCTGAACATCCATGCTCAGTTTAATACAAAGCCTGACTCATAGTGGATACTTGGTATATGCATTAAGCAAATGAAAATAAAAGACATGGCAGTGCCAATAGTCTGTAATCCAGAATTTATCTATGATGTTTAGGCCAGGGCCATGAAAACATGGGAGCCCGGCATGGCCTTGGCAAAATGCAAAGTAGTCAAGTCAGTCTTTGCTCCCAGACTTAGGGTCCTATACTGGTATTCCTCCATACTTCTGAGCTTCCATTTTCCTCTCATCTTCTACTTCTCTCTCTAGTTCTACTGAACATCTTCTAGGTCTGGGCCTATTTGACCCTTACAGGTAAAAAAGGAAATGATAATGGGTTACCTAGGGATAGTCAACTAATCTATTACTACGTATAGGGAAAAAACCATAATGCTTTAAGTAAAAACTACATGAAACTACACATTTCTAGAAAGCTCCTAAAAAATTAATGTCAAGAATTTATGATAAGGCAAGAAGTAGGAAGCAAGTGGGACTTTCAGTACCTTTGTAACATAGTAAGTAGGTGTTTGCCTTCTTTGGTCCGTGGTTTCAGCAAGAACTTTTTGATAATTATCCCAGCATTGATACTTAAAAACATTTTCCAGTAATGATCTTGGTGTAATGTTGACTGACTTAAGATCATTCATTCCCTAAGGCAGGCCAAACATTTGTTTTACAGATTTTTCTTTTTAGAAGAAATTTTATGGTGTTAAGTATAATAATTCCAACAGTAATTTTTTTCCTATATAGTGAAGTTTATTCATTCATTCAACAAACATTTGGGTTCTTCCCATGTATGCACCAAATACTGTGTTAAGCATCTGGTCATCAACAGTGAGCGAAACAGATTTAAACCCTATCCTACCAGATCCTATAGTCCGGTAGGGGAGACAGACTACAAATATAAAATATTCTTCTCCAAATGTTAGGACTGAAACCAATAGATTGTTAACATAGAGGGTAAAGTCGTGGTAGAGGACCCAGTCAAGGTGATCAGGGACAACTTCCCTGAGGTGACATTTGAGCCAAGACTTGAAGGATGAGAAAACAGCCAGGCCTCAGAAATGGGGTCACGTTCACGTAAGTCAGTTAAAAATAAACCCCAATCTCTCCAGCAGCTAGGTTGGACGTGTGGGCCAAGAAGCCTCGCTGCCAGCACTAAATATGGCGGGCGAGGGGCGGCGCGCCCGCGTCCTGATTGGCCGGCCGGGGAGCTGCGTCACGAGGCGGCCGCGGAGCATCCGGGCTCCTGGCGGCGGCGCTGCGGCTGCTCGTGGGAGACGCCGCGCGCGGGGCGAGCGGGCGGCCGAGCGGACGGCTGCGGGGCGCTCGCGGGCGGCCGGTGGGCCCAGCGCCGCGCGTCCGGAGCATGGCGGGCTCCCTGCCTCCCTGCGTGGTGGACTGTGGCACCGGGTAAGAGCCGCTCGGCGCCCACCCCCGCTCCTCGGCGGCCCCGCTCCCGGCCCCTGGCGTCCCGCCCTCACCTGGAGGTCGAGCTGCGCCCGCCGCTCGGGGTCTCAGCCCCCCGACCACCTACCTGGGCAGGTGGGGGCACCGGCACCCGCTTCCCTCCAAGCTTTGCTCTGGCGTTGTAAAACCCCCCTCTCCTCTCCAGGAAGGGCCACAAGAAGGAAAGAATGGAGAGGGAGGGACGTGGTGCCCGGTACGAGCGTGCCCGGCTTCTCCTCGCGCCGCCTCACGTGGCTGGGCGGGGGTCCCCTGGCCCCTCAGCCCCTCTCCGTCCCGCCGCTGGGTTGGGTCCCCGGTCCGAAATCCCGGAGCCGGCGGCACTTCACCTTGTGGGGATGCCGGCTTGTGAGGCACAGATCACTGCAGCTCTCTTAACGTCACCTACCGAGGTCCTCGCCAACGGTGTCCCTGCCTTCTCAGGTTCTTAGAACTGGCCCTCATTCTGTGCCCTCGTGTGCGTGCCATTTCTCCTGGCTCATGATGCTTTGCCACCTGCTTGTGGAGATATTTGCATGGATCTGCCTACTGGACACCTTTTTTCTTTTTTTTCTTCACTGCCCACTCTGCGCTTTTCCAATATGAAATGGCACACTGGGGGGGGGGGCAAGCTCTTGATTTACTTTGCATAGATTCTGGCCTTTTCGCTTAAAAATGTGTTTAAAAAGACTCCATTTTGAAAAACGGTCTAAATTTGGGAAAGCCCGTTTGTGGTATTGTGTATAGGTTTTTTTACTTTTTGGGTGTGATCGCTTCTTTCGATGCTAAAGGTATTCAAGAGGGACCTTAGGAAATGTCCTGCAATGTCAGTGTTCCAAGCTTCGCTGGTTTAGCTGATTTTAGAAAGGTGATTGCTGAATCCCATCTAGCTGGTAGTGTGGGAATACAGGTTTGCCTGCTTGCATCATGGATATAGTGCTTAATAAAATAGCCTGGAAGTAAATTTAGTCTCTTAAAAGATTTTTCAAGAAAGAATTGTAATCATTTCTGCCACAAAATATTCCATGGCACGTTCACCTTACCCTTGGTTCTTTTCTGTGGAAAAATGCTCTTGGTTTGGTTTCCTTGACAACCTTGTGGGGGTGTCTTTAATTCGCTACAGTCCATCTCCTACTTATAGTTCTTTTCTTTTGCTGCTGAAGGGACCACTTGTGGTTATAGGCTGGAAAAAATCTGCCTCTTACCTGGTGTTAATTCTTCTTTTTGAAATACACAGTTGTATCCGAAGTTTTGTAGCTTTTTATCTTAGAAGTAGTTTTTCTACCCAAAACACAAGCCAAAATCAGTACAGGTACAACTCCCCTCCCCAATTATTGGCTTCCTTACTGAGCCCCTCTATCCCCACAATCTCATTGTTCATTTCACCCAATGCCCCCTCAGGTCTGGTTGTGTCAAGAGTGAAAGCAACATATCAAAGTATTTTCATTTCTGCATTTGCATGTCAGATTTTTGCTATCTACTTTTGGTTCTGCAAAAGTATTGAAATGTAAAGCATCTTTTGGTAGTAGCAATAAAACAATGCTCATAGAATTTGCCATGCCTTTATATTAGTAAGCTGGGGAACTTACTCATCATTCTTGCTATAAATATCTAAAATGTCGTGCTCAGTTTTGACCTTTTCAGGTAAGTGATTGATGTAACTTTGCTCACTTGGAGATTAAACTTCAGTAAATCATGAAAGTCGTGCTTTGGGCTTTGGTGTCAAGACTTAGAAACAGTGGTAGGGAATCTTGCCAGTGGTATGTCATGTGGACATACTCTGTTGTGGAAACTACTGTGGTTGTCGTGAATTCCCAGTGTCCAGTGTATGACCAGAAGGAGCAGCCTGAAAGAGCCTGAATTTATGTACTTTAGCACATTAGTAGTTCTTATATTTCCCAGAGAGCTAAAATGGTTTTTGGATTGAGTTTTGCTTCAAAATAGGACAACAAATGGTAAAATGCAGATAAAAATAACCAGGACTAAGGAAAAGAATGGACCTAGGAAGTCACCCTGATCTTTAGACCAGTGGTTGCTGAAGTTGAGCCTCACGTTTGACCTTAGTTTTCCTGTTTGACGTCATAGGAGTCATTGTTAGTTATGTAATTAATTCCTGTTTTCAGGAAGGAAGAGAAATACTTGTTTCTTCGGTTTTAAAAAGCCTTTTTAAATACTAAATTCTAAAAGAAACATTTATGTTGAGCTATACATAGTGGGCACTAGTTGGGGGTGTAGAGGGCACTAATAATGTAGTAGACAATGTGCTAAACTTTTTTATAGCAAATAAATTTCATACCAGTAGCCTCAGATCCTCTGATAAACACGGAGGCAAATTGAGCACAAGTGCGCTGGGGACCAGGATAGTGTGGACAAAGGAATCTGCTGGATCCAAAAATAAAGCTTCATCTATTTAAAGGAATGACTAGGCTGCATAGTTTTCACAGAATATTTCACAAATCTAGTCTCACTTCTCTTAGCCAAACTTTTCAAATGAAGATTTTGATATTTTAAAACTTATTTTGAAAGAATTTCAAATCTGAAAGCTGTAAGAGAAAAAATATTGGCCAAGCACAGTGGCTCAGACCTATAATCCCAGCATTTTGGGTGGCTGAGGTGGGAGGACCGCTTGAGCTCAGGAGTTTGAGACCAGCCTGGGCAATGTAGTGAGACCTCATCTCTACAAAAAATAGAAAAATTAGCATGACTACAGTACGTGCCTGTAGTCCCAGCTATTTGGGAGGCTGAGGCAGGAGGATTGCTTGAGCCCAGGAGTTGGGGGTTGCAGTAAGCTATGATGACACCACTGTACCCCAGCTTGGGTGACAGAATGAGACCACCATGTATGAGAAAACAAACTATTATGTATTCTTCTAGTTTCACCAACTGTTAACATTTGCTTTATCATTCTCTGTATATCTATACATGTTATTATTACTTTATTGTTTGAGAATAAGTTGCAGACATCATACCCCTTTACACCAAAATACTTCATTGTATACTTCCTGAAAACAAAGACCTTCTCATATAA
Source organism: Microcebus murinus (assembly GCF_040939455.1). Classification (NCBI taxonomy): domain Eukaryota; kingdom Metazoa; phylum Chordata; class Mammalia; order Primates; family Cheirogaleidae; genus Microcebus; species Microcebus murinus. The sequence continues at coordinate 99,475,189 of NC_134112.1, forward strand.
ACCAATTATGAAAATCAGAAAATTTAACATTTCTTTATTTATTTTAGAGACATGGTCTTACTTTGTCTCTCAGGCTAGAGTATATTAGTGTGATCACAGCTCACTGCAGCTGTGACCTCCTGAGCTCAAGTGATCCTCCTGGCTCAGCCTCCCAAATAGCTGGGACTGCAGGCACTTACCACCATGCCTAATTTTTAAAATATATTTCTTGTAGTGATGGGGTCTTGCCTTGTTGCCCAGGCTAGTGTTGAACTTCTGGGCTCAAGCAATCCCCCTGCCTTGGCCTCCCGAAGGGCTAGAATTATGGGTATGAGCCACTGTACCCAGCCCAGAAAATTTAACATTTATATATAGTATCCTATATGCCATATAAATACATGTGAACAGTCTGATTTATGTCTTTTATGGAATCTCACCTCCTCTCTCATCCAGCACCATGCATTGCATTTGGTGGTCATGATGCCTTTTAAGTCTCATTTAATCTACAGCAGTTCCTTAGCTTTTTTCTTGTCTTTCAAGATGTTGGCTTTTAACAGCTATTTGTTACCTGATGTTTTCCTACGATAGATACAGTTTATGCATATTTGTCAGGACTACCACAGAAGTGATGTTGATCCTTCTTAGTGCATCCCATGAAAAAGCTTAAGATAGGGATTTGCATTTTTTTTTTTTTTAAGAGACCGGGTCTCACTTTGTCACCCAGGCTGAGTGCAGTAGTGTGGTCATATGTCTCTGCAGCCTTGAATTCCTGGGCTCAAGGGATCCTTCTGCCTCAGCCTCTCAAGTAGCTAGGACTACAGGTGCATGCTATCAAGCCTGGCTAATTTTTATTTCTAAATTTTTTTTTTTGTAAAGATGGGGTCTCACTGTGTTGATCAGGCTAGTCTCAAACTCCAGGCCTCAAGTGATCCTTCTACCTTGGCCTCCTTAAGTGCTGGGATTACAGGTGTGAGCCACCATTCTCTGCCTTGCCTTATTCTTTTTTTTTTTTTTTTTTTTTTTTTTTTTGAGACAGAGTCTCACTTTGTTGCCCAGGCTAGAGTGAGTGCCGTGGCGTCAGCCTAGCTCACAGCAACCTCAAACTCCTGGGCTCGAGTGATCCTTCTGCCTCAGCCTCCCGGGTAGCTGGGACTACAGGCATGCGCCACCATGCCCGGCTAATTTTTTTATATATATATCAGTTGGCCAATTAATTTCTTTCTATTTGTAGTAGAGACGGGGTCTCGCTCTTGCTCAGGCTGGTTTTGAACTCCTGACCTTGAGCAATCCGCCCGCCTCGGCCTCCCAAGAGCTAGGATTACAGGCGTGAGCCACAGCGCCCGGCCGCCTTATTCTTGATGATGATCATTTGGATAGGGTGGTGTCTGCTAGGTTTCTTCTCTGTTCAGTTACTGTTTTTCCTTGTGTAATTAATAAGTCGTTTGTGGGGAGATATATTATGTTCTTCTTTAAATTTTCACCCATTAGTTTTAGTATCCATTGGTGATTCTTGCCTGAATTAGTTACTATAGTGATGGCTATAAAATGGTGATTTTTAAACTCTAGTGTGGTCTCCACTTATTAGCAGTTTTACTCTAAGGAAGAGCTTTTCCATAGGCCACATTTATTTTTCTTCTGTATGGAGTGTTTTATTGTAAGGGTTGTAATCCATTTTGTCATGCTTATTATATTCAGTGGATTATTATCTATTAATATTATTGACATTGTTTGTTTTGATGCTTTACTTATCCCAGATTTCGCCACCTAAAACTTTCAAGCTCGCTTCCGTGTTCTTTAGACATATCTCCATCATTTTTTGGGCATTCTGCTATTATCAGAAGATAATGCCTTGTGCATGTATCTTTTTTTTTTTTCCTGGAGTATCACTGGGATAGATTTCCTAGAAATGGGATTTCTGGGTCAAAGGGCAAATGCATATGTAATTTTGGTATATGGTATGAAATTCCACTCTTGGACTAGTGTGCATTCGCACCAGTATTGTGTGAGAATACTTATGTTTTACAGACTCATCAGAGTATATTGTATATTGTCAAATCTTCTGATTTTTACAACCTAGAAGATAAGAAATTGTATCTTACTGTCTTAGTTTGCTTTGTGTTTCTATAGCAGAATACCATACCCTGGATAATTTATGAAGAAGAGAAGTTTATTTGGCTTGTGGTTCTGGATGCTGGGAAGTCTAAGAGCAGGGTGCCAGCGTCTGGGGAGGGCCTCAGTGCTGTGTTATCCCATGGTGCAAGGTGGAAGGCAAGAGAGGGCGAGATTGAGAGGAAGAGAGAGATCAGCTTGCTGTGATAACAGCTTACTCTCTGTAAACAAACCCACTCCCATGATAATGTTAATCTGTTCCTCAGAGTGGATTAGTTATTGAGTGAATAATTCATTCCTTAAGAGAGTGGCTCCTCTTAATGGTCCACTTCTAAATGGCAATTAAATTTCAAGATGAGTTTTGGAGGGGACATTCAAACCATAGCATTCAATGTAGTTTTAATTGGATTTCTTACTATGTGAGAAGATAAGCATCTATCCATGTGGTTGAGAGTCCTTTGTATTTCTTTTTTTCTGTCTCTTCATTTCCCTAACCCATTTTTCTTTTCTTTTCTTTTTTTTTGAGACAAAGTCTCACTCTGTTGCCCAGGCTAGAGTGCCGTGGCATCAGCCTAGCTCACAGCAACCTCAAACTCCTGAGCTCAAGCAATCCTGCTGCCTCAACCTACCAAGTAGCTGGGACTACAGGCATGTGCCACCATGCCCGGCTAATTTTTTCTATATAGATTTTTAGTTGTCTGGCTACTTTCTTTCTATTTTTAGTAGAGATGGGGGTCTCCCTCTTGCTCAGGCTAGTCTTGAACTCCTGACCTCGAGCAGTCTTGCCTCAGCCTCCCAGAGTGCTAGGATTATAGGCGTGAGTCACTGTACCTGGCCCCCTAACCTATTTTTCTTTGGACGTTTGGTCTTCTACTTCATTCATTCATTCGTTTATTTATTTAGACAGAGTCTCACTCTGTTGCCCAGGCTAGAGGGCCGTGATGTCAGCCTAGTCACAGCAACCTCAAACTCCTGGGCTCAAGTGATCTTCCTGCCTCAGCCTCCTGAGTAGCTGGGACTATGGGCATGTGCCACCATGCCCGGCTAATTTTTTCTATATATTTTTAGTTGTCCAACTAATTCTTTCTATTTTTAGTAGAGACAGGGTCTCGCTCTTGCTCAGGCTGGTCTTGAACTCCTGAGCTCAAATGATCCGCCCTCCTCAGCCTCCCAGAGTGCTAGGATTATAGGGGTGTGCCGCTGCGCCAGCCTGCTTCCTTATTTTTAGATGCTCTTCATATAGTAGGGTATGTCGAGTTCCATAGACCACTCCCCAGGTTCAGTGATTGTTAGGAGGACTCTAAGGACTACAATGAAAAGGTCCAAAACAAAAACACGTGGGAGGTGTCTGGAAGAAAGTAGGTGCAAACTTCCAGAGTCCTCTCTCAGTGCAATCATGCAGCCGATTCCTCCAGTGCTGTTCACTGGAGAAGCTTGTCAGAGACTCAGAGTCCAAGGTTTTCATTGGGGGGGTGGTCATGCAGGCACCCTCTGCAGAGGATGTACCAGAATTCCAGAGTCCCATAAGGAAGGCAAGGCTTTGGTGTAAACTGCATTGTTTGCACAGTTTAGGCACACTCTTGTCATTTAGAGAATGGTGGGAACCCAAATTCCCAGATGCCAGCCAAAGGTCAAGACTGCAAGCAGGCCTTTCTAGGGAAAGCAGACTTGGGCCTGTTAATGCTTTTCTTCACGTAAAGATATTAACCCCTAATGATACGTTGCAATTATATTTTCCCTATTTATCATTTGTCTTTTACCATGCAAAAAAAATTTTTTTAAAGCAATTAGGTTTATTAATTTTTTCCTTATTTCTGGATTTGGAGTCATAGTTAGCTCTTTCATTCCTAGATTACATAGTATTTTTTTTTTAACTGGTTTCATTTTTTCATTTAAATTTCTAATACAGTTGGAATTTATCTTGGGATATATGGTATGAAGAATGGACCCAGTTGGATCCATTTTTTTTTGCTTTTGGCTGTCCTGTTTATCTCAATATCATTTATGGAAAAAACTGAATAATTGGAGATGCTGCCTTTATTTTGTATTAAATTTGTCTGTTTGATTGTGTTTATTTCTGGGTTTTGTATTGTGTTAGTCTGTTGGTCTATTCATAACCACAGCACTACAGTCTTAATTAGTGAGGCTATTTGAAATGATTTAGTATCTGATGGTGCCGGCCTCCCCTGCCTATCCCATTCTTCCTTTTTAGGGCTTTCCCATATATTCTTGCTTGTTCTTCCTCCAAATGAACTTTATATCAGCTTCTCTGTTTCCAGGGGAAAAAGCCTGATGGCATTTTTTATTGGGATTATATAGTAAATTTATAAGTTTATTTAACGAGCGTCATTGTCTTTACATCTTCCCATCAAAGAATATATGGTGTGTCTTTTCATTAGTTCAAGTCTGTTCTGTGTCTTAGGAATATTGTGGTGTTTCTTCTGGTAGATTTCTTTTTTTTTTGGAGACAGGGTCTTGCTCTGTGACCCTGGATAGAGTACAGTGGTGTCATCATAGCTCACTGTAACCTCAAATTCCTGGGCTCCTGTGATCCTCCTGTATCAGACTCCCCTAGTAGCTGGGACTACAGGTTCACGCCTGCACTAGGCTAATTTTTCTTTTTCTTTCTTTGTTTTTTTTTGAGACAAAAATCTTTCTCTGTTGCCCTGGGTAGAGAGAGTGCTATGGCATCAGCCTAGCTCACAACAACCTCAAACTCCTAGGCTCAAGAGATCCTCCTGCTTCAGCCTCCCAGAGTATATAAAGGCTATTAGTTTTTGAGTGTTAATTTTATAACTTGCTGCTTTACAAAATGTTCATATTATTTATATGAATTTTTCCCTTGATCTTTAGGGTTTTCCAGATATAAAAACTTGTCATTGACAAATGTCCTTTCCATTTTTATGGACACTAATTGCTTTTTTTTTTTTTTTTTTTTTTGAGACAGAGTCTCACTTTGTTGCACAGGCTAGAGTGAGTGCCGTGGCGTCAGCCTAGCTCACAGCAACCTCAAACTCCTGGGCTCAAGCAATCCTTCTGCCTCAGCCTCCCAAGTAGCTGGGACTACAGGCATGCGCCACCATGCCCGGCTAATTTTATATATATATATATATTAGTTGGCCAATTAATTTCTTTCTATTTATAGTAGAGACGGGGTCTTGCTCTTGCTCAGGCTGGTTTCGAACTCCTGACCTCTAGCAATCCGCCCGCCTCGGCCTCCCAGAGTGCTAGGATTACAGGCTTGAGCCACCGCGCCCGGCCACTAATTGCTTTTTAATTGACGCATTGCAGGGGCTAATGCCTTCAAAACAATGTTAAATAGGAGTGGAGTTAGTGGACATTGTTCTTTTATTCTTGACTTTAGTGTAGTAGTTCTGGTGTTTCTAAAACAAGATGCTGGCTTTTTGGGCTGCTGTTTGTGTATATCCATACACACATATAAATGTATATGTATACATATGAATATATATCATGTTAAGTAACTGTTAATTCATATTTTCTTGAAATATTTATAGCATAAATGGATGTTGAATGTTGCCAGATATCTTTATCATAAATGAAGCATGTAGTTTTCTTTCTTAGCCAGTTAATTATTAATATATTAATGGATTTTCTGATGTTGAACCACTTTTGCATTCTGGATTAATCCCCACTTAATCGTGATGTATTAATTTTGATGTGCAGGTGGATTCTGTTTGTTAATATTTTATTTAGACTTTTACATCAGTATAAGTGGGACCAATTTATAGTTTTGTGTTTTGGTGCAATCTTTGTCAGGTTTTGGGGTCAGTGTTACATTCTCTTCATAAAACAAATTAAGAAGAAGTTTTCATTTTTTTTTTGTTCCCTGGAATAATTTAAGTAGTATTAAGACTATCTGAATTTAAAGTCTTGGTAGTGAAACTGGGCTTAGTGCTGTCTTGTGTGTGGAGTTCTACTCTTCCTTTCTTCTATGTCTATTTAGATTGTCCTCGGTGGAATCCATTCTGGTGCATTTCATTTGTCTAAAAAATGTCCACGTCATCTAGATTTTTCAAATGTATATATATAGTAGCCTATTGATTTTTAAAAATCTGTTTTTATGGTTATTTTTCTTGTCACTTAGATTTGTATGTTGTCTTTCCACTCCTTTTCCCTTATGGTTTAGCTAGTGGCTTATCTATTTTGTGGATCTGTTTTCAAAGTACAAGCTTTGGGTTTTTTTTTTTTTTTTTGAGACAGAGTCTCGCTTTCTTGCCTAGGCTAGAGTGAGTGCCGTGGCGTCAGCCTAGCTCACAGCAACCTCAAACTCCTGGGCTCAAGCGATCCTCCTGCCTCAGCCTCCCGAGTAGCTGGGACTACAGGCATGCGCCACCATGCCCTGCTAATTTTTATATATATATATATTAGTTGGCCAATTAATTTCTTTCTATTTTTATGGTAGAGACGGGGTCTCGCTCAGGCTGGTTTTGAACTCCTGACCTTGAGCAATCCGCCCGCCTCGGCCTCCCAGAGTGCTAGGATTACAGGCGTGAGCCACCGCGCCCGGCCAAGCTTTGGGGTTTATTAGTTTTATTATTTTATGGTTTTTTGACTCTTTTTTTTCTGTTTTTATCATTATTAATTTCTTCTGCTTTCCTTTGTTTTCTTGTTTTTGTTTTGAGTGAGGGATATATTAATAAATTCATTTTTATTTCTTTCCTTTATGTTGAAAAGGTATTTAATATTACAACAGTTTGGCTGATATGTCTTTAGCTGTATTTATCCCTTAGATTTAGATATATTTTTGTTATTTATTTATTTATTTATTTTTCTTGAGACAGAGTCTCACTTTGTTAACCAGGCTAGAGTGAGTGCCATGGTGTCAGCCTAGCTCACAGCAACCTCAAACTCCTGGGCTCAAGCAATCCTCCTGCCTTAGCCTCCCAAGTGTCTGGGAGTACAGGCATGTGCCACCATGCCCGGCTAATTTTTTTTCTATATATATATTACTTGCCCAATTAATTTCTTTCTATTTATAGTAGAGACAGGGTCTTGCTCTTGCTCAGGCTGGTTTCGAACTCCTGACCTCCAGCAATCCGCCTGCCTCGGCCTCCCAGAGTGCTAGGATTAAAGGCGTGAGCCACCGTGCCCAGCCTATTTTTGTTATTTTTAAGAAATTTCTGTTTCTTGTTTTGAATTTCCCTCCTGACTCAATTTTTTTTTTTTTTTTTTTTTTTTGAGACAGAGTCTCACTTTGTTGCCCAGGCTAGAGTGAGTGCCGTGGAGTCAGCCTAGCTCACAGCAACCTCAATCTCCGGGGCTCAGCCATCCTACTGCCTCAGCCTCCCGAGTAGCTGGGACTACAGGCATGCGCCGCCATGCCCGGCTAATTTTTTGTATATATATTTTTAGTTGGTCAATTAATTTATTTCTATTTTTGGTAGAGACGGGGTCTCGCTCAGGCTGGTTTCGAACTCCTGACCTTGAGCAATCCGCCCGCCTCGGCCTCCCAAAGTGCTAGGATTACAGGCGTGAGCCACCACGCCCTGCCTGTGAATTCTTTATGTTCTTGGAAAGAAGGTATAATCTCTATTCGTGAGTTCAGAGTTGAACATATGTCTGTCTATATTAACTATCATATTGATGTTATTTAGGTTTTCCAATTTTTTTTTTTGTCTACTTAATCTGTCTTGGACTGAGAATGGTGTGTTAAGGTCTCCTATTATTAGTGTTTTTCTTATTTCTCCTTGGGTTTCCTGTAGTTTCTGCTTTATGAAAGTTGTTGCTACCTTATTGGGTACCTGCATATAAATAACTTGTATCCTCTCTTGAGGTGTTGCTTTAGCATTGTCAAGGAGTCTTCTTTTAGTGTTTTCTCCCTAAATTCTGCTTTGTCAGATATCAAGATGTGTGATCTCTGCTTGCTTCTCCTTTTGTTTGCCTGCTATGTATCTATTTGTCCATTCTTTTGTTATTATCCTTTCTGAATTATTTCTACCCAGCATATTGTTGGATTTGACTTTCCAGCCAATTCAAAAAGGTTGTTTTTTAATGGGTGAATTAAGCACATTTGTACTTCCTATGATGGATATATTTCCCTTCAGTTTTGCCATGTTTATGTTATTTTTGTACATACGTGTTTAAATATAATCTTTTGCCATATAGTCATTTTTATTTGATTTATATCTTTCTTGGTGGACTTTAGGATGGATTATATTTTTGTTTAATAGTTACCTTTAGGCCGGGCATGGTGGCTCACACCTATAATCCTAGCACTCTGGGAGGCCGAGGCGGGCAGATTGCTCAAGCTCAGGAGTTCGAAACCAGCCTGAGTAAGAGGGAGACCCCGTCTCTACTATAAGTAGAAAGAAATTAATTGGCCAGCTAAAAATATATAGAAAAAATTAGCTGGGCATGGTGGTGCATGCGCTACTCGGGAGGCTGAGGCAGGAGGATTGTTTGAGCCCAGGAGTTTGAGGTTGCTGTGAGCTAGGCTGACGCCACGGCACTCTAGCCTGGGCAACAAAGAGACTCTGTCTCAAAAAAAAAAAAAAAATAGTTACCTTTATATATAACCCTTTTATTTCTGGATGTTTTCTGCTGGCTCTCAACTATGAGCAGTAATGAAATTAGCTTATAATCTCTTCTTCCCCTTCCCTGTCCTCACAGGATTTGATTTGAAAAAAGAAAAGAAAGGCTTTTCTTTTTTTTTTTTTTTTTGAGACAGAGTCTCGCTTTGTTGCCTAGGCTAGAGTGAGTGCCGTGGCGTTAGCCTAGCTCACAGCAACCTCAAACTCCTGGGCTCAAGCGATCCTTCTGCCTCAGCCTCCCAAGTAGCTGGGACTACAGGCATGCGCCACCATGCCCGGCTCATTTTTTCTATATATATTAGTTGGCCAATTAATTTCTATTTATAGTAGAGACAGGGTCTCGCTCTTGCTCAGGCTGGTTTCGAACTCCTGACCTTGAGCAATCCGCCCGCCTTGGCCTCCCAGAGAGCTAGGATTACAGGCGTGAGCCACCACGCCCGGCCAGGCTTTTCTAATTAATAACTATTAGACAGTTAACAAGTTTATTTTATTTTTTATGTGTGCTCTGTTGTACCTATATTGACAGAATCTAGAGCCATTCATTACTATATTTTTTCCTTATAACTACCATAAAAACTTCATTTATAAAACGTTGTTTAAAGCATTAGTAGCATTGATTTTACCATATATCAAATATCCTTTTTTTTTTTTACTACAAAGATTCTTTGATACTTCATTGGACATATCATGCTATAAATATACATTCACTTAACACTCCTTCAAGGAACCTCCCAAAATGAACAAAACTAACCAAAACAGAGAAGAAAACAGCTAAAACTCATACCACATTTGATGAAGCTTACGGTGGAGTATGGACCCATTTGTGGGAGGATTTGAGATGTGACATTGCTGCCCATCTCTGGCAGGTTGCGGGTGTCTAAGTTTAAGCTCCTGAAGGCACCACCCACAGTCCTTACCGGAGGGCTGGGAGCTCAGGGATGAATAGGCCATTGCCAGAGAAGGCATATGCTGGCAGCAGTTCATTTCTGTGCTACAAAATAGCAGGGCATCCTGGCTGAAAGAGGGATCGTGTAGTGATACTATCTTTATGTTCTTTGACTTTGCATCCTAAAGGGGAAAACCTATGAGGATGACCAGCTTATATTTGAGCAGGAATTGCTGCTATCTCAAATGATCCATTTCACCTTAAACTTCCTGTTCCAGGATGAGCTGTGCAATTAGATGTATCCCCAGAACAAAGGGTTTAGTAGACTTAGTGGGAAAGTATATCCAAATTCAGGCTCTGACTGCCCACTGTTCCAGCAAATTTTTCTTTCTCAAACAGTGAAAGGACTGCACAGAGATTTCCAGACACTGTATTCAGTATCTGTGTAAGCAGGGAGAAGAGTTGTTTTGTTGTTGAGCGAAAAGTAGGTCCAGAGAGAACTGCTCTGTTCAAAGCTGAGCATTAAGCAGAAAGGACCCATCATGGGAAAGGAATATGGCAAACAAAAGTAGATGAAAAATGTACTTTGGAAGAAGGAGTACTTCAGGGATTAGAGTGGAATTTCAGATAAAACCATCTTGCTCTCAAAAAATTTAGACAACATGAGCTCAATAAAACAAAAGAATAAAGGATTAATTAAAAAGGATTAAAAGAAAGGTAAAAGAAGGATGTGAAAGTGAGTTGACATGCATAAGGAAAGAAATAGAAAACTAAAATCATTTCAGAAACGAAAACCATGTTGAAATTGCAAGAGGTAGTACCAGTAGTTCTGAAATCTTAGTTACATGTAGGATAAACTTTGGGAAATGACATAGACCACAGTGGGGGAGAACAAAGAGATAATAGAGATTACAGAGAAGGTCGAAGCTATGGAAGAAAATCAGATCTACCATAGTTGGAGTTGGTGTTTCTTAGTAAGGAAACAGAGTAAGTGAAAAAGATGAAGCATTTGTAAATGAAAGTTTTCTTGGAATAAAGGATCATATAATTATATAGCTACAAGAGCTCATTATGAACTGGGAGAAATTCAGTAGAGTCATTAAAGTGGAGGCCGGGCGCTGTGGCTCACGCCTGTAATCCTAGCTCTGGGAGGCCGAGGCGGGTGGATCGTTGCAGCTCAGAAGTTCAAGACCAGCCTGAGCAAGAGCGAGACCCCGTCTCTACTAAAAATAATAAAAAAAAAAAAGTTAATTGGCCAACTGAAAATGGAAAAAAAAAAATAAAGGAATAAAAAAAGAGTCATTAAAGTGGAGACATATCCTGGTGAATTTAATAAGCCTGAAAGATAAAGAATCTTACACATATTTAAGTAGGAAAAAAAGCAAACAGGCCACCCATAATGGAAAAGATAAAATCAACCCCGTTTCATACTTCAGCTATGTAATTTGCTAGAAGGTAATGGAGCAATGTCTAAGAATGGGAGGAGTCGAGAGACGGGAGACAATGTGATTGGATTGAAATGTCATTAAAATGCAACATAATGACATTTTCAAATGTGTGAAAGCTCAGGTGTTATAAGCACTCATAAACCTCACTGAAAAATGTACTTGCAGATATAACCCAGCTAAATGAAAGATGAATCAAGAAGATTCCACAAATTGAGAGGTTGAAGTATGAAAATGCCAGCTTTAATAATTGAATAAATACTGACTCAGCCATAGAAATACCAGCATAATGATAATATGACATAGCAAAAATTCCTGAAAGTCAACATAATGGGGAATTAAGTTAGGGTTAGGGCAGGGAAGTGGGAGTAGAGGTATGCTTTGTGCTAACTCCTTCATCTTTATAATATGTAGTTAAGGAATACTGTTTCATTTTTGAAGTTGATAAGTTGAGAAGGCTATTGTACTAAAAACAGACTTTGAAATTTACAGATTGAGAGGAAGAAAAACTAATAATAAAATAGATCACTGAGCAAAAGATAGAAAACAAGGGCAACCACAAAGAATAGTATAAAAGCTAAAAGCTAAAGCAAGTATAAGACTTAGGTCTGTTGCTCATGAGATGAACTCGTTTGATACTGACTCATCTACATTCATATTCTTTATGAAGCTAAAACTACGGTATGTTGATTACATATACGTAAAAGTCATTCAGAAAGTAAAAGGATGATCAAAACTACACCAAACAAATGCAGAGTAAAGGAAGGCAGGAATATTATTTGAATGCAAAGCAAAAAGCTTTACATGAAGCAAGATTATTATTGTATTGGTTCATTTAAAAAGTTTTGATTTTATCCTTATACTCTGACCCTTGCTAGTTGACTTGAGTCCAAAAACCCTTTGCTTTACACATTTCAGAAAAGTGACTTCTAGCGAATACTGGAGCCAGGGAGGAACAAGTGCCCTGCAGTGTGGGGCAGGAGAGGGGATCTCCCCCTGGCCTCAGTATTTTGGGTACCTGTGCACCAACTACTTCCGGAGCCTTTGAGGATCTGGGGTGTATCTTGGGCTGGTTCTTGGCTCTTGCCTCTGCTGGCTTTTTTTTTTTTTTTTTTTTTGAGACAGAGTCTCACTTTGTTGCCCAGGCTAGAGTGAGTGCCATGGCGTCAGCCTAGCTCACAGCAACCTCAAACTCCGGGGCTCAAGCAATCCTCCTGCCTCAGCCTCCCGAGTAGCTGGGACTACAGGCATTCGCCACCATGCCCGGCTAATTTTTTCTATATATATTAGTTGGCCAATTAATTTTTTCTATTTATAGTAGAGACGGGGTCTCGCTCTTGCTCAGGCTGGTTTCGAACTCCTGACCTCGAGCAATCCGCCCGCCTCGGCCTCCCAGAGAGCTAGGATTACAGGCGTGAGCTACCGCGCCCGGCCTCTGTTGGCTTTCTTACATCTCCAAAGTCAGTTACCACGGGTCATCAGCTTTCCAGGGCCAGAATCTTGCTATTATCTCCTTCCTATACCTGTGAGTTAATATTGCTTTTAAAAAATCATTTTGCTTTCTTTTTCTTTTTTTTCTTTCTTTTGAGACAGTGTCTCGCTTTGTTGCCCAGGATAGAGTGAGTGCCATGGTGTCAGCCTAGCTCACAGCAACCTCAAACTCCTGAGCTCAAGCTATCCTACTGCCGCAGCCTCCCACATAGCTGGGACTATAGGCATGCGCCACCATGCCCGGCTGATTTTTTCTATATTTATTAGTTGGCCAATTAATTTCTTTCTATTTACAGTAGAGACAGGGTCTCGCTCTTGGTCAGGCTGGTTTTGAACTCCTGACCTTGAGCGATCCACCCGCCTAGGCCTCCCAGAGTGCTAGGATTACAGGCGTGAGCCACTGCCCGTCCCATTTTGCTTTCATTTTAGTGGGGCTTCTGGAAAGAAGGAGATTAGATCATATGTTTAGTTTGCCATTTAAACAGTTAAAATATTTTTTGAACACCATTTTTTTTTCCCCAGTGACACAGGGTTTTGCTCTGTCACCCACCACGCCAGGCTCAAGCAGTGCTTCCACTTCAGCCTCTTGACACTATAGGCTCGTGCCACTATAACTAGCTTTTTAATTTTTATTTATTTTTTGGTAGAGATGGGGTCTCCCTTGTTGCCCAGGCTGATTTTGAATTCCTGGCCTCAAGTGATCCTTCTGCCTCAGCCCCCCCAAGTGCAGGGATTACAGGTGTGAGCCACAGTGCCCAACCTAAACACCATTTTAACTGGAAGTCACAGTTCATTTTATAATGTTCAAAATCCACAAAGGGGCAATACCTCATGATCTTATGTTTACCAAATAATGTAGGGGCAAAGAAAATGCATTTAGATGGAAAAGTAGACAAATATGTTAAGTAATATAAAATTTAAAGGCAGATCATATAGATACATAAAAAAGGTAATAGATTGAGAGAAAATAATGCACTTCAATTTATATATTGAATTATTCTATAAGAAGAGAATGCACTTTTTTTTTTTTTTTTTTTTGAGACTCTGTTGCCTAGGCTAGAGTGCTGTGGCGTCAGCCTAGCTCACAGCAACCTCAAACTCCTGGGCTCAAGCAATCCTGCCTCGGCCTCCTGAGTAGGTGGGACTACAGGTATGTGCCACCATGCCTGGCTGATTTGTTCTATATATTTTTAGTTGGCCAGTTAATTTGTTTTTATTTTTAGTATAGACAAGGTCTTGCTCTTGCTCAGGCTAGTCTCCAACTCCTGACCTTGAGCAATCCGCCTGCCTTGGTCTTTCAGAGTGCTAGGATTATAGGCGTGAGCCACCATGCCTGGCCTAGAATGCACTTTTCTATACAACAACAAGGCAACATTAAAAATTGATCATATATTAATTTACAGTGCATAGTATGGGATTGCATTACTTAAAAACTTTTATCATTAAGAACTGGAAACAATTTTACTTTTTTTAAAAACCGTATTTAAACCATGAATATGTTAGGAGGGAGTAGAGCTATTCTGATTGAAGTTTGGGATTTGAGACTGGTCTTCACAAGGGGACTTAATCAAAAGAAGCTCCCTGCAGGATGCAGTTTGAGAACTATTTAAAGATATAAAGATGTAAAACACTTTTTAAGATGTAACATTTCCACTTTAGAACATAAATTAATTAAGCTTACATTGGCACCTTCTGCTCAAGACACATGGTTGTAGGAGGAATTTCAATTATATATAAATATGTTGAGTGAACGGTAGATTAATTCTCCTGACTGTGCAGAATTGAAAGTCTGCATGTTACTGCCATTGAAAGATAGTGGCATTTAACAAGAAGAGTGAAAGAGTCTTTGCATGATGTCTGTTTAAAATGTTTGGGGCAAATAAGGATATATTATATTTATAGAAAGAAACATTGGAAAGATACACTAGAATAGCAGGTGGATGGAAGGCAGAAATGGGGTGGATGGGTGTAGGACTAGGAGTGAAACTTCTTAATGGAGATCTTTTTATACTGCTTTGAATTTTGAACTATAACTTTTTTATTTAAAAGGCAGAGGTGTAACTATTGGTATTGCCTTATGCAGTATTGAGTCCATTTCCATAGCCTCTGTTTCTGTCCTTCCTGATTACCATATGAAAAAAGGTCTTAAGTTATGGGAGGAATGGAAGGAAGGTGGTGTCTTGCATTTGAGAAAGTGGCTGGCAATCTGTAGTACATATAATTTGGAGAATGGTGTCTGCCTTCACCATGCTGACTATCTGTTGGAAGGTAGTGTTAGAACTAATAAAAAACCGAAGGCGATTAATGTAAGAGTTGATGGTCTTGAATGCTTATGTAGATGTATTTGGGAAAATTTTTTTTTTTTTTGAGACAGAGTCTTGCTTTGTTGCCCAGGCTAGAGTGAGTGCCGTGGCGTCAGCCTAGCTCACAGCAACCTCAAACTCCTGGGCTCAAGCAATCCTCCTGCCTCAGCCTCCCGAGTAGCTGGGACTACAGGCATGCGCCACCATGCCCGGCTAATTTTTTCTATATATGTTAGTTGGCCAATTAATTTCTTTCTATTTATAGTAGAGACGGGGGTCTCGCTCTTGCTCAGGCTGGTTTTTTTTTTTTTTTTTTATTTTTTTTTTTTTTTTGAGACAGCGTCTCGCTTTGTTGCCTAGGCTAGAGTGAGTGCCATGGCGTCAGCCTAGCTCACAGCAACCTCAAACTCCTGGGCTCCAGCGATCCTTCTGCCTCAGCCTCCCGAGTAGCTGGGACTACAGGCATGCGCCACCATGCCCAGCTAATTTTTTACATATATATATCAGTTGGCCAATTAATTTCTTTCTATTTATAGTAGAGACGGGGTCTCGCTCTTGCTCAGGCTGGTTTTGAACTCCTGACCTTGAGCAATCCGCCCGCCTCGGCCTCCCAAGAGCTAGGATTACAGGCGTGAGCCACCGCGCCCGGCTTCAGGCTGGTTTTGAACTCCTGACCTGGAACAATCCGCCCGCCTCGGCCTCCCAGAGTGCTAGGATTACCGGCGTGAGCCACCGCGCCCTGCCAGGAGCAAGCATTAATATCCTCAGTATGTAAGATTTCATACATATTGGTAAGAAGACACTAGAACTTTAGTAGAAAAGTTATCTAAGGACAGTTTATGGAAGCAATAGAGATCACTAGAACATATCAAGTAATATTTAGTAGTAAGGAAATTATTATTGTTAATTTTAATTTTTTTTTTGAGATAGGGTCTCACTTTGTTGCCCAGGCTGGAGTGCAGTGGTGTGATCATAGCTCACTACAACCTTGAACTCCTGGACTCAAACAATCCTCCTGTCTCAGCCTCCTGAGTAGATGGGACTACAGGTGCATATCACCACACCTGGCTAATTTTTCTATTTTTATGTAGAGATGGAATCTCTCTCTTGCTCAGGCTGGTCTAACTCCTGGCCTCAAACAATCCTTCTGCCTTGGCATCCCAAAATGCTAGGACTATAAGTGCGAGTCACTGTGTGGCCAAAATTAGTGTTATTTAAAAATTTGTCTTTATTTTTGAAGCCTTCTATAAGTCCCAGATAAAATTATTGAACACTGAGATCCTACTTTTACTTTTTGAATTGGGAAGTATTTTCCAAAAGTAACATTTAACATTGAGGTAGGAATTATTACCAACATTGTACAGATGAAGAAACAGGTATGGAAGGATTCATTTTCTTGCCTAAAATCACATAACTCTTGCTGGGATTTGAACCTAGCATTGTGGCCCCATTATACTGCCTCACATCATAATTATATACTGTTTGCAACTACTTTCAAACTATATTGTGCATCTATTTCTGGCAGTAACTAAATCTTCATTTTGGATGGGTCTGTGGCATTTTACTGAATGGATGTAATTTATTTAATATATTAGGTAATTTATTTAATATATCCTCTATTTTGAGTGTTTCTGGTTTTTTGTTTTGCTATTATAGTGCTTCAGTGAACATTTTTTTATGCATATCTTTGCATACAGGTAAAAATGCTTCTGTAGGGGTAAATTCCTAGAAATGTGCTACTGGGATAATAGCATATATGCATGAAAACTATTTGGGCAATAGAGTATTTGTATTAAAAATTTTGATCATGTGAAACTTCTCTTTTTTTTTTTTTTTTTTTGAGACAGTGTCTCGCTTTGTTGCCCAGGCTAGAGTGAGTGCCGTGGCGTCAGCCTAGCTCACAGCAACCTCAAACTCCTGGGCTCGAGTGATCCTTCTGCCTCAGCCTCCCGGGTAGCTGGGACTACAGGCATGCGCCACCATGCCCGGCTAATTTTTTATATATATATATCAGTTGACCAATTAATTTCTTTCTATTTATAGTAGAGACGGGGTCTCACTCTTGCTCAGGCTGGTTTTGAACTCCTGACCTTGAGCAATCCGCCCGCCTCAGCCTCCCAAGAGCTAGGATTACAGGCGTGAGCCACAGCGCCTGGCCTTGAAACTTCTCTTTATAATGGCTCTTTTTTTTTTGAGACAGAGTCTATTGCCTGGGCTAGAGTGCCGTGGCATCATCCTAGCTCATAGCAACCTCAAACTCCTGGGCTCAAGCAATCCTTCTGCCTCAGCCTCTTGAGTAGTGGGACTACAGGCATGTGCCACCATGCCCAGCTAATTTTTTCTATATATTTTAGTTGGCCAATTAATTTCTTTCTATTTTTAGTAGAGACAGGGGTCTCACTCTTGCTCAGGCTGGTTTTGAATTCCTGACCTTGAGCAATCCTCCGGCCTCGGCCTCCCAGAGTGTAATCCCGGAGTGCTAGGATTACAGGTGTGAGCCACCATGCCCAGTTGATAATGGCTCTTGAACCTTTTACTCCCACCCCTTTATAATCTATTACCACCTTCAGTATTGGCCCAGATTTTTAATGGGTTTTGCATTAAATTTATAGGCAGATTTAGTGTTATTTGGTGTTTCTTTAAAAAATATTGACTCATCCTGTATAAGATTAAGACTTGTCTCTTATTTGCTTATATATGGAGAGTTTCCATCATATAGTTCATTCTAAAGGGTAATATTATTTTGTTATTGTTGCCATTCTGAGTGGGATCTTTTTATCTAGTATATATTCTTGTTACTGTTAAATAGGAAAGTTGTTGATTTTTGTCTATTCATTTAGTAACTGATAAGTTTACTGAATTCCCTTATTTCAGTTTCTCACCTAATTTTCTTAGATGTTCTAGGTATCCAGTTATTATCTGTAAATAATACAATTTTTGCCTCTTCCCAGTATTTATTCATTTTATATATTGTTTGTGGCTATAATATATGGTTCTTCTAAGACAATGTTAAATCAGAATAATGATAATGGGTCTCCTTAGCTTAATTCTGACTTTAATAGGGATGCTTCTAGTGTTTCCTTTTCATTTGGCTTGGGAGATTTTTCCCCATGTCATCTCTTTCCAAGTATAACTTGTTTCTGTTTTTAGCTTTTAGGTTTTTTTCCCTGTTCTAATAGATTGAGCCTAGATTTTTTTTCCCCACCACCTCTTAATTGCATAAATAGTTTGAATTGGAAAGGATTTCTTACATTTTTTTCATATAGTACCCAAACACATAGTGTTCTAAATAATACAAAATTGGTACATTTGAGTCCTTCCTTCTGAACTTCTGACCAGTATTAAACTTCAACATTATAGATATATCTTACTTGGTAAAAATGGTAGGTGATTTTGTTAGAATATGAACATGAGGTTGGGGAGCTTGCATTATATAAAAACATTAAATGTGATAGCATGTGGTGTAGTTTAGGTCAGTGACGCCTCAGCTGGTTGACCATCAGGACCATAGGAGGAGGGGCAGGGAAGTCAAATGCAGATGCCCAGGTTTCTGTTCTGGAGATTCCTAGTAGTGAGTCTCACACAGGCTGTGGGAATCTGCATTTTTGGAGCTTCCCAAGGGGATCTCATCAGCCAAGTGTGGTTGATTCTTTCTGGATGCCTACCCAGATGATCTTAAATTTGCCTGCCAGATAAAGTAAGCCATATTATAGCAGAAAAACTGAATTTGAAGTCATGTATCTAATAGATAAACATTTTGAGGAGCACTTTGAGGACCTGGGCCATGTCATACCACCTCCTAGCCTAGCCCTTCCCCCTCTCCCCCCAATATCCTCAGTGTCTCTTAGTATCTTCAGTGACTAATATGGTACCCACTACATAGTTTCTAGTTAGTAAACTGGATGAAAAAAGGAGCTTCCTTTGTTTTCATAAATGTTGTCTTGAACACTTTACATATTTGAATGAATCATGTTTTAGCCGGGTGGGGTGGGGTGGGGTGGTAGGGGGGTGGAACGTGACTGTAAACCCAGCTACTCTGAAAGCTGTGGGAGGATCTCTTGAGCCTAGGAATTTGAGACCAGCCTGGGTAACATAGTGAGACCTTGTCTCATTAAAAAAAAAAAAAAGGAATTATGTTTTACTTTTTTTCTCTTTATGTGGTTGAACTGTTAGGTTATCATCTCTAATAGGGCATGCCAGTCTAGCAGTGAGTTGTCCTAGGAAAGAATTTGAGGATATATACTTTTTAGATTATATTTACAGTGTAATAGGTTGTCATTGAAGTTTGGGTTGAGCCTGTGTTGGTGGAGATTTTATTAAAATTTTAAAGTTGAATGTCTCTTCTTGAAAAACCATGTTAGATGTTTGTTACATTGTGATTATTCAAAGTAACAAAACCTCAAGTGTATTTGATACTATTATATTAGGAATAGCACAAGAAAATTGAAAGATGTTAAATTACCATAAAGTGATCTGATTCAGTTTGTGCTTTTGCCAGTGGGTTTTTTTTTTTTTCCCCAGTAGCTTCAGTTCTGCTTAGGAGAGTAAAATCTCATAGTAAGTTGTTAATACATAATATTATTAAGATATCTTTGTACCAGTGAAGGGCAGGGTAAACACCCCCCACAAAAGAAACCCCCCCAAGATTAACATATCTTTATGTTAGTTTGCTTAGTCATGAAAATCATTGTTTGCTTAAGTTATTGATATTGAAGGTACCCATGTGACTCTATGCAGAAGCCTCCTTTCAGGGCCATACTGTCTTAAAGAATGCTGCAGCTTCAGAATCTGAACATTCTAGCAGCTATTGCTGAGTGACATCATCAATATTTAGTTGAATTTTAGAGCTTTGGGCCTAAAAGTGCTCAAGTCCATTTTTGTAGTCTGACCTTTTGCTGCTGTGGGGCATAGTTATGATTTCAGGGTACAAAACTTTGGGACATAGTTGTGGAAGGCTATCTGGTAGATTCACCATTCATTTGTGCATTTCATTCTCACCACTACACAAATTAGACTGTCTACTGTGTACAGCAGAAAGAATGAACACTATGACTTGGGACATAGAGCACATTGCTTTTTGTTTTTTCAACTTTTCAAAATTTTGACTTAGGAAATATTTCAAACATACAGAAAAATAATAGTAAAAATGATAATTAAAACTTGTATAGATAGCATTGTTCTAATATTTTTATATATATTAACTGAGTCAATTATGATCCTAACCCTAGGATGTAGGTTGTATTGTTATCCCATTTTACAGATGGGGTAACTTACCTAAAGTTACACATTTGGCAAACAGTAGAGCTGGGATACGAACTCAGGCAGTGTGATACCAAAGTGCATGATTTTAACCAATGCGGTATACTTGAAATACAAAAAATAACAGCCATGAATGATAATTAACACCTAATCTTAATAAATGTTAACTTTTTACCATATTAGTTTCAGGTTTTTTAAAAAAATCCATTATATATTTAATATATGCAAGTGGTTTCTTATCTTTTAAATAGAAGATTGTATTAGACAATATCTGTGGTCTTTTCTGGTTCTGTCAGATGCTTTTCCTAACTTTTAGTATCCCTCTTTCACACATTGGTCCTGCTCTCAGCAGTTTGACAGTGATTGCCTTTTTTTTTTTTTTAACTATCTGGGGTTAAACAGGATGGCTCACACTTGTAATCCTAGAACTTTGGGAGGCCAAGTTGGGAGGATTGCTGCTTCAGGTCAGGGATTCGACACCAGCCTGAGCAAGAGCAAGACCTTGTCTCTACTAAAAATAGAAAAATTAGCCAGATGTCCTGGTCTATAGTCCCAGCTACTCAGGAGGCTGAGGCAGGAGGATTGTGTGAGCCCATGAATTTGAGGTTGCTGTGAGCTAGGCTGACACCACGCACGACACTCTACCTGGGGTGACAGAGTGAGACTCTGTCTCAAAATAACTAACTAACTAACTAACTAACTAACTAACTAACTAACTAACTAACTAACTAACACACACAACCATTTTTTAAGAATTCATTCACCAGATGTATGTGGAGTGTTTGCTATGTTCCAGATACTGTGCTGGGTGTATAGATACAGCCATGAGAAAGGACCCTGTTCTGGTTATGGTGGAATTTACAATTTACCAATGTGGGAAAGTGGATTTATTTAAGCGCAAGGTGCATACTTCTTTTGGGGAGATTGGCCGATATGACTTGCTAAAAACACAGATGATTTTAGTGATTTCTGCCTGCTTGTTGGATTCTTTAAGCTTCTTTAGCTTTGAGTTAGTAATTCATTTTATTTATATTTACTGTCTGGAATATAATTCCAGAATCATGGTCTAATCGGGCATGATCTGGAGTTTTAAAGTTCAGTCTATATTGCCTCTATTCTGGAAAGGCCCTGGGCCCTGGGTCTGGTGGGTCTGGGAGCCCTGGAGTGGAGTTGCTTGGGTCCAGTTGGCTGTGTCCCTCATTCCCAGCTCTGTGGGACGTGGGAGGGCTTCAGATGGGTCTTGCCTCCAGAAACTCCTTGCAGGGCCTGCGGGGTCTCAGGGACTGGTCATGCCCTGCTTCCTGTGGCATGGCAATCTTAGATCTGTGGATGCTTAGCAGTAAGGTGTGACTTAAAGGGTGCTGACTTGCTTGTTTTTTTTTTTGTTTTTTTTTTTTGAGACAGAGTCTTGCTTTGTTGCCCAGGCTAGAGTGAGTGCCGTGGCGTCAGCCTACCTCACAGCAACCTCAAACTCCTGGGCTCAAGCAATCCTCTGCCTCAGCCTCCCGAGTAGCTGGGACTTCAGGCATGTGCCACCATGCCTGGCTAATTTTTTCTATATATATTAGTTGGCCAATTAATTTCTTTCTATTTATAGTAGAGACGGGGTCTCGCTCTTGCTCAGGCTGGTTTTGAACTCCTGACCTTGAGCGATCCACCAGCCTCGGCCTCCCAGAGTGCTAGGATTACAGGCATGAGCCACCACGCTGGGCCAACTTGCTTGTTTTGTCTCTCCAAACCTTATCCATGCACTCTGTGTTCAAAAATAGTAAAATTAGTATGCAGAATACATTTAAGAATCATAAGATTAATTTATTAGAATTTAGAAATACTACCACACCAACAAAATTTAATATCAGGCATCTCAAAATAATTTTAAAATAGAATGAATTAATAAAGTCATTTTCAACACTACTAAGACATCATTAGCCTTACAGGATGATGGCTTGGTTGTCCAGACTTGACTCTTAATTAGAGTAGTTTTAATAGAGAAGGAAGCACTGATGAGTCTTTTCAATTGACTTATTGCCTGTCAGCTTTTCATTTCCAGCAGATGGTTCTAAGTGATGTTTTTTCGCCTCCCCCTCCCCATTTTTTTTTTTTTTTTTTTATATTTAGGGGATTAGCAAATGCCTTTGGAACGGATAGTAGTATTTTGGCATTTGTTTTCGTTAAGACTTTTGGAATCTATCATACAGAGTATCTTGACAGAAAATGGGCTCCTTCTGAAATGAGATGATAAAGAGATGCTCCTGTCAGATGATTCTCAGGAGATGGCAGTAGCTGTTTCTAGACATATGCCATGACATTTTAAGAAAATTATGTAATCATTTTCTAAACCCCCCCCCAAAAAAAAAAAGTTCAGGAAGTTTGTATAAAAGTTCTAGGAAGTAAGTATACTTCCTAGAGAACCAGTGTAGGAATTGCCTGCATATTTAGATTTGAGTTCTTTTTTTGTAGTTCACTAGCTATTTGGCTTTGGATAGCTTAATTAACTTTTCAGTGCCTCAGTGTTCTTATCTGCAAAATAGACACTTTCTTGGGGTAATATACACTTTCTTCACAGGGTTTTTGTAAAGATAAAAAGAGTGTGACAGCACTTTTAAAGTTATTAGGCGTACACAAATGTAATTTATGTATTAGTATATATGTTTCTTTTTTCCAGCAGAAACAAGCATAATATTTAAAATTTTTACAACTGCTTATTTGAAATTAGTGTTTGATTCCCAGTGATCAAATTTTTTTTTAAAGGGAATATTCTGAGGCTTGCTATTTTAGGACATGGAGAGCTTATAATAAGACATTAATGGAATATAGACGAGAGTATTATTATCTAAACATGTGTTGATGACTTTGTGCTTTTAGGTACACCAAGCTTGGCTACGCAGGCAACACTGAGCCACAGTTCATTATTCCTTCATGTAAGTAAAGCTCTATCCTCGGTTTATAAAGGATTGTGTTTCTCAGAATTGTTCTAAGCATTCTAATTCTGTTTTTCAAGGTGTGTTAATGTACTTACCGTCATCCTCTTTTAGAGGAGTGCTTTGGTTACCCCACACCTTTTCAGTCCTTTGCTTCCTTTCTGATGCAGCCCTTTGTTGCTGTCACTGGAGTATCAGCTTGGGTGGTTGGTGGGGGTCTTTGATTTAATCATAAATGTCTGGGCTGCCTAGAAAAAGTCTATCGGGTTCTTTAAGATTGATTTGTCATTTTAAATAAGTACGGTTCTGTTAGCAGCTTCATGGACTGAATATCTACTATACTGCCCTATTCACTCTATTGAAAGATTTTTTTGGGGTGGGTGGAAATGTGAGGCCTTATGACTCTTTTTGTTGTGTTCAGAAGTATTTTGTTTTTGTTTAATTTTTAGTCAGTGGAAAATGATAAGCTTAAAAGAAGAAGTGTCCTCACATTCTGGAATGAGTTCCTCCTACCCACTCTTTATTTCCCACAGGAGTCTCCCCAAGGTCAAGTCAGTTGTTTATAGGGTAGGAGTCTCTGGAACTATCTAAATTTTTGGTTGTTGTTTGGAAACAGCTTTCCAGAGTATCATTAAGGAGTGAAGTGAAACTCTGCTCCCTAAATGTAGCTATTGCAAGATTAGTTGTGATGTGAGGGATTTTAAGTTGTTAGGGGGTAAATAACATTGTAATGATAAGCTCTGTGACCAGAAATGGAACAGGGACAGTGGAGGAATGTCAGAGGCAAGGAGCTTGATTAGTATTTATTCAAGGGAAGGCTGAAGCCTTATTTGTTGAATTTGGGTATTCAAATCACTAGAAAGTGTCCTCCAGATTCCTTGAAAACAGTTAAATCACCTCAGCCCCGTTCCTGGCCTGCTAGATACCTGACCATGATGTGATTTTCTAGATCTAAACACTACAGTGCCACGACTGGGTTGTCCTTGATGATTGATGTGATCGGTCGGCCATATCTTCATTTTAAATTCATGAATAGGTGTCTTAGTCTGCTCAGAATGCCATAACAAAATACCATAGACTGGGTGGCTTAAATAATAGAAATTAATTTTATCACAGTTCTGAAGGCTGGGAGTCCAAGATCAGGGCGCTGTCAGGGTTGGTTTCTGGTGAGGCCTCTCTCCCTGGCTTGCAGAGGACTGCCTTCTCTGTGTGTCCTCATGTAGTCTTTGTGTGAGTGTTGAGGGGAGAACTCTCTGGTATCTTTCTCTTTTATAAAGCCACCCCTCTTACTGGATTAGGATCCCACATGTAACCTTAACTACCCCCTCCCCAAGTCCTATCTCCAAATACAGTCCCCTTGAGGGTTAGGGCTTCAATATGTGAATTTTGTGGCGACATGGTTCAGTCCATAACAATTGGCATTCTGTAGAACGAATTGATGTTTTGTGAATTTTATTAATGTGAATGCCCTAGAACTTGATCATTCCATGCCAAGCTGATAAATTGAACTTGCTGACTTTTCAAAGCAGAAAATTTGATTTTAACCTTGTTAAGTGCAACAACTATAAAAGGCTGACCTTACACCTTTTGCTTTAATGTACTGCCATTTAAAACTGTAGCATTCAGCTGGATGCCTCATTTAACCTGACATCATTAATAGAGAGGGGAATTGAAGACAGTTATTAGCAGGATTTCATTCACTGTCAAAAGGCAGGAGAGCTCTCAGGTTGGTGCTGTCAGAACCTCAGCAGTAGCAGAAGCTAGAAAGATAACAAAAATGCCAGAGAGGTGGGAGTAAAAGAGCAGTTACATTTTTGGCTGAATTTGTTGCAAAAGATAGAGAGGCCCCGGGAGGCAAGGCAGAGAAGGTGCTTGGGCAGAAGTGATGGTGTTGGGGTAGGTAGAGGGCCTGGGTTACCTTGGGCAGTTGGCCCACAGCTTGTCTTGGTGCTGGCAGCGGAACCATTTTTCTGGTTGCGTTTGTGCTAAAGTGGCATCGGGGCTTTTGTGTAAACGTGTGGCTGTGTGGTGAGTGCTGGAGCAAGACTTTCTGATCTGCTAGGCACAGAGGGACACACCACGGGGCATGGAGCAACAGGAGGGGAGATTGCCGCTCCCAGCAGAGCAGCCAGAGGTGTGTTTGGAACTCTGGAGAAGGGCTGGATGATGAAGGACTTTGAAGACTCCTCTTAAGGAATTTTACTTTTATTTTACATGCCAGGAATTTTCAAGCTATTTCTGAGGGCCTCCAGAGGCCTGGCCCCTGGACTAGGGAGCGCTGAGCCCTGTCCCTGCTCTTCAGGGCAGCCCTGCTTCTGTGCAGAATCTGCTTGACTGTTTGAAGAAAGCGTTTTCCTACCCTTTTTTTTTTTCTTTTTGTTATTAAGTTGTTTGAGAATACTGGGAGTCATCTGACAGCTTCAGACAGAGGAAGGTATGGTGATCACATCAATCGAAAGAGGATGGGAGAGGAGTAGGGAGGGGTCAGAGAAAGACCTGTTCAGGTGTGCTGGCCCAACAGGCAACTGGGTATAAGGTTTAATGCTCCGGGCAGAGCTCTAGACTGGAGATAAAGATTGAGCCCTGAGATGTTTTTGTATTTTTATTAAATAAAGTCTTAAAATTTTGATTTTAGGGGAAAAAAGGCAAAAGAAAACATAATGATGACCCATGGACCCACCACCCAGAATGAACATGTCAACAAACATTATTTCATCTTTGTGTCAGAGTAAATAAATGATACTTTGTAGACTGAATACTAGCCCTCTCTTTTTTCCCCTCTTTCCTTGCTCTCTCCCTCCTCTAGTGGGTATTTTCTGGTAGGTTTCCATTCCATGTTTTATACTTGTATTACACATGTAAGGATGCATTGTTTTGTGAGTTTAAATGTTTCTAAAATGGTATCAAACTATAACTAACTTCATGCATTGTCTTAAGAAAACCCTCAATATTATGTTTTTAACATACACACACATACACACACATATCAGAATTCTAATGTGAGTATATAACAATGTTTTTTTCATTCGGGTATTTTCTACACTTCTTATTATACGAAATGGTGCGATAATTATCTCCTCATGCACGTGTGCTAGTGTCCCCTGAGGAAATAATCAGAAATGGCATTGTTTCATCATAGAGTGTACCTCTTCATCCTTATTAGGTATTGACAAATTGCTTTGCCAGGTGGTCGAACTGGTTTATATCACACATCAGCAATGTGTGAGAGTGTCTGTTTCTGCTGCTCCTTGGCAACAATTGTTATTGTGAAACTTAAATTTTTGCCAGTCTAATGAATGGGTAATGTTTTTTAAAAAATGGGTTTTGCCTTAAGTCCAAGGTTTGTTTGTTTATTTATTATTTATTTATTTTTTTGAGACAGAGTCTCATTCTGTTACCCAGGCTAGAGTGCCATGGCGTCAGCCTAGCTCACAGCAACCTCGAACTCCTGGGCTCAAGCAATCCTCCTTCCTCAGCCTCCCTTGTAGCTGGGACTACAGGCATGCACCCACCACGTGCGGCTAATTTTTCTATATATTTTTAGTTGGCCAATTAATTTCTTTCTATTTTTAGTAGAGACAGTGTCTCACTTTTGCTTAGGCTGGTTTCGAACTCCTGACCTTGAGCGATCCTCCCACCTTGGCCTCCCAGAGTGCTAGGATTACAGGCGTGAGCCACTGCACCTGGCCCAAGGTTTATTTTTTGAGATAAGTTCTCATCTCATCTTGTTGCTCGGGCTACTAGAGCTGGGTACAGTGGCCTCATCCTCAAACTCCTGGGCTCGTTCTTCTCCTGCGTCAGCCTCCTGAGTAGCTGGGACTATAGGTGCATGCCACCATGCCTGGCTAATTTTTTTAATATTTTGTAGGGATGGAGTCTCACTGTGTTGCTCAGGCTACTCTTGAATTCCTGGCCTCAAGTGATCCTCTCACCTTCTTCTCCCCAGATGCTGGAATTATAGGCATGAACCACTGTATGCCTGGTCGATGGCTCATTTTTAAAATTTACATTTCTCTGATTATTTGTAAGGTTAAGGATCTTTCATTGCCTGTTCATATCTTTGCCCATTTTCTGCTGCATTTCTAACTCTTTTATGGAATTATAGGAACCCTTTGTATATGCTGAATATTGATTTGTTGCAAATATCTTCGTTTATTCTGTAACACTTTTAAATGATTTTTTATCATCTATATATCTTAAATGTTGATATAGTAAAATTTTTGTCTTTTACTCTTAAAGTTTGCTTCTATTTTAAAAAAGTGCATTTCTACTCCCAAGTCATAAAGAATTTCTGTATTTTCTGCTAAGAAAATTTTAAGTTATTTTGTTGTATATGGTGTGAAAAAGATAGCTAATTTTATTTTCTAAGTGGAAGGCCAGTTGTATTGAAGAGTACATTCCCATTTGACATGCTTTTTTGATCATATTGAGTTATTATATATGCTTGGGAATGTTTTTGGTCTCTTTATTTTGTTTTATTGATATATTTATCTATCTCTGTTCCATTTTTGCAGTGTTAAATATTATTACCTTACCATATGTCTTTATCTCATAGGTCCAGTTCCTCTTCATTTTTTGTTTCTTAGAAAAGCTTTAGCCTTTACTCTTTGCTATAATAGAATTAGCTTAAGTTCCATGAAAAATTATATAGACTTTTTTTTCCTTGTTTTTTTTTTTTTGAGACAGTCTCACTTTGTTGCCCAGGCTAGAGTGAGTGCCATGGCATCAGCCTAGCTCACAGCAACCTCAAACTCCTGGGCTCAAGCGATCTTCCTGGCTCAGCCTCCCGAGCATCTGGGACTACAGGCATGTGCCACCATGCCTGGCTAATTTTTTCTATATATATTAGTTGGCCAATTAATTTCTTTCCATTTATAGTAGAGACGGGGGTCTCGCTCTTGCTCAGGCTGGGTTCGAACCCCTGACCTTGAGCAATCTGCCCGCCTTGGCCTCCCAGAGTACTAGGATTATAGGCGTGAGCCACCGCGCCCAGCCTATAATGGACTTTTGATTAGAGACACATTATTTATAGATTAATTTGGGGAAAAGTTTAACATCAAATTTGAATTTGATAGTTATGGACGGGAATTGAATATTCCTATTCTTTTCTTTTTTTTTTTTTTTGAGACAGTGTCTCGATTTGTTGCCTAGGCTAGAGTGAGTGCCGTGGCGTCAGCCTAGCTCACAGCAACCTCAAACTCCTGGGCTCAAACAATCCTTCTGCCTTAGCCTCCCAAGTAGCTGGGACTACAGGCATGTGCCACCATGCCCGCCTAATTTTTTCTATATATATTAGTTGGCCAATTAATTTCTTTCTATTTATAGTAGAGACGGGGTCTCGCTCTTGCTCAGGCTGGTTTTGAACTCCTGACCTCGAGCAATCCGCCCGCCTCGGCCTCCCAGAGAGCTAGGATTACAGGCGTGAGCCTATTCCTATTCTTGAATATCCATGATTGAATGTTTTTATCTGTGAATCCTAGTATATGTGTTTTATTGTTAACGCCTCTTGTGTTTTTCAGTAGTGTTTCATAATACTCTCTTCCTTCTCTCTCTCTCTCCTCCCTCCTTCCCCCCCTCCTTCCCCCCCTCCTTCCCCCCCTCCTTCCCCCCCCTCATTCCCCCCCCCCTCCCTCCCTCCCTCTCTCCCTCTCTCCCTCTCTCTCCCTCTCTCCCTCTCTCTCCCTCTCTCCCTCTCTCTCCCTCTCTCTCTCTCTCTCTCTCTCTCTCTCTCCCTCCCTCCCTCCCTCCCTCCCTCCCTCCCTCCCTCCCTCCCTCCCTCCCTCCCTCCCTCTCTCTCTCTCTCTCTCTCTCTCTCTCTCTCTCTCTCTCTCTCTCTCTCTCTCTCTCTCTCTCTCTCTCTGACAAAGTTTCGCTCCGTTGCCTGGGCTAGAATACGGTGGCATCACATAGCTCACTGCAACCTCAAACTCCACTGCTCAAGTGATCCTCCTGCCTCAGCCTCCCGAGTAACTGGCACTACCTTGCCCAGCTAATTTTTCTATTTTTAATAGAGACAGGGTCTCGCTCTTACTGATTGGTCTTGAACTCCTGACCTCAATTGATCTTCCTGTCTCGGCTCCCACGCTGGGATTACAGGCATGAGCCACCTCGCCCAGCCTCTGTTTTTTGAGACAAGGTCTCACTGTGTCACCCAGGCTAGAGTGCAATGAAGCGATCATAGTTCACTGTGACTGCAACTCCTGGGCTTAAGTGATCCTCCTAGCTCAACTTCCCAAAGTTCTACAATTACAGGTGTCAGCCACGTGCCTGGCCTATAATGTTTCTTAAAAAGATCTTATACAGCTTTTGCTAGATTTATTTGTAGGTACTTTTATGTTTTTGTTGCTGTTGTCAAATTTTTTTTTTTAAAAATTGCATTTTCTAATTAGTCATTGCCAGCATATAGGAATGCTGCTGAAGTTTGTAGGTTGTTTTCGAATCTTGCCACCTTTCTGACATTTCTTATTTTTTCTAATAGTCTGCACATTATTTTAAATTTTCTATGCAGACTATTGTACTAACTACAAATAATGATTATTTTGTTTCTTCCAATCCTAATACTTCATGTTCCTTTTCTTGGTGGTGGTGTGCTGGCTGGAACTTGTGCTAAGATAGTGACTAGAACTAGTGATAGCCAGTGCTTTTTTCTTTCTGACTTTTAAGATGATAAGATTTTAGTGTTTAGTGATTGCTATAGGTTTTTGGAGAAATGCTTTTTCAGCGGAAAACAGTGCTCTTCTATTCCTAGGTTAGTTGTACTTTGTTTTTTTTTTCTTTTTTAAATCATGAATGGGTGTTGACATTTATTTAAGACTTTTTCTGTATCTATTGAGATGATCATATAGTTTTGGACATTTATGCTCTTAATAGGGTTAATTATATTAATATATTTTCAAATATTGAACAGTTACTTAATTTGGGGGATAAACTTTACTTGGTTATGAAATATGAAGTACGTGCTGAACTGTAATTGCAAATATTTATTTAGGATCTTTGCATCAATATCGAAAAGTAAGATTTGTCTGTAATTTTCATTTCTTGTACTGTTTTTGTCTGGTTTATGTATCAAGATTATACTGGCTTCATAAAATAAGTTTGTTAGCATTCTTTTTTTATTCCCTGGAATAGTTTCCTTAAGATTGGAATTATTTATTCTTTGAAGCTTTAGTAAAATATGTAACAGTATTTTGAGAAATACACTAGATATTTTTATTTTAAAAATTAATGTTGTGTCTCTCAACTGCTGTAGCGAGTGTTCTTAAATATCTATATTTAAATCCTTAGATATATTCATCCTTAGATATACTCTTCTGATAATTCTTCCATGGATTGTCCTCAGATGATTTTTATGGCTTCACATGCCATTTTAGCATTTAGGAAAATAGTCTGTCTCTTCTGGTTACCGACATTCTATACCCATACAAAAATTTTTTTAAACTGCAAACCTTTTACATTGTACTTTATTAAGTTTAATCTTGTTAGTGTTTTTTCCTTTTTTTTTTTTTTTTTTAAAGAGACAAGGTCTTGCTTTGTCACCCAGGCTGGAGTGCAGTGCAGTCACTGCAACCTTGAACTCCTGGTTCGGTTGATCCTCTGGTCTCAGCCTCCCAAGTAGCCAGAACTACAGGTGTACACTACCACGCCAGCTTATTTTTAAAATTTATTGTAGAGATGGGGTCTTACTGCATGCCCAAGTTGGTCTCAAACTCCTGCCTCGGTCTCCCAAAGTACTGGGATTACAGGTGTGGGCCACTGCACCTGGCTAGAGAATTTTATTTCTCATAAAGAGTTGCAGGCTGGGAAGCAGTAGCTTCCTTCAGAAGCCAAGAACATGTACTTTGAGGGAATGTTATAGGGAACAGGAATTTATGCTGAGTGGGGTAGCTGAATATACATAGTTAATAAGCTATAGGAGGAGTTATGAATATCTATGAAATGAGAAACATGCATATGTGCAATTGAGCTTCATCTCCCTTCTTGGAATCCATGTTCAGAAAATGGCAGCCTTAACATGAGCTGAGGGTGGAATTTTTAGCCCTCTAATGTCAAAAGGAAAAGTGGTGAGTAATTGGTTTCTGTTTAGCCCTTAGGGAAGAAAGCCTGATGGCTGTTAGCGAGGGGGGTGTCTGACCTCCCATTCCATCATGGCCGGGAATTCAGTTTTAAGGTTTCTCTGGGGTCCCTTTTGGCCAAGAGGGCGTCAGGATTTTATTTTAGTTCACAGTTCATAAGGTGGGAACTTATATTATTGATTTGAAACTCTTTCTTTTCTAATGTAAGAATTTAGTGCTGTTATCCCTCTTAACACTGCTTTAGCTGTATCCCATACATTTTGATATGCTATATTTTCATTTTATCCTATCCATGTATTTTTTAGTTTCTCTGAGACTCCTTTTGACCTGTGAATTATTTAGAACTGTGTTTAATTTCCAAGTGTTTGCTGTTCGGGAGATTTTCTTAATATCTTTCTATTATTGGTTTATGGGTTAAATCTATTATAGTCAGAAAGCACTATCTTTATGACTTAAATTCTTTAAAATTTTTGAGTGTTTTATGGTCCAGGATTATGTTTATTTTGGTATATGTTCCATGAGCATTTGAAAACATGTGAATGTTGCTCTTGTTTGGAAATGTCAATTAGATCCCATAGATATTGTTGAGTTCTTCTTTATCCTTGCTTATTTTCTATTTGTTTTATTAATTGTTGAGAGAGGTATTGAAGTCTGTGGTTATAATTGTGGATTTGTGTATTTCTCCCGTCAGTTTTGCTTCACATATTTTGCAGCTTTGTTCTCTGGTATACATACATTTAAGATTGCTGTCTTCTTTATGAACTAACCCTTAATCGTTATGTAATGTCCCTGTGTATCTCAGTGGTTTATTTTCTTTGCTCTAAAGCCTACTTTTTCTGATAGCAGTGTAGCCACTCTGCTTTCTTTTGATTACTGTTTGCATGGAATATTTTTTTCCGTCATTTTACTTTCAGCTTACATATATATATATTTATTTTTTTTTTGAGACAGAGTCTCGCTTTGTTGCCTAGGCTAGAGTGAGTGCCATGGTGTCAGCCTAGCTCACAGCAACCTCAAACTCCCGGGCTCAAGCGATCCTTCTGTCTCAGCCTCCCAAGTAGCTGGGACTACAGGCATGAGCCACCATGCCCAGCAAATTTTTTTATATATATTAGTTGGCCTATTAGTTTCTTTCTATTTATAGTAGAGACGGTGTCTCGCTGTTGCTCAGGCTGGTTTCGAACTCCCGACCTCGAGCAATCCACCCGCCTCAGCCTCCCAGAGAGCTAGGATTACAGGCGTGAGCCACCGCGCCCGGCCTTAGCTTACATATATCATTATATTTGAAGAGAGTTTCTTATAGACAGCAGAATTCATTCATATTTGTTATCTACTTTGCTAGTATCTTTTAATTGGTGTATTTAGACCATTTACATTTATTGTACTTATTAATTAGTGCTTTTACTGTTTATTCTTTTTGTTTCTTATTTCTTTGTTTTGTTTTGCTTAACTCCTGTGGGTTACTTGAGCATTTTTAAAAATATCATTTTGATTTGTCTGTATGTAGTGTTTTTGAGTACATCTCATTGTATAGCTTTCTAAATGGTTGTAACTATTATATTTTGTGTCATGTATATATATAAAATATGTGTTATATATATATATGTGCATGTATATATATGTATAAAATCTTTCTTAGTGTACTAGTATCAAATTTTACCAGTTAGAGTAAAATGTAGAAACTTTATCTCCCTTTAATAACCTTACTCCTGTTCTAATAAAACTGTCTTAAATCTTTCCTCTGAATACATTGAATCTCATGAGATTCACATCGGTGTTATGATTTCTGTTTTAACTGCCAAATATAATTTAGAAAACTCAAGAGGAAAAGAAAGTAATCGTCATTGTCCATATTTTTGCTTTCCATTGTTTGTTCTTTCTTCCTGTTCCCAGATTTCTTCTTGCATTGTTTCCCTTCTCTTTAGAGAACTTCTTTTAGCCATTGTTTTAAAGTAGATATGCTGGTAACAAATTCTATTATTTTTGCCTTCGTTTGAAAATGTCTTGATTTGCTCTTCATTCTCTAGGGATATTTTTGCTGAATATAGAATTCTGGGTGGGAAATTCTTTTAGCACTTCAAAAATATTGTACCACTTCCTTTTATGCTCCACGATTTCTGATGAGAAATTTCCTTGGAGGCTTTCACAATTTTGAGTCTGCAGTTTTTAAAAGGTTTTTAAACAAATTTTTTTTTTTATAATTGTATTATCTATGTCATGTTGGTGTTGTCTCTTGATTGTCCTTTCTCATTTTGGTTGATTGTCCTTTCTCATTTCGGTTAAGATGTTCCTGGTTCTTGCTATGGTGAGAGTTTTTTTTTTTTGAGACAGAGTCTCACTTTGTTACCCAGGCTAGAGTGAGTGCCGTGGCGTCAGCCTGGCTCACAGCAACCTCAAACTCCTGGGCTCAAGCAATCCTTCTGCCTCAGCCTCCCAAATAGCTGGGACTACAGGCATGTGCCACCATGCCCGGCTAATTTTTTCTATATATATTAGTTGGCCAGTTAATTTCTTTCTATTTATAGTAGAGACGGGGTCTCGGTCTTGCTCAGGCTAGTTTCAAACTTCTGACCTTGAGCAATCCGCCCGCCTCATCCTAGAGAGCTAGGATTACAGGCGTGAGCCACCGTGCTGGCCTGATGAGAGTTTTTTTTTTATTGAAACCTGGACATTTTAGGGATTTGTTATGAGATTCTATTAATAGTTCTTAATTTTTATTTTTTTGAGACAGACTCTCACTCTGTGGCCTGGACTAGAGTGCCGTGGCATCAGCCTAGCTCACAGCAACCTCAAACTTCTGGGCTCAAGCGATTGTCCTGCCTCAGCCTCCCGAGTAGCTGGGACTACAGGCAAGCGCCCCATGCCCGGCTAATTTTTTCTGTTTTTAGTTGTTTGGCTGATTTTCTTTATAATTTTAGTAGAGATAGGGTCTCACTCTTGCTCAGGCTGGTCTCAAACTCCTGAGCTCAAGCAATCCTCCTGCCTCAGCCTCCTGAGTAGCTGGGACTACAGGCATGCACCGCCATGCCCAGCTAATTTTTTCTATGTTTTTTTTTTTGAGACAGAGTCTCGCTTTTTTGCCCAGGCTAGAGTCAGTGTTGTGGCGTCAGCCTAGCTCACAGCAACCTCAAACTTCTGGGCTCAAGCAATCCTCCTGCTTTAGCCTTCCGAGTAGCTGGGACTACAGGCATACGCCACCATGCCCAGTTAATTTTTTCTATATAAGTTGGCCAATTAATTTCTTTCTATTTATAGTAGAGACAGGGTCTCGGTCTTGCTCAGGCTGGTTTCGAACTCCTGACCTTAAGCTATCCTCCCGCCTCGGCCTCCCGCAGTGCTAGGATTACAGGCCTGAGCCACCATTCCTAAATTAGGCCCGGCCTAATTTTGTGTTTTTGCGAGTCTTTTCTGATACTGCTCCAGTAGGGTACAGAGGGACGTCCTGTCATTACTACCAGTTTGGGGTGGAAGTTCAGGTTCTCCTTTTGGCATTTTTTGATACTCATTTGGAGTAGAGCTTCATGTTGCTGCTGGGTAGGGGATGAAGTCAGGATCTGTAGTGTGCTGTAGACTGCTGGGTGACACAGACCATTTTCCTGTGATAAACACTGGTATTTTCTCTCTCAGATACATTTCTCCATTTTCTTCCTAAGAACTGTTTGGTCTGCATCTTGGTTTCTATAGGTATAGACAAAAAATTTTGAATATAAGCTCTGTATACTTTTACTCTATTGCAGATTCAGTTGCTTCCTGTATAATAGTTAAAAGAAATATACTTTATGGGTTCTTAAAATTTTCATTTTTAAGGGCCGTCAAAACAGATCTATGATTTGGGGTCAGATTGATTTGCCTTTTTGGGAGGATAAGATTTACTTTGTTGTCATTTCCATTTTTGAGTGTCACAGCTTCATTCTTGTTAACTTTACCATTTTTCTTTAAGGTTATGGTTTTTCTTTTGGTTAAACGTATTGCCCTCAAATTCTTGGTAGACTTGACTGATGTCACAAATTGCAGAATCTTTTGTCTTTGTCTTCATAATCTTTTATAGTGACTTGACAGTTTAATTCTAAATTCATGCAAATGGAATGAGAATGGACTGATAAAAGGAGGTGGGCAAAGTGATTTCTACCCTGTATCTTTTTCATCTTTCAGCCTATGATTTAAGATGTCTTTCTGAGAAAAAGGCCTCAAATTCACTCTTATAGCTTTGTTGTTATTCATTTGTAATAAATTAGAATCTAGATAATCTATTTTTGAAAATAATTGTATGTTTACTAATTTGTTTTAGAATAAATTTTAAGATAAATTTATAGCTAACTTAATAGCTTCTGTTTGAGAAAATTCTATAGCCTGACTTACCTTCAAAGCTTTTCATTTGGAAATGATGTTTTCAGAGTAAATGAGTTTGAGAGGTAAGAGAGTGAATGCCTTAGCTCACAAACAGAATAGCTTTTAATTTTATTTTGTTTCTTTGGCTTTTTTTTTTTCATAGTTGAAAAATCAATATGCTTAGTAGAAGAAAGCAAAAAATTCTACCTGTAATCCTACCACCCGGGAGTAACCATTGTTAATCTTTTGGCTAGCCATGTTATTTCTGTGAATTTATATTAAATATACACAGGTAACTCTGAAATTTACCAAAGTGGGGTCATACTGTGTACGTTATTCTGAAAGGGGACTTGGTAGCTCTTTTTAAGGATTGGTTATAATTTATTTACCTGATTTCTGATTTCACATCAGTTATTATAATTCCCCTGCCCCTCATTTGCTGCTGTTACAATTAGTTCTGTGAAGAATACCCTTGTATATATACCTTTATTTACTTTCTGATTATTTCTTTATAATGAATTTCTAGAAGTGGAATTGTGGGATAAATACATTTTTATAATGCTTCCCAGTTCCTCTCCAGAATGTTTGTATCTAGGTACCTTTTAAATGTTTAGCCAGTCACATTTTTGATTTCCAATTTCGTATAGGTAATATTAATCTGTAGTAGGTCTCTTCTAAGTGCTTTGTAAGCATTATGCCATTTATTCCTCACAACCCTGCCAGGTAGGTGGTGGTATATGTATTTTAGAGATGAGAATACTGAGGCTCAATAGTAATTTTCCTTAGGTCACCTGGCTAGTGAGTGCTGAGCCTGGTGTTCAAACCTTTGTGTAACTTCAAAGTCTTTGTGTAACTTCAAAGTCTGTGTGCTCTTCTCACATCATAAAGCAGCCATGTAGAAAAATTAAGTTTGCTGGACTCTTTGAAGGAGTTGAATTAGGTCATATGAGAAACATTATTTACCCACCTCTGACATTCAGTCACAAGGATTTTTTGTTTTTACTTTTTACTTTTGATTTTTTAAATTGACAACATTTTATGTTTTTATCATGTATAATATGATGTTTCGAAATATATATACATCGTGGAATGGTTAATTCTAGCTAATTAAAAAATGCATTTTCTCACATATTTACCATTTTTGTGGTGAAAGCATATGACATCTACTCTTGACCTTTTTAAAAAATATGTCATCATTAACTATAGTCACCTTGCTGTACAATGGATCTCTTGAAATTTATTCCTCCTGTCTAACTGTGATTGTGTGTCTTTGACCAGCATTTTCCCATTCTCCCACCCCAGCCTTTGGTAACCATCATTCTACTCTATACCTCTATGAGATCAGTTATTTTAGATTCCAGGTATGAATGAGATCATGTGTTATTTGTGTTTCTGTGCTTGGCTTGTTCATTTAACATAATGTCCTCCAGATTCATCCATGCTGCAGCAAATGACAGAATTTCTTTTATTTTTTTTAGTGGCTGAATGGTATTCCATTGTGTGTATAAACTACATTTTCTTTATTCATTCATCCATTAATGAACACTGGGATTGATTCCATATCTTGGCTGTTGTAAATAGTACTGCAGTAAACATGGGAATGTAGATGTCCCTTTAACATACTGATTTCATTTCCTTTGGATATATACCCAGTAATGGGATTGCTGGACTGTGTTATAGTTCTGTATAAAATTTTTTGAGGAACTTCCATGTTGTTTTCCATAACGGCTGTACTAATTTATATTCCCACCAATATTTGTATAAGGGTTCTCTTTTTTCCACATCCTTGCCCAACATGTATTATCTTTTGTCTTTTTGATAATTACCATTCACATTGGGGTGAGGTGATACTGCATTGTGGTTTTGATTTGCATTTCCCTCATGATTAGTAATGTTGAATATTTTTCATATACCTGTTGGCCATTTGTATGTTGTCTTTAGAGAAATGCCTACTCAGGTGTTTTGCCTATTTTCTACTCAGGTTACTTGTTTTTTGTTAAGTTGTTTGAGTTCCTTATATATTTTGGATATTAACCTTTTAACAGCTGTATAGTTTGGAAATATTTTCTCCCATTCTATAGGTTGTCTTATCACTCTGTTGATTGTTTTCTTTGTTGTGCAAAAGCTTTTTAGTTTGATATAATCTCTTTTGTCTATATTTTCTTTTGATGCCTTTGCTTTTGAGGTCTTATCCAAAAAACTCCTTGCCCAGACCAATGTCATGAAGTGTTTCCCCTATGTTTTGTTTGTTTGTTTCCTTTTTTTTTTTTTTTTTTTTTTTAAGAGACAGGGTCTTGTTCTGTCATCCAGGCCAGAGTGCAGTGGCTGGATCAGTCATAGCTCACTACTTGAATTCTTGGGCTCAAGTGATTCTCCTGCCTTGGTTTCCCAAGTAGCTGGGACTACAGGCATCCACCACCATACCAGGCTATTTCCCCTATATTTTCTTCTAGTAGTTTCATAGTTTTAGGTCTTACATTAATGTCTTTAATCCATTTTGAATTAATTTTAGTATATGGCAAGAGATTGGGTCTAATTTCATTCTTCAGCCTGTGGATATCCAGTTTAATCAACACCATTTATTGAAGAGACTGTCCTTGCCCCAGTAGGTGTTCTTGACATCTTTGTAGAAAATCAATTAGCTATCAATGTTTGGATTTATTTCTGGGTTCTCTGTTCTGTTCCATTGGTCTGTGTGTCTGTTTTTATGCCAATACCATGCTGTTTTGATTACTGTAGCTTTGGATGCTTTGAAGTCAGATGGTGTGATAGCTCCAGGTTTGTTCTTTTTGCTTAAGGTTGCAAGGTTTGCTCAGTGGTTCCATATGAATTTTAGGTTTTTTTCCTTATTTCTGTGAAGAATGTCATTGGTATTTTTATAGTGATTATATTTAATCAGTAGATCACTTTGGGTAGTAAATCATAAGGATTTTGATGTTTCAATTCAGAGAATTTATTTCTAGCACTTATATTTGTTTGGTGCTAGAGAGCTATAGTTTCATCAGAAATGTATTAAGGGTAATGAGATTCCATTAGTATATATATGGAATTAGGTTTATATTAGAATTATTTAGGTAGAGTTAGAACATTTTCAAACCTACAGTAAGTATTTTAGTGGAGTAGAATATTTACCAAATATTTTTTAAATGACAGTGGGTGCAAATCCTGCTTAGGTGCAAATCCTGGTTCTCTTAAAAGCTGTATGACTTTGATAGTTTGTTAAGCTTCCAACTCTGTAAAATGCAAATAATAGTATCTATTTCATAAGCTTTTGTGAGAATTAAATGAAATAGTGTATAAAAGGAAACACTTAGCAGAATGCTTGATAAATATAAACTTTTATTATTATTGTTATTGAAATCTATGCCTGCCACTAGAGAAACAGTAAAAGATTTATGTTCTCTGACTTCAAGGAATTTACAGTCTAGTTGATAGATTGAGCATAAATAATTATAATTCATTCTGAAAAATACCTTAATGGAAATATATAGAAAGGCCAGTGGAAGCATCAAAAGTACATCTAAAACTACCAGGTTGTTAAGGAAGGCTTCAAAGAAGGAGATAGTGTTTGCATAGAGACCTGATACACCAATGTGAACTCAGTGTGTGACTAGGAGTTAGAAATTTAAATGGAAAATTGAATCTTTATGAGACCTTCCATGTTTCATTAGGTGTTAAATTCTGGAGTAAGGTTTGATAAGACAATTTACTACTCCATATATTTCTACATATTTAAGATTAAGGTTTTGGCCAGGCGTGGTGGCCCACGCCTGTAATCCTAGCACTCTGGGAGGATGAGGCGGGCGGATTGCTCAAGGTCAGGAGTTCAAAACCAGCCTGAGGAAGAGCGAGACCCTGTCTCTACTAAAAACAGAAATAAATTAATTGGACAACTAAAAATATACAGAAAAAATTAGCTGGACATGGTGGTGCATGCCTGTAGTCCCAGCTACTCGGGAGGCTGAGGCAGTAGGATTGCTTGAGCCCAGGAGTTGGAGGTTGCTGTGAGCTAGGCTGACGCCACGGCACTCTAGCCCGGGGAACACAGTGAGACTCTGTCTAAAAAAAAAAAAAAGATTAAGGTCTTATTAAAATAATATATTATAAAGCCATTAATATTTCAAATTCTTATATAATACAATTGTTTGATTATTGTCCTTTTTTTTGCAACAGATACTAGCCAACAACTTCCTAGTTTATCCTTTTAATGGGAAGTCACAGTTTTTTTGTTTTTTTCCCTATACCTAGACTAAAATTACATTTAAAACTATCTGATGTAGAGTTTTATTAAAATAACTTAAAACATAAACATTATTTTTCCTTTTATTCTCTTTTTTCTATTGTGTAGAATTTTGTTCCCTTCTATATTGTACTTTAAAATTTGGAGCCTACTGATGTATAATCCATAGGCATTGCACTTACCATCTTGAGGGAATTTTCAAGATGAAACTGAGAAATTTAGTACTGTAGCTTCTGTCAGTGTAAGAGCAGACCAGCTAAATTCCTTTGCACTATACTAAAAAATAATACCAGAATAACTTTTTTTCTGTATTATTTTATGTATGCATTGACAGTGTCTTTTCTGTGAGCATTCTTGGCCCTGGATTGAATCCTGATAATGAAAATTGACTTGTGCATGTAAAGCAGTATAATCCTTTCTTGATCATTTAAATAAATGCAGATAGTGATGGAAATCTTTTTTTTTTTTTAAGGTATTGCCATCAGAGAGTCAGCAAAAGTAGTTGACCAAGCCCAGAGAAGAGTGTTGAGGGGAGTTGACGACCTTGACTTTTTCATAGGGGATGAAGCTATTGATAAACCTACGTATGCTACGAAGGTAAGCTTCTGATGGGAAATTTGCTTTTGTAATGCAGCAGTAAAATGAACAATCTAAATGGCAGATTATCTAGAAGCTGTGTTTATGAGTCGTGGAATGTGTTTTTATTCTTGTGTTTGAGTGGAGGTGGTGGTGGTGATTATTTTTGAATAGGGGTCTTTTTGAGTGGAGAATCAAGTGAATTGACTGGAATGCAGAATTGACTCAGGTAATATTGGGTCACATATGAAAGCATGATCTGCTGCTTTGGAAAAATTGCAGGTTGACTAATTAAGCTATCCGATATGGAAAATTACAGATTGATTAATTAAAAAGAAACACTAACATTATTTAAGTAGACATTTCTTCTTGAAAAGCAAAACAAAAGCTCTAGATTTAGTTGTATGGTAGATTAGCTGCACTTTCCCATCTGTCCCCCATTTGTTAAGATGATTCTTTTTTTTTTTTTTTTTTTTTTTGAGACAGAGTTTCGCTTTGTTGTCCAGGCTAGAGTGAGTGCCATGGCGTCAGCCTAGCTCACAGCAACCTCAAACTCCTGGGCTCGAGCAATCCTGCTGCCTCAGCCTCCCGAGTAGCTGGGACTACAGGCATGCGCCACCATGCCCGGCTATTTTTTTTTTTTTTTATATATATCAGTTGGCCAATTAATTTCTTTCTATTTATAGTAGAGATGGGGTCTCGCTCTTGCTCAGGCTGGTTTTGAACTCCTGACCTTGAGCAATCCGCCCACCTCAGCCTCCCAAGAGCTAGGATTACAGGCGTGAGCCACCGCGCCCGGCTAAGATGATTCTTTGTTAGTGGAAATGGGTGGAGTAGAATATAAACAATAATATAACTTAATCTTTCTTTTCAGTGCCTGTTGTTTCTTTACATGAATTAACAATGACTTCAGTGAGGAGGAGACCTTTATTCTCTAATAACACTCAGTTTCTTCTATTGCCCCTGCTGTTAAGCTGTTGCTCTTACTGTCGTGAACTGATGCTTGACGTGTTTTGTTTTCTTTTGCTTCAGTGGCCAATACGACATGGAATCATTGAAGACTGGGATCTTATGGAAAGGTTTATGGAGCAAGTGGTTTTTAAATATCTTCGAGCTGAACCCGAGGACCATTATTTTTTAATGGTGAGTAACTGGAACTAAAAGGGATATATTCCTGTAAATTGCAAATTGCGTAGCTTTTATTTATTTATTTTCTGTACTCAATAGAGGTTTATTAAGGTAAGATTCTGAGGACGTGCCTGGGAAAAGCACAGCACACAAAGTATCTGTTGTGGACTGCTCTCTAAATTGTTTAGATTTTAAACTCAAGATGTTCTTCCCTAGGGAGTTTTTATTTCCTTGTACAGATATTTGCATGAATCAGGATACCTTTTTACAAATATAGAAAGCTCAGTAAAAATGTCCAGAATGAAAGGGGCATATTATCTCACACAACAGGAAGACCAAGGTTAGGTGGTTCTAGGGCTGGTTACTTCAGCAGCCTGATGATGGAATCAGGGATGCAGCCTAGTGTGTTAGCTTGGCCTCTTTAGTTGGTTCCCTGTAGGCCCTAGAGTGGCTGCCAGAGTTCCTATATCACCTCTTTGGATATTTCCATACAGAGGTAGAAGCGAAGGTTTTCGTTGCACATCACTTTTGAAGAATTTAGAAACCCTTTCCCAGACACCTTCCCAGCAGATCTACTCTATCTACATATACCTAACCTGGTCACTAGCAATAGGAATGGAATTACCTTGACTGGTTTAGACTAATCAAGATTGTCTCCCTGGGGCTGGGGAAGAGGGGACTGTGTCTGATCACCTGGACCCTTGGGAGGAAGGTAAATACCTAAATAGGCCTCCAACAGCAAGGCCAGTGGAAGGAGGAATGGATTTGGGCAGGAAAGCAACTATGTACTTCAGTATCCTTGAGAAGGTAACTGTGATTATTGCCATAGAGCAGAGGAAACTGGGTCAAAATGTTGTTTTTTTTTCTAGGATTTAAATGTTACTGTAAAATAAAACTAAAGCTGAGTTATGGGCCCTGATTATGGTACTTAATTGATCTTGTTCAAACAAACTTAAGCATTATGGAGAAATGAGAAGAACTCTCTTGGTTAATGGGATCTATTCTAATTGTTTTACTTAACATTACATGTTTTCTTCCATGAAATGTTCTTTTTAAGTTAAAATTAATTGCATGTA
Organism: Microcebus murinus; assembly: GCF_040939455.1. NCBI lineage: Eukaryota > Metazoa > Chordata > Mammalia > Primates > Cheirogaleidae > Microcebus > Microcebus murinus. The sequence goes on from NC_134112.1 coordinate 99,517,554, forward strand.
CAAAATGCTTGCTTTATAGAGAACAATTTCATGTAACATATGCTGCATATTAAAATCTATGTAATTTAACTTTGGATTTTTTTCCATGCAAGTACATTATTAAATGGTCCCAGATCCAATTATATAATTTTTCTAATGTTAGAATATGAAATATTCTTTTGAATTATCTGGTATAAGAAATATGTTAACTACAAGGCTAACAGTTAATGGAATCTATATATTAACTTCTATAAAGCAAGTCCTTGAAAGTACTCTGATCTTCCTGTGCTGTATTGTCACAACTGGAATTGCGAAGTATGGCTTGTGTGTTACAGACTGCTCAGTGTGTTTTCTCTCCTGTGTACCCACAGTGGTTTATATAAAATCAGTGGAGCCAAGAAACTGACAGTGAATATGAAGTGGCTTTGTCTTTACAGCCAAAACAAATCACAGATTCCCACCTGTCAGATTTCGCATTTTTCCTTCAGTAGCGTATCATATCCTACCTGTTGGATAGAATTTTTAGGACCAGGCACTGTGCCCACCTGCTTCCTTCTTTGTGCTTCAACTCACTGTGCCAGGAGTTCCTCTTGCTTCACTTAGAGGGATATCTATTCTTAGGCCTGTGGAGCAAATACAGACCACCAGGACAGAACTCACAGGAAGTTTTTACTAAAAGGATTTTTTTTTTCTGGCTTAGTTGGCATATATAAGCTAGGAAAATATAACCATTTGCCAGGAAGGACTTGGAGGAGTTTGATGTGAACATGGAAAAGGCCATTTGCTAAAAATAAATACCTACAATGAATGTTAAAAAATAATCAGGTTTATTATTAGAAAGATAATAAAATATTGTATTACATTTATTGTGCTTTGAATTCTGCAAGTTGCATGATGTGGTTGAGGAAGTGATGAGAAAGGTCAGCTTCCTTCAGGTTCATGTCCTTAATTATCTGTTGATGGAATAAAGGGGAGTGAAGCAGGAGTAGGTATGGCCAAGCCATAGAAGTGAATTGAAGACATTTACTGAACTGTCATATCAGGTCAAGGCTTCTTGGTTTAAGTGAGTCTAAGAGGCTCAAATTGTGGGTCCCTCAGGAGCTCACAGAATTGTCCTTTCTGACTGCTCTGCCCAGTCATCTGAACATACAGTGTGAGAATGAGCTCATTACCACTGAGTTTTTTCAAGGAGGTTCAGAGACTCACACAGGTCATGTGAATTGAGCAGGTGGCAAATGGAAGTCAGACTGTTCTCCAGTACTGAATTGCTCCGAGTTCAAAAGGGAGTTGTATATTTTAAAGAGATGCAGTGCTTTTCAGTGGAAATTGAATTATAACTTCAGAAGAGGTTTTCAAATTCTGATATAGATCATTCAAGAACAAGGAAGCAGCACATGCAAATGGCCAGCAATGAGAAGGCCTTGGGACTTTGAGGACCTGACTAGGTTAGCGTGAGCAGAGGGCCAGGTGAAAGGTGGAAGAGAGGAGAATGCTGGCCGGCCACTGCGTGGTGACAGAGGAGCCAGGTGAACAGGTTCATGTTTTAGAACGCCCAGGCAGGTGCAACTGGCACAGGGTCTTCGTGTGATCCAGCGTGAGATGAAGGGGGCCTCCAGGAAGGGTGTGGCAGTGGGGATGGGAGGAGTCAATATAAGGGAGTTATGTCTTTTTTTTTTTTTGGAGGGGGGGGAGTTATGTCTTTTGTAAGGTTCTAAAAATTGTGTAAAGGGAAATTTATAGTCAGAACTACCCATGAAAGTCTGTCAGGAAGGCCTGTGTAAGAGACTAACATAGCAGCTCTCAGTAAGTGAAAAAAACGAATTTTCCTTCAGTGTGGAGGAATTTTCTTTTGCACCAGCTGAGGTAGTTGACTTATATTTAGGGGTACAATACAACATATAAAAAGCACCCAGTGTTTGTTAGAAATTATCCTCAGCCTAGCAATATGCTCACACGTTGACATCACCTGCAAGAAATCAGACTCATGGAGCTCAGTACTCATTGAGTAGAATGGGGGCAGAACTTTTAGATCATGTAGTTATTTTTGTATTTGGCCTTCTTGTTCTCGCTTGTACACAACCTCACGGGCTGGTATGCTGTCATATTTTGAAGCATGTATGGTTGGTCAGGATGAGTTATATATAGGTAGCAGAGATACATAGGAGGTAGAATTGATGAGTCTTAGTGATTAGAATTGGTGGCACAAGAGGAATCTAGGATGACTCAGATTTTTAGGTTGGGCAGTGCATAGATGGTAGTGTGATTGGTTGAGATGTGAAACGTTAGAAGAAACTCACTTGATGGAGAATGAAGAATAGTTTAGTTTGTATATACTGTGGACTGAGGGTAACTGCTGCACAGCTAAAGAAGTTTGGAAGGAACCAGCTCAGGCTGCAGATGTTGATTTACGAGTCAGTAGCATTTACATGTTGATTATCGATTGAAAGTTAACTGATTACCAAAAATAAATATGCCATCCTTGATATTTTAGAGATGAATGTATGAATCCATGATTGTCTTGAAATCCCTAGGTCAAGATCAGGTTACAGGCCGGGCGCTGTGGCTCACGCCTGTAATCCTAGCTCTTGGGAGGCCGAGGCGGGCGGATTGCTCAAGGTCAGGAGTTCAAAACCAGCCTGAGCAAGAGCGAGACCCCGTCTCTACTACAAATAGAAAGAAATTAATTGGCCAACTGATATATATATAAAAAAAATTAGCCGGGCATGGTGGCGCATGCCTGTAGTCCCAGCTACCCGGGAGGCTGAGGCAGAAGGATCACTCGAGCCCAGGAGTTTGAGGTTGCTGTGAGCTAGGCTGACGCCACGGCACTCACTCTAGCCTGGGCAACAAAGTGAGACTCTGTCTCAAAAAAAAAAAAAAAAAAAAAGATCAGGTTACAGCTCGGTGAAAAAACTTTTTTTTTTTTTTTTTTGAGACAGGGTCTTGCTCTGTCACCCAGGCTGGAGTGCAGTGGCATCATCATAGCTCACTGCAACCTCAAACTCTTGGGCTCAAGTGATCCTCCTGCCACAGCCTCCCGAGTGGCTGAGACCACAGGCACGTGCCACTCCAACTGGCTAATTTTTCTATTTTTAGTAGAGACGGGTCTTGCTCTTGCTCAGGCTAGTCTCGAACTCCTGATCTCGAGTGATTCTCCCACCTTGGCCTCCCAGAGTGCTAGGATTACTTACAGGTGTGAGCCACCACGCCTAGCCCACCTTATGTTTTTAGCTTGCATTTTTTATAACTTTGACCTCATATATTTTTTCACACATAGTTGTATTCCCTCTTTTGTGAGTTGCCTGTTCATGTCCTGTGCTCTTTTATGTATCAATCAATATTTTATTGCTTTCCTTATTGCTATGATATCTATAAACATGTTTTTACTTAAAAATTTTTTTTATTATAAAATACACATAACAAAACTTACCATTTTAGTAGTTTCTGAATGCAAAGTTTGGTGACAGTAAGTACATTCACTTTATTGTACAACTATTACTACCATCTGTCCCCAGAAACCTTTGTATCTTCCAGAACTGAAACCTTGTACCCATTGAACACTCCCACTGGGAAGTGTTTATTTTCTGTAACATAATTGATTTAATTAGTTCCTTAGTGTTATTTAGGTTGTTTATGATCTTCAAGTACTGATAGACAATGCTGACTTTTAACCTTAATGAGCCTATCTTTATTTTAAAAGGATCTTACCCCAGAATATAATTTGATTTTCGTTTTTGGTTTTAACTGAGAGATTTTTTTCTTTTCCTAAGTGAATTTCTCCTTTATACTTACTGATAATTTTAGTACTGATAATCACTCACTGATAATTTACTGATAATCACTCACTTCCATTGAGCACATTTGTGTGCTGGGTACTGCTCTAAACACGTTATATTAGGCTGCCTTTAAGCTTCCCAACTCTCTGAGCCAAGTACAAATTACTAATGCTTTACTGATGAGGAAACACAGAGAGAGATGAAATAACTTACCAAATTTATCAATAGTAACATAGAAGGCTGGAATTTGAAGCCAGCTTATTTGACTTCGGACTCTTAACCAGACCGTATGGCATGCTGCTGTATGACAGGTATGTTTGGCCAGAGAGAGAGATTGATTTCCTGTGTCTCTTCCTCTCATAAAGCCTCCACTCTGATTGAATTAGGGCTCCATCCCTCCACACTTATGACCTCATTTCACCTTAATTACCTTTTCAAAGGCCCTGTCTCCAAATATAGTCACATTGGGGATTAGAGCTTCAATATATGAATTTTGGTGATGGTGGGGGACCATTCAGTCCATAATAAAGGGTGATGTGGACGTTTTGCCAGAAGGTCCAGAGAATTTCCTTCTTTTTTGTTTTACAGCTTTATATGGAGATATAGCTCCATATTTGTTGACATGGAAAAAAGTTCACCACATATTGCTGAATGAAAAAAAAGCAGGTTTATTTATTTTTATGTTTCTATATCCTATCATTTTCTTCTATTTGATAATGGTTATTGTTTTAAAATAGTTATTTGAATTCTCAGAAATGTCTTTTGAAAGTCTTGGAAATTTTCATCTGCTTTGTTTTTGTATTTTTTGTGGTTTGTGTTTTTTGTCTGCCATTTGTTTTTCCTATTACTTTTCTCTCTCTCTCTCTTTTTCTTTTAGTATTTTTAAATGCTCACTGGTTGGTTTCTTTGTGCTCTTTACTCATCTTTAATGAGGGTATTTTTCCTGGACTAGCAATGTGTGTGAGTGTAGGTTGGGGAGGTCCAGGGCAGTGTCAGGCTTCTACCTTGGACTTTCCTGCCTTGCATCTGGATTGTAAAGATGTGTGGCCTCCCCTTGCCTCCCCTGCTGCTCTTGTGTCAGGTGGGTTAGAAGGCTTCAGCAGCTCCCCTGCTCAAACTGAGTCTGCTCCAGGCAAGGGCTTGCTACTCCTTGGCTCACCCCTGGTGCGTGCTTATTTGCTTGGGATCTGGAGTCACTTTGGTGTCCTCACTCATCTTGGTTGCATTTTCATTGCCCTTGGCAACTAGCTTCAGGGATATTTAGTTTCAGGGTGTTTAGGTGTTATGTTATTGAAGATAGTGTGTCCGTTTCTGTAACACATTCTTATTTTGGGTAGGTAATGAAGGGCAGAAGCCTTCAGAGACCTTACTCTGTCATCCTAAAGCTTTTAAGATTAACAGGCTTATTTCTTTAATCGATCACTTTGGGCATCCTCTTATCTGTAAAATCTGGGAGTTGTATAATATCCTAGCTAACATACTTTTAGGCTAACCTTTTTCTGGTTCTGATGTAATTACATGAAATTTGGGTAAACACTAAATACAGTGAATGTTTTCTTATAGACAGAACCTCCACTGAATACACCAGAAAATAGAGAATATCTTGCAGAAATTATGTTTGAATCATTTAATGTACCAGGACTCTACATTGCAGTTCAGGTAAAAACAAAGTTTTTTTTATTCCCAAAGAACTGTAGTTGTCAAGTTGTGAAAAAAATCGTAATTCCAAAGGTTTTGTGTTATAAGATTGTGCTGTTTTCTTTCTTTCTTTTTCTAGTCCTTCACCATATACATGCTGTTCAGATTTGAACTAAAAGACTATAGAGAACATGTTCCATGACTTTTTTATATTTGTATTATTGGTATAGACTTTGTCTTCTCTGGCTCTGTATTTTTACTTGCATTAAAGTCTAATGTATTTTTCTTGGGGTGACAAGCCAGAGCTGTAGATGTGGTCCTTTTTTACTTCTGAACAGAAAAACAAAATAAATACCTTTAGAGGGTTCTGCCTTTTTGATTTGGGGCCCTTATTAGTCCCAGTGTACTCTCTTGCTTCTGAGGGACCCTATGGTTCCATGAGCTTGCAGAACTTCTTCTGAACCTACTTGTTGTTCATGTGAGGTTTTTTGGTTGCTTTTGGTTATTATTTGCCATCTTATATAAGGGAATTGACTGAAATTTTTGTGAACATATGAGATGAGTGTTTCCCAGATGTTCTAACCTCAGTGCTCTGGATTGGGCAGTTCTTTGTCATGGGGGCTGTCTTGTGCATTACAAGGTGTTTAGCAGCATCTCTGGCCTCTATCCACCAGAAGACAGTAGCACCACCACCAGCCTCCCTCCCCCCACAGTGAAAAATGGCGCCAGACATTGCCACATGTCCCCTGAGGGCCCAAATTGCCCCAAGTGAGAAACTGTCCTATACTTACGTGTTAGAATTTCTGGGCATGAGGCCTAGTGATATGGATTTTTAAAGACTCCAGAGGTGATTTTACTGTAGCCAATCTGTGGCCCGACATTGGAAGCCAGGGAATTAAAAATTAAAATCTGACTCTAGAATGAAGTTCCTGGCCGGGCGCAGTGGCTCGCATCAGTAATCCTAGCACTCTGGGAGGCCAAGGCGGGCGGATTGCTTGAGGTCAGGAGTTCGAAACCAGCCTGAGCAAGAGGGAGACCCCGCCTCTACTATAAATAGAAAGAAATCAATCAACAAATAGAAAGAAATCAACCAACTAAAATATATAGAAAAAATTAGCCGGGCATGGTGGTGCAGGCCTGTAGTCCCAGCTACTTGGGAGGCTGAGGCAGCAGGATTGCTTGATCCCAGGAGTTTGAGGTTGCTGTGAGCTAGGCTGACGCCACGGCACTCACTCTAGCCTGGGCAACAAAGTGAAACTCTGTCTCAAAATAAATAAAAAAAAAAATAGGATGAAGTTCCTTTCTGGCTGGCTTTTCTTTGTAAAACTTCATGGGAAACTTGACTTCTAGAGTTTTAAATACACAGAATTTTCATGTTAGTTTTCCAAATTGGACATGAAATTTTGGAGGTGGAGGTAGATGAAGGATAGGGGAAGGAAAGAGACTTATTAAGAAGGAGAGAGTTTGTCGATTGAACGTGAGAACAAGTGTGCAGAATACTTCAGCACATGCTCCCAGTGTGCAAGTGGTTCACATATCTTTTCTCCAGGCAGTGCTGGCCTTAGCAGCATCGTGGACATCCCGACAAGTTGGCGAACGGACGTTGACAGGGATAGTCATTGACAGTGGCGATGGAGTTACCCATGTTATCCCAGTGGTAAGCAGAATAGTGAATGTTTTTAACTATATTATTATATTTAACACCTGATTTGAGGTAAAGAAAAAATTATAAGAATGTCCTGTAATTAAAATACTACTTTTTAAGTGATAGCTGTACTTAGAAAATGTAACAAGAAGTTTAAAAACCCAGGCATATGAAAAAGAGTAAAATAGATGACCAGTATTTACGGCTTTGGCAATTTTAAATTCGTAGTGGCAAATTTCTGCAGTCAGAATGTCAGTGGCTGTTTGGGAACTCCTGGGCCTCTACTTGATTCCTGTGGGTGTCACATCAACAGGAACACTTACCTGGCTTGTAATTCTGAAATGCCGGGAGGCAGAAGTCATTCTGGGTGTCTGATTTGTGGGTGCAGTGCAGGACCATTTGAAGGATTGTGTCTGTGTTCTGTGAAAAGATGTGATGGTTTTAATCGGCTCATGATTTAGAGAAATTGCTTCTTGTTTTCTAAATTTATTTAAAAGCCAAGAAGGAGAGATCATACATTTTTGATTGCAGAAGGTTCTGTAATATTACTTTTTGGTTTTAATTTTCAAAATATTAGAGAAACGATGCCTAATTCAGGTTTCAAAAGATCGCTGTATTTTTCTTTTGGACCAATGGACTATTTAAAGGAATTATTTAAAACTAATTTTTTGAAAATTAATTGGAACCATCTGAAGGGGGTGTCCAGGGGAAAGTTAGACTCCTCCTCATCTTCCTCCTGCCACGTCCACTCCTCAGCAGCCACCGGGACTGGTATTTATGTGTGCTACAAGTATATTTTCTGCATATATAGGGGTGTATATATATATATATATATACATACACTTTTAAAATATGCAAATTAGAATTTTGAAAAACCATTCATTTGTCACCATTTTATTTCAAGAAGTTGAAGGATAATGATATACTGATACACTAACGCTTTTAATTCCTTAAAGGTCAGAAATTACTGCAGTGGAAAGGCTTAATGATTGATGTGGTTACTGTCAGGGAGAAAGCAAGCCAAATTCCCTGCCCCCTTGTGCCCTGTCAATGTGCCCTTTGTGTGGGAGGGGTGCCTCTCCCTGTGCTGTGCTCTGGGGTGGAGCCTCTTCCAGCAGTCTCAGATTGCTCCTTTTTGTGGATTGCTGAGAAGTTAGTGCCCTTGATTGTGATGCTTATTGAGAGTTTAGGCCTCTGGCTTTCTCAGAGATAAGGTGCTGTGGGCTCCTGGGGTTGCTGCCCTTTGGTTCTTGGCCTATTTCATATATCCGATTTAGGAAAAGGAAAGAAAGCATATTTTACATGGTGTTCAGGTCCACAGAGAGAGTTGTTTTTAAAATTTTTTAACTGTATCTTAGTTCAGATTTTTCCCCAATTATAAAAATTATATATTTTTTGAAAATTTGGATAAAATAGAAAAATGTGAAGAAGAAAATAAAGTTACCCATAAATTCACCTGGAGAACCACATTATACTTTTATTTGTATAGCCTTCCAAGCTCTTTTTCTTAGACATAAACTTTTGTACATACACACACACGTGTATACATTTTAAACAAAACTGGAATATCCCATGTCTGGTTTTGGATTCTAATTGTATAATCCTAGAGTTATATTTTGTATATTAATTTAACCCTAATTTTTTCTCTTATAGTTAAATAGTCTTAACAGACTATTTAACAAATATTTAATAAATATACAATAGCCTTTTGTGTGGGCATAGCATAATTCATTTATTCATTTTCCTGTTGTTGGACATGTAGCTTGTTTAATGTTTTTAGTGGTGTGATGAGCTGATACTCATTTAACACTGAGTTAATTTTAGACAATGTTATGTGTAATGCAAAGCATATAATGTGAATAATTTGTGTTAGAAAGCTGGTATTTATGGATTTAAGTTCATCTTTACTATTTTAATAATTTACACAAATCTTTTATCTCCATCTTAAAATATTATACTAATACTTGGATTCTACAGAAAGGCCAAATCTTTTGCTTCTAGAAGTTAGGTACATCAGGAAAAATACCGTAGGAGGAATTCGTAAGTTGTCCTTGTAACTGAACTGGTGACTAAATCTGGTGCATGTAATTATTGGAATGAATATATCTGTAAAATAAGTGAGCATTTTACTTCCATTGCCTCTGTCTCCCTTGGGTGTGGTAGCACAGAAACTGGGATGTGCTGTAATCTGAAACCTGAGCGCGTCTCTTTATCTGATGAGACTGTGATAGGCGTTGTCCACTCTGACCATCTGCAGGACGTGCATCCAAGCCTGTAGGCCTGTGGCAAGTTTGTGCCTGCAGGAGGGTTGATGAGGGAGCCCGGGGCCCATCGCTGCTTTGGGCATGTGGACTCCTGGCGTCAGCCCTGCTGGTGCTTGGCCTCAGATGACAAGTCATTATCAGTTCCTTTCCTGGCACCTTGCAGACATGCCTTCACTGGCTCAGGAAGGCAACGGGGTCAGAGAATCCAAATTCCTGATCAGCACTGTTCTTCAAATGACGTAGTGGTTAAGAATCATTTCTAACAAAGACAGATTTTAGTACAATAAATGGGTAATTTATTAAGTACCTAGTTCATGCCAAAAACAGTGCTATGTGCTTGACTGACAAGATTTCATTTAAGCTGTATTGTAAATCCCTGTGGGGTATTATTTGCCCCATATTATGGATGAAGGTGCCGAGAATGGAACATGTTAAACTTGTGCACGGTCACTAAGCTAATAAATGTATAATTAGGATTTGAATCCAGGTTGTTAGAACCTAAGTCCTGTGTACTTAACCAAATTGCTGACTTTTAAACATAAGCAGATTTATAGTTGGCTTTACAACTTACAGATAAAACCCATTCCTTTTTGCTAGAGAAAAAAAAAACTACTGGATTTACTGTTTTCATAGGCGGTATTACTTTTTGGAATTGAACTATCCTATGTGGTTTTTCTTTTCACATTCCTAATGAAAACATCATTTTGGTTGCTTTTGGAGAGTGTGAGGTTATTTGAATAATTTAGAATTTTAAATGTTAATGGCATTGCATATGCAGTCACTTTAGAAGACCCCCTGCCGCCTCCCAGTACTTAGCTTGCATACAGTGGGGATTCAGTTGCTTGTTTTTTTTGAGACAGAGTCTCACTTTTGTTGCCCTGGCTAGAGTGAGTGCCTTGGCGTCAGCCTAGCTCACAGCAACCTCAAACTCCTGGGCTCAAGCGATCCTCCTGCCTCAGCCTCCCAAGTAGCTGGGACTACAGGCATGCACCACCATGCCTGGCTAATTTTTTGTATATATATTTTTAGTTGGTCAATTAATTTCTTTCTATTTTTAGTAGAGACGGGGTCTCGCTCAGGATGGTTTCAAACTCCCAACCTCGAGCATTCCGCCCGCCTCGGCCTCCCAGAGTGCTAGGATTACAGGCGTGAGCCACCGCGCCCGGCCTCAGTTGCTTGTTAGAGCCATGAAGGGGCAGACAGGGAGGATGAGGCAGGAAACTGCGAGAGTCCAGGTTGCTCTTCACTATGGAATTACTTACACGGGCTGTTCTGCCTCCTCTTCTTCCCTAGGCGGAAGGTTATGTAATTGGAAGCTGCATCAAACACATCCCGATTGCAGGTAGAGATATTACGTATTTCATTCAACAGCTGCTAAGGGAGAGGGAGGTGGGAATCCCTCCTGAGCAGTCACTGGAGACCGCAAAAGCCATTAAGGTAAAAACAGATGGGTAACTGGCCGGTTTGGGGGTGAAAGAGAAATGGTATTCTGGACGTTTGCCCTTGGTGCCATCATCCTGCTCATACCTTCTTTCCTGTCCTATTCCCGTGAGCCTGGATCCTGATTTGTTTACCTCTTGAGTTAAGTGAGCTGAATACTTACAGCTTAACCTCTTATAAACGTTGACACTCTAGTGAGGTTATAGCTGTAGATGGGAGCAGCTTGATATCCAGTGTTGAGCACCAGTGTATGCAGTTCGTCATTTAATTGGAGCCCGATTAATAGAAACTGTCAATTCACCGAGTCTTCCTACCACCTCTCCCTCTGTGCTTCACTTTATAATCAGGAGGCAAACCACAGCAGCAGAGTAATGCCATTCTGGGATCTGAAATTATTAAACAAAATTCACCTATATTTTTTAGATTCCAGTTACTATGCCAGGAAAGTTACAGGAAATTTTACAATTTAATCAATAAGGTTAGAAGACAGACAGCTTATTGGTTCTTATTTAAAATGTCTACTTGTCATGATTCGTCAGTTTAGTTTACTCTGTCCCTGGCAGTTGACATGCCCTATTTAAAGGAATTTTTCTTTTCAGGTTGCAAAATCAGGAAAATTTTTTTATTTTAGTCAAAATGCAAGAAATCCTTAGTAATCTAAGAGTGATAATTATATAGCTGAAGAGGAAAAGATTTTGTTTATGGAGAAGAGTTTAAGCATGGTGTATGGCAGGTGGGCTTGAGTATGTGCTCACACCACACTGCTTTTGAGTGTAGAGCGGGGGGGGGGGGGTTGAGGCTGACACTCCCTTCTCCTTACTGCTTTCCTCCCTTCTGAGCACCTCATAACTGAGGCTAGCTGAAGGAAAGGAAGCACCAACAGAGGTTTCCCAAGTTTTGCATGACACTTGGTAAAAACAGAGGTATTTTTAGGACAGGAGGCATTGGTATGGGGTAGGCTCTGCAGGTGGGATTCCACCTGCCCTTCTTTACCTGGCACTAGAGGTTCCAGGGATGGGAACTCTCAGTGTCAAAACGGTGAAGTCGGGTAGAGTTGGTCCCTTCCCTCTGGGGGGCAGTTTCCAGAGGTGTCATAAGACTGGTTATTTTAGACTAAAATATTTCCCAAGACTTTCCCTTCTCCTTTGCCCTTCTTCACTGGAAGACAATTTTGGATATTTGATCTAAGCTTGCTTGCTCCCCCAAATCTGTTAAAAATGTAAATCAGAATCAGATATCTTGTTACTAATGCCCAGGGGTCCCTTTGGTGAGTCCAAGTCTACCCTTTTCCAGTCAGGATTCCTGAGCGGCACGATTGATGGGGTTCACGCTGGGCATTTGCTTTACTCACTGGCTGGCTGGTCCAGTTCTGACCCCAAAGTCTGAGGGGCACACTCACGTTCTGCCTGTGTGTCACTTGGCTGCGAAGGTCGGAGTGAAAGAGACATCTTTTGTGGTCTCCAAACCAGCTGCCCTGGCCCTGTTGCATGGAGTGGCCCTATTAGTTCTTGCCTCAGTTTTCTTTAAAGGAGGAGTTCCTGGAAGGAGTGACTTAGAGTTCCCCTGTCTCATGTTGTTGCCGTGACCTCTTGTAGTCATGAGGAGGCCTCAGGCATGTGTAATGTACACATGCCCCCCTCGTGGCATGAATCCAGAACCTTAAGATTAGCACTGCTCCTCTGCACCCACTTTTACAGAAGCATTTCATGCTGCTAGTTAAGTGAGTTGAGATGCCCTAGGATGTTGACTAGGCCTCTGGGGACAACTGAATGTTTTTGTCTCTAGTCTTGGTAAATTTAAAGTTGTATGAACTGCCCTATTCTCTCATCTTTAATCATCAGTGGTTACAGGGTTATGTAGCCATTTTTGCCTATCAGTCTTAGAATTCTGCTAGAGTACATCAAAGATACCTATGAGACTGTACTAGAACATGTTTCAGGAATTCTAAGAATCTTTGAACTTAGCATCACGAGAACATCTTGGGAGTCCTTGAGAGCCATTCCTTCCTGAATGTGTAGTGAGCACCAGCTGGGCCGTGATTCCGTGCCACGTGCTGAGCTCTGAAGCTGGTACCCAGGTGTCACCTGCTGCTTTGCTGAGGGTAGCTCTAAAGATAGATGACCAACACAAAGATCCCCAAGAATGTCAATATCACCAGATACTCAGGAAACACTTTGCACAGGCTGTTCGCTGGTGCTGGGTGGAAACCATGAGCAAATTCTCTTGCAGCAGCACCATACTGGCAACTCCAATCCTCCTACCTGCTTTTGCTTTGTCTTTTTCCATGGTACCTATTACCTTATCACATACCATGTTATTTACTTGCTTATTATAGTTGCTTCTTGTCTGACTCTCAGCTAGAGCATAATCTCGGCAGGGATCTGTGTGCTTCGTTCACTTGTGTATCCCAAGAGCCTAGACAATAAACATGTGTTTATTGAGTGACTTAGAGTACCTCATCAAGGTATACTGTCTCTAGGCAAACCAGTGGAGCCAGTTTTATACACTTACAATACAGTGCGGTATCAGACTCCACCCCAGGTTAATGACCAGCAGGTTGATAATGACCACTGACATTTAGTGTCCAGATATCATACTTGGCTTACCTTGTGCTATTACCCAGAGAAGCCATTGGGATAAGGCATTAGTGTGTAGACAGTACCGCATTCAATAGATGCGACTACAGCGTAGCTGCACCTTTCTGGTCCAGAGGTGGACAATAGCAAGCTGACAGGACAGGCACCACATTTGGAACCTGAGAGGAACAAAGAAAGACCAGATGGAGACAAGATATTGTTACTTTATAGACATCTATAGACATTATTTCAGATAATATGGCAACAAAATTTGATAGACCAAAGCTGAGATCAGTTGCTGAATTGCAGAGAAAGCATACTTACCTGTCCAAAGTCCAAGTGTAGTCATGTCTTATATGAAGACAGACTATGAGGCTCGATAGTGCATCCTCACTGGCATGCTGGAATGGGTATATTGATTTTGGGGGTGTGTTTAATGCATGGGGCTCCTGATTATGTGTCAGAGGGCAGAGACACTGCGCAGTTGTTAATGCCTGGCGACATCTTTGTGTGTGTATGCAGGAGAAATACTGTTACATTTGCCCTGATATAGTCAAGGAGTTTGCTAAGTATGACGTGGATCCCCGGAAGTGGATCAAACAGTATACGGGTATCAATGCGATCAACCAGAAGAAGTTCATTATAGATGTTGGTTATGAAAGGTTCCTGGGACCTGAAATATTCTTCCACCCAGAGGTAAGAGGTTTCTTTTTTGAGTGTGTTGAAGTGTGTGCATATGTGGAGTGATGCTGCCACCCAGTGTGCATAAAGAGAAGTTCTCAGTGAAGGTCCAGTGAGCACATTGGCGCCTGTCAGTGATCTCTGTGGACTGGGACGATGCCCGTGCAGGTTGTCTGCTGGATTGATTGTTCGGTTTCCTCTCCATAGACTTGGCTATCTGCTTTAATAGGGATGGATTATATATATACCGCAAGTGGTTGGGAAGAGGTTTTAGGAACAATGGAAGATAACAGAATTGAAAGTAATCTCAAAGGGTTGGGGCAGGGCATATGCTAATAATAAAGTTAATCTCAAAGACTATAGGTTGCCTCTGTACAAAAGTGGGGCGATATATAACCTTTCCATCCTTTGTGATTGTCCTCCCTCATTCCCAGCTTCAATCCTGGGTGGTTGGTCCTGCTCTGCTCCCTGCTGCAAGTTAGGGGAAGCTTCTGTGTGAGGCCAGCATTGCTATTATTTAGATAGGTTTATGAATTGCAAATGTTAGCATTTTAACTGGTAGTCACAATGAATTAATACTTTTGCAGAGAGCACTAATTAAAAGGCAACATTTTAAGGTTTCCATATAATACATTTTATGTGTGTTTTGGTATGTTTTCCTGCCTAATTCAGTTTATACTAAGTAGGTAGGTTAAACCTAGTCTTCTTCCTCTGAGATCACTGTGCATTAAAGCTTTCTTTGATTTTTAAAATATATTTCAAATGTATTATAATTGAGTTGAATTGTTTATACTCTAGCTTATTTAACTTATGGAATTAAAATTAAGGCTGTTTAGGCAATAATATCATCATGTGGATTATTTTGTTTTAAAGCCACCACCATCAAATAAACCACCCCTCTCCCCATCATCTAGACCAGGTTTAATTAATCTTTCATTGAACATGTTTTTTTCCACTTATACTCTGGCTAATTTTTTCTTAATATTCACAAATGATAAATATGTGTGTTTCTCACTGCACATTACATAGATTGTGCACATGCTTTTTACTTTCTCTCATTAGCATGAGTCACTGTGTATTCATGTTGTGGGGCTGGTCTGTCTTTGTTACTGTTGGATATTTTTCCTTCATTAAACCTCATGCTGGCTGGGCGCAGTGGCTCACACCTGTAGTCCTAGCACTCTGGGAGGCCGAGGCGGGAGGATTGCTCAAGGTCAGGAGTTTGAAACCAGCCTGAGCAAGAGTGAGACCCTGTCTCTACTAAAAATAGAAAGAAATTAATTGGCCAACTAATATATATAGAAAAAATTAGCCGGGCATGGTGGCACATGCCTGTAGTCCCAGCTACTCGGGAGGCTGAGACAGGAGGATCGCTTGAGCCCAGGAGTTTGAGGTTGCTGTGAGATAGGCTGATGCCATGGCACTCTAGCCAGGGCAACAGAGTGAGACTCTGTCTCAAAAAAAATAAATAAATAAAAATAAATAAATTAATTAAAAAAAAATAAACCTCATGCTTTTCACCTCTTGAGAAATATGTCCTCACCACTCCCTGCGCACTTAGTCACGTAGGATTCAATTGATACATTCTTCATTCCAATGTAAAGTGTAAGTTATAGTAAATCATGTATTTGTTAAAGTTACTTTTTAAAGAGAGTTTTTGTTTTGTTCTATTTGAGAGAAATGTGTAATGTTTCTTTTATATTTATATACAATTCAGTTTGCCAACCCGGATTTTATGGAGTCTATCTCAGATGTTGTTGATGAAGTAATACAGAATTGTCCCATCGATGTGCGTCGTCCGCTGTATAAGGTATAAGCTGCTTGGGTAAGGTACTTTGATTCATTCCAAAATTAAAGGCCCATAATTCTTAGAATAGGTTATTAATATCAATATGCAGACATTCCTATTTCACTTCCTGTCCCATAAGATTTGTTGAAGGTGGTATAATAGTAAAATATTTTACTGGGAGAGGTGATGACTTAAATGTTTGGAAATATGACTCATTTAACTAGAAGTTTTTAATTTAAATATTGTAAATATCTTTTATTCTTATTTAGCAAGCTATATTTTAAGTTGGACAGTTTTACCATGTGTATTGATTGAAAGATAAAAGTGATGCCCCTCAAGCTTTCTGTGAATTCTATTGGTCTTGTTTCATGCATACTTAGGCTCAGTGTCGATACGGTGTTTGCTGTCAGATAGGAATTTAGAGCCTAAATGGAATAATCAAATATAATATGGACATGTAATTTTAATCTCAAAATTCTTTGATCGCTTGGAATTTTGAAACTTGGAATGAGAAAAATCTGGTCCATGTAACTACTGAATAAAAAGAAATACTGCTTATAGCCAAATACTGAGAGCAGATAGTGATGATTAGTTTGTTTTCCTTCATCTTTGATTAGCCTTTGTTTGAGGGAGTTGTGCTGTCAGCTCTCAGCCTCATGACTTTATCTTACCTTATTCAAACTTAGGTAGCTAAATTTTAAAGAGGAATCAGGCTCAACGAAGAAGACTCAATAAACATCTGTATGGTGGAATACTATATAGCCTTTAAAAAGAACAAGGTAAATCAATGTAAATTCAAATGAAAAGATATCTATAGTACATATTGTGAAGTGAAAAAAGCAACTTGTAAAATGTTTACATATAATATATTTCATTCTATATAAAAATAATTTGCATATTTTTTGAATAACATATACTAAACTCTTAAAGTAAATAAAATATCTTTGGGGATAGGATGATGGATAACTTTTATTTTCTCAATTTTGTGTTTAAAATTGTCTGAGGGTCATGTGCAGCAACCCATACCTGTAATCCCAGCACTTTGGGAGGCTGAGGCAGGAGGATTGCTTGAGACCAGGAGTTTAAGACCCAGGTTACAATGAGCTGTGACTGGGTCACTGTACTCTTGCCTGGACAAAAGAGCAAGACCCTGTGTCTAAAAAGAAAAAGAAAGAAATTAAAAAAAATAAATTGTTTGAAGTTTTATAGTTAACAAATATTAGTTTTATAATTAGAAAATATTTTTCAGTTTAGACAAATTGATTGAAAACAAATTATAATTTTATTTTTATTTGTTGACTATCTTTAATTAAACCTCTCTCCTCTAATTAAAAGTACCAAGAAGGGAAACTAAAGACAGGCTGCAGTATGAAATTTAAGTGAAACAGTGTCTTCCCCTTTCCCCTTCTTAAATGCCACTTAATATTAGCCGTGTCTTCTCCTCAGTGAAGGTAAGCAACAGATGTACTCTCTTTAGTCTTAATTTTTTTTTGTTTTTTGAGACAGGATCTTACTCTGTCACCCAGGCTGGAATGCAGTAGTGCAATCATAGCTCACTGTAGCCTCAAATTCCTGGGCTCATGGGATACTCCTGCCTAAACCTCCTGAGTAGCAGGGACTATAGATGTACATCACCATGCCTGGCTAATATTTCTTATTTTTTGTAGAGATAGGGGTCTCACTGTGTTAGCTAGGCTGGTCTTGAACTCCTGGCCTCAAGCAATCCTCCTGCCTCGGCCTCCCCAAATCCTGGGATTACAGGCATGAGCCACTGTTGCCTGGCTGTTTGATCTTAATTTCATCATTAGGGAAATGAAACTATGCCAACAGTTACAGATTGCTCATGATGGGGTGAGAATTATCTCATTTGACAGTTTAGTTCACTTATCTCAATTTTTGCAGTAGAAATGGCCTTGGAGATCGTGTAGATTGAGCCCCTTATTCAACAGATGAAGACAGCCCCAGAGATGGGAAAAGGTGGCAAAAATTAGAGGTATCTGGGTGAAATGAAGCAAATTTGTCTTAAATCTTTTTTTGGGGGTCCTGTTTTATTTCCTATCATAAGACAAATTCCTTAACCTCATAGATTTGAAAAGATAGGATTGAATAAACCAGGCGTCCTCAAACATAGCACATTTATCCGGCCCTCTGGGTGTTTTTGCTGTGGCTTCCTGTCCTGCTTAGCAGCCGACTTGTCCCGGGCCCACAGTGCGTAGTCTCCAATGGTCTGAGGGACAGTAAACTGGCCCCCTGTTTAAAAAGTTTGGGGACCCTTGGAATAAACCAACACAATGATTGTATTGCTTAGAAAAGATAAGACTGTCTTTGCTACTTGTCCAAGGTCACTTGAAAGAATTGGCCTCTTGTCTGCATGCCTCTACCCCCCACCCCCATGTAGGGAGCCCTTTCTGTCTGTCTGACTAGTAATTTCACTGTGATACCATTTTCAGTCTTGGAATTATTAAATTATTAACACGGGGCTAAATGTGCTAATGCTGAACTCAAGGAAGCTTCAGAAACTAGTGAGACAAGACAAGTACACAAGGACAGTATGTAACCAAGGTAGGAACATTGAGTCACATACATGTAGGGGTGTGGTTCATCATATGAGGCTGTGTCTTTGTCTAGGGTTTGTTATCTAAACCTGAAAAAGAGTAATTAGAAGAAGGATTGAAAGTTGGGAGGCAAGCTTATAAAGGAGGAGAGAAAAATGAGTTTGGGTGTTGGGAATGAGGATGTCTAATGCAGAGGAGGCTAAGATAAGGTTACTTCATCCTGAGTGTGTCTCCCCCCTCACCACTCTCTAGAGATCAGCCTCAAATTTCCATCTACTTTCTAGACATTTTCAGTTGACTGTCCTGTGGCCACCTCAAAAGTATACATAGATAATCCCTGCCTACTGTCCTGTCTCGTGATTCTAGGGCTCTTCTCCTAGTCACCCTCTCCAAACATGTTAGGATATATCATAGACAGCTGATACTGGTGTTGCCTGGTGTCGTTAGGTGATGTGAGATACTAGTTGGTAAAAATGTCCCTTCAGAGTCATTCTTATAGTGAATATACACTAAAAAGTGGTAAAGGGGTGTTGGCCACTGACTCTCTTGTGATTAGAGTAATTATCTTGGGCGTTGATAGATTCGTAGGTCAGAAGTTTCCTGTGGATCATTTAGCTAAAGGAAGTGAGGACAGAATCCATAGTAGATAGGGTCAGGACGATGGAATGAAGAAGCCAAAATGAAAACTTGGTCTTGGAAGGGATTCTGTTTGGGTGAGGATCATGAAAGGTAGCTTAATAAATAAATACAAGAGTATTTGACCCAATTATTTGCATTTCCTAATACATTTTTTTAAAGTCTCAGTTTCTATCCACTCTATACAGAGAGAGGAAAAAAATGATTAAACTTATAAATGTAATTTAAGTGGTAGGAAATTTCAGATTTGATTTTTTGTGGCTCATTGTTCTCTAGGTACCTCTTTATCATTGTCTAGAAACAACCTTGAGGTTCTTCCATCTAAGCAGATTTTAATTGAAATCATTAATCAAAGACTTTTAAAAACTCATTAATTATAATAAAAAACCTACAATTTATTGAGTATTTGTGTGTCGAGACCTGGATTTAGCATTTTGCTCACAGTGACCCTGTGTGTAGCGACTGTTTCTGTTCCCATTTCACAGGTGAAACTGAGGCAGACCCTGAGAGGCCGCATCTGGGCAGTGCTGTTCTGTGTTCAGTGTGGCTTCTGTGTGCGGGGACTGTGTGCTTGGCGCTTAATCACCTGTGCCTTTCAGTCCTCACGCCCACCTGCTGAGGGTGATACTTTCCTTCTTTACGGATCAGAAACCTGCGCTGTAGAGGGTGAGGGGCTAGGTAAGACCACGTGGTTGCCAAGTGGCAGGGTTGGATTTTGAGCCTGTTTTCGCTTCTTTGAAAACTCATGCATTTTTCACCTTATCACACTAAAAATTTTGTAAAATGTGTAGGGAAGATGAGTCTTCAAAGAAGGAAACTCTGTCCCTGACCACTTCACCATTAGGATAATCAGTTTCTTTTCTGTGGCTTTTGGGAGGGTTTTAGTTTGGCCTGGGCTGTTAGGTTTGTGCTGAATAATTCTCGTGCTCCATCAGCCGTGTTAGTGGTTTTGTGTGGGACTGCGGCCTTGCGTGTTACTGCCACCTTGCAAGTGATTTAGAATTCAAGCAGGGTGAGAGGTGGGAGGATGAACAGGGTGGAGCTGCCTGTGGTTTTCTCCATTGTCACGCAGGCTCTGTACCCTGTAGGGGAAGGGGAGACAAAGGAGACTGTTCCTTCTGCCGCCTTCCTCAGGTACAGGCAGAGGAGACCAGAGCATGCTATGGGAAAGTTAACCCTGAAATCTCAGTGTTGAGTGGCAAAGGTTTATTTTTTTGCTCATGTATGTGTCCATTATGGTTGGCCAGGGTTCTGTCACATCTCTGGCTGCTCCTTTTGTCGTATAGCACCACATTGTTCTCCGTGCAGGGGAGGAGGCAGCTGGCAGGTCACTTCAACTCTCCTCCCCTGGGCCATCACTGGTCACGTGGTGTGTCCAGCCTCACCCCAGGCGCTGGAAGGTGGGAAGGGTGATGGAATGTTTGGTGGTCACCTCTGCCTCTCCCACAGCCACCAAGAAAGGGACTTCTTCCCAAAGCAAGGGGCTTGATGAGTAAATTGAAGTTTAATATTGAGGTTTAAAAATGCTTGTTTTTATGTGTGCTAGCCTGCCAGGTAACAGTTGTTACAGTGCTTTCTTCCCCCCATGGTACTGTCTGGACAGGAGTTGGCCAACTTTTTCTGTAAAGGGCCAGATGGTAAATCGTTTTGGCTTTGCAGCCCATATGGTCTGTGTTGCGTTTGCTCGATTCTGCCAAAGCAGCCAAAGACAGTATGTGAGTGACTAGGAGAAGCTGGGTTCCTATAAAACTTTATTTACAAAAACAGGCAGTCTGTTGTAGATGTTTGAGTAATTACTTGTGAAAGCCTCATTTTCATACTTTCCAGATCATTCTGTGATAATGATTTACTAACTTTCATCAGGCTGTGTATGCAAAGGTGTGTCCTGTGTTAGTTTTTCAGCAAGTCAGTCTGCATGTAGGAACCACCATGAAGGAGTTATTGGTGGGCTCTGGTCACACACTGTTGGGCCAGTGCTTGTGCTGACTCGGTTTCCGGAAGCTGTCAGCCCTTCTCCCTGATGGACTCGCACTGTGTGGCATGGAAGAAGAGTCCTTTTGGAAGCAGCATCTTGGAGCCGTGAGGCTGCACTGTCAGGGTCGTCTCTGCTCAGGGCGCGCCTGCGTTCTGGCCTCCCCTCTTCTGACTCCTCCTCCTCCTCGGCATGGAAGGGAGCTTGTCCTAGAAGCATCCTTCTGCTTCCACTTCTGTGTTAGTAAATGCATAGATATTTAGGTTTGTGGGTTTTTAAAAAATAATTTTGAGACACTCTTCTGGTTAGAAAACACACTATGACTACTTCTGTAGAACATGCAGCCGTCTTTCTCTAGATAGCCAAGCATTTCAGCGGCTTCAGGGAGTGCATCTTTCCTCTTTGGTCTCATTGTTACTTCGTTGTCCCTTCTCTATTACTGATGTTGCTTCCTACCTGCTGGGCCTGTTCTTGCCAGTGGCCGTGAAAGAAGTAGAAAACAGGGTCCAGGGCCGGGCGCGGTGGCTCACGCCTGTAATCCTAGCTCTCTGGGAGGCCGAGGCGGGCGGATTGCTCAAGGTCAGGAGTTCAAAACCAGCCTGAGCAAGAGCGAGACCCTGTCTCTACTATAAATAGAAAGAAATCAATTGACCAACTGATATATATATAAAAAATTAGCTGGGCATGGTGGCACAAGCCTGTAGTCCCAGCTACTCGGGAGGCTGAGGCAGAAGGATGGCTTGAGCCCAGGAGTTTGAGGTTGCTGTGAGCCAGGCTGACGCCACGGCACTCATTCTAGCCTGGACAACAAAGCGAGACTCTGTCTCAAAAAAAAAAAAAAAAAAAAAAAAAAAGAAAACAGGGTCCAGGCCCAGAGAAACTCATGATTAAAAAGGGGAAATAACACATCTGCTGACCCCTGATGGGTTACGTGGACAGTCGAGATGCCCTCTCTCCAGGAATGAGATGCCGCTTCCTGAACTCTGCTACCTGTGCACTGCCACTCTAGTTCCACGGCCCTGTGCGGGCAGCTGTGGTGGCCTTATAACCAGAGTGGATCCACGTAGACCCAGTGGGAAGGAGTTTGAGCACGCTCCTTGGTGCTCTGAAGTTTTTTTTCTTTTGTTTGGCTGCGATTGTCTCTCTCCCTCTGCCACGCCTGCTCCTCAAGGCACTCGTCTAGACCAGTCGAGTGGAGGCTTTTTTTTTTTTGAGACAGAGTCTCACTTGTTGCCCAGGCTTAGTGATGAGTGGAGGCTTTTTACATCTTCTGGATGCACAGTCATGGGGACCTTAGTGGGATTTATTGAGATGGAGCAAGTAGGAGGTGCTTAGGCTCTACAGAAACATCTGAGACCCTCCTGGTCATTGCTTTAACATGTTTCTGAGCCAAACAGACATGAAGAGAACATGAAGACAGTAGAAGGTGAGAATAAAAGAGGGCTTTGAAAACTTAGAATCTTTTTTCCCCCAGCTTTATTGAGGTATAATCAACAAGTAGAAGTTGTATATATTTAAGGTATAAAACATGATGATTTGATATACATACACATTGTGGAATAATTCCCATAATCAAGCTAATGAACACATCCACCACCTCACATAGTTAACTTTTTTATGTGTGTGGTGAGAATACTTAAGATCTGCATTCTTTACAAATTTTCATGATACACTACTGTTAATTGTAGTCAGCATGTTATTATATATCAGGTCTCCAGAACTGTTTATCTTCTAACTACAAGTCTGTACCCGTTGATCAGCGTCTGCTCAACTCCCAGAGCCTGGTAACCACCATTCTACTCTCTGCTTCTATGAGTTTGACAAAAAATTTAGAATCCTTAAAATAGCAAAATGGTTTTTTTAGATGAAAGGAGTCATCAGCTGCCTAAATTTTATTTCAGTCTGACTTGTAGATAAGAGGGTATTTACACACCTGCTGTCTTTGGTCAGCCTCCAAGAATGACAGGTGTGCAGGGACAAGCCTCAGCCTCGCTGCCCATGGGCTTCACCCACCTGCACATGCTGGTGTCACTGGGCTTGGGCTGGGCACAGCCTGGGCACCTGGAGTTAGAAGAGCTGCACTGTAATGTGCAGCTATGTGGAGAACCACTGTAAGCAACTGGGTCTCTCTCAGATTAGCCGATGTTTGGTGACTTGCGTGCTTTACTTGAGGGGGAAGCCAATTTGAGTTGCTTTTTTTTTTTTTTTGAGACAGAGTCTCGCTTTGTTGTCCAGGCTAGAGTGAGTGCCGTGGCGTCAGCCTAGCTCACAGCAACCTCAAACTCCTGGGCTCCAGTGATCCTTCTGCCTCAGCCTCCCGAGTAGCTGGGACTACAGGCATGCGCCACTATGCCCGGCTAATTTTTTATATATATATCAGTTGGCCAATTAATTTCTTTCTATTTATAGTAGAGATGGGGTCTCGCTCTTGCTCAGGCTGGTTTCGAACTCCTGACCTTGAGCAATCCGCCCGCCTCGGCCTCCCAAGAGCTAGGATTACAGGCGTGAGCCACAGCGCCCGGCCTTGAGTTGCTTTTTAATGTAACTGGATGTCTCTCTCTTTCTCAGTGCTATTCATGAGGTATCTTGAGTGCCTACTAGGTACAAGACACTATTGTTGTTAAATTAGAGGATTTAAGTATGTATGAGATATGGTTCTTGTCTTCAAGAGCTTATATAAAACAGCTAAAAATAGCGAAATAACTCTAATGGGAACCACTACAAGCTAAATGTCATTAAAGTGAATCATGCAAATTATGGTAATTGAAAGAAGGGGCAGATTGCACTTAATTAGAGGGGATCAGGACAGGCTGTGAGAAGCTGCCATGTGAGCTTGGCCCTAGGAGTGGGGGTGGGAGGGAGGAAAGCGAGCACAGAGGGGAGAGCAGGGGCGTTGGAGACATTCTGGCCAGAGCCTGAGGTGTGGGAGGTAGTGGAAAACCAGTCCAGGAGAGAAGGTGGGGCCAGAAGGAAATATCTTTACACCTGCCTTGGCAGTGGGTTGGGAGTTGTTAAAAATTTCTATTCACTGGTCTGGTGTGGTGGCTCACGCCTGTAATCCTAGCACCCTGGGAGGCCGAGTCGGGCGGATTGCACAAGGTCAGGAGTTTGAAACCTGTCTGAACAAGAGTGAGACCCCAGTCTTTACAAAAAATGGAAAGAAATTAATTGGCCAACTAAAAATACATAGAAAAAATTAGCCTGGCATGGTGGCGCATGCCTGTAGTCCCAGCTACTCAGGAGGCTGAGGCAGAAAGATTGCTTGAGCCTAGGAGGTTGAGGTTGCTGTGAGGTAGGCTGACGCCACGGCACTCTAGCCCAGGCAACAGCGTGGGACTCTCTCTCAAAAAAAAAAAAATAAAAAAAAATTTTCCTATTCACTATGTTTGTGAAGCAGATGTGAGTACATCTTGATGTGGTACAAGGATTGATTTTTCTGTAACAAATTGCTTGAACTGGGTATATATCTTATAATTATGTTAATGCATTTTAAATCAGAGAAGAATAATACAAGGTAAATAAGTTATATATAGTTTTTATTCTTAATGTTGAATGAGTTCAAATATCTTTAATAATTGAGAGAGAAAAATCAGAAAAGAGACATATCATTGGTTTTTTCCATCCTTTTTCAAATAGGTCTTTTATTCAGTTGAAATCCTGAAGTCTAACATGTGAGCAGATAAAATGGTAGCTGCTTGGTTTGGGCAGGATAGTGGGCAGAGAAGGCTCCAGAGCTCTGCTCGTTCAGCCCAATGCCACACTCATACCCCCCTTAACTTTTAATTGATACTCCCTCCCCTACTAATCCATCCCAAAATGGCAAGGATTTTGTCTCACTGGGAAGGGAAGACTGATATTAACAACTGGAGTCAACTTGCCTGGTTGAGAAGAAATTTAAGAAGCCTGTTGCAGTGAGAGAGTGATGGAGGAGTGGCTGCCGATGTCCCGTTGCTTTGACAACACAGTGCCAGGCCTCCCAGTAGGTGCCGAGGAGCTAATGTGTGACAGGGGTTCTGGGGTCAGCGGTCTCCCACCTGGTGTTCTGCCCTGATGGGGTATCTGCCTCTGTGTCACCCCCAGCCGCGTGTGTATTGAGGCCTGACTAGTGCAACTGAGGAAGGGCATTTAAAATTTTATTTAATTTTAATTGATGCCAGTTTAAACAGCTGTATGTGTCCCTAGTGGGACAACTTAGATCTGAGCCCTGAAGGCCGTTGTGGCCTGGTCAGAGCAAGAAATGCAGCGTGCCGGGGGAGAAGGGCAGTGGAGATGGTCTGTTTTCAGGGCTGGGGTGCAGGGAGAGTGTAGGGTACCTGTGGACCTGAAAGGAACTGAGCATCCCTGGACCTAACGTTTGAACACAGGGTTGGTAAGCTCGAAGCCTGAGATGTATGTGGGGCCGGATTACACAGGGCTGCGGGAGAGTATATGTGAGCCGCCGTGTGCTAACTGGGGTCCGAGGAGAGACGGGACACATCCACCTGGAGGGGCTTTGCACAGAGTTTGACTTTATCTTGAGAGCATTGAGCACATGCAGGCATGTGATGTGACCTGACCTAGGTTTTAGGAAAGTGCTTGGGTTTCACCAAAGGACGTGGCTTGGAGGTGGAAAGTCTGGAGCCAGGAAGGCCAGAGGCTGCTCCAGTACTGGGGGCATGGCAGGGCAGCGCCTGCATTGGGAACTGTCAGCTGGAGGCAGATGAAGGCCATGGATGGACAGAGATAAAAGAGAGGCTCACTGTGGTCCCTAACCTTTTTGGAACCAGGGATTGGTTTCATGGAAGACACTTTTCCCACAGACTGGGCGGGGTGGGGTGGGTGGGGCTCAGGTGGTGATGCGCATGAGGGATGGGGAGCGGCTGTAAACACTGGCTTGCCGCTCACCTCCTGCTATGTGCCACGCCATCCGAGTTTCATGGAAGACAATCCTTCCATGGACGGGGGGGGGGGGGGGGGGGGAGGCAGAGCTCTGTGGCGCAGTCTAACTGGCCACGGCCCCTTACTGGTCCACGGCCTGGGGGTTGGGCACTGCAGCTCTGGAGTATAGATGAGATTTTGATAAGGCAGAAGGAAAGTGTTCAGGTTGTTGTTTACACATCTGGGAGGACGGGATGTCATTTACTAAGATAGCAGATACAGGAGCAGGGGAGCCCATCTGAGGAGGCAGGGATGGGTTCTAGTGTGGGGAGCTGTTGAGTTGGTTACATAGTTTGGAAGCTTAGGAGGAAGATCTGAGCTAGATGAAGAGATTCAAGGACATCAGTGTGTAGACAGAAATAAAAGGTCTGCACATGGATCTGACCATGGGGGAGTAGCCAGTGAGAAACAAGACAGCCTTAGGCAGAACCCACAGGAAGGTGAGTTTTTAAAGGACAGGCAGAGAAAAGAGACCAAAGAGATTGTGTCAATCATGGGGTTCTTCAGAGGAACAGAACAATATGATATCTCTGTGTCCATCTGTAGCTCTACATCTGCCTCTGTATGTCTATGTCTGCAAGGTGTATTCTAAGGAATTGACTTACTTTCAGGCTGGTAAGTCGAAAATTTGTAAAGCAGGCTGGAAACTCAGGCAGGAGCTGATGTTGCAGTCTTGAGACAGAATTCCTCCTCTGGAAAACCTCAATTTTTACTCTTAAAGCCTCAACCGATTGGATGGGGCCCA
The DNA here is from genome assembly GCF_040939455.1 of Microcebus murinus. Classification (NCBI taxonomy): domain Eukaryota; kingdom Metazoa; phylum Chordata; class Mammalia; order Primates; family Cheirogaleidae; genus Microcebus; species Microcebus murinus. Next base: position 99,544,167 of record NC_134112.1, read on the forward strand.
CCCATGTATGGAGGGTGACCTTTACTTATGTCAACCTTGTCTACCAAATACCCTGAAGGCAACAGCTAGCTTCATGTTTGCTTAAATCACTGGGTGCTATATCCTGGCCAAGTTGACACGTAAAATTAGCCATCACAGAAACCGAGATGGAGTAGTCTAAGAGGGAAGAGAGAGAAAACTCTGGAAGCCAAGGGAGGGCAGCTGTCATTGGCTCTGTCGGGTGACACTGAGAGGTCACACAGATGAGGCTTGAGAAGTAAGTAGCTGTTGGATTCACCACTGGGAGGGGAGCAGCCTTGTGAGATGAGCTGGGCAGAGGCCAGATTACAGCAGTTGAGGGGAAAAGGAGGTGCCACGAGGGAGGGGAGACGTGGATAATGCTGGTGAGAAGTTTGCCGTTAGACGTTGCATCCCCTACGATCAGGCAGCTGTTGAGAGCCAGCCCTGGAGATTTGCTTGGATTTCTTCTGTGATGCTGTTGGGTATGATACAGCCCATATTTTACACATAGGTTTGTTCAGACTTAGCTGGGATTGCAATCATTGGGTTCAGTTTGACAGAAAACTAGTACCTAAGGAGGGAAAACCTTTCAAGAACACAATACAGGAATAACAGGGCTTCTAACGGAGTTGTGATCTTAACCTGTAGTCACGCTGGGTATCTGAACAAGGGAGAGGAAGGGGCGAAGTCTCTGTGAGCAGTTCTTTTACATTGCGTCTGCGGTTACACAGGGTGGCCGATAGGTGGCACTGTGTGTCTGTCCAGCTGTATTAAGAATAAAGAGCCTCTAGCACAAAATATCTCTTAGCATTACAGGAATGGGAATTTTTGTCATTTTTTATACCATATTAGATATTAATGAATTAAAATTGCTGTTAATATAGATTTTATTTTGAATGTTTCTGATTTAAATTTCAGGAGAATAACAAGTTATATGTGGTGTTTATAATGGTATGGCTATGACATTCTTTTACCAGCATTCTTTCCATTTGCGGAGGTAGTTTAAAATTGAGATTTTCATTTTACATCATGAAATATACACTTATACAGCAAGATAAAGTACTGTTGTTGTTGTTGAGGGTTACTGAAAAATCCAGTCAACATAGTGAACCTAGTTGGGCGTAGTGGCTCATGCCTGTAATCTTAGCACTTTGGGAGGACAGGGCAGGAGGATCACTTGAGGCCAGGAGTTCAATAGTAAGACCCTGTATCTACAAAAAACAGAAAAAATAACCAGGCGTGATGGTGCATACCTGTAGTCTCAGCTATTTGGGAGACTGAGGCAGGAGGATGGCTTGAGCCCAGGAATTAGAGGCTGCAGTAAGCTATGATGATACCACTGTTCTGTGGTCTGGGCAACAGAGCAGGACCGTGTCTCAACAACAACGGCAACAAAAAGAAACAACCCAAAACATAGCGAACATGATAGACAAAGAGTGCCTTTACACCATGTGGAAAGCACAGACAAGGACTCAGAGCCATTTCACAGGGGGAGGAGTAGTCAGAGGACTGCACTGTAAAGACATAATTTCGATGTAGAAAACTTAGACTCTACAGATGAGCAAAGGTTATTATTTCTAATTTAAAATATGTGTTCAATTTAAAAAATTTGAAAAGTGCCAAAAACCTTAATAAAGAAAGCAGAAGTTATTCCTCTGTAATCAGTGTTTATCAGTTATCACTCTATCTTTTCCTTCTATTTTCATGAAATAACAATAGGTAGATATATCATGTTATATTTTGTTTTGTATCCTATGTATTAAACATTAACTCAGCATTATGTTGTGAACACCCAAGTAATGAAAATTCTTCAAAAATATTCTTTTTGGTGATGTCTGCTGCTCCATGCCATGTCTATTTCAATACCAATTCTTTTTTCTACATTTAGGTTTTTGGTATTTTTCTAGTTTAGGTCAAGATTTACTTCTTTACCAGGATATGTATGTTTTTCTGGCATAATCTGACATACACAGGAGTCTGTAATTAATGATGCTTTTTAAGTTGATTGATTCTAGTCTGAGAATTTGCTGGCTCAAGTGAAGCAGATACTTTCTGGCTAAAATGCTTACCTCGCTCAACACGTCTTTGAATACATTTGAATCCAATCAAAATTTTAAGTGGACTTGCAGAAGGGAATAACTGGGTATCAGGAAAATGTCTTTCCAGAAGATTACTGGTGGCTAGAACTACAAACCATAAAGTTTACTGGTCGTTCACATTTTATGTGCTAAGGAATCACTTTGTTTTCTAAATTTAACTGTTTTTAGAGTGAATCACATCCAAACTTAGCTTTCATTAAGTGTTTTGAGAAGTTTTGTTTCATATCCTCATGGGTAAGAGCATAGGTTCCAGAGCCCAGCTGCCTGCGTTTCATACTGACTGAACCGCTTGCAAGCTTCGTGCTGGTGCGCAAGTTCCTGAGCCTCTCGGAGTCTCTCCTTCCTCAGATGCCAGCTGGGCATAATAAATGTAACTGTCTCAGAGAATTGCGAGATAATCTGCATGAAGGAGACCGCGCAGTGCTTGATGTGTGGTAAATACTATTACAGGCGTAACAGGAGATGTTGAGGGTTGGCTTCCAGACCATCCCAATAAAGTGAATAGTGTGGTAAGGTGAGTCACACAAATATTTTGGTTTCCCAGTACATATAAAAGTTATATTTATACTATATTATGGTTGTTGAGTGTGTAATAGCATTATGTCTTAAAAAAACCCCAATGTATATACCTTAAATAAAAAATACATTATTGCTTAAAAATACTGACACAAAGCACATACTGTTGGGAAAATGGTGGCAGTACTTGATACAGGGTTGCCACAAACTTTCAGTTTTGTTTTTTTTTATATACTTTTTAAAATTTTTTGTTAATAATCTTTTTTTTTTTTTTTTTTTTTTTTTGAGAGAAACTGTCTCAGTTTGTTACCCAGGCTGGAGTGCAATGGCGTGATCATAGTTCACTGCAGCCTCGAACTCCTGGGCTCAAGTGATCCTCCTGCCTCAGCCTCCTGAGCAGCTCGGACTACAAGGACTGCGGGTGCACATCACCACGCCTGGCTAATTTTTTATTTTATTTTTTGTGGAGACAGGTTCTTGCTGTGTTGCCCAGGCTGATCTTGAACTCCTAGCCTCAGGTGATCCTCCCACTTAGCCTCCCAAAGTGCTGGGATTACAGGCATAAGCCAGCACCCCTGGCCTCAATTTATAAAAACTACAGTATCTGTGAAGCAAAAGTACAATAAAATTCAATGTGCCTGTATTTACTAAGTAAATATTGTTATCACAAATATTAAGTGATTAATATTAAGTACTAAGTAAGTATTATTCTTTTATCATATTCTCTTTTTTTTTTTTTTTTTTGAGACAGAGTCTCGCTTTGTTGCCCAGGCTAGAGTGAGTGCCGTGGCGTCAGCCTGGCTCACAGCAACCTCAATCTCCTGGGCTCAGCGACCCTACTGCCTCAGCCTCCCGAGTAGCTGGGACTACAGGCATGCGCCACCATGCCCGGCTAATTTTTTATATATATATCAGTTGGCCAATTAATTTCTTTCTATTTATAGTAGAGATGGGGTCTCGCTCTTGCTCAGGCTGGTTTTGAACTCCTGACCTTGAGCAATCCGCCCGCCTCGGCCTCCCAAGAGCTAGGATTACAGGCGTGAGCCACAGCACCGGCCTTATCATATTCTCTTAATCCCATGGCCCTGAGCTTGGGCCCTGAAGCCAGGCAGGTCTGCAGCGTACTAGCTGTGTGGCTTCTGACCATTGGTACTTTAATCTGAAAATGGGGTATTGATACCGACTTCATAATATTGCGAGGCTCAAGTGGGACACTGAACATCATGGCGTAGTAACTGGCATGTGCTGAGCATGTTGTTGTTATTACTGTTAATACTGATGGTAAATTAAGTGGTGAATAAGCCCTTACAAATTATAAAACAAGGCATACAGAAAGAAAATATCTAGTGAATAATGTGAATATGTGAGCAAACACAATGATTGTATGGGACACACTGGGAGTTTGAAATGACAGAGTATTTAGATTTAGTTTGGAGAAAATGTGACAGTTTTTTCTAGTCCAATAGAGTAGTAATTGTATAAAATATATTTTTCTTACTGAATTGATTCAGTTGAGGAGGAAGGGAGAAATTCTGTTTTGTGATTTTGTAAATCAGTAATCAGATTTAGTTTGACTGTTTTTGGCAGATTAGTGCATTTTGGGTTCTAACTTTTTATTATAAGACTCTAACAGAGATTATGTATTATGAAAATAATGAGGACAGATAGTCCCCCTTCAGCTGAAGTTGGTTCGTGGAGGAGCCGGGGTAGAAGCGTGAGGATCCTGGCTCTGGCCGGGTGGAGGACGGTGCTCCGGCAGGGAGGCAGTGCGAGCAGGGTGTCTGCACCGGCCCTGCAAGGTACATTCATTCGTTTATTCACTGAACAACATTTATGGGGGACCTGCCATCTGCCAGTCATGGTTCTGGGCACTGCAGGATCAGCTGTGACCAAAACAGGAGAAAGAGCTGTTTTTTACCTGTCACAAGAAAAAAATACAGTCTACACTTTTGTGCTAACTAACTTTTCTTCAGTTAGTATCTTTTTGCATAGGGCCAGTGTGTCATTCACACAGGTGATGGGACATGTGGCAATTCTGTGGTTGGGCAATTACTAGAACATTGTGGGTGGTGATTTCATCCAAGGCAACCCTCTGCTTTGTGTCTTGTAGAATGTCGTTCTTTCAGGGGGCTCGACAATGTTCAGGGATTTTGGACGTCGACTGCAGAGAGATTTGAAAAGAGTGGTGGATGCCAGATTAAAACTCAGCGAGGAGCTCAGCGGCGGGAGAATAAAGGTAGGAGCTGGGGGCCTCTCCATGCTGATGCAGTAGGTTTCTGTGCTGGGATTCACTTGGCTCCCTCTTTTTTACACAGAGCTGAAGGAGCTTGTTTGGGTAGCCTGAAATAAAAATAACCTTGAACCATTTTCTTAGCCACACTGTGAAATTATAATAGAGGTTTGTTGCCTGAACTCGTTCCAAGCACGTGGTTAAGACTGAAACACCTAGTGATACAGCAACAATAATTTTATACCCTCACTGATCCACGTTTGCCTGTAATTTTCTTTGTGTCGTAAGAGATCAGCATGTAGTGTAATGACCAGTGTCCCAAGGAGATGGGATTAATTTGCGGTGAGGATCTTTAATGCCCTTTGGAAATGTTCTCATTAAACTAGAATGACTAATATTAGCAGGGAGTTACAGTGTGTTCCTCCAAGATAGTAATTCTTAACTAGCTGGTGATTTTATTTGGGCTTTTAACCAAGAGTGGGCTTTGATAGAGAAAGTAGGAGCAAAGGAGAGTCCCAATGGAGTCAACTGTTGGAAAAGTGCAGTTCTTTTTAGTATTTTGGGACAGCTAGTCCCAAATGCAAATCAAAACCACAACGAGATATCATGTAACCCTAGTCAGAATGGCTGTTATTAAAAAGACAGAAAAATAACAGATGTTGGCAGGGATGCAGAGAAGAAGGAACCTCTTATACATTGTTGATGGGAATGTAAATTAGCACAGCCACCATGGAAAACAGCATGGAGATTTCTCAAAAAACTAAAAGTGGAATTACCTTTTGACCCAGAAGTTCCACTACTGGATATCCACTCAAAGAAAAAGAAGCCAGCACATCAAAGGGATGTGTGCACGCTCATGTTTATCGCAGCGCTCTCCACAGTAGCAGACGTGGAGTCCGCTGAAATGTCCGTCAGCCGATGAGCGGGTAAAAGGTGGGATATATGCTTAATGGGACACTATTCAGCCATAAAAAAGAATGAAACCCTGTCATTTGCAGCAGCATGTATAGAACCTGGAGGTCAATATGTTATATGAAATAAGCTAGGCACAAAAAGACAAATAGAACGTTTTCTCTTACATGTGGAAGCGAAACCATTTTAAGACAACAGAGGTAGGGAAAGGAACAGTAGACAACAGAAACTGGGAATGGTGCACGGGGTGGGAGGAGGATGGAGAGAAGTGGATTAAAGGGTTATAAACATACAGTAAGATAGAAGGAATAAATTCATTGTTTGATAGCAGAGTAGGATGATTATACTAAAATACCCTAAATACCCTGACTTGATCACTACACATTATATACACGTAAAAATTTCTCATGTACCCCATACATTTGCACACATAGAAAAAATTCAGAAGGCATCTTGTAAAATCTATAATTTTTAAAAATTTATGTGCTTGGACTAAACATACGTTACTTTATTTTCTAGCCTAAGCCTGTGGAGGTTCAGGTAATAACACATCATATGCAGCGCTATGCCGTGTGGTTTGGAGGCTCCATGCTGGCCTCAACTGTAAGTCCCTTTCAGATTGTTCAGCATTTTTATTTTCTGTGTTCTCTGTTGAGTTTGGGTAGATATTGTCTACGAAGGTTGAGTAGTGTGTCTTCTAATTGTGTCACTTTAAACAGATACTTAAATCTTTAAGATATAAAATGTATTTTAATGATCATTAGATTACACAACTATTTTGAAAGTATCCTTGCTAATTAGGGGTTATAGATAACACGGATAAGTGAAATCCAAAAATAATCTAAAAAAATCTTGCATTCGTCATTAGTTCTAATTAGTTTTCCAAATAATTATTACTTCCCCCCTCAAATTCCTTGCAGCTAACACGCTGTTAATGTAGGGCCAGCACATAGTTGGTCCTAAGAAAATCAGAGTCTATATAAATATTTGAAAAATGAAATAAACCCCACTTCAGTACTTTAGTTTGTCAACGAGGTCTTGTCAAAATCTTACAACAGTGGTCTGGAGAAGGAGAATGGAGGTTTAGATAAGGAGAGTTTCTCATTCGATTAATAGTTTATTTAATTTTACTTTCTTTCTGAAATATTTATCTTTTCCTTCTACCTGACGCTTCTTGCAGCCAGAGTTCTTTCAGGTCTGTCACACCAAGAAGGACTATGAGGAGTATGGACCCAGCATCTGCCGCCATAACCCCGTCTTTGGAGTCATGTCTTAGAGTCTGCCTTGAAGTCGTTGTTGGGTAGTGTCACGTTGGGAACAAGTGCCCTTCAGAACCCAGAGGAGACCGCAGTTCCTGTAAATAACGACGTCCGGTGTGGGTGTCCGAGCAGCGCGCTTGCACCGCCCCGTGCATGAGGCACCGCGCAGAGTTCCCAGTAAAAGCCATCTACCACGTGCCGACTGTTGTGAGCCGCCCTCCTCCCCCCGCGCCCCCTTCTTACTCTCCGCTCTCCCTCCTCTTCAGAGCTTCTAGTTGACAAATACAATTCTGAAGGAATTCAAATGTGACTTCAAAAATCGTTAGAGAAAAAAAAAATTAGAAAATGGCGCAAAATAGTCCCCCCACCCCCAAAAGAATGTATGGGTGTAAACCCTTTTCCTCCCAGCCTATTTTTGTAAATAAAATGTTATAAACTTGAAATACAAATCAATGTTTATATTTCCTATCATTTTGTATTTTATGGTATTTGGTACAACTGGTTGATTCTAAGCACGAATAGATATTGATGTCATGGAGTGCTGTAATAAAAAGTTTTTAATTGTGAGGCATGTTCTGATGTGTTTATAGGCAAACAAAATAAAACAGCGACCTTTTTGCCACATGTTTGCTAGAAAATGATTACACTTTATGGGCGTTGACATGAAGTTTGAACATTAAACAGTATTGTATGAGAATTATTACAGATACTGTATCTTTGAGTTTTTTTGTTTGAACTTTCTGGAACTGTTTTATAGAAGATGATGGTTTGTTGTTGACGAGTGTTGGATAAAATACTACCTTGCACCATTGTAATAAAAGCTGTTAGAATCTTTATAAATACTTTTCTGGTATAGTGTGGTGGTCTTTTTGGCTTTTCCCCTTGTCTCTGTACTTCTTTTAAAGAAAATTGAAATTTGTTTCACATCAGTGGAGGATTTGATTAATACCCAGTTTGTGGGAGGAAATTTCTTAAAATGATGTGGACTGCCTGCTCTGCAGTGACCACTCCGTCACTTGGGAGTATTATGAGTATGGGTAACCATGTTGGAGATGTTTTTTGGGCTGAGGTATAGTGGGAGGAAATCCTAATGATTTCCAATGTCTCTTCCTAGAAATTCAGGATTCATGGCTTTAACAAATTCAGTAACTACTGTGGCATTTGCTGTGTAGATTGCTGGCTTGAAAGGTAATTTGCTAAATTATAATAGATTTAAGTTTATTGCATTCTTCATATAATCTTTATAATTATGTTACTTATAAAACTGTTATTTATGGTATTCCTTCTATGTTTCATCCTCAGAAAATTTGCCTTCATAAAGAAATGTGGTTTTATTATTTGAGTTTAGAAAACAAGCTTAAGAAGAAAAAAGTCAGTATGGTAAGATCTGAGTTTACCAGGCCTTGGATGGCAGCACTGTCACCACACTAGACCTTCAGTCTCCCCAGTCAGGAGACTGATACCACCTGGTTCTTCTTCATGCAAACAAATTGCTGCTTCTCGTTCCCTCGGGGGTTTGCTACTTCTCAGGATCTTCCGGCCGTCTCACTGTAACAGTTCCCAGTTGTCTGCCTGCCTTCAGTCGCACCCATGCATCCTGAACGGGGCTTTCTTCTAACACCATTTCATTCTAGTCCCGTGCTGTTCGGGGACTATGGTGCCTGCCTGGTACTTCGCCCAGTCTTACCCGTCTCAGTCGTGCCCTCCCTCCTGGGCCCTTGGCCTTACCTGGCTCAGAGTGTGCGTTTCTCACAGTGGATGCTTTCCTCTGTTGCCTGCTCTGCGTTTGTGCATTGGCGGGTGCTCTCTTGCACTTTCACCAAACTCCTGGATGATACCACTCCTAGACGCTACTACTGGCACCAACACCAGCCAAGCTAGCGCTAATAAAACCTGTTCTTAGACCACGTGACACCTAAAGATGCCGTTTTTCTTTGTGTGGGACAAGATAATCTTTGAGATTGTATTTATGTTTGTCAACTTGAAGGATCGTGGGAGAGCATTTTGTTGTAAACATAGATCGATAGGGCAGAATGATCTATTAGAACGTAACTGATGTAGCGCTGAGGTTCTCAGCCCTGACTGAGACCCACCCTAGATCCAGTGAATCAGGATACAGGACTAGGGCAGGAGTCGGGAAGGCATCCATCTTTAGGTTTTGCTTTTAAACTCCTTAGGTGATGCCAGTCTGTAGCTGGGTCTGAAACCGTAATGACCATAAAGAAGGGCTTTGGACTCAGATCTGAGTATGAATTCTGGTTGTTCCTTAAGCAAATGATGTCTTACCCTATGCTTCCTTATCTATGTGAGAACTGTGATGGTCTTATCTGTTAACAGATTTGAGTTATAATTTTTTTTATACAATAAGCCTGCCAGATATTAATATCATATAGAAATGAACTGTGATTCTGCAATGTGCATTGGTTACTTCATGGGGAAGAAAAATTCTTAGAGTTACGTCGATAGTTTTAAGAAAATCTATGGGTACCTTTTGTTCAGGTTGAATAATTAGCTATAGATCATAATATAGTAGTGAGTCAAGTATTGCTAGAATTGATGGGTAAAATTAACCTTCTATGACAAAATTACAACGCCAAATGAATACTTTTACATAAAAAATTTGAACAAATAATGCTCTTTAAACAAACATATTCTAAAATAAGCCAACAGTCTTTAGAATTATTAAAACAAACCTTTTAATAATAGTGCAGGAAGTTGCTTTGCCCTATTCGACAGATTTAGACATGAACTCCATGATGATAAGAATATTATGTGAATGACTTTTTACAAATCCGGTATGTGACTATCAACCACCATTGTCTTTCTAGTAAGGTCCGATGGCTACCGCAGAGTTCGTTGCTCTTTACGATGTTCCTGTGGGAATAGACGCCCATTTCTTCAAACGGGGATATTCGTCAGCTGCTCCTGAGAGCTGTAGCTTCTGGTTTTATTAATTTTGTAGCCAAGACTGGATTAAAGAACGCAAGGCTTGCGAGTTTGTTTCTATGTAAGCTGAGGGTGGAGGAGCAAAACAGGAGAGTGATGGAAGCACTGAGATGGGAGGGGTAGAAAATGACCCCGTCAGGGCGGCTGAGATGAGGGATGACACTCACTAGCTAGAGTACAGGGGGAGGAAGGAGAGACCCAGCGAGCACTAGGTATCACAGTGGAGCAAGTGCAGGCTGTGGGGAGACTCTCTCCAACTGGGTTTCCATGTAGTCCAGACAGAGGAGGGAAGAAGGCTGAGAGTTGGCCTTAGAGTTGGGGTTTGCCAGGCAGGTGTCCTGGGGACAGGTGCCGATGTGCAGGCAGGTGTAGATAGGGGGTTCTCTGTTGTTAACGTTATGCACTACGGAGTCCTGGTAGGATGGGGAGTAAAAGGAAATGAGAGATTGGGAAGAATGGAGGATTCTGAGGACTGGGTGCCCTGAACATCAGGGTTAGGAGGTTGTGGTCATAAAGAATACTGGTTTTTAAGATTTCAGAGGTGGAACATTTCTCAGTAATAACAGGGACATGGAAGTGGTCATTATGTAGAGATTGAATTCATTGGAAATTGAAGAATTTAGTGAATTTTGAGAGAAAAGCATTGGATCGGTTGTCCATTGGTTGCTGGCATCATCCAGGTGAGTGTGGGGGCTTGGAGATGAGAGCAGAACTTGGCCCTTTGCCAGAGTCCTGCCCACCTGGGAAATAGTGACAAGGTGAGCAGTGACTCTGGGCAGGGAACGTGGCTGAGAGCTGACTCTGCACATCCTCACTTAATCTCAACCATATGGAATTGGTGTTACTATTGCCATTTTCCAGACAGAAAGCTATGGCTGGAAGAAGTTCACTGACATGCCAACCACACAGCTAGGAAACAGAGTGCTCCCGGAGCGTGCTTTGGAGTGTGCTTTGTAACAGTTCCCGGAGCAGTTAGACAGTAGCAGCCAAGTGGGAAAGTGGATGGTAAAACCCAATGACACAAATCTGTAGAATTTCTTTTTTGATCATTATTGTTTTATGCCTACCATGGTATTAAACTAAAAGGAGAATGATTTCATAAAATAGGAAATAGGAAGAGTTTGGAAATGGCATGGGGAGCTGGTAACAATTCCCCCTCTAATCCAAATCACTTGTTATATAATGTATTTGAGGAAGCTACTGATGTAGGATGTTTAGGTGAAGAATTATTTTCATTTTTGTTCATAATTCTTTGCTGATATAATACATGTTTTGTCATGTGCATTGACTTTATCCTATGTTACAAGGCAAATAAAAGGCAGTTTGTTAATCTTAGCACTTAGAATCATAATTAGCCCCAATCAGTGTTCAATACATTTCATCCATTATTATTCTGTAACAAAGTGGTTATTGTGTCTGAAGACCCCTACTCATCAAAATTGTGTTAAAAAATAGTTTCAGTGGAGGAAAAGGGACTTCTAGATTCATGAACTGTATTGCCTTTAGGAATTTCAGTAAGAACGTGTTAAAAAAAAGATTCTGGTGTATAGTTGTGGAGTGTGAACATCACCGGGCCTTTTCTTATCACTACAGCTGACAGAACCGAATCATTTGCAGTCCGTTTGATAAAAAGTGAGCCGCCAGAGCAGCAGCCGGTCTCCCCACTCCGCTCCAGGCTGTGAGTCGTCCTTTGATAGGCTCGTGAGGATGTCTTCGTTTGGGTCACGCCTGTTCCATAGACGTGTGGTTTAGGTGACAACATGGTGGTGCGTCCTGAAGTGAGCGCCCCCCAGAGGTGTCCCCTTTTCCTGGACCGCCCCCACCTGCCTGGGGTGTTCACTCCTGTCTCCAGCGTCCCTTCCGTGGGAGGGGGTCAGCCTGTGCATCGTCCCTCACTGGGCTGACGTCCTGGAACACGGGACCATATGTTGCTTATCTTTGGCCCCCCGGGACCTTCACAATGCCTGGCACATGGTAGGTGCCCAGCACATACTTAACTGAGCTAAATTCCTATTGAAAAGGAAGGTTTTTCTAGGCTGCCTGTGCGCTAGTGCTGAGAAGCAGTACCTGTGTAGATCTGACTCTAGGTAAAAGCTGGATGGTGAGTATCTGCGATGTTAATTATCTTTTCCTTAAGAGTTTTGGTGGCATCATAGAATCTGACTCTGAGGTTTGGAGTTAAGTAGGTGTTTCGTGTACCGGAAGCGCATGCGATCAAACCTGTGTGCCGGCCCCGTCTTGCGCGCCCTGGCTTCCGTCTGCAGCGTGGTCCGCAAGAAAGGCCACCGGGAGGGACTCCCCCGCAGAGATCTGGAAGACAGAAGTGCATTTTGTGGTAGTCACAGTTCATTCTGCAACTTTACTAATATGAATAATGAGCTCTTGTGTGACTGAAGGTACGGATCGTTTGTGATTAATTCCTTCTTTATGATCCGTCCCTTCTATCTCATTTGTAAAAATTACGATTGTGCCAAACAAGCCTGTGAGGTTAATCAAGTGCACAGCTTTTTTAAAACCACAAGAGAGTCCCATTAAGAATATTTATCTGTTAAATAATTCTTTACTTAATTGAAGAATATTTCATAATGTTTCTTTCTAAAAGTAACTGTCAGGGTTATTAGATAGAAATATAAATTGATTGGCAAAATAATTGTGTGGGGCTCTAATTGGCAATTACATCAATTTCACTGGCTCGGATGGAAATCTTTTTAAAAAGAGGGAAAGTAACTATAGCTTGATCTTGGTTATCATTATGAAAGGTTTTCTTAGTTTTAAAATATTAGTTCTTTTTACCCTGTATTGTTCCTTAAAAGTAAGCAGCTGTTTATTCTCAGGTGTTATTTTTGTGTGTTTTGTTTGGGGTGCTGTGGGTTATTTCTGTGTGCGTAACCACACGGGTGTATAATCATATGAGTACATAGTTGTTAAGTGAATAGTGTATTGCTATGAATAATTTCAAAAACTTTTAATTGACAAGAGAGTAATATAGCTTTAAATTATCAAAAAACTAATAATTATAAACCTAACAGTTTACGACATTAAGTAAAATTTAAGTGATATGTCCTTGGCTGTATTTCTAATATTTAGGGGTCAGAGGGACTTTGGCCTTGAGCAGTCTTTCTTTTGCTTCTCTTTTGTGACGGGTGACAGTGGCCATCTGATAAAGGGTTTTTGGTGAAGGGTGCTTTGTGTCATGTTTGTGTCCCGCGGTGTGGGGTGGAGAGCAGGCCATCTGGAGCCCCGAGTTCAGACTCGGGCATCGCTCCTGGCTTGTCCTTGGTGCATGTTGATGTCAGGTTGTTTCCGTCTCGTCTGTGTGCTTTCCTTCCCCCGCTGGAGTTCATGGCCACAGGACCCCCGGCTACTGAGCAACTCGGAGAGCGAGTTTGGTGGAGAGATGAGATGTGTGGACGGCTGCCAAAGCTGGCAGGAGGGCCCTGCGGGCCAGCACGCGGGACCGCACCTGCGGCACAGCCGGGGCCTTCCCATCGTGGGCGGTGGGCCTTCTTGCCTCAAGTTTTGTCTTTTTGGATGCTCGGTTCTGGCTGGCATCTTACTAAGTGCCCATCCAGGCGGAAGAGGCAGGCACGGATCACACTCACGCCGTGTGATCACACTCTGAAGGGCCACGGGGGTCGTGAGGGCGGGGTGCGATGCGGCCTGCAGCAGGCCCCGCCTGGGGCTGTGAGTGCGCAGGTGGGTGGCCTGGGACGGCGGCCGGGGCCCTCGGGAACCGCAGCCACGAGGGTCCGGGGAAGCGGTCCAGGGAAGTGGACAAGGTCAAAATGGTTGTTTCTGTGGTCAAAACCAGCCGGATGTCAGCAATGCCAAGTGAGTCACTGACAGCTCTGCCTGGAGCAGAAGGAGGCGTGGGGTTTGCGGGGTGAGGAGGTGAGGTCGTCTGAAAAGGGCAGGAGTAGGAATTTTGGTCTTTACCCTCAGAATAAAGTGCTTAGACATATAAAAAGATTTTAAACAGAAGAGTGGGTGCCCAGGTTTGTGCTACATCAAAAGCAGACATGCCTAGAAGTTTTGACCCCGAGAGGGAGCTTTTCAGAGGCACGGGGCAGACCTGGGCGCCAGGCCGCACCTGGGCTCTTTCTAACCGCAGCGCTAGAAATTAGAACAACGACCCGAACCCGTGCCGGGTCAGACGGCTCGGCAGACGCAGCCAGGGCGGCGCTGGAGAAATCCTCTCACTGTAAAACCGTGGGGAATGGTAGTGCGGGTGTGAGACGGGACTCTGAAGGCAGCACAGCCAGATACCTTTAGCTGAAGGAAGGGGATGGACTTTTTGAATTTTAGTTTAATAAAACATACGGCTGGTGAATGCGACTAGTTTTTAGTTTTAAAATTGAATACTAATAATTTCTCTTCAAAATTTAGAAGTGGTCGGTTGTGGTTTTTGTTTTGCATTGTGCTTTATTTCTTTTGCAGGGAAAAGCTATGGGGATTTGTCCAGGATCAGTGGTATTTGAGCACTATTAAAGAAGAATTTATGATACAGCACAATGTAGAGAAGGAGCTAGGCATGGAAATAATTAGAAATAAGCTAGCTAGAGAAGTCAGTTTGTGAGCTATAAAGGTGCAAATGATGAATCGATATTTCTCACTGACATCTTTTATCTTAATTAGGATGGTATTCCGAACTTGCATTTCTGATTATGCAATCATTTTCTTGAGCTGAATTAGCATGTTTTAACGTATTTATTCATTAGGTCTTATGTCCGTGATAAATTAAACTTTATAGGTAATCAAAACATTATTGCACGATATAATTACAGCTCTCTGAATTGGAGTTTAAGAATGTTATTGCCATACTCTACATAACTTAAATGTCCCCTAATGGCAAAGATTAATAGTATTATAAACTTCCTGGTAATGTGCGGTTCATGTCCGGGTTGATTTACGGTCGGGTAACTTTTGAAGGGCTGACAGCCGTCGTGCTGTGACTTTACGAACAGCGTCGTATCTGGGGGGGTGTCCTCTGTAATTTAGTGCTAATCATTAACCGACTCATAATGATGTGTGTACTAAGTTTATTGTGCCAGTGCTCTGAGAAGTTATTTTCGTGACACAGTAAAGTAGGTGCTTAATCTCACATGGAAGTGGAATAACAATAAAAATTATGTTGATGGGGCTCAGTAACCACGCCCAGGACAATTTTTCAGGCTTCCTTCTTCTCTTAAAAATGAAAGGGTTGATATATTCTTATGAAGGGATATACATTCTTGAGTATATATATATATATATATATATATATATATATATATACACATATATATTATATTATTTATTTGTTTAATTTTTGAGACTGAGTCTTGTTCTGTCACCTGGCCTAGAGTGCCGTGGTGTCAGTCTAGCTCACAGCAACCTCAAACTCCTGGATTCAAGTGATCCTTCTGCCTTAGCCTCCCAAGTAGCTGGGATGGCAGGTGCACGCCACCATGCCCCACTAATTTTTCTATTTTTAGTAGAGAACGGGGTTTTGTTCTTGCTCTGGCTGGTCTCAAACTCCTGACCTCAAGTAATACCTCCAGCCTCGGCCTCCCAGAGTGCTAGGAT
Organism: Microcebus murinus; assembly: GCF_040939455.1. NCBI lineage: Eukaryota > Metazoa > Chordata > Mammalia > Primates > Cheirogaleidae > Microcebus > Microcebus murinus. The sequence goes on from NC_134112.1 coordinate 99,559,694, forward strand.
TATAGGCCTGAGCCACCGTGGCCGGGCTGGATTATATATATTTAATTTCAACTCCACCATCATGGCAGATTGCTCTGGGAAGCCTTGGGCTACGAATACTGGAATTACACCTGTTGGGTCCCTACCTCCAGGTGATGCTCGTGGGCAGTTTAAATGGATCAGGAAGTGGGCATGGTGTCCATTCCCTAATATTAGAGATGGATTGTGGGGATGACAGAGGTACAGACCCATTCCCCAGTCCTGCCCAGGCCACGTATCAGGGAGGTCATCAGTGACATTCAGTGAGGAAGGACTGATGTGATGAGAACTCCAGTCTGTCCACAGGACAGAGTCAAGTTCACCGGATGACACAGGAGTCAGTCCAGTGATCCCCGTGGAGGAGAATACCAAAGCCAACTGTGGCTTCATACTGAGCGATTGCTCCTGAGCCTGGCAGAGACGTGAAAACGAGTTCCAAGGCCAAATGTTTGGGGAACTCTGGGCTAGCAGCCTCAGGGCCGTGAGAGCTTTCATATGCTGGGCGCGTTGTCTCTTTAGCGGGCAGCCTTGGTAGCGTGGCGCACGGCCTGTGCTGACGCTCAGCCCCTGGGGCGCACGTGCACGCCCTGCGCCCCAAACCAGGTATCAGAGATGGAGAACCGGCTTCCTGGGATCCCCCTTGAAGAGCTGCCCCCAGATGAGGTTGTCTGTGGAGGGAATTCTGCGTTCTTGCTCTCGGTAGACTGTGTGAAGTGAGGGAGAAGTTGTGGTTTCTAAACAATGATTTTTTTTTTTTTTTTTTACTTAGAAATATTACTTTTATTTTACTATGAACTGAAGAGAAATGATAATGGTGCTTTTGATGGTCGTTGGTGATAAATAATTAAGGAAAATTAAAGTTGCAAGAGGGTATTTTGGTGTTTTGCAGAAAGATTATAATTAGCAAAATGGACTGTTTGGCATTTCTCTTTGTTATTTTTCATGTCTTTTTTACGGTCATACTCATCATCTAAGATAATGGGAAAATTCGGTCTATTACTTTCTTCAGACCGCATTTAGGCAGGCTGTTTTGAAGAAAGGATATAATTTCCACGTATTGAGATTCTATTTCAAATATAAACAAAACGCCCCGAAGGGAGAGGAGTTACCCTGGTGATTTCACGGTGTTAACTGCGGGAGCTGACAAGCGTGGCTGTGGTGGCCACCGCGACGTCAGAGTTCTGTTTCTTAGGGAAACGAACTCCTTTCCCGTGTACAGTAAACACAAGGAGCGCCGTGCTGTCCTGGCCCACCCCTTCTCCAGTGAGAACCCTGTTTTCTTTGTTTTCGCGTCTGGAGTTGTGTGCCGAGGGAATGTTCCAAACGAGGAAATAACTCCCGTTCATTCTAGCAGTTTTCTCGGGCGCCACGTTTGTGGTTTGGACAGAAAGCGTCTATTGAATACGTTCAGTCTCGGCCTGTCCCAGGTCGCTCGACTCTTGCGACCCCGGGTCCGGGTGCCGCCCGGGCCAGCTCACCTCGCCGGGGAACGCAGAGGAAGACCAAAAATTAAGTTTCCTTTTAGCTTTAGGGAAAATAATTTGTAGTAGAGGAGATGAAGCTTTGTTGTGTGGAAATAAGGGAAAACCAACCCACCGAGCGCAGGCAGAGGCGGTTCACTGACGCTGTGCTGGCGCGGGCTGGCCGGGGGGTGGCCGCTGTCCCCAGGCCTGGGCAGGCCCGGCCGGCGGAGCGCAAGCAAGGGTTCCTTTTCGGGAGGCGGGCGTGCTGCGACGACTCTTCTGCCTCTGTCCCCACGCGAGTCCCTCGAGGCAGGGCGAACGTCACGAACGTCCCCTCCACTCGCTCGGTGCCGTGCACCCTGTGCCAAGGCCTCTCAGCCACTCTGCATTGACTGGTGGCGGGCGGGCACTTAATCTGCAGGCCGCGTGCAAAATGACAAAACTCGGGGCCCTTTGTTAGAAAATTACTTAGAATGTGAAGACATCAGAACAGGTTGTTCGGCGTGAGTGTAGAGTCCTGTGTGATGGCACAGCTTGGACACCGTGAAGCTGGCCCTGGCTGGGGTCACCTAAGCCAGAGTGTCCCAGGAACAAAATATTGTCCAAAGTGCTGCTGCCGTCCGGGATGCAGAGCAGCATCCGAAAGGAAGACACCCCACGTGGTGCTGCCCGCCCAGAGCTCTCACCCCGGCAGGGAGCCTCCTGCCCAGGGGGAGCCTCCCAGAGGGAGACGACTTTGCTGTAAAACCCCTCAGACCCTGTCTTTACAACACCTAGCACTCAAAGTGCCGTGTTCCACTCCGAGGGGCCGGCAGGGAGACAAAGGGCTTTCAGATAAATAAGCACAGGCAGTCTGGGCCGTGGTATTGATTGATTCATGAGTCTTCCTGTAAAGCAGAGGAGAACAGAAACAATTATGTGCTGAAAAACACGTTTTAATGTTTTAAGTGGCTGCATTAAACTTTTGCACTCGAGTAATGGGTTAGAGCGTGGCGGGGCTGCCTGGGACGGCCTGTTGCTTCTCCTGTGCGCGGCTCGGGGTGCCCAAGGTCAGGGGCCAGGAGTTCTCTTGCACTCTCCCCTGGCAGAGCGGTCAGCACGTTGCGTCATGCTCATTTGTTTGACTTCTCTAAAGAGCGGTCTGTCCTTTGCTCTTGGCTCCTGGGAGGTGATCCAGGCGCCTGGAATGCCTGTCTAATCCGAGTGTCTTTGTTACCTGGGCCCCCAGAGAGTCCATGCTAACAATGGAATTTACACTTGACCGCCCAGGGCCGGGGATGGAAGGCGGCCAGTCACACCGGGCCCAGTGCAGACTCTGGACAAGCAGGATGGGTCAGCGTCCCTGGCGGGTAGTACTCCGTGTGTATTGTCCTGTGTCCGTGTCGTGAGGTATTAACGCCGTGGGAGACTCCGCTGCCCACGTGGCCCTTCCCCCGGCCACTCTAATCAGCATCCTTCAATTAGTAAACTGTAACTGCGAGGTCAGCAGCTTTTAGTGAGTTCCCTGAGTCCTAGCAAATGATCAAACCCAAGCGTGGTCTTGGAGACCCCTGAACTTGTAGCTGGTGTCAGAGTGGGGGTCTTGGGGACCCCCGTTTTTCTATCAGTCCTAGTAGAGGACGGCTTCAGGGCAAAGCCCGGTGTGGAAGTGCTTGGTGAGCGTTGGGTGGAGGAAGAAATTGATGGAAAGCTCTTTTATGAAGCAGAAGCCCGAGCAAAGGAGAGTGACTCCGGGAGTCTCTTGGGCCAGAGGGAGGAAGCCCGTGCCTTCCCCGTCCTGGGGAAGGCCAGGCCCTGCCACCCTTCTGTGACTCGCGGTGGTCATGTCTCAGGTCCCCAAGGACAGCAGTGTCTGTCCAGACCCTTCATCCCGGCCTTGCCTTCCAGCCGCCACCCTGGTTTCTCCAGGTTAGCGTGCGGCTGCTCTTGAGCAGGGACGGGCACAGGTTCACACGGGGCTCTGCTCAGGTGTCTTGTGTCGGGACCCTCCCGCTTTGGGCAAGCGCACTCTGGCCCCTGCCCCCAAGGGGCTGCTTGGGGGTGCTGTACCCCTCAGGCTTGTGTGTGGATGGCCACCTGCTCCTTCCCTGGTGAGAGGGTCCTCGGAGTCCTGGGATGTTTCTCCATTTGTTCATGTCATCTACAATTTCTTTCATCAGCGTTTTATAGTTTTCCTTGTAAAGGTCTTTCACCTTCTTGGTTAACGTATTGTTAGGAATTTTACTTTTATAGCTATTGTAAATGGGATTACCGTCTTGATTTGACTCTCAGCTAGATTGTTATTGGTGTACAGAAACACTCCTGATTTCTGCACATTGTATCCTGAAACTTTACCGAATACATGTATCAAATTTTAGAGTGTTTTGGTGGAGTCTTTAGGGTTTTCTAGATATAAGATCATATCACCAGTGAGCAGAGATAATTTGACTTCCTCTTTTCCTTGGATGCCTTTTTTTTTTTTTTTCCTCTTGCCTGATTGCTCTGGCGAGGACTTCCAATACTATATTGAATAAGAGTGGTGAGAGTAGGCATCCTTGTCTTGTTCTGGTTCTTAGGGAGAATGCTTTCAGCTTTTCCCCATCAAGCATAATGCTGGCTGTGGGTTTCTAATATATGGCCTTTATTATTTTTCTTTCCATGCCTAGTTTGTTGAGAGTTTTTATCATTGAAGCGATGCCGAGTTTTACTGAGTGCTTTTTATGCATCTCTTGAGATGGTCATGTGGTTTTTGTCCTTCATTCTGTTTATGTGATGTATCACATATACTGATTTGCAGGGGTTGAACCATCCTTGCATCCGTGGTGTAAAACCCACTTGATCATGGAGTCTTATCTTTTCTGAAGGGCTGTTGCTAGTATTTTGTTGAGGATTTTGGTGTGTATGTCCATCAGGGATATTGGTCTATGGTTTTCTTTGTTGTTATGTCCTTGTCTGGCTTTGGTATCAGGGTAATACTGGTCTCACAGAGTGAGTTAGGGAGCATTTCCTCCTCCTTATATTTCAGAACAGTTTCAAGAGAATTGGAGTTAGTTCTTCTTTGTCTGTTTGATGGAATTCAGCAGTGAATCCATCTGGCCCTGTGTTTTTATTTGTTTGGAGATTTTTTATTACTGACTCAATCACACTACTTGTTATTGGTCTGTTCAGGAGTTCTGTTTCTTCCAGGTTCCATATTGAGAGGTTGCATGTTTCTTAGAATTTACCCATTTCCTCTAGGTTTTCTAGTTGAACATATAGTTGTTTATAATAGTCTCTGGTGATCGTTTGCATTCCTGTGGCATCAGTTGTAATGTTTCTTTCTTTATATCTGACTTAGTGTATTTGGTTTTTCTCTCTTCTTGGTTAGTCTAGCTAGTGGTTTGTCAATTTTGTTGATCTTTTTGAAGAACTACCTTTTTGCTTCATTGATCCTTCTTTTTTTTTTTTTTTTTGGTCTTTATTTCATTTAGTTCTAATCTGATCTTTGTTGTTTCTTTTCTTCTGCGGACTTTGGCTTTGGTTTGTTCTTGAGGTGTGATGTTAGTTTGTTAATTTATGATCTTCCTAGTTTTTTGATGTGGGCATTTCTCTCTCTTTTTTTTGAGACAGAGTCTCACTCTTTTGCCCGGGCTCGAGTGCCGTGGTGTCAGCCTAGCTCACAGCAACCTCAAACTCCTGGGCTCAAGCAATCCTCCTGCCTCAGGCTCCCGAGTAGCTGGGACTACAGGCATGCGCCACCATGCCTGGCTAATTGTGTATATGTATATATATATATATATATATATATATATATATATATATATATATATTAATTATAGTTGTCCAGCTAATTTCTTTCTACTTTTAGTAGAGATGGGATCTTGCTCTTGCTCAGGCTGGTCACCAACTCCTGAGCACAAACCATCTGCCCTCCTTGGCCTCCCAGAATGCTAAGATTGATTACAGGCCTGAGCCATCACACCCAGACTGATGTAGGCATTTAATGCTATAAACTTCCCTTTCAGCACTGCTTTTTCTGTATCCCCCAGGTTTTAATATGTTGTGTTTTCATTTTCATTCATTTCAAAAAATTTTATAATTTCTATGTTAATTTCTTTGTTGACCCAGTGATCATTCAGAAGCATGTTGTTTAATTTCCATGTATTTGTATAGTTTCTGAAATTCCTTTTTTCATTGATTTCTAGCTTTATTTCTTTGTGGTCTTAGAAGATATTTGATATAATTTCAATTTTTAAGAAATTGTTAAGATTTGTGGTCTATCTTGGAGACTATTTCATGTGCTGATGAAAAGAATGTATATTCTGTAGTTGTTGGCTAGAATGTTCTGTAAATGTCTGTTAAATCCATTTGGTCTAAACTCCAGTTCAAATCCAATGTTTCTTTGTTGATTTTCTGTCTCAAGAACATGTCTAGTGCTGTGAGTGGGGTGTTTGTCTCTGTCTCTTTCTTTAGGTCTAGTAATATTTGTTTTATGAATCTGGTTGGGTCAATGTTGGATGCATAATATCCTTAGGATCATTATATCCTCTTGCTGAATCGATCTCTTTATTATTATATAAAGACCTTTTTTTTTTTTTAAGACAGGGTCTTGTTCTGTTGCCCAGGCTAGAGTGCAGTGACATCATCAGAGCTCACTGCATCCTTAAACTCCTGGGCTCAAGCGATCCTCCTGCCTCAGCCTCCTGAGTAGTTGGGACTACAAGTGTAAGCCACTATGCCCGACTAATTTTTCTTTTCTTTTCTTTTTTTTGTAGAGGTGGGGTCTTGCTCTTACTCAGGCTAGTCTTGAACTCCTGGCCTCAAGCAATCCGTCTACCTCAGCTTCCCAAAATGCTAAGTTTACTGGTATGAGCCACTGCACCTGGCCCTTAAAGTCTGTTTTATCTGATATTAAGTATAGCTACTCCTGCTCAGTTTTGGTTTTTGTTTGTGTGGAATATATTTTTCCACCCTTTTATTTTCATCGTGTGTCTTTATAGGTAAGGCGAGTTTCCTTGTAAGCACACGTAGTTGGTTCATGTTTTTTTTTTTAAATCCATTCTGCCAATCTATATTTTTTAAGTGAAGCATTTAATTCATGTATATTCAAGGTTAATATTGATATTTGAGGCTTTGTTCCTGTTATATTGTTAATTGTTTTTTAGGTGTTTTATACATTCTTTCTTTTTTTTGTCTTTGTGGTTTGATGAAATTCTGTCTTATTGCCATTTGATTCCTTTCTCTTCTTCCTTTGTGTGATTGTTTTATAAGATCTATAAGTTTCATATTTTCATGTGTTTTTGTGATAGTGAGTATTAACCTTTTCTTTTCCTATTTAAGACCACTTTATGCATTTCCTGTAGGGCCAGTCTAGCAGTGATTTATTTTTTCAGCTTTTTATTGTCTAGGAAAGATTTTATTTCTCCCTCATTTATGAAGCTTATTCTGGCAGGTTATAAAATTCTTGGCTGGCAGTTTTTTTCTTTTTGCCCTTTGAAAATGCCATCCCAGTCTCTTCTAGCCTGTAAGGTTTCTGCTGAGAAGTCTGCTGTTAGTCCGATGGGGTTTTCTCTATAGGCGATTAGATGTTTTTATTTTGCTAATTTAAAAATTCTTTCTTTCATTTTGCCTTTAGACATTTTGATTATAATGTGTCATGCTGAAGTCCTTTTTGCAATGTATTTGCCTGGGGATTGCTGGGCCTCCTGTAATTGGTTGTCTAACTCTTTTGCTAGACTTGGGAAGTTTTAATAGATTATTTCCTTAAATAGGTTTTATAAACTTTTGATCTCTCTTCCCTCTTGGGAATACTAATAATTCATAGGTTTGCTTGCTTTTTGTAGGCCCAGCCATCTTGAAGGCTTTGTTCATTCTTTTTTATTCTTTTTTCCTTATTTTGTCTGATTGGATTATTTCAAAAGACCTTTTTTCAGGAAGTTCTGAGGCTCTTTCTTCCTCTTGGTCTAGTCTATTATTGAAGATTTCAAATGTATTTTGTATTTTCTTCAATGAATTTTTCACTTCCAGCATATGTTTGTTTTTTTGTTTGTTTTTTTTTTAAGCTATCTATCTCCTTGGTAAATTTTTATTCATATCTTGAATTGATTTTCTGATTTCTTTGTATTGGTTTTCAAATCTCTCTTGCATCTCATTGAGCTTCTTTAAAATCAGTATTTTGAATTCTTTATCTGCCATTTCAAGAAATTCTTTTTGATTGGATTCTGTTGCTAGACTATTATTGTTGTGGTCTTTTGGTGATGTCATATTTCCTTACTTTTTTATGTTTCCTGTGTATTTCTGTTGATACCTGCACTTTTCCCAATTTTTTGACATTGCTTTATAGGGGAAAATGTTTTCCTGAGGATGTATGTATGTCGTGGGTTGTATATATGCTGTTGGTTGAGTAGGACACGTGGGTGCCTGCAGCAGTGTGATCTTTGTATGTATGATATCTTGGGCAGCACACAGGGTCAGTGGTATCTGCAATTTCTGCGGTGGTTTAGGGAATAGTTACTAGTTGAGGGTATGGTGAAGTTTTGCTGGGGGCTTGAACACCAGCCAAGCTAGTCTTTGGGCCCCAGTGGGGGGAGCAGTGGGCTGAGTGTGCCAGCTTTTGGCCCCAGAGCAGCTTGCAATGGCAGTGTCATTAGTGTGGCCTGGGGGGCCAGTTCTTGGGCCTCCAGCTGGCTTGCTCAGAAGTTAGTAGTGGGAGCGGTGGGCCACGTGTATGGGCAGGTCCTCAGGCCCCTGAGCAGCTGGTGTGATGTGGGAGGTGGCAGTAGGGGTAGGGGAGCCACCCAGTGGGACCAGGCAGTCTGTGTGGTGTTGCTGGTAGCTGCAGTGGACTGGGCGGGCTCTTCCTTGTCCCACAGCTGTCCACAGCAGGGCGGTCGGTATCGTCCTGAATGTGCTTGGGAGAGCTTGGTCTCCTCGTTCCTCCCTGGCCAGGTGGCAACTGCAGCCATGTCACTTTGAACTTGGCCTGACGGCGGGGCACAGCACAGTGTTAAACTCTCAGAATGGCACTGGCTGTGGGTCTGCAACCAGAAGGGGGGGTCCCTCTTAGGTGAGCAGCCCAGGCAAGACACCGTGGGGAGTGTGACCTGGCTGAGTCGCGAGCTCACGGCAGCCTGCGGCAGAACAGCGGGAATTGCTGTAGGCGTGTGCAGGTGTGTGTGGCAGAGCTTGGGCTCCCTGTCCCTCCCCAGCTGGGTGGCAGCTGCAGCCGCATCAGCCTGAACTCGGGCAAAGAATTTTTTATGAACTATTGATAAATTCAAACAACATTTGTCTACTTTTTACTTTTATAGGTTCTATTATTCTCTCCAAAGATTCTTCTATTAATAAGTTAGAGTCTTGTCAGTGCTGCGGCAAAGATTGAGGTTGTCCTACAGAATTTATTACTTTTCATTTTCCATTTGAGATATATTCTATCTTACCTACAGATAGAATCCATTGAAGGCACAAGAAGTTATTTCAACAGAGTTAGAGTGAAAGGGGATTTTAAGAAATACCTGCGTTGAGGCTTGTTTCTGTCCTTGATCTTTTAGATTTAAATAAAATCTGACTCCAGAAGGGTTGAATACAGAGATTTAGTGTAGAATTCCTGAACGAGCAGGGGTTTGCATACAAAATATACCATCATAAATATTTCAGTGTCCCATTGTATCAGGGTTTTAGTTACAGACTACTGAATCCAAGTTAGTTTTTAAGGAAGAAAAGTGTTAGGGAACTGTAGAACACCTGGGAGGGCCAGACATATTGCATATATGCCACCTACCAAGGAGCAAAATGGCCAAGAGAAATGTCCAGCTGAAATTCAGAACCACCGCCTCACCCCCATGGGTGCTCCCCTCCTCCTGCTCCCAGAGCTGGGACAGGAAAAGTCCTTCCATAGCTGCCTGAGAAGAGCTCCAGGCCTCCACCTGTGCCTGCCAGGAGCTCTTATTTCCCCTTGTGGGGCTCCTACCTCCCACTGCTGACTTCTGCCTGGTGGACCCTGGTCACACGTGGAGTGCTAGCTGCAAAGCCATCTCGGAAGTGGGACTTGGTACAGGAACCACAGGGATGTGCTTGGGCTGGGAGTCGAGCGTGCCATATTCAGCAACTTCCACACACCCCACCATCTCCACTGCAGACAGTGCAGCTGTGCAGCACACAGCCCCTGGGAAGTGCCATCTCACGCCCAAACAGTTTTTCTCTTCTGCGTGAACATGCACTGCAATTCTGGTGGATAAAATTTTCAATCTCATTATAATTCTATCAATCTATAATTCTATCTATCTTTTACTGTTTTGTTTGTTAAGAGTTTTGGGTTGTGGTCTGGAGCTGATGCTTTACTATCAGACTGAGGTTATGAATGTGTCAGGAAGATGCTTCCTCCACCTCCCCTCCTGGGTGTATGGGCTCTTCTTGGATAGATGGTGTCCTCTTGAGGATATGGTGCCCTCTTGGGTAGATGGCTGCCCTCTCAGTTATATGGTGACCACAACCCCTTGGGTAGATGGCTATATCCTCTTGGGTCGATGGCTGTCCTCTTGGGTAGATGACTGTTCTCTTGGGTAGATGACTGTCCTCTTAGTTATATGGTGACCACAACCACTTGGGTAGATGGCTGTCCTCTTGGGTAGATGGCTGCCCTCTTGGGTAGATGACTGTCCTCTTAGTTATATGGTGACCACAACCACTTGGGTAGATGGCTGTCCTCTTGGGTAGATGGCTGCCCTCTTGGGTAGATGGCTGTCCTCTTGGGTAGATGACTGTCCTCTTAGTTATATGGTGACCACTTGGGTCGATGGCTGTCCTCTTGGGTAGATGACTGCCCTCTCAGTTATATGGTGACCACAACCCCTTGGGTAGATGGCTATATCCTCTTGGGTCAATGGCTGTCCTCTTGGGTAGATGGCTGCCCTCTTGGGTAGATGGCTGTCCTCTTGGGTAGATGACTGCCCTCTCAGTTATATGGTGACCACAACCACTTGGGTAGATGGCTATACCCTCTTGGGTAGATGACTGTCCTCTTAGTTATATGGTGACCACAACCACTTGGGTAGATGGCTGTCCTCTTGGGTAGATGGCTGCCCTCTTGGGTAGATGACTGCCCTCTCAGTTATATGGTGACCACAACCCCTTGGGTAGATGGCTATATCCTCTTGGGTCGATGGCTGTCCTCTTGGGTAGATGGCTGTCCTCTTGGGTAGATGGCTATACCCTCTTGGGTAGATGACTGTCCTCTTAGTTATATGGTGACCACTTGGGTAGATGGCTGTCCTCTTGGTTATATGGTGACCACTTGGGTAGATGGCTGCCCTCTTAGTTATATGGTGACCACTTGGGTAGATGGCTGTCCTCTTGGGTCGATGGCTGTCCTCTTGGGTCGATGGCTGTCCTCTTGGGTAGATGACTGTCCTCTTAGTTATATGGTGACCACTTGGGTCGATGGCTGTCCTCTTGGGTAGATGACTGTCCTCTTAGTTATATGGTGACCACTTGGGTCGATGGCTGTCCTCTTGGGTAGATGGCTGTCCTCTTGGGTAGATGGCTGTCCTCTTGGGTAGCTGGCTGTCCTCTTGGGTCGATGGCTGTCCTCTTGGGTCGATGGCTGTCCTCTTGGGTCGATGGCTGTCCTCTTGGTAGGTTGCCCTTGCTGCTGCCTCTTGGAGAAGGCAACTGAAATGCCCAGTTCACTTTAGGCTGCCTCTGACCAGAGCTCTTTCCACCTTCCTTTGTCACTATTCCGATTCTAAATATGCTACTTTATTTCCTGTGCTCATGTTAAAGACTTGAACAATGTCTTTAAAGCAGTTAAAAACAAATTGGGTTCCTCCCAGGAAGAGGCACATGCACAAAAGAGGCTGAACCCAAGGATAGTCAGAATAATGTGTAAAGAGACAAAGGAACTAAAATGAAAAGAAAAAAGATTGTGTAGGAAGAAAATAGCCGGGCCCACCTGTCTCCTTTGTCAGGAGATAAGTGGAGATATAAATTCTAGTTCCAAATTTAGTTAAATTGTATTCTTTATAGTATCAAATTCTTTAATAATTTTAGAAATCAAAATGTTATCCAGTGACTAAGAATCAGGAGCTGAAGCTATTCAGGTCAACTGAAGACAGAAGCTCAATTTTACTATTGGATTGAAATACAAGATGTATCCAAGGACTTAGGCCATGAAAACCCAAAAAGAAATAATTTAAATTGCTCCTGTTATAGTAGTTCTGTAACCTCTCCTTCAGGGTGAGTAATGATTCCTGCCGAGTAAGTAAGAAAATATTCCCACTTCATGAATCTAATTATCTACAAACAAGTTTTGTACAAGGGTGGAAGAGGTTGGTTAAAAATACTGGGTGTAGAGGCTTAATTTTTCCCTCTCCACATATTTATTGGGCTGATGTAGGAGTATGGTTTTTGTATGCAAATAAAAGAATTTATTTATTTTGACTCTCTTCTCATTCACATTAGCAACCTCAGCGATGTGTTTGCAAAGTCAAGAGGCTGTCGTCATCTACCCCACGTAATTGAAACGGTAGGAGTGGGGCGGGTGTGTGTGGGTGTGCTGGGAGGAGGGGAAGGACCTGGGAACCCCCAGCCTCTGCCACGGTGGCCTTGCTGGCTGGCCCGGGGCTGGGCTGCCACTTACCGTCCCCCACCCACCCACCCAGATCCAACGCGAGTCCCAGTCCACTGCCAAGTTTGCTCTGAACGTGTCTTCCCTCTTTGTCCTTTTCCTAAATTCTGTTAGTAGTTTTACCCTAGTTTCTGGCATTTTTCTTTTACTGTTTTGTTTCCTATGTATTAAACCTGTGTTTCCCGTTAGGGTGTAAAACGCGTCGCTCTTACCCTTTATCAGGTAGCTCTCCTGACACCTGTAACCGGGCTTCCCAAGGCACTGGATGCAGGCGGTTTGGGCCCAGAACTAACTCTGAAAATCACGGCAAATGCTTCTTTTTAATTGCATGTATTTTATGTCAGACACCATGCTATGTAATTTACGTGCACTTGTATACGCATTAACTTATTTGGCACACAACAATTGCTGTTACTGTTGGCAGTTCCTTGGTGGGTTCCTTGGTGGCAGGTGCATCACTCCTTATCTGCCTCCGTGGTCACAGGCCTGTCTTCCCTCTGCGTTTCTTCTCCTCTCCTAAGGACACCGGTCACATTGGGTTAGGGGCCCACCCTACTCCAGTATGACTTCATCTTCATTTGGATCTTAATTACATCTGCGGAGACCTTATTTCCAAATAAGGTCACACTCTCAGGCGCCAGGGCTTAGGACTTCAACATAACCTTTTTCAAGGACGCAATTCAACCCGCCGCAGCACAGACCCGAGCCAAGGCTGGCGTCAAGCCGTCCCCCACCGTCGGTGCCAGTGGCTTAGGGATGGCACCTGTTCTGGCTGACCCGCGTCCGTGTTGTGCTGGCGTCTAAGCGGCTTAACCTCATCTCTGCACGCGCTTGGTCTTTCAACTGTTCTGCTGGTTCCAGAGGCATAGGAATCCCGAAAGATGGGGTGGAAAAGAAATAAAGAGACCTAAGTTTTCCCAAAGCTCTTGGCTATGAAGCCCAGAGTGAAGGCGTTGACCCTCAACATGGCTGTCTGTAGACGCCGGATCCTCGCTGCTCAGAGTGTGCTGAGAACTTGCTAGAAATGAGGAGTCTCAGGGCCCTGGTCCTACTGAGTCCAAGACCCCACTCTGACAACTTCCAGGTGATCTGTCTGCTTATCAAAGCCCGAGACACGCCGGGCCAGCCAGAGCAGCAGGGAGAGCGAGCCACGGTCCCTTGCCCGCCAACTGACACCGCCTCAAATGGTTAGTACTTACTCGCGAGTGACTGGATTTTCACGTAGAATGTGAATGTCTAGTTGAGGCAGTGAGCTTACTGAAGTGGTGAAGTGACAAATGACACACGCCCCTTCCCTGGAAGGGTAAGGAGGGCAGGGTGGGGCACAGGGACATAAGGTGCCTTGGAAAGGTGGAGAAAGGAGAGTCTGAGGATGCCAGGGCACCTTGTGGCCAACGTCTAGTGACTTCTGATTCTACAAAGTGTACTAGAAGCTGCGGCTTGGAGGTTTGAGGCTACGCCCCCCCATCCCCCCCAACACACACACACACACACGCGCGCGCGCGCACACGCAGAGCTTGGCGGGGATCCGAGTGCTCCCTGCAGCACGTGGAGGAGTGCAGCGTTTGGATCCCGAAGGTTAGGGCTGAAGGTCAAGTGTTTGTGTCACCAGATGCTGGACCCTCAGTTTCCCCGTTGATAAAATGAGAAATCTCTTACTTCCCTTATGGGGATGTTGAGACAATCAGATAATAATACATGTAAAAGTGCTTTGTCAGCTGTCTGCAAAATCACTCTTGTTATGATGATTTTTAGAATTTCACTTGTTGACCGAAATAATCAGATATAAGACAGGGCCGCTACCAACAGAAACGTGCAGTTCTGATGCAGGGACGGGACGTCTGTCGTGACATGCTAAATAATGTGACATGTGCATGCCGAATGATGCCATAGATGGGGGCCCAGACTGCGGGCTGTGAGGCCACGTGGTCTCTGGTGGCGGGAAAGTCCGAGGCTTAGGCAAGTTCTCCAGGTCGGAGGGGGCTGAGCGAGACGCGGCTCACTCACTCGCTCCGACTCGTGCCCGGGGCCGAAAATCCACAGCTGTCTGCGGAGTCAACCAGTCGTACTGACCTGGCGGAAGGGGGTATTAGGGGACTAGCTGGAGAGGCTGGTGCATAAATCTGATCAAGAAGATTAGAAAACGACTGAGGCAGTGGGTAATCGGTTTTTGCAGTGCTGCTCTCAGAAATTCTAATTAGCGGTAGCAATTGGATTCTGTGATTTTTTTTCTTCTGTGCAGTCCCAGCAAAACCAATTAACTCTTACTGCATCTATACATTATCCCGTACGTAGGCCGTAAGCAAGAGGAGGTATATTTAGTATAACTGCTGCCTTTGGCTTTTAATGGAAAATCAATTTATTTCGGCATATTAAACCATTAATGCCTATTGGATATTGACTTCCACTTTTTTCTTCAGATTTCTCTCCCACTTCCCCTTTCTCCGTTGCTGGGGAGGAAGTTTTTTACTTTAAAAGCCCTCCTAGGAAGGAGGGGAAAACACCAGGTGCTCACTTAGTCTCTCAAGGAAATTTATGATTGAGTGAAGAAATTCCTCAAGGCTTTTAAACTCTCAGATCAAGCGTCAGATTTATTGGTTCCATATTCTGTTACGAGGTAGCATCAAGGACCGGCTGCACGAGTGTCATCAACGTTGTTTGAGGGCTACACGACGGTCCGGCAGACTAGGTGAGGCGGCGCTTCTAAAACGGGAGGAAAGTTCGTGGTGCTCGTGGTGATTGATTTTAGGTGTCCTCCTGGCCAGGCTAGCTCGCCCACCCATTTGGAGAAATGTCAGTCTGGATGTTACCTCGAAGGTGTTTTGAAGACGTGATTAACATTTACACTCGGTCAACTTTAAGGGGGTCACCCCCATTATGTGGGTGGACCTCACTCAATCTGCTGAAGGCATCATGAACTAAATCTGGGGGTTCCTAGGGAAGAAGGAATCCTGCCTCAATAGTGGACAAAGAAGTCCAGCCTGGGCTTCCAGCCTGCTGGGCTGCCCTGCAGATTTCAGACTCACGATTGCAATATCAGCCCTTCGCTGAGCTTCCTGACTGCCGGCCAGTCCTACGAGTCTCAGGACTGCCAGCCCCCACCACGCCGTGAGCCAATTCCTTAAAATCTCTCTCTCTCCATCTCTATCACCCACCTATCCAGCCTTTATCTATTTTTCTATATCCATCCATCCATCCTCTACCTATATCTTCCCATCATCTCTCTCATCCATCCATCCATCCATCCATCCATCCATCCATCCATCCATCCATCCATCCGTCTGTCCTCCATCTCTCTTTCCTATTGACTCTGTTTCCCTGAGGAACCCGACTGAGGTGCTGGCTGAACCCCAACCCTCCGTCTCAGGCCCAGGGCGCATCCGGCTGCTGCTGCCCACGCTCTTTCCTTCTGAGCCCAGATGCAGCTTCAGAATCATCTGGAAGAGGCAGCGACCGTGATTTTTTGGAGTCAGCACTTGAGAGGAAACCTGTTTGCCATCCTAATTCTAGGGGATATTCGTTGTGGATGTTGGCTAATAAAACAAATCGATGTGCTCATATTGAGTACCATCTAATTAATTTTTCTGCACATATTTTTGGGCTTCTGATGCTGAAGTGCCGCATTTAGCAGTGGGGGGGGGGTGTCCGGACGGATGACACAGAGCAGCAGAAAGATCAGGCCGAGCGTTTCTCCCGACACCCTCCCTGGGGGCTCACGGAGGGCAGGGCCGGGACGCTGGCCAGGCAGGGGCGGGGGCCCACCGGTTTCCCAGGACCTCGCTGTCATTTACTGCGTGTGATGAACTGGGAGACGGGAAGGAGGTGAGGATGGTGCTCCCCTGGGGCAGGGATCGTGCAGCCACCTGGGAACTTGATACCGGAGCAGCCTGGAGCTCTTGGCAAAAGAGGACCTGCCCACCCGCCAGTTTTTAATGCTACAGTTCACAAAGTGACCTCCAAAAGTCAGGTAGATATTGTAGTGACGGTGATCACTGGGTGGACGAAAGAATTGAGGTTTTTTTTTTTTGTTTTTTTTTTTGAGACAGAGTCTCGCTTTGATGCCCAGGCTAGAGTGAGTGCCGTGGCGTCAGCCTAGCTCACAGCAACCTCAAACTCCTGGGCTCAAGCGATCCTCCTGCCTCAGCCTCCTGAGTAGCTGGGACTACAGGCATGCGCCACCATGCCCAGCTAATTTTTTCTATATATATTAGTTGGCCAATTAATTTCTTTCTACTTATAGTAGAGACGGGGTCTCACTCTTGCTCAGGCTGGTTTCAAACTCCTGACCTTGAGCAATCCGCCCACCTCGGCCTCCCACAGTGCTAGGATTACAGGCGTGAGCCACCGCGCCCGGCCAAGAATCGAGTTTTTAACCGGAAAGAGAGGGAGCAAAGGACAGCCTTTGAAACCCGTGTGGCGTGTGCATGTGCGTCCGCGCGGTGGTTGCGAGTATGATTGAAATCACAAACGATGCCATTAATAAATGAGGAGGAGCCTTTAAATTAACAGCAACCCAAGATCGGAGATTAATTTTTTTAATGTTTCTTCACAAGAAAAACGAAGCAAGTAAATCCCGACCGTTGGGAAGTAATGAAGCGCGTGCGAGAACAGCGTATTGCCAAGGGCGGCTGTGGGGGTCTCGGTGGGCCTGGAGCGCGTGCGGACCAGCAGGCGCGTGCGAACCAGCGTCTCTGGGCGCTGGGGAATTGGCGTGCTGTCGCTCTGAACCCGAGGAGTCACCTTTGAGATGTCTCAGAGAACGTGCCGGAAAGGCAAGGTGGCGGCCTCTGCAGCCGACGGGGCACGGCTGGCCGGGTCCCCAGCCCGTCCTCACTGCCGCCTGCTCCCACGGCGTCAAGGGGCACGTGGCACGTGCCGGGGCTGCGTCCATCCCATGCTCCTGGGATGCGCCGGGCCTTGTGGACAGTGGCTGGTGACTGTGGGGAGACAGGAGCGGGGACACCGGGCACCGCAGAGAGGGCTGAGGGGCCTGGAAACAAGCTGGGTCCCTGGAAAGGGGCAGAGCGGACAGTGTGGCCTTGGGTGCATCGCGCCTCACACGTCAGGGACTTTTTGGTTGTGGGTTGGAACTTTCCTGTGGGTGTTTTGCACCTACAGCACCGACCCAAGAGCATGCCCCCTTTCCTCAATTTGCTCGCACGCGCCACTGCCGCCCGGGCCGTTGCCCGTGGTCTCAGCTTCCTGAGCCCCTCGCTCCCTCCCTCCTCTGCCCAGATCCTACGCCACCTCCCGAACACGGGACGCTGATCGTGCCGCCTCACCAGGCACCGCCCCGTGCACCTGTTACCCAATCCTCATTTACCTTCCCGTGTGCTGGTCGCGGGACTCCCCACGCCACGTTCAGTGCCCCGAGGGTGGCAGTGGTCTTGTGCTTTATTTTGTAAATTTCGGTAACGATAGCAGCAATAGTCGCAGGGAACGTTCATACAGCGCTGACGGCGTGCACACATGAATCCACTCAATCCTCACGACAAGCCAGCGAGCTGGGGCGTGCCCTTCCCGTGCTACACATGAGGACGCCGAAGCCCAGAGGGGTTAAGCGATCGGCCCACAGTCGCACAGCACGGGAGGGGCTGAGCAGGATGTGGGGGGACGTAGGCTGGCTCCTGTGAGGAGGCCACGCTCCATGCTGCCACACTGCCTCACATGCAGGGTGAAATGTCACAGACCAAAGGGGCTCAATAAATAAATATGGAATGCAGGGGTTAGTTAAAACATGCCAGTGGGTGAGAAAAATAAAGGGTGTTTTGTGTTCTGATTCCCACGTCTCCCCGCAGTCCTTACCTGCTGGAGGTGTAAAGGGACAGGGCCCTCCAGGCTGCAAGTGCTTTGCAGGTGACTCTGTTTCACTCGCTGTGTCCCCAGTGGTGCCACAGGTCAGAGACCCAGCATGCCAGGGACAGAGCATCGCCGAGGGAGCAACCGGCACTCTCGGATAATGCCGTCCTCCTCCAGGCGGCTGTCCCCAGGCCAGCGCCGCCACAGACCCGGCTCGCTCCGTCCCGAAGGCGACTGGGAGCTTTGCGACCTCAGGTCAGTGCCTTTGCCCTCTGTAGGCAGCAGGCACCTCCATAGGAGTCTAAAATCGACCAGTACATTTCACTGAAGTTCTTTTCAAAACAGCACATCATCTGCATCAGTCTGGCTTTAAACACCAGAAAATTTGGTGGGATACGTTCTTTTGACTTCTACGCCCCAGGCACATCTTACGCACAGAGCTGTGGCCTTTTGAGACACGTGCAGTGCCTCCTGACTCCCCGCTCTGGGCTTCGCAGTCCTGTCCTTGGGGACGTGGGGGGATCTGCGCGTTCCTCCTCACCAGCGATTCCACCGCCACAGGCAGCGAGCGGGTGGATCCTGCTGTTTCTTTTTTAGCTCCACACTTGGAGATTCCAGGCCCGGGGGGCTGATCTGTTGGTCGCAGGGTATCCCCCGAGATAGCAGAGGAGAGTTCTGTCTTCCTGAAGATGATGCGGGAAGAAGAAATCCCTTGGTTGTTGGATATTTAATTCAAGACAACAAAAATGTGTTGTCCCCTATAGCGGACAGCTCTCAGCTGCCTCTGCCTGTCCCCTCGCCTGGGCTGCGGACAGCCTCCCCGGGCCACACCCACCTCCTGGATGCCCCCTGACCGCTATTCAATGTCTAATTGAAATGTGGGGAGAAGGGGTAACGAGGTCATCACCTTCTTGTCTGAACTTGGGGAAAATTCTAGGGGGCTGTGCCTGCCTGGCACGCCCAGCCCCCAGGGTGGGCCGCATTCACACTGCCTCACGGCTCAACTTCTCCCTCCCTTCCACACGTGCCTGCAGATCCTCAGAGCGGCCCCCGGTCCACCCCCTGCAAGCTCACGTCCACTTCAGGGCCAGCTCCCTGGACCCTTCCTGACATGGGAGGCAGACGTGCAGCCACGTGACAGCAGCATCACTGAGAGCCCAGAGGTGTGGCACCTGCAGCACAGGGGAACTGAGAGGACCTTCCAGGGACACTGAAGGCTCTAGTCGGGGGTCGTGGTGACCCGGAAGCTTTAAGGACTTCTGGGGAGGTAGGAATTCCCCAGACGGCCTTTCGTGCAGAGGCAGAGACGGGGAGCTGAGCGCTGTGGCTGCAGCAGGAGGGTGGTGGGGGAAGGGCAGAGAGAGAAGCAGGACATGGGCTCTGGGGACAGGTTGTCAGCAGCCTCGGTGCTGCTCAGGAGTGGCAGGGCTGCCCTGTAGCCAGTGGGGGACGTTAAGCAGCAAGGGAAGGTGAGCATCGTTTTACCTGAGAAAGACTGTGTGGGTAGTGCAGTCCCCGAGCTGGGAGAGGGGAGACGAGGTCTCTGCTGATGGCCGGAAGCCTTGGTTTCTCCTCTCTGCCTGTTGAAACACTTCTGGCTGGGCCTTTAAGATATGCCTTGATCCCATCTCCTCTGCAGGGGCTTTCCCTCCCTGAGCTCTATCAGGCTTCCTGGTATCATGGCCCGTTTACAGGACGGAGGATGAACACAGAACTCAGAACACAAAGAAAAACGGGGACACACATACAGACGGTTGACTTGAGTAATAATACACTGGGTCTGTTTTATTTTTATACTCTAAAAAATTAAAGTTAGTTCCTTGTACATAACCACCCAGGCATTTCAGCAATGGCCATAAATTCTGGAATACATAGCCTGGGGGAAGCAGATATCCCCTGGCTCAAGGTTTCTAGGTGGTTGCTCTAGGTGCTATGCATAGATCACGGACTGAGATTAGCAAGGATGGGCAAGGCGAGCCACAGGGGGCATTTCTCATCTCCAGCTTTTCTTAGGGTGATCCCCTAAGATCTTCGGCTAAACCCCGGCAGCTGTGCCTGGCTTAGGTCGCCCCTCCCTTGTGGGGTCTAACCCGTCATTGACTAACCGGCCATCTTATGGGATGTAGGCAGCAATCACAGGAACAATGTGTTTATCGTGTGGCCTCCAGACCCCCATTGCCATGGGGTGGGGCAGCTCAGCTTGCTTACTTGCAGCTCAGGTCCTTTGTTATGCCTCTAGGCAACAGATTTGTTTATCACAGGGAGCCTGTCCGGAACACATTACTTTCAAACGCTCTGGGCAGAACACGTACATTACTCACTAACTTTAATTCTTAAACTAGGAAAATATATGTCAGTCCCTACATCAGGGCACGGTCTCTGGAGTCGTCAGGGGTAGCCGCACCATGGCGGGGGCTGCGTGTGCTCTCTGGACAGACCAGACTTTCATGTCTTTTAATCACAACAGGAAAGACATTTTACGAGACCAAGGTACAGAAGCTGGCGAACCTGTTCGGAATGTCCTTATGCTCTGTCAAGTGTGTCTCTCCATCTCTGTTGAGATTTGAACAATCATAGATTTGAGGTAAAAACCAGTGACGGCTCCTTTTGCCTTTTTCAGAATACAGAGGGTGCATTGGTCCCTAACTTACTGCTTTTCTCAGGGAAGAAACTGTTCACCTTGGAGAAATCCAATTATCGCTTTCCTTTCTCTCTAATCTGTACATACCAGAAAGAACAAGCAAGCAGGGTTTCCTACCCGAGGCGGGAAATATGAGGGAGACGTGCAGATGCTGCACAATTTCCCTTTGCGCAGTGTGGGGCGTGTCCCCCAGGAAAGCGCCCAGCATTTCCGGCGGGCCTGGCGCAGGGGCTGCCGTCAGCTCTGTCAGTCCCGCTTGCTCCTGGAGGCAGAGAGAAGATGACACACAAGCACAGGGACTTCAGTCCCTTTTGAGAGTTTTTCCAAGTAGCGACCATTGCATGCCTTATCTATTCTTCAGGTGTTTATCAAGAACCTATTATAATATATGCCATTGTTTTTGCGTCCTGTGGCTGCCATGACAAAGCGCTGTACACCAGGTGGCTTAAACCACAGAAGCGTGTTGTCTCAAGTTCTAGAAGTCCAAGACCGAGGCATCTGCAGGGTTTCTTGCCTCTGAGGCCCCCCTGCTTGGTTTGCGGATGCCGTCATCATCCCCACGAGGTGTTCTCCCTGTGTGCGCGTCCGTGTCCACAATTCCCTCCTATGAGGTCACCAGTCATACTGGACAGGGCCCATCCTGCTGACCTCATTTTAACTGACTGCCTCTGTGAAGACCCCATCTCCAAAGAAGGCCACATTCTGAGACATTGGGGGTCAGGGCTTCAACATGTGAATTTGGGGGGGCATGATTCAACCTGTGACAAGTGGCAAGGGCTGACGTCCTTTCCCCTTTCATTGTGTGTGTGTGCGAGCGTGTGTGTGTGCCTGCATTTATGTCTATGTCTCTCTGTCTATGTCTGTATATCCGTATCTATGCCTGTGTCTGTGTTTCTGTCTATGCCTATATCCACGTAACTTGTAACAGGTGACAACGCACTTCCCGAGACCACGGGAGTGCGTGAGGATCACTCATACGAGCAGCTCAGTGTCATGGAGGGACGGAGCAGGGTGTGCCGTGTGGGTCTGGTCCATCTATCCACGGCCACCTGTGCACCGCGGTGTTGTCACCTCCAGAGGGTGTCTCCACATCCCTTCCCTGGCCCTCGTTGCTCCGAGGAGCTGGAAGTCCTGTGCCTGGCGGCTCCAAGTTCTTCATTACTAATAGAGCTCTAGGTGCCCCTGGGTCTCAGTCAAGCTTGGAGTTACTAGCTTCCTTCCTGGTGGCCAGATGCACACTGCATCTAACCTTTGCAGTCCCAGCGCGCTAGATGAAGTTCAGCCACACGTGTTGCCTGCGTGCCGACAGGGGTGCTCCGGCAGGGGTCCTGTGGGGACGCGTGGCACCTGCCTGGCCGGCTGCTCCCGTGGGCGACGGACTCCGGGGAGAGAGGGAAGGAGACCATGTGTGGCTTTAGGAATATGTTTGGAAATTTTCCTTTTGCAGTCTGGAAAGCGTCTGGCAGTGCTGTCTTCGAACATTAAATTACCTGTCTAAACTTCCTAGTTTCGCGCCGCAGATGGCGTTTTGGTTCCGAGCTGTTCTCAGGACGGTTTGTCTGGAGGTGGGTCCGTGAGGGCGCGCCGTGGCGCACCCGGAGCAGCCCGTCCTCACGCGGGAACCAAACCCGCCCGTTCACCGGCTGTCACTCCATCGTGCCGCTGCCCCGGGGGACGGGGGGCTCCCGGCAGCGTCCGAGAAGCTCGTATCATGTGGGTTTCTGACCAGACCGTGAGTCTGCTCGGCCGGCTCCCAAAGCAGTGAACTTCGGAGCTCCCTGGTAGGGTGATATGCTTCTAGAGTTTTCCTCGGGAGCTCTCTGAAGGGAGTCTAAGAACTAACACTTGCTAGTCCAAAGATGCTCGTCTGCCAGCTCCTTCCCTCTCGCCAGGAAGTAGTCTGTGGCGGGAATAAGATTGGAGATGGTGATCACGTCTGGCTGCGCTGACTCGGTTGCCCCGCTGTTCCGTGTGTAGCATCTCCCGGCCGAGGCTCAGAGCGGGCTCTGCCCACCGAGCCATTGTGCTGTCCTTTCCTCTCCCCGCTCTTCTGCTTTTATTCCTTGGGTCTCCCTCACTCCATTCACTTCTACACTTGGGAGGAGCAGAGAGCGGGGCAGATACGTGGTGGGGTGGGAGGGACAGGGGTCAAGGGGACCCTCTGTCCTGTTGGGCCTGAAAGCGAGGTGACAGGTTGGCGGTCATTGCGCTGTGCATCTGGCCCGGGCAGCACGTGAGGCTCCGGGCAGCCGGGCGATGTCAGGGCCCTCTGAGGGCTGGTCGGGAGGGGGAGGCTGTGCAGCTCAAGTGAGCCGGGGGCCAGAGCAGGCGGGGACAAAGCCTGGGTGCCCCTGCTGGGGGTGGGGCGTGGGCCCCTTGAGAACCGTTGCCCACTCTGGGGGGTGGGATGGGCCCTGGAGAATTTGTGGGTGGGAGATGGATTCGTGGTGGAGGGGTGGAAGGATGGGGTTTGGGGATTTGACGGACGGGGTGGGGTGGGGTGGGGGACGTGGCGGAGAGAGAGAGTGGATTTCCCTGAACTTCGGCCTCACCAAAGCCCCCGGGCCTTGCTCCGTGTGGCCAGCGCTGGCCTTGCAGCTCCTAGACCTGAGCTGGCCGCCGCTGGGGCCTGGCCCAGGAGCTGGTGTATTCGAGGAGGCCGCATCTGAATCAGGGTGTTCTGAAAACATAGTTGTGGCTACCATTATAGATGTCACAGAACGTGTTGAGGACCCTGGTGCAGGCGAGCTTGGCCCCCCAGGTCCTCCCGCTCACGCCCTCCCAGGCTGGCTGTCCCCCCCAGGCCACGGCCCAGCCTCTGCGCTGTGCGGCACCCCTGCCTTTCTTCCGCACTGTCGGTCCCCTGGTCACGGTGGGACACCGTTGGGGCAGTGAGCC
The DNA here is from genome assembly GCF_040939455.1 of Microcebus murinus. Taxonomy (NCBI): domain Eukaryota; kingdom Metazoa; phylum Chordata; class Mammalia; order Primates; family Cheirogaleidae; genus Microcebus; species Microcebus murinus. The sequence goes on from NC_134112.1 coordinate 99,583,095, forward strand.
AGCCTGCCTGCCAGCGGCATGGCATCCCTGCCCTCGTGGGGCTGGCATTGTGACAGCAGCATGGTGGGTGGCTCGCAAAGCAGCCCGAGTGCCACTTTCACTTCTGTGCAGCACAGTGGCGAGCGCTGGGTCACGAGCACAGGGCCGTCCTGACAGGCCACGCTGCCTGCACTGCAGCTGGAACAAGGAATCCCAGGTCACCGAAACCCCTGGCCGGCTCCGGCCGGCAGGTTGGCTGTGGGACCCAGCAGCACCCTGGCACTTCCTGCTGTCCGACTGACGCAGGTGCGCGTTTCCCAGAAGTACACGTGGATCAGCACGGAATCCCTGCGGAAGGTAACGGCTGGTGGGTGTGGGTGGACGCGTCCCTCTGTATTCTTCCACCACCCATCAGTGTGATACTTTCAACAAGTACATGTAGCAGTGGATGTTAGATGACGATAGCGATATAACCCGTAGGCTGGGCTGGAGTGCTGGAGGGAGACGGGGGGTCACTTCCCAGCTCCGTTTCTCACCGCTCAGGGGATCTCTGGCCAGTTATTCACCTCCTCTGTGCCCCACTGTCATCACCTGCAAACTGGAGGTGACAATGCTATCTACTTCCCGGGGTCAGCGTGAGAGGCCGATGAGTATACAGGTTGAACAGTGCCTGGCTCAGTGTAAGTGCCCAATAACTTTTAGTTTGAGATGTCCCTATAAAAGGGAAGAGATAAAGAAACGTGCGTGCAGCTTCCTTTAGGCTTCTAGGTCTGTAGGGCTTGCTGGAAAGACACACGTGGCCAGGGGGAAAATGCGGGTGTTGATTGGTGGTGGATGGAGGGAATAGGTGCAGAGGGAGGAAGGAGGAATGGAAACAGAGAAGGGCCATCATGACATCATCATGACATCATCGTGATGTCATGATGACACCCTCAAGGCAGCATTGCTGGAAAAGGAGATGGTGCTGCAACTTTTGGAAGCTCAAATCCGAAGCCGACAGAACAAGATGGGGACAGGTCTTCGTGCAACAACCTTGTCCTCGCGGGCTCAAAGCCTGCCTGGTCTCTCTACCTTTTCTCCCTGCTCATAGCTCTTTAGCGCATCAAACCTCATGGCAAACATCAAACCTGTTCCTTGGCACCAGAGGTTTTTGAAGAAGAATTTCTGACTGCTTCTCAGGCAAGCATCCTGGCAGGAAGGAAGAAGCCAGGGCCACTGCGTAGTGCAGGCAGATCCAGTGGCAGCCTGGGGACCACAGGAGGAGGAGGACCTTCTGCGAGGAGAGGTGGGGACCTTGGGGCTGCAGTTCCTGCCTCCTTCTCGGTCCAAAACCCTTTTCTCCCCTAAACTACAACAACGGGGGGGTGGGGAGGAGATAGGTCCTATTCACTATTCATTTGGAGCACAAGTTTCCTTTTAAATACTAAAATTTTCTGTTGCCTAAGTAAAATATCACGGTCATTTCGTGTAAAATTCCCACCGAGATCTGAACTTGGATGGCTTCAAAACCTCAGGTGTACGTGATCCCGGGAGCTTTCACTCCACACTCTCCGAAGCTTTCAGAGCTGGAGTCAACCTGCGAAGGGTTCTCTCCTCTCCAACCTGCTTGCAGTTGATTTATAGTTATGTAAAAATATACATGTGCTTGGGCCCAAGCTGGATAGAAATATATAAAAATATACTACATTGTGACTGCGGCAGTTAGTTTGAGGTGTTGACTGGACTGGGCTAGAGGGTGCCCAGACGGCTGGTGAGGCATTCCTTCTGGGCGTGCCTGGGAGTCTGTTTGCAGAGGAGATCAGCATTCGAATCAGTGCGCCCAGTGAGGAAGATCTGCCCTCACTCACTTGGGCGGGCACCGTGCAATCCCTGGGGCAGGGGGGCGGGTAGGACAAAGAGGGAGAGGAAGGGCGAACGCGCCCTCTCGTGTGGAGTGGGGCATCTGTCTCCTCCCGGCCTCAGACGGCAGGACTCCAGGCTCTCCAGACTTTGGACTCTGAGGCTTAGGCCGGCAGCCCCCGGTTCTCAGACCCGTGCACTCAGCCGCGTGATACCACCTGTGTCCCTGGTTCTCCCGCCTGCAGGTGGCATGGTTGGCACGTCTCAGTCCCCAGCCTGGCCGGTTAGCGGAAACTTCTGAGCCCTTCAAAAGTGCCACGTTCTAGGCTCTCCCCCGCCCCCGCCCATACCTTCAGGCTCACGCTTGGGGCCGTGAGGATCAACCACGTGTGAGATTAATGAACCAAGTAACTTGAGAGTTCCCTGCAGTGGCGGGGAGTCTGGTTCATAAAAGTCTGGGTTTTGAAAACAAAGGGCAGCATCAAGAACACAGTCATTCATGGCAAAGACAAAGTATGGCAGACACTGTTGGGGGTCATGGCACCTTCAGTCCACTGTCCCTTCCTGGACACCGAAGACTGTTGTCCAGTCCCATGCCGGTGATGAATTCTGGCCTACGGGCTGGGAGCAGAAGCGGCGTGGGTTACCCAGGGAGCAGGTGAACCGTGTAGGGTCCTTCATGTTCCCCTCCGTGCTGCCGAGACCCCAAGTCACACTGGGGGGGGGGGCTGTGAGACCCTCAGTTTGCCTGGGGAGCCCTGACATGGGGACGCAGCCTGGACGGTCCCCCAGACGCATGGTGGGCTGTGAGTGAGAACAAAGTGGATGTCATTGTCACAGTCCAGAATTTATTGTCATCACAGCAAAACCCAGCTTAGCCTAAGTGATTTCCATTGCTCAACTATTATAAATTGTTATCCTAAAAATTACACAGCATCATGGGAAAATGCTTACAAGTGGGAAAAAAAATCAGGCTACCAAACTGCTTGCAGTTGATTTATAGTTACGTAAAAATATACATGTGGTTGGGCCCAAGCTGGACAGAAATATATAAAAATGAAAATACCTGTAATAATGGGATGAGATTTATGAGTTATTAAAAAGAAAAAACACTTTTGCCTTTGAAATGCCTTTGAAATCTTTGAAATGATTGTAATACTGTGTTTCCCCAAAAATAAGACTCGCCCATAAAATAAGCCCCAGCAGGATTTCTAAGCATGTGCGCAATAGAAGCCCCACCCCGAAAATAAGCCCCGGTGACGGGCGTGGCCACGCACAACCCGTGCATTCCGTCGCAGAGCGGAAAGAAGACGAGCAGCCCTTCTCACCTGCCCCATCGTGATAGCTACTGTCCCAGAGGTGACTGGAAAGGTGCGGGCAGCCCCACCAACAAGGCCGGCTCCCCTGTCAGGTCCCGGCCGTCCTGTGCGGGCTGCGAGCTGAGGCTTTGAGGGGAAAATAACACAGCCCCTGAAACACAAGCCCTAGGGTGTCTTCTTGGGGAAAAAATTGAATATAACACCCTGTCTTATTTTCGGGGAAACATAAGTGAACTTGATATTTCTCTGTTTCCTTTTCCTCTTTCTCCTCCTTTTTTTCTTCTTATCGTTTTTATTTTTTATTTTATTTATTTATTTATTTTTTTTTTTAGGTTTCCACTTCTGTGTGATATCGTTTTTAAAAAGTATATTTTTGAGGAAGTGGAGACGGGAAAGTTCCATCTGTCCAAGGAGATGCTGCGGGGGGGAGGGGCCCGTGCCGGGCTGCACGGGGTGTCTGCACCTCGCGGCGTTCTTGGAGGATTTGAATGAGGCTCTTCGAGCGTGAACCTGGACGTCTAGATCGATTACTTTTATGCTATTCGCATTTCCCGTAATTATCATTTTCACTTTCCATCAGTTTTTAGTTCTGTTCTATCAGGGAACAATGAGTGTAAGGCAATGGTCTCAGCCAGGGACAGTTTTGCCCCTCGGGGGACATTCGCGCCCATCTGGGGAGGTTTGTGCTGCTGGCATCTGGCGGGTGGAGGCCAGGGAGGCCAGACGCCCTGTGGCGCACGGGGCGCCCCGACAAAGGATCACAGGCCCGTCGCCAGCGCCCCTGGCGAGGCAGCCCCGCCCGACGGAAAGGGAGCCAGGGCTTTCTGGTCTCTTCCTGCGTCACAGCGTTGCGGGAGCAGCAGCGTGTTTCCACCCAGGTAGCCGACAACCTCGCAAGATCGAAATTCCAGAACTCCCAGGAAAGATGAAGGCTCAGGCGACCAGACTGCGTGGCCAGCCCCCCAACCGGGCCCCAGAGTCCCCCCGTCTGCGTGCAAGGATGCCCTCCCCGCAGAGGCCCTTCCTCCGTTGCTCCTGGGTGCTCGCGCCTACGTCTTTCTTTGGCGACAGGCAGGCCCAGGGGCGCACGGGACCAGGGGCGAGTGCTGGGCGACAGGGAACGCACAGAAACGGGGTATCGGGGTGTGGGACGCCTACCTTCCTGGCTTTGCTAGTTCATTTGGCCTCGACCTGCACCCTTCCCGCCAGGAGCGCGCCCACGGCTTCTCTGCACGAACGGCCAAGGTCAAAGCAAGCGGGCGTTGTTGGGAAACTGGCAAGGGCCTCACTGGAGCCGGTGGGAGCGCCCGTATTCTGTGTCTTTTTCAAGGGGGTGTGTGGAGATGGTGCCACCCAGACCCCCCAGGAGGGACCTGCTGCTCAAGGTGCAGGGTTTGCCAGGGTGGCCTCCGCCAACGGCTGCTTGCAACTTTGTGACGACTCTTTCAGGGTGTCCTGGTTGCTCCCGGCCCCCGTCGTGGGGTCCGTGTCTCCGTCCCCTTCCCCCTACCCTGCCCTCCACCGGCGTGGGCCGCGGCACTCGGGACTGGTGAGGGTCGGCGCTGTCAGCGGCCACGGGCTTCCGGGAGGGACGGGAATGTCAGACTGACTGACGGATGAAAAGAAGCCACTTAAGGAATGAAAGCGTCCCAGCCACCTGACACAGAGCCCGGAAAGTGCTGGGCCGGCAGGTCTGGCCGGGGCTGCGCCACCCGTGATTCGCGTGAGGCCGAGTGTCCGCCCCGCTTCCCTGGCCAGACGGAGAGCGCCCGGCGCGCAGAGCTTGCCAATAGAGGTGTCATTGTCCCCGTCCCCTGTGAGAGGTGATAAGTGGACTTGATATTTCCCCGTTCGACCTTCATCAATAAAGGATTTTTCTGGTTGGCTTATTCCTGCCGATCCTTGTGCAGTGGCGTTTGATGAGGTGCCATTCAGGCCCGAACTTCGGGGAGAGTCCGGGCTCTACGGCGCCTTAAAGGGACACGGTGAGCGTGGAATATATATTGACGGCTGTGTGCACACATAACACGGGGAGGCAGACGCACGGCTACCAGGGGTTCGATACGCGTCAAAGCGTGATCGCTGGCCGGGGGTAGACACAGATCACCTGCTGCGGCAGGTGCGTCAGCCCGACTCAAACACACCCCTCCACCCCCCGCCGGACCAGACAGGGTACCCCCGAGTCTGACACCGCCGCCTCACCAGACACACGGCAGCTGATTTAGATCCAGAGCACGGATGTGCTAAGTCAGGGACCACCCTTCGACTGACATGCACTGTCACCTGGTGACAAGTTCCCCAGTGACGGAGCACCCCGACTGAAAATGGGATCGGCCGTGCACCACGTCCAGCCTAGCTGGGGTTGCCCGGAAGAGGCAGGTGGGTCCTGCCTGGCCGGCTCCTGGGCAGGGGCTGGTGGTGGCGAGGGGAGGTGGCCCCCGGTTGATAAGCTGGTCGGCAACGGTGGCCTGGCATGAGCGGAGCACAGTTCCCCACAGATGCGTGTCCTGGAGCATGCATCGGGCGCCCGGAGCCGGCTGCCCACCTGCAGCCCCAGGTGGCTCCCCGGCTGGCCGCGGGGCCCCAGGGCAGGAGGCCGCCGCAGCAGGGGAGCAGGTGAGCAGGTGAGCAGGTGAGCAGGTTATTGCGCATTTTGTTTGTAAATTCAGGCTCTCTTATGCCCTTTCTCTAACCTCCAGACGCTGTTTTGTGTGGGGAGTGGAGGGTAGGAAACTGCCTTTCCACGTGCTTCCCGCGGACTGCTCCTTTGCAGTCCTCCTGCCCTCAGGTCTCCCTGGGCTACCCCTTACCTCCCAGAGCGGCGTGTGGGGTTAGTGCGTGTGGGGTTAGCGCGTGTGGGGCGGCGGTGGTGGTAGAGTGTGTGCCAGCGTGTGCACTGGTGTGTGCGTGTGTGTGTGCGTGTGTGTGTGTGCGTGAGAGTTGGGGTGTGTGGACAGCAGGTGGACTTGCTCCAGGCTGCAGGTCTACACAGACCGCCGGACCCGAGCCAGGCGTTGCAGAACCCAGAGACGGCGGAGCTGGAAGGGCCTCCTCATCGTGCCGGTGATGGAACTGAGCTCTCAAGAGGGTGGGACTTGGCCATGGTCCCACTCCCACGCGGAGGACCGAGCCCTCCTGATTCGCAGCCCAGGGGAGAGAACAGTGTCCACGGGGCGTCACCGGGGCCTCAGGACAGAGGCGGTGGGCGCGGTTCGCCGCAGCGGCAGCCGTGACGGACGTGGCGCCCCGCAGGGCGGCTGGGAAACAGACCCCGGCCGGGCGCTGGGCTCGACCCCAGGCTCCGTCAGTTAGAAGCGAGGTGTGCAGAGGGGACCTGCGTTGGAGACTGTGCTTTCAACAAGCGATGCAGGCGACTCTGATGCAGGTCACTTCATGAACAGCGAAACAGAGGTTAAACAGTGTGGCTAAGGAGTCACAGCTAACTGTCAGAATCAGCAGTAGATCCTTGGTCTAGCGGGTTCCATAGCCCGGTTCCTGCCGCTGGGTCACTCTGCCTCTCTGTTGAGCCGGCACCGGGCCTGCCTTTGCAGCCGGCGCTGCGCGGAGGCAGGACGGGTGGGCTGGGCCTGCGCGCAGTCTCGCGCCGTTCTCCACGGCTGCCTGTGCAGTCGGCCGCACTGTGCCCATTTTGCAGGTGAGCACACGGAGGGCCAGAGAAGGAAAGTTACTGGCTCCAGGTGACCCAGGCAGAGAATGGCAGAGCCGGGATGACATGGGGCCAAGACCACCTTCCTCTTTTTCTTACACCCGGCAGCCAGTGGACACTGACATCGCCACGGCCCCGGGTCCTCTTGAGTCTCTGTTAATGATGCTTCTCTGGTGACCTCCACGGCTTTGCCACTGTCTCTACAGTGTCCGTGGGAGCAACGCTGGGGGGGAGATGCCCAGAGTTCTGGAGAACATCTGGGCACACGGCAGCTTGTCTTTCCTGAAGCTCTGAGGGTCCTCTGTAGGTGACATCCCTGAATTTATGGGGGTCCCTCTCGTCTGTCTCCCTCCTCATTTCCTTCTGGCTTTTGAGGGTCAGAAAGCAGCCTTTTCCCAGGGGCATGGGCTCGGCGAGATTTTACCCAGGCTGCTTCTTGGATCTTCCTCTGTGCTCGTTAGGTCGTTCTTCTACCTTAAGGAGGAGAGCACATTCCGGGAAAGGTACATATATTTTTTTTCCAATTGATTTCTTGTCAGGTCTAACAAGATCAATCAAATCATACGGCCAATAAAACTGATTTAGCGCTCGTAAAGTTCCATGACATCTCCCGTGTGCTGAGAATGAGTGACAAGGAGGCAAAACTGCCGGTCACAGGAGGACGCCATACCCACAGGCTCACCTGCCAGGCGCTGTTCCTGCCAGGCGCTGTTCCCGCCCGGCAGACGAGGGCGGGGCAGATCAGGGCGCGGCCGCCTGCCGCAAAGCTCCCAAGGGAACCCTGGGACAGATCTCCCCCCACCCTGAACTAGGAGGTGGGAGAGGCGGCAACCACAGCATGAGGGTGCCATCAGGTGGCTGGAAATATCTGCAATGTTGGGAAGAAAACGTGATCGGGAAAGTTGGTACTTTCCATTTTGATCCTGTACCGGGAAGTTCTGTTGCTCACGCCGTCCACTGTCCAATAAGGAAGTGAGCTCACATCATGCGCCACACGACAGGGTCTTTCTTGGCCGTTGCTGCTCAGTCAGGGCAGACCCAAAGACTCCTCCCTTTGGAATTTGTTAAGTGTGACTTAGAGACTGAGCCCAGAGCAGAGGGACAGAGAAGAAGCCAGCACCTGCAGGGCAGCTCTTCTCACTGGTGGCAGGTCACTAGGCTGGAGGGCCACAGGACCCTTTGGCTGAGGTCCCTGCAAGTGTCCCTGTCCCTGTTTCTTCAGCTATTTTGGGGATCCTTGAAGGACCCTATAATACATTATACCCCAAACAACCAAATAATGTCTTGATGAAAACAGGTTTCTTCGGGTATGAGTATGAGACGCTTTATGTAAAGTGGGCTTTAGACACCACCCAGCCTTGCATTGCTGACCTGGGGCCTGAAGGAGCATTTCTTGCAGACCACACTCTAGCCATTTTAAATATTCTCGGGTGCTCACATGGACTCTCCGGTTTAGCCCAGGCCCCTCCACTCCCTCTCGCCTTGCGCCCTGCCCACTCCCCCCGGGGTCGTTCCTCTCTGGCCCCTGAGGACGGCTTGTGGCTCCTGATGGAGCCCAACTCTCCAACTTTACGGGCAGGCCAAGTGACTTACCCAAGGCCACACAAGCATTGTCATGGCGGGGCCAGAAGGAAGATTTTCCTGACTTCTGGGAAAAGTAGGGACAGAACGCTAGCCTTGTGAAAGAATCTGTGGCGTAGATTCGAATATACATATTTATTGAGTCCCTAATGTGTGCACCGGCAGGTGCTGCAGATACAACCGTGCACAGGACAAAGACCTGGCTCTGGGGGGGCTCACGTGCTAGTGGAGAGAGACGTACGAAGTAGAAGTAAGCGTCATGGAGAAAAACGAAGCCTGGCGAGAGGTAGAGCATGTGGAGATTGGCACAAGGAGGTCTTGGGGGCACCCTGACGCAGGTGAGGGTGAGCATCAGCGTTCGGGTCGAGGGACCAGGCACGGCCAAGGGCTCGGCGGAAGAGCTGGCCTGGGAGTTTGAGGAGCAGCGAGAGGAAAGGGGAGAGAGGGGCTGCAGGTGTGTCAGGCCAAGCAAGGGGTGTGGCTCCATCTCCAAGTGGCCCGAGAAGCTCCTGGAGGGTTTTGAACAGAAGCGCCGGCTCACCACCCCTGCGGCGGGACGGCGTCACCCGGGCTGGAGCAGAGCCTGCAGGGAAAAGGCCGCAGCACGCCCGGGCCAGGGAGGCCACCGCGGCGGTGCAGGTGACAGACGTGGCAGCTCAGGTCAGAGCAGCCGCCACAGAGCCAGGGTGGGGCGGGGTGGGGGTGTTAGCGGCATTAACGCTTTCCTCGGAGCTTCGCAACACACGTTCACATTTTAACAGCTCCCAGAAGCCTCCAAGAAACCACCACCGCCACCCCCACCACCCCCACCCTGCTCTGTTTGGTTTGACCCAAAACGTCCCAAATCCTGAAACCCTTCCCCCCCCCATTACTACTACTGACATTCTGCAAAACCAATTTCCAGAAAGCACGATTTAGCAAACCCTCTCTCTGTCCCACGCGGTTTCAGATACTCAGGTCGCCAGGGGAGAACGTGGCTGAGAGGCCCCCAGGGGAGCCTTCCGCCCAGCTCCATCCCGTCCACGCAGCGGGCGTGAGCCAGAGCCATCCCCGAGCGCAGTGAGCTCGCGCTGTCCACTCGTCTCTCTGTCCTGGCCCACACCAGCCCCGCTCTGCGGTCGGTCTGCGGAAGTGGATTCAAAGAACCCACGAGTGACTCAGTGTGAATGAGGTTTATCTCACCGAGGGGACGGACAGGAGGTGATGGTGCACAGAGACGCCGTTCCTGGCTGGGTGACTTGGGCTCAGGCCGTGGCCTCCCATTGTCCCCGGGCACCAGGCCTAGGAGCTCCCAAGGCTGCGGGTCACCCAGAAAGGGCTCACTGGGCTGCAACCTGCTCATCCCCAACCCTCAAATCATTGGCTTGGAATTCCCCTCCGGCAAACCCAGAGCTGCTCTCTGTGCTTTGCGCTGCTTGCTGGCATCCGAGAAGATCACTGAATGGAAGTGCTCATGGGGCAGGGTTAGGGACTCCGGATTCATGGCGCTGGGGCCAATGAGGGCAGAGCAGAGCAGCTCTTGGTGGCTTCTTCATGCCATGGGGACGGGGGATTTGGGGGGGGACTGCCACTTCCAACGAGACGGAGGCAGAGGTCAGCTAAGGCTTTTCAGAGAGTTCTTTACGCTCACACGCTCTAGGGGAGGTAGCATGGAGCCCTTTCTGGTGTCTGCCATCGTGTCACCTGGGTGGGCACCTGCATTTTGTGAACGGCCTGGGGCCAGGCCTGCGTGTTCGTGGACATTGATAACTGGAGTCCCACAGAGCACCCTGGAAAGCCACCCAGGGCCGCAGGCTTGCACTCCCTGCGCGATGGTGGGCAGGGCTTTGCTGTCTGGGCCTCGGCTTCCGTACCTGCGGAGCTGGGCCTGCGCCGGCCTCTCGTGCTGCCGTTATGTGCTTTGTCACCGTACGCCCGGGTAATTTTGAATTTTCGCCTTTCCCAGGGGTGGGCGGGCAGGGGATGAGACTCATAGTAAGTACCCTCTGTCATCTCCCCGTCTCCCCTGTGGTCAACTGCTGGAACAATCCTCATGGGAGAGGCAGGGGCTGATCACAGTAACCCATCCTTGGGCACCCCCTCGGGACGGTGTGCTGCCGCCGTTCCTCAGGATGGGCGTGGCACAGCCAGGGCTGCACCTGCACAGGGCTGGCACCAGTTGAGCCCGAGTGTGTGTGTGTATATCTTTTTGTGCATTTTCAACTCCCCTTAAAGCTCAGCCAGAGAGTCAGAGGCAGCCATGGGGAAAACCTGCACCCAGGACCAGAATTGCAGAACCATAAATGTGTGTGCAATGCAGCGGGAGGAATCCCAGAGTGCTGAAGGCTGCTGCAGTGTGACAAATGGGACTGATCCAGATGGGCAAATTATTTTAACTGATAAATGACCTACATGAGTTCTTTGAAGACTAACGGCAGCAAGATACACATTGCAGCAATGCCCAAGCAATGCCTGTAACAAGTAGCTGTCGCTGTGGCACCAACAGAGTGGCAATCCTGGGGTCTTCGGGCTCAGGGTCGCCACGTCAGCCAGCGCCGTGGGCGGCAGCCGCTTCCCGAGGAAGACTGGGCAGGGCAGCCGGGGTGTCCAGCTGGGCCGTGTGAGTGTCCGTCTCGTGAGAAGGGCTCTCCCTTCCGCTGCACAAGCGCTGCTTCTAACCCGGGCGGGGCGAGTGGGACTTGGGGAGACGGCAGTGCCCATCTGGCCGCACGTGGGGGTGGTACCAGGCCCCCCCAAATCGAAGTAAAACCCAGAGGAAAGTGGACGCTGGGCAGAGGGAGGGAATTCGTACCCACACACGGGAGCAGCTTGTCAGGGTACAGACATGTCACCAGGGCCTGCCAAACACTTACAGCTTGATTTCTCAGGTGGTTAGAGAGCAGATTAGACTCCAGGTGAATGTTTGTGCCGAGGGGCTGGGATCCCACTCTGGGATGGAAGCCCTGCAGACGCGAGTGGAGCAGGAGGCCTCCTCCACCCACCGCCTCAGGGAGCCGCGCGTGCCCCTGGGCTGCAGGGGACGGGCCGTCTAGATGGTGCCGGTCTTAGGGACCAGCTCTGATGAGCCCTGCCTCCCCTTTGACTCAGGTGCAGACTCCTTCCTCCTTGCCTCTGGAGTACAGAGACACGTTTGGCCGAAGACGTCTCAGGACCTGGTTTTCCACTCTGCGTGCAGCTGTGGTCGTGGCTCTGTGGGGCTCTGGGTTAGGTTTCGAGGTGGGGCAGGGCGTGTGGTGCAGGGGCCGGGGGAGGGGGGTGCCCCTGGACAGCCGACAGCTCCGTGCTGTGAGAGGAGAGGGCCCCATGGGGACCCCTGGAGAGGGGTGGTTCTGCTTTGAAAAGAGGAAAGGTGGAGTCAGGTGTACCCTGGAGGGCAGGCTGTGCTGGAGGGAGGCAGGTGAGGGTGGGGAGGGCCTGGGACGTGGGGACGGTCACCCAAGCGCTGGCAGGTGTCTCTGCAACCAACAGACCAGCTCTGGCTCTGTACCCGCCACAGAGTGCAAGCTTCATGCATGTCGCCCACCTGCCCGAGTGACATCATTGATTTTCGGCCCCCTTGGGAAGAGCCCTGCTGTGAGTGGTGAGAGGCAAGAGGGAGGATTTGAGGCTCTGTATGCAAAGGCCAAGGCGAGAGGAAGGGGACAGACGGACGGGACGGCTGGACCAGCGTGCAGGAGGGAACGAGATATCTGGAGGGAGTTACTGACCCAGCCAGAGAGAGGGGTGCGGGGCAGCACCTGCAGGCGGGCTCAGAGAAGAGGTCCGGGGTCCGGGGGGCAGCCCCGAGTGCCCCAGCTGGGTAATCTTAAGAGTCCCAGCCAGGTGGTAGCAATTCCAGGACAGGAGCTGCATCTTATAACATTCCTGAGTCCCTCTTGCCCCGACAGCCTTCTCCCGGCAGCCCCAACATCTGCGATTTCCCCTAATCACCACGGATCCTTCTGGGCCTGGCGCTGAGCTGCCACCTCCGGCTGCACCATCTGCTCCGGGCCGAGTGTCCCACCTTGGGGACCAACGGCCGGCGGGGACGTGAGGAGTGTGGGCAGGGACAGCAGTCCAGGACCCGGCCGGGAGGTGGCCCGAGCAGAGGAGGGGCTGAAGGGCCAGCGGGTCATCGTCCCTGGTGACCTTGAGCTGGGAAGAGGGGGAAAGGGCAGGCGGCACCCACGCCAGAGCAGCTCATCCTCACCACGGCCTCAAACCGCACGCCCAGCTCTGTTTCTTCACAGGTTGTAGCATTTACATTGTGTCGGGAAACTCAGAGCTAAGCTTTGCATGTAATTGTTTTTAACTTAAAAAATAAAATTAGCTTTATTTCTGCTGATTAGGGAACTAATGGTTGCTCATTGTATGAGCAATTTCTGAACATTTCAGAAATTATTTAAAGAAAGTAAGAAGTGCTTGACATCTCACTAGCCAGCCAACATAAATATTTCCATGTGTAGACTTAAACAATTTTTTTCTGATATTCAAAGCATACACAGGTTATACTGGTATGACAATTTGTAAACTGCTTTTTTTTTCATATGCTATTACCCATTTTATGTCAATTAATTAGACATCTACATCATGGCTTTTGTTTTTTAATTTATTTTAATTTTTCTTTGGTGTTTAAAGAACTTATATGTTTAATCTCTTGTAAGGATACAAAATTTCAGCTAGGAAGAATAAATTCAGGAGGTCCATTGTACAACATGGTGACTATAGTTAGTAATGTATTGTGTACTTGAAAATTGCTAAGAGAATGGATTTTAAATATTCTCACCACAAAAAAACGGTATGTATATGACATCATGCATGTGCTAGGTAGCCTGATTTAGCCATCCCACAGCGTATCAAAACACGATGTTGTAGACTATAAATATATACAATTTTAATTTTTCAATTGAAAAATAATTAAATCTTTTGTAAAGTTTCTAGTATCTTTCTAATTCATCTTCATACATCTGAATTTCCATAGGTGTTCTTCTTCTACCTCCCCAAACTTTATTGAGGCATAATGAATGGGGATATGAAAAACTGCACATAATTAATGTATACAACTTGCTGAGTTTGGGCACATGTATACACTCATGCTATTATCACCACACTTTTAATAGAGTTCCTAACCTAGGTTTCCTGGTAAAATTCTTTTTCTTCCTCTTTCATTGAGTAGATTTGCCATTTTACTCTTATTTTAATGATTGTTATTGTGCTCACATCTTTTGTTAAAACATACTACAAACTTTTTTTTTTGAGACAGAGTCTCACTCTGTTGCCCAGGCTAGAGTGAGTGCCGTGGCGTCAGCCTAGCTCACAGCAACCTCAAACTCCTGGGCTCAAGCAATCCTTCTGCCTCATCCTCCCGAGTAGCTGGGACTATGGGCATGTGCCACCATGCCCAGCTAATTTTTTTTCTATATATTTTTAGTTGGCCAATTAATTTATTTCTATTTTTAGTAGAGACGGGGTCTGGTTCTTGCTCAGGCTGGTTTTGAACTCCTGACCTTGAGCAATCCTCCCGCCTCGGCCTCCCAGAGTGCTAGGATTACAGATGTGAGCCACCTCGCCCGGCCAACAAGCTTTTTTTGGTATAGATGCTATTACTATTACTGGAAGGTTCTAATCCAGCCAAATTTTCTATCATTGCCCAAATATGCCTTTTTTCTTTGCCCCTGTCTGGACCGCTCTCCTCATTCTCTTACGTAAAAGCTCTCCCATTTTCCTCAAATTCTCCATCCTACCTGAAGGTGTCCCCTTCCACCAGGGCCCCGGGTGACTGGCCCTGCCTCTCAGAACTAAAGCACTCACTCTCCCACCTGTTTATTCGCTCCATTGTGATGGTTTTGGTTTCTTGAGCCAGTTACAGGTTTTTTTTTTTTTTTTTTTTTTACTGTTTTCGACTTTTCCCAAGTATGTACATGTCTGAGCTAACATGCTGTCATCTTCTATAAGGACCAGGCTGTCATCTTCTATAAGGACCAGGCTGTCATCTTCTATAAGGAGGGTGAGTATAGACAGATGCATATGTCATACGGCCGAGACTCATTACTAGGACACACTGGGCTAAGGCCAGAGGCAGCCACGCAAAGTCTGAGTTACAACCTTCGTCTAAACAGTCGTAGCACCTCCGAGTTTGCACGAACACTGTGAGATTAGCCAAGTGTTGCATATTCATCACGCAAACTCCAAGGCTCTGTTTTAACGAATTAATGGATCGTTAGCAATGATTTGTATTTGATTTTGGCTTATGATGTGTTGCTATTTCCTTCTATTAATATGTATTCAAAAATAGTTTGTTCTATTTACTTCAGTTAAACATGCATCCTGGAATCTTGTTCACAATGTTTATCAGCAAACATTTCTTTTACATTTATTTATACCATATTTATGACTCTCATAAAATGCAGAGCTAAGCTTTATATTTAATTTAAAAATTAATTTTAGGATTTTCACAGCCCAGACCTTACCTCAATGGATACCGGTTCTGAATGATTAGGGTCTGAGAAATAAGAGCTTAATTTTCCAATTCTGGCCCTAGGAAAAGGAGCCCAGGATGGGAAGTCAAAAGAACATTTGTCTTCTGATACTTGTGTCCTGCCCTCCTGGAAGCAGGGTGGCTTCCTCACTTACATCCAGATGGTCTCATGATCACCAAGTTTTCTTGCAGGTCTGAGTTTATGTGGGAATGGGTCCAAAGGGACCTTCCGGGAAGCAAGAATGCGAACAACCTGGCCTCCCGGCTTGGTCCGGAGCCTGGTCTCGGGGCTCGATATGCCCAGGTGGATATCCTCACTTTGGATGTTGTCACTGTGCCCCACTGGGCAGAAAACATCAGTGGTCTTAATGAAATGCCTTTATCTTGTTCTGCCTAGTCTATTCCAGTGTGCTGGAGTGGGGGAAAGTCGCTGAAGCCAGCGTGCAGTTTAAAGGCAATAATGAGTTCCTGCTACTAACACTTTATGCACACACAGCCCAAGTGGCTCCCGCAGAAGCAGGGCAGGGAGGACCATTATCTGACAAAGTGACACCCCCGCCAAATGAGTTTCCAACTGCCTTCTGCACGGCAGGGGCTGCGGCTGCCTCCCCTCCTCCCAAGGGTGCTCCAGTGGTTGAAATAAAATAGAAGCAATTAAACAATAAATACGAATTACTGGCTCCTCGGGAGCTCCAGGGGTATTGATTCAAGTCCTACAAGAATAAATTGTCATCCTCTCTGACTTATCTGGGATTATATTTTACCACTAATTAAAGTTCACCCAGGGAATGTTCCCTTGAACATAAAGAGCTCTTGGACGCTGGCAGATTCATGAAACAGTTGCTTTGCTAAAAGAGAGGGAGGACCTCCTGCCGCTGAAGCTATCTGGTGCTGCAGGCCCCGTGCACACTGTGGTTTGTAAGCAGCGTTGTCAAAATTGCACATTGCTGCTTTATTTAGAATTCTGAAAAACCATTTGATCTAATAGAATGGACACAGTGACCTTATAGCAAAAGGGATTTTCTTGGCCCACAATGGCTTGAGGTTGACTTCATGGCTGACAGAAAGCCAACTACTGGATATTTTTTCCATTAATGGTGTTACAATCATATCTCAATGGAAAATACAATAAAGTCAGCTATAATTTGTGTTGAACATAGGCTGTCTCATTATGTGGAGGACAGATTGCTTCAAAGAGCTGGGCTGAGATAGCATTGCCCTCACTTTTGTGATATTAGTGATCTCGCCTTGATGAATTTTAATACCATTTGGTTTAAATGCAAATGTTAAAATAAATAATTGCTTTGCTGCGGGCAGCAGTTGGGCGGGCTGAGAATATCTTACTATTAAGCACATGGGTAAGATGAATGTTTTAGAGGAAAAGTTTGACATGCTATCAATTATTTTCATGTGGAAGAATTCGCAGAAAAAAAATGCTTGTAATAGCAATTTCCTCGTCTCCAATCAAGCATGAAGAGGCCATTGTTGGTCTGACTTGCAAAGCACCCTGATCTCTCACACTTAATACAGTTGCTTAGGCAAAATGTGTGTGCGAGTGTGGTGTCTTGCTGCTCCATGCTATGCCATCTTCTAGGCAAATTTAATTTCCATTTCCCTTATATGTCTCCTACCTACAGGCTACCCATCCATACAGACAAGGCACTCAGAGCCTGCGCCGGGAAGGCCCCCCACTCTGGAGGGTGTAAATGTGCCAGATCAGGGGAGGCCTGGTAGAATCTTACACTCCCAAGACTCAGGGCACTTGCTCTGGGCAAGATGCGCCACTTCTCCACGCTGCGCCGGGTTGGGTCTTCCTTGCACCGTCTCCTGGCACTGCCGGAATCTGCCCAGGTGCCCTTTGCTTTACTGCATTCGGCTTTGGTGCTTTGGTTTCACCTGGCCCTTGCACGTGAAGGCGTGTGCGATCCATCAGCTGCTGGATCAGACGCCTCTGTGCGTGCACCACTTTGCACCCCCACCCCAGGCCTGACCGCCCAGTCGGCCCTGGGGGGGTGCGACCGCTACTGCAAACAGGTTTTCCTGCTTCCCTCTGACAGCGCCTCACCCGAAGTGTCAGCCGTGGTCCTGGCTTCCCGCGCCCGGGACCCCCTGACCATGCATACCCGTGCAACTCGGGGAGGAGAGCTCGTGCCCCATGGCCACGGAAACCCACCCCGCGCCGTGGAAAGAGGGAGCTTACGGGTAAGTGCTTCTTCCTGTCAACTGAGGAAACGACGAGGGTCATGCATTTGGAAAGGACAGCTTTATTTCTCATGAAGGGTTGCAGCCTGCGGGTGGCCAGTCTGACAGGCTGGGACGCAGAGCCTCCGGCCAGAAGCCAGAAAACACATACTTGGAGCGAATGGTCCAGGGAACAGGAATTTCTACTAAGCGAGGTGCCTGAATATACTTACTTAATAAGCTCTGGGCGGAGTCATGAATATGTATGAAAAGGGGAAACACGCACATGCGCAGTCGAGCTTCACGCCCCTTCATGGCGTCCACGTTCTGAAGATGGCGGCTTAGCTCGATCCGAGGGTGGAGTTTTGGGCCGCCTGATGTCAAAAGGCGAAGCAGAGGACACAGAAGCCCGCTCTGTGCAGCCTCCACAGTCTAGTCAGAACCGCTCCGTGGTTGGTTTTCTCTTATTAGGAAGGAATGCCGCTCAGTTGCCATAAGGAAACCACAAACGCGGGTAGTGGTCACAGACTGGCTTTTGTTAGTCCTCGGGGAGAAACCTTGTGACGCTCTTGGCAGGGGACGGGGGTAAAGAGGCCTGTCTGACCTCCACCCCATCGTGGCTGGGAACTGGGTTTTAAGTTTTCTTGGGGTTCCCTTGGCCAAGAGGGGGTCTGTTCATTCAGCAGGGGGGTGCTCGGGATTTTATTTTGGTTCACAGACCTTTCAGCTCTCAGGTGCCCAACCCCGGGATGCATTCCGAGCTGCTCCTCAGAAGCTTCCAGCAGGAAGTGACAGGTAAAAACCCCCGCACCACAGGTGCTTACGTTCAGAGACTGATGAAAAACAGCAGTAGAAACCGCAATGGGAGTACGTCCTGGAAGGAAGGCCTCCTGGCTTCCTGGGTGTTGCCCGAGGCGCTGCTGTGGTGGGTGATAGTCTCCACCCACCCGGCCTGAGGCGGCGTCAGAACCCCGGAGAAAAACGACTTGGGGAGAAATCACTGGCCTCCAAACCCTTCCTCGTTAGATCAACTCTGCTGAAAAATACAAGATAAGCAAATAAAATCAAGCCCTGGGGTGATGTCTCCATGGTGGCACACGTTGGGGTCTAATGCCACCGGCCATCGCTCTTGTCCTCTGCCCCACCCTCACTCTCACACGGGGTGGGCTGGCGTTTGGGGGAGTCCAGGTGACTGCAGTGATGAATGTTCTGCTCAGCTGGGCTGAACTTCAGACAGGTTTCTTCCTGACTTCTGGCCTTGACCTTCCTTTCTTGGAGCATTTATTTTAGAAAAATTGTAACTGTAAATCCTTTATCTGTCCCTTTGAGAGATGTAAATCTCTTAAGAAGCCTCTTGCCGGTTTACAACCCAGAAATATCTTTCTTAAGGACCTGGGGGCCACCCCTTTGTGATCTGCAGAGAAGATGGCATTCCTATCTTTGGTTTACCTAGGAGGGAGTGAGCCTAACTTCTGCAGGTACCTTGCTTCAAGTTGTAAACCATCACTTATCATGAAGACACAAGAAATCTCCTTTCTCTTTGGGTAAAGGCAATGAGCAAACACAGATCTTCCCCTTGCCCCAATTCTTAAAAACGCTCCTGCCCTTTCTTTCAGTAGAGTTGAGTTCAGACTTCTCTCCCTTCTTGCAGTTGTCTTGAATAAAGTCTTCCTGCCTGCTTAACTTGGTCAGGTGCGAGTTTTGCTTTGACAGAGTGGAGGAAAACAGAAGGTCATTGCATTATTGGGACGGAGAGAGATGGAGGGTGAGTCCCTATGTCCCTAATGGTTCTGTGACCCATGTTCTATGGATTGGGCAGTTAAAATGGGAAGGCCCACAACGACCACTCCTCATGCCACCGTAACCACCACAATATTTTCTGTGAGTCAGACACTCTGATAAACTGCAGAATATATGATCACATTTACTCCTTGTCGCGACGCTGTGGTGAATTACCATTTCCATGTTGAAGGCGAGGAGTCTGAGGTCTCAGGACTGGCCCTTGCGCTCAGCTTGCCATCAGCACGACTGCTGGCCCCACTGTGACTCTGACCCTCCGCTGACTGCCCATCCGACTCCGTAGACCAGCCTGTTTCATCCCCCCGCTTGCAAACTCGTTTTCCCCATCCGTCCACTCCCATCTGTCACCCAGGACTGACGGCGCCTGTGCTGTGCCCGGCTGGTGTCAGCTCTCACCAGGCCTCAGGCAAGAGAAAAGGTCTAGCGGGGAAGAACACGTCAGGGCCATGACCACAGCAGGTGACAAGTAACGGCAGACCACCTGTGGGATCCACACCTCTGCTTCCTGGTAACCGCCCGTCTTGCCCTGTGCCCTGGTCTTTTGGAGAAACCCATTTCTCTCCATGACTGATTTCTAAACTACTTTCTGGTATTTCAGCTTTCTTTGTTGACTTGAGCCATGTTCTAGCTCTGTGCCTGGAACACAGAGATTATTAACGAGAATAATTTTTAATGAATAAATGAAACTCTCCAGATTGCATGTTCCAGCTTGACTTTTACAGAATCTCTGGACGTTGCACTTGGGGCTTGGGCTAATGACACTTGATTCCTGCCTGTGCCCCAGCCCCGTGGCTCCCGCGTTGTTCTGCCTGCACCCATCCTAGAACTTCTGTGTGAGTGTCAAGAAGAGGCGTCCTCAAACTATGGCCCGTGGGCCACATGTGGGTGTTTTTGGTCGTTGGTTTTTTTACTTCAAAATAAGATATGTGCAGTGTGCATAGGAATTTGTTCATAGTTTTTTTAAAACTATAATCCGGTCCTCCAACGGTCTGAGGGACAGTGAACTGGCCCCCTGTTTAATAAGTTTGAGGACCCCTGGTCAAGAACAACCCAGGCCTGGCCTTGCCTGGTGTCCGGCACTGCATCATGCCTGGCCCCTCCCCTGCGCTGACATAGCCCTGTGGCCAAAGAAGAAACTGCTTTTTCGCAATAATCAGATTGAAGAGACATTGCTCTTGTGATAAAGTTAGACCTCACAACAGTAAGACATTCAAAATCATTTTCTTGTAGGTTTTTGGTTTGTTTTCAGTTGAACAGATTGAAAAATAATGGGAGAAGTGAGGATACTTTTAAGTTTTGCTGCAGTCTAGAGGGGATTAATTTATCCCTTTGTAATTGAAGACTAGACCCAAAGATTTTTTTTAGCTCGAGGCTTTCTTAAGGCATGTAGAATTCTTAGCAATCAAATGTTTCAAGTGTTTTTCCTTTCTTGAATTTCTTTTCGTTTCTTTTTGCTTCTTTCTGAGTGATTGAAGCACAGACTGATGGAGTTTTTTCTAATGGTCTGGCTGATGCCTGGAAACAATATGCCCTTTCTTTTTCTCCTGTGTAATAAAAATAAAATCACAATGTCTTCTAGGTGTGGGATAATCGATCAGTTGGAGTAAAAACCAGCAGTCACAAAGGGGGTAAGATAGACGCAGGTCAAGGGTCCGGACTCTGGAGCCAGACTCCCTGGGTTTGAGTCCTACTGCTTATGAGCTGTGTGACCTTGGGCAAATGACCTAATCTCTCTATTCTCCGGTGTCCTTGGTAAAATAAGGATAACAACATGACTTACCTTGTAGAGTTGCTGTGAAAATTACAAATAAGATTTGCAACTCAGAATACTGTTCTAGTACACTGTAAGCATAACAACAAATTGGAACATGTTATTTTCATGAGAAACAGTTTTTTTTTTTTTTTTTGAGACAGAGTCTTACTATGTTGCCTGGGCTAAAGTGCCATGGCATCAGCCTAGCTCACAGCAACCTCAAATTCCTGGGCTCAAGCAATCCTCCTGCCTCAGCCTCCGAGTAGCTGGGACTACAGGCATGCGCCACCATGCCCGGCTAATTGTTTTCTATTTATATTAGTTGGCCAATTAATTTCTTTCTATTTTTAGTAGAGATGGGGTCTTGCTCTTGCTCAGGCTGGTTTTGAACTCCTGACCTTGAGCAATCCACCTGCCTCGGCCTCCCAGAGTGCTAGGATTACAGGCGTGAGCCACCGCGCCTGGCCCCTGAGAAATAGTAATAGTGTAATTATTGGAAGGGTCTAATGGTCATTTGTAAAAACTCTGATTACTGAAGGCACGCAGAAGAGCAGCTAGCTTGCTCAATAACTTCAGGCTGTCTGATGATGACGGACTTAACTGCCATGCACTGAGAGTTTCTGTGTGCAGGGACTTCACTCAATACCTCCCTGTGCCAATCCCCTCGTCCCTGCACCGCCATGAGGCAGGTCCTGCTGTCGTTCAGGCTCTGTAGATGAGGGAACTGAGACTTAAGAGGCTTAAGTGAATCTCCCAAGGTTGCAAACATAGCGAATGGCTGAGCTGGGATCAAACCTAGATTTGGGGGACATCAGAATACTTGCTGTCAACAATAATCCCCAACTGACTCTTGTGCAGTCAACACCAAATGACCTGTTTTGGAATGCAGAAGTAAAACTAAACCATCATTCCCAAACCCATGCTCTAACCTGACTTGCTCTCCAAAGGATGCCCTGTTTTCAGTCTAGTTAGGTTTTATTAAGGGAATTACACAAATGGGGACCAAATCGTTTCTATTGAAATAACGGTTTAATCTGTGAGAAGATGCACACCGTATTCATGTAGCATTCATTTGTTCATTTATTCAATAAACACTCAACACCGCTGAGGGCAAGCTCTGGCCTAGGGTCTGGGGCAGTAGGCAGAGAGGGGTGACAAGTGTTGTCTGCTCTGTGGAAACTTCCTGTTGGTGGCACCTGCGGCGTTTGCAAAAACATCTGCGACAGAGGTCAGGTTCTAGTAACCTTGAGAAGTCTGCATTTAGTTATTTCTTTCTGAAGCGCTGCAACCTAAGCCAAGTTTTCCCAAAGTTGTACTCAACATAGCTAGCAAACCTATTTCCTATTGGGCTGCTAAGTAAGGTATTTTCTTTCCTCTCAGTTTTTAGGTTTGGGACTGGGTAGCATTTCCTGATGGGTGGTGTGTTCCCTGCCACAGAGCCACTGAAGGCTGCCCAGGGTCACTCATGCTTACATATTCCACTGTCCCTCCAAGAGAAGGTTTCCCTCTAGACCCTGAGTCCTTAAGCTAAGACCAAAGAGAAAGATCCCCTGTTCTTTAATTGTGGGGTTTGAAACAGATCTACGGCTTCTAGAACGATGGTGCTCTGGGTGGCTGCCACCTCAGGGTGGGCCAGGGACACTCCCAGGAGTGGCAGCCTGCACTGCCGGTTCGTCTGATGGCCTGGAGAAATGCTACCTACTTTGTTCTTGGGTAGGAGCTGCCATGATACGGCACATTCCCCACTAAACTAGGTCTGAAGCCCTTCAGTCTACGGGCTTCAATTTAAGAATATTCTATTTAGAGCTTTCTTTCCAAGGCTAGTCATTTCACAAAGTGTGAGGAAGTGTCCTGGACCATCGATTTGTGAAAGTGTGTGAGGCTGAGTTCCTAGAAGAAATTTGTCTCTTAAAAATTCATGCAGGAAATGGGGAGATGTTGGTATACAGGTTCTGCCATATAATGAACAAGTTCTGGGGATCTAATGTCCTGCATGGTGACTATAGTTAATACTACTGTGTCGTATACTTGGAGTTTGCAAAGAGGATAAATCTTAGGTAATCTCATCACACACACAAAAAAGGTAACCGTATGAAGTGATGGATATGCTAATTAGCTTGATTATGATAATCACGACACAATGTATACCTATATCAAAACATCATGCTGTACCCTGTAAACATATATAATTTTTATTCATCAATCATACCTCAACAAATCTGGAAAAAAAAATAAAAATGTTCCTGTAAGTTCAATGAACACAGGAGGTGACTCAGGAGTTCTCAGGTAGGAAGTAGATCTTAGGATTCGACAGCGAGTGTAAAGGTGACCCTAATTCATGAGTTTGCTAAGAGTTGCTCCTTTATCTGGTAACTGTGGTCCTGCAGAGCCAAACAGTGGTACTTAAATTTGTCTAAGTGTGAGTCTGTGCTAATATTAGCCTGAATGATGTCCTAACTTGACAGGATTTGACTTTAAACCTTTTATAACATACACACAGCAAAGAGCACAAATCTTAAATGGGAAAGTTGATGAATTTCTACATATATAATATCCGTGTGGCCACCACGCTGAGAGCCAGAGCAGCTTGCGGCACCCAGAGGCTCCGTGTGCTCCTTCCCCAGGTTGGCACATCTCTTCCTCCATGGTCCCCATCTGTGGATGGACAGCTCGCTGAAGTCCACCACTATTGGTTAGTTTTACCTGTTGTTGCAGTTCCTAAAAATTGTGGCATTGTAGATAGAACTTTTTGTGTTGCCATCTTTTTATCATCGCTGTCTCTATGAGATTCAGCTGTGTTGTGCATGGAGGCTAGTCCATTTTTTTCATTGCTAAGTACTGTATAATTATGCCTCCATAATTTAAATCCATTCTACTCTTTTTTTTTTTTTTTTTTTTTTTTGAGACAGGGTCTCGCTCTATCGCCCAGGCTGGAGTGCAGTGGTGTCATCATAGCTCACTGCAACCTTGAACTCCTGGGCTCAAGTGATCCTCCTGCCTCAGCCTCCCTGGTAGGTGGGACTACAAGCATGGGCCACCACGCCTGGCTAATTTTTGTATGTTTTGTAGAGACAGGATCTCAATATGTTGCTCAGGCTGGTCTCAAACTCCTGGCCTTGAGCGATGCTCCCACTTTGGCCTCCCAAAGTGCTGGGATTACAGGCATGAGCCACGGCATCCTGCTCATTCTACTCTTAATGGGCAGTTGTATTATTCTTAGTTTTGGAACGTTAGAAATAAAGCTGTAATGCATCCTTGAATATAGCTTTTGGTAGGCATATGTACTGGCTTCTGCTGGGTGTAGACCTAAGAGTAGATTTGATGGGTTGTAGGGTAATTGCATGTTCAGTGTCAATAGCTTAACTGCAATTGCTCCAAATCCTCATCAACACTTGGCACTAGCAGTCTTTAATTTTAGCCATTCTGGTGGGTGGGTATGACATCTCAATGTGGCTTTTTTTTTTTGAGACTGAGTCTCACTTTGTTGCCTAGGCTAGAGTGAGTGCCATGGCGTCAGCCTAGCTCACAGCAACCTCAAACTCCTGGCTCAAGCAATCCTCCTGCCTCAGCCTCCCAAGTAGCTGGGACTACAGGCATGCGCCACCATGCCCGGCTAATTTTTTGTATATATATTAGTTGGCCAATTAATTTCTTTCTATTTATAGTAGAGACGGGGTCTTGCTCTTGCTCAGGCTGGTTTCGAACTCCTGACCTCGAGCAATCCGCCCGCCTCGGCCTCCCAGAGAGCTAGGATTACAGGCGTGAGCCACCGCGCCCGGCTCAATGTGGCTTTAATTTGCATTATTCTGGTGAGTAATGATGCTAATAACTTCATATGCTTTTGGCTATTTGAATATCCTCTTTGGTGAATTGCCTGCTTAAGCCTATTGCCTACTTTAAAAAATAAGTTGTTTTTCTCTTAATAATTTGTGGGAGTTTCACACATTCTGCACACAAGTCCTTTGTCATAGATATGCATTTCCTAGTCTGTGGCTTACCTTTGCAATCTTTAATGAGATTTAGTGAATAAATGTTTTTAATTACTATGCAGTCCAATTTATCAATATTTTCTTTTATGTTTAGAGGTATTTGTGCTCTATGTAAGTAATTTTCCCACCCTCATGGGGATATTCTGCTGTGTTTTCTCCTAGAAGCGTTAATGTTTTATTGCTCACAGTAAATGATCCAAAATGGTCCATTTTTGAATTAAGTTTTATATACAGGACAAATTAGAAGATGAGGCTTATTGTTTTCCTCACAGATGTCCAGTTGCCCAGGCTGGTCCTCCAGGGGCACCTTTGCTGTAAATTAGCTTGTTGTAAATTAGCGTATATGTGGGTCTTTTTCTAGACTCTCTATTCTGTACCCTGGTCTGTTTATCTGTTCGTTTGCCAGAAAGTGTTTAGCCTTCAATGCCGAGTCTATTACACCTGTTCTCCGGGCTGCAGGTGATCTAGTTGGGGAACGCGCTGTTCGCTTGTCTGAGCGTCTCAGAGCCGCGAGTCTGGGGACCACCCGCGGAGCTTTTCCAAACACCCACCTGCCGTCCCCACAGGTCCCGATTCCGTGGGTCTGCGGAGGGTGGAGGAGTCTCAGGTGTTCAAAAGCCACCCCCCCCCCCCAGCCCTAGGTGGTTCTGCTGCTTGGCCAAGTTTGGGAGCCGCTTGGGGGGTGGTGCACACTCCCCGGCCCCGCTGAGGCTTCTCGCCAGCCCCCAGGAACTGAGAACGGGACAGGAACGTAACAGCACTGTACCCCGTTTCTCCCTGTAAGATGAAGGCTCTGAGGCTTAGAGAAAGGAAACAAATTGTCCAAATTGTAAAGAGATTCAGTGGCAGATCCAGTGTTTTCTTTTAAACTCTGAACTTCAACAGATTTTTTTCTTTTTTTACAATTGCTCTTTTTTTTTTTTTTTTTTTTAAATTTTCAGAGTATTGTGGGCGTACAAACGCTTTGGTTGCATATATTGCCTTTGCACCACCGATGAGCGTGCCCATCCCCCAGACAGCACACACCGCATCTGTTAGGTGTGGATTTGCCCATCCCCTCCTCACCCCTCCCACCTGCCCGACACCCTGTGAATGTTACTACCCATATGTGCACATTAGGGTTGATCAATTAGTACCAATTTGACGGTGAGTACATGTGGTGCTTGTTTTTTTATTCTTGTGATACTTCACTTAGAAGAATGGGCTCCAGCTCTATCCAGGATAATACAATAGGTAGTTCATCATTTTTTTTTATGGCTGAGTAGTACTCCATGGTGTGTATATACCACATTTTATTAGTCCACTCAGGGATTGATGGGCACTTGAGTTGTTTCCACATCTTTGCAATTGTGAATTGTGCTGCTATAAACATTTTAATGCAGATGTCCTTTTTTATGGAATGTCTTTTTTTTCCCTTTGATACCCAGTAGTGAGATTTCTGGATCAAATGGTAGTTCTACTTTTAGTTCTTTGAGGTGTCTCTATACTACTTTCCATAGAGGTTGTACTAGTTTGCAGTCCCCCCAGCAGCGTATGGGTGTTCCTATCTCTCTGCATCCACACCAGCATTTGTTGTTTGGGGATTTTTTGATAAAAGCCTATCTCACAGGAGATAAGTGATATTGAATTGCCCTGATGATTAGAGATGTTGAGCATTTTTTCATATGTTTCTTGGCCATTTGTCTATCTTCTTTTGAAAAGTTTCATGTCCTTTGCCCACTGTTTAATGGGGTTGTTTGATTTTTTTCTTGCTGATTTCCCTGAGTTCTATATAGATTCTAGTTATCATCCCTTTATCGGATGTGTAGCATGCAAATATTTTCTCCCATTCTATAGGTTGTCTGTTTGCTCTTGTGATGGTTTCCTTGGCTGTGCAGAAGAAGCTTTTTAATTTGATCAGGTCCAATTTATTTATTTTTGTTGATGCTATGACTGCTTTTGGGGTCTTCCTCATAAATTCTTTCCCTAGGCTGATGTCTATAAGAGTTTTCCCAACATTTTCTTCTAGGATTCTTGAGGATTCATGCCTTAGGTTTAAGTCTATTATCCACTGAGAGTTGATTTTTGCGAGAAGTGAGAAGTGTGGATCCTATTTCAGTCTTCTACATGTGGCTATCCAGTTTTCCCAGCACCATTTATTGAAAAGAGACTATTTTCCCCAGTGTATGTTTTTGTCTGCTTTGTCACAGATCGGATGGCTATATGAAGATGGTTTTATATCTGGGTTCTCAGTCCTGTTCCATCAGTCTATGTCTCTGTTCTTGTGTTAATACTAAGATGTTTTAATTACTATAGCCTTGTAGTATAGCTTGAAGTCTGGTAAATTGATGCTTCCCAATTTGTTCTTTTTGCTTAGGATTGTTTTGGCTATATGGGGTCTTCTCTGGTTCCATATGAAATGTAGAATTATTTTTTATAGATCTGAGAAAAATGATGTTGATATTTTAATAGGGATTGCATTGAATCTGTAGATCACTTTGGGTAGTATAGACATTTTAGCAATGTAGATTCTGCCAACCCATGAGCATGGTATGGTTTTCCATCTGTTTACATGCTCTGCTATTTCTTTTCTCAGTGCTTCATTGTTCTCTATGTAGAGGTCATTCACCTCCTTAGTTACATATTTTCCTAGGTATTTTTTTTGTTGTTGTTGTTGCTATTGTGAAAGACATTGAGTCTTTGATTTGGTTCTCAGTTTGACTGTTGTTGGTGTACATGAAAGCTACTGATTTGTGTACATTGATTTTATAACCTGATACTTTGCTGAATTTATTTATCCATTCTAGTAGTCTCTTGGCAGAATCTTTGGGGTTTTCTAGATGTAAGCAGATCTAGTGTTTGGATCAGTTTCTTGAGCATCATTCATTTTTATGCCCATTCATTCATTTGTTCTCTCGTTCCTTCCATCAATCATTTATTTTTTTCTTTTTATTTCATTTGAGCATCAAGTATTTTTAAGGACCTATTATGTGTGAAGTGCTGGGCTAAGTACTGGAGGTAAAAATACATGATCCCTGAACTCATGAAGCTCACGGTCTTGCAGGCAGGCAATGGAAATACGACCATATACGTGTTATCACAAATGGGTGTTCAGATTATAATGGAATAATTGGAAGAAGACTCACTCGGGCCCAGCTAAGGGAGTCAGGGTGAGCTGGAGAAGGGTGAGTGTTTGGGATGGGACACTGTTTGAGGCTGAGTTTGTCCGGAGGACACTTGTAGGGAAGGCACTTCAGGCAGAGTCACAGCCTGAACACAGGCAAGGATAGAGTTGGAGAAAGGCACATGGTCCTGTCCTGGAGGGCACAGCCTGAGCTCGGAGAGGCAGGAGGGGGACCCACCTTGTCAAGGTCGTGTGTGCCATCCTCTGTCTTACCCTGACACTGATGGGGCATCAGTAAAGAGTTTTGACAAGAAGACGACTGATCTAACGCATGTGGAGAGAGGTCATTCCCATGTGAAGGACAGGTTGAAAAAGGGAAAGAGTAGAGGCAGGAAGACCAGGAGGGATGAGAGAATTCAGGTGGAATCCAGGGAATGCCTGGACCCTGTCCTGGCGTCATGGGTGGGGAGGGGAGGCAGACCAAGGAGACGCAGGGGGGACTTAATGATTGGTTATGCTTGAATTAAAAGCGAGCAAGGAAATTATTAGAATGCTGCTTAGTCTTCTGGCCTGAGCCATTGAAGTATGCGGTGGGGCCATTCACTGAGACAGGGGATTCAGACAGAGGAGTGTGTGCGGGGCGAGGTAAGAAGGTGGGCTCATCCTTACATGTGAAATTTGAGCTACCTGTGGGTCAGGTAGATGCAGGTGTCATCTGGGGCTTGGAAGGGAGCCCTTGGGTACAATGATGGACTAATGGCATAATCCTGGCCTTTGCAACAACTTGGCTATCCGAGAGTTTAAAATTAGAACTTAACTTTGGACACTTCCAATATTCCTAACTCACAGTATAAGCAGTTGTTGATTATGAAAACAGGTTTTCAGCATGAAAATGGTCTTTCCTAAAGTTGGAGAAAGACCTCATGATCTTTCAAGGTCCCACGATCTGTCTGAATTGCCATGGCTTCCTGCTTTGCTCCTACTGGCTTCACTTGCCCGCGTACTCCGTGGGGTCCCCAGCTTCCGCCCGCCGCCTTCCTTTGAGCTGCCTTGATCTTCCGCCTCCGTATTGTCCTGTTTACTATGGCCATGTGCCAAGTCACCCCAAAACTTAGTGGCTTAAAAAATGATCATTTAATATTGCTCATGAATCTACAGTTTGTGCAGGACTCGGTGGGGATAGCTTGTGTTAACTCCATTCGGCATCAGCTGGGGCAGCTTGGAGTGGAGGCGCTGGAATCTCCCAAGGTCTTGTTCCCTCATTCTGTCACCCTGTCACTCACTCACTCACTCACTTGGCAGTTCCATCTGGTAGTTGGTGCAGGATGTTGGCTGAAACCATGGCTGGGACTACCGGATGGAACACACTCCAGGTAGGCTATCCACATGGTCTGGGGTGTAAAATAACATGGTGATTGGGGTCCAAGCGCCCATACAATTTGTGCTTGAAAAGGGAGAGAACATTGCCTTTAATGACCGAGCTCAGGAAGTCACCACACAGCATCCCTTATCCGGGATTCTGCTCATGCAGGCAGTCCAAGTCCCTCGTAGGTTCAAGGCAAATAGACTTCCCCTCTTGACGGGGAGGGGCAAGATTCTGGAAGAGTGTGTGGGACATTTTTGGAAAATGCATTCTGCCCCACATGTATTTATGGTTCAGGTAATTGCCTGAACCTGTGCCCGGCCTGTCGCCTTGCACCTCCGGGCACTTGCTGTCCTCGAGCGTGCGGACGGGGCTCAGCCTCACGGGGCGGATGGGGCACAAGTTGTCCTTTTTTACATTCTCATGTCCAAACAAAGTGATCAAAGGTGACAACATCGACTTGACAGCTCTTGGAGGAGAAGCCAAAGCCAAGAAAAATGCCTGTGAAGCCTGCGCCTTCCAGATTTTCCTCTCTTGTCAGCAAAAACAGTGAGATTTAGGGACTTGTAGTTAGCAGTGAGATTTAGGATGTTTGGTCACACAAATCATAAACCACAGGTCTTCCTGGGTTAACCAGGACAAATTTATGATGGAGAAATTACATTTTTTTTTTTTAAAAGACTCTGTGAGATGAGCTAAGATTCCTTTGCCTGTAGGGCAATTTTTCCTTTTGAAATTTTGAATTTCTCATCAAGGTGAAAGGTACTGTTGGTGACCTTGTTTATGACCAAGAAAGCAATATATTTGCAAAGCAAAGCTCTTCCCAGGAAGTTAGTCTGTCCCTGACTTCTGTTGTAAAGCCGCTTTGATTTATCCGTAAGCCAAACTCACCCGCCAGAAGGGATGATTAAACTGGCTGACAGCTGAAATATATGGGGTTGTCCTGATTGGGCAAAGCCACATGGGATGAAGATTCTCCACCAGGGCCTGGTGACCCTGGGACAGATGTTTTGGGAAAATTTATAGATGAATGGAAAAACAAAGAAGATTGATAGAAATGGAAAGAAATAAATCAGCACTCTGAAATCACTGAAAACCAGAGAGTTTGAAGGAAACTCTGAGATAAAAGTGAGATAAAAGTGAATGGCTCACCAACATTTTTAAAGTGCTTATGCAAAACACGGTGTAAAGCCAGCACTGTATTTGTGTAAAACATGGTGAAGCACCAGCCATGGACACTCAGAGGAAGTGATTGCAGAAGTATGGACAGGTAAGTAGATGCATCCATCCAACAAACTTTTTCAAGTGCTATAAACATTACTGGGCACTGTAAATAGAGTTTGCAAACCCTGCAAATAGAGTTTGAAAAGCAGTTCTTACCTTATGAGTTCATAGTCTTGTAGGGGGGATGGTTGGCTGAAGAATTTGGGTCCTAATTCCTAGACCTGTGAATTTTACCTTATATTGCAAAAGAGCCTTTGCAGATGTGATTAAATTATGGGTCTTGAGTTGGAGAGGTCAGCTTGCATTATCTGGGTGGGCCCTAGCTCTAATCAAAAGTGTCCTTACCAGGAGGAGGCAGAGGGAGACTTGGCTACATAAGAGGAAGGCCACGTGATGATTGATGCAAAGTGCTGGGTACGTGGCTTTGAAGATGAAGGAAGAAGCCATGTGTCAAAGAGTGCAAGAAATGCAGTTCTAGAAGTTGGAAGACAGAGTGTGGCTCTGCTGAAACCCTGGCTTAGACTTCTGAACTTCAGAACTGTAAGAGAGCAAATTGTGTTGTTTTAAGCCACCACGTTTATGATTTGCTATAGCAGTGATAGGAAACTCTTACAGGGATTTAGACTTAGTAGAAGTCTATATTATATAACTTTAGGGAATGTCCAACCGCCTTTCAAAAAATTTTTATCACCTAACTCATGATAAATAAAAAATTTCCGCTGTTTATATCTTTGGCTTTAGGATTTGTTCAGTAGTCAACAAATACCCAAGGGTTGTGGCAATTTTGGCCTCTTCGTCACTGCTCTTGCTAGAAGATTTTAATGATGGTTTGAGAGAAGGAGGGGGATATTTGAGGAGACTCATTTAAGACAGTTCTCCATTTGGGGATATGTATGAGGTCATGAGGTTGTTTTTCTAAATATAGATAGTTGAAACTTACAAATCCAAACAAATTTTATCCCTGTCAAATGTCCATTTGGGATATTGTGTAATAACTCTAATGGTGTTGCCATGGCTTAGAAGTAAGTTAGATTTCTCTTTTCCCTTAAAGCCACTGGACCTTCTCAAGGGTGACAACTACATCATCCAATGGAGAATCTGATTTCTTTTATAACCCCAAATATTCTCCAAAAACCATTGAGGAGGGGGGCTATGCGGCTGTCTACTACTATTTTGGGTAAGGACAAACTACTTCACTTACATGGTGAGATCCTCACCCCGAAAGTGTGACTCAGGTGAAGACTGAGTTTTATTTCCTCGTGTGCGTCTGTGTTTGTTCATGTGACATTTCCCTGAATCGAAGTCACCTTATGCTGTAAGAGGCCTGTTATTTTTCTGTGTCACTAAGAAAATCATCTGCCCATTCAACAACGCATAATTCTTTACTTGAATTTTATTTTGTATTTATTGAAAGACATATTTTAGCCTTAGCCAGACAGATTTAAAAAAATGTATCATGTCTGAAAAAGAAAATCTAAGTAAAATGGGCTGGGACCGTCCTGAAATGTCTTCTCATGCAGAATCTGACCCTTCTGAACCATTTTTTTTTTTTTTTTTTTTTGACAGAGTCTCCCTCTGTTGTCCAGGCTAGAGTGAGTGCCGTGGCGTCAGCCTAGCTCACAGCAACCTCAAACTCCTGGGCTCAAAGTGATCCTGCTGCCTCAGCCTCCCGAGTAGCTGGGACTACAGGCATGCACCACCATGCCTGGCTACTATAGTTGGCCAATTAACTTCTTTCTATTTTTAGTACAGACAGGATCTTGCTTTTGCTCAGGCCGGTTTCGAACTCCTGATCTAGAGCGATCCACCGGCCCCGGCCTCCCAGAGTGCTAGGATTACAGGCGTGAGCCACCGCGCCTCGACATCACTAGTATCTGTCAGCGCAATGCTGTCTTCCGCTCGGGGAGGAGCCTGGGTAGAGAGGCGTTCTCAGAGCGCTCTCGCTGGTCTCCAAGTCTCGCGAGGGCTGTGTGTGCTTTGGGGTTGGGTGTCCGTCCTTCCACCGTGAATGCTCGTCTCCACGTCTCGCGAGTACTGTGCGAGCTTCGAGGTGGGTCTGTCAGTCCTTTGGTAATAGATATTTGCTTTCCTGGTGTTACCTTTGTTTCTGGCAGTTCCGTTTCCGCGCCTTTCTGTGAGCCCAGTAACGTTCCGTTTAATGCTAAGTCACGTCATCTTTTTTTTTAAATGTAGTCATTCTCTAGTTAAAACACTTTACTAGGAGTTTTAGGTTTGCAGAGAAAACGGGGAGCACAGGGAGTCCCCCCATGGTCCCCTCCCCTCCCACAGGCATCTCGGGAGGACATCTGAGAGAGCACAGCTCTCACCGCTCGGAGGAAGTGGACAGGGGGTGAGCAGTTAAGGCGCGGTTTGCACACACACAAAACCCCAGCGGTGACCAGGCTGTGACCTTCCGTCTTACCTTAGACTGGAGGATTTGTTCATAATGGAAATTTATATCTCACAGTTCTGGAGCCTGGGAGGCCCCAGAGCGAAGCACCAGCAGCTGAGCGTCTGGTGAAGCTCGCTCTCTGCTCCACAGATGTTGCGCCGCGCCGCGTGCTCACCTGGAGATAGGGCAGAAAGGGCGGACACCGGGGGCTCCCATGGCAGAGGAGCCGGAAGGGCCGCGCAGCTCTCAGAGGCCTCGTTTATAAGGGTATTAATCCCATCCGTGGGGGTGGAGCCTGCATGGCCTAGTCACCTTTCAAAGGCCTCCCCTCTTAATGCCATCACCTTGGGGTTCAAGTGGCAACGTGTGCACTTTGGAGGCACACCTACACTCAAACCATGGCACCATCTCTCGGCTGACAGTGACTGGGGGACTCGAAGAAATCCCGATTTCAGAGATGTTAAGAGGTGACAAAAATGTGACTTTTGGAATCCCTGGAATTTATTCTTTGTTTAAGATCGGACCGTTTTAAATTCCATGTATGATATCTCTGTGAGCTGCTGATTACAGCTATTGTCATTTCCCGTATTCTGAATAAATAACAGCTTAGAAAGGGTAAGGGACTAGCTCAAGGTCAGACACATTCAAGGACACTGACCTTAGGCCCAGAGTCAGCAGGGCAATCAGGCTGATGTTTTTCTCTTGATGGTAATGGGGAGCAATACAGCACGCTCGTCATAACAATTTTTGAGAAACAAAAACATGTGCATACATATTTAATGCGGGAAGACAAATACTCTTGTTTGCTGTCAGTGTTGATTCCTGTGTGGTTGATGATAACTATCAAGAAAGCATTTGTGCATGTTCAGTGGGACAGAGGAGTCTTTGCATATTTGCCTTAGCATTTTCAAATGGTAATTGACTTTTTAGATGAATGAAGACAATTCCATTTCCTTCCTTCCCTCTCTCCCACTCACTCATTTATCCTCAAATGTTATCCCCAATAGGAACGAATCCCAGTTTTTTAAAAGGTCTTTAAAACACTTTCATTTAAAAACCTCATTTGCAGGGACTATTGATTTAATTAGCCTGAGGTCATTTGTTGGATTGCTAGTGTCTCCACATACTTCTACTTTTGGAAGTGGAGAAGTGGGAATTATGGCGGAAGGAAAGTTTATTAGCTTAGCTGGTGAACAGTTCAGTTCTCCTGGCGATGTCTGCTGTTTTTCTGCCTGTATCAACTACAGTGGTCCACGGTTTGCCTGTTTCCTACAGAAGCCACATAAATTATTGGTAAACACTGAAATATATGATGTTTAGAAGAGATGGCGTCATAGGCTAGGACACTGTTTAGCCAGTGAATTGATCATTATGGCTTCCGTAGCCAGATGGAGAAGTCATGGGGTGGGGAAGCCGCTGGTATTTGTTCTCTTATGTCTACTCAGGCACTTATGGAGCACGTATCTAATGTGACGGTGAGGACTGGGGAGACCAAGGTGGAAAACATGGGGTTCCTGCACTGTGAGTGCTGGAGGGGGAACTACAGTGATATAAGATGATTTCCTGAGGACAGATGCATTCGGGAAGTCAGCACCGCAGTCATTTTTTATTACCATCCCATCCCTGGGTCTCCTTTGTTTCCCTTTTTATTTTATTTCAAAATACTAAGGGGGTACAAATGATTTTGCTTACAGGGGTCACTTTGGGAATGCTTGCGTCATGGCTGTAAGTGTGCCCATCACCCAGTTAGTGTTCACTGTACCCATTATAGGTAAGTTTTTACCCATCCTCTTCTCCCTCCCCCCTGGTTAATTTCCACTGAGTTTTACTTCCCTCTGTCCACAGGTGTGCTCCTTGGTTCCAATTTAATAGCAAGTTGTTGTTCCATTCTTTAGATACTTCACTTAGGATAATGGTCTCCAGTTCCATCCAAATTGTTGCAAAAGGCATTAATTAATCCCTTTTTATGGCAGAGTAGTACTCCATGGTATACATTTACCACATTTTGTTATTCCATTCATGAATTGATGGGCGTTTGGGTTGATTCCACATTTTTGCAATTGTGAATTGTGCTGCAATAAACATTTGGGTGCAGGTGTCTTTTTGATAAAATACTTCTTTTCCTTTGAGGAGATACACAGTAGTGGGATTCCTGGATTGAATGGTAGGTCTGTTTTTAGTTCACTGAGGAGTCATCATACTGTTTTCCATAGAGGTTGTACTAATTTGCAGTCCCACCAATGGTGTATGAGTATTCCTTTCTCTCTTCATCCACACCAGCGTCTGTTGTTCTTGGACTTTTTAATGAAAGCCATTCTAATAGGCGTAAGGTGATATTGCATTGTGGTTTTAATTTGCATTTCTCTGATGATTAGTAACATTGAGCATTTTTTCATATGTTTGTTGGCTATTTGTCTATCTTCTTTTAAAAAGCTTCTGTTTATGCCTTTTGACCACTTTTTCATGGGCTTATTTTTTATTTATTTATTTTTTCTTGCTGATTTGTTTAAGTTCTTTGTAGATTCTGGATATTAGCCCTTCGTTGGATGTATAGTTTGCAAATATTTTTTCCCATTCTATAGGTTGTCTATTTGCTCTGTTGATTATTTTCTTAGCCATGCAGGTTTTGATTTAATCAAATCCCATTTATTTATTTTTATTGTTTTTGTGATTGCCTTTGGGGTCTTAGTCATAAATTATTTACCTAGGCTGATATCTAGAAGAGCTTTTTCTACATTTTCTTTTAGAATTCTTATGGTTTCATGCATTACATTTAAGTCTTTTATCTCATCTTGAATTAATTTTCATGAGTGGTGAGAGCTATAGATCCTGTTTCATTCTTCTGCATGTGGCTATCCAATTTTCCCAGTACTATTTATTTAATAGGGCTTATTTTCCCCAGTGTAAATTCTTGTCTGCTTTGTCAAAGATCAGTTGGATGTATGTGGAGGGTTTTATATCTAGGTTCTCAGTTCTGTTCCATTGGTCTATGTCCCTATTTTTGTGCCAACACCATGCTGTTATACTTACTGTATTCTTGTAGTATAGTTTGAAGTCTGGTAATGTGATGCCTCCAGATTTGTTCATTTTGCTTAAGAATGCTTTGGCTATTTGGGCTCTTTTCTGGTTCCATACAAAGCATAGAATTATTTTTTCTAGCTCTGTGAAATATGACATTGGTATTTTAATAGGGAATGCATTGAATCTGTAAATCACTTTTGGTAGTATGGACTTTTTTTTTTTTTTTTTTTTTTGAGATAGAGTCTCACTCTGCACCCAGGCTGGAGTGCAATGGCATCATCATAGGTTACTGCAACCACAAACACCTTGGCTCAAGCAATCCTTCTGCCTCAGCTTCCCGATCAGCTGTGACTATAGGCATGCACCACTGTGCTGGCTAATTTTTCTATTTTTAGTAGAGACAGGGTCTTGCTCTTGCTCAGGCTGCTCTTGAACTCCTAAGCTCAAGTGATCCTTCTGCCTTAGCTTCCCAGAGTGCTAGGATTACAGGCATGAACCACTGTGCCGGGCTGGTAGTATGGACATTTTAACAATCTTGATTCTACAAATCCATGAGCATAGTATGTTTTTCCATTTGTTTGTGTCATCTGTGATTTCTTTTCTCAGTGTTTTGTAGTTCTCTTTGTCGAGATCTTTCACCTCCTTGGTTAAGTATATTCTTAGGTATTTTATTTTCTTTGCAGCTATTGGGAATGTTATTGAGTCTTTAATTTGACTCTCAGCTTGACTATTATTAGCATACAGAAATGCTACTGATTCATGTACATTGATTTTATAACCTGAGACTTTGCTGAATTTATTTATCAATTCCAGTCATCTCTTGGTGGAATGTTTAGGGTTTTCTAGATAGAAGATCATATCATCAGTGAGATTCCTGGGCCCTTCTTTTTTTTACTTTTCTGACTTGGTAGGTAGGAAAATAATTTCTAGCTCTGATAATGATATATTAATAGGATTCTAGAGAGTTGAGCCTTAGTATGGTAGAAATCCTTATACTTTGGTGATGTGCTCCATAGTCATATGTATGTAACATGTGATTAGTTTTGCCTCTCTGGTTTATTCATTTATTCAAAATTTTTTAAGCCTTACTAAAGATCAAGACTGAAGATTCTTTCTTATTCACTTAACTCTCTGCAGTACTGATAGATTGATTTCTTTTAGCTCTACTAATTTATTATTTAAACTTTGCTTGGGATTCTGTATTGTGGTATCACACTTAGCTGGATCTCATTCTAACTGTGCCTGTTTCTCTCAGGCTTCTTCCTCTTAAGGCAGACACTGCTGGTCCTTTTCTCTTCTCACTGATCCTTTTTTTCTCTTTACAATTGTCATCTTTTTCATGATTTCACTTAATACTAATATCTTTATGTTGTCTTACACACACACACACACACACACACACACAGAAATATTCCCAATCTTAATCTATTTTGTGATCTCTAAACCTGTATATTCAACCTTTATAACCTCTCTTGAATGCTTTAGAAACTCACCATGGCCAGGACTGAGCCTGTCATATTCCCCTGAATAATGTAGGCTCACTTATGGCAGAATTAGGGGTGTTCAAAGTTACAAACGCATGAAATTATGAACATACTGAGAAATACTGCTTAATGGGTCTGCACCAATATGGAGGGCCACCCTAGAGCCATACAATAGGTACTTCCTTTATCTTGCCTTTTATTAGCAATTTGGGTATACCCAAAATACTGAAATACTTTGGGTAACATAAAGTTTCTTGGGGGTAGCTAATGTGGTAGAGGACAGAATCAAGTTGGCTTTAATTATTGGCCATTCCTAACAAAATAAAATTTAATGGGAACAGATATAAAATTTTGTTTCTGTGTCCAAAAAGTCCAATTGCACAATTAGAGAACAGGAGAGATATAATTGAAACAACATCAGATGTAAAAAATAAGTAGTTTTATTGTGTTTTATTGACTACAAGTTCAGTATGAGTCAGCAGTGTGATGTGTCTAGCTTTATAGCTAATCCATTCTGGGGTTGTATCCACTTATCACTGTGCAAGGATAATTGGAACCTGGATTGTTATCAGGAAGAAGGGATTTGATAGCATTTCCCATAAGGCACAGAAGTCCACACTACTAGAAAAGTACTAGAAGAAAATATAGGAGAAACATGTCAGGACATTTATCTAGGAAAATATTTTATGAATAAGATTTCAAAAGCACAGGCGACAAAAGCAAAAATAAATAAATGGGATTACATTAAACTAAAAAGCTTCTGCACAGCAAAAACAACTAACAGCATGAAAAGACAACCTACAGAATGGGAGGAAATGTTTGCACATGATGTATCTAATAGGGGATTAATATCCAGAATATACAAGGAACTCAAACATCTCAACAGCAAAAAATCAAAAAATGATGTGAACAGACATTTCTCAAAAGAAGACATACAAATGACCAACAAATATACAAAAAAATGCTCAATATCACTAATCATCAGGGAAATGCAAATCAAAACCACAAGGAGATATCATCTCATCCAATTAGGATGGCTATTATCAAAAAGAAAAAAATAAATGCTGGTGGGGATGTGGAGAAAAGGAAACTCTTATACAGTGTTGGTGAGAATGTAAACTAGTACAGCCACAATGAAGAGTGGTATGGAAGTGCCTCAAACAAATTACAAGTAAACAACCAACAATATTATCCAGCAACCCCACTACTGGATATTTGTCCAAAGGAAAGGAAATCAGTATATCAAAGAGACATCTGCACCCCCATGTTTACTGCAGCACTATTCACAATAGCCAAGATATGGAATCGGTCTAGGTCTCCAACAACAGATGAATGGATAAAGAAAATGTAATATATATACACAAAATGCAGTACTATTCAGCCACATAAAAGAATGCAATCCCATCGTTCACAGCAACATGGATGGAACTGGAGGACATTATGGTAAGTTAAATAAGCCAGGAACAGAAAGTTAAACACCGCACATTCTCACTCATATGTGGAAGTTAAAACAAAGTTGATCTCATAGAAGTAAAAAGTAGAACAGAGAATACTAGAGCCTGAGAAAAGAAGGGAGAAGGGATTCATGGGGAGAGATTTGTTAAAGGATACAAAATTACAGCTAGATGGGAGGAATAAGTTCTAGTCCCTGTAGGATGACCATCATTAACAATAATATTTCATATAGTTTCAACTAGCTAGAAGGAGAATATTGAATGTTCCCAACACAAATGATAAACATTTGAGATGATATATATGCTAATTACCCTGATACGATCACTATACGTTATATGCGTCAGAACATCACTATGTACTCAAATATATATAATTTTCATATGTCAATCAAAAAAAGAACAGAGGGTATTTAGCTTCTCAGAGAAACTTTCTTGAACCATGAAGAATGGGAGGAGTAATATCTTTTTACCAACTATTAACATGCCCAACATATTAGTTGAGTAATTACTTATATAATACTTTTAGTAGATAATGTGTGTCTGGGAATAGGGTTGAATAAACATGGGGCCCCAGGAGGTAGGGAAGATGAGAAGGTTCTGGTGCCTGGTCCCCATTTTTTTTTCAAGACAGGGTCTTCTTCTGTCCCCTGGGCTAGAGTGCAGTGGCATCATCATAGTTCACTGCAACCTCCAGCGCCTGGGCACAAGTGATCTTCCTGCTTCAGTCTCCTGAGTAGCTGGGATTACAGGCATGTGCCACCATGCCCAGCCCCATCTTTGTTTTGCAGAGAGCCAACCATGGCACCATGACCTCTTAACATTATACTGATTAAAATATAATTGGCTTTATAGGTCCCCAAAGAGGGGAAACACTCAGTGGGTGACTTAGGCAGAAGAAGAAAGGTGAGAAACTCTCGGTAAATCAAATCACAAGTCTGGGCTGAAAGTCACATAGAACTTTCTTTGTTAGGGAACAGATTCATGTTTTATTCAGCACCATTTCTGATTGCACTTCTTCCTCACCTCTCAGGACCTCCCAGAGTAGATGGGATGTAATCAGATAACTAATGGCAGTTGATTTTTATAACAAGCCCATATGTAGAAGGGCCATAGTCATGGTTCCACTTTGTAGAAGAGGAAACCTAGGAGAGAGAGGTTAAAGAACGTGCCCAACGTTACTAGGTAGTGACAAATATGTGTCATCTAGTCCTCAGCCCCAAGAGTCTAGACAATTTTGGTTTGTCAAGAAGCAGTGGAGTGGGATGGGACTCTAGGGTGGCTTAACCACTGGGACAGCTGTCACTGCTGGTGGAGAAGCTGGCAGTGGAGCCTTCAGCTTATGTTAGCAGCAGTCGAGACAGCTGAAGGGACTTGCATTCCCTTAAGCCTCCAGTTGGTGAGGGTCTTGGTTTCCTAGAGCTGATACAACAAAATACCACAAACTTGGTGGCTTAAAACAACAGACATTTATTCTTTAGCTCTTTTTTTATTTTTTTATTTCGGCATATTATGGGGGTACAGATTTTAAGGTTTCAATAAATGCCCATTTCCCCCCTCCCCCCACAAGTCTGAGTCTCCAGCATGACCATCCCCCAGATGGTGCACATCTCACTCATTATATATGTATATACCCGCCCCCCTCCCCCTATTCTCTAGCTCTTGAGGCTAGAAGTGTGAGATGAAGGTGTCAGCAGAGCCAGGCTGTCTGTGAAGGCTCCAGGGGGAGGATCCGTCCCTGCCTCTTCCAGCCTCTGGTGGTTGTAGCAACCCTTGGCTTTATCCCCTGTTTATCTGTCTCTCTTTCTTCATAAGGACACCAGCCTTATTGGATTAGGGGCTACCCTAATCCATTACTCTCTTACTGTAACTTGATTACAACTGCAAATACTCTAGTTCCATATACGTTCACATTCGTAGGTGGTGGGTGAGGGGGAAAATTTAGGGCTACAGCATATCTTTTTGGAGGACACAATTTAAACCACAACAGTAAGCAAAAAAGGAAGGTTTCTATATATTTATGTAGGCTGACATAGTCTATTCTCCCTATTCCTGCTCTTGAGAACTTCTGCAGAAAAACTCTTTCCTGAATCCCAAGCCAATTTTTATTAAATCTCATTTAAAACATGACTGCCCAGGTTAAAGCAGCTGTCCCAACGAATTGGGTCCAGATCCTCCTTTCTTTCTTGCATTTGGGTAATGCAAGGGGATCTCCCCAGCTCAAGGTCCTTAATTTGATCACATCTGCAAAGCCCTCTTCGTCACACAAGGTAACATGTTTACAGTTCTGGGGGTTGGGACAGGGCC
This sequence comes from Microcebus murinus, assembly GCF_040939455.1. Lineage (NCBI taxonomy): Eukaryota > Metazoa > Chordata > Mammalia > Primates > Cheirogaleidae > Microcebus > Microcebus murinus. The sequence goes on from NC_134112.1 coordinate 99,624,005, forward strand.
GTTTGTGTGTGTGTGAGAGGGGGCATTCTCTTTACTGTGCCCTCTAATTTCAGAGTGGAGAACTACAAAAGGGCAGCAACACCATGTCCAGCACAGCACGTCAACCATAAAGGACGCTGTGTATGTTTTGTTTAATTGAACTGGAGTTTACATAAACCTGCTGCTCCCAAGTTCCCCTGAGTAGGAGGGAAATTTGGTAGGAGCATGTTGAATTTCTTGCTTGGGGGAACTTCCTGCTTCCTGCTCAGCCAGGCCTTGGCTGAGACGCTGGAGCCAGCCGGGTGTGTGTGTGTGGGGTGTGGATCCGGCCACCGCTGTGGAGCGCGGTGCCAGGGGGTCGCCTGGGACAGCCAGCAGGGGCGAGGTGGGAATTAAGATTTCCAATGAAGTGATGACGGAGGGTTTGGGGAGAAAGCCCAGGGACAGGTGCGAGACAGAGGGACAGGGCTAAGGCAGCCGTGCAGAGCAAGTGAGGGTGGGGACCAGGCAAGGGGCAGGGTCTGGAGAGATTAGTAACGATTGTAGTGATCATAATTCATCTTACAAACGGTCATCCTCTACCAGGCCTGTGCTAACTGCTGTGCATGATCATACCCAACTTCATCATAACCTATGAGGTAGGTATGGTTAATATCCTCATTATACAGATGAGGAAACTGAGGCAGGTGGCAATGAAATAACTTGCCAAAGACCAAGAGCTAACAATCACAGAGTTAGGATTTGAATGGAGGTCAGTTCAATCCCAGAGTTCCTAAGAAGGACCCACGTTAATGTGCCTCAGCCTCCCTTCTGATGTCCAGAGTCTTTGTATACGGTACCTGCACCTTTGCCCAGGGGCTGGTTCCCAGGAAAGCAAGACTTTGGAGACTCAACCCAAGATGCGGGTTTTATTAGCACTATAGAGCAGGCTCTGGTCACTGAGAATAACTTGGTTTGCATCATAACAAATGGTCGTTTTATTGTTGTTGTTATTTTTCACTGGCAAAATGTCTCCTGCAGTGTTATTTGCAGCTCTGATAAATCGATGGCTTCTAAATTAAGTCCAGTCCGGGCTGGCTGTTATGAATTCTGCTGGAACTGCCCATGCATTTTGGCAAGAGCACCCAACTGGGGTGAGCCCTGCATTAGCATTTTAATTGCTGGCTGATTGCTTTCCTGTGGCAAGACTTAGCCCACAAAGGTACGGTACAGCAAGCAAGTTTCAATTAGTTCTTATCCTGTGATTTACTGGGCCTATAAAGAACATCTCCCTGTAGCGTTTGGAAAGTAATACCCGTAATGTACCGAAAGCAATACAGAGCATTAAAGAAAAAGAATTGCTTTTTACCAAGGTGTGGGCGTCCAGGGTCCCAAGGAAAATTCCTGTTTGAATTGAGAGTAAGTTTTCTTGGGTGGGATCTCATTGAAATGAAGCAAAACACACAAAAAAACAAGGGCTTCTCTGAATTCCAAGCTAGTTATTATCTCTTTAAAATGGAGCCATCACGCCTGCGTTTTTTCCCTTGGCCTGCTTTGTTTTGTAGGGAGAGCTAGTTCATCACAACGACATTTGTTATTGAGTTGTAGGAGCTTCTTATATATTTTGGCTATTAACCGCTTATCAGATACACGGTTTGAAAATATTTTCTCCCAATCCGTAGGTTGCTTTTTCATTTTGTTGGTTGTTTCCTTTGCTGTGCAGGGACTTTTTAATATGATGCAGTCCCGCTTGTTTATTTCTGCTTTTGTTGCCTGTGCTTTTGTGTCATGTCCAAAAAAATCACACAACCAGATGAGGAAGTGGACAAAGGACCTCAGTAGACATTTTCCCAAAGAAGATAGACAAATGGCCAAAAAGTATATGGACAGGTGTTCAACATCACTCATCCTCAGGGAAATGCAAATCACATTCGCAGTAGGATGTCACCTTGCACCTGTTAGGATGGCTGTTGTCAGCAAGAGACGCCATAACAAGTGTTGGTGAGTATGTGGAGAAAAGGGAGCCCTCGTACGCTGTCGGTGGGAATGTAAATTGGTACAGACACCATGGAAACCAGTATGGAGGCTTCTCAAAACATTAAAAGTAGAACCACCATATGATCCAGCAATTCCACTTCTGGGTGTATTTCCAAAGGAAGTGAAGTCAGTATCTCGAAGAGATACCTGTGCTCCCGTACTCACTGCAGCGTTGTTTGCAGTAGCCCAGACGCGGAGACAGGCTCAGTGTCCGTCAGTGGATGAACAGATAAAGAGAATGCAGTGTATATACACAGGGGAATACTCTTCAGCCTTTTTTAGGAAGAAGTCTTGCCATTGGTGACAACATGAATAAACCTGGGGAACGTTATGCTAAGTGAGATGAGCCAGGCCCACAGAGATGTACATTGCATGGAGTCACTCACATGTGGAATCTAAAGAAAGTTGAACTTAAACTAACAGCAAATAGAATGGTGGTTGTCAGGGTCCAGGGATGGGGGGATGTTGATTAAAGGGTACAGATTTTCAGTTATAAGATGAATAAGTTGTGGGGATCTAATGCACAGCATTGGGACTGTAGTTATATATACACTTGAAACTTGCTAAGAGAGGCGATCACTGGTGTTCTCACGACACAAAAAATGGTAACTACGTGAGTGATGGATGAGCTAATTATCTTGATTGCAGAAATCATTACACAGGTATCCTGAAATCACCATGGTGCGCATCACAAATGTATGGCAATTTTTTTTGTCAGTCGAACCTCAGTAAAGCTGGAAACAAAGAATGATATTTGTTGAGCTTAGCAAAGCAGTGCGCCCTGCTTCTGTGTGCTCTGGTTATTGCATTCACACACTGGAAATTTGGCAGCTTTGGAAGCTCGCGGACCGCTGGCCAAACATGGACTATGGGTTCCATCTCTGCAGTCTGACTCCGGAGGTCTGGGGTCTGCAGCTTCCCCTCGGGTGTGCTGACCTTTGTAGTCAACAGCTTCCTGCTATCCACGCCCTCCCCCCTTTTCTTAGAACATATACTTTAGCAAACTTGCAATTGTAAATTCTTTCTCTGACCCTTTGAGAAAGGCTAAGTCTTCTTCCAGTCTCTTTCCAGCCATGCAGCCCAGGACCTGGGAGCCGCCCACCCCTTTGAGACAGAATCATCTGGGGAGACTCCCAGTCTCAGGGCAGGGCGTGGGCCTAACGCTAGTGTGCTCCAGTTAGCAAACACACGCAGCCCAAACTGACAACTTCACGGGGTTTCCACAAGGACTAAATGGATTGATATATGGAAAGGAGGTAGAGCAATGCTCGGCTGCTCTGTGATAAATAAGGTATCGCCTTTGTCACTGCACCTTGCCGGCTGTTGGCCAGTCTCTCGACGGTCCCACGGTGAGGGTCAACCTCTCTGGAGACAAGAGGAAGATGGTGGGTGAATTTCTGTCTCAAGAGCGTCTAGCTTAAAGCACATGCCTGGTCTGGAGTGTGGGAGAAGCTGCCTGCGACTGGTGGAGATGAGCCGAGGGTGTCACAGCCTGCAGACGCGCCGCTGCCTTCCAGGGGCGTCTCCTGGGGGTGTCCGGGAGGGAGGCAAACAGGGACTGGGATTTGCACCACCAGCACCAGACTTGCTCCAGAGCAGAGCTTCCCAAACTGGCATCCTTGGAATTGCTGTTTCATAGGACCCTTTGAGAAAGGATTTGTCACTGAGAAAAATCTGGACATCATTAGTTGGCATTTAAAAGGGTTTCCTTACCGGTGGACTCTACTATCCTTATTTTGCTGGGGTACATGGTGAATCTGCAAGAGGAGGGGCACATCGGGAGCATTTTCCCAAGCGTATTATTTGAGTTTGTAATTTCCTTCTCATAGTGACTCTTCCATCGAGCACAGTCCCAGGAAGTTGCCCTAGTACTGGGCAGGAAGGTTTCCTACGTCTGTCTCCCGGCTCTCGGCACTGTCGGCGGGATCCCAGGAAGTCACACGCACTCTGCTTCTATCGGGCTACAACAACTCACTCCAGCATGCAGGGAGAACAGACCTCTCCCTGGAAAAGAGCCCTCCTGGCAAATAACTGCAAGAGGCATCCTTCTGTGACAGGATGTTTTCACCCACGTACAAAATCTCCACGCGGAGCCTCAGGATCTGCGTGGACATGTCTGTGGGGGCTGTGAGCAGGTAACCTCTGAGTGAGCAGGTACGCAAAGTTCCCTGCCACCAATATCTCTCGTTACTTGAGGCTGAGCCCGAAATGTCTTCTGCTAAACTCACTCTTCTTGGGTTATCATTGCCAGAAGGCACATGGTATTGGCACCCTTTGCCATGAAGCCATCGATCAGGTGAGGCTGGGCAACTAGCAGGGCCCCAGGTCACATACAGCCCCTCGAGGGAGGACATGGGCACTACTGGGTGTGTGTGTGGGGAAGCCTGGTGCCCCACGGGGCTCCCAGCTCTACAGGGAGGGTGGTGGGCAGAGCAGCCACCTCCAGGATTCTTGCTGATCTCCTGGGCTTTGGCTCTCCCAGCTCCTTTCTGCCCCGAAATCATCCTATGTGCAGAGGCCACTCTTTGCTTTTTTTTTTTTTTTTTTAAATCACTTTCTATAGGAAATGTCTTCTTGGCATGCTGTTCTTGAACTTTTAGTTCACCGAAGATTTGAAGGTGATGGGGAGGTGGTATCGTCTTCTGGCTCTGCCGTGCCTCCTCTTCATCGGCCCCTGAGTCTCTGGAGAAGGGTCTCCATCCACCTTGACCGTGGTAGTCCCGTCTTCTACTCTGAGTACTTTTCACGTGGTTCCCCCCCGGCCCCCACCAAGCAAATATAGTTTCTTTCCTAAAAACGGTTTCTGGAGCCAGCTGTTAAAAATGTTCACATTTCCCCACCTTGCCAGTTGGGAGCAGCTGGGACAGAAGCAATTTCGATGTGTACAGCAGGAAGAGACTCGGTATGGAGAATCACGGGATTAAACTACACTGGAAAGCTGAGGCCGTGAAGACCGGGAGGTCGTTTCCAGGAAATCTGCAAGTGCAGAGATGGTTGGAGATCCCACCTCCTGCAGCAGCGATGGGAGAGACCCTTGCGAGGTCACCCTGAGACGCTGGAGTCGCTAATGATCTCCATTCAGCACCAACGCAGGTGACACAGAGACCCCACTGTTGTTTATCTGGCAGCCACCCAGCGGCCGAGCAGCCTGGCTTCCTCTCTCCATCCTGCCTGCCGAATTCTGCGCAGGTGCCTCGCTGGAGGCATCAAATTGAATCCGACCGGCAGAGGGTCCAGGATTGTCGTTTCCAGTGTTGGGGGAGGGTGCCGATGGCCTGCAGTAGTGCCCAACACACCCACTTGTTTATGTGTGATTTCGGGAGGTGACGGAGAGGCGGGCAGGGATTGCCGGAGGTGCAGGGACATGACCAACGGTGAGCGTGTGGCACGGGGGGTGCACGGGGCCGAGGCTAGGTCTGGAGAAGCCACAGGTGCCACTGTCTCGAGAAGGGGTCTGACGTTCGCGCCCTCGAGTGCCACAGTCAGTGTCCAAGGAGACAGCACTCGCACGAGCCCTGGGAGTAGGCAGAGGTACTGGGCAGATGGATCTGGCGAGGGGTGTGGGAAAACGGGCGGGCTGGAAACTGGGGCAAGGACAGGTTGGTCTCCCCGACCTTGCTCCCTTCCCCAGGGTCTAGGACCCTAGATTTGGACTGTTTCCCGTCACAGTCCCTTAGAGGGTGGTACCTGCAGGAGACAATGTCATCCTGGCAGGCGCAGTCAGGGCAGTTGTGAAGCCCGACACTTTAATATCTGTGGACTTGCCACCAATTTAACAGGGTCTTGAGCAGGTCACGGGAAAATAGCACCCCCCCCCCATGAACTGCTGATGCACAATATCTATTATTGTGGTTGGCAAAATAAATCTGCTTTTATAGGCTGTTTGCTTTTGAAGGTGAAAGCACTTGGAAATTACATTTGGGTCCATTTTTCTGTCAACCTTTACGTAGTGACACATGAGTGTTCTTGGGGATTGGTGCTTTCTTCATCGGGTCTCTGGCTCTAACCAAATCCATCAACCCATCAGTCAATCAACCTGTCACACCAAGAGCAGAAGGGCAGTGTTGGGGTCCTTGGGGACAATGTGGGGGGGAATCAAAGTACAGAAGGTTTGAATTTCCCATGACGAGATCTGGCTTGGTTTTGACACAGGAGGGAGCTTGGAAGGGCTTGGAGCAGACAGAGGACACAGTGAATCTCAGTGAAGACCCTACCAAATACAGTCAGGTCCTGATACTGACAAGCAGAGGGGAAGGTATAGAATAGTCTAAGACCAGATGGTGGCCGGGTGTCACTCACTTCAGGATCATGGGGGCCATTCCCCCACCCCACTCCTCCCTGCATTCATTCATTCAGCTAATGCTTGCTGGCCGAGGGCCTACCACATGCTGGGCACTGTCTAGGTGCAGGACAGAGGCCCAGAGAAGTTGTGAATTGGACAGAATAATTAAGCTGGGTGTTGGGACTTTGCTATCACTCTGGGTGTGCTCTGCCTGGCTCTCCAGCCCCGTTCTCCCTGGATCTGTTCCTACACCCTGCGCTGTGCTCTGCCGATGGGAAGCACAGGTGGGAGGTGGAAGGGTGGAGGCCAGATCTAGCTATGTATGACCCTGGGGCATTTTTTGCTGGGTTCAGTGTGGCAGTGCTTGCATTTCTCTGCCTCAGGCTTCTCTGCCCCACTGTGTCTTAGGGTTACAGCTCTCGCTGAGTTCCACAGCCCAACCCTCCCTTTCACTTCAGGCCAAGAAGTGTCAGCGGCTTCCTAATGGTAAATCGGTCCTGGTTAACTTGACTTCCTTTGTGGATCCCCTAGCCTTGCCAGCAACTTTGGAAATACCCCTCCATTAACCTTCTTCAGTTTACTTTGTTCCAGTGCATTGTTAGCTGTCAGCATTGTGGCTGGTGCCATAGCTTGTACTCAGCGTCCCCCTGGCAAGTACGACCTCAAAATAGGACCCTGGGACAGTGAGGAGCAGGCTTGCCTGCATGACCAGGACTGTCACTGTGCCCGCCACCAGGAGCAGGCGTCCAAACCCTTGCACCACACCTGGGGCTGTGGTTGTACCCGTTGCCGGAGTCTGGGGAGACAGAGCACACCCACACACAACACGATATTAATACACGGGGTGAGTTTATTACTTACAGGCAGGTAGCAAGGGACAGAAGACGTCTCAGGTCCACTGTGAGCCAGTCCCCCAAGGCTCAGGAAAGCTATCCCGGGTGGATGGAATCTCGGCTGCTCGGGACCCACCTTCGACACAGCTGGGGCACCCTGAAAGGCAGCCTGCCGGGTTCATATACCGTGGGGCCAAATGACCCACTGGCAAGGCTTTGAAGGACATCCTGCTTCCAGGGGAGGGGGAACAGAGGCTGGGCACTCCCGGGCAGTCCCTCCCTAACTCAAGGTGCTACATACATTAGCAGGACAGCAACCAGGCCTGGCTGTTTTAGGCAGTTTCTCCCCACCTCAGATGTTGCACTTGCCGCACATCCTACTACGGTTCTTCTGACAGCTACGTGCGAGAAAGGGGCGTGAGATGGGCTGGCCCAAGCTGCTTGGAGAACCATCCTACGGGACCCTGGGATTGTGTACTCACGTCTCGGATGATCATCTCCCCGTCATGAGGAAATGGCTTTAAATAGAAGGTGAGGCCCCTGCCGAGTTGTGAGAAGGGAGCTCCAGACCTCAGCTGGGGCCCGGTGTCCCCGGCCTTCGCGATGTCTTCAATGGGGATCGCAGGGACGGAGGGATACGAGAAGATCTTTTTCCAAGGTTTAGCAATTCCTAGGGGCACCTGGCCTTGAGGAAGGACTTTGGGTCAGAAAAGAGAGTTCTGGTTCCGTTTCTTCCAGTAATTTACCTTCTGACATTGGGACATTGACTCCATGCTAGCACTTCGAATGACACACGAGCCTATGTGAATTGCAAGTTATTTTTATTGTTGTTTCTTCTTCTCTTGTTTTTACTACTGCCTTAGAAAGTGGCTCTTTCTCAATATTTCCTCAGGTCTATTCCAAAAGCTTTTTATGACCCCCTGAAAGTAATGTCATCACAGACTAAGAAACTGCTGGCTATGCCGTCGGCCTTCCCTGTGCGTGGCGCTGTGCTGGGTGCTCTGGTGGTGACGGCTACCAGGCCGGAGAAGCCAGCCCGGCTCCGAGCTCTGAAAAGACCCAGCTCTTCCCTGGCACCAGGGACCGTCCTCTTCAGCCCAGAGAGAGAAACGCCTCGGGGAGAGGCTGTGCCCGGGCTGAGCGAGGGAAGCCTTCATGCCCTCTAGAGACGGCAGGTACTGAGGGGTCCCCAGGAGACGAACGGGGATCCGCAGGAAGCGGGAACTTAGTGCTGAAGGTCCAGACTCACCCTGTCCCTAAACCCAGCCCCCTCATGCTCGTCACCCATGATCCTGCTGTCCCCTTGCCAGTACTATTGTGCAGGAAAGTTTCAACACGTGTTGGGACCAGACAATGATTCTGAATACTGTTTTTCCCTAAAAATAAGACCTACCCATAAAATAAGCCCTAGCAGGATTTCAAAGCATTTGTGTGATAGAAGCCCCACCCCAAAACAAGACCTAGTGACGGGCATGGCTACGCAGCGCATCTGCACAACCCGTGCATTTCATCGCGGAGAGGTAAAGAAGACGAGCAGCCCTTCTCACCTGCCCCATCTTAACAGCGACTGTCCCAGAGGTGACCGGAAAGGTGCGGGCAGCCCCACCAACAAGGCCGGCTCCCCTGTCAGGTCCCGGCCGTCCTGTGCGTGCTGCGAGCTGAGGCTTTGAGGGGAAAATAACAGCCCCTGAAAATAAGCCCTAGGGTGTCTTCTTGAGGAAGAATGAATATAAGACCCTGTCTTATTTTCGGGGAAACACAGTAGGAGGCAGGACTTTGGCCGAGCCTCAGCGCAGATACGCCAGACCCCACGAGGGGACCTCACCACCCTGGCTGCTCTGGGCAACGTGTCACTTCCGCATCCGGCCAGTCACACTCACGCTCCCGGGGCTTGAATCTCGGCTGGGGGTGTGGACACGGGAGGCTGCCGGCGCCCAGGGATGCTGATGACGGTGCAGAGCCCTGGGAGCTTGGCCGGGAGGCCCCAAGTCTTCCTGCAGTGTGGCTGTTCAGGCCTTCTTCCCGTTTGAGCGGGACTCGGTATCCCTCTAAAATATGGCCCGCTGGAGTTTGTGAGAGTCGCTTTTCCTGTTTGTGACTTGGGTGAGTGGAGAGGAAGGAAGCCAGCCAGCCTCTGGTCGGCCTGGGAGGCCCCCACCCTGTTGTGTTTAACTGGAAGCAGTTCCCCACCCAGAGGACGAAGTTCTAGAGGTGATATTTCAAACAGCGTGGGTAGGTTGCAATACATAGTCCTCCTCATAGCATGCAAGTTACACCAAAGCTTAGGTATACAACCTTTACAGATGTGCATGTCCCTGAAACACCTCTATTGTGATGTAAATAATTTTCTTTCCTCCGAAAGTTCTGTGGCCTTTCACAAGCCATCCCCATTGCTCCCACAATGAGAGAACTGCTATTAGTGTTTTTTTGTTTTTTTTTTTTTACTTTAAGTTAGTTGTATCTGCTGTAGAACTACATATAAATGCAATGCCGGGGTATGTGCCCTTCTGTGTCTGGCTTCGTTTGTGCAGCATCATGTGTGAAAGAGCCATGTATTTGTTACACGTGTACTTCTAGCACCAAGTTCATTATATGAATATACTGCAGTTTATGCATCTTCCTGTTGGTGGACATTTGGGTTATTTATTTTTATAAGTATTTTATTCTGTTGTCTATATTTTGTTTTGTGAAGTTCTTCCAACAGGAATATTTTTATTTGTTCTAATGTCTTTATAACAATAACGGCATATAACACTCAGTCTTTTAGTCCCTTGCCCTTTTGAAAAGCCTCTTCCACTGACCTCACCACCTTGTAGCTCATGTTATTTTTCTTAGCGTTATCTCTGTTCTTTTGTTTTTGTCAGCTTTAAACGGTACTCTTTGAATCACAGCTATTGAAACTGAGGAAACCAGTGTACTTTTCCGTCCCCTTCGTTCTTTCCTCTTCCTCTCTCATTTTTTTCTCTTTGCTGCCTCCTTTCTCCCTTGCTGGGCACATGATATTTACATTTGCACTGTCGCTCATGCTCATGTTGGTCCTAGACTTTATTCTACTATTAAATGTAGCCACAGCTCTTTGTCAGTCTGTTTGGCTCTTTGTCAGCCACCTTAAGGTTGGCTGAAGTTCATGCTCCAGCAGTCTCCTCAAGGAAGACGCATAAGAGCAATGTTATTTGAATTCTCTGCTTGGTCGGTCTATCAATGCAGGATGGTTTGGCTGGGTATAAAATACTTGAGCTGTCTTTACTCGAGAAACTGGCATGTATCGTCACACTGTCTTCCTGCTTTGCATTTTGCTGAGGCAGCTGATTCCTTCCCCTCCTAAGAGACTTTATCTTTTCCTCTGGCTGCACAAAGGATTTTTTTTTTATCTTCGGAATTCAATAACTTTAATAGCATGTGTGGAGGATCAAGAATTCTGGGTTAATTTTCCGTGGTACATTGGATTTCTTTTACATGTGTACGTACAAATTTTTATTGTATGAAAAAGTTCTTCAATCATAAATTTAATTTGTTCCATTATTTTCATTTTTCTTTTTAAGAAATTCAATTATGCATGCTTTTGCCTGTTATCTACATTTGTCATAGTCTCTCCAGCCTTTTAAAATCTGGTCTCTGTTTTCATTCTGTTCACTTATATAATTTTTGTTCTCTGTATTGCTCTGGCCAGACCATCTCTAGCCCATGCTTTGCCCTGGTTGTCCTTCCAATTTCATTTTAATTTCTGGGATGGTTTTATCCTTTTCTCCAGCTTAGCTCCTGAGTTTACTGGCTGGTGCTCCATCTTTTTCCTACCATATTATGTGATTTTTCTGGAGTTTCTGCGTGTCTGCTTGATGCTCTTCCTTAACAGAGGCAATTTTTAAAGATGTAAAAAAAAAAAATGCATGTGAAATATCAGGTCAGTTTTAAAAAACTGTTTCATGGCAACATTTTTCTGGTTAGTGTTTTTTTCTGTTAATACATTTGGCTGCTCATTTCCTACCTTTTTCTTTGAGTTATTTTGCATTACTTCTTATTTAATGACTTAGACTTTCCTAGGAACATGAGGGGTCTTCTAGATGCTTTTCTCCTGCTGCTGCTTCCTGAACATGAGACTCACCTACCTGCTAAGCTCCGACATCAGGAGTAGGCAGGTGACACAGAGCTGTGGACTGAGTGATTTCAGGGATGGTGTCTGATCACTGCATCATAGCCAGTGTCAAGCAACTTTGCACCGGCTTTCAGGAGCCGGATTGGAGCCTTCTTTTTTTGGTTGAGGATGATTAAACCTCAGGGAATAAGTAATAAAGAACATTATTTGTAATATCAAGGAAGTTATTTTATATGTAAGAATGAAAGTGTTTTAAAAGGATAAATCTAAAACTTTTTCCTACTGTGTTTTCAACAGTAAAAATCTAAAGATAAAATTTAGCATAAAAATAATGAAAACTAGCTTTCATATCTGTGGTGTGACTATTTAACAGAGAGAAACAAAGGAGGAGAAAGAACCAGCATGGAACATGGAAGAGGAAGAGGAGAGGAAGAGACAGCAGGATAGAAGAATAAACTCTCTGTGACGTTGAAGAAGGCGGGGGTTTGCGGGTGCCGTGTGTGGGGTGGCTGAGGCCACTCACATTGCAAGGCCAAGCGAAGGGGCCACCCTGATGGGACTGTTCCTGCAGGACAGCCACAGCGATCCATTTCGATGGTGCCACCCCATGGTGTGTCTGGGGTGTCTAGCAGAGCTGTGACATTAATCCAGACAGCAGAAGCCAGGGTTACGCCAAGGGCAAGGGACTCGTCTACACTCATAAAAATGTGGAAAGTGCCCTGACCCAGAGCACAGATCTTTTCAGTAAAAGCCAGGGGACCTCAGGCAAATCACTTCTCCATCTGGGCCTCGTCCCTAATCTGTGTTATGAGCAGGTGGACCCCAGGATGCTTCTTTCCCATGTGGTTCCAGCAGTTTCAGAGAGAGGGCCGGTGGCATGCCGGGGTTGCTATTGGCTGGAGCGTGTCTTTTCAGAGAGTGGCTGGCTTGGGGGACCCCAGCTTTGTCAACAGCCGTCCTGCTGGGGAGGGCGGTGGCGCAAGGGAGGCGGCAGAAAGGGAAGGTCTCTGCTGCTCCCCCGCTGCGGGACGGACCTGGTGAGCGAACACTTACTTGCTTTTCCCGCCTGCCCCCTCGTCTGGGAGGTCTCCCGGCTTCAGGGACTTCCGGGACTTCGGTTTGATTGTAGGAGCAGGATTTTCAATAACTGCAAAGGGACAGAAACACTATCGTCCCCATCCTACTCGTTGCCACCCACATTCTCTTTCTGAAACAAACCTTGTTACTCCCCAGGGTCTACAGACATCCTTGGCATGAAGCCTGTATTTTGGGCACCTTGAGGACAGACCCTGTGTCTTACTGGTCTTTGTGTTCTCAGAGTCTAGAGCGGGACCTGTGTGGGTGGACAAGGCCTGGCCACACCTGCGCCCCAACCTTAGGCCTGTCCTCCCTGTGAAGCCTCAGGCTAATCACTTTCTTTTAGCTTCTGTATATTGCTTGTTTGCTTTTAGGACGTTGGCTTGAGCAGGCTGATTGCAGGGAATTATGGGATGAAACAAAATGCAGAAAGAAAACCTGGATTTGAGAGTCAATCAAATGGCACCCAGAACAGGGTAAAGCCAATCAGAATTAAGGTGAAATAAAATGCTGCAGAAAAGTGGGCACAAGGGGCCAACCAATCAATGTAAAGGGCAAGCGCATGGACAAGTCATGCACCCAGGGTATAAAGGGCTCTGTCCCGCAGTGCGCGGGGTCCTTGTCTGAATAGAGGTTGCCGTGTTGGTGCTCTGGGACTTGGACCCTAGCTCGAGCAAGCTAATAAAACTCCTGTTTTCAGCCTTGGCGAGTCTCTCTGTTCTGTGGTCCTGTGAAATTCCAGCTTAACACTCCCCACTGCTCTAGGGGTCTCGTGCTGCGGGCCGAGGGTTAGAGGGAAGGGAAGGAGGGTGGGATGCTACTGAGTGGACAGACGCTCACTCTGTAGACTTAGGTTCTCTTCTGGGTCGTCAGTGGTTTGAAATCAAGTAAACCGGTTTCAACTCCGGGGGTTCCCGGAAAGAAGGTGCGGTGGCCATTCCCCGTGACGGCCCCCGTTACACCCACTTCCTGGAATCATGCTTGTGTCATCCCCTCCCCACAACAGAATGATCAGATGACACTTCCACAACTACGTTATGTGAGATCGGAACTTCTGTCTTCCTGGCCAACTGTCTCCCTTGCTCGCTTGGACTGAGCAAGCTGCTGCAGGGAGGGACCCGCATGTAGGGGCACTGGGTGGCCTCCTGCCAGCAGCCTGCAGGGACCTGAGACCTCAGCCCGAACCCACAGGGGACTGAATCCTGCTGTCAGCCCTGCAAGCGCAGAGGTGGAGCCTCAGAGGAGACCCCAGGCCTGGCTGATACCTCGAGGGAGCCTCATGAGAGACCCTGGGGCAGCAAAGGAACCAGCCGAATTCCTGACCCGGCAACGGTGAGATGATGTGTGTTGTTTTAAGCCACTAAATTTGTGGCAATTTGTTAGGCAGCAAAGGATATAACTAGTAAAGGAGGTACCCAGACTTACTAAACTGAAGGTTGAGGGCACAGTCCTTAAAGACTGCCAAGTCCGCCCCAGGTCCCACACGATCACAGTTGGGGGGGGCGGGGATACTCTCACTTCAGACCAACTGGCTACAAATTTGGGGTTTCCCACAACCACTTTCAGGGTCAGCAACTCACTAGAAAGACTCCCAGACCTCAGGCAAGTGGTATGCTTACAATCACAGTTTAATTACAGCAAAAGGATGCAAACGCCTTAAAGCTGTTTTCTAACAAGCCCACCTGAAGGTCACCTGCCTGTCTTGGGAACTGTAATTACGTTTGACTAACAAGTCATTAATACCAGCTGTTTTACAACCCTGTAAAATTGGAGGTTAACTAGTAGAAATCTGATAAAGTGTTCTGATTCTTTTTGTGACTAATAGCAAAGATAACCTCAAAGGGTATGGTTTTATGGACTTACTGGATATTAATCAGCTTTTTGCATGTCATTCAGCAGTCGTGGTTCCTTTTCCCCATTTCTTCTGTTCTCTTCCCCTTTCTGTTTTCCCTTCATCCTCCTCCTTGAGTCCCCTTTTCCTTCACTTCCTGCCCTTGGGATCTTACTCCCTGCACGCCCGACTCTCTCCCTGTCACAGAGGCCCGGATACTGTTTCCTCTTTGCTGTGCTGCAGGTAGGGCTGTGTGTTCCTGATCCCAGATTAGGACGCGTATTTAAGTGGTGATATTTGGTTTCTGTAAGTATAGCCGAGAAGGACGCCCAATTGCAGACTGGTTCGTTGAGTCCCCACATGCTGTTCCCTGGCAGGGAGGGCGATATATCTCCGTGTCCTTAACTGTTCCTGCAGATCAGGGCAAAATAAAAGGACAGCAGTGAGGAATAAATTACAGGATAAATGAAAATATATACACAGGACCTCTGTGATTTTGTCTGAATCCAAAGGCTAGGTTCTAATCAATATAATGTATTTTTTATTATTAAATAGCCCATTATAATATAATGGGGCAATAAATACTGATAAGAGTGTTCCAGTGAGTAATTCCTTTTGGAATAATGACTATTTGATTATAGAATGATTTGGCTTTTAATTTACACCAGCACTTAATGTGTTCCTATTAACTTAATATTCTCCCGGTGGCGAGTGCAGCCCCAGTGCAGGCAGTGATGAAGCGAACGCCAGGGCAGCCTCGCGTGGACCAGCTTCTGTGCGGACCACTCGGGGCTCCGTGGCCTGCAGGCTTCCGGGTCAGTCCAGAGTGAGCCTTCCCGCGGCGGGGTGCTGGCTGGGCCTGTGGGGCACAGCGGTGCGGAGAGGGCAGTCGAGGCAGTTGAAGTACGTGGCGTGTCTGCTCCACCCGTCTTTCCTCCGTCCATGGACTCAGGGTGACACGACACCAGGTGTGTTTGGTCATTCCAAAGGGCTTCTGTAGGGGCCTACGATGCGATGTGCCAGGCACCATTCAAAGGCCGTACTGAAAGAAAAAAGTAACCACAAAACAAGAATCCGAAGGGCTGTGGCGTCTGGGGAAAGGACAGGCGTCCTGTGCGAGATGAAGCCAGATGCTGGTGACAGGGCAAGGATGGACTCTGATCAGTGGCAACCACGCAGTGGGGAAGACGCTGCCGTAGGGACCCAGCCCAGCTGTGGTTCCTGCAATGGGAGGGGGGTGGGGAGTGGAGCGAGTGAGCTGGGCTCCCGGGGAGACTGGCTTGTCTCCTGTGCTTGTCTGGAGAAGTGAACTTCTCTTTTCTTTGTGACAGGAGGTTGCAGTGCAAACTAGAGCAAGGGGCCCACCGGACTGGACGGGAGGGTGGGAGTTACTCCCCTGAATGTTTCGGGCCGTGTTAGGGGTGCCGCCTTGAGCTGCTAGAGACTGTGTGTTCGTGCTTTTTAGTGCGGGAGCGGGGGTGTGGATGGAATCACTTGTGCAGAGCCTGCTGTTTTCCAGGCCACAGTTGACACCTTGTTGAAGAGAGGGCTCAGGGCAGCCGGAGGAGAGTTAGGTCTTTGTCAATCCCCGTCAACACAGGAGGGGATTTGCTTCATCTGCGACCTACCCTCCCCCCTCTGCCCCAACCCAGCTGCAGGGCGGAGGGGTGGACCCCCAGCACCCCCTGCTCCAAGCATTGGTCTGGCGCAATCATTCCAATCTGTAGGGCAGAAGAAAATGGGAATTGTCTAGCTGGAATTTGTTTTCCCAAGTGAGCTGTAAACTAACGAGTCATTAGCCATTGTCATCCCCAAACTCAAAATGTCTAACACTGAACTCACCATCTTCTCCTAAAACATTTTCTTCCTCTTCCCTCCCCTACTTATATGGATGACTACACCCCGGGGCGTGTTGGAAAATGTTTAAAAGCAGGCTTTTTCAGAAGAGGTGCCCCAATTTCCTTGGTGTAAATACTCCTGCCACTGCCGATTCTAAGGATCTGTCTCACGTGTTGTCGCTGAACATGGACGTGGGGGGAGAGGCACTCGGTCAGCTCTCGGGAGATGGTGTGACCCACACCACTGTTCAACACCTTCAAGCTTCAAACCTACCTTCAGTTTGCCCTTCCTTCCTTCCCTTTCCTGCTAACATCCAGCATCAGGAAAAGGGGCTGGGTTTCCCCTCCCTTCCAAGCCCATTGGAGAGTCATGACCCTCATGCAAACGTGTCACCAGGAGGTGACCTGTCAGTGTCTCTCATGTCCATTTGGATTAGGGACTCACAGTAGGGCTAGTAACACCCCTAAGGGTATTTTGGAAATTCCTGGGAGCACTTCTTGTTGTCACACCAAGGGATCACCATAGACATTAAGAGTATGGACTCTAGGGACATCCTTTGGTGTGCAGGACAGTGCTGTCCAAGAGAGAGCTGTTCTTGTTCTGTGTCTTTAAAATCACACTCATAAAGGTGAAAAATTTGTTTATAATTTCTAAGCCTAGCGCCTAATTCTGTTTTACATGTAAGCACAGAACATTTTTGCATGGTTTTAATATACACTGACTCTGCTGGGTTTTTTGTTGTTTGGTTTTTTAGGCAGGGTCTCACTCTGTCACTCTGCTGGAGTGCAGTGGTGCGATCATAGCTCACTGCCGCCCGGAACTCCCGGGCTTCAGGGGTCCTCCCGCTCGGCCTCCTGAGCAGCTGGGACCACAGGTGTGCACCGCCAAACCGGGCTTCTACTGGTTTTTAATCTGGTTTCCACCCTTATCTCTCTCTTGTTTTGCTATCCTTATATAGAAGGGCTTCTGATCTTATTTTTCTCTAATCCAGATTTATTCATTATATGTATGTATCAGACAATGCAACTTATTTTCATGTTTGAGGATAGTTGTGCCCAAACATAAAACACATATCATCTTATCATAAATCATTTTCTTTCTATATCCCCTTTAATAAAGCAAGGCATCATATTTACTTTTTGTATATGTAGCATCTTTGACATTTTTTTGAAAATATTTTTCAAGAGGACAGAAGATCGGACTTTGGAATGTCAAACACCAAGGGACAGGCAGAACATCATCACCCATCTCTTCTCCAAAGCAAACACCTGCTGATTCTAGAAACATAAATGAAACTGTGTGTTTGTTCATTTGCTCAAAAGAGTGTATTTCTAGATCCGATAAATTGACTTTTCTAAAGGGTGCGGGGAAAATGCTTGGGTAGGCATACTCATGTGCCAGAATTAACTTTTCTATGCTAGTCTGCATCTTGTTAGGCTGGTCTGCATTCATTTGTGAGGTTTAAATTGAAGCAGCTCAGAGGGATGATATTAAAACAGTTAACTCTCAGGACAGCTGGGCAGCCGCTCCTCGGAAAGGGCTTTGCTGGGCAGGAAACAGGTTCCTGGAGCCCCTCCCGGGCCTGGCCTTACCTGTGGGTTGCTGCACAGTGCTGAGGTCCATGGGTCACAGGCAAGGTGTTGAGAGCTGGGGTGGGATAAGGCCGGACATGGTGACTTACGCCTGTAATCCTAGCACTCTGGGAGGCCGAGGCGGGAGGATCACTCAAGGTCAGGAGTTTGAAACCGGCCTGAGCAAGAGCGAGACCTCGTCTCTACTAAAAATAGGAAGAAATTACTTGAACAGCTAAAAATATATAGAAAAATTAGCCGGGCATGGTGGTGCATGCCTGTAGACCCAGCTACTCAGGAGGCTGAGGCAGAAGGATTGCTTGAGCCCAGGAGTTGGAGGTTGCTGTGAGCTAGGCTGATGCCACGGCACTTTAGCCTGGGCAACAGAGTGATACTCTGTCTCAAAAAAAAAAAAAAGAAAAAAGAAAAAGAGAGCCTGGGGTGGGAGGGTCACTGGGCACTTGGGGCTGGGAATGTTTATCACGTGGCATGGAAAGGTGTCAAGGTCTTATCAACGGGGCGGCTCCACAGGTGCTTGTAGGATGAGTGTAACCCTAAGCCCAGGCTCCTAACACCAAATGCAGCACTGAGCGCTCCAGAGAAACGTGGGGCTGAGGGCGGGCTTGTCATTACAGTTCCAGGCCTCTTCCTGTGGGGCCTTGCCTGCTGGACCCTCTCTGTGCCCCGGCGTCCCTGACCGCCCCCACGTGAGTCTGGCGCAGCACTTGCTCCTGCGCCACTGCCGTGACTTGCGGGGACCTAGCTCACTGCCAGGTGTTGATTTATGATTTTATTAAAATGTGATCCAGAGGTGCACGGGGACGATTGATCACTCTCCCCACGCCACTAAACTCGCCCGCAGCTGCCAGCCACGTGGAAAAGACCAGCGCTAAGCCAGGGCCTCGGCGCGAGGGGGCGCTGCTGTCACTGGAGGACGGGACGGTTGGGGCAGCGTGGGCTGCCCAGGGCCCGGCTCGGCTCAGATCAGCCCTGACTGACAGGCCTGACCTCTCCGATGGAGCTTCTGCGAGTGTCGAGTTCGATCACACACCCGAAGGTGTCAGGATGCAACGCCAAGTGTTCTTTATATTCCTCTCTTGGTGTAACAATAATGTTTTTAACCAAAGCAGTCCAGAGCAGAAAATGGTAGACATTTACAAACAATATTTCTTTAGATAAATATCCAAGGATATTTACTTTTCACATTCAATTTGGTGCCCTTTTTGCTGCATTTTAACCGACCTACCCTGAATTCTAGCCTTGTGGTTCAGGCTGTGCCTTCTTGCATTCCCAGGTCATGGTCAGACCCGCAGCGGGGGATGCAGCGGGGAGGACGCGGAGGAACGAAGCTGAACCCGCCGCAGGAAGGAGGAGAGACGCACAGTCCACTGGGGCACAGGTGACCCTTGGACAACTCTAAATGACTTGGTCTCTGTTAGCTGCCTCCTTCCTGCACATCCCAACCTCCCTTTAGAACTCCTTTTATTGTAAAATACAGATAACATAGAACTTACCATCATAACCTTTTTTGTTTTTGAGACAGAGTCTCACTTTGTTGTTTAGGCTAGAGTGAGTGCCCTGGCGTCAGCCTAGCTCACAGCAACCTCAAACTCCTGGGCTCAAGCAATCCTCCTGCCTCAGCCTCCCGAGTAGCTGGGACTACAGGCATGCGCCACCGTGCCCGGCTAATTTTTTCTATATATTTTTAGTTGGCCAATTAATTTCTTTCTATTTTTAGTAGAGATGGGGGTCTCACTCTTACTCAGGCTGGTTCTGAACTCCTGACCTTGAGCGATCCTCCTGCCTCGGCCTCCCAGAGTGCTAGGATTACAGGTATGAGCCACTGCACCTGGCCCATTAACCATTTTTAAGTATGGAGTTCAGTAGTGTTAAGTACATTCATGTGGTTGTGCAACCATCACTGCACCCATCTCCAGAACTTAGTCATCCTGCAAAACTGAAACCCTGTACCTGTTAAACATGAACTTCTCACTCTCCCCCTCCCCCAGCCCTGGCACCCACCATTCTACTTTCTGCCTGTCTGCAGTTGACAACCTAAGGACCTCATACGAGTGGAATCAGGCAGCTTGTCTTTTGTGGCTGTCTTGTTTCACTGAGGATAACGTCTTCAAGTCTCCTCCGTGTTGCAGCACGTGTCAGAATATTTTCCTTTCAGAGGCTGAGTCCTACTCCATCTCATGGCCAGAGCACGTCTGCTTACCCATGCATCCGCTGGCGGGCACGTGGGTAGTTACACGGCTGGCTGCTGTGGACTTGGGGCATTTGTTCTAGTCTGGTCACTCAAGGGCACCCCTGCCACATCCAAACTTTTCAAATATGCTGCATTGGTCCCAGGGATCAAATATTATCTTCAGTTCCTTAAATATACACCTTCTGCCCAGGTGCCCTACCTGTGCCCAGTTCGGGCCTCGCCCTCAGCTTGCACTTGCTCCTGCTCTGTCCCCGGTGCGCGAGGCTCCCCATCCCACCCTGCCCTTACTCTCATCCCTCTCTGTCTGGGGGCTCCCAGTTTCCCAAAACCCTGGTTTTACTCCCGTCTCCAGGACTGCGCTTAACCCCTCGGTTCTGTTGGTTAAATCCGATCTGGCAGGTGGGTTTCCTGGCAGTCCCTGTGGCTGTGACTCTGCCCGTGCCCTGGCCCTTCCTTCTTCCAGTAAGCGCGGGACCCCAGGCAGGAAGGCTGAGTTCACGGAAGAGAGTTCAGTATTGATATTAAATAAAACTTACAATAAAGCTAATCAAACATGTAATTAATTACATGCACCATGGTCATTATGCTGCTCGGTAATTAGGCATGAATGATAAGCAGCTCGTAAGAGACTGCAATTGGTTTTACTTTGATGCAGCCTACCCAGGCACTCCTGGGGTCAGCAGGGAGTGCTCTGTGTGTGTGCACATGTGTGCACATGTGTGCATGCGTGCACGTGTGTGTGTGTATGTTGGGGGACGAGAGAGGATGGGAAAGGGTCATCTGGAGAGGCAGCAGGGGAAGGGATGAGTGGACGGGAGGGTTGTGCCCGCAGCTTTGACCTGTAGCCGCAGGTGGGGGCAGGGAGTGTCCTTCTGGGGGCTCAGCTTCAACTCTGCCTCCTCTCTGCTGTGCACCCCTAGAGCAAGTTCCTGGAAGAAAGGATCACAAAAAGCAATGGTTGTGTTTGGAGTACACTGTAGGACATCACTAGCTGTGTTTTCTCACTTCTGAGTCTCCCAATCTACCGCCTCCCTGCCTCTGAGTAGCAGGCATATTACATGCATGTGGCCACAGTTCTAAGTGCTTCACATGTATTGATTCATTCCATGCTCCTAACACCCTGTGAGGTTGGTGCTATTATTATGCCCACTTTACACTTTAGGAAACTAAATGTAAGGAGGTTTATGTGCTTGGGATGACACAGTAAGAAGTAGTCGAGCAGAGATTTGAGCCAAGGAAATATGGCTTTAGAATCCTTTCTGGGGGAGGGGGGTGGGGAATGGAGAGATATTGGTCAAAGGGTACAAAGTTTCAGTTAGACAAGATAAGTGCTGCAGATCTATTGTACAGCATAGTGACTGTAGTTAATATTGTATTGCTTACCCCTCATAAGTTAAAAATGCATTTAATCCACCTGAACTACCAACATCATAGCTTAGCCCAGCCTACCATAAGTGTGCTCAGAATACTTACATTAGCCTACAGCTGAGCAAATTATCCAACACAAAGCCTATTTTATAATAAAGTGTTGAATGTCTCATGTAATTTACTGATGTTCTACTGAATGTGTATGGCTTTTGTACCATTGTAAATTCAAAGAATCGTTAAGTCTGAGATTGCTAAGAGAGTAGATCTTAAATTTCCTCACCACACACACACAAAATAGATGTAAGATGATGGATATGTTAATTAGCCTGATTTAATCATTTCACGATGTATACATATATTGAAAAATCATATTGTATGCCATAAATATATATAATTTTAATTTGTCCATTATACCTTAATAAAGCTGGAGGGAAAAGAGAAAAATAAAAAGAAAATTCAATAACTTGATGGATTAATTGCTTTCAGGCTTGTCTCAAGCCAGCCATTCCTTTTCACTTGTCATTAATCCTCGAGAAATGCCCTGTACTGCAGTTGTTTCCACCAAAATCATGCTGGTTTAAAGTAACAATATAATAAACAAACACATCTTTCTAGTACTTAAAAACTATTATTACTGAACAAATTAGATACAAGACAAAAGACACCTATTTCTAAGGACAGAGCTGTTAATAATATAATTGTAGGTTGGAAATGCAATTCTTTTATCAGTTACTCCCTTCTCCCCCAACCCTCTGCCGGAGACTCCATCCTATTAACCATGACTCTGTGACCGTACAGGCTATGCAGACCCGTGGACGGGGAAGAGGAGACTTTTCAAAAGCGCCGCAGAGGTAAGAAGGCAGAGAGAATGCCTTCACCATCTATGGCACTTGGCTAGGGACTGGCCCTGGTTAACCTGGACTTGGGTATTTTCAGGGATGAAAATATCTCATTTTGTTCTGTCTTTTGAGTGTAGGATGAAACTCTCCCAGGGGATCTGAGCTCCTGTCTGCCTTTGTTATGTCTCTTCGTTGGGAAAGATTTTCCTTTCGTTGGGAATGGATAGAAAGACGCCAGGTGAAGGCCACGGCAGTTCTCTGCAGCCTGCGCTGCGCGTGGTTCCCACTCACGTCCAGACTCTGTCTTGTCATGAGAAGCAGGGGACGGGAAGGAGACGGCAGGAAGAGCAGGAGCTTTTGGTGGAAGGATCTAGCATGGAATTGTGGCTCTTCCCCTTTGAGCAGTTTGACCTTGGGCTTCCTTTTCTTTAGTGGGAAGGAAGGGAGAATTCTGTCTACCTCGCAGTGTTGCAGTGAGAATTAAATGAGAAAACGAATGCAAAGCTCGGAGCCTAGCACCTGGTGGGCATGTGGGTAGTAGTATTTCCCCTTTTCTGTTTTGTCATGTTTTCCTGCCTCTTGTCTGCCTTTCTCCCACACATCCTGGTCTCTCTCTCTGTGCTGTTACATCCAGCCTGCTCAGCCTCGCATCTCAGATCCGTAATGCGCCAACTGCTTTCCCTTCCCATTCCCCGTATTCGTGTCTCCCGTGACAGTCCTCCTCTCCAGCCAGGCACCCTTCTCACCCCTCTCTGCACATGCCCGGTGGGGCATCCCATGATCACCTGAGCACGGGGCCCTCGGGTTTCCCTTGTCCACGTCTCCACTTCCCAAGGAATGACTGGCGTCACTCCCCCACGCCATCTTGCCCCTGTGCGTGTGCTGGAGCCATTCTCTGGGCAGATGGTGTCCTCCTCTGACCTCTAAGCTTGGCTTCAAATCAAACTTAACTACCTCCAAGAAGATTTCTGTGACTAGCAGCATTAGCTTTGGATCAGGGAGAGGCCCTCGCTGGAGTTGGTAAGACCTCAGATAGGTGACGATGAGGGTGATGAAGGGGGCTGAGGGCCAAGTGGGCAGCAAATCAGGGAACATCGTTTGGAGCAACCGAGCACGAGGGACTGCACTTCTGTATCCGAGGTTGGAATGTGGCAGAGAAGGATCCTGGCTCCTAAGGAACAGAGCCACTGGGCAGGGAACTAAAGCTGGGGACCAGGCAGATACCCTTCATAGGACTGTCAGAGGGGCAGAGAAAGCCCGTGAGGCTGTGACTGGGTCTCTACTGCTGCTGTAACCAAGTGCCACAAACCCAGCAGTGTGAAACATAAATTTATTATCTCACAGTTCCTATGGGTTGGAAGTTCAACACGTCTCACCCGGGCTGAAATCACAGTGTTGGCAGGCGGCATTCCGGGGCTCTGGGGAAGAGCCCATTTCCAAGGTCATTCAGGTTAGTGGCTGAGTTCGATTTCTTGTGCTTGTAGAACTTATGTCCCCATTTCCTTGCTGGCCACCAGCTGGGGGCCACCCTTGGCTCCTCCAGACTTCTCTCTTGTCCTTGTACCTGGGTCTCTACGACGCAGAGCCAGCAATGGGGTGGAGAATCCTCGAGCGTGCAGTCTCTCTCGCTCCCATCCGCCACACCTCTCTGACGCCAGGCAACGTTCTCTGCTTTTAAGAGTGGTTAGAGTGGCCCGTGGAGACAATCTAGGAGAAGTTCCCTCTATTAAGGTCCATAATTTTAATCACATCTGCAAAGTCCCCTTTTCAAGGATGGAACACAATCACAGGTTCCAGGGATTAGGGTGCTAACATCTTCATGGGGGGCGCTATTCTGGCTACCATAGTGGCCGGGAGCCCAGTGATGAGTACTTTGCTGTTCTAGCTGTGACTGTTAGGAAGTCATGGGGCAGGAAGCTCAATGGGTTATTATAACGAATTTTGCTTCATGCTGGTTTCTTCTCTACTCCGTGTTGCCCCATCACTAGAGCCTAGAATGTATTTTGAGTTAAATTATATTTGCCTGTCAAGACATTATTGCTCTCTGCTTGGCTGCAGTGTTATGTTTTGGGTTGGAGGCTGTGTCTGCAGGTCAGTGTGTCTGTGTGTGCACAGAAGAGGAATCGCCACCGTAGGATGTCATGTGAGGGGCCCTGCAAGGTTTCCTTCTCTTATGACCCAGGGTGCCTGAAATTCTATTATTGAAGGATAACTTCTTTGGTTTACTGGAGGCATTATCGCTTCTTGAAGTCATTCTGAACAGGATACTTCTTCTTGGAAGTCTGAGGTATATGTCAAGACCAATCTTTATTTGAGGTGCTAAGATGTCAACATGGGGTTTTGAAGGAATAAAGCCCAGGGTGGGTTGTTGTCAAGGTGTGAAGAAGGCAGTTGAGGACCCTGAAGAGCTGCCTAGAAAGGCTGGCCTGAGGAAGGTGTCGGAGTGAGCAGCATCAGTCATATGGGACATATTCCCCAAGTGAACAAAAACATGTAAGAAGGAAGGTAGAGAGAGGGTGAGGCCACGGACTCCGGAGTTAGACCACCAAGTCCGTATTTCACCCCTGCTGCTTCCTCTGTCTGTAATCCTGGACAAAGCCTTAAACCTTGGGGCTTTAAAAAATATCTGTAATGAAGATAATAGGATCTTCCTCATAGAGTGTGGTGTGTTAGCCACGTAATGTGCTTACAACGGTGCCTTGGCACATGTATGTCACTTCTGTCGTCTTTGTTACTATTTGTTGAAATTCATTCCCATTTGCAACCATCAGAACATGGAAACCTGGATGCCTTGCCTGGAAAAGGTTAGATTTGCCCAAGTTCCCATGGAAAGTTAGAAGCTGGAATGGTAGTGAGGTCCTTCCTGGCTGGGTTGGCCACACACCTTCCTACTGGGAGGCCCTGGTTGTCCAACCATCCTCAAGGGCCCCTTTCTGCTGGTCAGTCTCATGTGTCCAGTTGGCCAGGCCATGGCACCCAGTAATTTAATCCAACAGTAACCTAGGTGTTGCCCTGAAGGTATTTTGTAGAAGTGATTGACATCTGCAATCTATTGGCTTTGAGTAAAGATTATCTTCTATAATGTGGGTAGGTGTCATCCAATCAGGTGGCCTTAGGAGCGTGTCTTGTTCTGCTCAGGCTGCCATAATAAGAGTCCACAGACTGGGTGGCTTAGACAGCAGAAGCGTATTCTCATGGTTCGAGAGGCTGGGGAGTTCAAGGTCATGGTCCCGGCGGGTGCAGGTCCTGGTGAGGGCTCTCTTCCCGGCTTGCAGATGGCCACCTCACTGCTGTGTCCTCTTTGGTGTCTCTTTTCTTATAAGGGCACTAATCTCACCATGAGGTCCCCACCCTCATGACCTCTTCTAACCCTAATTACCTCCCAAAGGCTCCATTTCCATATGAATTTTGGGGAGAATGTGAAGATTCAGTTCATAACAGAGCAAAACTAAGGTTTTAGGAGAGGAAGGCATTCTGCCTCACGACTGAAGCATCGACTCCTGCCTGCATCTTCTGGAATCCCACAGATTTCGGACTTGCCAGCCCTCACTACCATATGAGACAACTCCTTAAAATCCCTCTCTCTCTCTGCGTAGTTAGCCTGGACACAGTCAGCCCTCTGTATCTGTGGGTTCCGCATCCACAGGTTCAACCATCCGTGGATCAAAAATATCCAACCCCCCCAATAAAAATAACAATACAGCAATAAAAAACAATACAGTATAATAACTATTTACATAGTATTTACATTGTAAATTATATATATTTTTAAACCCATGTGGAAATACTTTATTATAGTTAATAGCCAAGCAAAAATAGGCTTATTTGTAGACTCATATAAGTAATCTAGAGATGATTTAGAGCATATGGGAGGACATGCCTAGGTTATATGCAAATACTATGCCATTTTATATAAGGGCCCTGAGCATCCCCAGATTTTGGTGACCTGGACCCCATCCCCCATGGAGACTGGGGAATGGCTGTATATCCCCTGTGGGTTCTGTTTCTCTGGAGATCTCCAACTAATACATGCTTAGAGGCAGACTTTGAGTTCATAATTTTCCGCGCTTCATGTTCAGGCCAGGGGTAGCTTAAATCAGCTCAAATCAAGAAATTTGAAATATGACGTTCTTGAGAAAACAGCGATCCTAGTTGCCAAAGCTCATTTTCCGATTAGATCAAACTCCAACTCTTCACCAGTTATTCCTCTTGTTTTCTCATAAGAGGCTTATAGATTAATTTCAGGGGCGTGGTTTATTGAGAATTGCTTTTGTCAGCAGTGGCTGCCACTCGATGTTCTAAGGAACGATATAAGGGAGAATAGTCATCTTTTTATTACACTTATTTCTTTACTCAACAATCCTTGCATTATTTTAGAAATTTAGAAAAAGTGAATTAGAAAAAAGAGAAACGTTATTGCAGCACTATTCACAATAGCCAAGATATGGCATCAACCTAAGTGTCCATCAGTGGATGAATTGATAAAGAAAATGTAGCATCAGCTGGGTAAAGTGGCTCACGCCTGTAATCTTAGCATTCTGGGAGGCTGAGATGGGTGGATTGTTTGAGCTCAGGAGTTTGAGACCAGCCTGAGCAAGAGTGAGACCCTGTCTCTACCAAAAATAGAAAAAATTAGCCGGGCATGGTGGTGCATGCCTGTAGTCCCAGCTTCTCAGGAGGCTGAGGCAGGAGGATCGCTTGAGCCCAGGAGTTTGAGGTTGCTGTGAGCTAGGCTGACCCCATAGCACTCTAGCTGGGGCAACAGAGTGAGACTCTGTCTCAAAAAAAGAAAAAAAGAAAATGTAGCACGGATACAAAATGGAATACGATTCAACCAAAAAAGAAGGAAATCTTGCTATTTGCGATAACGTGATGAACCTGAAGGACACTATATTAAATGAAATAAGCCAGGCACAGAAAGACAAATGCCACATGATCTCACCCACATATGGAACCCTAAAAAGTTGATTTCCTAGAAATAGGGGAATCGTGTTTCCCAGGGGCTGGGCAGTTAGGGGTAGAGGGTGGGGGAGATGTTGGTTAAAGGATATAAAATTTCACTTAGGAGAAGGAAGTTTAAGAGATCTATCGTACAATATGGTAACCATCGTTAACAATATATTTACTACTGTTTTATAAGGTCTTGAAAGAAATATTGTATGGTTGAAAAATGCTAAGAGAGCGGATGTTAAGTGTTCTCCATAAAAATGATAACTCTGTGAGGTAATGTGCATGTTAACTGGCTAGAACCAGTCATTCCACAATGTATACACACTTCAAAATGTCATGCTCTGCACAATAAATACATACAATTTTATCTGTCAATTTAAAAAAAGTAAATAAAATAATAATAAAAAAGATAAAGGCAAAGGGAAGGTACATCAGGCACCTCTCAGGGACTCTCTGTCCTTTCATTTGCCCAAATTTATATCTGTGCTTTTAGACATTAATTCTCTATTCTTCTTAAGGTTAAGGTGGATTGTTTGAAGTTTCATCTTTCATGATGTGTTCAGATACTATTTTTGAAGAGATGAAGGACAAATTGTTATTAATAATATTAATGATGCATTACAGCGGTGCAGCTTTGTGCCTGAGAAAGCACTTTCATACGTCCGCTTTCAGTTCATGCTTTAAAATTTCCGTCCTGCAGGGAAGGCTCTGGGCAATAAACTCTTGACATTTACAAGTGATTTTTTTTTCCAGAAGGCTTCTCAAGTCTTCAAAATCAACGTGTTTCATTTCCTCCATAAAATGGAACAAAATGCAACTGAAAGGTTTCAAGAATAACTTTAGACACGGTAAGTAGAGAGTGACACTTTCCATGGTGAGGAAGAAGCTGGATTCCCAGGCCCCGAGCTTGGAGCTGCGCTTCCAGGCCCGAGGCCCGGGGAGCTTCCTGCTGGGATCAGCGGCTGTCACTCAGTGTTTTGGTGCATTTCAGCCACTATCTGTCCCTGGCCATGTCCTGGGGCATCAATCACCTGTGATAGTCAGAACTGGAAAAGTTGCCTTTTCAAAGGTCTACCGCAGGCTCTACAAATCATCATAGTTTATTGTCAATATTTCCTCATAACGTCCTTTTTGGCAGGTGTCCTAATTATTTATGGAAACATCTCCCAGTCATCTCCGGACCTGCCCTCAGAATCCTCCTGTGACACAATGTTCTAAGCAGCCGCCGATCAATTAGAATTGGCACAAGACTTGATCCCTCTTTGGCACTCCGGCGCTCTACTACCATTCTGCCACTCTCATGTGCTCAGAAGGTTTTACGTGACTTACTCAGGCTCAGAGAACTGCAGGACGTCAGAGTGGAAAGCACCCTTGGAGGGGAGAACACTCCCTATTAATGGATGGAAACTCTGGCAGGTGACCTGTGCCATCAGGACCAGACCTGGCCTTTCCCGCCCAGCGACAGCCTAACATTATTAATGAGCTTTCCTAAGAAGGGAAGAGAATCTCCGTGTTCTCCCTGTTCTTAGTTAAAGATAAAATTATAGAAGTCAGAGTCAAAAGGATCCCTAATGCTCACCTGGTCAACTTTCCATCCACTGTTGTCATCGTGGGAATACTTTCTGGCGTTAGGAAGATTTTGCCAAGAACGCCTTCTGTTGGGGTTCTAATTGAATTAAAATCTTCTTCCCTAGAGCTCTCAACAATTGGCCCTAGATTTTCCCTGTACATGAGCCCCACAAACTGGTGAGTGCATTATCTTTCGCTAGGGGGACAGAAGTTTAATTTAGTTAAATGCATTGATCTCCAGAGGGCTCTCATAATGCAAATCAGAAGGTGCCACTCTGAGAGCATCATCGTGGTGGGTGGGGGACGCTTTGAGGCAGATGGACGTACTTTGGGGACCTTTCATGTAGCGCCGTCTGGACCGCTGCTTTCTCCTGCACACAGGGCCGGGCCTGCTGCTCTCGGGGCATATGGAGACTCGGTGGGATGTCTGCAGCCCGAGAGCCACAGACCAGGCTGCTGTCACTCACACAGGCTGCCATGGAGGTCCTCCGCCTGTCATCCAGATGTGTCACCTTACAGTATTTTCCAAGGGTAAGAATGGCTTCCTCTAGGCTGGTGAGCTTCTCCCCATTTGCATTTTGACTGATGGTAATTTTTTCCCACAATGTAAGCCACTGGACGTGAAGAGTGTGCTTTCCGAGGGCACTTTGGAGCCGATCGTTTGCCATCAGTTTTGACAAAGCTACATATTATCGGAAATACCAAAGGAGCAGCTCCACTCCCCACTATAACTCAGGGAGCATATTAGGCACTGAAATTCTAATGCCTCATTTTTATGACAAACGGTGCAACGAGAGCCCGCAATGGCTGCCGTGAATCTCTGTTGCTGATGGCGATCGCCACAGGAGGAGGAGAGCGCCCGACACTTAACCTCTCTGCTCCGGCACGTGGTTGCCTGAGGCCCGGGGGGACAGCTGACCACGCCTTAAGGCTGTCATTCCTGTGGCTTTGGTGCCCTAATGACTTTGAGTGGACCGATTCTGAAGCACAGGGACACTTAAGAGCCAGGACTACAGCAGTCACACCCGACATTGCCCTGAACACAGGGACCTCGGCGAAGGGTCGATGGACAACCCCAGGAGTGAAAGAGCCCACGGAAGCAAGAGCGTTAATCACGGTGAAAGATGCTCTCTGGGGGCTCTGTGAGAGCATCCGGAGGTTTACGGACCGTCTAGAAGCCTTCATCCCACTCACTCGATATGGAAATGGAAACACGAGTCAATGTTTGTTCTAATCCTGGAGGTCCCCACGTACACTCAACCTTGGTGGTGACACTTTTCACTGCGGAGAACTCAGAAGGAGAAAACAGGCTAACTGGACCCTCACATAGGAGACTCTAGCAACTAAAATACAAGGAGCTTGTGTTAGTAGAGGACGTGTGTGTACGTGTGTGTGTGTAGAGAGACAGAGGGCGAGAGAGGGGCAGGGAGGCAGCGAGGGGGAGAGAGAGATTCATTATAAGGAATTGGCTCATGTGGTTATGGAGACTGACAAGTCCCAAGACCCGCAGGTACGTCAGCAAGCCGGGGACCCAGGAGAGGCGACGGAATAGTGCCAGCGTGAGTCTGAAGGCCCGACAACCAGGACGGCTGATGATGTAGCTGCAGGGTTAGAGCCTAGGAAGAGTCGACGTTTCAGTTTGAATCCAAAGGCAGGAAAAAACCGATGTCGCAGGTCGAAGGCAGTCAGGCAGGATAAATTCTTTCTCATTTAGCTTTTTTGTCCTATTTCGGCCGTTACTTGATCGGAAGAGGCGGAAGATGCCTGTCTCTCTGACAACGAAGGGCTCGGGCTTTCGCGGTGGCTGTGGAGTGCGGGCCAGGTCGCGTGGGGCACACGGAAGGGCTTCGGGTGGTCTGACTCCAGAGCCAGCTGTGGGTGGCAGACGGCGTCACCTCTCCTGGGGAGAGGCTAGTCAAGCCTGGTTAGTTTCCCTGGTGAAGCCCGAGGGAACACACGGCTCAGGGAACGTCTTGCAAGGCCGGCTGCAAGACGAGGGCGCCTCCCTTGCCGGCGTTGCTCAGGTGGCTCCAGCACGTCGTCGGGGCATCTCCTGCGATGCACCCGCTTTTCTCCATCGCCGCCGGAGCCTGGCATCACCTGGGGCAGCCGGCAGAGGAGACCGTGCGAGTGAGTCCGGACGGGCAGAAAGCACATCCGTCGTATCCCAGCTCCACTGCACGGCTCAGCGGAACTTACCAGATTTGATTAAAGGATTTTATGTTTAGCTTGTTGGAGAGCGGGATTAAGCGATAAGGAGCTTTCCCTTCCCTGGCCCTGCAAACTCGTCACCAGAGCAGAGCAGCGCTGCGGCGTCTCGGTCGCTTCTCTTGAAATGCCAGGGTCTTGTCCTTCATTTGTATTAATGAGATCAGTCAAAAAAAAGCGATTAAGCCTTCTGTGGATTTGCAGCCCACGAACTATTGAATATAAAAGCTGGAAGGGCGTTTAGAAAGAATCCCAGTCCAAAACCTCATTTTGTAGATAACAGAACCAGAGAGGTTAACTGACCTGCCTGAGGTCACACAGCAAGTTCCAGGCAGAGCACTGAGGAGAACCCAGGTCTCTTGCCTCCTGAATTAGCTGTACTTTGTGTCCCCTAGAAATGGAGACTGAACCACAGGGACTAGCAGGTGAGGAGGGCGTGAGCTGAGCACCTTCTATTGAGATGTCTCTGCTCTGGCTCTGCCAGATGAGATCCATGGACTCCGAGCAGCGAGTAGCTCTGACGTTTTGCCAGGGGATGCTGAGGCAGTGGGGGGCCTGGGAAAGTTAGGGACGACGAAACCGGAGAGAAAGGAAAGGGCACTGTGGAAATGTGATGGAGAAAACGCTCCTTGGTGGTCAGTCCTCCAGGCAACATGGACCTCTGTTTTGTGTTTCTGGCCCCATAAAACTGCAGGCAGGACAGTGAGAATGCACTGGCCAAGGACAGGCCTCTGCTGGTGGCCCAGGGTCCTTCCTCTACAGAGCAGACACTGTGGAACCCCAGAGCTGCAGGGCTGGGAGGGACGCAAGGCCAAGGGTCACGGCAGGTCAGGGTCCAAGGTAGGACTCGACTGTGGGTGCCCTGCCTCTGTGTCAGCCCCGCGCCTGAGCTGCTGCCAGCAAAGACTCCTACTGGACGGAGGGGACTGATGAGGCTGGCGACAGCAACCTGAGGTCCTCACGAGCGTAGGAGAGTCTGTGTGTCTTGGGCTTATCTCTTGAGACGGTGACAATTTCCTCCATTTCTAATTGTGTGCAGATCACAGCCATAGGGGCGTAGTTATGAACAGACTGCACCTGCTCGGCTGGAAGCAGATCGACTCTTGGCGGGGCCAGGTAGGATGCAGCATTCCAAGGGTAGGGTCCACTCTGTGAGGGTAGGACAGGGGACATCCAGGAGTAGTGGTGTCCTATAGGTAGAAGGAATAGGGACTACTTGGGGACAGTAGCCACTGAATATCGAGAAGGTCTGGGAGCAGCACCAGCCCAGGCCTGGGGGCTCGGGAGCTGTGTGCAGCCCTCCTGCAGGTCTCTCTGTCGTCTCGATGGGAGGCAGCAAGAGACAGATGCGGGGCCAGGCTGCTCCGGCCTCACTCTGTCCCTCTTTCCTTCCCGATGGGCTGACTTCAGGCCCAACAGCAGAGGCAGAGTGACCGCCTTCCATGTTTCCACAGTCACATGAGATCTGATTCCTACACTAGATTTCTTTTTCTAAACCACTCATACCTACAATTGAACACTAACCAGTGTGTGTTGTTACTAAGTCCTTTTACAGCTTGTGCCATGCGTGGAAATTTTATTTTGCTACTTAGGGTGTTATCCCCCCCTTAGATATCCAAGGATTGTGGCATGAAATATGACCCTTCCTTTTCCCTTCCTGTTGGCTGATTTTTATTTATTGATTCTGTTATGTATGGAGGAGGGAGGCTCTGTGGCTTATTTCCTTCTCTCTCTCTTTCTCTTTTTGTCCAGAAGCCCAAGAATGAATTTCTCAGGGTAGATCTGCTCCCCTGTCCTCTCTGCGTTCTCCGTACAGCACAGGTGCCCAGCAAGTGCTTCCTGCACTGACCAGGACTCTCTGAAGCGAGAGCCCCTGTGCCTCGGTGCTGAGTAGCTGTGGGCACAAATAACCACATGGAAGGCCTGGCTCGCCGGAGTCTCTGAGCAGATGCTGCCCAGCACAGGCAGGACTGCAGGACACCTTCCCACCAGCAAGTAGATGCCGGGACTTTCCTTACTCTTTAGGGTCCGATATCCAATTTGCCTGGGGTGGTCGATTTGTTGGCAGGAAGCCGTACAGACAATCTGAAATTGCACTAAAATATCATCTATTTAACCTTAAAATGTTGCCACTAATGGAAATATCCTGATTGTGTCCTTTTTATCAGATTGGACTCCCTGGACACACCTCATGTCTTAGCAGGGCCTGTGCTGTCCAGAGCCCCATGGCTGGAGCAGTCGGCCTGTCTGCGTGGTACGGGGGGAGGATCCGTCCCGTAACCACATCCTCATCCCCGCCCTTCCGCAGCGTCTCTTTCACTCAGTGGCCCCGTGCCTGGCGTTGCATCGGACACTGAGGCAGGAGCTTCAACGGCCTCTTTGGATTACAAATAACAGAACATTCAACTCAAACTCATTTAAATGATTTAAAGATTTATTGATTTTATGATTTATTTATTTAATGATTTATTTATGTAACTGGGAAAATGATCCATCAACAGATTGGATGTTAGGCCTGGTCCAATGAGGCTCTGTTTCCCTTTCTCTTTCCCTGTAATCCCCTTAGCGTAGTCCCTCTATGTGATGTCTCTCTGGGACTGGCTTGCCTCATGGACACAAAACGGCTGCCGGTAGCAATCAGGGAAGCATGCTTCCTTGGGCATACACAGCAGGAGTGGGTGTAGCTTCCTTTTCCTTTGACACAGGAATGTGTCACACATAATTCCTGACCTACACTCTGGGTCATACCTAAACCAGCAGTGGAAAAATGCCATGTGCTGGTCGCCTAGGCCCGAGTTAGGGGTCCAGAACCCTGGCAAGGGAGATGCTGGGAGAAACCAATCAAGATTCCTTGATTGGGCTGGGGATGAAGTCAAAATTCCCAGATTGCATGACAGTGAGACAACAGGGGAGAGCTGGAATGCGTGCTGGGAAGGCAATCATGACTTCTACTAGATACAGATCAGGATTTGAATTAGACAGTAAAGAATGGATAGCTTTAGACATGGAAAATTATACAATAGTCCTAAATCTACCTGTCTTGTCCCCCAAGAACCCAAGGAAAGACACCTTGCCATCAAATTTCCATCCCCCTAAGGTTGTTCAGGCAGCGCGTCATTGTGAGCAAGTCACAGCTAAGCAGAAGCCAAGATGACGGACAGTAGGTGGTGCAGGCGCAGGAGGAGCAGAGTGACAAAACTGGATGGTGCTTTGGCTGAAATGGGGCCATTTTTTCCCCCTCCAGAACATTATTTTGATTGGCCAATTACATGCTATAAGATCAGATTGAATTCCACGAAGAAACACTTGGATGGAAATAATTGCAGGTAGAGTCCTTTTATTGGTATTCCTAAAGACCCCTGATGAGGAATAATGATGGCAAATCATTAATAGATATTTTCAGCTGCTTTAAAAATTAAATCTGTTCCACAACGTGTTCCACAATTTTATAGCCATTATGCAGAGCCCTCTGGGATGTTCTCATAAAAGGCATTCCATAAATTTGAACTGTCCTTGTATTGCATTACATTTTACAGCAATAATCTGGCATTTTAGAAAGCTCCAAGGCATCGTCTCCTTCAGAAGGAGCCACGGAGGAAAGTGCAGGAGAACGGAAAATCGCAGGATCTGCGCCAGTCGCCGCCTTCCTTCCTCAGGGCGCCATGAGGAGAGGGGTCAGCTGTGATCAACGTGTTCTGGAGAGATTTATCCCACCGGTACCTGAGGCTTCCTGTGGAATCTTACTGAGTATGTCTCTTCCTCAATTGTCCTATTGTAGAGGGTCTCCTCTACAAGCAGCGTCTGGCAGGGGTTGCCCGTGCATCCTTGCGGTGGGGCTGGGCGCTGGGGTAGGACGGACCCAGGACAGAGGTGGGAGGAGTGACGCATCCTGTGTGTTCAGCCTGCTCTTTGCTCCGTCATTGCTGCCTCACCACTCTGTTTCCGTAGTGACCATGACGCTCCACAGACCTTTCTGGGCATTTATAATTTCAGAGACAAAACTTATAGAACACTCAAAACG
Source organism: Microcebus murinus (assembly GCF_040939455.1). NCBI lineage: Eukaryota > Metazoa > Chordata > Mammalia > Primates > Cheirogaleidae > Microcebus > Microcebus murinus. The sequence goes on from NC_134112.1 coordinate 99,658,693, forward strand.
GGAAAGGGACAGATCTCTGTTATTTGTAGCACCATCGAGTTTTTTCAATCATCTAAACAGTAAGCACCGTTTTAAATGCAGGTTGGAAAATCCCAGGGGAGTCAGCGGCATCGTGTAGTTCTAACCAGAGGGCCCCGAGACGCTGCTGTGCAGAAGACGTGGAAATGAAGTCATTTAAATTTGAAGCCTGATTTCCATGTCGGTTCTTGGGGCTGCAGCTGCCACAGAAGGGCCTCAGCCGAGTTGCTCCGGCTGCAACTAACGGGACGATGAGTGAAAGAAGATGGGAGAGGTAAGAAACCTGTGGGAGGGGCGGGTCATTTCCTGAATTCTAAATGCTTTGTGGAACGAGGCCTGGAGTTTACAATTGGGGAATTTACACTTTGTTAAATGTTATGAGTGGCAGCAAAGGAGCGGGTCTTATATAACTTGGCATGCGTTATCTGGGCTGTGTCAACGCGGAGGGTCTTGACTGGGTGACGTGGCTGTCGTGTCCTATACCACTGTTCACCCATACCATGGCCTTTCCATCCTGGGCTCACAGGAGACTCTATTTCCTAGGCCGCTGCAGCCAGGCAGGGCCACGAGATCATTCTAGTTAACGAATTGTGAGCTGTGGTGAGACATGTCACTTCCCAGCTGACACTGTGACCCCTGAGCTTGCTGTTATCTCCTGATACAAGAATACGGGCCTCATGCTGATTGGTGGAGCAGCAAGACCGAGGCCAGAGAGACGGCCACGTCCCACGTGGAGGACGGCCGCCCCAGGCTGCTGCCCACATGCACAGCAGGTTTTGTACAAAAGGCAAATACATTTTCGTTGCGTTGAGCCATGGAGATTTTGGAATTTATTTTTTAACTTCAGCATAGCCTGGCTTATCTTTTTTTTCTTTTAATTTTTAATTATTATGAGTATACAATAGTTGTGTTTCTTTGTAGGGTGCATGTGATGTGTTGATACAAGCATACAGTGTGAATTAATCAAATCAGGGTAATTGGAGTATCCGTCACCTCATAGCCTAGCTTATCTTGACTAGTATAATAACTGAGCATCATTTGAGTTAAAATATTTTAGAAGAAGTACATTCTCAACCTACTGTATGAAGTAGCTTTGCAAAAACTTACCTGGAGTAATAGCTGGTTCTTATTTATTTCCAAGAATTCTGGGAAACAACAAAGGGGCCCTAACGTCGTTGATGAGTGAAGCACCCACCGTGTGGTCAGGACACCCCCGATTTTCACCCTGAGATGGACACAGCCTGATGGAGTGTAGCCCTGGCTTCTAGTGTCGTTAACTGCCAACTGAGGATGAGAGAGCAGGGCTGGCTTCTGAGGTCAGCTCATGCTGTGGTGCATTGAGGGGGTTTGGCAGGGTGCTCTGGGAGCCCAGGGCAGGGGTGCTTGACCTCTGGCAAGAACCTCTGGCATCTGAGGTCTCACTGCATTTGTGGATCAGTGCCTGGCATGAGTGGCACTCCAGCAAAAGATGAACACACAGAACCAGACAGATGGAAATGTTTGGAACTTCTTGAGATATGCAGATCCCTTTCCTTTGGTTATTATTACAGTCAGTGAAAATAACTGAAATGCTTACAAATCAGCATGGACCCGCTAGGCTGTGGGCTCAGCAGACGGGCAACTTAGACCATAGCCTGATCTGTGGCAGTGACGTTCACTGCCTGGGGCCTCATTCAAAACTGATAGCCTTGTTACCTATTACCACTTAAGGGGACCAGAATTGGATGCTCCAGAGTGAATATATTGCTCCCCCAAACCAAGAGGCTCACCAGGCACCATGTGTCTTTCTCTATGTGAGCAGTGCAAGGTGTAGCAACTTGCACAGGGGCTACCTTACCTTACAGGGGCTACCCTGACACCCTTCAGATGACTGCCACTCTAGAACTGTATGGTTCAGTACAGCAGTCATTAGCCACATGGGGATACAAAAATGAAATGAAATAAAATAAAAATTTAGTTCCCCAGTTGTGCTAACCCCAGCATTTTAGAGATGCTAAGACTCACACGTGGCCGGGGGCTACTGTGTTGGATGGCCCATGTACAGAGCATTTCTACCACTGCAGAAAGTTCTATTGGATGGTGTTGCTAGAAAGGTCAGTTTGGCAGACTCTGAGCCTTCATGGGGTTTCTCTCCCACTCTCGGGCACATGTGTGTCTTACTGGGTATGGGAGCTGATGCTGTGAAGCCTGCAGCCTGGCCCCTTGGACCTGGTTTCCGTACAGCTACGTGGACAACTCCACGTGCCACTGCACCATGGCGTTCTGCAGACAGTGCGTGACACATCCTCTCTCTGTTCTGCTTAGAGGCCGTGCGAGGCTGCTCAACCATGCACAAGTACAATCCAAGGTGCGGTGAAGTTAATGCCTCTGGGGAAATGTTCAACTAATGGCGGATGGAAGTTGGTGGGTAAATAACCCAACCTATGATGGAATAATTCTACATGGTTCTTAAATAATCCCCAATGGGTTTGAGCTCCAGTTGCATATGGTAGTAATAAGATCAATAACTTAAACTTTATTCCATGAGTCACTTAACCCATGCCCTCATTTTTGTTTCTTGGCCTCACCACCCCAAATAAACTACCTACTCTAAATTCTTTGTATCAGAGCCTGCTTTGGGGGGAACTAGATTAATATAGTTCATCCTGGAAGTGACCCTATAAAAGCAGACCTTTAAGATAGGATTCTGGAAGCAGATTTCTTCTTGGTTATACAGATACAAAGGTCCTGTTACTGAAGGTCAGTAGGCTGGTGGAAGCCCTGGCCCGCGGCAGCATCGTAGTGACTAAGACTCTCAGCCAGGTGGGTTTGGATGAGCTGCAGGTGGAAGGGGGTACTGGCTATGCAATAGTGCTAGCAGTTAAAACAGTGGGGCAATGGCAATTACAAGGGAGGCAAAGGGAGCTGGACACCTTGAAGAAACAATGACAGGCATAAGTCAGCCAACCATCAACTCAGTGTGTGCTGTGATAGCATGAAGGTTTTCATGGGAGCATTTAAGGAGACCTTCACCTGCAGCTAGCGGCAAACCGGGGAGAAAATGAGGCCAAAGCTTTAATCATAATGTGGCAGGACTGCAAAGTCTACTGGACCCTTAGCTTTGATAAGTTTGCTCTGCTGAGACCTAGGGTAGTGACTTTGGGAGCATGCTCCTGAACTCCCTGAAGCCCCCAGGCTGGAAGAAGTGGTGCCACCTTACTCCCAGAGATGGCAGCTTCCATCACCTGGACACCACAGAGTTCTCAGCTGAGGCCTCAAAGATGGTGCTTTTCCTCCCTAGGATCTGCCCCGTCTCCCTCATCACCTGCAGACCAGTAACTCTGCCAGGGCTCAGCATAGCCCAAGCAGGGGAATAGTCTCTGTTACGGGAAGAGACTGCCTGCTCAACGGAAAAGCCGTAGAGCCTGGGCAATATGTGCCACTAGGAACCCAGAGCTGGGTGGCAGTGGGTCTCGCAGCGATGGCAGGAATGGCTGGACATAAGGCTGGACGGGGGAGAGCTGACTGATGTGGGAGCATTCACTTGTGACTTGTAGAGTGTTGGCAAGAACTTTTGGGGTGACCCTAACATGCAGTTGAGGTGGCTCCCTAGAGTTGGGAGTGAGGAGGAGCACAGGAAACGAGGATGCGTGTGAGAAATGCTGTCTGTCTGTCAGGGTATTGCAGAACTGGTCAGTAGGCACGGAGACAGCATGCATTTTGGAGTGTATTTGCTGCGTGAGAGCCTGACTCACAGAGGACTCTTATGAAGGCAGTTCACTACGGCACTAGTGAGGGGTCATGAACATCTTCAGAAGTCAGTGGTGGCCGCCTCTGTGGGCTGAGAGGAACTGTAGAAGGTGTTGCCAAGGAACTGCGGTCACAGGAGTGGTAGGATTCTGGAATAGCAGCGGCCAAGGGCAGTGCTAATGTCAGAGGCCAGTAGATGCAGCTGTCAGAATGGGCAACAGGCTGGACAGGTGACCAAGGAGCCCTGACCCCCATGCACGGTGGCAAGGGCAAAAGGCTCGACTGGCTACCAAGATTCTTTGACCCACAGAAATCTGAAGTCATGGGCAATGAATCACAATTATTTTAAGATAAAATATGTGGGTACCGACTGTATTGCCTGACTTGGGTGATCAGCAGAAACTGTCAGTCTCTATAGTGAAATGCTTTGATCCCTGGCCTCATTTCCGTATCTAAGCCAGCTCTCACGCTCGGACTTTATAGATTGAATGCAAGGCTGAGTTCCCTTAAAGAAAGACCCTGTAATTTCACCACAAATATTTACAACAATATTCCCTTGCTTTCTTCATGGACAGGAAGCCATCCTCCAGAAGACAGCACTGGGATGAGAGGAACGTGCAGAGCCTTTGAGGGCTGCTGGGTGCAGGGCTGGGCTGACACTGATTCATGGCCCTGAGTGGGGTGGAGGCCACATGAGCCCTGGGGCCCTGCCTTTCGTCAGTCTCATCCCTCACAGCTGCAGATGCTCAATACGTTGTCATGCTCTCTGCACAGTGCCCACCTGCACAGCTGCTTAATCTCCTGAAGCCTTGCCTTCTCCCTGTGCTTCATCCCACAGCTGTAGCAGTGACAATTTGCATAATGGTAATAATGGTGCCTGCCACAGCTCACAAAGTCTCAATTCTCCCTGGCAAGGTGGTATCTATGTATTCCTCAAATGTGTGGCCAATGTAATCCCAAAATCCTGTATCAAGGGTTTCTTTTAGGGCCACCCCAATAAGTGTTTCTGTCATTTGACAGGAAGAAGATGGAATACTCGTTATAGGTAATTGAATTGAGTCTAATGACGGGACTGTTTACAAAGGTGAAGCCGTGGTTTGGGGACATCAGCAGTAGGTCTGGCAGTAGCAGGGGAGCTATCACCACCCTTAGTCAATGGCAAGGGGAGGAACAGTTGTCTGAACCTGGAGAAGATGGCAGTGGAGGGAACTGGCTGCCAAGGGCTGTAGCAGTTGGTAAAGGACACAGATGGCCACAGCAACCTAGTGTAGGGAAGGTGTGGAGTAACTGCTCCAGCCTCGCTCTCCTTCCCCCTTCTGGTCTCCTGACAGTGCCACCTCCTTGGCTGAGCCCACCTGGAAGGCAGAGGGCCCTGGAGCCTGTGGCAGCACTCAGAGGCCAGCCTCCTGCAGATTTGGGGGGGAGAAAGACAGAGGGCAGCTGGGAGTGGGAAGCTGGTCTGGATGGTTGGGGGAGGCATCAGTAGAAAATCTCAGCAGCAGAGGATTCGAGGATTCTTAGAATAATGTCACTTCCCTTCATGGGCATTTTCAGAAGTGTTTTTAAATGGAAGAGGAAGATGTGGGGTTACACCGGGAGATCACGGGAGTGCTTACTCTGGGTGACCGTGCCGCAGAGTGGAAGAGGCAGAGAGCTGCTGTATTACATTGTTAGCCCTGAATCATCACCTCTTGGAGCCTTGATTCCAGCTGAGTTTGGGGGGCAAGATGTGGGAAGGAGAGGCTTGGGTTAGGGTTATGGTTAGGCCAATTCTAGGGGGCATGAGTGCCCTGAAGCTGATTCTGTTGGAGTACTGGCGTTGGGGCTGTGCTGAAATGAGACTAGAGGAGAACTTATGGCTTATTTCTTAATTTCCTTGACATGGACCCTTTAGAGACACTCCTGACAAAAGACACATTCTTCAAGGCAAATGGAAGAAACTGTGAAGTATCTAAGGATTGACTGATGGTTTGTGGTGTTAACCTAAATGACAGGAGGAGACTCTCGAAAAGATGTTTATTTGGGAACAGGGCATTGCGGTGGGAATGTGTATGACATGCCATGGTGAACAATGTGCAGATTTGGGGGGGAGAAAGACAAAGTCTTTTTTAAAAAATGAGGAAGATCCCATAATTACTTTGAAATAATTATTCTTGGCTACACATATCAATGACAAGGTTGATACCAGTTTGAGGTTGGACGGGCAGCTGCTGGGCAGATGTTCTTGAAGAAGTGCTTTTTGTGTAAGGTTGCAATGGCCTTTCTGAAAGATTTTGGTTTTTATAGTTTTTATTTTTTTGTTATCTGGGTGGAAAACCCTCTTCATGGCCTTCCCAGCTCTGTATGTCATGATTTTCTTTCTTTTTTTTGGCATGGCGTTAGCCTAGCTCACAACAACCTCCAACCTCCAACTCCTGGGCTCAAGCAATCCTTCTGCCTCAACCTCCCAAGTAGCGGGGACTACAGGCATGTGCCACCATGCCTGGCTAATTTTTTCTATATATTTTTAGTTGACCAATTAATTTCTTTCTATTTTTAGTAGAGACAGGGTCTTGCTCTTGCTCAGGCTGGTTTCGAACTCCTGATCTTGAGCAATCAGCCTGCCTCGGCCTCCCAACTGCGCCTGGCCTCAGGGTTTTCTTAACATTAGTGACTCCATTCTGATCCTGACAGCTTCTGCAGTGGATTAGTTGGCCCCTTGCTTCTGCCTGTACTTTCGTTGGTTATCCAAATGTCTTGCCTGCACCGTTCTATTACAACTGCCTTGATGATGTGGGTTTGTCTCGCTCATCTTTGTATCCTCGGAAGCACCTGGCACAAGGCCTGGTGAATAATGTGTGCTGTAAACACTCTCCAGGGACACCAGACTCTCCTGCAGGCTCCTGTTGTGTCCCGCTGTGCACTCATCCAGTAATAACCTTCAGGAAAATGAAAGAAGACAGAACCTGAGTCTGTTTGTTGGTTTCCTGACAGCAGCTATGCTCCTTGGATGGGGGAAGAGTTGAAATTCTTGGTGACACGGGGGTCTGGGGATTACTGTCAGTATTGGAGGAGGTCCAGTGTTGTCTTCAAAGAGTCCCTGCAGCACATCTCACCCTCTCTGAGGGGCCAGTACTGTGATCAACACAATCTTGTGAAATTAATCTGAGCTGTTCCACATCTGATTTTTTCCTTTTCTGTCTAGTTTCTGCTTGGGCTGTGCTTCTGGATTCATAATTCCCTCAGAAAAGCTCTTTGTACCTTCTGGAGAGTGACCCTTCCTCCACTGCCTGCTCCTGGGACTTCTAACTGTATTAACGGCGTGCCCACCCACTCTGACTCACCCGTGACCGATGCCACTTCTCTCTCCAGACTTGTCTTGTGAGGCCAGATGGTGGTGGTGGGGTCTCAGAGCTGGGTCCTTATTTTCCCAATTCCTTGAGAGGTGATGGCCCAAAGAACTCAGTAGATGTCGAGCTATTTGTCATTCTCAGTTCTGCAGCAGGTGCAGTGAACGGGAGAGGGAAGCCAGGAAGTTCACTGCCACAATAGGTCAGGGGCTCCAGCCATCTGTGGTGGGAAGAGTGGCTGTGGGGGCTTGCTCAGTGAGTCCCTGTTGGGAGGTGAAGAGTAGGGAGCATCTAAGGACCCTAAACTTCTGGCTGTCCCTGCTTGTGTCTGGCCCCCACTGGTTCAGGTCTCTAGAAATCTTTTCCAGGAAACTAGACAATGTTCATAGTCCTAACTTAACTGACCCTTAGGGTTTTCATGTGTATAATGTGGAGGGGATTCAATGATCTCTCAGGTCTTTTATGGCTTTTAAGATTCTGTGATTTCTTTGCAGCCCACACCTGGTTCTCTGACTTCTTCCATGGAATCGCATGAGCCCTTATCTGATAGAGAAGGCATGCGTTGGCAAGGAAGTGCTCTGGGAAGAGCTTTGCTTATTTACTCTCAGAAGGAGAGTAGTCTCTCATGGGCCGGAATGCACTTTAAATATATTAGAGCTTGTCATGTCCTGGAAAAGTGACAAATGAGATTTAGTGCTGTTCCTGATGATTGACACTGTGGTTGAGAATGGAGCTGTAAAGAGCTCTCTCCAAAGCCTGGAGCCAGGTAATTATTATCTTCTTAATTCAAGACCTCCAAGAATAAAAGCTTAAAAATGCAGAATAAGCTTTGTTTTTGCCATGATTTGATGAGGCAAATGGGAAAGAATCCTCAAAATGGATGATTAGGCTTTACCGTAAGGCAGGTGAAATCTCTGTAAAAGGCAGAGTCTCTCCACACTTATGCACATGGAGATGCTGCTGTGAGGTCAGTGTGCAGTGAGCCCCTTAGGGAACTGAGACAGCTGCAGCATTGTCATCCGACACTGTCTAACAGGGGAGAAGCACAGCCTGGGGCTTTGCTGCCAGACAGCTTCAGATTTGAACCCAGGCTCTTATACTTATCTGCTGTGTGATTTTGAGCATGTTATTTAGCTTATATGAGCCTCAATTTCTGCACCTAGAAAGTGGGCATTATAATACTCATTTCATGGAATTATTGTTTATATATTATGATTTCTATATTTAGCCAACATTCACTTTCTGCATGTATATTATGTACCAGATACAGGCACTAGGTGATTCTATATATGGTATTCCACCTAAAACACCAAGGCTGTATGTGGCTTGTTCCTTGTATCTCTCTCTCTCTGTACTTCTAGCCTATCTATTTTAGTTTTCCATACATCCACCACCCATCCACTCATCAACACATCCATCCATCCACGTGTTCTAAATGCCGGAGACACCATGACTCATGAGATAAAAATGTCTTGAGCTGGTAGTCAGGACACCAATGTTCTGCCTGCTCTGCCATAGAGACAGTGCATTTAGTGACTGAGAACACTGATGTTGGAGTCAGAATGCCTGGGTTTAAATCTAAGCACTGCCACTTACTGGTCACATCATCCTTGGGCAAGTTATTCAATTGCATTGCATCTCTGTTTCCCATCTGTAAAGTGGGGGAGATAATAGTGATAATTTGCAGAATTAATGACGCACAAGGTGTTTAGAATGACACACTTGACATGCAACACCTGCCTGCCGTGTTATGAGGAGACCTTGGGCCCCTGTGCCGGTAGATCCAGATTGGGGTTTTAAATGAGGTAGACCTGGGTTTGAAACCTGGTTTCTCTATTTATCAGCCTTGAACTCTTGAGAAAATCGTGGTACTTACATTTTCAGAGCTTCAGTTTTCTCAGGGATTTTGCCTATTTACAGCTCAGAAATCGGCAGCATAATCTAGAGGAAAAAGCACAGGTTCTAAAGTAAGAAATTCTGGATTTGAGTGTTGGCTCTAACTCCTATGATCTTAATCAAAATGCTTGGACAGATCATCTGAGGGTTTTTTCCCTGTAAAATGGGAATGATAATTATATATCTCACAGATTTTATAGTGAATATAAGGTAAAACAGTATATTTGAAATATGTTAAAGTATGAAGCATACCACAAATTCTAATGTTTAGAAATATCATAGTTCCTTTTCCTGCAGCTATGCGTGAAGTAAAGATACAGCCACGGGACCTTTGGCCCAGTGGGCTAAACCCTGGTCTTGACTCTGTCTGGGCTATGACCCCCCAGCAGAGGTGCCTGCAATCCAGGGCCCATGACAGTGTGCTAGCAAGTTCTTTCTTGGAGGACCAACTTTCCTCAAAGGTTTGGAAAAATTCATTCTTTTATATTAACTACCATGGAGTGGAATATACATTATTCACGAGTTTTTTTTTTTTTTTTTACATTAAAATATGAGACTTCAAGAAAGATTTGTGATTGTGGTGAACTGCTTCTGGTTCTGTCTCCAGAAAATCATCATCTCAAATCACTTTCCTTTGGTGGTATTGTGGTGAAAGAGTTTGAGAAGTACTGACATTAGTTGTTCACCACAATTAGCATGTTTTCTCCCTGAATTGTAGACTTTATGCAACATTTCATCATTAAGAGTAGGGTGTGTTTTCCTTGAGGTCTAGAAACTGTCTTGGAGAGAAAACTCCATCAGCCATGGTAACCTTGCCTGTAAGTCACAAACGATCCCCAGCATACATGGGCTAGTACAACAGGGAATTTATTTTCGCATACACTGAAGGTCAGAGGAAGGGCAGCCTCTGGGTTTGAAGATGAATTATGTCATTAGGGGCCCAGGCTTCTTTCCAGATGCTTCACTCTGTAGCACGGTCGGTGACAGTGGCTACCTTCTTCCTCATTTCCACCCAGCAGGTGGGGGCTGGAGGCAGATAGTCAGAGTGTGAACCTGAGACACTTCTCACCAACCACGGGATAGAAATCCTGGGTTGTGCCTCCACCTCTGGCCCAGTAAAGTCAGGGCCACCACATGGAGTGTTTGCAAGGAAGGAAGAGCGTGGGGATGCATGTCGGGGAGACAGTTGTCAGCATCTGCTTTAGGTGTCCTCTAGGGAGACAGAGTAAATGACCTCCCAGTGCCTTGTCTATGTCTTTTGGGATTTTCCCTCCAACTGAATTTTGGCCTATGGTCTTAATACAAAGTTGGTCACTGTGGTTGTGAAGTCAAATACCTTGATTTCTGGCTTATTTTGCTGTAATTTCTATTGTGCAGAAGACTGAGTAGATAATGAGAGGAAATGTTATTCTGTTAACAAATTATGAGCTGAGAGCAGAGAGAACCTGGGGAAGTTGCCTGTGCCTTGTGAAACTCATAAAAGCCAAGAGAGGGCGTCACCAGACATCTGCCTTAGGAAAAGCTTAGGGAAGTTGACTTCAAGTTGAGGAAGAGATCTGCATGATCACTAGGTCAGAGACTTAACAATAACATATACCTCAAGGGGAAAGAAAAGTGACTGATAGAAACTTGAAATCCTGGCAATATGACTGTGAGAGGAAACATGGTATAATGCAGAGTGTGGGCCTTGGAGCCACATTTCATCCTATACCTGAGCTCTGCACCCTTCCAGTTTTCCCGTCTGTAAAGCAGGAATGATACCCCCTTCTTAGGAGAATTAGAGACAATGTATGTTAAGTTCCAACAACATATAGATGATGAAGAAATGGTAGTTCTTAATATTATTGATCCTAAAAAGTAAGAAAAGGGGAATATATCTAAAGAAATTTATGTATCCTTTTTGATGCAATAAAAATTTTAATAGCACGTGTTCATGAGTCTGGAAAGGGGCACAAAATCCAGAAAGAATCTGAAAGAATGACTTGAATTTTTTTTTTTTTTAAAAGTGTCAGTACAGGCCAAAATTCCATAAAAAATGTTTAGGATATCAAAAAGGCTTTTAAAGAAAATTTGTGCTTGGAGTATGATGAGGAACAAGAGCAGAACCCACCCATGGCTTAGCTGATGGTAGCAGATGGCAGAGGACAGGGGAGCCTACGAGGTCCTCGCTGCTGTCTGCTTCCAGCTGGGACGGAAACAGCAAACACCAGAAAGAAGCAAAAAGAAGAACAAGATTGGTGAGAGTCAGCAGGCAATGTCTGACCTGCTTTAGATGAGGGTATCTGCAAATCCAGGAAAATTATATCCAGGGAACAGAGAAAATTTGAAGGACAGACAATTGGCCAGTTCTCTAGATACTTCTAGTTAGGCCATTCAGATTTGTTTATTGGCTTAAAGATGGAAAAGCAAATGCTCTTCCAAGTGTAAGTCCAGTGAAATTAATATGTGGGTGTGTCTGCTTAAATATTCATAATCTTATACACACACACTCATACACATACATATATATTATATACATGTGTAGTTAAAAGCCAACAGACATCCTAAACCACATGATAAACTTGAGTTTAATCTCCCCAACTATAGGCTCCCCTGTTCTTTTTGACTAATTTTCTGATTGATTCTCCCACCCTCTCAGGAAGAGAAAGGCAAACACAATACTCAGTCCAGAAAGAACTGGAACCTTTCCAGTGCATACTATTCTTTTGTCCTTCAGCTTCCAGTTTGGGCTGTCTGGAACTCACTACGCAGATTTCCTCTGGCTAGGCAATGCCTGTATTTTGGATCTGTGACTATGTATTTTTCCACCACTGCTTATGACTCATATGCCAATCCTTTAAGCAAATAGAAATGCCCTCATGGCAATCCTTCTGCTGGGTATTTACCCTTCAGCTCCGGTACAATCTGGAACTCAGGTGCTTATCTCCAAAGGATATAAGAGCAGAATGATAGAGCAAAGGTATGAGATTATCTACCTACCTACCTATATAATCTACTGGGAGAGAAAGAGAGACAGAGGCAGACACACAGACACAGAGAGAAAGTGTGCTAAGCAAGGGTTTGCCTTTGATACACAGTAGCATCTCATATACTTTTGGAAAATAAATATTGTTCAAGATGCTTTATATAATACATCAAATGGCAGAATATAAAAAAGCATTTACTCCTAGATTTAAAAAATGATTAAACTGGGTTAATACCTTGATTAACTGAAATGCTGTTGACATTTGGATTTTTTTTTTTTTTGCTTAACCCAAGGATTAGAATCATTAATTTTTTCTTTCTACAAATTCTACTTACTCTCCACCATAGAACAGGCACTATCTAAAGTGCTAGAAATACAGGAGCAAACAAAAGAAGTCCTTGTTGTTGTGGTTCTAATTTTCAGTGGAAAGAGAGACACAAAACAAAGAAGGAAAATAAAGAAAGGAGATGGCCAGGGCTGGTGTGGGGAGGAGATGCCTTTATATGTGGAGTGATTGGGAAAGGCGTTGGTGACAATATGACCTGAGGAAGTGAGGGAACAGTGATGTCTGAGGGGTGGGGGGCCCCTCGGAACTACAGTGCAGCCATTTGTGAGACTACCTAATGTGTCATGCTTCTTGATTGACATTTAGCCATTTCCCCCCAAAATATAAAAAATTGGTAAGTGGATTCCCATCTGTGTATCTTTGAGGTTCCTAAGTTGTTAGCCACTCCCTCTACTAGGCATATTTAAGCCAGGTAGTTTCTTCTCTCTCTTTCTTTATTCATCTCTTTATATCAACTACAAATGCTAACAGCAGAGAGGGAAGAGAAACCACAGCCTACTAAAAGGAAACAAACATGAAAATAAAACAGTTCTCAAACATTTGCTGTGTCCAGGGCACCTGTGCGGTGATTACACAGCTTCAGTTTTCAAAAGGCCCATCTAGTTCACTTTAGCAGACGCTGGGGCCTTTGTACTGGGAGGACTTGGAGTACAAAGACGAATATGATTTTGTCCTTGCCCTTGAAAATTTACTCCAGCCTAGGAAAGGAGATTGACACAGGTCTGAGGCCACCGTGTGAAATGCTGCAGGAGGCAGCGTATGCAGTTGAGCCTGCAGAGAAATCCACGAAGCTTCCCATCTTAAGCTGAGTTCCAACCCTCCTGCCTACAAAGTGTTCCTCCTACTTCTAAACTCTTAAAAAAATTCACAGTATCTCTTCATCACATTGTGTTGCGTCATGGTTTTCTGTATCCTAGAGAGCTTTGTCAAGTTCTTGCCTCTCTGTTTTAGTTTCCTCATCAATAATATGAGGAGAGTGGTTTGTATATCGTAGACTTGCTGTGAAGACTGGATGAACTGGTTAATTAGAACACTTAGATTAACACTCGCAAACAGTATCCAGTGTCATTGCTCCTGCTGCAGTTTGTCACTGGAGTTTTCTCTCCTCCCCTTGAGATACAGCCTGCAGTGCTTTGGGGTGCAGGGCTTGAGGAAATAGGTTTGGAAGGGGGAGTTGGAAATTACAAAAAGAGAAGTCTCCCTGACTTCAAGCCTTGCCTAGATTATGCCATTGGCCTAGGTCTGCAAAGCATTCCATTCATATTGCCTGGTGCATATTCAACTCAGGGATCCTGCAAATGACTGAGTTTATGGTGCTCCTAGGACATCTTGTCATCATGTTTGAGCCTGAGTACCCGTATTCGGTACCACTGACGTCCCTGCATTAGACTCCGGATCCTACTCCTTGATCAACTATGGGTCCAACCCTTCTTCACTTTGTCCCAGATCTATGTGAAGGGGTCAGATTGATTTTTATGATAAAGGAGAGAGGCTGGGAGCTCAAACTCACAGCCTGTCAATTGATAACAGCTAATTTCTGTTGAGCCCTTAGCATGTGCAGGCATAAACAATCTAAGTTTTGCACCTGTGTCAACTTCTTGAGTCTTTACAACAAACTTGTGAGGCTAGTACTATCATGGTCTCTGCTTTACAGATGATGAAACTGCACTGCAGAGTTTAAGTCATATGTACACACGATAAACGGCAGAACCAGGATCCACACTTGGGCAGTATGGCCCCACTCCGAGTCACTGTACTTCTGAGCTTTGAGTTGGTTTATCAGTATGATGCAAGGGGTTTGCCTCATGTGCAAAAACCAATGGAAAAGTTTCCATCTGTTTTCTGGCACTTGAAGAAAAGTGTTGTCTCTTTTTCTTGAAGTTGGCCTTGAAGTTTGCTCTTAATAGGTATGTAGAAACTTCCTATTTTAAGTTAGTGCTTTATGGGTTTCTACTGATGAACAGTTGAACAAAAACAATATGATGAGGTAAGACTGAAGAAGATTGCCAACTTCTGCTGTAGAACATTCGCTTACAGTGCATGGGCCAAACATCGCCCTTGCGCATAATTGCATATTGGATGCAAGTGTGTAATTCTGTGCATCTTGATGATAAGGTTGTTGTCTAGAGTATTTTTTTGGTTCTTGGTGTCTTGAAAACATGATGCTTCTCAGAAGTGGTGTAAGTACATTACAATGAATTTCGAGTGTAACTTATTTGGGGTGGGGGATACACTCTGAGACCAGCATTTCCTTTTTGAAGATGCAGTGGCAAGCCATTCCTCAATACATCAGGGCAGCTACTAAGTGTTCCTGAGAGAGTTTTGCATTCTCCTTTGGCTTGATTAACCCACCAGGGCCCTGCACAAGATTCCAAGATGCAGTTAGGTTTTTGGTAACTCCATTTTCAAACTTACATCAACAATTCTGTACAGAAAATATTCAGCTCCTTTTTGCAGATAACATGGTACAGGGCAGTCCTCCAACTATCACCTCTAGCTTTCAAGGAAAAAGTGTTATTTTTTTAGTGGAATGTACTTATTTCTTCACCCTTTAGCGATAGTTTAAAAACAAGCTGTGTGCTCACTATTGAGGTCTGTGAGAGAGACATGTCTCCTTTAAAGCTGTTCTTCTCCAACTTTAATGTGTGTTGAATCCCCTGGAGCCTTGTTAGAATGCAGACCCTGGTCTCTAACAAGCTCTGATGATGTTGCTGCTGGGCTGGGGACCACCTTTTCAGCACTAAGACCCCAAAGTGCTGCTCCGTCTCCCTGTCATCTGAGTTTCCAGGAGTTACCAGTCTGTGCATAAGGTGGCAGCTACTTCAGCGTTAATTCCAAGTAGATGCCCCTTAGTCTTTGTCTTGAGGTCTTTGTCTTTGTACCACTTCTCTTGTGGGTTCCACTGTATCTCCCCAAAGATAAACCTAACCCCCAGTACCTCAGAATGTGGCCTTATTCAGAGGCTCTTTACAGATGTAATCAAGTTAAGATGAGGTCATTAGGCTAGGCCCCAATGCACTACGACTGGTGTCCCAATAAAAAGGAGAATTTGGGTGCAGAGACAAACATAGGCAGAGGGAAGATGTCATGAAGAGACCCAGGGAGATGGCCACATGGAGATGAATTGGGGTGGTGCGTCTCCAAGTCAGGGAGGGCCAAAGACTGCCAAGAAACCACCAGAAGCTGGGAGAGGCATGGAAAAAAAAATCCCCTCTCACATCCCTCAGAAGGAACCTGCTGGCTTATACCTTGAAGTTGGACTTCCAGCCTCCAGGGCTGTGAGGACGCTAACACTACTTCCCTCCCGCAGCACCGGTCTCCCGGGAACCCTCGCCTGAGCGCAGGCTCTTGGGTTCCCTGCGATGGTGTCACCCTTGCTGGGGGAGTGGGGGCCTTGAACAAAATGGCTCTGCTGAGGCTACCAACTCTCCCCGGGGTCTGTGGCACAGCTGTCTGCCACCGGTGGTTTACCTGGGCCCCACAGGAAGCACCACAGGAAGCAGTGGGAGGGTAGCCAGGTGTAAGGCTGGTGGCGGCCCCCTCCCTTCCCTAGATCAGAAAAGAAAAGGCTCAGGAGACCAGACCCGCCAAGGACGACTGCCCCGCTGAAAACTGCCACACCCGGATAAGAACGTTTCGGCTCCTGGATTCCGCAAACACCGCCAAACCCTCCTATTTCTCAATGCCCACCAAAGGCCGCCCCAGCTCTTCCCGCCAAAAGTCCCTAGCCCGCCCAAATGGTATAAAAGGCCGCACCCCCTTCTAACGGAGGCGACTTGCGGGGCACCCCCTCTCTTGGGGCCCCAGAACCTTGTCCGGGAGCACTAAATAAAGCCACGTGGTTCGGCCCCGCTCTTTCTCTGTCTTTTCCTTTTGCTGCCGCGGAAAAACCTTACGCCAGGGACAGTGGGGAGGGCTGGAGAGCTGGACGGACCTGCCTTTGGAGCTCTCCCCGGGTGGCGTCTCCTCAGGTGGCATCTCCCCAGGTGGCGTCACTTGTGCCCAGGTGTCACCGTCCCCTCTTCCCTGCTGCCCCTGTTTCCTCAGGGGTCGCCACCGCCCGCCATCTTTACGAAGATCCTCCCTTCGCCTCTCAAAACACCACAGGCCTCACCGTACGCGTTCGCCGATTCAGCGCACACTGACGCTCCGCGCCGCGGTCTGACGGCCTGGCCCGGCAAGGCCCCCACTGACTGAAGAGGGTGAGGGCGCCTGTGAGGCGAGCAGCGCGGCGGGGACGGGCTCCGAGCGCTCCTGGCGAGGCGCGGAGGCGGCTACGCCAACCCAGGGCAGCGTGCGGGGCGTGAGGCGCGGTGGGGACGCGTGCGGGGACGTGACGCCGGGGTCAGGGACCTCGCGAGCGCCACCTGCTGGCCGGGCGTGGCGGGAGATGCTCCGCGAGAGCGGTGGAGACCTGGGGCAGGAAGTGGCGGGCGCTGAGGAGACGCCGCGGGCTGAGGGCTTTGAGGTAAGGCGCGGGTGTGTGCGTCACGAGGGGCCGTCTTCACGCTCTCCTTGTGAGTGAGAAACTCACCCAGGGTGCCCGGGGAGGGCCAGTGTCAGCAGCGGGGCGGCGGCGGCTGTGCGGGGTCTGCAGCCCCGGGGAAGGTGGCGTGGGACGCTTTCGGGGAGGAGGCCTGGGAGGGTGACCGTCGACGACGTGTGTGGGGTCTGAACGCGTGCGGGTGGCGAGAGGGGCGGCTCCGGCAGGGAGAAGGCGCGCCAGAGGGTGTGCTCGGGGAAGAGAGGAGCCGCGGCCGGCCGGCGTGGGGAGTCGCGCCCGGGTGAGTTTAGAAAGATGGGTTAACCCATAGCACGGAGGACCTCGAGGGCCCTTTGTCCATGTTGTTCCCACTTTATCTTCAGGCCATAGGAAGTCCTTTCTCTATCTTGTTATCTGCTTTTTTGTGAGTAACGCATTGCCGGAGGTTGGATCCCCTGGAACACACGCTGAGGTTGGCACTCAGGGAGTCTAGGGGGAGGGGGCTGGTGGTCTGGTGGGCACCATACCTGTGGGTTGTGGAGGAAACGCATTTGGCAGAAGAAGAAATCGCAACAGAGGCCTCAGGTTGACCTCTAAGAGTTGTCCACATTGAGGAAAAAAGGACAGGCCTTTGTTCCCTGCATCAAACCAGCACTGGACATACCGCAGGCTGTCCCCAGGGACCAGGGAGAGGGTGTGGCCTTAGGAGAGTCACTTCCCACTGGTCTAGAATACCTCCCGGAGGTGGAGTTAGCAGGAGGCTGTAATGTGTCTACCTGGAGGAATGAGCGCCTTGTCCCCAAACAGGGAGCTGGGCAGCAAACCGCCCCCCCCCCACCTTGCTGGGAGTAAAATAATCAGAGCTGAGAGGTCACTGCAGGTGGATGTTGCTGGAAGCTCCTGGACTGCAAATTGTTGCCAGTCCTTGACGAGATAAGGAGCTTGCATCCAGGTGTAAAGCAACACAACGCTTCCTTCACTGAGTCTCGCTGTGAAAAAACAAGAAGGCAGAACTAGATGGTGTTGACTTAAGCTCCAGTGCAAACTGCTCACAAGCTGGGACAGTTTGCAGAACAGCACCAGTCAGCAAGCCACACCTTGAGTGGCCCTACCTCTGTTCTGTCCTGCAGGAAAGTCACTCTGGGTCATTTCCTTATCAGCTGCATTTGTGATGCTAACCTTTTTTTTTTTTTTTTGGACTTCTAGAGTCTGGGAGATAAAACTTTGCTTACTCTCTGCTTTCCTAACAGACCTTTCCTTTTTTTTTCTCCCCAGGGTGGGGAGGTTGATTCATCTTAGTAGATCTTGTCAGATTGTGTCTGGCTACATATATTTGTTCTTCCCAAATGTCCAATCTTTGTCAGTTGAGAAATATTTGAAGTGCTGACAAGGCTCTTATGGACAACTCACCTATCATTGCAGAATCTGCAGGATTAATTCTTCTTAATTATGTTAGTGCTCGGCCATCACTCAAGTTTATTGATGCTGTCTGGTTGTGTCTAGAAGATTTATATGTATCTATATTCATCCCACACAGAAGGGACTACGAATAACTTGGCTATCTTTTCAGTATCTTTTCACAGGAGACAAATGTTATATTAATACAATTATTATTTAATAAAGAAATCTCTTTAATAAATAAGCACTTGCTTCTCTAAGTTTCCTCTCTAGGGTCCTGGAAGGAGAGTTTGGGAATCTGGGATTGTCTTTGCAATTCCTGTTCCTTTTCTCCTTGTAGCTTAGTTAAAAACCCACTCTGCAGTCAAAGAGTTTCATTTCCAGATATGAAAATTTATATAATTCTTGAGAATTATATAAAAGTCCATCAGGCAGAATTTAATCATTTTAATGTACATGGCCTTTGGCTTTCACATCATTGAGTATGTAGTGACTGGATTTCAGATAATCAGAAGGAAATAGAGTGACACTAGAATCATGGACTTGTGAAGGGTTGTGTCTGAAATGAACCTGGCTGAGTCGGGTATTTCTTTGTCCCAGGCACATATCACTGTTCCCAAGGACTGTGACTGTGCAAGTCTGGAATGATATTCCAGTGTCTGCATATCTTTTAAGCTTTGCAGGTGTTTCCTGTGTTCGCCTAGGTTTGAAAACCATAGACAGGTTACTCCTCTCTTAATCTAGAGGGGGAAGGAACCTGGATGTGAAGGGCCAAGTACCTGTGCTGAGGGGTGGTCTCCAGGTTTCATCAGCAGAGTTTTAACTGAGCCTTGGGGAAGGAACGGAAAGCCAGAGGTAGTGGAGTTGCCAACCTAAATGTTCTAGCAGTAAGCGCTGGGATGGAAACTCTGTGCCAAGCCCTGGGCCAAGCTCTTAAATGCTCATCTTCTTTTAAAATCTTCACTCTAATTGTACAAGGAGGTATTGTTATCCTAACTGATATGTGAGAGAACTGAGATCCATATTTTGACCAAGATGATGTAAGTAGTAAGCAGGAGTCAGGGATTGAACCCAGGCTTCTGATTGGAGACCTCTGTTCTTAACCTCCCTGCTGGAGAAAGAAGGACCAGTTAGGAGACTTGCAGGGGCCGTCTGTGGAAGGCAGGTTATGTAATGTATGTGTGTGAGCACCCATAAAAGTCCAAGCATGGTGGTTAGTAGATTGAATATACTTCTTATCATGCAAGAAAAGAAAGTAGAAGCTAATAAAATGGGGGGAGGGGGAGAAGAAGGGCTAGAGAGAGAAAAGTGGGGAAAAGTGATGGATGACTGATGATGGAAGAAGAGTGTGGTCTGTGGGGGTGTACCACTAGGCAAAGACAAAAAAAGCCCAAGTCCCAAGTGCCTGGCTAAAGCGTGGCTATGGTATCACATTGACGGCAGGGATTGTGGGTCAAGAGTGGCTGTAATCTGTGCCTGTGGATTCTTCTGAAAGAATCAAGCCAGAATATAGAGTCTGGAGAAAAATAAATGTGGTGATTTGTGTATTCCTGAATTATTTTTCCCATGGGCGTCAGCAGGTGAGGAAGCTGATTCCCTGCTCCTCCCTCCTGACGTTTGGCTCTTGTAACAAGCAACAAAGAGCCCCGCCTTTTAGACTAGATGTCCTCTGTGTCACCTTATTTGTGTTTCCCCAATCTCATTTACTCCAGATTATTAGGTATAACTACATTGACGCCTCGTTTAGAAAAAAATGACCAAAGTCTTTACACACCCAAACTTCAACATATAATCTGGAATGGAAAAGTTCTCACAAGTGAAGAACTATCATACAAAATATATTGAACTTTAACCAATCCTGAAGATTTAGAATCTTCTCTAGGGTGTTAAGACTTCCCCAACACCTGGTGTTCTCAAAAGCTAGGGGGACTGTGGTTATAGTTAATTTTGTTCTCAATGACCCTAGAGTGTTGAACTTTTCAATTCTGTCTATTTTTGATATTTCTGCCTCTCTTCTAACAGTTATATGTTTTAAAAACACATTTCTCCACTATTGGTGAACCTGTTTTTCCCGCATTCTCTGTCTATAATCTGCTTTTCGATAACGAAGATTACAATAGTAGTTATATTTTATGCACTATTTTAAGGTAGTAGTCTCTGTCGGGGCCCACAGGTTATTCTCTTCTTTCCCTGCGAAGTGAATTTCTGACAGTCATTACACAGTTATCTCTTAAATAAAATGAAACTCACTGCTGCTAGAAATTTAAATAGCTTTTCATCTGAACACATTGCTTCCAAAGGAGAAATCAAGGTAATTATCCCAGTTAAGAGCACACAAATCATTATTTAATTACTTGTCTACCTTCCCTGCTAGATTATAACTCCATAAGAAAAAACTCTGGTGTTTGTTTTGCTCAACACTTAATTCCTACTTTAACAAATTTATTCATAGCTTCTATGTATCAGGTGCTCTTCATATAGCAGTGAAAAGAAAGTCCCCACGCTAATAGAGTTTACATTTTCTAGTTAGGTAGAGATAATAAACAGATAAATAGTTAGACAATGTCAGAGGTGATGACTTAAAAAAAAAGAAGAATGCAAGTCACGCAGGAAAGAATGGTGGTTGTGAAGTTATTCTATGGCTGTGCCTACCTGCTTAAACAATCATTTGTATCTCTGCTCTGCTCCAAACGGGTGCATTGTTCACACATCTGCCTGCTGACTGCCTGCACGGGCTGTATAAATACATACTGGAGATAAAGCAAACGTCTCTTTGCCTCACACCTCAGAGAAAATCTATCATTACCTAGTGTGAGAAAATTATTGACATTTTCCGTTAGGTGGGCTTGGAGAACACGAAGTCCTGATGTGTGGGAGGATGGTGAGGAAGCCAGGAGCTGGAAGCCGAGTGCGGGTGGACCAGGGAGGAGCTGTTCACTGGAGCATTAGCCTTGGGAGTGCAGAGATTTCTTGGGCAGCCTTGATGCAGTGAGCAGATTTCTTAGGAATAAAGCAAGAAATTTTGACTTTGGTACAAGGAACTGAGTAAGAAAATGAATGAATGACCATATGAAAGGGGATGAACTGAAAGCAGCATCTGACCCATTGGCTTGTGCGGAGGCAGTGCCTGTGCTGGTCTTGCTGCTCCAGCTCAGACCCCACTTTTATGTCCCTCAGGGTCTCAGTGTCCTGTCCATGGCGTGTTCACCTGAGGTTCATCTGTTTCCTAAGTGGCCACCACGGCCTGGACACTCCTCTGGGAATGCAGGGCTGACAACACAGACATTGTCTCCGTCCTCATGGAGCTCTTGGTGCAGAGAAGTCTACAAGGAGCACCCAGGCAGATTAAAAAAAAAAAATTAAATTGTGACTGTGCCTTAATGAAGTGCAGGGTACTGAGGGGGAAAACTGGGAGGGCAAGCTTCGAAGGCCCCCTCTGAGGATACAGTGCTTCACCTGAGACTTTTAGGATGATGTGGATAGACTAGAGGATTTATTTGGGATTTTGATTTTGCAGGAAAAATTCTAACATTAAATGTTATTTTATCAACTTCTGTTGCTATCATAAGGCCCACAACTTCACTGAGTTCTTTTTAATTAATTTTTTCTTTTCTTGTGTTTTTCTTATACTAGGGTGATTTCTCACTATCCCCCTGGTTTTTTTGTTTTTGTTTTTTAATTTTTCCACTCAAAATGCCTATTGTGTGAATGTCTTCTCTGCTGGTAATAGTGTTTTTGCCATCAGATTCTTAAAGTTTGTTCAATGCATTAAGATTTTAAATTTGTGGGTATTGGGTCATATTTCCACTTCTTGTGTGTATGTTGCACATGTATGTGTACATGTGTATATGTGTGTGCATTGGGAACTGTGTGCACTGGTCCAGAACCTTTTGGCCTAAGCTGCCATCCATGGAGGCATCTCTATTCAAACCTAGGGCTCCATGGAACATTTTGGAAGCTGTTGGTCTGTAGTTAATCCATTGGCAATTAAGTAAGAGCTCTCCAGGAGCTTCTGCTACTATATTCCTGAACTTATCCATAGGACTTCACACAGGTGAGTTTCCTTGGTTAAGTCCATTAATCAAAATATTTTCTTTCTCTTTAATACACCATGGCAGGGGTAGCTGTTGCTGGAGGCATCTGAGAGGTTTAGAAAAGATGTTGAGACCTAGTGTCCACCCGGTAATGCAGGTTCCTGGGGATTGGTGAGGACTGATAGCTCCAGACTAAAGATGTGAACAGGATAAAGGAGTGACCTGCTGGTGAACAGGAGGGCTTTTCTACAATGGAGGGAGGCATTTTGTAGGTCATAGAGGTATTTCGTGGCTGGCTGGTGACAAGGGGGGTGGGGTCTGAGTTGGGTGCCAGTCCTGTGGACCGAAGATCTGTGAGAGTGGTTACCCCAGCCACAGTGTCATTGTAACCACTCCCCGCCTGCTCACGGGTGGCGTGTGTGCATATGTGCAAAACACTCTCCTCTCCTGAGCCACAACAGCAGTTGCTTTTTAAAAATGGGTGTTGACCCATTTCCTCATTCATCCTTAATTCTTTCAGCCCTCTGGTATGCAAATGGATTCAGGAAGGCTCTTGTAGCCAATCCAAAACCACAGGCTTCTGTCTCTGACCCGGGAGGGTTACTGCCTCCCCCCGTCAGGGTGTGTGCCACCTAGTTTGGAAAATTTTCTGCCGTGCTGATGTCTGCAAAGATAGCGGGATCATCCCTTTCTCTGGCCCAGTTTTCACTGAGCATGGCAGCCTTCTCCACGTGTTGTGAGCAGATATTCTCATTTTCGCTGAGGATGAACTTGCCATTTCTCATCGATATTCTCCTGGGATTGTATTGGTTTTAAGGCAGAAAGGGTGGCAGAGAACATTGCTCTACTATATTAAATGGAAATCTAGAATATTTAATTTTTTGAAGATTTAATAACCTTGGTACAATTTTAATTAAAAAGGATAGATCTTGTATTCACATTAAAAATTAATAAAGTATATTTTATAAGAAGGCGCCTGAGCTTATAGTTAGCATTAAATTAGAATTAAGTGACATATTATAACATGCGATGCTGGTAAAGAGGAAGCCCGGGGGGTGGGCAGTGGTGACTGGGTGTCACATGGGGACAAGTCAGCCTGACGGGTGGATGGCCATGCCCCTGCCTCCTAGACTAGACACAGCCTTGGAGGAGGATTGAAAATCAAGGGCAGGGCCAGAGCCCAAGTATCGAGTTCTGTCACATGACTCATCTTTCCATAGACATTGATGCCTTGACTACATGGGGTCATTGTTACTTCAGAACAGCAAAGAGTCCTTCAGAATCTGTTTAGTAAACAGAGGAAGAATCGTACGTGGTACATGTCTCTGCTATGTATATAAAGAAATGAGGTGATGATTCTGCTCTTGACAAAGGTGTTTCTCACAGAATTCATTATTATTATTTTTTAAGCTAAACTAAAATTAAAAGTTTAAGCCACTGGTGTACAACTTGCTGGGATGGGGGTGGGGGGTCGGGTGCCAAGTGGTAGGGGGCCTGGTACGGAATCACTTGTGTCCAAATCTAGTCGTTTCCCCCACACTCCTCCTCCTCTACTCCTCTTGCTCAACATGCAAAAAGAAGAAAATAAAAAGTGTCTTAGCAGTCTTGAGCCTGATTGACCATAAGATCCTGAAAATGAATACTCTTTAAATTATTCTTGGGTGGTTTTAGTGCTCAGACAAGTTTGAGAACCACAGTCACAGATGAGTCTTCTTCATTTACTGCCCTTCTGTGTCCCAAACCCCAAAACTCCATCACTGAACCCTACAGAGTCGGCCCCCTCAATGTACTTCAAACAGAGCCATCCCAGTGCCCTGATACAACAGACTCCATCATATCACCCCTTAATTTCTCCATCAGCCTATTTTCACATTTCCTGCTAAATCCCCTTTTCTCTGCCCCAGACAGAGAGGACAGAGACACACCGCATGGGCTTCTTATCGCCAGGGACATCCTTGTGTGTAGTAGGCAGTCACTAAATGGTGTTGAATAAAATACTGAATAGGTTCTTTGGTGCTTCTAGCTGCAGTGGCTGGGACAGTTGCATAGGAAAGGTGGGAGCTGAGTTGAGTTCTGCTTGGAACAGGCAATTTGGGCACGTAGGAAGAAAGGGCTCTAAGGAGTGGAGCGCTAGGAAGCTTTGTCTCTGGAAGAAGCAAAAGCAAGGCATGTTCTAGGCTTCATCATTCAGGGCACCCTGGTCAGCCTGGAGGATTCGCAGGCTGTAGAGCACTGAGAGAGGAAAACCCTCGACACTGCGGCGTGGTGTGGGCACCCCAGCTGCCCTGTCCTCTTTGCCAGTGCCCTGTGCCCGTCCCCTGTGTCTGTCTGGCTTACAGCAAATAGGGCTGCCAGGTTTAGTAAATAAAAACAGAGGACACCCACTTAAGTTTACAGTTAAATGATAAAGACATTTTTAGTGTAAGTAGAATATTTTGGACATATTTATATTAAAAAGTTATTCATTGCCTGAAATTCAAATTTAACTGGGCGTCCTGTATTTTATCTGGCACTTTAGTTGCAAGCAGCTCACAGCTGTGACTGCCTTCAGATGATGGTCCTTGGACTAGGGGCTGCCTGGTCCTGCAGAGACCCAAGGTGTCTGGGGGCGCACGTCCTCTGGGGACTGGCCAGAGCCAGGGACTCACTGGTGATGCAAGCGCAGAAGCCCAGCAGCCATTCGTCAAGATGGGACAAAGTCTGAGATGTGTTTGTATTCTAGGGCTGCCTGTGGGATCAGAATGAGGCTGGGACATCACCTGGCATCTCACCCTGGCCTGTTGCTCCTGTTCCTCTTTCCTCCCTATTCCACTCTCTTAGTGGTCTCTCCCGTGAGCACTTCCTTAATCCATCACTGGGCTCCAAGCCCTTCTGCATAGGGTCTGCTTCTGGGGAGCCTGAACTAAAACACAGCAGAGTGCAGCAGAGAAGAGCTTTAGGACTAACGTCTAAAGATCCAGGATGTTCCATTGTTTAGATGTCATGTCTTGGGCTAGTATTTCTGAACGTTTTGGAAATGAGGCTAGTCTATGGTGTTGTTTGGATCACCTCCTCATCACACTGTGGTAGGGCAGGGATTCCTACCCAGGGCTGTGGGGATGGACGGACACCCATGCTGGACACTGGACAGCTGAGATTGACAGCAGCCTGGGGGGAGCATGCCACACGCCACGAAGGCCACACAGGGGTTGTGCTTGGGAACAGAGTTCAGAAACGATGGCTGTAGGAGGCAGGCTTTGTAGTAACAAGGGGGTGATGTGTCCCCAGCCTCTGAAATTGGCTTGTCTGAGTAATTCCACAGGCTGGTGGGGAACTGAAAGCTGCTAGCTACAGATAAGCAGGCCCTGCACCTGGTCCTTGTGCAGAGGGGGGTTGACTGGCTACAGGGCCTTCTCTGTGGAGTAGGTGGGGAGGGGACTTGGAGCTTGGCCATTTGAGGCCTCCCAGTTTTACCAGATGTCAAATCAGCACATCATATTGAGTATTAATTTCAGGCCTTGCATCACAGCTGTTCCTTCCTCAGAAGGTTGTAGAAATGATAAAGCTGGGATCACAATGTAAAACCAGAAAGCACTTCATAGACAGAATGTTGTGGGGAGGAGAGCCAGAAGCTTTCACTGACACCTTCCTTTCTTTTCATACCTGCATGGAGTTATTCAAATCTGAAGTTTTAACTTTGCTTCACAACGATCCATGGATGTTTCCAGGTCTACCCCTGGGAGAACGAGTGAAGCAGAAGCATCCAGGTGTTCATTGCTCACCTGTAATTCCACTGTGTTCTGCGGCCTGTCTGCCAAGGGGGCCATCTGAGCCCCTGACAGTGTGAAAGAGAATTTCATACTTAGGCTATTTTCTTTTTTTTCTTGCAAAAGAAAAAAAAAAACAGCAAAAAACCCTCCAAACCATCCTAAAGAACTGCAAGAAAGTCCCATCAGTACTGGGTATTAAAAAAAAGGGCTGAATACAATCTCAGATTTTAATTAAAAGGTCATTTTTACATTCAACTGTCACAGCTCTTTCCCTTACTTAAACATTTTACATGAAAACCAAAGTGTCACTCTACTTCCCCAAAACGCCGGCACCCGCAGTCCCCCAGCAGTAATAGCCGCGGTCGATTACGCGGTGGGTCGAGTCTTTGAGGACGATGGGAGGAATGTCCGCTGGGGGCGGCTGAGGAGTTGGGAGCATAGGTGCTGGTGGAGTATTGTATTCTGGCTGAAGTGGAAGTAGTTCAGAGCAGGGTTGGAATCTTTACTCTTAGGTGGAATCTTTACTCTTGATTTATAAAAGGAGATTAAAGAAAGAAGCGGTGAAGTAATGCTTTGTGGATTCGCAGATGAGGAAATAAAGCGCAATATAAAGTGGAGACGGTTGCAGTCCACAGCCACGAGGCCTGGCTTTGAGTTCTGACTCTGCCAGTTACTAACCTGCAAATTTACGCCAGAAATTTCCCCTCCGGAAGCCCCAACATCCTTACTTACGAAATGAGTATATAGCTACCCAATATTAATAGGTCATTCCTACTAATCTCACAGGATTGGGAGTACCCAAAGATACAAGAGAAGCGAGAAACATTGCTTTAAGAACTGTACATGGATTATTTGGTTTTTATTTTATTACCCCCAGTGGTCGTCATGGTCATTTGGGCGACGGGAGCCCCATTCACGTGAGAATGTGGGGGTGGATGCCAGACGAACGGTTTAGATTTCTTCCCAACCTGAAGAGCATGAAGCGTTGCTATACCATCTAATTTAGTTCCTTTCCTAAAGGAACTTCAGGTTGACATGGAGGAGAAGACAGGTGGAGAACACTCCACCACGCTGCCATGCAGCAGGGCTCGAGGTGACTCTTGCGGCACTCTATGGCTTGGAGAGCTGGATTCACTGGGGAATTGCGAAGCAGGGATTAGCCAGGGAGAGGGAAGCTGCCTTGCCCTCCCACCCCTGTGCAGAGGCATTCTCAGGTGCTCTGGACAAGCCAGGAGCAACATACCAGAGAGGAACCCTGCCTCTGGCTCTCCCTTCTTATGGGGTGGTGCTACAGCAATCTCCTGTGCAGGACAGAAAGACTGCTTGGGATTTGGGCAGGGGCCGAATTAAATGACAGATGTTTACAGGAGAAAGCTGAGGAAAACAGCTGTCCAAAGCCCCTCCTGCCAGGGAAGCTGAGGGTGCAGCCCAGGCTGCTGGAGAAAGAGGCCCTGTCTTAGTCAGCTGCCTGTTCAGACAACCGGGAATCGAATCGGCTACCTGGGGGCCTGTCACAGAGCTCCGTGTGCCTCTGCCACAGTGCTCATGCGTGCGTGCACTGGGAACTGGGATTGCTTACAGGGAAGGAGCGCAGCTGCCGTGGAAGCTGTCTGTGAGCACCCAGGAAAGCCCCTCTCTCTGAGGTACACGGGCGCAGAATCTTTAGCAGCCACAGTGGAGACCCGTCTGAGAAGTATTTATCACTGCCCCCAGTTCATGGAGCTGCAGAGAGGACTATAGCTCAAAGGGAAGCCAAGGAACAGCCTCGTGCTGAGAAAGAGACCCCCAGGTGTCTGAATCCCCCCTGCGCGGAAGAAAGGTGAGAGCAGGAAGTTGCCTCAGCCCTGCTGAGGCCTGCGGTGGCGGTGGCAGCTGTGTGACCTGGGGCCTCCCTGGTGAGCTGTTTCTCAGAGGCCAAGCAGAGCAAGGAGTCTGTGTTTTCCTCCCTGAAACGTCAATCCAGGGATGCAGTGTAGAGTGCTTTGATGAGGCTGGCACCTGCACTCGGGCCAGGGACAGCTCTCCTCCCGGCCGGCCGCAGGGACGCTCAGGTGCACAACCCAGAGCCACCGCACCCCACCCACTTAAGGCGCCTGCAGTCAACACAGTTTAGGTTTAGCAAAATAGCCCACACACCACGGGCTGACATTCTTATCGGTCATGTACCTTTCTTGTTTTTAAACCACTTCACTGAGATGTGATTGGTGTGTAAAAAGCTGTGCATCTTTAATACGTACAATTTGATGCGCCTGGGGACGAGTACACACCCACAAAACCATCACTACCGTCAAGGCCTCAAACATATCCACCGCCTCCCAGAGTTTCTTCCTTGTCCCTTTATTATCATCATCGTCAATATTATTATTGTTTTGAGATGATAGCAGCCTTGAGCAACACAGACATTTATAGAATGTTCTGTGGAACAGCAGCAGAACACAGTTCTTCTCCAGCACACACGGAACATTCTCCAGGGCAGAGCACGTGTTAGGCCATAAAACTACTCTTAACAAGTTTAAGAAGATTGAAATCATATCATGTGTCTTTTCCAAACACAATGGTATGAAGCTAGAAATCAATAGCAGGAACAATGTTGGAAAATTCACACAAATGTGGAAATTAAACAATACACTCCTGAATAACCAATGGGTCAAACAAACAAACAAAAAAATCAAAGGGCAAATAAAAAAAGTCTTGAGGTAAACGAAAATGTTACGCTGCTTTTTTTTCTAGGACTTCTGGGCACGAATCCACCCAATTGCATGTTTGGGGTTCCAAGAACTAACTAAGGGCATCGTGAGGAAAGGCGCACAGTTGGCCTCAGTGCAGAAGAGCTCGGGGTCGCAGAATGGCAGAGAGATGAGCTGTAACATCAGGTCCTCTGAGACCAACAGGGCTTCATCTTCCTAGTGATCACACATGGCTCAGAAAATGAAAAGGAAAGAAAAAGGAGTTTCTGAGTGAGTCTACTGAGTTGGCCGAACCTGAACAACTAACTCGTATGCTGGGATATTGAGTTTTAGCTTTAAGTCTCTCTCCTAGCTTTAGGGCTAGGGTTAGCAGAGTTAAGTTAAACCAAAGTCTTAGCTTTATTAATGGTGCAGTGGGTTGAACATGGAGGTAGACGATTTGGGTTCACTTGGTCAACAAATAGTCATTGCTGTATGACTATCAAAGTGGCACACAGTGATGCATAACACCTGAGACAGTGAGCTCTGTGACAGCAGAGACTAACATGGGAAGCAAAAAGACACAGTATGACAACATCATGTGGGAAATGCTATTCGTTCATTCATTTGTTCACTCACATATTTGTGCACCTGTTACCATGTGCAGGCACCATTCTGGGCGTTGTAGACACAGCAGCGTGCAAAACTGACAAAATACCTGCCTTTTTTGGGTCTTTTTTTGTGAAAACAGTGTGGATGATAAATAAGTAAATGCTGTGGTTTGGGTCGGTGATAATTGTTATGGAGAAAAATGAACTCGGAAGGAGAAAGGGGTGTGGCAGAGACGGGAGGGCTGTTAGGAGAGGCCTCTCTGAGAAGGAAAGGGTGCTCTGGGCATCTGAGCTGACCCTGGGCAGGGAGGAGTTGAGGATGTGTGGCTGTGACCTTGAGCTGTTGCAGCTGGTGTCCTGGGGTACTTTGGTGACCGTGCAGCTTCATTTCCTTCAGCCCTGCAGGGGCCCCTGTTTTCCCTGCCTCGCCTCGGCACCCAGCCCACCAGTGGAGGATGAGAATGTGCCGTTTGAATGTCAGTTATCACTCGAGCACGACGTTGACATTTGATGGGAATAAATGAAAATGTTGAAAAGCAATGACAGACACTGACGGCTTTGCTGAATATTTGAGTAGGAGTAAAATAACAGAGCCCAGAGGAAAGTTCAAACCAGCAATCAGATAAGGCAAAAGTCAGCAACTAGTACATAATTCCAAATTAAACTGTTGGCTTGAAGGGGCTTTGGAAGGTTAGGCCCAGAAGAAGTGTTATCCTCAAAAATGAGATTCTGTAAGAAGGACTAAAGAAGTCATCATAGTAAGTATTGCTAAGAGCTCACCTGGCTCTGTGTTGTGGAAGATTCAAAAGAAACAGAGTCAGGTAAGAGTCTAGAATCTTAGGGGAGAAATTGAGTAGGTACCTTTAGAAAAAACATAATAATTCAAGACTTCTGTCTTAGCTCTAGTACTGAACTCTAGGATTGGGGATTGGTGGATAATTCTTAAATACGTGAGGAGAGGGCTGGATAATTCACTTAAGTCCACATGGAGTTTGCACAAACACACTTCAAGATGGGTATTAATTAGGTAGTAATCTCTGAGCCTGTGTGGATGTGGATTCAAATACAGAAAAGGCCTGTCTAGCTCTTTCAACCATATTCTAGGGGTTGAGCTGAAGAAATTAAATATCAGTTTGGGGCAGGGCACTAGGCCATAAAAAGTGCAGTTGTTCCCTGGTATCCATGGGAGGAGTTCCAGGAAACCCAGGACACCAAAATCCAGGGATGGTCAAGTCCCTTACATGAAATGGTGTAGTGTTTGCATAAATCATATGCAGATTCTCCTGAATACTTTAAATCATCTCTAGATTACTTGTAATACCTAAGACAATGTAAACACTATATAGATAGTTATTATGCTGTATTGTTTAGGGACAGAATAAATCTTGTGCATATTCAGGATAGATGAAACCATTCATTTTTTTCCCTCTCTATATATTTATTTTTGCCACAGTGATTCAGCTTTTATTTTGTTTATTTTATTTTTAAATTTCAGAATACTATGAGGGTACAAACATTTGGTTACATAAATTGCTTGTGTACTGTTTGAGTCAAAGTTACAAGCGTGCCCATCACCAGGATAGTGTGCATTTTACTTGTTAGTTCTGAATTTACCCATCCCTTCCTCCCCCACCCACCTGGTTGATTTCTGATATTCCCAAATATTTTTGATCCTTGGTTGGTTGAATCTGTAGATGTGGAACCCACTGATAGGAAAGGCTGGTTGTAATTCAAAATGTTGTCCAAAATAACATCTGAAACAAGATTTTTATTCATAATTTCATGATTTTTAGGACCAGTTTATTAAAGTTTAATTTTTGGTTTCAGCACTCTGTAGTAGCCTGCCTGTTGGGTGACCCCACTGGCGGGCGGATGGGATTTGTGCCTTCTGTACTGCGGGTCTGCATGAGACCACCAAGGAGCAGGGGTGAAAGGACAGGTGGTGGGAGGCTTGGGCAGCTGGGCATTGAGGGCAGCGTGGGTTTGGAGAGAAGGGGAGGTGAGCGGCCATAGGCAGGAGGGATGAAGCTGGACCAGGGTGGTATGGTGGCTGCACCTTGCTCTTCCCTCTGGCTCTCCAGGACTCACATCCTTGGACTTTGTGTTCTCTGAACAGGCAGCAACTTCTCTGGTCTGACAAAGAATCGATCATTAGTCCAGACCCAGGGGCCATCTGGGCCATCACTGAGCAGCAGGGCAGTGAGGAAAGGGGCTGGGGTGGGGTGGGGAGAGGTGGGCCCACTGGGGGGTCAGCCTTCATGGCCTCCCTCAGAGTTCATTCCTACATGAGGAAAGGACATGTGATCTGGTTCCTGCCAATGGGACATGAGGAAGGGCTTTCTAGGGCCTTCTGGAAAAGGAGGTCCCTCTCTTGTCTTGGAAAACTACTGGAAGCCACTGAAGTCTCTCTTGATCGTCATTCCTAGGGGGCATTTAGAATGTGTGGGAACCAGCCTCTCCCTTGTAACAGAAGAGAAATGAAGAACCAGTGGTTTTGATGCCACCACTGAGCTGCTGAATTAACCAATTTTGAGCTCTACCCTCCCTGTAGCCACCCAGTTATAAAGCCAAATAATTTCTTATTGTTCCTTCAGTTTTAATTCAGTCTGGGTTCTGTCTTCACCTATTTACAGCCCAAAGGATACTAACATCATCATCCTGTTCAATAGGTCTGTGGTTTTTTGTGTTCATACCTGGAATAGTCCAGCACCCTTCCTGTCTGTGCCGTGTGTAAGGCGCAGAAGAGCAAATGGCAGTTTACTCTCTTCCATTCCCCTCTAAGAACCTGGTGCAAGACTAGACATAACGTAAGTGAACAGCCACAGGGGAGCACAAGATCTCTCCAATCGTACGCCCTCTCTAGAAACAACAGGAAAAGACAATTAAAATTTGTCTGTATTTGGGGGGAAAAGGAGAAATACAAGAGGAATAGTTATATTTCTAATGGTGTTATTGAAGGTTTTACAAATAGTAGATTAAAATGTTAACAGCCCTGACTTTTACATTTCCGCTAGTAATTCCTGAAGCAATATTAAAGCCTCTAAATCAAAACTAGGTTTAATTTTGTAAATGAATTATATATGCATATGTGTTTGTATATATGGATAGGGGGCTAAAAAGCTAGAGACAGAGAGAGATTTAGGTGTCATCTCAAAAATTAATGCAGTTGAAATCAGGACATTTGCAAACCCTAAAGATTTGGGAATATCTAGCAATGATTTGAAAATTAGCTAGTTGCATGGTTAATTTCATAAAATCTTTTTCCTTCCTATAGCCTTCCCATTAAATATATTAATTGACAGAATAAAAAGCAGAATTGGAATCTATCAAAGCTGCACATAGTCATTCTTCCTAGTCTGAAGACTATTTCTCTAGTGGATAATTCAGGTCAACATAGCAATAGGCACGTGTCTTTGTAAAAATAAAATTAGGTTTTCTTGTTACTGCTCCTACAAATGGGGAGACCATATTGTATTTCATTTTCTTAATCAGAGAGTTCAGGAGTAGGTAGCTGCATTAGTTATCCTGAAAAATGCCAACGAGTAGCATTTTTTAAAACTTGTAAATGCTTCTGAAAGAGCAGGTGAACACGTTAAAGACAGCAGGTGCTGACCAGGGGAGGCGGTGACTCCAGACTGCATTGTAATTCTTTTTGCAGTTTGTTGCTGCTGCAGCTTCTGACTCCCTGCTAAGCTGAGCAGAAGTATGAGATGAATCGATCTCAGTGGTAATTTCAGCCACAGAGCTTGGTGGGCAAGTGACAGAATTGTGTAGGTGGACAGGCCCACTGTGAATACAGAAAAGAAAACTGGCAAGAGCCTGTCTGACTTGCAGGGAAGACAGAGTCTCCTGAAGCTAACACAGCCTGCAGGGATTGGAGTAATCGCTCCACCATTAGCACAAACCAATCCCGCTAGATCTTGCGTGCGGAACAATGTAGACAGACCCCTTGGAGCCAGCAGACTACAAGGGGAAGTAAAACCAAACGTCAGTGCCAGAGGCCCCATGGTTGGTACCTGTGCCCAGTGAGCTCTCTTTCCCCACTGACTCTTACTCCACACTTACACAAAGTCAAAAATGGAATTTTTTCCATGGATGCTGACTTTTATCAAAAGTGTGTTTAAAAAGAGCTTCACACTTTTTTTTAAAAAAAATTTCTTATTCCATACAACACAAAGAATAGCTATGTTCAATTCTGATAGAGTTTATTTCCAGTTCCATGGCAGGAACTCTTACAATTTGGAATGATTGCATAATCATAAATCCCTGAAGTGTGCTTTCATCCAAAATTTAGTCAAAGCGAGAAAGCTCCCTGTGCATATGGCCTTTCTGTTGGTCCCTTCTTCTATACACATTGCTCAGGAAATGAGATGAGAACGAGAGATATATCATCTACTGCATCAAGGATGGGGTGATCCAAGGTGACGTGGAGTTGATGCTATTTCTCTGTCAGAAACAAAAATGGATTTTACATTAAAAGCAGAGGTGCCATGGGAACTTGCCGATGATAATTGTGTCTGGATTTCACCTGAGAATAGGTCATTCTTGCATTCTCTTTTGTATATTTCCCGGAAAGATGAAACCTGCTTTTAGCTTTTAATAGTAAATACAAATTATTTGGCTTTGTTGTAGCATATGAAACTAGAATAAAACAAAGCATTTAGGGGAAATGGAAAAATATGAGGTTAAGATTTTTTATGGGTGATCAGATCCTAGAGGCAGAGAGAAATTTGAGATTGAGACAGAGGAATACACCCTGGAAATACATTTTGATTGCTTCCATTACCTTAGGACCAACATGCCTTGAAATAGAGGGGCCCTTTGAATTCTTAAACCTATTTGCACTGGTCACGGGGAGAATAGACCCACTTCATGTAAATCTCCAGTCAGCACTTGGAATGTCAATACTCTGTCGGATGTCTGTATCCCCCTGGTCTTACCAATGCCTGTGCTGTTCATGGGACTTTTTTGCTTAGAGTCCTAAATTCCACATACATCGTAGTATCCTTCAGTCTGGAATGCTATCCCAAACAGATTTCATCAATTATAAAATTTGTAAAGGAATTCCAATCTCTTTCTTTCCTCTTATTTCCTCAGAACCTCATTTGGGAACCAGGATATACAATATTCCCTAACCTACTCTAAACATATGTAGTCCCTTGAAAGACCCACCAATGGTCCCCAATAAATGCAAGCATGGCAGATACAAGACTGTCCCCATTGTTCTCAAACACCCTCTCATCCTAAAATATGCTGCAAGCATTGCTTCCTCTGATGCAGCCGTTTCCAGATCCCATCAGATAAACTGAGATAGCTTTCCGTGGTCATGCTATGACGGACCACTGGGGCCACGGAAGCTGGATTAAAGGACTTCCCGCTGGGCACATCAGAGGCAGTTTGAGGGTCAAAGTATTTAGTGACAGTAACAGATTTTAAGGCATTGAATGAAATAGAAAGTCACAAGGCCATACCAATGTAAGTAGATAGATAAATAGATTGAAAGTTTGATGTGGAATGAGATATTTACATAGTTTTAAAGCGTCTCCCTACAAAATATTTATTGCAAAGGAGGAAAGAATAACTTCACATGGAGAAACCAGGAAGATACCATCTTAGCCACGCGGTCAGAGTGAACATCTTCAGTAACAGAAAAAATCAAAATCACCTGGTGGCACCTGGTGGAATGCAAGGAGGAGGACTTAGGGCCATCCTTCTGACATCGCTGCCAAAGATGTGTCACTGAGATGTAATCACAGGAAACATCAGACAAATCCAGATAGAAAGATATTCCATAAGCTATAATAATTAGCTTGTAATCTTCAAAAGAATCAAAGTCATGAGCATCAAGGAAAGGCTAAAAAACTATTTCTGTCAAGCATACATAAAGATTAATGACAGAATAGAATAGAATTTCTATTGGCTTTAAAAAAATTGTTGAAGAAATTGGCAAAACTTAGGTAGAGTCAAAGAAATTAGATGTTGATGATATATCACTGTTAGTTTGCTGATATGATGGTTGATTTATGGTTATGTGGGAGACTATCTTCGTTTGCAGAAAATACCCACTAAAGCATTAGGATAGCAAGTTACTCTCAAACGGCTCAGGGAAAAAAGTGTTTTATACTATATTGCGAATGTTCTGTAAGTTTTGGCTTGTTTAAAAAGATGGAAAATTTAAGTATATAAGAATGCTTTTACATCTAGTATGTCTTTGGATTTTTGCAACAGATCTTTTGAAAGGAAATATTATCTTACCATTTGAGACATTAGAGAAAAGCTTGATGAAGAAGTTAGTGAAGTGACACATTCAAGGCAAAATAAGAACTTTATCCTGAGTCTCATAACGCCATATCTGCTACATATAACTCTGTATCTTTTACTTTTAATTCCATATTATTTATTCTCTTTTCTAGGGATACTTCCAAGGACCAGGCCAGAACAAAATACCAAAGAGTAGTCATTCTCTAGAGTAATGGCTCTCAAACTTCACTGTGCTTATGAATCGTGCAGGAACCTGCTTAAAATGCATATTTATAGTCTCACTGTTAGAGATTCTGATTCAGTAGGCTTGAAGTAAGAACCAGAAAATCTGTTTTTTAACAAGCAATCCAAGTGATTTTGGCATAGGTCATCCATGGGCCAGACTTTGAGGAACATTGAACTTGATTAATGGCCCTCTGTGGCTACTGCAATAAATTTAAATCAAATACCATGCATAAGATGTCATGATAGCACTACACGCAGTTCAGAAATAGGAGGTGAGTTACACCTCCCAACTAACTGCAATACAGTCCTCCTTTAATTTTAAAGACAAAAAATTAACAATCTATAATGGAGTCATAGCACGCAGGCATTCTGTGACTTTAAGCAGACATGTCTTGCTTAGTAGACAAAGGAGTTCTGCAGGAGACAGAAAAGTTAGGAGCTTAGAGTCAGAGAAATCACCTGTGAAAATCACCTTAGAAATATTTTTCTCCACCATTGGAAATCCATTTTGTTCACCCCCTTTAGAAGTGAGAGCAGTGATTATTCAGGGCCTTTTGCCCTTCTCGTCAATGTCAGCTACAGTATTTTCCCTTTAAAGTCTTTGAATGTAGTAGGAGGTAGTCTCTGAAGGAAGTATTGGCTGCTGAAGACATTACCAGGAAGAAGGAAGATTGTTACTAGCAAAGAAAATCAGCCTGAAATGTTTTAAAAATATGCAGAATGTCTGGGAGTTCTTCTAATATGCTTATTTTTAAGTTAGGAACAGCAAGAAGGAAATAAGCTTCAAGAAAAGAAAAAGTCCTCCAAAACATCTATAGTATTTACTGGAGGAAGCACTTTTTTATTGGGAGAGAGAGGAGGGGAGAATGAGGTTTGGTGGAGAAGCTGCAGCAGTATCTTTGCTCTCAGCATCTTAATATTTTGAGAACATGAAACTGTTTTCTGGTTTAGCGATGGTCCCAGGTGGAATCTCTTCTGCATTCATTGCTGGGAATTGAGTGTGACCGTGTATGTGCGGAACTGGCGGGCTGGGCCGTCGGGGCCTATCTGTAGGGTGTGTGGAGGAATAAGTCTGCCCACCAGCGCTCATCCTTAGGGAAGGTGGCAAAATCTCAGGGTAAAGGAGTGAGCCGATGGCAGATGGCACAGGATTGGTCCAGATGTCTCCCCGCTCCCACACGCACATATCTAGGTCCTGGGAAGAAAGATGAATTAAATTAATAATCATTTCACCTAGATTCCTGAAGCCCAGGGGACTGAAAGTGGAGCAGCATTGATGTGATCCCCATGAGAACCTTCTTTAAATCTGTGCTCATCTCGTCTTCCTGGCAGCCAAGAAATCCCTCTGTCCCTGAGCAAACAGAACAGCGCTCAATATTCCTGAGTTAAGAGCTCAGGCTCCAGCAGCAGCAGTTCACGGCCCTGGCATTTGCCTTGGTTTCCTCTTCTATTAATACGAGGTCTAGCCCAGGCAAGAGAGTGAGACTCTGTCTCCAAACAAAACAAAACAAAACAAAACAAAAACACGAGGGTGTAGCATCTACTGGGGCTCTGGAACAGGCCGTGCCATCTGCAGCAGGGAGTTATACCCCTTTGAAAACAGCTCCTCATGTACCACTGGACACTTGCTGGTGAAGACAGAATGCTTGATTGTGGGGCACCAAGTGACCGTGCACCAGAAATGGCCTGTCACAAGCTGGGTTCAGTCAGACCCACCCAGTCGCCAAGTCAGATGGGCCCAGCAGCAGTTCAGTGTAAGCTGGAAATGGTTTGTCCCAGGAGGAGCCGGCGTGGTGCGGGGAGGCATAAGGAAGCTGCATGGACAGGGATCCCAGACACCCACGCCACCCAGTGTGACTGCACTCTCTCCTCCTTCAGCTGGGTCCTCTGGCCGTATGAAGGGACCCCCACATAACAAGCTGAAGGAGAAGAAAATCAGAACTTGGCTTGCAGGTGGGCTGGTTTGGCTCTGGGCTCAAGCTGCAGACAGAGGCAGCTGCATTATAACCACATTTGGGGGTGGCCTTGACAGGCATTGCCGGGGACAGTCTTCCCAGCAGGCAAAGTGTTGAGCCTTCCGGTCATCCACTTGGGTGGGAGGAGAAGTGGCCCAAGGTGAAGATACAGATGTGTCCCCTGGCCAGTGGCAGGTGGCCTGGGCAGATGGTTACCCACTGGAGTATGTTGTTTCCCATCCCCACAACTTTGGGCAATCTTGGTCCCCAAAGGGTGTACATTCCTTCTAAGAGACTCGGAAGGGGTCTCAGTGAGCTTCAAACTGTGGCTGCTGGTTGGGTATTTTGAACTTTTTAGGCCCAGGAACCAGCAGACAAGAAGAGGGGTCACTGCCTTAGCAGGGGTAAGTGGCCCTGACCAGCAGAAGACAGGATGGCTGTTGTGTAAGCCTAGGCAGGGGAATCGTGGAGCTCCAGGGTGAGTGCTCCACAGGTGTGGAGCTCTGGTGATCCGCCTGGCCACCTCTGGGTACTTCCCTGTCCAGATGTGACTGCGATTGACAAGGACAGCCACCCTGGCCTGAAATATGAATGATCACCAGGAGTCAGACCCCTCACGTGAGGGTTTAGATCATATCAGGCAGGCGTCCTCAAACTATGGCCCTTGGGCCACATGCAGGTGTTTTTGCCCATTTGTTTTTTTACTTCAAAATAAGATATGTGCAGTGTGCATAGGAATTTGTTCATAGTTTTTTTTAAACTATAGTCCGGCTCTCCAATGGTCTGAGGGACAGTGAACTGGCCCCCTGTTTAAAAAGTTTGAGGACCCATGATATCAGGTGTCAGAGTTTCTAGGGCTGCTATAATGAAGCACACAAACTGGGAGGCATAAAACAACAGAAATTCATTCTCTTTAGACATCTGAAATAAAAGTGCCAGCAGGGCCATTGTTCCCTTGGAAACATGTGGGGGAGAATCCTTCCTTGCCTCTTCCAAATTCAGGGAGCTCCCAGACATCCTTGGCCCACAGGCGCATGGCTCCGCTCTCTGCCTCTGTCTTCACATGGCCTGTCCTCTGTGTCCTGACGTCTTCTCCTCTTCCCATATGGACACCTATCCTACTGGATTCAGAGCCTACCCTACTCCTGTATGGCATCATCTTAACTAATGGCATCTACAAAGACCCTGTTTCTGAAGAACGTCACATTTGCACGTACCTGGGAGTTAGAACCATACCATATCTTTCTAGGGGACACAATTCAATCCACGACACCAGTTAAACCATCAGGACCAGCAGAGGTGATGGCTGAGGAGGAGGGGAATTCATAGAAGATAGCAAAGGAGAAAGGTGGTGAGGACCAGTTGCAACCCCAAGGCCAACTGCAGTGACAATGCACAGTTTGTTCCATTGACCCTCCTCATTTCTTAGTCTGCTCTCAGAAGGAGAAGCTCTTCAGAGAATCTGCTCCATGCATGTGTGTGGAGGTGCAATGGGTGGATGTAGCCACCCCGGAGGTGTGCCCTACATGCAGATCTCAGCCACCGGGGAGGCACACGGCATGCATGGATCTCCCTTCCAGAAAGAATTTATTCAGGGGCAAGGAGGACAGTCAGCTCACAACATCCAGTTGTCAGCACCTTCGGAATCCACTGCACTTTGGAATCCACCTCAGCGTTCACAATGAGACTGTGCTCTGCCTGAGGGCCCCCCAGGCAATTGGTGGGCCCAGTGGAGTAGAGGCCATTTCTTCCCAGTGTCTCCAGTGGGCAGTTTTTGCTCTGAAGCTTCCCATTGGGTTGGCAGAGCTGTTGTCACGTCTGCACCACGGTTTGAGATGATCCTTAATCTTTCTTCTTCTCTCTTTACCTTTCATAGGCATTCTCCCCTCACCCCAACCTCCTCATAAACCTCTGGCACCTACCTCCATCTCGGCATGTGCTTCCTGGAGGGCAGAAGTGATACGGTGTGTCAGGTGAGAAGGATGGGCTAGCACTGGGAAGGAGCTGCCCAGTTTACATGTGGCTCCTTATTTCCCTCCCAGTTCTCATCTCCAGATCGTACAAACCCTTTCACTGAGTCCCTCCATTGGCTCTGCCCTCTTTCCCTCTCTTTTAATGCTCTCTGTGTGTGATCTTCTCTGGCTTGTGACATAGAAAATGCACCACCAGATACAACTATTCGGTTGAAGTTGACCACTGAAAGCAGAGTAGGTAGAAGTCTGTGTGATGTGAATATAAAGTTCAGACATTCCCCAAGCATTTATTGAAATTTATTACTTGGCCAACCCATCCCTTGGGGAGCTATTCCAGTTAAGAATTTCCTTTCCTTGGATACAGATATGCCTAGAAGGAATACAGAATCACGCTTCTGCTATCAATAATGTATACTCAGTGTGCGTGTGAGTTTAATCCAGAAGTGAAAGCTTGAAGCAGATCTTCTAGCAGATAGGATATGCTGACATTTTGTTGACTGCTACTGTTTTAGATCGGTGGGATTTAAAAATGGTTAATTTTAATACCATCATGCTACTGCTATTTGTTGGATGTATTGATTGCTACTTAGTAACTGAACTGTACTGAGTCTAGTGACACCATGAGCATCCTGCAGACATTCAGTGTTGGTGAGATGAATAATCCCAACATTCTGTCAGTCCTACCCATTGTCTACTCAGTTGCCACTCATTAGATCTCTGCTCTGTGTGAGATCTGCTAAGAAGAATAAAATATGTTGTGAAAACAACAAAAATTAAATCACTGTAAAGCTAATAGGTGGTGGAAATTCCAGTGATAATATGACAACTGAATTATATAATTTTTTTAAAGTTTATGTTTTGTATATAAAAAAAGTTGTATAATTTTTTTAAAGTTTTTTTTTTTTCAGAAGTGGGGCCTCAGTATGTTACCCAGGCTGGTCTCCAGCTCCTGGGCTCAAGTGAGCCTCCCATCTCAGCCTCCTGAGTAGCTGAGGCTATAGGCGTGAGCCACTGTGCCCGGCCTCTATCATTTCTGATTCTTTAGTTGGGATGGACTTAGAAGCTGAGAGAACCCTAAGGTTCTGTGAGGAAAGGGCCTTTATAATTGCAAGGGGCAAGGGAGTTTGAAACCCACTCACTTCTGGAGTAATTGCAGTGATTAGCATCAACCCAAATCCAAAAGGATACTGGGTGGTGGTTTCAATCATATACCCAATTCATCAGGCAGGTCTCTGTGAACACAAGGTGCATCATGGCAGGTGACGGTGGATGATCATTAGGTTACCAGTGTGGTGGCCCCCGTCGTAGTTGCCATGTTGGCTACGTGTCTTCCTGGAGGGGCATCTTCACCAGAGGGGCCAACACCTCTGGCATTTGATGCCTGTCACTGAGTCACAAATGCTGTCCTTGTCTTCTTCTCCCTCCTCTCCTCCTCCTTCCTCTTCTCCTCCTCCTCCTTCATTTCGACCAGCTTTGTGGAGATATAATTCACATTTCATACAATTTACCCATTTAAAGTGTACAATTTAATGGTTTTTAGTATATTCCAGATATGTGCAACCATCACCAGAGTCAGTTTTAGGATGTTTTAATCATCTCAAAAAGAAACCCTGTGCCTTTTATCCCCTGATGTCCCAGCCCTCTATACCTCTTTCTGTGTCTGTAGAGCTTCGCGTTTTCATTTCCCTTGGGCAGTTATCTAGGGGTGGAATCAAATGCTTTCTTTCTGACAATCATCAATAAGGAAGATGAAAATCAGTTCATCTCCAGAAAGCAGGAGCAGTGGTTCTCATTCCCTGCCTTGCCCCGTGGCTATGTGGACTCTTCAGCTGTTGTCGTAATGTAGGCCATGGAGACCTTGAACATCTCAGCATTTCCTTCAATGCCACACTGGTCTGTGATACTGATGACTGTCCTCTAATCTGATGAACAGAAAGTAGCAAGTACCCTAAATGCCCTAGTAATTCATATGTGAGACAGAGCATGGGAGAGAAAACTCCATGACTATTTAGGAGGCTGCCAAACCAGTAGAGGTTGTAGGGGTCCGATGGTCTGGGGTATGCCGGGATGTCTCCTGTTAGATGAACGAGAAGTTACTGAACCTTGACACTCTTAGTGTTAAGAAAGAGGCACAGTGTTTTCATGACTCTTCAGGTTTTGTAGGTGGCATACCCATTCTGGAAAGTATTGTCCCTGCCCATTTGCTGGCCGAATGTGAAGGCTGACAGAACAGGAGGGGTGGGCAGAAAGTTCAGGTGGGGGTGCAAGCCGCCCTGCCGCTCAAGCCACTTAACCTAGTGGGTACGGTGGTGCGAGGGGGCTCCAAAGTCTCATGAGCACAGGAGAAAGGTTGTAGCACTGAACTCCAGGGTTCTGCAGCAAGGCCATGCCTTGTGCAGTAGCGAGCAACTTTCTATTGGAGAAACAGCTCCAAGTGTAAACCTAGTGTGGAGTTGCTATGGCTCTGCCCTTAGAGTCAGATGAGTACCTGCTTGGATGAGTATCTGAGCCAGGGATAAACATACATGCAAGTCAACATGCTGTTTACCAAACACAGGGAAAATAGATGCTGGGCAGGCCAAACATCCAGTGTTCACTACAAGCAGCCCCGGGAGTCTGTTGTAGCCTTAAGAAGGTAAATTAATAACAAATCATAATGCCTGGGGGAATGCTCATTTTATGTAAGTAAAACTGCTTTCAAGCAGAAGCTTTTGACTTCTACTCAGTTTGCTAATTATAATTATTTTCATTAAAGCAGGTGTTCAAAAGCTTTGCACTTGGCAAGGCATTGTTAATGGTCTGAGTTATGGTATGTGGCCGGGAGCTTTTTAAGTTTAATTTCTTGGTGAGCATTCTATCAGTAATTTGAAGCAATTAGGGACAAGTTCCACCTTGGTGTGGTTTTGCTCTGGCACCACTACTTTCCATTCTTCTATTATGCGCACACGAAGCTGCCCCATGGTGACCTTGGAAAGCTGCGCTGGGCGTGAATCACAGCGTGGCCCCTTCGTAGCTTGCTCTTAGGGGATTGACAATCTCTCATTCTCCGTTTACTCATGAGTAAAGTGGGGGCAGTCCCTAATGCCTGGGACACTGTGAAGGTTTGATGAGAGTGGGAAGTGCCGGCCCTGTGCCCGGTGTGTGGCAGCAACTTAATTTTGTTGAGCTGGCCTGAACCCAAATGCTGTGGGGTTGACATGGGAGAACTGGGCGAGGCTTGTGCTGTTCTGGGACTGTCTACTTCTAGGATATCGAGACCTGGACAGTGTGACTCTTGATCTAAGATGACCACAGAGTATTTGTGAGTACGATGCACCAGGGGGAAGTGTCTTCCTCCCTAAATGTAGGACAAATTGCAGAAAAAGAATTCAGCTGTTCATTAGGCTTGGGTTTGATCCTAGCCGTTTGTATACTGGGCGAGTCTCGGCCTTGGTATTTAGCCAGGAAAGGGAGATGGTGACTCCCCAGGAGGCCGAGGCTTCTTCATGCTGCCATTGTCTCCGTGTCGAGACCCTACAATAACAAGTAAAGCCAATGCAGCCGGGAGAATGCATGGGCGCCTCACCTGCTGGATGGGCGACTGCTCTCTTCCATGTGATGCCTTCAGCCTTTCGGAGATTAGTGGGCTCAAGAGAAGGTCTCCAGCTTGCTGAGTATTTTCAGAATTATTCTCCAAGAATCCAGCCCAAGCCCTTAACAAGAAAGGTAACTACAGACTGTGAGGCACATACCCATATTCTCATGGGGACCCCGGGCACCGTGCTGACTAGGTAGTAGGGTTGCAACTTGCCTAAGTTCCCTCAGCTAGTCATGGGCAGAACTTGGACTTGACCTCTGGCCTCACTTCAACCCTCTCCCCTTCCACGATTACCTCACCATAGCAACGTGCTCTGAGGGACAGTGCTTAGTTCTCCCTGGGCTATGTGCCCTGAATGCAAAACAATGCGAAGTGGGAAGCCTCTGAAATATGACTCTTAACCTTCTCTCATAGTCTGCAACATTCATACTTCCCATACAGTCTTAAAATGTAGTTTTTATTTTATTTTATTTATTTATTTATTTATTTTTGAGACAGTCTCGCTTTGTTGCCCAGGCTAGAGTGAGTGCCGTGGCGTCAGCCTAGCTCACAGCAACCTCAACTCCTGGGCTCAAGCGATCCTTCTGCCTCAGCCTCCCGAGTAGCTAGGACTACAGGCATGCACCACCATGCCCGGCCAATTTCTTCTATATATATTAGTTGGCCAATTAATTTTTTTCTATTTATAGTAGAGACGGGGTCTCACTTTTGCTCAGGCTGGTTTCGAACTCCTGACCTGGAGCAATCTGCCTGCCTCGGCCTCCCAGAGAGCTAGGATTACAGGCATGACCCACCGTGCCCGTCCTATTTTTTAACAAAGGCACTCATCCTTTTATAGAGTCAAATGATTTTATAAGGCATATTATGAAAGAGAATTTCCCCACCATCCAATATTCTGCTCCCCAGAAG
Source organism: Microcebus murinus (assembly GCF_040939455.1). Taxonomy (NCBI): domain Eukaryota; kingdom Metazoa; phylum Chordata; class Mammalia; order Primates; family Cheirogaleidae; genus Microcebus; species Microcebus murinus. The sequence continues at coordinate 99,702,817 of NC_134112.1, forward strand.
CAATCACTTTATGTTCTTCTAGATAATTCTATTGGTATTTACATCTATAACTGTATATATCATGCTTATATTTCTACTTTCTAAATGTTTAAGTTTTGGGCATTATCTGTTGTTTTCCCATTAAGAAAGCTGAGGATTTAGCTGGGGTTTTTTTCCGCCTCATTTTCCCACTACTATGTATGGATACATTTGCTGTGTTCCTGTCTTCCCAACATGCTATTAGCATAATTTTAGTTAGATCACATGCTGGTGTTTATGTTACTATGACTATGTAAATCCCATTAGAGCTGGGATACGGGGCGTACTGTGGTTTCTTTTCTTCCTAAGATAGCATGGCTTCTTTTCTTCCTTCTCTCTTCTCTCCTCCCTCCCTTCCTTCCTTCTTTCCTTCCCTCTCTCCTTCTCCCCCTTCACTCCACCCTTCTTCCTCTTCCTCCTCATTCTTTTCCTTTTCTTCTTCTTTCTTCAGTGTTATATGTACTTATTCACTAATCCAATCCCCGATTCTCTCCCTGTCATGTGACTCTCTGGCGGACGTGTTCCAGTACATCCGGTGGTACGTCACTTCCATCTCTCCTGGAGCCTTCCCCAGGTGGGTGCCATCGCCCTGCCCTTGTTGATGTGACAGGGGAAGAGTACCATTCAGGGTTCAGGGACTGGCCCATGAGTGACCGTGGCTCTTATCCAAGTCCCTGAAAATACATACACTGAGGCCAGAAGTTAGCTTTGTGTTAAATATGGTCCATTCATTCTGTTTTTGTCCTTCCCTGTGAGCCAGAGGGTCTCTAAGTACCCAGTGTCTGGCATCCTGTCAATCCCACATCCCTGCTGGCTTTACTCACACCTGCTCTTGATTGCTGGTGATATAAATGCTGACCACATAGTGCCTTTTCAGTCTTCAGAGATGAATTTCGTCACTATTCAGTAATTTGTAAACAGGAAAGATGTTTATGTGTCTTTTTTGGTATATTTGTAATCCACATATATAGCAATTTGATATAAATGAGAATATTTTATTTCTAACGATGTCTCACTACTCAAACATCCCAAATGCAAGAGGGAAAAGAAGATATTGACGTAAAATTGTAATAACCTAATAAAACCTTATTACAATGCTTTATTCTATTTTGAAATATTTCACTTGTAGTATAATATTCAGTTGGCCTTTTCAAAAGTTCTGCAAGTTAGATAAGAAGGGATGGTATTGTTTTTTAGACTTAGAGGTATTATTAATAACGGGTCCAAATTCTAGTTTATTCAGTGATTAAGATCACACCACTTACACTTTCCTTACATTGGTCTCAAAGATTCCCCTAATGCGAATACTGGCCCTAAACCCACTAACTTAAAAGTAGAAGAGAAACTCGCAATGCATCACCCCCTTTTTTCATCTGGCCATGTCACCCTGTGGGGGTCTGTCGTAAGGGAGACCAACTTCTGGAGAACGCTGGAATCCTCTTGGCCTAGAGATGAGAGTCACCGAGGGCGGCTGAGGGCTGAACTGGAGGGATTTTTGTTGCAGGGCGTGTTGGCTGAACATACACTATTTTTTACTGAGGTGAAATTCATGTAGTATAAAGTTGACCACTTTAAGTGTACAGTTCATTGGCATTTAGTGCATTCTCAATGTTGTGTAACCACTACCTCTGTCTAGTTCCAAAACATTTTCATCACCACTAAAAAACCCTGTACCCATTCAGCAGCTATACCCTATTCCTCAATCCCGCTAACCCCCAGCAAATATCAATCTGCTTTCTGCTTCTATGTTTTATCTACTTTGGATATTTCATATAAATGCAATCATATAATGTATGGTCTTTCACTGCAGCATGTATCAGAACTTCATTCCTTTTTATGGCTGAACAGTATTCCACTGGATGGATATATCCTTGTTTATCCATTCATGTGCTGATGGATATTTGGGTTGTTTCCACTGTTTGGCTATCGTGAATAGTGCTGTTATGGTCATGCATATGGGGTCTACACTTAGGAGTGGAATTTCAGGGTCATATGGTAATTTTATATTTAACTTTTTGAGGAGCTGCCAAACTTTTTTCCATGGCAGATCCACCATTTTAAATTGCCACCAGCAATGTTTGAGTGTTCCAGTTTCTCCACATCCTCACTTATACTATTTTCCAATTTCTTTTTGTGACAGCCATCCTTGTGGATATGAAGTGGCATCTCAGTGTGATTTTGATATGCATTTCCCCAATGGCCAATGACGTCAGGCATCTTTTTATGTGGTATAGGCCATTTAGACGTCTTCTGAATGTAAACTTCTTTTTTTTTTTTTTTTTGAGACAGGGTCTCACTTTGTTGCCCAGGCTAGAGTGAGTGCCGTGGCGTCAGCCTAGCTCACAGCAACCTCAAACTCCTGGGCTCAAGCAATCCTGCTGCCTCAGCCTCCTGAGTAGCTGGGACTACAGGCATGCACCATAATGCCCGGCTAATTTTTTCTCTCTATATTAATTGGCCAATTAATTTCTTTCTATTTTATAGTAGAGACGGGGTCTCGCTCTTGCTCAGGCTGGTTTTGAACTCCTGACCTCGAGCAATCCGCCTGCCTCGGCCTCCCAGAGTGCTAGGAGTACAGGCGTGAACCACCGCACCTGGCCTTGAATGTAAACTTCTAACAAAAGGTATTTTGTTGTCATCTAACCATTTTAGGAAATATTCTCAGGCTTTAAGAAATTGAAAGAAGCCTCAATAATGTGCTTTCCCCCCCTAATGTATAAGTAGATGGAGGGTAAGGGTAGGACGGGGTGGTTGGAAACAGAACAACTGAGTCCTGATAATCTCCTCTGCTTCAGCCCTGCTCATCTCCCACGGGGCAGGCGGCTTTGAAAACGTTCTGCACTGGGCAGGAAACTCTGGCTTTTCTGAAGTTCATGCATTATTTTCTCTGACTCTTTGGATATCTACTATCCTTCCAAATGGGGGTGTGCTTAGGACAGAGCTGGGCACAGCTGTGCAGAGTAATGAAGTCAGAGTCCCTTGAGCTGCCGTGATATTGCTTCAATAAAGAGAGCTTCCGAGTTCAGGCTGTGGCATTATGCGGCATCCTTTTCATCTCCTCATGGGAACCTTCGGTGCTATTTGGCTCTTCCTGGGTCTCCGGCTAACAATTTCAGACAAACCGTAAATTTGCTGTGCTGCGGGAGGGCAGTGTGTTGTCAGCCTCAGATAGGTAACAGATATGAAATCAAAAGTTAGCTACTCTCTTCTTCTTGACAGTCACTTGGAGCATGACATGCCCCTCAGCTACAAAGCTTCTCTGGCTGCCCCGCTCACTGAGTGAAATCCAGCTGGTGTCCTGGAGGCTCTGTGTGGTGGCCCAGCCCCACGCTCAACAACTCCTGCCACTCAGCTCCGCCCCTGGGCTCCAGTCCCACTGGCCACTTTCTGTTTTGAACCTTCCAGGTGTTCTGCCTCGGCACTGATTATGAAGCTGTGAACACACACCCACAGCCAGCACCGCGCCCTGCTCCTTCTGGGTGCAGAACCCTTTCCTTCGTTCCCCCCGTGTCTGGCTCCTTTGCAGGTTCCGGGTCTGGGCTACAGCCAACCTCAGAGAGGCCATGCCTCCCCCACCGTATCAAAAGTTAGGTGCCTCTTCCCTTTCCTCATGGTCCTATCACCCGCATTTATAACATCCGTAGGTGTGATGCTTGTGATGATTATGTCTTTGTTATTGCTGGTTTTGTCTTCCCCAGTAAAGCAAAATCTACTGAAGGGTTTCTACTCTGTTCAGCTCTATCCTCAGTGTCTAGAACAGCGCTTGCCTGCCGGAGGCTCTCGGTGAGCATAGTCTCAAAGAATGCATGGTCATGGAAAGCTGTCCAGAAGTAGCACACACATGTCGTCTGGCCCCTTTATTGTAGGTAGCGTATATAAATGGGGAATGAGAGCAGGGCTGTGGTGGGATTCTGTAATGAGATCTTTTTTTATTTTTAATTATTTTTTATTTGTATATATTCATGGGGTACATGTGCAGTTTTGCTACATTGATACATTGCATTGTAGTGAAGTCAGGCCTGCAGTGCATCCATCATCGGAGCAACACACATTGACACTGCACCCTCTAGGCGACCTCCCATCCTCCAGCCCCTGTGAATCTCCACTGTCCATTATTTCACACGCTGCTTCCGTGTATACATACCATGTTTCCCTGAAAATAAGACCTACCCATAAAATAAGCCGTAGCAGGATTTCTAAACATTTGCGCAATATAAGCCCTACCCCAAAAATAAGACCTAGTGATGAGCGTGGCTACGCAGCGCATTTGCACAACCCATGCATTTTGTCGCAGAGCGGGAAAGAAGACAAGCAGCCCTTCTCATCTGCCCCATGAGAGCTCTATTGCTCGACATGAGAGATTGGGGCCAATGGTTCTAAAGGAAATAGAATTGCAAGAAATTCAGGATGGAATTCGGGGTTTGGAGAGTTATGATGATGTTCCAGAAGAAGACAACTTAACTGTATTTGAATAATGTAGATTGTTGTACTGAACTTAAAAAAAATAACATATCCCCTGAAAATAAGCCCTAGGGTGTCTTCTTGAGGAAAAATAAATATAAGACCCTGTCTTATTTTCAGGGAAACATGGTATTACTCAGCTCCCACTTATAGGTGAGAAAATGTGGTATTTGTCTTTCTGTGTTTGAGTTGGTTCATTTAAGATAATGGCCTCCAGTTCCATCCACGTTACTGCAAAAGACATGATTTCATTCTTTTTTATGGCTGGATAGTATTCTGTTGTGTATATATACCACATTTTCTTTATCCAATCCTCTGTTGATGGGTACTTAGGATGATTACATATCTTTGATATTGTGAATAGTGCTATAATAAACATATGAGTGTAGGTATCTTTTTAATATATTAATTTCCTTTTCTTTGGGTAGATACCAAGTAGTGGGATTGCTGGATCATATAGTAGTTCTTTTGAGAAATTTCCATGCTGTTTTCCATAGTGGCTATTACTAATATACATTCCCACTAACAGTGTATAAATGTTCCCTTATCTCCACATCCTCACCAATACCTGTTATTTTTTGCCTTTTTGACAGTAGCCATTCTTATTGGTGTAAGATGATATTGTGGTTTTAATTTGCATTTCTCTGATGATTAATAATGTTGAAAATGTTTTCAAATGCTTTTTGACCATTTGTTTGTTTTCTTTTGAAAAATGTCTATTCATGTCCTTAACTCACTTTTTAATGGGGTTGTATATTTTTGCTGTCATTAAGTTGTTTGAGTTCCTTGTAAATTCTGGATGTTAGTCCCCTGCCAAATGTATAGTTTGCAAACATTTTCTCCCATTCTGAAGGTGTTCCATTTACTCTTGATTATTTCTTTTGCTGTGTAAAAACTTGGTATTTTAATTAAGTCCCATTTGTCTGTTTTTGTTGCCTGTGCTTTCAGAATCTTAGTCATGAATTCTTTGCCTGCCCCAGACCAATGTCCAAAAGAGTTTTCTCTGGATTTTCTTCTACAGTTTTTACAGTTTCAGGTCTTACATTCAAGTTGTCAATCCATCTTGAGTTGGTTTCATATATGGTGAGAGACAGAGGTCCAGTTTCATTATTCTGCATGTGGCAATCCAATTTTCCCAGCATCATTTGTTGAAAAGGGTGTCTTTTCCTCAGTGTATGTTCTTGTTGACTTTGTCAAATGTTAATTGGCTATAAGTATGTGGCTTTATTTCTGGGCTCTCTATTCTGTTCCATTGATCTATGTGCCTATTTTTATACCGGTACCAAGTTGTTTTGGTTACTATAGCCTGTAGTATAATTTGAAGTTAGGCAATGTGATATCTCTAGATTTGTTCTTTTTGCTCAAGATTGCTTTGGCTATTCAGGCTCTTCTTTGGTTCCATATGAATTTTAGAATTGTTTTTTCTAAATCTGTGAAAATTGCCATTGGTATTTTGATAGCAAATGCATTGAACCTGTAGATTGCTTTGGGCAATATGGTCATTTTTTAATGATATTAATTCATTCAATCCATGAGCACGGGATGTTTTTCCATGTGTTTGTGTCATTTACAATTTCTTTCATCAGTGTTTTGTAGTTTTCCTTGTAGAGATCTTTCGCCTTCGTAATAAGATCTTGACCTACCTGTTAGTCTTTGCATCTTACCTGCCTGATACTTGGAGACTTCTGTTACCACAATCCACACCCTATCCTCTGTAGCCTAAGGGAGTCCTGGGCAGGCAGGACTTGTCTGTAACTTAAGCTGGTAGCCTTTCCATTTTAGACTTTGTGCTGATCCCTCTACCTCCCGTGTTCCTTCAGTGGCAGCTTTGTGGAGAATGAGGCTGTGAATCTCAGCAGTGTTTTTGAGTTTTTTGGTCCCTTGAAACACATCAAAAACCCTACAGCAGCCTGTGGGATTTACTATTGATGTTAGCATATGTCTGGCACAAATTTCACAGCTGTCAAGTTTGTTTTTTTTTTTTCGGGCAGTGTAGATGTATATAATGTGTGAAACTCAATTTATTCAACTAGTAATAAAACTTATTTTGGTCTTGTGTTAAATATATATTTTCTAGTGTAGAATTTTACTTATCTTATTTCCTTTTCTAGATTTTTTTGAGGCATTTTCTTAGTGATGCTCTGGGGATTACCATTAACTTTTTAATTTTTAACAACCAGTTCAGATTAATGCCAATTTAACTTCAATGGTACATAAAACTTTGCTCCTATATAGCTTTAGTCCTCTTTTATGTTATTATTTTCACAAATTACATCTTTATATATTGTGTGCCTATCAACTTAGATTTACAAACAATATTTGTACCCCCATAATATAATAAAATTAATTTAAAAATCTTAGATTTACAATTATTGTATTATGCAGTTGTATTTAAAAAAATAGAAAAAAGGAATTGCAAACAAAAAATACATTAATACTGACTTTTATATTTACTTACATAGTTAATTTTACTGTTGCCCTTTATTTCTTCTCATGGATCCAAGTTGCTGTGAGTGTCCTTTTGTTTCAGCCTGAAGGACCTTCTGTAGTATTACAGAGCTGGTCTGATTGCAACAAACTCTCTTAGTTTCCTTTTCTGAGAATGTCTTCATTTGTCCTCTATTTTTAAAGCAGCTTTATTGAGATAATTCATATGCTGTACAATTTCCCCATTTAAGGTGTACAATTTAATGGTTTTTTTTTTTTTTGTTTTTTTTTTTTTTTTTTGAGACAGAGTCTCGCTTTGTTGCCCAGGCTAGTGTGAGTGCCGTGGCGTCAGCCTAGCTCACAGCAACCTCAAACTCCTGGGCTCGAGCAATCCTTCTGTTTCAGCCTCCCGAGTAGCTGGGACTACAGGCATGCGCCACCATGCCCGGCTAATATTTTTTTTAATATATATATCAGTTGGCCAATTAGTTTCTTTCTATTTATAGTAGAGACGGGGTCTCGCTCTTGCTCAGGCTGGTTTTGAACTCCTGACCTTGAGCAATCCGCCCGCCTCGGCCTCCCAGAGAGCTAGGATTACAGGCGTGAGCCACCGCGCCCGGCCAATATAATGGTTTTTACATTTATAAATTTGTGCAGCCATGACTCCGGATGGTTTTAAAATGTTTTTATCCCCTCAAAAAGGAACCTTGTGCCCTTTAGCTATCATACTCCTAGATACTTATAGTCTATAAAGTTTGGGAACAATTTATTTGGACCCCTAATCTGAGTTTTTTTTGTTTTTTTTTTTTTATGATTGGGCCTAGATGAGAAGGAATTGTGTAAAATTCTAATAATCTTTTTTATGTTCCTTGAATCTTTGCTAAGAGAAACTTGCCAATACAATTAGTATTGTGAGCAGAACAACATCCGTGCCAGGTGGCTTCTTTATTCTACCCTCTTTCTTATGGCGTGAAGCTTTTGTCCTTATTGAGGTCAAAGCAAGCAGTAAGAAGAGCATTTGGTCAAAAGAGTACTTGGCTGAATTGAGTTAGAGTAGTGATAAGGCCACGGTGGTGTTTCTCAATGGGATGCTACGGGATTTGGGGTAGGACAGTTCTCCCTGGGCTAGTCTGTCCTGTATGTTGGCATCTCTGGCTCTCATTAGCATCAAGTTTTTCCCACACATTTGCCCCACAATAATACTCTCTCATATTTCCAGATGAACCGTGGAGGTTGGTACCATTCTCTACCAACTCCCTGTGTCAACCACTAGAAGATGCTCATAGGCCTTGGGATGTGAGATACATATATATATATATATATATATATATATATATATATATATATATATATATTAAGGATCAGAGCTTGGCAGTTTTTTTGAAATATGTGTGGGACTTCCTCCTCTATGTACCCTTTTTATTTTTCAATTTTTTCTGGGTCACTGAGTTTGCTTTAGGCTTGTACATGGTCTGGCAATGCATTGACTTTGTCCCATCATTCAGAGTTAGAAAGTATTGAATCCTAGACTTTAAATCTTGAGATACCTCCCATTTTATTATTCATCGGTGACATCCCTCCCACCCCCAAACAAATGTCTGTGCCTCACATTTGCTTTTAATTGCAATGGTCCTGAAAGATTCAGAAATCCCTAAGGGTAGCAGTTTTTCATTTGAGATGGTGACATCAACTCAAGACCTTTTGTAACATGAGTGCTTTCAAAATGATGAAGTCTTGAATTCTTTTACTTTTATTAAAACCAACCACTGAAACAGTGTTTACTGTCTCTAACCTTTGCCCTTCTGTCAGTAAGGTTATAGCAACTCAGTAATACTGAATATCTACGTTTACGTGGGCAAGGCCCATAAAGAACTTTCTGTGTTCATACTTTGATGTCCTTGTTTAACCTGGTAACTGGTCACTTCCACCTCCTGTGCACAGAACTACTCTGAGATGAAGTCACTTGCAGAAGGTCACTTTATGTTAGGGCCAGAGCTACACGCTGACCCCTGCATTGTCCTCTAGCAGCTGGGTGACTCTTGCAGAACCAGAGAATTCTCTTCTTTTTGCTGTGCACAGACTAGCCAGCCCATCACTGGGCCATTGGAGCAGCACACCAGCGATATCATATAATGTACCCACTTGAAAAATGTTCACTTGCTCTCCTAGAGAGCAATGTACCCCAAACCCACACTTCAAACTAACACCTCTTACAGTGTTAGTAAGTATGTTGGGTACACATAAGACCAACTGCTTTCAGTTCCAACTTCTGAGCCATTGTTGATACTGTCTTTGTCTAGAATGCTTTTTCTTCTAGTCCAAAACATTTCCTAATCACATTTCAAAGTCTCACTTACATTCTACCTCTCCTGTTAAACCCTGTGTGATCATGACATCGTCTAATGAGCTCTTTTCCTGAGTGTGTTTACTGCACTTCACATCTTTGCCATCCACTTGAGCACTTAAAACAGCCTGTCATACGTGAGGGCGCCACGCTAAGCAAGTGGAGAGCAGAAGGGCTTCCGTGTTCTTGGTAGAACTTGGCAAAGGAGACACTGAGTTAGTACACCTTTGTGGACTGTGTAAAATCCCTGAAAGAATTTTATCTTTCTGTGCCAACATTCACAGTTTGCTTACTTTATTTTTTAGAGCAATTCTGCAATAGGTATCTAGGATGCTGTCTGGTGAAGCATCCTGCCGAGGGCGCCGGGAAGCGGCCGTGAGATGCCGTCTGCAGGTCTGCGCAGAGGAGCACCTCTGCCTGTGCCGTCACACGTGCCTGAGCTGCCCCTTTTTATCCGCGTCTTCATTTTAATTTGTTTTTAATTGCCTGTTTAACACACCTAGCAATTAAGGTGAAATGGCTCTTTGACAAATGTGAGAGCTTTTAAATGAGTGCTAATTGCTTTTGTTAATTAAAAGTAATGCTTTATATTGTGTTATTGGTATTCTCTTATATAAAACTGGATTAATGACTTCCAATCAATCCTACTGCAGAGACGTTCCTTTGTAATCACTGGGACTTCAGGGCACGCTGCTCCTTCGGAATGTAAGACGATGCCTAGAACTTCTGGCTGAGTTGGGCGGGGAGACGGGTGAGTGAGTGCACAGGGCCCATGCGTCTGCTGCCCCAGCCCACCCCCACTCATTTGGAAGTTCACGGAAAGTCCTTGAGGACAGGGTGGTACGGGCTGCTGCATCAGTCAGGATTCCAATGGGAAAGAGGTGACATGTTTGAAGCAGGACAGTTTGGGGGGTGATTTAACAGTGGGACTATTGATAAAGCTCTGAGCTGGGAAAAGGGGCTGCAGTGGAAAGAGCTGTTACCACCCTTAGGTCAGAGAGGCAAGGGGAGGGGAGATCATCAGAGCCTGGAACCTATAGCCTCATTTAGAGAAAGCTGCTTCTAGGAACTCAGTGATCATTGGGTGGAGGATATATTCAAATGGCAGCAAGCCTGTAGGAATGGAGCCGGGGGGCAGGTAGCCTGTCTTCACTCACCTGCCTCTCTCTGAACTCTTGCCAGGGCCCCCCCCCCCCACTGGCTGGACCCAGTTGGGAGTCAGAAAGTGAAGGGAGCCCATCCATGAAATTCATGTAAGTCTGACGTCTGGGACAAAGCGCAGGGTAGAGAATGATCTGGATAGCCAAGTGGGAAATATCTGCACAGCTACCATATTTATATCAAAAAATCCCAGCCCTCTCAGCAAACTAATTGAGCTCTGTGGACTAGAGGGCTGCAGGGCCACCTTTGGGAAGGACTCATGGGATTGCTCCTGGGTACACGTGCCACAGTGCTGCAGGGTCCTTTGCCCTGGGGACCAGCCTCCATTGAGTGGATGTGTTTCAGGGTCTGAGAAGTGACTCAGTGCGGAAAACCCAGCCAGGGATCCCCACTCTCAGCCTCCTGATCAACCACACCGTGTCTTTTGGTTGTGCAGATTGAGGAATGCCGTATTCTGGGCCCATACGTTTCTGCCAGGGATGCTCCAACCTATGGACTATCCCATGCCCTCTTGGGCCAGGCCCTTGGCTGCCACCTGGCCTTGCTGTTTGTTAGGATGATTGACCCACCGTATGACTCAGTTAATATCGCTCATCTCTTCTGCTAATGGGGCCCAGGTCTAGAAGGGAACCTGACCGTCAGCCCTGGCCATAGAGGGCGGCTACCACCTGGCTCCTCCTGGTGCCCTCCAGCCAGGTCGTTTTTTATTGCTTTTTATTGTACATGGAAAGTCCTCCAGGTCCCCCCACTGGGCACAGACACCTCGGGGTTGATCTGCTCTACATGCCCACTGTGCCAGCCATTTGACCCACCACACCATCATCTACCTCGGTGGTTCCAGGAGGTTCTGGTTCCACCCAGGAGCATGGAGGAAGTGATGGCCCCACTAAGAGCTTCCCTACCTGCACGTTAGCGCTGTCCCCTGGGCTCCATCTCCATCTCATGTTCTGCTCCCGGTGCCCAGCACCCCCAGGGCGCGGTACCACCTGCGTTCACCTGGTTCAGGTAGGTCCGGGTTGACTTCCCTGATGCTAAAGGCAGCTCTGGACCTTCAGAGTTACCCTAAAATGGGGTGAGAAGCAGCCTTTATTCCCCTCCTCAATCAGGCATCAGAAGCAGCCTGCCGCCACCCCCAGGAAGGTACGTGACCTTGGGCGGTGGCTGTCTTCAGCCAGGGGCAGGTATGGGGAGGGACTGCTGTGAGTGCCGCAGGCAGAGAGGAGGAAACCTGGACAGAGCCCCTGTGTCTGCCTCACGTGTCTATGTGGATAATTCGGTAAACGCAGACAAGAAAACCATTTCTCCCACCATCTCCACCGCACGAGAGGAGCGTATTTTGCATATTATCTGTCTCTCTACATGCGTCATTTTCCGTAAATGCAATCCTATCGTGCAAACCTGCTTCCTCCACCAAGCGTGTCTTTTCCCCGGTTGCGCTCACCCTTCTCTTGCTCTGTTCTGCATCACAGGGACTGCGTTTTTTAGGATTCCTTGAATACTGATTCCCATCCTGGCTAGGCGGCTGGAGACACTGGTGGAAGACTGGAAGGTGGGGGCAGGGAGGCTGCAAGGTATTCTCCCTTACTGTGCTGCAGCCGTGGACCCCATGGGCCAGAGCCCTGGGTCTAGGGTTCCTGCCATGTGTCCTGGATTCCAGAGCAGCCGCTTGTCTCTCCTGCGGCACTCCTGCTATTGCTAACCCTTGGGTTGCCTTGCCATTCCTGACTTACCTAGGAGACGGAATTGCTGAAAACACATCTTTTGTATTGAATGTCCTCTATCTAAAATATTTAGAATGCTTTAAAGCAATCCCCAAATTTTGGATATCGAGGTTGTTTCTAGTTGTCTCTTACCAGAAGCATTATTGAGCCATGAGCATCCCTGTTACTAAATCCTGGCACCTGTCTGTGGTTATGTTGTAAACCTAAGTTCCCAGAGGCAGAGGAATTGCTGGCTCAAAACATTTAAAACTCTTGTTCATCCATTGCTAAACTTTCTCCTGGAAAGGTCTCCCTGGGTTATACTCGCATTGCTAATCTTCTCTTGGTCACTAACTGCAGCTTGAGCCTCCCTGGGGCCTGCGGAGGCCTGGCTCCCTGATTGGCAGCGCTGTAAATCAGACGGTGGGTGGCTGCGGACTCTGTGCTGCTGTGATGCGCCTCGCCGTGCACACCCCGCAATGGCGAGCGGGAGTCCTGCTGGTCTGAACAGACGGAACGAGACGGGAACAGGCCCTGCCTACCGTGTAAGGCCACTGTAACTTACCATGTAAGTTAAAAGTGCTAAACAGGGGGAAATAAATGGGGCCACTGTGATGCTTCTTGCGGCCCACGCTTAGCCATGCCTGCCTGGAATTCCAGGGCGCATGAGAAGTTCCAGTGTCTTGCCCCTTTCAAAGTGAGATTGCGGCCGTAGACTTGGGGGTAGGTGGAGAGTGAGCCCCTATCTTCTTGTCTGGGCCTGTCTAGGGCGGAGCACATGTAGAGATATACAGAACTGGGGATGGGGGAGCAGCTCAAATACCACAGACTCTTGCTGTTCTTACTGAGATTTAGTAGGTTTTCTTGACTATATTTCCATCTGCTAAATACCTTTAGGACAATTTGCAGAGATTTTAGGTGAGTGCTGTAAAAAGTAATTTTCACTGTTAGGTGTTTTTTTCCTGGAGAGAGAGATCACTGTGCTTCTCAAGCTGCCCTTTCAGAATTCCGCCTCTAAAAGCATCTTTGAACTATTAGAATAATATTTTTTTTTCCAGTTGCCTCTACTGGTGTGTGAGCTGCAGATTGGCATTTTTATCCAATAGAAGGTTTTAGTTCAAGTATCTTTATTTGTGACATATGATGCTGATGCACTTATTAAATATTTGGAATGCTGCACTTTTGTTATACCTTCTTGATCCACAGGAGGAAATACACCACATAGCTGCAGTTCTTGTTCCATGACTGTTTAGCTCAACGATTTGCAAATATTCACTAGCAAATGCATTTGGACCAATAGTCCTGTAATAAATCTAAATCTTCAATTTAGTCTTAGAGACAAATTTATTATTTTTAATTTATTCCCTAGAGGGAGATTTAGTCAAGCTAGAATATATTTGGGGTTTTATAACAAGATGACAAAGGTCTCTGTAGCTCCTTAAATGTTTAGTTTTGTGTGTGTTCTCTTCGTATACTTTTAAGATTTTTATATTCTCTGGAGAATTTATCTAATCTTTTTTATCCTCACTGTTAATGGTAAATAAACCAAAATCCGAAAGAAACCAAAGCCAGTAGCCAAGTTACCTTTAGGCTGTCTTATATTCTCTGATTTTTGCTGAAATTCAGTGGGGCAGGGATGTATTTTTCGCCTTGCCTTTTAAGGATTATTTATAAGAATTCATTAGTTTCCTTCATATATCTAACATACTACAATGGATGTTATATTTCCTATGTACCCTTTAATCATTGAAACTTATGGATGATCCATTTAAACGATTTGCTAAGTAAGTGGTATGCTGAAACACATCCATGTGGGCCATTGCTCTTAAGCAGATACCAGTTCAGTTTAACCCTTTAGGCTCCTGGAAGCCAGCTAATCACTCCTCCCCGTTCCGCTGTAAACCAGCGAACTTACCGAAAACTTACTCCCGAAGGTTATACTCCAAGTGGTATCTTAGGGATACAAAGAAACATTAGTTTGAGCTTAACCTGCAAAGACCTCCATTCTTCCAGGCAGGCTAAGCTCTGTGTATTAAATTATTAAGTAGAAAAAAGTTCATTTTTATTTTTTTGATTCCTCTCCCCCATCTGACTGTCACTTTCTTTTCTCAAGTGTTATCTGTACTTTCTTACTGCTCTTCCTTTTATGCTTTCAAACACTTCTTTAAAAGGTCATGGTCACTCCATGGATCCAGGTCGATGTCCCTGTCTTCTGTAGGGATTTGTGGGGCCAATCTGCAAGGGCACTTGGCCAAGGGGGCAACTGCATCCTTGGGCTGAGTCCAGATCATATTCTGCTTGCCAAGTCCTGAATACTTGTGGATTTTTTCAGAAAATAGAGGTGACGTTTATAACTTTTCCACCCTAATGGAGCACGTTTGATTAACTCTTGTTAAGGTGCTATATGTAGAAGTTGGCATCCTAAGTATCTTAATTTTAAGGAAAGGCTCTGTCCTTTATTAAGGGGTTTTGAAGAGTTAGGGAGAAGATAGAGGATTTGAGGATCCAAGGGCCATCTTTGTGATTATGAACTGCCAGAGTAAAACCTGATGTCTGCTCTACTTTTATGTAAAGCATATTCAATATCTGGTGCTTCTATATCCTACTTACTTGTGAGAGAATGAGACTAGCTCCTCCCATATTTGTTAAGGTGTAAGACTGTACACCACAGATAAGTTTTTTAAGTTAAGGTTTGAGTTATAGATATTCCTGCAAGAGAGAAGACAATGAAATAATAGTTATAAAAAACTGTAACTCAAATGGGTGCTTCATGTTAGGGATCTTTGCCAAGACCGGGGACAGGAGAACCTAGCCTTGGGACATTGGAAAGAATGAAGCCAGGTACAAATGACCACTAAGATCAAAACAGGGCACCGGAAGTCCAAAATTTTGAGTATAAGTATGCCAATTGTGATTGTTTGAATGTTTGTCTCTTGCAAAACTCACGTTGAAATTTAATTGCCATTGTGACAATATTAAAAGGTGGTACCTTTAAGAGGGGATTAATGCCATTATTTTAAAAAGGGCAAGTTCAGCCCCCCTTTATCTCTCTGTCCTTCCTCCTTCTGCCATGTGATGATGCAATGGACCTTAATAAATATACTTAATGAAGTAACCCTTATCTTCCACTGGTTTTGCACGACCCATATATCTCTAGTGATTCCCCTAGAATTTACTGTCCCCAGCCACATCCCCTTTGTCCTGTCATCTCTTCTCAAATTTATTGTTGTCTAAAAAGTATAAAATCATCTTGCTTTGGCTCCTTCTTCAGACTTCACTCTCCTGTGAACAGCCCTATGTACATATAAAAATGGTAAAATCTTTATGCATTTTCCTTGATATCATCTGTCTGTTGTTGATTTGGTTTCTAAATCCAGCCAAAGAGTCCATACTAGAGCTAAAGGGGGATCAGAGGTGATCTCTGCCCCTCTTCGGTTGTATTCAGCAAGAACGCAGGCATGTGGCTACTCATGATCAAACTACTGTGAATAAAACTGGAGAATCTTTTCTTCACTTTCTCCTTAAGTTATGAGCTTTTCTATTTATTAGAATAATTAAAACAGTTAACAATGACTCTAAAATTTTTGTTTTGTAAATTTGGTTTACAAACCAATAACTTCATTTTTGAGGGATTTTTAATTTTTACAAAAGAGAATAGAAGTTGGTATTGCTGGGAGTTCCCATAATTCACTGAAACATGATTTAAGTCCTCCCAAACCTCGTGATATACCTAGTGCATGCAGTACGGCATTAAAGTTGGGACTTCCTCATTGACAAAACTATCCCAAGTGCTTTCACTTGTAGAGTGTTTTGCTGAGTGGGTGCATGTTGGGATGTATCTTGGGTTTTGGATAATTACTGTGATTGACATGTGGTTTTAGGAATTGCTATTTTTTCCCCACTGATATAAGAAAGCATGGAAAAAGAATTTCCAGTTTTGTTAGGACAGAAAAAACAAGCTAGGAAAAGGAATGTGTCCCAGGATTTGGAATATGATATCTATCTACTATAATGGGGGTTATAATACATCTCAAGCTTGGCTCTTTAGTTGAATGATCTGGAGAACTTATTAAAAAACAAATGCCTAGATCTAGCCCTGATGAGTCTATGAAATATGTCTATGGTGGGCTCAGGCATCTGTGTTTTTTTATAAACTCCTCAGAAAATTCTGATACACACAGTGTGTTTGTCAGTAAACTGCATGTATTCTGTTACAGCAATTTTCAAAGAGCCACATCTTGAATACTTTTATTATGAAAATTGATAAGTCTATCAATAAGCTCTTCTTTTTTTTTTTATTTCGGCATATTATGGGGGTACAAATTTTAAGGTTTCAATAAATGCCCTTTCCCCCCTCCCCCCACAAGTCTGATTTTCCAGCATGACCATCCCTCAGATGGTGGACATGTCACTCATTATGTATGTATATACCCGCCCCCCTCTCCCCTCCCCCCTCCCCAATACGCTATTACTGTAGTACCTATGTGTCCACTTAGGTGCTACTCAGTTAATACCAGTTTGCTGGTGAGTATATGTGGTGCTTGTTTTTCCATTCTTGGGATACTTCACTTAGTAGTATGGGTTCCAGCTCTAACCAAGAAAATATAAGATGTGCTATATCACCATTGTTTCTTAGAGCTGAATAGTACTCCATGGTATACATACCACATTTTATTAATCCATTCTTGGATTGATGGGCACTTGGGCTGTTTCCACAGCCTTGCAATTATGAATTGTGCTGCTATAAACATGCGAGAGCAGTTGTCTTTTTTGTAGAGTGTCATTGGATCTTTTGGGTAGATGCCCAGCAATGGGATTGCTGGATCAAATGGTAGATTCACGTGTATCGCTTTAAGGTATCTCCATATTGCTTTCCACAGAGGTTGAACTAATTTGCAGTCCCACCAGCAGTGTAGGAGTGTTCCTCTCTCTCCACATCCATGCCAGCATTTGTTATTTGGAGACTTTTTGATAAAGGCCATTCTCACTGGAGTTAAGTGATACCTCATTGTGGTTTTGATTTGCATTTCCCTGATGATTAGAGACGATGAGCATTTTTTCATATGTTTGTTGGCCATTCTTCTGTCTTCTTTAGAAAAGTTTCTGTGCAAGTCCTTTGCCCACTTTTTAATAGGGTTATTTGATTTTTTCTTGCTGATTTTCGTGAGTTCTAAGTATATTCTAGTTATCAGCCCTTTATCGGATACGTAGGATGCAAAAATTTTTTCCCATTCTGTAGGTTGTCTGTTTACTTTCATGACTGTTTCTTTGGCTGTGCAGAAGCTTTTTAGTTTCATCATGTCCCATTTATTTATTTTTGTTGCTGCTTTGATTGCCTTTGGGGACTTCTTCATAAACTCTTTGCCTAGGCCGATGTCTAGGAGAGTGTTTCCAACATTTTCCTCTAGAATTCTAATAGTTTCATACCTTAGGTTTAAGTCTGTTATCCAGCATGAGTTGATTTTTGTGAGAGGTGAAAGATGTGGGTCCTGCTTTACCCTTCTACAAGTGGCTATCCAGTTTTCCCAATAAGCTCTTCTTATTGGGCCATTTCTGTCATTATAAATTGCAGTGGACAGTGAAGCTTGATGTCACTTATTAGAGTTTAAAATAGATATTAACAGTTCTGTTCAACAACACAATTTATCAATTCCACAATATTTTAATGTGTTAACAGCTTTTGTTTTGTTGGCTGAAACTTAGGTATGCTATATCATTGTTCAATAACTATTATTGTTAGGATTTTTGTTGGATCAATACAGCCCAGAGTACCCACTAGTGTGCTAGCTCAACTCTGTGCTAAAGTTTTCAGGCCCCAGGAAAAATGATCTAAAAAAGAATGAATTTACTCAAGAAAGTGTAATTATGAGTTTTGAATTATATTTATTGATTTTAGAAACTTGGCTAATTTCTTAGCATAAAAATCAGTTTTAAGTATTTTTGAAAAAGGATTATGAAGGATTTGCATTTGTTTAATGGAACTAAAATTCTGCAAGTTGCCTGAAATGTCACCATTAAAGATTTAATCCTTTAAGTTATGGTCTATGATGTGTCTTTTCAGAGTAAAAGTGCTATTCAGTGTCAGTCTATGATATCTTAGAGGCATTTCAAGGTAATGGAGAGACTACAGCAGTTGAAATCAGATTTGCTTTTACTGACTTTGTGATCTTGGCCAAGTCATCTGACCTCTCTGAGCTCAATGTGGAGTTGAGAACTAAGGATGTAAAAGCATCGAACAATCTGTCTTCTCAACCTTGCCCTCCTCCCCGATCCCAACAAAACAGTGTGTCCACGACTGGACATCAGCAGCGGGATACTTCTCAGGAACGCAGAGACCTGGTTTTTCCCGAGAGCTGGCCCTTGACAGGATGAGACACTGGATGGGGAATGTGGAGTGGCTGCTTTCTCCTCTTCTCTGGTACGCCACTGTCTTCTTTCCTTTCCCCTCATCCTCTCTTTGCAGTTCAGGGCTGGGTGTTGTGATATTCCCATGGCGCCTGAATCACCACCCTTGGGGAAGGGAATATGGTGATAGTGTTTCTCCATCCATCAAAACTGGCCTCCACCTTTATATGTTGGCTTCATTCTCATGTACTCCAATCTCTGAGAGGCTTCCGAGCTGTGTTTAGTGAGCATATCGTTCTTATGCTTAGCAACTATTAATAATATTTAGGGTAAAAGGCTCTCTATGTTGGAAGAGAATGAAAAGACACAGTAGCAGAGATGAATATGGCATGAATGGTGGATAGTAAGAAGTCTGGCCTTGCTGAATATCTACATTTGGAGATGGTGGGTCTGGATTCCAGGAGCCTTGAAAGCCAGGGTGCGCAGTTTGGCTTGGGTGGAAAAGGATACTCCGAGATGGAGGCCAGCACGTAGGAAGTGCTTTCCAGATCTGCACTCGTGGGAAGGAGGGAAGCAGGGTTGTGCGGCGGCAAGGCTGGCCTTGGCATCGTCTCAGCAAAGGCCTTAGCCAACTCCACGGGGATCTGAGGTGGGTGGACTTCCAAGGTTGTCCCTGGTTCCCCAGGAGGGCCCAGCCTTTTTGTGACGCCCACCCCCAGTGATGTGACCTGGAGTGACCGAGCTTTCTTCCTGTGGGGGTGATTTGTAGAGAGGACAACAGCCAATTTGCTGGTCAAAGCAGTCTCAGCAGCTGTGGGGATAAATCCTTCGGTCTGGAGGAGAATCAGGGTAGCACATGGTGACCTTCACTATGGAAGGCCACTGTCATCTCCTGAGCAATCTACTGTCAGTGGCAAATGGCTATTTGGAAGTGGTTAGGTGCCTTTGCAAGGATAACCAAATGAGTCCTTTAAGCTGTGAGACAGGACACAAACCCATGGGCTGTAAGGTTTACAGTAAGACTCTCCGGAGGGTGAGTGGCATAAATACAAATCATTATTGTACCTAATAGCATTTGCTTCCGCGCGTTTGCACTTGACTGGCACTGCAGCAATGTTCAAACATGCCCGACTGCTCTGCGCTCTTGAGCCCACGGCTGGTGGGGGCTGTTTCATTACCATTCTGGCGGGTGTCAGCATTTCCGTGATACAATTAGAGGCATGTAATTCCCAGAACAAATGAGCCATTTCGAATATTGTGAGATGTGTAATTCAATATAATATGAGCCTGCAGAATAATTGAGTTTAGAGAAACAAATATGCAGGAGTTTGGGCTGAACAACCCGTCAGATGAATGACCTGCCAGACCCCTCCCTGCTGATGCAATCGTTGGGGGTGAAAGTGACACCTAAGGAGAGCGACTACTAAGATGCAAGGGACGCCTGCTGTGCCTTCACTGGCCTCGTCAATGCATGTGGTGCTTACCTATTAAGGAGTAGGACTTCGTTTCTCCTTGGGAACTTTGAATGGTATAATTCAAATAAGTGAGAATCGTAAATGTGAGCTCCGACCTGAATAAAGAATTTTGCAGTAAAGAAATTATTTTATTCTTCTGTTTTTCTATGATAATGATTCAGCCAGAAGTGAATATTATCCATGGTCTTTCAAGCACACACATGTGGTTTTGAATCTTTGGTTTCTATACTTAAATTGAACTCATCAAACTGCTTTTAATTATCCTTCAGGTCATCTGCTAAGTCATTGCTGGTAGAGACATGTGATAAGGGGTCCATCAGCTGTAGGGGTACATTGTCGCTGGAGGGGGACTTGAGGGCTCAAACCCCTGATTTAACAAAGAGAAGGCCTTTGGTCCAAGGTTGCATCAATCTGGGTAGAGATCATACTACACCAAGGCTGCGCAGTACCCTGTCTGCAGACCCTCCTGAGCTGCAGTATGACCTCACCATGTCACTTCGTGTGTTGCCGGTGAGCGATGCCTGTTCCCACTGACCCCTTCCTGGGTTGGGGGCAAATGCCTCCTGGTGTTCCTCTGATACTGCCTCATGGCTCTTATTCCCTATTCTAGCTTTCTTGCCCACCACCTTTTTTACTTTTTCTCAATGGGTTAATCTAATAAGGAACCTACTTTGTAACATACTTACATGTGTGTACCTATTTAGTTTGCATCTAGATAGACAAACACATTATATGATGAGTTCTATCATGTTCTGAAAGCCTGAAAACTGCCTCTTCATAATACTGGTCTTTCTTTAAAGGCATTCCACCTTTGAATCGTCTCTGCCTCACGCTCTGAGGTGGCAGAGGTAGAACATTTCTGTTTATTATCCCCATTTTTGCAGATGAGAATACTGAATTAGAATTAAGCAATGGAAATGTCCCAAGACTAGGGGATGGTTAACACATGGCATATCTATATAATGGAATATTTTAAAACCATTAACTAAGTTGCCAAACAAATATAATGGAATATTTAAAAACCATTAACTAAGTTGCCAAACAAATATAATGGAATATTTTAAAACCATTAACTAAGTTGCCAAACAAATACTTACGGCTATTATGACTTAGGGAAATGCTCATGATAAGATATTAAGCAATAAGCAGAATGTACCATGGTGAAATTTCACTAGTGTTCATGGTTCCAGCTCGTCCTGAGTAACCCTGGGTACAGCACATGCTGTGATGTTACTGAGTGAGGTGCTTGAATCCTCAGCCTCTGAGTCTGTTCTACAGGGCGGGTGGTCCCTCAGGCAGAGGGGAAGCCAGCCCGCTGCTGCGTCCAGATGTTTCTATGGCTACACAGTTTGTTGTTTTCCACTTTCAGATGTTCACCAACTGACTTGCAGTGATCAATTCCATTGTGTACAATTCTGTACACAGAGTACAATGTACCACTGAGGACATCAACTCCTAGTGCTGCTGATGGAAATGCGAATGGAACCATTAAAAAAGGCAACAGGTTTTAGAAGATTTAACCAAAACTCCAGAAGTGTAGGATGCTAAATTTAGCAGTGACTTAAAACATGATGTGACTCAGGCTGCCATATATTCTATATGTAAACAAGAACAAGTGATGTGAGAAATTGCTGTGCTTATCCTAGGTGTGCAAAAACCATTCCAGTGTAAAGGAACTTTGATTGAAGCTGGTTAACTGGAAGTTCAGAGATGTACACAAAGTCAAGTCCCTGTCACATGAAGTGTGACTGATTTGGTAGAATCCCAGGAGTTTGTGCAAACAATCCCGCAAAGCTGCCTGTGACACAGTCACTTTATCACTATTCGGCCAATCACTCACCATAAGCAAGTGGGGATGGGACACTCGACATCCATGTGGACACATTTCCTCTAGAGCAGAGGGCTTCTCAGGGAGCCTGGGGAGGACATGTTTTCAGGATAAACTCAACCTTGCACAAGTTCAAAGAAGAGCCTCGGCCAGCAAGGCTCTAAGGCAGCCAAGGCCAGGTGCTCTTCCGGTTCTGGGCAAGGAGGCAGGCTCATGACAGAGGAGCTACTTTTGTATCAAGTCCAAAATATTAAGGGGAAAGATTAAAACATTTCTGCTTGATTTCTTAAGTCTGTTTTTCAGAGTGCAGTTTTTTAATTTGGGGACAGGCGAATTCCATTTAATGATATTTATCTGTGATTTATCTGTGTCACACAGATGCATGCACATAGACAAATATATCAAAGGATGAGGTGAGGTGAGGGTGGGAGAGGGAAGAGAGAAAAAAGAACAAAACTGACTGAGACCTAATTGTAAGAGAATTTTGCCTCAGTCAGGATGAAGCATCAGGTATTGGACTAACCTTCCCTGTTTGCCACAAGGCTGGACACAATACACAAAACAACCGTTTTTAAATGCTAGCAGCTCAACACAATGTAGCCCTATAATCTAAGGAAGAAGGAAAAAGTAAAGTAAGCCATGCAATTGGCTTGGTTTCTGACTGGAGGTAGTTTTTTTTTTTTTTTTTTTTTTTTTTTGAGACAGAGTCTCGCTTGTTGCCCAGGCTAGAGTGAGTGCCGTGGCGTCAGCCTAGCTCACAGCAACCTCAAACTCCTGGGCTCAAGCAATCCTGCTGCCTCAGCCTCCCGAGGGGCTGGGACTACAGGCATGCCCCACCATGCCCGCTAGTTTTATATATATATTAGTTGGCCAATTAATTTCTTTCTATTTATAGTAGAGACGGGGTCTCGCTCTTGCTCAGGCTGGTTTCGAACTCCTAACCTCGAGCAATCCGCCCGCCTCAGCCTCCCAGAGTGCTAGGATTACAGGCGTGAGCCACCGCGCCCGGCTTGGAGGTAGTTTTTGTATGGGAGAAAATATGTATTTTCTTTCCAAAACAAAATTCAGATTAACAACAACAACAACAAACAGAAGGTTATTAACACATGCTGTACCCATCCTGCTGGAGAGGCCTCAGTTCAACAGTATTTTTCTCTCAAGGCAGTGGCCCATGGGCTGTGCTTAAATCAGGGATCCTCAAACTTTTTAAGCAGGGGGCCAGTTCACTGTCCCTTAGACCACTGGAGAGCCACTGGACAGTGCGGCGCACATTCCACACATGCACCCTAGGGGCCCGGAATGAGTCGGCTGCTAAGCAGGACAGGCAGCAGCGGCAAAAACACCTGGTGGGCTGGATAAATGTCCTCGGTGGACCGCATGTGGCCCACAGGCCGTAGTTTGAGGACCCCTGGCTTAAATAGTAGTATTTTAGAGATGCTGAGCACTTTTTTTATGTTTTCTGGCCATTATTCTGTCGTCTTTTGAAAAGTTTTGGTTCATGTCCTTTGCCCACTTTCTGATGGGGTTGTTTGACTTTTTCTTGTTAATTTTCTTAAGTTCTATATAGATTCTTGTTATCAGCCCTTTATTGGATGTGTAGCATGCAACATCTCTAATCATTAGGGAAATACAAATCAAAACCACAATGAGGTATCACCTAACTCCAGTGAGAATGGCCTTTATCAAAAAGTCCTTAAAACAACAAATGCTGGTGTGGATGTGGAGAGATTGGAATACTCTTACACTGCTGGTGGGACTGCAAATTAGTACAACCCCTGTGGAAAGTAATTTGGAGATATCTCAAAGAACTCAAAATAGAAATACCATTTGATCCAACAGTCCCACTACTAGGCGTCTACTCAAAGAAACAAAAAACATTCTATGATAAAGACATCTGCACTTGAGTGTTTATGGCAGCACAATTCACAATTGCAAAGATGTGGAAACAACCCAAGTGCCCATCAATACATAAGTAGATTAATAAAATGTGGTCTATGTATACCATGTAATACTACTCAACTATAAAAAGCAATGGTGAACTAGCACCTCTTATATTATCCTGGATAGAGCTGGAGCCCATCCTTCAAAGTGAAGTATCAAAAGAATGGAAAAACATGCACCACATTTACTCGCCATTGAATTGGTACTAACTGATCAACACTGAGGCGCTGACATGACAGTAATGCTCATCGGGTGTTGGTCAGGTGGCAGGAGGGTGGTGGGGCTGGGTAAACTGACAACTAATGGGTGTGGAGCATGCTGTATGGGGGAAGGGCACGCTTGTAGCCCTGGCTTGGGTGAGGCAAAGGTATTACATGTAACCAAAGTGTTTGTACTCCCATAATATTCTGAAATTAATAAAAAAAATAGTATTTTAACATAGGGTCATAAATCCTATATAGTGAAAAGACAAAGATAAGAGCAGTTCTAGTCTTTTAAAAGGTAGGAAAATGTGGGAAGGTGATAAAATCTGTTCCCAGATCCCTCTGGAGCCTGCTGGCACCTTCTCTGGGCCGCTAAGCAAGGGCTGTCTCCAGTGAGGAAGGGTTTGTGTCCCACTGTCAGGCAGACAGAGGATGAGGCAGAGTGTTCCCTGCATTTTCAGTGTCTTCAACTTAGCCATCCTCAATATCTTTGGGAGAAATATTTTGGTTTCCTTCATTTCTGAGCCATGAGGTAGGGAGGGGGACCCAAAACCTGCATGCCCATCTTGCAAAACTGAGAAGGCAGAGATGGGAGTTTTGGGCTGCTGAGGTCAGTGGACTTTGTGGGGTAGAGTGCTGGAGAGCGGGATCTGTGCAGAAAGGAGCTCCAAAAATCTGCAGAGGGGTTCTCTCGTCTGAATATCAAGCTGTGTCTTCACTGAGACTCTATGAAACTAAGCAAGGATAATTCCCAAGGAACTGTGGACTCCATGGAGCTCTTGGCTCTTCAAAGGACAAGAAGGCTTTGAAGTTCTGGCAAAGACCTTGTTGAACACTTGGAACATTGCGCTGTCACCTAGGATGCCATGTCTTGGGAGCAGGACTTAATGAGCCCTACAGATCAGGCACTATGATGATATTTTGGACCTGAAAATTCTTTGTTGGAGAAGGTCTGTCCTGTGCACAATAGAATATTTAGCAGTATCCCTGACCTCTACTCACTGTATGCCTCTAGCAGTCTCCAGTTGTGAAAAAAAAAAAAAAATCCCCTCAGTTGAGAACAACTGCTAAAGAAACCTCCTAACAAAACTTAAAAATAAACTTCAAAAGGATCAGGATGATTTGCAAGTAAATTAAGTGCCTAGGAAAGCAAAAATCCATACTGTAAACAAGATTGAATTCATAATGTTCAGCATGCAAACCATGGTGAATGTTGCGTGTGCTGCACAGATTACCTGCCCAATAGAAATAATGATTTTTTTGTCCCCAGTTGCTGTGATTGCTTCTGGCAGGCAGCCCTCAGTTGTCGGGCCCTTTAAGTGTTTGACTCAGTGCAAAGAACTACCTTGTCTCAGGCCACAATTCCTCTCTGGGGTTGCCTACACCTCAGTCAGTGACTGATTGACATGGGGGTATAAAAGTCTGATTTCCTTGCTGCAAGCTGGCAAACTTCTGAAGAGCCCCTGCACCTCCACAGCTGATGGTGGGGTCATCTGGGGTTTTCTTTGGGACCACACTGCAGCCCAACTTCTTCTGTCCATTCTTGCTTTCTGTCCCTCCTTTCTGTAGGCATTCATTCTAATACATTCCACAATAAATTTCCTATGTAATAATCTCCATCGCAGAGTCAGATTCCAGCCAAATCCAATCTGCAGCACAATAAAAATGTCATTAGATATGTGAAAAAACTGGAATCTATAATCCATAATCAGGTGAAAAAAATCAGCCAATAGAATAGAAACAGAAGTGATAGATATGATACAATTAGATAAAAAATCCTTCAAAACAGCAGTTATAAATATGCTCAAGGACTTAAAGGAAAATAGGTGTATAATGATGGAAAATCTCAGTAGGGAAGTGTATGCTATAAATATGAACCAAATGGAGATGATAAACTGAAATACACAATATATGACATGAAAAATTAACTTGGTGTTTTTAACAACAGATAAGGCACTGCAGAAAAATGCTCAGTAAAGTAGAAAACTGGACCACAGAAAATATCCAAAATAAAACACTGAGAGAAAATTGACTGAAAAAGAAATTGAACAGAGTCTTAGTATCCATTGAGATAATATCAATTGGGATAATGTGGGTAATTTGAGTTACAAAACAAGAAGTAAAAAATATTGAGGGCACAAAGAATATTTGAAGTCACAGTATCTTGAAATTTTCAATATTTGATGAGAAATATAAAATCACAGGTCTAGGAAACTCAACAAATCCTAGCAGAAGAAACATAAATAAAACCACATCAAAGCATATCGTAATCAAATTTCTGAAAGCAAGTGATGAAAAGAAAAATTTAAAAGCATCTGAAGAAAAAAGAGCACATTATACAAAGAACAGCTGTAACAAGAATTTTACTGATATCATCTTACACCAGTCAGAATGACTATTATTAAATAGACAAAAAATAACATGTTGGTGAGGATGCAGAGAAAACAGAATGTTTATGTACTGTTGGTGGGAATGTAAATTAGTACAGCCTCTGTGGAAAATAGTATGGAGATTTCTCAAAGAACTAAAGCAAAAATTACCATTTGATTCAGCAATTCCACTATTGGGTCTCTACCCAAAGGAAAAAAAATCATTATATCAAAAAGATACCTGCAGCGGTATGTTTATTGCAACATTGTTCAAAGTAGCAAAGATAAGGAATCAACCTAAGTGTCCATCAATGGATGACTGGATAAAGAAAATGTGGTACACATACACAAGAAAATACTATTCAGCCTTAAAAAGAATGAAATCATGTCTTTTGTAGCAACACTGATGGAACTGGAGGTTATTATCTTAAGTGAAACAAGCCAGTCACAGAGATAAACACTACATGTTCTCATTTATAAGTGGTAGGTAAATACTGTGTACACATGGATGTAGAATGTGGAAGTATGGGCTATTAAGACTTGGAAAAGTGGAGGGTGGGTGGCAAGTAGATGATGAGAAATTATTTAATGGGCACAATATGCAGTATTCATGGGATAGATATTCTAAAAGCCCTGACTTCACTACTATGCAATCTATGCATGTTAAAAAATCACACTTGTACTCCATAAATTTGTTGAAAATTACAATTTTTTTTTCACTGACTTCTTAAACAATGCAAGGCAGAAGAAAATGGAATGAAGTATTTAAGTGCTAAAAGGGAAAAAAAAAGCCATCTATCAACCTAAAGTTCTATATCCAGGAAATATATTCTTCACAAATGAAGTTTAAATAAAAATAGTTTTACATTAACAGTGAGAAAAGTTGTCTGTAGCAAGCCCATACTATAAGAAATATTTTAAGAAAATAATACCACAAGGAAACTTGTATCTATAAAATAACATAGCCCACAGAAATGGCAAATATGGGGGTAAAACTAGAAGACATTTTCCTGTTTCATTATTTCTTTTTTTTTTTTTGAGACAGAGTCTCGCTTGTTGCCCAGGCTAGAGTGAGTGCCGTGGCGTCAGCCTAGCTCACAGCAACCTCAAACTCCTGGGCTCAAGCAATCCTGCTGCCTCAGCCTCCAGAGTAGCTGGGACTACAGGCATGCGCCACCATGCCCGGCTAATTTTATATATATATTAGTTGGCCAATTAATTTCTTTCTATTTATAGTAGAGACGGGGTCTCGCTCTTGCTCAGGCTGGTTTTGAACTCCTGACCTCGAGCAATCCGCCCGCCTCAGCCTCCCAGAGTGCTAGGATTACAGGCGTGAGCCACCGCGCCCGGCCATTATTTCTTTAAAACATAATTTATTGTTTAAAGCAAAACTAATAAAAATGTATTGTAGGTTTATATTAATAATACATGTATGGCTAAAATGTTTACTAACACAGAGGCATTACATTACCTGACTTCAAATTATACTATAAGGCAATAATAACCAAAACAGTATGATACTAATATAAAAATAGACAGATAGACTAACAAAACAGAATAGAAAACTCAGAAATAAAGCTAAATACCTACAACCAACTGATCTTTGATAAAGCAGACAAAAGTATACACTGGAGAAAGGACACTCTGTTCAATAAATGGTCCTGGGAAAACTGGATGGCCTCATGCAAAAGAATAAAGCTGGATCCCTATTTCTCACCATCTACAAAATTAACTCATGATGGATTAAAGATGTAAATGTAAGACCTGAAACCATAAAAATATCAGAAGATAACCTAAGAAAAACTATCCTTGACATTAGCTTAGGTAAAGAATTTAAGACTAAGACCCCAAAAGCAAACACAGCAAAAACAAAAATAAATGAGATTTAATTAAACTAAAAAGCATCTGCATAGCAAAAGATATTGTCAACAAATAGACAACCTACAGAATGGGAGAAAATATTTGCAAGCTATAAATCTGACAAAGGCCTAATATTCAGAATCTATAAGGCACTCAACTCAGCAAGAAAAAAACAACCCCATTACAAAGTGGGCAAAAGACATGTACAGTCATTTTTCAAAAGAAGAGAAACAAATGGCCAACAAATACATGAAAGAATGGTCAACATCACTGCTCATTAGGGGAAATGCAAATTAAAACCACAATGAGATATCATCTTACTCCTGTCAGAATGGCCATTATTAAAAGGTCAAAAAACAGTAGATACTGGCATGGATACAATGAAAAGGAAATACTTACATAGTATTTGTGGGATGTAAATTAGTACAACCTCTATGGAAAACAGCATGGAGATTTTTCAAAGAACTAAAAGTATATCTACCATTTGATCCAGAAATCCCACTACTGGGGATCTACCCAGAGGCAAAGAAATCATTTTATTAAAAAGATACCTTTACCCATATGTTTATCATAGTGCTATTCACAATTGAAAAGATATAGAACCAATCTAAGTGCATGCTAATTGATGACTGGCTAAATAAAATGTGTGTATACCACATACACACATACGTACCATGGAATACTACTCAGTCATCAAAAAGAATGAAATAATGTCTTTTGCAATGACTTGGATGGGAATGGAGGCCATTATCCTAAGTGAAGTAACTCTGAAATGGAAAAATAAATGCTATGTGTTCTCATTTGTAAGTGGGAACTAAGCAATGAATATACATGATTATACAGAGTGACTTAGTGGACATTGAAGACTCCAAAGGGAAAAAGGGGAAAAGGGTATGGGATGATAAATTGCCTATTGGGTGCAATGTACACGATTCAGGTGATGGCTATTTTAAAAGCCTAGATTTTCCACTGTGCAATTCATCTATGTAACAGAAAACCATTTGTACCCCCTAAATCAATTTAAATTAAACCCCAAAGCCAAAAAAAACCCTCCAAAAAATGTATGATAACAAAAGCACAAAGGTGGGCAGAATGGAAATATACTAGTTGTAAGTTTCTTACATTATATGTGAAGTGGTATGATTTGAAGTTAAACTGTGGTAAGTTAAGAATACATATTGTAATCCCCAGAGAACTGAATAAACTTTTAAAAAACTTGATAAGGGTGATTAACACTGATTTAGAAGCATTAAAAAATTAAAAAGTCCCATTTATTTATTTTTTTGTTATTCTGATTGCCCTTGGGTCTTCTTCATAAATTCTTTGCCTACGCCAAGATCTAAAAGAGTTTTTCCAACATTTTCTTCTATAATTTTTATGGTTTCATGTCTTAGATTTAAGTCTGTTTTCCTTCTTGAATTAATTTTTGTGACATGGATGCTGTTTCAATCTTTTACATGTGGCTATCCAATTTTCCCAGCACCATTTATTGAATAGGGATTCTATTCCCCAGTGTATATTGCTGTCTACTTTATCAAAGATCAGATGGCAATATGTAGATGGTTTTATATCTGGGTTCTCTGTCCTGTTCCATTGGTTTATGTCTCTATTTTTGTGTCAATGCCATACTATTTTAGTTACTATAGCCTTGTAGTATAGCTTAAAGTCACTAAAGTGATGTCTCCTGATTTGTTCCTTTTGAAAGCTTGCTCTGGCTATTCAGGCTCTTTTCTGGTTCCAAAAGAAGTGTAATCTTTTTTTCCCTAGATCTGTGAAAAATGACATTGGTATTTTGATGGGGATTATATTGAATCTGTACATCACTTTGGGTAGTATGGACAGTTCAACAGTGTTGATTCTGCTGATCTATGAGCATGATATATCCTTCCAATTGTTTACATCATCTGCAGTTTCCTTCCTCAGTGATTTGTAGTTTTCTCTCTGTAGAGATCTTTCACCTTCTTGGTTAGATATATTCCTAGGTATTTTATTTTCTTTGTAGATATTGTGAAAGGTATTGAGTCTTTGATTTGATTCTTGGTTTGACTGTTATTGGTGTATAGGAACGCTACTGATTTGTGTACATTGATTTTGTAGCCTGAGACTTGTCTGAATTTATTTATCAATTCCAGGAGTCACTTGGTGGAGTCTTTGGGGTTTTCTAGATATAAGATCAGATCATCAGCAAACAGTGATAGTTTGACCTCCTCTTTCCCTTAATTTTCTTCTTTTGCTTAATTGCTCTGATTAGGACTTCCAGCACTATGTTGAATGGAAGTGGTGACAGTGGGCATCCTTGTCTTATTCCACTTCTAAGTGGGAATGCTTTCAACTTTACCCCATTCAGTATGATGTTGGCTGTGGATTTGTCATATATGGCTTTTATAATTTTGAGATATATTCCATCTATGCCTATTTTGTTAAGATTTTTTTATCATAAAGTGGCACTGAATTTTATCCAATGTTTTTTCTGCATCAATTGAGATGGTATTACTCTGAAACTTTAGGGGTTTGCACTAAGACCCTCCCACTGGGGGTTTACCAGAGACTTACCTACGGTACCCTCAGTGCTTTTGATCTGCTGGGCTATGGACCAATTAGGAGGGCAACTGGGTTTGCTGCAGAACTCTCTTCTGCTCTGTAACACAGTTGAAACTGGATTTTGGAAATAGCATATATCAGACTTGAGAATATTGCTCCATCCAATATCAGTTGACTTGGAGGGCTGCCAAAGAGGCCCACCAAGCACTGTGCCTTCTTAGTCACGGTGACACAAGGTACAGCAACTTGTGCTTTACTGTAGAAGGGATTTGTTGATGTGCTCCAGACAAAACAAACTTTACCATTGTGGGCCTGTAATCCTCACATCTGTAATCCCAGCACATTGGGAGGCTGAGAGGCAGGAGGATCACTTGAGGCTGGGAGTTTGAGACCAGCCTGGGCAACATAGCAAGACTCAGTCTCTATGAAAAATAAAAAAAAATACTAGCCAGATGCAGTGGTGCACACCTGTAGTAACAGCTACTTGGGAGGCTGAGGCAGGAGGATGGCTTGAGCCCAGGAATTTGAGGTTACAGTAAGCTATGATCACGCCACTGCTTTCCAGCCTGTACAACAGAGTGAGACCCTGTCTCTACTAAAATAAACAAACTTCACCATTGTGGCAAGATGTTAAGACCCAATAACTGGCAAGAATAGATCTCACTGGGACATCTAGACATGACATATAACATGTAACATCTAATGTTTTATGAATCTGGGTAGTGATTTGGAAATACCACTGGAATTAACAGCTTAGAAATCTAGATTGTTTTTTCTGGTATTCAAGGTGTTCAAGCTATAGATATGTTTTCTTTTCATTTG
This sequence comes from Microcebus murinus, assembly GCF_040939455.1. Classification (NCBI taxonomy): domain Eukaryota; kingdom Metazoa; phylum Chordata; class Mammalia; order Primates; family Cheirogaleidae; genus Microcebus; species Microcebus murinus. Next base: position 99,734,312 of record NC_134112.1, read on the forward strand.
AACTTCTGTCCTGGAAACTTTTGAAGCTAACAGAGGTAAAGCAAACAAATTGTTCTACATTTCCTATACTTCAGCTTTGAGCTGAGTCCTTCTTTTCTGTGGCTGAACATAAATGTCTTTAGGGCATCTCTATTGCTCACAGACCTTCAGTCTCTGTGAGAGGAATATCCTTGGGAAATGTGATGAAGAGAATCACACTTGTGTTACATTGGTAGGCTCTCTGCAGTGATTCTGTAACAATAAATGTGTTAAAAAATCCATTACAATGGTAAATCCATAGATGGTGGATTGTTTTGAATTTGTGTCAGTAGCATAAACAATTTCACATTTCAAATGAAATTTCTACTAAAACATTCGTACTAGAACATAATGTAAAACAGACAGATTTGAACAAATAGAATACTGCTGCTTTGTTTTAAAATGTTGGCATAGATAAAAATGTATTATTCATATCCATTCTTTCCATTGCTTTGAAACTGAAAATTGTTTATGTGGCCAGCTCTGAATAAATGTGGGATTGGTACCTTGGCAACCATGATATGTTCATCTAGCCTGGTGTGAAATGTGGGCATCTCCTCTCACAGTTCTACTTTCTCTTATTCAGGATCTTATTGCTCTTTCATCTGCTCTTCTTCACATACCGATTTTTTGGGTGGAGTGGGGCCTGTCTTACTTCATGGAGTTCTTTGTTGTGTGTGTCATATGGATAACCTTTGGCAGGGACCTGGGCTGGGTTGGGGGCTGGGCATGGGTTTGGCCTGGTAGATGCTATAAGTTGAAATGCCCCAAAATAAAGTTCAAACAGTTCCAGCCAAGGCAGGCAATGAAACCAGGTACAGTGGATCTGGGAATACTGGTTCCAGAGCAGAAGGCCTAGGCTAATGTATGTGCTTGTGTCTTAGTTTTCAGCAAAAAAGTTTAAAAAGTGAAAAAAATAAAAATTAAAAATTAAAAACAGAAAAAAGCTTATAGAATAAGCCTATAAAGGCCAGGATCATCAATATCACTGTCTTCATCCCCACACCTTGTCCCACTGGAAGGTCGTCAGGGCTAGCAACAGGCATGGAGCTATAACTCTGATGATAACAATGCCTTCTAGAATACCTCTTGAAGAATCTGCCTGAGACTGTGTTCTCCAGGCTTCCAGCACCCACTATGTGAAATGCCATCACAGTATGGCCAGACTCCCCATTTTTTGTAGGATAGCTTTGGATTTAAGCATACATTTGTGTACCATTTATCTCTTAATAACCCAAAAACGTGCTGTAGATTTCAGGAGAGGACCTTGGAAGAGGTGGACCAATCAAGCCTTGAGCCAGCATGATGGAGACAAGCCAGATGCAGGGCAGAGAGAAGAGGACCAAGGGCAGGGCAGGCAGGGACAGCTGGGCAGATGCATCGTGGATAGAATCTGCAGCTCAGAGCTGGACCTGAGTCGGAGTCCTGGCGCACGGCAGTAGCTGTGGACCTTGGGTAATTACTTAACATCTTTTCCCATGTTTCCATGGAAATAGAAATGGTACCTAAATCATGGGCTTACTTGAGGGATCAAATAAGAATGTAAAAAGACCATGAATGTGCCTAGCAAACAATGGTTTCCCAGTTAATACTAATTATTTCTGGCTAGCAAGAAGCATGCAAGCGCAGAGTGGGTGCCAGACGAAAGCTCAGACAAACAGCTCTGTGCATTTTCCAAGACCAGGGGAGGCAGAGAGCAGCTAGGAGAGCAACAGATAATTGTCAAGGTCCTCTGTGTGGCTGGGCCTCCCGAGGCTGCCTCTTTGGGAGTTTTTACCTGCTTCCTCTCAAGGTCCTGATCAAACACAGCGATGCTACTCCGGGGTCAGGTGGAGGGCCACAGGCCACTGTGCGGGGGCGCCTGCCGAGGGAGAGGACGGTGGCCCCACTGGCAGGAGGTGTCCTCAGGCGCCTTCTCAACATAGGCCATCCCAGCGCACCTGCGCATGCCCACACACCTGGCAGAGCTGGGTCTGTGAGGAGCCGCCAGGAAGGCGGCTGTCGTGTGACGGCGTCTCGGGGCTCCCGGGAGAGCCAAGGCCGCGCGCGAAGCAGCAGCACAAAGCCTGTGATGAAAAAGATGCTCGTTATCGGAGCTTTACGGCTAGCACTTGCCTTTACTGTCGGACACACGCAATTCTTTCACGCGACCCGGCTTGGGGTCACTGCGACTCAGGGCAGCGTGTTTACTTCCGGGTCGTTAAGCCGCGCATCCCCACGCCAAGCGCGCTGGTCTTTCCGGTGTCTGACAAGACAGCCTCATTGATGTTGATTCGAATGGTGGGTTTTGTTGGTTCGGGAAACTTTCACATGTGTTATTCTGAAACCATGAACGTTTTCCAAGCCCCGAGGAGGACAGCTGAGGAGGATGGAGTGATGCCGAATTGCTGGGCTTGTCCCGAGCGCAGGCTCCGGAACGGGCTGGACCCGGCACTGAACCGGAGCCTGGCGGCGGGTCGCGCCCAGCGCTGCTGTGATGGGTAATGCAGGAAGTGGGGTCAGAACCCGCGTGTTCTCTCGCTACCCCTCCGGTTCTCTTGACCTCCTAGCCTGTACGGTGTTAGAATCCCAGGATGGGAAACTCGTTTCTCCTGACCAGCCACAGACGGGCCCGTTGGTTCTCTTGGGCAAATGACGGGCAGTTCTGGAGACTTTCAGTCTTTGTGTATTCGAGGGCCACAGCGTGGTACCAGCCCCTCATTTGTGTGGCCTTGAGTTGGTCCTGGTCTTCAGTTGCTCATGTTCAATTATAAAGTGTCGTTTGTTTAGCTTTCACTGCTTGGTCACCTCTGCAAAGGAGAGTGACTGATATGTGTTTGATGTGTGTTAACCTGTACTTTCCCATAAACTAAAATTTAAAACATGTACATACTGTGGTTCTAACAGGAATTGCCCACTCTCCTAATGTGTAAGCGGCTGCCCGGGAATGCCCCTTTCTGCAACGCGTAGGTAGAATGATTCCCTCAACGTTGATGGGTCTGTGACTTCGTGCTGCTTAGATAACCTGCAATAAGTGATCAAGATAAGTGTTTTAAAATCACTGAGTTATTTTTTAACATTTGTAATGATTTAGACATCTTTATACTTTCATGTTATGAAACACATCATAAACAAGCCTTCAGCTTTACATTTAACAGTTCGTAACAGCTGATTTCTATTATGCTTCTTTTTAATTCTTTATGAAAGAATTTTTTTTTTTCTGTTGTACAGTGTGAGTGGGTGATGGGTGGGTTGTGGAATCTTTTCCCCATCTTCAGTGCTCGGAGGTACAAAAGGTCCAATTGCAATTCTTTAGAGACCAGTTTATGTCTTATCTCCTTGTGAATCCTTCTCGGAGTATTCTAGGACCTTTCTCTTCCTCTTAGTGGTGATCTTTCTTATTCTGGAGTTATGGATATTCTCTTGGGTCTGCAGTAGAAGTTTTCAGTTCTTTACAGGTTAGGGCCATTATTTCATAAACGTTATATTTCCCATGGTCACCAAACTTTTGGGGGCACACGCTAGACAATGCATTGAGAGCTTTTAGCTAAATAATAGAATTTCCTGGGGTCCTATCTGTCAGCAATAGCATGGCAGGTGAGAAAAATGTGGGAGGATCACTTTGAGAACTAGAAATACTTAGATTTATGGGGGAAAGTGATAAATAAGTGATTTATGTGGTAAAGATTATATCCGAGCCAAGTTACATAAAGTACGGTATACCAGGTATGAGAATTAGACCAATAAACAGGGGAAGAAACTTTGTCTTACTTCTCAAGCCATGCTTTAGTGTACCTGCTGCTTAACTGAGCTCCCTGCTTCCCACTGGTGCCCACTCGCAATTCATTCTCCACTCCACAGCCGGGGTGACCTTTTAAAAATGCAAATCAGACCACATTGCTCCCTATAAAACCCTTTAGTGGCTTCCTAGTGCAGTTAGAATAAAACCCAAAGTCCTGCCATGCCTTCCAGAGTCCTGCTTGCCTGCTTATCTGGCCCCATCTCCCAGTCCCCTCTCCTCACTCACGATTCCAGCCACATTGGTCTCTTCCACTCTCTGAGATGGGCTGAGCTTTGCTGGCCTCAGTGCTGCTTCCGTCTGGCATGCTCTCCGCTTTCGTCTTCGAGTGGCTGCCATCTTTTTGTTCTAATCTCATCCCCAGTATCAGCTCCTCAGGAAGACTTTGCTGACGCTCCATTCTAAATTTGTGTACTTACTGTCACATTGTCTTAATTATGTTTTTATTTTCTGTATTTTATGATGCTTGGATATCTTGGGGCCTTGGCTCATCCTGAAAGAGACTGCCCCATCCAGGGGTAGTGAATGCATAGGGGTGGGAAATCACTTGCCTTCAAACACGTCTTTCCCGTGCAAACCAACCAAGCCCATGCACCAACCACCTCCTTTATCTAACTCTCACCAAGCCAATATTCCCTCTGTCCTAAATCACCCCAGGCCAGGTATTGGACAACTCAGGGCTATTCCTATAGTCCATAGCCTACTGAAACTATCCAAAGTATTCAATCCTAAACTTGTGTGACCTGTCTAGCCTGCCTCCCTCATACTTTCCTGTGAAATCCAGAATACAGGCTCTCACCCATGCTTTCCCTCGTCGCCTCTGCCTCCTGAACAGCCCTGCTGCTTCCCCGGGTGGCCCTGCATGGCGTGCCATGCCCCCTCCTGTGGGAACTGTGCGTGATAAACTCCCCTTTCAAGGCAGTTGTCTCTGTGCCTGTCATCTTACCACACCCGATTAAAACAAATTCCTGGGAGCACTGAAACACACACTCCAAGTTCCAGCCTCCGTGACTCCACCCTGGTTTGTTCTTTGGTACTCTTGTCAGCATCTTAAAGTATCCTGCACATCTTTTATTTACTTTTTATTTGTAAACACAAGCTGCTCTTCCTCACAAGGATGCAAGAACAATGGGAGGAGGGGATCTTTGTCCTGTTCACCTCACCATGACATCCCCCGTGCCCAGACAGGAGCCTGGCAGAGTGGACGACCAGTCAAGATTCCTTAACTGAATGACGTTTGTAGACGCTGGGAGAAGAGCAATGAGAAAATCAAATGAAAGAATGTTTGCAAAATCATTTTAAAAGTGCTAAAATACTATACAATGAAAATGATGTATTTCTCCAGTCCCTAAAATTAAACATTTCATATAATACCACAGGCAGGCTTTGGAAAGGCTTTATGGAAGTACTTTTACAACTTTGCTGCACATAAGCCCAGGATATCTATAGTTTCCTTGGAAAAGTCGTTATTAGGTAAAATTACACCAAGGTGTACATGTGACTTTGGTGCTGAGAATGTGTTTTCCCTCTTCCTGAGCAATGGGATTATATCTCCCAGTATCCCTTGTAGCTAGGTCTGGTCATGTGATGGAGCTCTAGCCAATAGGCTGCTAGTGGAGTTGGCAGGTGCCACTTCCAGGCCTGGCCCATCCAAGCGCCCCATGGGCAATCCTTCCTGTTCTCTTACCTTCCCAGGTGAATTTTGAAACCACTGGAGGAAAGTGAAGTGACATAGAATGGAAAGAATCTTGATTCCTAAATTATTAAGAAGTGTCACTCAATGATCAGCAACATTTGTTTTGGACTTCACCTGGGTGAGAAGCTTTTATTGAGGTTTCATGAATGACCTGTTTTGCAGCTGTTGTCATCTTAATTAACATAGGTGCCTCTAGTGTCAAGGCACCTATGTTAAATACAGTTGGTTCTAAACACTGGTGATGATGAAAGATTGAAAACTCTTTGCACAGGGAGATACATTTCCTGAAGAGCTGAGGTTGTGGGAGTAGAACAAACTCTCCCTACCAGGCTCACCATCCACTCTGTACCGCCTCAGTCCACTCTTCCATGCTCCTTTCCAGTGCTCAGGTTCTGCCAGGATGTAGCATTCTCCCTTGGTTGGGTTAGAAAGGGCAGTGAGGAAGAAATGAAATTCATATCTGTCAATTTGGCAGAGTTTGCAAAAACCTTCTAACATGAAATTGTCTGATATTATTTCTCTAGGCCACAGACCATGGCCAGAGGGCGGAGATCTGATTTCCTCCAAAATTAAGCCTTGCTGCCCCAGGCCTGGCTATCGGCAAAAGGTAAAAGGCTGGAATTCAGTCGTCCATATACAGTGTTCTTTGCTTTTCTGACTCTATCATCTTCTCTATCCCAGCAACCAGGGCTCTTGTGCTGCTCCCCTGGTGGCACCGAGTCTCTCATTGAGGCCACTTTCCCTTCCGGTCCCTCATCACACACCCTCTGGCTTCAGCACCCCCAAAACCACCCTCTGAGCCACTTCTCACAGCCTAGCTTGCTCTGTAGTGGTCCAGGGGTCATGACGAACAGGCAAACATGGAACCGTGGTCAGGCGGTGAGGGCTTCTCTCCATGGCTTCAGCAGAGGCAAAGACCAAACAGGGATGCCTGCGATAGCTGCTGCTTCTGTGTCTGAGGGCTGGGCGGTAAGGACCCAGGGTGGGTTTCTGGCCTGCGGGCATTTCCTATTGTATATGCCATGATTTCTCATTTTATGAGTTTAGCTTTTAACTTAATGTGGGGAAGGTGACAATGCTGTTTCATGCCCCATAAGTACCTTGACCTCTGGCATTAGGAGTTCATTGAAACAAGGTATTGAGACATCCCAAGTATTTAGAGTGAAGGTGTCACAAGGAACTGGGTAAGTCACTTGGGTTCTAATCCTGGTTCTGCCTTAAATTGTCGTGTGTCTGCCAGCAGGTCACTGGTCTCTGGACCCCTTTTACCACTTTACAATGTGGTTGTGGGTTTCTCGGTGCTTTTTGATCTGTCGTCTGAGAGGTTGTAGGAGCCCCTGTGGGCTCCTTTGGGGTCATGTGGAGAGGAGCTACTGAACCTGTAGGTTCATACTCCCCCTCACTTCCTGCTTCCCACCACATTTATGTTCCTTACATGTGCAGGTTTGCCGTATAAGCTTCTATTTAAAAGATCCTGGGCTACACGATCTAAATATTAAATATTATGACAGCTGTCATTTTAAATGTTTGCTGTGTTGGTTAAACCTGTGTAAGATATGAATCTGTGAAGCAACACTCACAGGGTGAGCATGCAGCCACATAAGGAACCCCGTGAGGCTTGTTGGTAAATGTTGTTACTGGATTCCTCTTCATTCATGCCTCTCTCAGCCATCTTTTCCCTTTTAGGTGGTTTATTGCCCCCCAAAATTAAAGCATTGAGTACTATCCAAGCTGGCTTCCCTCTTGGAAGCTGCCATGTGTGAAGAAGGTCGCAGAGGGTAGAGATAATATCATGTGTAGCTAATTCCTCTGGAGAAACCTGGGTGAGAACACAGGGGTTTTATTAATACAAAGATGACATTGCTCTGTGCAGGACCCTGCTGAGTTCACAGAGCCCACCAGGTGGCGCGTGAGCTGCAGAAATGGCGGGTGAGACCAGCAGGCAGGGAGAGAGGGCATAGGTGGGGAAGGATTGTGAGCCCACCTCAGAGCACCTGCCCAGGCCAGACCTTCTCCTGTGCCCTGCCCACATCTCACAACTCTGCACTGAAATATCCCTGGTCTTGTGTCTGTTTCGTATTTTTTCTTCTGTGGAAGCTTAGCCCAGGCTTTCTGTTGGTCTCTAATAAAGCACACAGTGTTTAAATGCTCGATACCTTCATTTAATCCCTTGGACTCTAGCATGATTAGATTTTTAAAGCCCTCACCAGCTAAACATATTAGAGAATGTCTGTGGGCAATCACATGTCCAACAAAGGATTTGTATCTACGGTATATAGGAAACTTTCAAAACTCATAAGATAAAGAATTCTATTAGGAAATGGACAAAAACATAGACTGGTGTTTCACCACTCGAAAAGATATTCAACTTCATTAGTTATTAGAGAATGCAAATTAAAACCACAATGAGATATTGCTACATACTTATTAGAATGGATGAAACTAAAAAAACAAACAAACTGGTACAACCACACCTTAGACTACTATTCAGCAATAACTGGGAATGAACTATTGGTACATGTGATAACTTGGATGAATTTCCAGGGAATCACGCTGAGTGAAAAATGCCAATCTCAGAAGGAATGTACTGCATGATTTTTACAATATAACATTTTAAATATAATTGCAAATATCAAAATGAATTACAAATACCCAGAAAACATAATGACCACAATGGAGAACAGATCGGTGGTTGTCAGTGGTTAGGGAGTGGGTGTGGCTACAGAGGGGTAGCATGAGGGAGCCTTGGGATGGCAGCATGGTGAAAAGTCCTGTCTGTGGTGGTGGCTACATGGAGCCACACCTACAATAAAACATCATCCAGCTACATGAACACACACAAATGAGTGTGTAATTGGTGAAATCTGAATAAGCACTATGGATTGTACCAATGTCAATTTCCTGGCTTTGATATTCTAGTATAGTTACACAAGATGTCACCATTGGGGGAAACTGGGTGAAGATGCGTAGAACTTCCCTGTACTTGCACTTTCTGTGAATCTTTTTCTTAGTTGGATATTCTTAAGATGCACAACATGATGTTTTGGTATACACATACACATAGATAAATGATTCCCACAGTCATGCCAATTATAATATATTCATCATTTCATATAGTTACTTTGTGTGTGTGTGTGTGTGTGTGTGTGTGTGTGTGTGTGGTAAGAGCACCTAAAATCTGCTCTCAGCAAATTTCCAGTATACAATTCAATGTTATTAACTGTAGTCTTCATGCTGTACTTTTAGATATCTAGACTTATTCAACATATATAATTCCAACTATGTACCCCCTGACCTGTGAATCTGTTTTCAAAATAGAGAGTTAAAAAAAAATACTGCACTCAAAAGTACAATGGAGACAAAAATGGAAATAAATGAAAATGTTTACCAAAAATTATTTATGGAATACTGGAAAGAACACTGTGCTAGATCTAAAAGGTCTAATTTTGTCCTTATTGGTGAGGAGATCCTGGGCGATGCACTTGAGACCTTTGAGTTTCAATTGCCTGTTTTTATTGTGGGGATTATAAGAACTGCTCTGCTTATTTCAAAAGGTTATTTTAAGGATTTGATGAGTTATACATAAAATACCTTTTATAGTGTCTAGAGCAGGGGTCCTCAAACTTTTTAAACAGGGGGCCAGTTCACTGTCCCTCAGACCGTTGGAGGGCCAGATTATAGTTTAAAAAAAAAAAAAACTATGAACAAATTCCTATGCACACTGCACATATCTTATTTTGAAGTAAAAAAAACCAAACGGGCAAAAACACCTGCATGTGGCCCGCGGGCGGTAGTTTGAGGATGCCTGGTCTAGAGCATAGTAAGTGCACAGTAAATGTTAGTTCTTCCCATGGTATGTTATAATCATTATATTAATTTAAACTTATACAAATGGAATGGAAAATACTGGTTGTCTTTACAAAGAAGCAGGCTGTGTTTTCAGGTTTTGATATTTGACAGACTATTTAGAAAACTTTCACCAAAGAAACAATTTTATTTTTAAAGTCTACCAGCAGGGGTACTTGTGTGCTTGTATGTATGTGTATGCTTGGATATAGAAAAAATATTTTCTAATTAGGATTTTGCCATGCCAGTAGTTAGACCAAATGCAATTTGCAGCTTCCTGCTGCTGGTGCCTGCTGCCGCAGGGTGTGCTACATCATCGGGATTCCTACAGGTAACTAAGTCACCATTGTACAAGAAATTACTCACCTTACCAACAGTGTATCAGTGAACAAATTCCAGAAAACTCTCAGTTGAGTGCTAGCTTTCAGTAACTTTACCGTATCATTTGGAATTATCTTGATAACAACATTTGAAGAATTAGATGGATATGTTGGCAGTATGGTTTTTACTGCCTATCAGACATTAACTGGCTACTGTGTTGAATATCAGCCTGTTGTCAGAGTTTCTGGAAAGTAGCTACCCAGGTGTCTAGCATTGGTTCTCTGTGTCTTTCATGGTATGCACAGAAACGATCTTGGTAGATCCTAATGCAGGTTTTATTAGTTCTGCCTTGGCAGCTATTCAGTGGTTGGATAGATATTTCTTTGACATTTAATTTTCCTGCTTTTATTGACTTACATGATCTAGTGGTAGCATCTTTCCTTTGCATAGCTTTCTTTTTTTTTTTTTTGTTTTTGTTTTTTGAGACAGAGTCTCGCTTTGTTGCCCAGGTTAGAGTGAGTGCCGTGGCGTCAGCCTAGCTCACAGCAACCTCAAACTCCTGGGCTCAAGCAAACCTGCTGCCTCAGCCTCCCGAGTAGCTGGGACTACAGGGATGCGCCACCATGCCCGGCTTATTTTTTCTATATATATTAGCTGGCCAATTAATTTCTTTCTATTTATAGTAGAGATATGGGGTCTTGCTCTTGCTCAGGCTGGTTTCGAACTCCTGAGCTCAAGTGATCTGGCCGCCTCGGCCTCCCAGAGTGCTAGGATTACAGGCGTGAGCCACCATGCCCGGCCCCTTTACATTTCTTATTTGAACCTACCTTCTCTTTTTTGGATTTGCTTTTGGGATTCTAGACCTATGCGTAATCTCAGAATTAGAGAAGCTTCTGTGTAGTTATAGAACAAGCTCCCTTCTAAGGGAGGACAGAGGGAAGGAAGCCCTGACTTGTTGCTGCATCCTCACTGACAAAGATGCTGGTGTGGACACAAAGTCTGTTCCATTCCACGTGGCCCTTCTTCCTAGTGCTCTCTGCAGAAAGCACCGGACCCAGGTCACCCTTGGATGCTTGACAGTTGCAATCCTTCTCCCCTACCCAGATGTATCTGTAACTACCTACAATTGTTAAATTCTTTATTTCCAAGCCCGTGGCATGATGGCCATCCTAAGATTTTCCTGGTACTTTTGACTCAAACCTCTTCTCAGACCCTGAGCTATTAAACTTCTTTCTTTTCTATTGGAAACATTTCCTGGTTGTAAAAGATGTTGAAATTCATAGATTTATCATAGATTCCAAACAAGCCAATGGACTTACTCTTTGCTATTCTCTGATCCCCTCTAATTCTCTTCTCCGTTTTACATCTCCATGCTCGTTTGCATGGCAGGTTTTACTTTCCTCCCAGCCCTAATCGTCTGCATAAGTGTGTGCACGTATCTGTGTGGTGGACTGTGCAACGGGTTGAATTTGCAGGATATTTACCCAGCAAGACAACAAAACTCCACTTAAACAAGAGAGCTCTGCCCGCTAATTATTCATGTAAGTTAAAAAATAAATGGGGCTTTTAGCATTGAATTTATTCACCCAAACTTACTTTAAAATCATTTTATTGATGATTAAGTAACAACTGGATGTTGCTTATCAAAGGGTCTCTAAGTTTTTTTGTGTATTGGCTGGCTCTTTAGTGGACTAATTTCCAAGGGTGGGGCAGGAAGGCAGGAGATGATGAAGTTTAGTGTTTGAAGAGTAACAAAGTAGCTTTTAACATTTTATAACTAAATTTATAAGAAGTAGCTTTTAAAAGATTATTGGACCTTATGAGCTGATTCTCTTAACATAAATAATTCAGCTAGTCTTAATTAAATATTCTAACTGAGGTTTTGGTCGTTTTCTTTTCATTTAGTTTATTGTACCAGATTGCAAAGTTAAGAAGCCTTTAAAGAAATTAAACTGGTATCTCTTATCCATCAGATAGCTTTTTAAGTTATACTTGAAATAGAGACTTCCTAGCTTAAATTAATGTTGGGCTTGGGTTAACTGTTTCTATTCCACACCAACTCAAGAAATTTGGGACACATACCGAGTCCAGACTTGAGTCACCAGTATTGACACCACAAAACATAAAAATATGTTGCTAAGCTAAAAAAATATCAAAAAAGATGTTTGCCTTAAATATTCAGGTAACAAAAATTAACTTGAAGGGTGTATGTAATCCCTTTTCTCTTTTGCTATCTTTGCACCACATATGCCAGATGTTTTATAATACCTTATTTAATCCTATGATATCTCTTTGAGGTTGTAGTATGCACATGTGACAGATGGGGAAGCTGAGGCCAAGAACATTTAAGTAATCTTCTGGAGATCGTTTATCATATTTAGAGTTTTTCAACACGTGGTCAATCGAATACCTGTATCAGAACCACTTGGGATTATGCAATCATTAGCAGATTAGGGGCCTTACCTGGAACTTCTGAATGTTTAGAATTGGGGCATAAACATTTTCATTGTTTTAATTGGCTCCTTAGGTTGTTTGTGTAAACACCAAAGTTAGATCACTACATCTGCAGCATAGATACTCCTGGACGCATGTGAGCTCTGCTTATGGACAGGGATGGCATTGCCTAAGTGGATCAGTCTAGAAAGTGAGATAATGAGTACAGTATTTTCTGTCTGGAAAATTGAGGCCACAGAGTGTCTTGATACGTTTTGTCATTAGTAGTCTGCTTTTGCAATCTGAGCTACTTATGTGCCTCTGTAAATTCCCTACTTAGCTTTGACTCTACTGCCAGCTCCTTTGGGTCTCAGGGCCCTTATTCCATCACACTCATGTTTTCACAAGGGGATTTACTACCACATGTTTGTCCAAATCCAAGAGAACAGAAACCACTCTAGGTCTTTGAACGGAGGGAATTCAATACAGGGAATTGGGTCCATGGATGACAGAAAAGTCAAATGGGACATGAAGGCGGCAGAGAGATGAGGAACAGCAGGAAGGCTGACAATAGCAGGAAGGCACTGCCATGCCTGTGTCTGAGGGGCCAGCGGGAGGAAGTGGTGTCGCCAGAATCCAGAAGCTGGGGCCCTTTGGTGGGTTCTAAAAGACCTGGGGAGACAACTTTTGGTGAGAGCTGTAGTCAGGAAAGAGATGCTGGAGATGGGGCCTGAGGCAGAGGCAGGGAAGGGGCAGTGCCTGCCTTCCTCCATCCTCTGGAGCAGCAGTCTTCCACATGCACCACTACTGGCCCAAATCACCAGAAAGCTGGTTGGCAAGGGAGCCTGGGAAATTGAGTTTCCCAGCCATAGAGCACATAGGGAATCGAGGGTAAGGGGCCCGAGAGCAGAGAGGCCTGTGGCTGATGTGTGCTTCCTCCTTAGGGGAAGGATCATCTGGCCTCATCATTTGCTGATCTCTCATCCATCCATGCAAGGAAGAGTAACTACTCTGACTTGGTGTCATGACCCTGGCTTGGCCTGGGATCCGAGGAGCCCTGATTAGCAGGGCAGGACCCTCTGTTCATCATCTCTCACCTGCTAGGCCTTCTCCTGCCCTTGTGGCGCGAGCACGTGCAAGCCCTGAGCTCATAGGCCCAGGTGGGGCTGGGCAGCCCCAAACTTCTGGCGTCAGAGGAGGGAGAGACCCAACCATATGCTGTGTGGTGGGCAAGATGATTGATGTTCATGTCTCCTTACCCCTGGAACCTGTGAATATGTTAGGTTACTTGGAAAGGGGAATGAAGGATACAAATGGAATTACATTGCTGATCAGCTGACTTTAAAGTAGAGATTACCCTGGATTACCTGGTGGGTCCAGTGCAATCACAGGGGGCATTGAAGTGGATGAGAGAAGGGGCTGAAGGAGTCAGAGGGACATGTTTCTATGGAACTTAATAGTGACTGAGGTTCCATCCAAATCATCGGGGAAAGGAAGCCCACTTAATTAATCCATTTGGCATAACTGGCTTTTTATTAGAAGAACCTAGACCTCCTATACCAATCATATGCAAAAATAAATCTCAAATATATTAAAGACATAAATATGAGTAATTTAAAAATAAGAAATTTTATGATAATCAATTTAGTAACTTGGGCTGAGGAGTGCCTGTTTGAGTAAGGCTAGAAGCACAAAGATAGGAAGAAAAAGACGGACAGTCCTGGCCACATAGAAATGCACCATCTCCATGTGCAAAGACACCATAAAACAAGTCAGAAAGGAGTGAGACTGGAAGAAAGTGCTAGTAGCATGTATATCAAAGGGTGGATTTCCTTCCTTCACACATAATGAGAAGACAACTGGATAGAAAAGGGATAAAGGGATTTTAACTGTCAGGCAAGTTGCAGACAAGGGCACACAGGTGCCCAATGTGAAGAGCTATTGCCTTGGTTTTGGCCTGCCAGGTTCGTGTGTGTGTGTGTGTGTGTGTGTGTTTTACTACCTGAGGTTTGCAATCTTTATTTATTTATTTTTTTATTTTAGCATATAATAGGGGTACAAGTGTTAAGGTTACATATATTGCCCATGTCCCCCTTCCCCCTCGAGTAAGAGCTTCAAGAGTGTCCATCCCCCAAACGTTGCACATCTTACTCATTGTAGTTGTATATACCCGTCCCTTCCTCCCCCTCCCAACCTCCCGACACCAGATAAATGTTAATCCTATATGTCTACTTAGGTGTTGATCCGTTAATACCAATTTGGTTTGCAATCTTTATTTTGATTTCTTCTTTTGTTCAAAGGATAGATCTGAGTGTTTTATGTTTCCTAAGTGCTTAGATTCATTTTGACTGTCCTATTGTTGTTCTTTTCTAGTTTTATTGAGTAATGGTCAGAAAGTGTGTTCTGAATGATCTCTACTTTAGGGAGAACATATGAAGGTTAGTTAGGTTTATTAACTGATAAAATGTTTATTAAATACTGTAAATATTTTATAAGTAGTTAAACATTATCCTAAGGTTGCTAATCTTATTTGAATTCTGATATCTAGATTTTCTACTTAATTCATTTCTGAGAAATGTGTTTCTGATCTTTCCAATTTCTCCTTGAATTTATATATCTTGTTGTAGATATTTTGATGCTTTTAGGTGACTGAAGATTTGTGACTATTGTATTTTCTTTGTGAATTATCTCTTTAATCAATACATTTATCCCATTTAAGAATATTTGCTTTGAAATCATAGTAGTAATGCTATGCCTATCTTCTTAGCATTTTCCTTATGCTTCATCTGTTGCTGCATTTATTAACATTTCCTGTATCATTTGGCTTTGGATGAGTCTCTTATAAACACCATGCACTTAAACTACCAGAATATGCTTTTAATAGGATATGTAGCCTATTAAGATTACAAATATGTTTCAAGTATTCCAGTGACTATATTTTTAGGTCTTTGTTTAAATTTTGAAGGAAAAGCACTAGTCAATGGAAGTAAGATGTAAAACTTCTAAATTACTAAAGGAAAAAAAAGAGAAATATTTCCATCATTCAAGAAAGAATAGAGAGAGACAAAAATCTGCATGGAAGGCAGCAGGATATTAAACAAAATCAACTGCTGCCTTCCCATGGCCATCAGCGTACCTTTCCTTCTCTCCAACCACCATGTAAAGATTTTCTATGACTCATTTGGAATTATTGATGATTTTTTATTAATGCTAATTTAGAAGTCTGTTCTTCAATATTGCACTAAAGGTAATGATCACATTCACTTAACTGAAAACTTGCTGGCTCTGCCTAAACATGAGAGGCACCTTGCAGGGCAGACAAGTTGCTCGCAGTGCCGCTACCGTAAGCTTGCACATCCACGCCACTGTCATTGCGGACTTCTACGTTTATTCTGGTGTTCTAGCAGATGACAGTGAGTTGTCTTGTTGATAGGGAATATTTTCGAAATTTATAAAATTGTTGAAATTGGTCCCCTGTTTGTGGCTGTTTGTTTTATTCTAATAGCCAGTGATTCTTCACTGCCTGTTAATGTTTTTTATTGCGGGTCCAGATTAATCAATGGGTGTGAATTATCTGAGAACTGTAAGGGTCAGCATTCCATTTCCTTAGAGCAACCTTCCCCCGGCAGGGAGGATGTGCCAATAAGAGGCCTTCCCTTAGAGAGTGGCCAGGGAACGGCTCCTGTTGAGGCTTCAGGGCCTGAATCCCTCCCAGGTCTCAGCTGGTGCAGCTCACGTACAGAGAAAAAGCTGGCACAAAAAAGCACACACACACCTACTTTACCTAAAGTGATGCGAGTGTCCGCCAAGCCTTCAGAGGCAAGTCTTGTTGATTTAAGCTCTTTTGAAATGTGTACTTTTCTGAATAATCATATAAAGTTAAGAAAGAACTGGATTGAAGAATGGGGCTTAGCCCTGAAGGTAGCTGGAAGCTTCCTCAAACTGAAGACCTGATTTGATGAATCTGCCCTTGGAGCTGATGAATCCGGATTTGATGCATCCGTCTCTGTTACAAGCAGAGATGCTGGAAGAGAGAGAAAGGCTCCCCCTGGGGGGGTCTGTGCACCTGGGCAGAAGCAGAGGAGAGTGAGGGGTGAGCACTGCGGGGGGGTGGGGGGGGTGTCACTCAGGTGGGAAGCACCTGGCCCAGACTTGGTTTCGAGACCCAGTAAAATAGGAACCTCAGGTCCTGATCAGTTTCACAACTGCATCTTCTTCCCTTGGAGAGGGAAATAAAAAGATCGAAGCAAGCTCTCGCTGGAGAGAGCGGGCGGAATGGGACTGTCGCTGACTGAGGTGAGACAGAGCGCGGACACGGCGGATCACACCCCGCTCCACTCGGCCTCGCCAGCGAAGTCGTGTGACTGGCGGGTCTGTATCATCGCGGCTCTGATCACCATTCCCAGGCGTGTCTGTCCAGCATCTATCTCTGCACTGCCCCAAAGCTTCCCAAAGATTATTTTTTTTCTGCAGGCACCCTTTTTATTTTCCAGATAACCTATAGGTTGTTCCTATTTTATATCTTTTCTATTTCAATGGGAACTTGAGGAGGAGATATACACAGGTGGGCTTCATCCACCTCCCTGCAATGGAAGGTGACAGAGTAGGTGAGGAGGGGGTCTGCGGGGAGGCCAGGGGGAGGCAGAGGACATGGAACCAGCTGTCAATAAACAGTATTGTAGCTGGGGTCTTGGGGAGAAGATAACGAAGTACAGCCCTTCCTAGACTTCAAAAATTCTATAATCTTCAAGTGTGGGGACAAGCTTCACACCTGAAATGATGAGAGAGCCTCAGACACCGGTGGGCAGCGGAGACCAGCTGTGCTCTGGTGCGAGGTTCACATCTCTGTTCTTTATTTCGGGCTCTGCGTGCCTCTGACTGCCATTCTAGAATCCTGTGTTCTCCTTTGCAACCTAATTCTTCCCATCTCTCAAAAGCAGGGACTCGTTTCTCCTCCTCTGTGAAAATCCTTTCAGATCATTGTCGTTAACACTAGAAATGACCCCAGTAAATGTCTTCTGAATGAGCCCCTCTTGTGTACTGGGACGTGGAGGGGAGCCTCCCAGCCTTTCCTTTGAGAACCAAAGGTGTTTCTCCTTTTTTTGTGAATGGCTTGAGTGCCTACTGTTTGCACTGCTTCTTTCGGCGCTTCCACAGTCTTACCGCATCCTTTAAAGTACGTGTATCTCCGTTGCTTGGCGGTGGGGAAAGTATCACACGCTCTCTGTTTCTCAAGGAGTATTTGTGTGAGTCAGTCGCCTACTCGCCACCTTTGTCCGGTCTGCGTGGATCACAGAGGTACTGTCTCATCCTCCCTTGCCCTCTGCCAGTGGATGCTCTGGTGCAAGACAGGAGGGTGGGAGGAAGGAAGTCAGGGTTTCTACTCCCACTTTCTGCTTCAGGCACCAACTCCTCATTGCCCCGGCTCCTGGGGGGCAGTTCCTCCCTCTGTACCCCTGACTCTAGCGGCAGCTCCACCACCACTCATTCTGTTCCTGGCCCTGGGGACCTGCTTCTCCCCTGGGTTTGGGAATGGCACCTGCCACTGCTAATGTCTGGGTTGCCTCATCGACCCCTTTGGCATCCCGGTCTGCTAATACCTGAGTAAACAGCTCCTGTGTTGAATCCCCTTTGTTGCAAATCCTAGCCTGCTTTCTGCAAGGGCTCGACTGATACAGTCAGTGTTCATCTCATTTTTCAACAGTTGATTTATTGAGTGAGAAATAATTGTGCAGCTTCTACATGCTAGGCACTGTGCTGGACACTGAGGGTTGAAAAATAAAAAGAGAAGTAACTGAATAAATATCTGTTGCCTTGAAATGTGGTGATTGAAAGAAATGTGTATGGAAGGCACGAGTCCTTCCCAGAGCCTTTGGGCATGGCTTCGGGCACCGAACATTTTAGACATCTGCGAGTTTTGACTGCAGGACTGAGAATGCTCCCAGGGAAGGGCATTTCAGAATATAGACAGCTATGTCTCCACTAGTTGTTAAATGTCACATTCTTGATTGGACATGAGCTCTGACTCTGCAGCGACCACATATGGTGGTGGCAGCTGAGGAGTTAAATTTTATATGAGGTTGACATTCTAAGGCAGACCCACTCACAGTGCTCTGTGCAGAGTGCACTCTCGCTGAGTGTACCGAGAGCCAATTTATGCTTCACCTCTGGCACATTAAAGAGCACAAGTGTCCTAAAATTCCTTTATGTTCTTGGAAGCAGCAGGTTCGATATCATGCCGAACACTTTTAGCAGCCTGTGCCCAAGTATTCAAACTGCAGTGAAACCCTTGAGATAGCATTGACCCAGTCAGAACGCCAAGTGCCACTTCTAAGCCGGCTACCGTATCTTGCCCACAACAGGAGTTTCTGATGGGAACCGATTTCAGAAATTGGATTAGGAGGGCCCTGGTCAGACGCTGCTCTGTGCTCTGAGCGATGATTCTTTAGGCAAAGCACAGTGTGGCTTCCCACTTAAGCTCTGCACTCTCCTCGTACAATTTGATGGATCGTTTAGCATTTATCAGCCTCTGAAGCTCTATGCCCAGAAGTGACATTTCCCTGGATTCAAAGCCTTTAAAAGCTTAGAGGAGTGCTAGATGAGATGGGTGGGTGATTTATTAGGCTGCTGGGCTACTTGGAGTTTCTTTGACTGTGGTGCAAATGTAGCTTAGTGTCCTGGATGATGATAAATGATGCTTTCATAGGAGCTTGATCTCAGAGAAAGTCTCACTCAGTTTGGTGAGCTGTACAATTTCTTCGGTGTAGAATAAAGTTCTTAATATTCTGTGTTTTCAGGGGGAGTCACAGACCTTTTGAAAATTTGATAAAAGCTATGGACCCTTTCACTAGAAAAATGTATTTGCACATAATTTAGCATGTAGTCCCTCTTAAACCCAAAGGTCCCTGCATCCCAGATCAACAGTTGCTGATGTAGGACATGAACAGCTAACGTGTGCCAGGGCGACCACTGGCCCCCGTGCCTCCACGGCTGTGGAGGGATGCAGTTCCACGCCCTGCTTTGGCCTCCTGAGCACACATTCCGCATACGCTGGAGAGTGGCAGAGGCTGTGTGTTCACAATCACAGCAAGTCAGTCTGCGCACAGGCGGAAGGCCCAAGCCTTCCTCTCCTCTATGGCACAGCTAGGTGATGTCTGGCGTCTTCCTATTTTATCGTAAACATCTCTGTGTGGCTTCGATTTCTATCATTGCCTAGACACTGGTCTTGCCAAATTTACCAACAACCTTGATCTTTGCAAACCTGACATTTTTATTCTTCTTCTTTCACTCCAGCTTGGAGGCGTCTGGCACCTCCTTCCTGGAGAGCCTTCTCATTCCTGGCTTCCAGTGGGGTTTTCTGCTACTTCTCTGGCCTCTTCCCCGCAGCTTCGCAGCAGTGAGATCTTACCTCATCTTCATTTGGTCTTTCAGTGGCTTCATCCAGTCCCACTGCTGTACAAGTCTCCTGGTGCTGGTGACTCCAGCCCTGACCACTGTGCTGAGTGCTGACTTATGTGTTCAACCACCCCCTTGGAATCACCACTTGGGTGAATGAGCATCTCAAAATTCACATGTCCAAATGAAGCCCATGATTGCAACTCTTCTGAGGTGGGGGAGGCTGGAAGGGAAATGGGTTTCAGGTCCAAGTGGAGAGGTGACCAGTTATCAGCCAGACATTTACAGAACATTCTTCACTTTTTATCTTTTACCTTAACCTGACCATCTAGTCCGTCTGAAAATGCAGTCAGAGTTCTGTCTCCACAATAGGTCATTATTCCATTGGCTTGCTCCGTTTTTGTCGCTGTGGGTCACATCACTTTAGCTTCTCATCTGGTGTAAAGCAGTAGCTTCCTCAAGGGTCTCCCTGGCTTCTCTTTCTCCCTCTTCGATTATCCTTCCACTGGCATCCACGGCGCCTTTTGAAAAACACAAATCAGGTGACATTGTATCACTTACCTCCTGACACCTGCCAGGGGCTCCTGACTGTTAGAATGAACAAAGAGCCCCTCACCATGGCTCTGTAGCCCCCCTATCTGATACCATCATATTCTGCACTATGTTGTTGCTCAGCTGAGTACTTTCTTTCCATTTCCAGAATGTGTGCGGCTATTCTCCCTCTCTGGCTTAGAGAAGGGTCGTAGAGAAAATATAAAATAATTAATTTTCATATGTGTGACACCTTATCTGAATCAGATGGCAAACTCCTTGAGAGCAGGGACCCAGTTTAATGCTTTTTGTCCTCAACACCCCCGCCTTTGCCTCCAGCCTCCCTCTTTGTCTGTGTCTAGGACAGCAACTTGCACCGGCTCGCTTAACACATTGTGTTTTGAGTACCTATTATGTGTCACGTTCTGAGTTAAGTACTGAGAGTTTGCTAGATGTTAGGTGTTGAGATTGTTTCTCCCTTGATCTAGAAGTGCAAGCTACTGCAGGATGGGGGTGGGATTAAGGAGACACTTGTAGTGATAGATGAGAGCTGTGTGGATGCAAATTTTCAACTGGGGTAGAACTTCATTATTCTAATGAATTTTGAAAACTATCACAAGCTAACTTTATTGCTTTGGATTAGTAATTGGCTAAATAGTGCCTTAGTTGCTAGTGAGAGTAAATATAATTTCCCAAAGTGCTAAATTCACTCCTAGGCTAGAGCTTGGAGAATCAAACTTAATGGAAAATAATGATATTTCTAACTAGAATAGACAAATAAGGTAAACCCTTGCTTATCTTCCTTCCCCCAGACAAACATCTTCTGTCTAGAGTTTTGTCTGAAACACAGCAGAACAGTAAATCACACAATAGCTACAAAATGTTAGGTGTGAAGCTATGCCTGTTCAGGTGTTACATTTAGGTGTGCAGAATATACCTTACATTTTTGCTTCCAAACTTTGTTATAAAAAAATTTGAAAGCAAGTCTCACTAGGTTATAACCAAAAGCTTCCTTGCTATTCTAAGTGGAATTAGCCACCAGGCATAAACATTGTATAGAAGCTTAGCTTTCAGAGTTTCGTAAGCAACTTAAGCATTTTCCTGTAAATCTTAAGCTATTAATTATAGAAGAACAGAGCAACTTGGTTCATCTTAGATGGAGCGAGAATATTCTATTCTGTTTGAAAATCATAAGGGGCTTATGGAAATGAGTGGCATCGTGTTAGTAATTTTGAAAAATATATGTTTTCATTTTCTGCTCAAAGAAAAATAGAAACAGAGAAGAGAAAACATAGGTGAACATGAATTCTTTCTTGCTGTCAGGGGATCAAAGACTGGTGGAAGCCTGAACCCAGGGCTTTTTCCCCCCTATTATTTTTATTGTGGTAAAATACACATAACATAAAATTATCATCTTCACCATTTTTAAGTGTACAGTTGAGTGGTTTAAACACATTTATAATGTTGTGCAACCATCACCACCATCCATTTCCTTAACTCTTTTCACCTTGCAAACCTGATATCCTATGCCCATTAACCAGTAACTCCCATCCCCCCCTGCAGCCCTTGGTATCCACAATCCTACTTTCTGTCTTTATGATTTTGACTATTTAAGTGTCTCATATATGTAGAATCCTAAAGCATTTGTCTTTTTTGTGACTGGCTTATTTCACTTAGCATAATGTCCTCAAAGGCAGCATTCTGTGGCATGTGACAGGATTTTCTTCCTTTTTAAGGCTAGCTAACATTCCATTGTATGTATGTATCACATTTTGCTCATCCATTCCTCCATCTGTGGACACTTGACTTGCTTCTGCATTTTAGCTATTGTGAATAATGCAGCTATGAAAAAGGATGTACAAATATCTCTTTGAGACATTTTTTTCAATTCTTTTTGGTATATGCCTGAAGTGTAATTGCTGGATCATAATTCTATTTTTAATTTTTTTGAGGAAGCACCATACTGCTTTCCATAGTGGCTGCATCAGTTTACATTCCTGCCAACCATGCACAAGGGTTCCAATGTCTCCACATCCTCGTCAAAACTTATTTTCTGTTTTTCTTTTTTCACAGAAGCCATCCTAATGGGTGTGAAGTGGTATTTCATTGTAGTTTTGATTTGCATTTCCTTAATGATTACTGATATGAACATCTTCTCATGTGCTTATTGGCCATTTCATAGTTTCTTTGAAGAAATGTCTGTTCAAGTCCTTTGCCTGTTTTTGAATTAGGTTGTTTTTTATTGTTGAGTCTTAGGAGTTCTGTGTATAGTCTGGATATTAATCCTTTACTGGATACATGAGTTGCAAATATTTTCTCCCATTTGGTGGATTGATTTTTTTACTTTGTTGATATTTTCTTTTGATGCACAAAATTTATCATTTTCATGAAGTTCAATTTGTTTATGTTTTCTTTTGTTACCTCCGTCTTTAGTGTCATATTCAAGAACTCATTGCCAAAGCCAATGTTGTGAGCTTTTTCCCTGTGTTTTCTTCTAAGAGTTTTAGGCTTTTAGCTCTTACACTTAGGTCTTTCATCCATTTTGAGTTAACTTTTGTACATAGTGTTGGGTAAGAGTACAGCTTTATTACTTTTGCATGTGGAAATTCAGTTTTCCCAGTGTTGTTTGTTGAAAAAACCATTCTTTCCCCATTGAACGGTCTTTGCACCCTTGTCAAAAATCATTTGACTACATACGAGAGGGTGTATTTCTGGGCTTTCTATTTTATTCCATTGGTCTGTATGTCTTTAAGTCAGTAGCACACTGTTTTGATTATTGTAACTCTGTACTAAGTTTTGAAACGACAAAGTGTGAATCCTGCAGCTTTGTAGTTTTTGCAAGATTGTTTTGGTTATTTGGAGTCCCTTGAGATTCCATATGAATTTTAGGATAGGTTTTTCTATTTCTGCAACAAAATTATTGGGATTTTGATAGGAACTGCATAAATCTCGAAATTGCTTTGGGTAGTATTGACATTTTAACAATATTGTCTTCCACTCCCCAAACGTAGGGCAGGTTTCCATTTATTTATGTCTTCTTAAATTTCTTCTAGCAGAAGAAGAAATTTGTAGTTTTCATTATACAAATCTTTCACCTCCTAAATCACCTCCTTGATCAAACCAATTCCTAAGTATTTTATTCTTTTTTATTTTTTGAGACAGGGTCTTGCTATGTTGCCCAGGCTGGAGTACAGTAGGATCATCATAGCTCACTGCAACCTCCAGCTCCTAGGCTCAAGCAATCCTCCTGCTTCAGCCTCCCAAGTAGCTGGGATTACAGGCACACATCACCATGCCCAGCTAATTTTTCTATTTTTTATAGAGGCAGGGTCTGGCTCTTGCTCAGGCTGGTCTTAAACTCCTGGTCTCAAGCATTCCTCCCACCTTGGCCTCCAAGAGTGCTAAAATTACAGGCATGAGCCACTGTGCCCAGTCCCTAATATTTTATTCTTTTAGATGCTCTTGTACATGAAATCAGTTTTGTCAATTCCATTTTGTATTGTTCATTGTCAGTAAATAGAAATGCAACTGACTTTTGTGTATTGGTTCTGTATCCTGCCACTTAGCTAAATTTATTTATTAGTTCTAACTGTTTTTGGACTCTTTGGTTTCCTACATATAAGATCATATCATCTCTAAACAGAGATCATTTTACCGCTTCCTTCCCAATTTAGATGTCTTTTATTTCTTTTTCCTTGCCTAATTGTTCTGGCTGGAATTTATAGTATCATGTTGAATAGAAGTGGTGCAAGTGGGCATATTTGCTCTCTTCCTGATCTTAGAGGAAAAGCTTTCTGTCTTTCACCATTAACTATGGTGTTCACTGTGGGTTTTTCATATATGCCTTATTTATTTTTTTGTTTGTTTATTTGTTTATTTTAGGGACAGGGACTTGGTATGTTGCCCAGGCTGTTCTTGAACTCCTGGCCTCAAGGCATGTGCCACGGCACCCAGCTTATGGCTTTTTATTATGTTGAGGTAGTTTCTTCCTGTTCCTACTTCATTGAGTGCTATTATCATGAAAGGTTGTTAAATTTTATCAAATTCTTTTTCTGTAACTATTGAGATGATCATGAACTTGAAGTTCTTTGAGCTTATTGGATGTTTATATTCATGTCTTTCATCGAATTTGGGAAGTTTTCAGCCATTATTTAAAAAAATATTCTCTCTTCCTCTTTCTCTTCTCCTTCTGGTACTCCCACAACATGTATGTTGGTTCCCTTGGTGGTTATCCCACATGTCCCTTTGGCTCTGGTTACTTTTCTTCAACATTTTTTCTTTCTGTTCCCTAGACTTGATAATTTCCATTGTTCAATCTTCAAGTTTACTGGTTCTTTTTTCTCCCTGCTCAGATCTTCTTCTGTATCCCTCCAGTGAATTTTTAATATTAGTTATTGTACTTTTCAGCTTCAGCTCCAGAATTTCTTTTTGGTTTCTTTCTAGGTTTTCTATCTATTTATTGACATTTCCATTTTGTTCATACATCATTTTCTTGATTTTCTCCACATCTTCCTTTAGTTCTTCAAGAATCTTTAAGACAGGCATATTGAAGTCTTTATCTAGTTGATCTGCTGTCAGGTTGTTTTTCAGAGACAGTTTCTGTTGAATTATTTCTTTCCTTTGAATGTGCCATGCTTTCCTGTTTTTTTCATATGCTTTGTTTTTGTTGAAAACTGGAAATTTGAATCTAATAATGTGGTATATCTGGAAAGCAGGTTCTTTCCCTTCCCCAGGGTTTGCTGTTTTTGTTTATTCTTCTCTCCTTCCCCCTCCCTACCCTCCCCTCCTCTTCCTGATCATTGAAGGCTGTGTCAGTGCCAAGGATCTGCCTGAGGTATAAGCTTAAAGTTTTCTCTGGTCTTTTCTGAGCCGACACCTTTCCCTGGGCATGTACAGTCACTTTCTGATTTTCCCTGCATATGCAGTTGCTTTTGAATAGCTCAGTCTTTGATGTCTGCTCCTAAAGGGGTAAAAGGGAAAAATCAAGACCAAAATTAATGGCAATTTACCATCCAAGCCTTGCCCTACAGTAGACTCCAGAGTTCCAAAACAGCCACATCCAACAGATTGTGCCAGCGCAATTGTTGTGTAGGTGAGGAGACAGATTATTGGTGCTTCCTACTTCACCATCTTCCTAGAATCCTCCAAAGGGCCTTTGGATGGAAGCCACCTTGAACTTGAGAGCTATATAGTGTGGAGCTCATGCACTGCCGAAGACATTATGCCCAATGCTTGTGCAAGGACGGAGAATAGCAGGGCTTCCTGCAGCCTGTCAGAACTATGCATTGAACTAAATGGTAGTGTTAGAAGTGTTCTCTTTGGGGAAGGGCACTAAATTTCCAAACACATGACAGAGAATTGCTTTATTTTTTTTAAAACCCTAGTAATTTTCTTAAGAAGCAATTGAAGCTAAGTCAGTTTTACTAATTTTGGCAGAGAATTGCTTTATTTTTAAAAAAACCCTAGTAATTTTCTTAAGAAGCAATTGAAGCTAAGTCAGTTTTACCAATTTGGCTTTTGACCAAAGATGGTATTAGTTTACCTTAAAACTTAACTCAGAAAGACTTTTGTCTGTTTTTAAATATCAAAATTTCCCTCAAAGCTTGAGGACTTAGCACCTGGAAAGATGCTAAAGATGAAAGATGCCAAAGCGGATGGATGGCTGTTCCAAAAGGGAAGTTTAGAAACGGACGTGTGCTGCTGCAGCATCAAAGGGGTGTGTGGGGAGTCTTTCAGCGGCCTGCTCTGAAGGGATCAAAACTCAGATACACGCATTCAAGCAGCAGCCAGGCTAGCTTGCAGTCATACATCCCATACAGATTCAGCAGGGAATTGAAACAAGCATTTCATTTAAACTTGCAGTTAAAACTGGGTTGAATTAACTAATTAATGCTTGAATTTAAGAAGAAGATAGATGAGTACCTAGATATTTCACTTTGACCTGTATTTTTCTCCTTAAGACCATTTAGATCTTTTCATTATTACTTTAGTGAAGATTTAAAAAATTTTTTTTTAATTTCAGCGTATTATGGGGGTACAAATATTTAGGTTACATGTGTTGCCTTCCTCCCCCCTGCCCCCCTTGGAGTCAGAGCTTCAAGTGTGTCCATCCCCCAGATGGTGTGCATCGCACCAATATGTATGTATATACCCATCCCCTTCTTCCCCCTCCTATCTGCCCGGCGGACTGATAAATGTTATTCCTATATGTCCACTTAGGTGTTGATCAGTTAATACCAATTTGCTGGTGAGTACATTTATTTCAGCGTATTACGGGGGTACAGATATCTAGGTTACATATATTGCCTCTGCCCCACCTGAGTCAGAGCTTCAAGCATGTCCAATACCACTGAATGAAAAAAGTGTTCTACTTTCTAGCCCTGTGATTTATGCTTTGTTAGAGCTCTTTCCACTACACCCAGCAAAGTATAAACTGTACTTCTCACAGGTAATGCTAACTTTTTAGTTGAAATTCAACCCAAACCCTTATTGTTGAGCACTTTCTGAAGCTCAGAGGACCACGACTTTTATTTCGCGCTTTGCCACTTCCAGTGGTGCGTAATTGTGTACCCTTCATGAGGTGTCAGCATGTGCAAAATTGGATAATGTACTAATTATTTCTTGGCATTAGTAGGATTAATTGTGTATTAAATTTCTGTGTACATTTAGCCATTACATGAATATTATTGTTCTTGTTATTTTTTATTGTCACCAGCTCCTGTGTCATTTATCTATACTAGTAACAACTCCCTGCATATGTATCCAAAATATCCAAGAAAAGTACCTATTCTAGCTTTGCAAGCTGTACAGTGATCCACACGTGACACCAGGGCCTTCCAGATTTCTCACAGAAGACGTGATGAGAGTGATCCAGATGCTGAAAGCAAATCAAAAGCCGTCCGAGTGGACACCTGGCTATACATGGTTGGCAGTCTGTCTGCGTTCCCGTCCATCTTCTCCGAGAGCACACAGGGTGTGTGGCCCTAGTTCTTTCTAACTCATTAGGATGCCAGTGTCTGGGCGAAACATCTAGTTGGGGGAATATTCAACCTGCAAGCTAAATCACTGCAGATTTTCCTCCCTTCAATACCCATTTTCTAGTTCAATAATTCAGCAGGGAGAATATCGATGATGAGCATATTACGGGGAGTACCTGGCAATCTGTCATCAGATTGAGGCTGGCAGAAGCTGGATCCCGCCGCTTGGCCCTTAGCTCCTGATTTGGCCTGTTCCCCGTCCAGCTTCGCAAGTGAGCACCGTTAGTGCCAGCACTGGACCACGACAGTGACCAGGGTGTTGTTTTAAATAAAAAAGGCAGGCAAGATTTCTAAACTGTAAGCTCCCCCCACCTGGCCATCTGTCTTCCTTTCCTCCCAGCCCTGACTCTTCTCATTCGGTGCCTCATACTGTCTCACCTGGATGCAAGTCGGCTCTCGACAGGTCCCGCGCACGCTCACCTGTGGAGCCGGCCTCCCGCACTGCCGCTAACCCACCGCGAGCAGCTGCATCACTAGTGAACAGCGCTCTCTCCGGCCCTGACACCATCTCAGAGTGGTGCTGGTCTATTCCTAACTCACCACAGGGGCTGGCTTCCCAGGTCGATTTCCAGGATTTTACAAAACCTCTGAATCATGGAGTTTTTCCTCCATGCCCACATTGCTGGCGGTCACTCGCGAAGTAATTGGAAAGTTTCGATATTAGTGGTGATTTAAGATTCAAGCGTTAGATCACCAGCAATGAATGAACGAATGAACGAATGAAAGAATAAATAAATAAATTCGTATGCATGGCTCAAAGCAGGACCTGATCACGGTGAGCACTGCACTTGTGTTCGTAGTCTAACAGTGTTTGCACCCTCAGTCATCACTAGTACTGGAACCCTCCTATCGCAGCAGAAGTGCCCAGGCACCACACTCTCCCCCGTCAAGAGCCCTTCAGACCAGATGCGGTTGGAATACAACTTTTTTCTCCTGATTACCTTTTTATGGTGCCTATACCACACATAACATTACATCCTCGGCGGCATCCCGTAATTAAACATGGTGCTATTTCCTCAGAGCAGTTCATGAATATTTATGATAAGTGGGGAAAAACCTAGACTATAAATTGCCTCATTTCAGTTCTGGTCGAAGTGCTGCCAGACAGTTGTGGAAAAAAAAATTTTTCTCAGAGCGCCTTGGCTTTGGGAATAATTGTGAAGATGGGATTACGCACCTGTGTTGGTCAAGGGTCCCCAGGGAAGCACAGCATGTGCACGCACAGCAGGAGGCCGGGCATTCCCATGACCCGCCATCTGGGGACTGGAGACCCAGAAGGCCAGGGTGGGATTCAGTCTGAGTTCCGAGGCCTGAGGACCAGGAGTGCTGATGACTGAGGGCAGGAGAAGACGGGTGTCCCTGGTCCAAAAGGGAGAGTGAAATCACCCTTCCTCAGCAGAGTGGACAGTGCCCGCCCCCACTGAGGAGGGAGGATGTTCTTTTGTCTGTCTGCAGATTCCAATGCTCATCTGTTCTGGAAACACCCTCACAGACACACCCAGAAATGGTGTTTTACCAGCCGTCTGGGCATCCCTTAACCCGCTGATGCTGACATGTAAAATTAGCCATTGCAGGGCCTAAGTTATTATCCTAGCCTGTAGGTGAGGAGCCGGAAGCAACCAGAGGTACCGCTGCTGGCTGCGTTGCCCAGGGCGGGGCAGCAGGGAGTGTTGGAGCAGGACTTTGCTGCAGGCAGAGCGGCCCCAGACTTCGCTCTCCTGCAGTGTGCAGCGGCTGTGTGGCAAGGCTTGGTTGATGTGGGGCTCTGCTGGGGCTGGGCCTTTTCCTTGTTTTCTCTGCATTGAAGGTGCACTTGATAAAGTGTTGAGATTGTTTATGGGCTGGCTGTGTGCAGAAGGAGAGCAGACTTCCGGGGGCTTTGAATTTGACTCCCTCGCTTGGGACAGAGGCAGTTCCCCCGGGCCCTTCCCGGTGATTCGTTCCCCTCTTCTCTAAATGTCTTCTTCCCGTTTCTTCCTGCCACATGGCTATGCCTTGTCTGCCACATGAAACAGGTTCTGCTGGGATCCTGCTTAGGTCCCCTGTCCCACCCTAGAGCCCTAGGGAGGGTCCTGCTACCTGGCAAAGACTCCAGGTTACACATGGAGCAGGGTGGGCTGGAAGTG
This sequence comes from Microcebus murinus, assembly GCF_040939455.1. Lineage (NCBI taxonomy): Eukaryota > Metazoa > Chordata > Mammalia > Primates > Cheirogaleidae > Microcebus > Microcebus murinus. Next base: position 99,763,493 of record NC_134112.1, read on the forward strand.
TCGGAGACTTAGTGTCCTCAGACTGACTCCTGACCTGTGAGTCGGGTGGGATGGGAGGTAGTGGACAGATGTCTCAGTGGCCTTGCTCCTCAACAGGACAGTTCTGAGGGGTGTTGGGCCCTCACTTTCTTACAGCAGTGATGCACTTATCGATGCACCCTTCATTGCCTTCCCCCTTCCCTGTCTTCCTCCCATTCTCCTTAGCAGGTGCTGCATCCTAGGACTATGGGTGATCACCTGCCATGTGGCTGGAGCTGCCCGTTAGGAACCAGGCACTGTCAGACCCTCCAAGTCCTGAGGTTGCGCGGGCACCGCCACGGTAAGGCAGCTTTCTTCTTTCCAAGCAGGAGGGGACACACCTCTTTATTTTCCCTCACCACCTGCAGTAAAGCAACCTCCGTGCCTGGTGATGGGTCCCCGTGGGATGGTTCTGATGAACTTCAAAGGCCGGCCTCACTGACGATGTTTCCCCATCTCACCTGCGGAAGGACATGCAGCTGTAGTGGCTAACAGCTGTCCTTGGTGGGAACCATACTGTTTTCTCCTTTCTTTCATCAGTATATTTTACACATATGGCAGAATAGTGTTTTGCAATATTAGTTTATGCCTCGCTCCTTTTTCAATCCTACTGTTTCCCCATCCATCCCCCATGAGCAGGTTGCAGGCCGAATATTTCTCTTCAAGAAAGCGAGAGTTCAAGATTAGAGTATCAATATTATCCCACACCCATCCTCTTTGCCCAGAGCTTTGGAGAATTCAGGGGAAATTAGGAGGATCTTGAAGAAATGAAAGGGGTGAGAGCAAGGCAGGGGGAAGGGAATGCTCAGTGCTGATAGCAGAGCTGACCTCTGGCTCCTGTTTCCCAGAATTTCTGCTAGAGCAGCAGCCAAGAACCGAGACAGGACTGGCCGCAGGTGCGTCAGGAAGGTTGGGCTGAGACCACACTCCTGGAGATGCCCAGGACCCACTGACGGCAGGGAGGCAGGACCACGGGGCCCTGTGGACACCTCAGGAGCAGTCTGTGTGGACCGGAGGCTGAGGACTGACCACTCTTCCACAACTGCCCTGGGACTTTGGAGATGGTAAAACTCTCAACACACCAGAAAGTCTGTTGGAATGGGGCCTCCATAATTAACGAAGCAGGTGTACCAGAGGGATGTTTTTGTTGTTTGCTGTTTTGTTCACTTGAGTGCTTGGACTGAGATTCATAGCTGCTGTGGGAGGCAGCCACGTCTAGCATCAGCAAACACACTTGGGAAGTGCCTGTAACATGAATGGAGTACAGCCCTTTAAATCTAAGCCAATTCTTTTTTAAAATAATACCAGCAATACTTCCAGAGTGGAAGAGAGAGAGTTGAGTGGATAGAGATGAGTTTTCTTCTTAAAATGCCTATGGATTTAGGTAATGTCAGTAACTACTGATGACCCTAAGTTGGGGGAGCAGTTTGCATGTGCCCAGGTGCCGGAGAGATGCCGGGCGATGCACAAAGGAGAAGGAAGGTGAGGGGCAGGTGCAGCCTTGTCAGAGTCAGCTGATGAGATTAAATTCCCTATAGACTTTATGAGAGGCTGACAGTGATGTTCAAGACCCTTAAATTAGATTCTTCCAAGGGAGCAAGAAGTCTAATTAAGAGTTCCTTGGAGAACCTCTTCTAAGGGAGCGAAGGTGATTCCAGTAGGTCCAGCTCAGTCGCTGTTGGCCAGGACAGGCAAGGACCTTCATAGCAGTTTCATGTTAGGGCGGATACACAGTAGGCTTTTGGGAAGACAAACATGAGTAATTTTTGTAGGCTCTGAGACAGGCAAAAGGATGCTGGAGCCCCTATAGACAGGCCTGCACCTCAATTTAATGGAGACGCAGGTGCAGGAAGTAGTACAATAGAGAATAGCACCCTCCATAGCAAGCCTGGGGGAGCTCTGTTGAGACTTGGTTCAAGACCATTTTAAAAGTAGCCACTAATTCCATGCAGCTGTGCCCATAAAAGAAAAAAAAGAAGAAAAAAATAAAAGTAGCCACTAAAAGATTACACAAGCTCAGATGTTAAGACTCTTGGCTTTTCTTTGAGGAAATATGACTATTTCATGATGGATTCACCCAAAAAGAAAGCACACTCCTAGTAATTTAGAGGCCACGGTGTACTGGAGGCTTGGAGGGTGCGTATATGGGTGGGGTGGGTGCAGGTGTCACAGGAGACAAAGGAACGACAGAGGACGGGGTCCATTTGGTCTCACAAGAATCAGCATCCCTTTCCCACTGGGGTCCCAAGAACGGAGGGGCCTTTCCAGCTTCCTGGCAGGAAGGCACAAAGACATAGCATGGAAGAGAAACAGCAGGAAGCTGCTGGAAGTACGGGGAGCCTGTGGACATGGTGATTGAACATAAAGACCACTGACAGGCCATCTTTCCCCCACGCTGTGGTACCATAAGACCTCCAGACACTGGCACAGTCCCAGGGAGGAGAGGATGAAGGGGTGTCTCCATGAAGAATTAAATAAAGATTTTCTACTGGCTCAGAAGAAAGGAGGCTCAGGGTAAAGCACGTGTGGATGAAGTTTCAAAACTTCTACATCCTCCTCCTGGTCACTGTGCTCTGGGACGGTCATGGTTTCCAGCCATGAACGTCTGCTCCCGAGAGAGCCATGGCTGCTCCTGAATCCCCTCCTCTTTCTCTTCTCCACCATCTCTGGGAGATGACTGTCCCTTCTAGTAATCGAGGATGGTCCACTTAAGGACAGGTTTCTTTTCTCCCTCCTTGTCCTCTTGGCTGAGTAGAGTGGATTAGAGCATGGGCCCAGAAGTTAGGTGGTTGAGCTTGTGCCTCCGTTTCCTTCTCTCTAATCTGGGAATGTTGACTGTACCTGCCTGATGGGACAGTGGTGAGAAATCTTGCCAGCAGTGTACTCACCAGGTCCCTCTTCATCAAGCCAGTGCAATGACCCTCTAACCCAGCAACAGGTAGTTGGTCATGATTTAAATAGGCATTTTCTTTTCTTCTCCCCCATCCACCTTAGAGGTAGACTTCTGTATTAGTCTGCTCAGACAGCCATCACAAAATGCCACAGACTGGATGGCTTAACAGCAGAATTTAATCTTCTCACACTTTCAGAGGCTGGCAGTCCAAGATTAGGGCGTCGGCATGGCCAGGTTCTGGTGCGGACTCTCTTCCCAGCTTGCAGAGTGCTGCTTTCTCACCGTGTCCAAACAGGGCAGAGGAAGAGAGAAAACAAGCTCTTGGATCTCTCTCCTACAACGGCGCTAATCCCATCATGGGGCTCCACCCTCTCAACCTCACCTAACCATAATCACGTCCCAGAGGCCCCATCTCCAAATGCCATCCCACTAGGGGTCGGGGTGGCATAGGTATTGCAGGGGGAGGGACACAATTCAGTCCATAGGTACTTCCCTTTGTCATCGATGTTCAGCAGGAGAAAGGCTGGGGAGGGATAACTAACTGCTCTATATCCTGTCTTGTGGTCTCGTCTTCTCTTCCCTCTTTCTCCTCCCTTTTTGGTGAGCAGGCTCTCTCTCTGGTCAGTGATTGCTTCCCCGTACCGCGTAGGGCTATTCCATCATTTTACCTCCATTGAGTTTTACCAGTTCTTTCCCCATTTTGTTACTCCTCTTGAGACTACCTTCTTCTTTGACCTTGGTTAGCTGGCCCCATGGGGATGGAACAGTTTCTCTTTCCCCATTTCCTTTTCTTCTTCCTCGGAGCGGTGGACACTCCAGCCTGGGGATGTGTGGCTCTCTCTTGGGTGGATGCCACTGTTTCTCCCCTTCCCTCAATGGATTTCCCCTTCCCGTTCATCCCTCTGAGAGAGGACCTCCTTGCCTGGGGCAGGATGGCTTTCTGAGGACCACTTGCGAGTTTTCCCTTTGTCGATAAACATACCATGCCTGGCCCGTGACGAGACCTTGTGGTCTGCAATAGCGTGTTTAGCACGGTTCTGACTCCCCTTGGTGAACGACACCACTTCTTTCTTTTCATTATCCCTGCTGTGACCCCACTTTATGTCTGGCAACAGACTGCCACCTCTAGGTAGGACTGCCATTAGCTCTTCCCGTAGCGTGGAACTCATATGGGTCTTCAGTCATCACCCCCGCAAGCCAACCCTCACGTCTACGAAGAATGACCTTCATTGATCTAAGGAGAAACTCCCCTGTGCTTTCTGTATCGGGGAGTAGCCCTCTAATCTGCGGTGAGTCTTTGGTCCTTCCCTCCCACGGCAGACATCAACCCTTCTCCTTTCTTGTCAAGCCTCAGAACAACTTCTTGACTCCAGAAATGGGCTGTGTGTTACTTTCTTTTGAGTTTAGGATTCACCTTACTTTTTTCTGTGCGAGCACCCAATATTATCATTTTACGTAACCATTGATGAAATTTGGTTTATATTTACCATTTTTATTAATATTAGTCATGCCTGTTTTATACTCCTCTTTTCTATCATCTTCTTTTGAATTACTTAACTTAAAAAATTGTTGAATATTCTCTCTTTTTAGAATTTAACTCTTCTTTTCCTGATTGGTAAAGAGAGTACAAAAGGAATTCCTTTTTAAGTTAAAAAAATTTATTTTTATTGAAGAATAATATTTACACATATTTTGGGATAAATGTGATATTCTGTACATGTATAGAACGTGTAATGATCAAGTTAGAGTAGACAATGCATTCCCTGTTGAAATACCAGTCACAGTTTTCACAGAGGTAGAAAAAAAAATCCCCAAATTTGTGTGTGTGTGTGTGTGTATATATAAAGATGTCGAACAGCCAAAGCAATCCTGAGCATAAAGAACAAAGCCAGAGGCATCATACTATTTGACTTTGAAATATACTATTTGCCATAGTAACTAAAACAGCATGATATGGGTATAAAAACAGACACTTAGAGACCAGTGGAGCAGACTAGAGAAATCAGAAAAAGCATGCTGTGCTTATCAGAGTCTACCTTAAATTGGCAGTTTTACCAGAATTTTTTTTTTTTTTTTTTGAGACAAGAGTCTTGCTTTGTTGCCCTGGCTAGAGTGAGTGCTGTGGTGTCAGCGTAGCTCACAGCAACCTCAAACTCCTGGGCTCAAGCAATCCTGCTGCCTCAGCCTCCTGAGTAGCTGGGACTACAGGCATGCACCACTATGCCCGGCTAATTTTTTATATATATATTAGTTGGCCAATTAATTTCTTTCTATTTATAGTAGAGACGGGGGTCTTGCTCTTGCTCAGGCTGTTTTTGAACTCCTGACCTTGAGCAATCTGCCCGCCTCAGCCTCCCAGAGTGCTAGGATTACAGGCGTGAGCCACCGCTCCTGGCCTTTACCAGACTTTTGATAATACTAGAACCATGAAATACTTTAATTTTAACTTCTTTTACCCGTTTTCCACCTTTTGTGTTTTTGATGTTATGCATTTTAATTGACATATATTTTAAACTCAAACAAAAATTTTAATTATCATTTTGAATATCAGTTAACATTGCTTTGAATTTACCTTAAACGTATCCTGTCTTTTGCTTTTTCCTCCTTGCTTCATTCCTCTCTGTTTCTCTCTGTGTTTATTTTCCTTCTGCTTGAAGAACTTTCTTTAGACTCAGTTTTTAGTTGAGGTCTGCTGGTCAAAGTTCTTATTTTTGTCTTTATTTACCTTTACCTTTGTTTCACAGAGAATAGATTTCTAGAGTGGCAGTTATTTTCTTTCAACCCTTTTAAATGTTTCTGAATTGTCTTCCTGCTTTCATTGTTTCTTTTGAGAAATCAGCCATCAGTCTTATTAGTACGCTTCTGTTGATATGTCTTTTTTTTCTTTGGCTGTTTGTAAGATTTTCTTTTTGCTTTCAGTTTTCAGTGGTTTTTACTAGGATTTATCTTTGCATGGTTTTCTTAGTATTTATCCTGCTTGTGGTTCATAGCAAGTCTTAAATCTGTGGCTTGAGATCTTTTATCGGATTTGGAAATTTTTCAGTCATTATCCTTCAACTATTCTAATGTCTAATTTCTCTCTCTTCTCTCTTTTTAGGGCATCTAATCGCATGAATGTTAAACTTTTTAAAACCATATAACATATGCTTGATACTTTTTTCTGTATTTTTAATACTTTTTCCCTCCAAACTTTTGCCTAAGTATTTTATACTGAGCTATCTTCTAATTCCCTGTTCTTTTGTTCTGACTTATCTGTAATATGGATAGGTTTATATCTATGAAGGTCTGAATTTGAATTATTGTACTTTTATGTTTTAAAATTTTCATTGGATTCTTTTTATGTATTTCAGTTCTTTGGTAAAATCCTCTACCTTGTCATCTTTTCATAAAGTCATTTATTGAACTTATTAATCATCTTTATTTTGGAGTTTGGACCTAATATCTCAAATATCTTGGTTGTTTATGATTCTGTTTCTCTTGTCTGCTTTTACTCTTCCTCTTGTTTCTCAGTTGGTTAATAATTTCTTATCGACTCTTGGGCATTGTATATGAAAACATCATTGATACTCTGCATCAGAACTGCCCAATGAGAATAGAAGGCAAGCCACACAGGCAGTTTAAAATTTTATCTGGACCATTTTCTCCAGAAGCACTGGATTAGGTGAACCCCTAAGTCCTCAAACTCATTCAATTCCTTTTATGATCAGGCTTATGGATCAATCTAATCTTATACACCCTGCTCTCCCATATAAATCTTCAGATGCAGGGAAGATTTGTCTTATTTTTCTGCAATTCCACCTGTCCAGTCTTTTGCTGGAATATCAGGCTTGAGGATCAAGTCTACGTCTTTGCCCATGCTGTAACTCTCCTTAGGAATCTCTCTTTACATTATCACCTAAATTTTAATGTACAAGGTAAGCCCCTATAATCTATGAAGCTTTTCCTAATTTCTTCCATTATTTTGTTAATGGTAGTTAACACTTAGTGAGCATTTGGTATGCATCATAAACTCTAACCGAAGCTCTTTTCATGCAGTTTCACTTAGCTATTCACATTCTGTGAGGGTGGGTATATGATTCATGCTCTAGGGACCTCAGCTTCCTGATCTGTAAAATGAGCATAAAAATCCTTACCTGTGGTGGCACAGTTCACAGCTCACTTCTGTCTGAGCCCGGAGCCTGTGCTTTTAAACACTATGCTGTGCTTTGCCTCTCAAAAGTCATTCTTTCACCTAGACTCCTCTAAAGTTTTTGATGAGGCCAGTTTTAAAATTTGGTTATTTATTGTCTTTTAAAATTCACTGCTTTATAAATGTCCTCTCTTTAATTAAGTTGTAAATTTAGAGCTTAAGTCAAAACTACAGATATCTCTCAAAATATACATGGTGTTTGCTTCCAGGTAGTTGAGGACAAAGGCAGTTGCCTAAATCCACATCTCACCACAATACACAAGACAACACCAAAGAAGAACCTGCAAAACTGCACAAAACCCAGGCTCTGCTGCAAGCTTTGTTGCAGGCAAAGGCAGCCTTATAAAAAAATTCTGCACAGAAGAGAGAAAAGGGGAGTGAGCAGCAATCTAAAATTATTCTAAACCACCACCAGGATTATCATTTAGTTATCCTAATTATCAATTAGTTATTCTAATTGTGAAAATACTGGGAAAAATGTATTAGTATAACACAGCACTGACTATAGGGAGGACACTTATAATAATGTGGGTTGAGGTGGCAGTCTTCAAAAGGTGCAGCTTCCGAGAGGAAAAAGACAAAAAATAATAGAGAGGCACTCTTGGTGACAAGGTGGTAAAAAATTAAAAAAGTGAAATGAGGAAATTGTGGTCCTACAAAACAGATAGTGATATAAAAATCATAGGTGCACAACTACTTCCTGCATCAACAAAAAACTTGTCCACTGAAAAAACGGGACTGTGCTATACAGAGGACACCAATCCCTTACACTAGGAATCTTGTAAACCATCACAAATATTCAAAATTGATGTGTAAAACTGAGTAAGTCTACGCAAAGTTACCACAAAAATAGAAACGATGAGAATTAACACATTTCGGCTGATGAAACATCATCCATAAAGACAGCCATGCAGCAAAATCAAACTATAAGATATGATCCAGAGTGAGTTAAATATACTCAAACAGATGTCTCAAAGATGAAGAACCACTTCTAATCAGAAATGCAAAAATTAAAAACAAAAATGGACCGAAAAAACCAAAGATATGAAAGGAGAGTTGATTTAACTCATCAAAGAAATGAAAAAAGGACAAAATTATCTTAGAGTGAAGATGATTCAAACAAAAGATACTAAGGTGATCTGAAGAAAGGTAAGAAAATAATGTACAGATAAAAATAAGGTACACGAAGAAGCAAAAAGGACTGAAGAGAAAGTACGTGACTGGAAGGCATATAAGAAACAACATATTAATACATAGAATGAAGTTATTTATGTAGAAAACCAAGTAATCAAACAATTTATATTTAAATCTAATTCCAAAAACTTTCCAAAAGTAAAGTAAGACCCAAATTGACATAATAAAAGAGCTCACTGAATACTTGGGAAAAGAGGAAGGAATGATGAACTTCAAAATATATCCTAGTAAAATTGTTAGGCTTTATTTATTTATTTTTTTATCCTGAAACTTTAGAATGAATAGACCGCAAAGATAAAGAAAATCATTTCAAGGTTTTCAGGCAGAAAACATTAACTAACATATGAGAGAAATTAAACCGTAATTAGAATTGTCAGAAAAAAACATAGAAAGCAAAGCAAAAATGGAACAGAATTAAAAAAAAAAAGTGAAAGAAAAGGTGAAAAGGATTTTTATTTTCAGTAAAACTGTTACGCACCAAAGTTACAGCGAGTGGCTGTGGACATGCAGCTACTTAGGGAATTGTGTGTCCGTGACTCCTTGAGGAATCTAACAGAGGACGAGAGTTGTTTAAAAAAGAGTTGACTAGAAAAACTTCAGCGAGAGGACCAAGAACGAGCACAGCAATATATTTGCATAAATAAGACTAAAACAAAGGTGGGGGCACAGCAATATATTTGCACAAATAAGACTAAAACAAAGGTGGGGACAAGGAAGGGAGACTAACATGTAAATGTTACATGTTATGAGGGAAAAAAGGAATAATGTGACTTAAAAAATGGGAGGAAAAGATGGAAAAGAAAAGTAGAATAAATTAATGTATTGTCTTTTAAAAAATAGGTGGGAGTTAAAGTATATACCACTAAATATTGCTATATCAGGTAGTAAAAGATTGAATAAGAAAACAGTGAACGGAAAGTACTAAAAAAGAGATAGGTACAAAGGCAAAACACTACAATAAAAATACAGAATTCCTAAATTCAGAAAAGAAAGTTTTAAAAATAAAGAGAAAAACATATATGTCATGCAGAGGAAAGAATTAGTAAAAGTAATGTAGAACATAATACCCAACATAAAATATTATGATTGATTAATATTTGGAACACTAGTTGTATTAGTAACTATGAATGGACTATTAAAATACAAAGATTTTTATTTTGTTGCATAATGTAGGAGCTAACTGTTACCTGACAAGAGACATACAAAGTGCTTCAGAAGGCTAAATATGAAGAGATGAACAAAAGTATACAAGGCAAATGAACACAACGGGAGAGGAGATTGCAATACCAACATCAAAACAGAATTGAAGTCTACAAGTATTAAATGTGACAAATAAGGACATTGTAAAGTGTGAAAAACATAATTTATACTGGAGCTAGAACAGTAATGAATATGTGTATGCCAATTAACACAACCACCACTTTTATGAAACAAAAATTACAGGAGATGCAAGGAGATATAAATAAAAACATGTAGGCCAACATGTCAACACATCAGTTTCAGTCCAGGACAGATCAATTTGACAAAGATCAGTGAGGATATAGAAAGATCTAAACAATGTTATAAAGATAATCTACAAATTCATGCCAAACTAGACATTCTGATAATAGAGAATATACCTTTTTCTCAAGTTTACATGGAACATTTATAAACATTGATTTTATATTAGCAAACATTAATAAACATTAATTTCCAAAAAGTGAAATATTATAGACAAATTTGGTTACAATACAATTAAACTAGAGATTACTAACCAAATCCTAAAAAAGAGACCTTTCCATCTGGAAAAATTTTATTAAATAACTCTTGGATGAAAGAGGAAATGCTAATTGGTCTTATAAGAATTTCTGAAAACTAATGATAATGAAAACTACCTATCAAATCTATGTGATATATTTAAAGCAATGATCATAAAAAAATCCATAGCATTAAACACGTATCAATAAGAATGAAACTAAATAAATTAAGCATCAGTTCAAAAAACCAGGGGAGATCTGGGTTCTGTGGCTCATGCCTGTAATCCCAGCACTTTGGGCAGCTTAGGCAGGAGGATCGCTTGAGGCTGGGAGTTCCAGACCAGACTGGGCAATCTAGTGAGACTCTCTTTCTACAAAACAAACAAACAAATGAGAGGAATAAGCAACAAAGTAAACCAAAAGAAAGCACACAATAAAGTTAAAAGTAGAGAGTAGGAATGTAGGAAAGAGTATACAACATAAATAAATAAAAACCATTCTTTCTCTGAAAGTTAACCAAAAGTACTAGCTGAGTTGGTTGAGAAAAAAAAAAAGCACAAATATAGAAAATATATGACCAAGGGGAACTGGATCTAGGAGGGAAGTGAGGTATGCACGGTTGGGTGGAGGGAACAGCCGAACTGTGGTGCCGCCGCAGCTGTGTGTCAGCCAGTTCTGTGTGGAGTTGGGGTTCAGCTTCACATTTCTCCCAGTGTGAAGCAAGGGGCTCACCCGTGTATCTCTGCATCAGTGAGTCCCTGACTGGGCAGGGCTGTGGCTGAGGCAGTGGCACGTGGCCAAGGGCGTTCCCAATGGCAGGCGCAGCTGTGAGCTTGCAGCCCATATTCCCAGCAACTGAAGGAAGACGAAGATTTTTTTCTTTGAATAGCAAATAATAAAAGGCCAGATAGCAAATATTTTAGCCTTTGTGGGCCACCTGGTCTCTGACAACTCACCTCTGCTGTTATAGCAAAAGCAGCTGTAGACATTATAGTAAATAACTGCGCAAGGCTGTGCCTCGATAAAACCTTATTGACAAGAACTGATAGCGGGCCAGATTTGGCCCACAGCTGTAGTTTGTCCTAAAAAAATCATATTTCTTATATCTTTTATTGCCTTATTTTCTAACCATCCTTTGAAATTATCAACTTGTGAGGTATCTAAGCAATATTCTCTCATTTTACAGACAAGAACAGTGAGGTGCCGTGACTTTCCTAAGGAAATAGCCAGGACGAGGAGAGCTGCGAATTCCTGATAGGTTCCACCCACACTCTGACCCTTGCTCAGCCCGGCTGCGAACCGAACTCCGTGGCCAGCACCAAGTTCCATCAGGTGGGTCAATGTTAAGTCATAGAGGAAAAAGAGAAAAGAAAATTAGATAACTACTTTGTGGCAACCTGGTTTTTACTCATTTGTAGATTCACTTTTTCTTTGTATTGATTTCCGCCTGTGGGCTTTATTTCTTCCCAGGTTGCTTAGGATGTTTTCCATTTTTCCTCATTCTTCCTCTTTGGTTTTGTTGCCACATGTTAACATGCATGTGGCTGCCCACACCACTGAGGGCTTTCATCCCTTCAGTGTGGGGACGCATCACGGCCCTTGATAGTTTCCGGAGCTTTCTGCTTTCTGCTCTGTGTCCCAGCTCTCCCCAGACCTCTGGCTGAATAGTGTGGTTAACTCAGGTTGTAGAGTAATTGTTGACTGGCTATTTAATTGGACAAAAATTATCATAATCCTCTCATGCACTTTGGTTTTGGAAACAAGACCAAATTTCGGGCAAGATTATAAAATTAGTGAACATTTTATGTAGTACTTTCTTAGCTCTTTTTGGAGTTTCCTTTTTGGAGTTTTTACCATACTTCCATCTACCTGGTGTCTTCTTGCTGGACAAATGTCTCTGTTCTCTAAAGAAAAAGGACATGATAATGGAATCCCATGGGGATGCAAGGGATGTGATCTGTTGTGCCTCCCAAGAACATCTGCATATTGAAAGTTGCTACAATTAAAAGGCAATAACGAATCCTAAGTGCATTCATTCAACAAATATTCATGGGCCATCTATTATGTGCTGGATACCAGAGATAAAAATGGGATGAAATTGGACATAATTTTGGATTGAAATTAGACTGAATTGTTGTCTGGAAGTAGATTTGGACATAAAAAGGGCAGTTTCAATGAAAGGCGAGACCTGCTAACACAAGGAACAGTAATAGAATGTTACTGGAACACAGAGGAAGCGTGCCCAGAGCAGACATTGGAGAATCATCAGAGACTTCCTAGAGTAAACGGCACTGTAGCAGGGTCAGGGAGAGAAAAGGAGGAAAAAGCAAGGGAAGGACAAAATATATTCAGAGAATTAAAAAGTGGTCAGGTCAGTGTGACTGGAGAATGGGTATGATTGAAGGCAGTGGTAAACATCAAGCTGCACAGGTAGGCGGCCAGATCAGGAAGGGCACTTGAAGCCACACTAATGTATTATCTTTTCTCTTTATGTTAAGATCAGTGGAACCTGATTAGAGGGTGATAATCACGGGAGTGGCAGAGTTTGGTTTGCATTTTACCCGTGTGGAGAACAGAGGGGAGCCTGACTGGAGAAAAGGAGACAGCAGGATGTGTTACCATTGTTTTGGTAACATCAGATCTTGTGCTGGTGCACAAGGGAAAGTGGGACCATAGTAACCATCTTGTTCATGTGGGCACCACAGGGCCTGACCCACTGGGGTGCTCAGTTAACATGGTGTGGAAGTGAACAAACACATACGTGGGTTCACATAGAAGTGATCAGTTAGGAACAGCACTTCCCACAGTGGCTTCCGCAGGGCAGCGTGGTATGTGAAAGAAAATAGGCTGAGGTTAAATAAATCAGGAAAACCACAGGCAAAACACTTCTAAATAAGCAAACTTCTCAAAGGCTTTAATGAGCTGGCACGTCCGTCCTGTTTCTCTCCAAGGAAGAGTGGTAAGCAAGGTGTGCTGGGCTTCTGTTTGCCCCTCCAGACCCAGTCTCCCCTATTCTCTGCCCACTCTGTGCCCTGCCAGGCTGGTCAGTTCAGATTCCTTTTTGGAATCTTTTGGTTTTTTGTTTCTTTTGATTTTTTGTTTCTTTTGGCTTTTTGTTTCTTTTGGTTTCATGATTCAGGGCTGGACTTTGGTTGCCATAGTGTGCCAGAGATGTGGTTGTCTCAAAGAAGTTTTCCCTTTCTTTCTCATAGTCATCAATTTTTAGATGGCCACATGTGGACATTTTAGACCATATAAATAAGGGCAACAACCTAGAGACGGTGGAGCAAGGAGACAGAAAGAACTTGGGAGACTGAAACTTTGTAAACCAGAGCCACCACACATGTTTGGACTTTTATTTAAGCTCCCCTGCTCTCAGGCTTCCGGTGGGGTTTAGCCAGTGGGGGTCAGCAGGTAAGAGGGAAGGAATGGCCAGGTATTCACTCCCCTGGCCCCCTCCTGTGGGTGGCTGCTGGCTGGCTGTGTCCTTGACGGGCAGCCACAGCTGTTGCCAGGGCCCTCTTTGCACACACTTCTGTCTCTTTGGGTGACTGCTCCCTTCCCTTGTGGCAAGATGCAAACAACACCCAGTGCCTGCACTATCTTGTGATTTTGGGGCATATTGCCTACATGTTGTGGCACTCATTTTGAAATACCCAATTTGACTATTCTATCTACTTCCTGCTGGGTCCTTGACTTATCTATAGTTTTTGAAACTTAGTTGTCTATAGAATCATTTTTTCATGAAGCATCTTGTATGAGTAGGGTCTGATATAATACGTTTAATATTAATTGGTGGCACAAGTAGAAGTGAACCAAACTTCCTTGATTCTGCTCACCTTGCACATCTGCTGCTTGCGAGCAGTGTAATCACTGGTTCCATAACTAAGTAGCTCCTAATCTTAAATGTACAAGCTAGTGTCAATCAATATTTGTAAATACACATGCTTATCTCATTCTGTTAGGCAGTGCTATCGGTCATGGGTCTCCTTAATCCTGCCTTTTAGGTTCCCTTGAGCTAGGAAACATGCAGCTGCAGAATTTTCTCCAGGGAAACTGGAAGTCACAGGCATTTTCTTTCATATTTCTGCACTTTCAAGATTTCTTGCTTACACAAGGATTAATACCATCTTGTCTGGGAATAGTTTTCTGACCACGTTGGGGAGGAATTATGTATCTTGCCTAGGTCCTGTTTCTTTTGGCAACGTTACCAACATCAGCCTTAATTAAAAAGTCTACTGAGGTCTATAAACTGTAATCTAAAGTTTCATAAAACACAGAGAGATAAAAAACCTACTGCTGCTATTCCTACAGGAGTGCTGATGAGAAAGGGACTGAGCATCAAGGCTTAATGAATCTAGTTGGATATTTTATGGCTTTCTTCTCTACAGATAAAGTGAAACTTTTTGTGTCCTCACCACATTCATATGTTGAAACCTAATCTGTAATGCAATAGAACTAAGAGGTGGGGGTTTAGGAGGTGAATGGGATTAGTGTCCCTATAAAGGAGGGGGCTCATTTGCCCCTTGTACCACAGGAGAACACAGCTAGAAGTCACCATCTTTGAGGCAGAGGATGAGCCCTCACCAGACACCAAATCTGCTGGTGCCTTGATCTTGGACTTCTCAGCCTCGAGAGCTCTGAGTAATAAATGTATGCTGTTTATAAGTTATCCAGTCTAGGGTGTTTTGTTACAGCTGCCTGAATGGACTAAGATACTGACCAGTCACTTCTATATGAAATCTGTATAAACTATTGAAATTTTGGGCTTAGGAAGCTATTAATAATCTTTGTTAAATTTTCACCTAAAGAATTCCAAGGAAATTAACAATATTGATGCTGCTATTGCTACTGCTACTCTTACTTGCTGTGGATCAGTGTTTTGTAAGTTATGCTGTTTGAATCACAGAGGGTCTTCATAGGCAGCAATAGTGAGCCAGTTGGACCTGAGTAAAGAGTTGAGTGTTTATGGTCAAGTGAAAGATTTGAGCTTTATATTGAAGTCAGCCCCTGGAGATCTTCATAGCTCATCTGAGAACCTCTGTGTGCATTCCAACAGAGACCAGTGAGGCATTGCATGTTCTCAAGCAGGGCAAAGGCATTCTGTAAGAAACTTAGAAGACATAGTTTTGGTTGCCCTTCATACTAAGCAGAATATCTAGAAAGGATCTATCAGCCCCATGCCTGCAGTAAGTATATGGGTTCCTACAGGAGCAATCCTTCATGGCTGAGCTGCTGTCTTTTAGTCCGCAGTCCTAACATTTCTAATCACTGTGAGTTATCTCTCATAAAAGGCCATTGTAATCTTAAAGACATTATCTAGACACTGTGTTTTTCTGCTGCTGGTTAGGCAAATGGCAAACCGGAGTGCCTGCTCAGGGAAATTACTGCCCTCATTTGTCACCAGCCTGCGCAGCAAAAGCTCTGGTTCCCTTTCTTGCTGATTGAGTAATGGTTTTGAAGAAGCAAAGTGATAGGTAGAATGCTTCTCCTAGAAGGGAAAACTGATAAAAAAGAATTGACTATCCAGATCTTTTCAATTTCAATGAGATGTTCTATCTGCTCCAATTAAATGAGCTTGTCAGAATAAATAAGAAGGCATGGTCACTGTGGATGGGGGAGCCAGGTACTCAGTGGAGGAAATCAATCTGGAAGTGGAGGTTGGTTTCTCACTCACTCTCTCTCCAGGTGGGCAAGTCCCCAATCTCGTTCATTTCTTATTCTTGTTTAGCATGCACCCATTTCCTTCTGCGTCTGATGCAAAACTTAGACACCTTTGAGGCCAATTTCAGTCACTTCTCTTTTTGGAAGTTGGAGTATCTTTTTTCTGAATTTCTAACATTTGCAGTCTGTGCTGTGCAATTTGGCACTTCATTAAATTCTTTCTAGTATTATTCTCACACTTTTCTATGTATGTTAGCCTTACCATTTAAATGGTCTGAGCCTTTTGCAGCCATTGATCATGTCTTGTACAGCTCTGTATTCTCCATACAACAGAGGACCATGCTCAGGACTCAATTATTGATTGGTTAAACCAGGCTGGTTAAACTGCCCACCATCCATTCTTGTTCCTTCTGGAAATAATAATTGGAATAATATCATAAATTATTTGAGAAACCACTCCTTCCTCCATTGTCAACTGTGTCATTCCCAGCTTGTACCCTTGGGAACTGCTAGAAGCAGTCCTTGGACTATGAGGAGAGCCAGCATCAGAATGAAGGGAAAGTAGAGAGATGTTCTGGAGAACATCCCTGAACCACTGGGTCAAGGCATGCCTGTGGACTTTTCAATTTCAAGAATCAGTAGCATTAACTTTATTATTTAAGCTAGTTTTGGACCATTTTTGTCATGAGTAACAAAATGGATAGAGGAGATACTTGGTAAATAGTTCCATACAATGCAGAGTCATTCCTTTTATGTAGACATTTTTTTCCTACTTAGAAATGAGATATCATTTTGAACATAGTTATATTTGGACAGCTTCTTCTTTTCTTACTACTAATAGTGTTAGTCTTAGATGGAGGATATTACAACTGTGGATGGAGAAATCCAAACTCTGAAATATTTGAAAGAGGTTTATTCTGAGCCAAATTTGAGGACCATGGCCTGGAGGCACTCCCAAGAAGCCTTGAGCAAGTGGGCTTGCTGTGGCTGGGTTACAGTTTGGTTTTATACATTTCAGAGAGACAGGGGTTACAGGTAAAGTCATAAATCAATACATGAGAGACATACATTGGTTTGGCCCAAAAAGGTGGGGCATCTCTAAGGGGGGGGTGCGGTTACAGGTTATAGATGGGTTTAAAGATTCTTTGGCTGGCAATTGGCTGAGAGAATTAGGCTTTATCTAAAAGACCAGAAAGGAAATGCTTAATTTAAGATAAGGTGTGAGCACTCTGGGAGGTCCAGACAGAAGAATGTTTCAAGTTAAGATAGGCACCTGCTAGGATGCTTGAGTTAAGATGGGGGCTTTCTATCTTTTAGTTGATGTTAATGCTATACAGGAATCGGGTTGGGAAGTAAACTACACTTTATTTGGTTAACAAAAGCTGCTTAGTGGGAATTTACCATTTGTGAGCATGACTCATCTGGCCTCCTTAGGAAGGAGTTTTGAGCAAAAGAAAAAGATCAGAGTTGGGTCCTCACAACATTCCTCCAACCTTAGGGAAAACGGTGGATTAAAGAGAGGAAGTAAAAAGAAACATTTCCTACTCCCAAACTATCTCCCTTTATGGAAGTTTCCTTGGAACTTTAGAGGAAAATGGAGAAAGAGCAGTCATTGAGGAGGAGATGACTCCAAATTAGTTTTCAACTTTTTTAGGTTCTTGGATTCACTACTCCATTACCCCATAGCTTGACTCTGACAAGGGAATTTTCTTACCTTTTCTAGCAAAGTTTTCCATTCTTTTTCTCTCTCCACCCTCTACCCTATTCAAATGCCAAATACATATCCTGCACACCATTTCTCATTACACAGGATCATTCTCTACTGCAATAGGGTTTCCCCATCCCAGAACTATTGACATTTTTGGCTAGATAATTCTCTATTGCTAAGAGCTGTCCTGTGCACTGTACAATGTTTAGCAGCATCTCTGGGTTCTACCCGCTAGATGCCAGCAGCAACCCACCCCCTTCCCAGGGTGTGATGACCCAAAATGTGTGCAGAAAATGGCTATTGTGAGAGGTGTGAGGTGCTGTCTAATTGTGTTTTTGATTTGCATTCCCCTGATGATTAGTGATATTGAGCATTTTTTTCATGGACCTGTTTTTTGGGGTTTTTTTTTTTTTTTTGAGTCAGAGTCTCACTATGTTGCCCATGCTAGAGTGCTGTGGCATCAGCCTAGCTCACAGCAACCTCAAACTCCTGGGCTCAAGTGATCCTTCTGCCTCAATCTCCCAAGTAGTTGGGACTACAGGCATGAGCCACCATGCCCGGCTAATTTTTTCTATATATTTTTAGTTGGCCAATTAATTTCTTTCTATTTTTAGTAGAGACAGGGTCTTGCTCTTGCTCAGGCTGGTTTTTGAACTCCTGACCTTGAGCGATCCTTCCGCCTCAGCCTCCAGAGTGATAGGATTATAGGTGTGAGCCACCACTCCCAGCCTGGACCTGTTGGCTATTTGTGTATCTTCTTTTGAGAAATGTCTGTTCACGTCCTTTGCCCATTTTTGAATCTGGTTATTTGTTTTCTTACTTTTGAATTGCTTGAGTTCCTTATATATTTTGGATATTGACCCCTTAGTTAATAATAACATATTGCATATTTTAAAATTTATGAGAGTAAATTTCAAATGTCTCACCACAAAAAATGAAGGGTAAGTGAGATAATGGATATGTAATCAGCCTGATTTAATCATTTCACAATGTACAGTCATCCCCCCTTATTTGAAGGAGATACATTCCAAGACCCCCAGTGGATGCCTGAAACTTTAGATAGTATCGAAACCTATATATGCTATGTTTTTTTTCCTATCCATTTGTACCTATGATAAAATTTAATTTATAAATTAGGCACAGTAAGAGATTAACAAAAAGTAATAATAAAATAGAACAATTATAACAATATACTGTAATAAAAGTTATGTGAATGTGGTGTCTCTCTCTCAAAACACCTTGTTGTACTATGCTCAGCCTTCTTCTTCTTGTGATATGTCCATCTGACCGACATTGCTACTAAATGACTAACAGGTGAGTAGTATATGCCGTGTGGATATATGGGCCAAAGGGATGATTCACGTCTCACACCACTCAGAATGGCGTGCAATTTAAAGCTTATGAATCATTTATTCCTAGAATTGTCCATTTAATATTCTCAGACTGTGGTTGACCTCAGATAACTGAAACTGTGGAAAGTGAAACTGCTGATCGGGGGACTACTGTATACATACATTAAGACATCACATTATAACCCGTAACTATTGTTATATACAACAAACAAACAAACAAGAATGTGTGCAGACATTGCCAAGTGTCCCCTGGGGATCAAAATTACCCCCAGTTTCCGCTTCCACTATGTGAGCTTCCATGTGAGAGAATGACCCCTCACCAAACACAAAATCCACCTTGATCTTGATCTTTCAGCCCCCAAATTATAAGAGATAAATGTCTGTTGTTTATAAGCCCTACCAGCTCATGGTATTTGTTGTAGCAGTCCACATGAACAGACAGATGCTTTCCCATTATCCATTGTATCCACCATAGAGGTGTTTTAAGGTGAACAGTATTATTCCGTTAGACTGACTGAGATGCTTAACGTTCCTGAGCCTGAAACTAATTCCTAGCAGAATTAAAACTTGGATGTGTCTGATTGCCAAATGGACCCTTTGAGGATGCAAACTGTCTTTTCCATGCAGAAAAATACTCCAGGCGGGCCTGAAGACGGGTCCTGCTTTCGGATTACTGTGCTGAACATTCTCTGGCCCCACATCCTCCTCCTCCCTGCTTGGGGTCTTGGGAAATTGGCCTTTGTGGGTTGCACCAACAAAACTCCCTGGCCTACATTCCACCGAGGTGTAGACAGTGGACAGCACCAGGAGCAGGAGAGGCTGGGCCTTCTCTCTGTCTCTCACTCTCTGTCTCTGTGTGTCTGCATCTCTGTGTCTGTGTCTCTATCTCTCTGTGTCTCTCTCTCCTCTATCCCACTGCCAGGCTACCGATGGGCAGTGACTGCATTCTTCTCCCAAAGACCACAGCTCCTTTAGGGGTGGGAGTCCCCCTCTTCTACAGCTCCCGCTCCAGCTCTCCGAAGTCTGGTGGCAGCTTCCCTCATCCTCCAGTCCCAGGAGTGGTCAAGGAGGCTGCGGTGGCCTCAGGGTGCTCCACCATCTCTTGCTGGTTTCTTTCAGCCAAATCCTAGGCAATGGCTATTTCATCCGACTGCCTGCTCTCCAGTCCGAAACTAATGTGCTCTCAAATATCAGCACATGATACATGAACAAAAGTCAGGACACCTTGCGCTCTGATCCCTTGCTTCTTCTGCCTCATGTCCGCATTGCCGTGGTTTTTAGACCTCAGTTTGGTGGTGTGTTTTCGTCACGATCATGTGCCACATATGCACTGATGGTCACCTTCACTTAACTCTCCTCAGTTCGATTATCTTTTGAAGGTTCCTCTGTTGGAAAGATACTGCATGTTTCTGGAAGTGGGCACAGCTGACCCCAGCCCCCAGGCACACCCCACCACCGCCTTCGGGGTGACATCACCCACCTTTGTCAACCATAGCCTCGAGGCACTCAATACGTATTTATGGAGTGTTGTTTTTTTAAAAAAAATAATTAAGATCGTGTCTTTCCAAGGCCTTGCAGTCTAACGGGAAAACCCATAGCACCTAACTCAGTGGCAGGCACGTAGGACACTCATGTGCGCTCATGTGCACGTACCGTTTTATCACTTACTGGTGAGAATACAATCATTTATTAAGTAAAAATCGCACATGGCAGTGCTGAGATAAGACATATTCATCAAGGGATCAGAGTGCAAGCCAACTTAATTTTTTTTTTGTTTATTTATTATGTGTTTACATTTGAGAGCAAATAAAATTTAATCTGGGTAATAAGACCTCCTCTCACTAGGGTAGGAGATAGTGTAGGGTTTTATCCTCATGGTTGTAATTTCTGGTGTCTGATGGACTTAAGTTATCCAAAAACTAGCATGTCAGAAACTAGAGTAACATTCTCGAGAGGGCCTGCCATGAGCTGGTGTCCAGAGAGCCAGCTTCCTGTCTGCATCCTCCTGTAAATGGCCTTGGTCAAGGCTCACTGTGCTTTCCCAGATATCATTCTTTGGATGTTTGTTTATTTTTTAAACAAATAAGAAGTTTCAACCAGAGGATTCAGATGATTTCCGATAGTCTATGATTGGATTGTGGGATTTCTGAATTTCTGAGTAATAGTAATTTTTTTAAGTTCATTGTTTGTACTCTTCTTCCTATCTCAGAACCGCCTACCTCCTGGGGTGGTTATTGACAGGAGTCCTATTGGACCTTAAATTGCCTTTGATGTGTGTGGTGGTTAATTTCAAGTATGGACTGGACTGGGCCAGGGGATACCCAGGTAGCTGGTTAAATGGCATTTCTGGGTGTTTCTGTTAGGGTGTTTCCAGAAGAGCTGAGCGTTTGAAGTGGTGGGCTTAGTCAACAGGTGTTACTCCCCAGTGAGGGTGGGCCTCATCCAGTCCACGGAGGGCTGGAATGGAACAAAAAGCCGGGGGAAGGCTGGCTTCGCCCTCCCCCTGCCTAACTGCTTGAGCTGAGACATCCATCTCCCCCTGCCCTGGGAGAGACGAGGGCTGGAATCTACTCCCTCAGCTCTCTGGCTCTCAGGCCTTTGCACTACGCTGTTGGTTTTCCTGAGTGTGCAGGTTGCAGAGAGCAGATTGTGGGATTTTTCAACCTCCATAATCATGTGAGCCAGTACCTTTTTTTTTTGTGAGACAGAGTCTCATTCTGTTGCCCTGGCTAGAATGCCTTGGCATCAGCCTAGCTCACAGCAGCCTCAAACTCCTGGGCTCCAGCAATCCTCCTGTCTCAGCCTCCCGAGTAGCTGGGACTACAGGCATGTGCCACCATGCACGGCTAAGTTTTTCTATATATTTTTAGTTGACCAATTAATTTCTTTCTATTTTTTTTAGTAGAGACGGAGTCTCGCTCTTGCTCAGGCTGGTTTCAAACTCCTGACCTTGAGCGATCCTCCCGTCTCGGCCTCCCAGAGTGCTAGGATTACAGGCATGAGCCACCTCGCCTGGCCAGCCAATACCTTTTAATAAGTCAACCTCTCCCTCTTTCTTTCTTTCCTTCCCTGTCTCTCATTTGCTTCCTCTGGAGCACCTGACTAATGCAGTGTGCTTCTGTTGTCCTTCGCACGGTCTCTGAGTGCCTGTCCCAGGTGGACAGCACCTGCGTTCCCCTCTCGCCCCTGTTTCACCTCAGCTTGCAGCTCTGCCCCCTCCCAGTGTCTTCGCATCCCTTAGACAGGATGGGAAGAGCGGGCTGCACACGGAGACCTCGTCGGCAGCCGCGTTTTCACTCACCGTGCCTGGGAGGGGTTATGGCTCCCCCTTGGCCTTAGTTGTTAAGATCAATTTGTGCAGGCCTCTGAGGGTTCCAGCAACAGGATCTCAGGGATGCCCTGTGCCTTCTAACTTTATTTCTGGATTTACTTTTGTTTCCGACCTTCATCTTTCTTTTCTCTCAATTTCTTCCTTAAAACCTCTTTTTGTTCTTCTTAATGTCATGCCTATAACCAGCTCCAGCCCTTCTGTCCCGAGCGTAAATGATAGTACCTAGCATTCTAATGTTTAATTCCCACTCCTGGGCTTGGGTGAATAAATGCAAACGGTGAATCTAAGTCCATGCAAATAGGTTATCTGGGAGGAACAAGATTAGCACATATCACCCCATCCATAATTATCGTTCAGAAAGTAGGTTGTTAGGGAGAGGAGGCAGGAGCGGGTGGCTGCTGCGTCTTTTGGTGTGGGGAGCAGGGCAGGGGTCAGGCAGCGGTGCAGAAGCAGAGCAGGGCAGCCTCTCCTAGAGTGCGCTGCAGAAAGCTGGGTGGCGGCAGAGGGGAATAGCCCCTGGCAGGAGCCGGTGAAGGCAGGCATCTCCCACCTCTATGGCACAACAGCAGGAAGACCACCATTTCCAGGGGAGCAGTGCATTTCCTTTGCCCTGATCTTGTGTGTACCAGGTTTGTTCACCAGGCCATTGATGGCTGAGTAGACTGGATGTCCTTGAATGAATCCAGGCCATCCTAACAAATGCACAAACATCAGTGACTTCAATACCCAGGGCTGAGCAAAACAGGCCAGTTTTTTCCATTGAGTTGACCTACTGCTATCCATATAAGATGATTTGAGAAACAAAAACAAAAACCTTTAGCTTTCTAGCTTTAAGATGAGTCACAAATGATCCCAAGTGGGTAACTGAGTTACTCTCCGAACTAAACTTAATTATGTTAAGTATTTTGGCAAATGTGATGATTCGGCCTCAGGGACTCCATAGTCCTCAGAAGTGATCAGCGTTTTCCCAGTCTTTTAGATCTAATTTGCAAATAGAAAGTCATTGTGAGGGGACAAATATTACTTAACGCTTATCATCATATGCAAGGGGGCTCAGCACTGTTTCTGGATGGAATTAGCCAAGGGCTCATCCGGGTTTTCTGTAGCACGCGACAATCCACTTGTGGCCTTTCCTTCAAGAATTGTGGTCGGGATGGCAGGAACTTAAAATTGATTTATGGTCATTTGGGAGAAGATGAACTCGAAAGGCAGATACTCTATAGGTCAACGGTGATAAGTGTAAGCAATTTCTGGCAGTTTTCATAGTTCTTGGGACCTGCCTTGCTTATTTCCCATTTCAAGTGTTTGTTCTGGCTTAAAGGCCCTGCTTCCATTTCCCATTTGCTAAGTCTAGGCTGACCCTTGGCCAGTCCTCCAGGTGAAAGCCACTGTTGGGAACCGAGGCCTTTGAAGTTCTTAACCCAGAGATACCCTGAGCAGAAAATACCCTGAGTTGCCAAAAAGTGCTTAACCACCGTTCCAGGAAAAAACTGCAAGATATTCCAGGCTTGCTGCCTGAGGCTGTTTGTAATTGATCAACCCTAACCCCCCCCTACTTCATTGTTTCTGTATACTTATAAAACCAACAAAGGATCTAAGTAAAGCAGACCTTGACAACCCTTTGCTTGGTCTCGTTCCTTTCTCTCACTCATCTCTTTCAGGCAAGGTCCCCCTTGACCCCCGCGAGTAACAGAAGGTCCCGAGGGCCGGGACAAGCCACAAGAACACATCTGGGTTGAACGAGTTGGATTTAACTCATTGTCAAATGGGCTAAACCTCCTGCAAAGGAGAACCACATGGTGGAGCACCCTGGGTATCTCAGGAGAGCGTGTCGGAAAGGACTTATTCCGAGAGCTGGGCTTGTGCGAGGGAGGTCCTCTGCCTGGAAGGTGGAGGAAGTGGCCTTTGCCGTGGCCTGGATGCTGTCAGGGAGCAGAGACACTTCTCTCATTGGTGGCTTAGTAAGTGTTATTGGGAGGGGGGCAGGACTAGACTGAGGTCAATAGTTATAGTTGGTGAAGCAGCAGCAGGAACACTCATTAGCCAGGACGGTGGGATGTTTGCTTACGTGTCCGTGCTCTGTCTGTGTCACACGTGATCACGGAGGGGTCTTGCTTTTGTCTTGATTGATCACAGTGGGAGTGGCCTTGTCTGATGTTGATGTTCTGTACACTGTTGGTGTTCAACAGCAGGACACCAAGGCCAGGCCAGCACCTGGAGGTCGGGGGCTGCTTTTCTCTTTCTCACCATCTAGCTTACTGTCCAAATTGGGACATGCTGAGAGTGAAGGGAGGTACTGTTAGTAGTTCTGCAGGGATGACAAGTGTCAGCTGGGACTGTCCTGGGAAACTGTCTGGGAACATGTCCTCACTGAAACCCTGCCCATTCCACATCAGCCCTCGCTTTCTTCCAAAGGCCCCTGCAGGCGTTTTTATCATGTTAATCCCATCGTTTGAGCTCCCAGCACAATGTTCCTCTTTCTGCTCACATTCTGTCTTCATCAGGTAGGATCCTGGCAGGAAACAGCGTTGCACTCAGGGTGCAGCTGAGGAAACCGAGGAAGGCATCGACTACAGAGTGGGCTTGAAAGTTGGCGAGACAGCAGGGAGTGCTGAGGTAGCCACTGCAGGGTGCTCTGCTGCTGGGTGGAGGGACACACTGTCACCTGAGCCAGGTGGGGCTGCCGCCCTGAAGAGGCCTTTGGCAGGAGCCTTGCTCGGGAGGGAATCCACCTCTGCTACCTGTGGGAGGCAGGTGGGAGGTGGCGGGGTGCATGCTGTGTATTCTGCGCCTTTTTTCTTCCTGCTGTCTGGCTTCCGGTGGTGCCCACCTGCTGAGGCAGCCGGGACCAGCCAGCAAGGGAGCCTGCAGGACTGGGTGGAGAGGAAGGGGAGGGGAATAGTCCCCAGCTCAGCACGGAAGACTCTTTACACTTGCAGTTGCGCTGCTTTTACACTGTTCTAATAGTCTTTAGAGGCAGGTTTGGCAAATCAATATACCCATTTTACAGAGAGGAGAGGGGGTTCTAGGTCAGCAGTGTCAGCAGTGATGGGGCCAGACAGCAGCAGGGACTGAAGCCTGACAGCAGCAGGGACTGAAGCCTGGCAGCAGCAGGGACTGGTCACGGGGCTGCTGCCTTCCAGTCCAGTAGACAACAGAGCGAGGGGGGAGCAGCTTGCTGGGGTGAGTGTGGAGCAGGGATGTGGCCGGGCCAGGAGGGAGGAGCAGTCGTGTGCTGGATTCTCACTGGGCTGCAGTGGAGGGAACGTTTTCTGAGAGTCGGCATGGGATTTAGGGGCGCCGGTGAGGCCCTGGCAGGCTACAAGGCTGTCACCAGCACCTGGCGGTTTCTCCCTCGCTGTCTTTCTTCCCACCCTATTTATTTGTGTGGAGCTGAGGACCAAAAGGCCTTTAGTGTTGTATTTGTCAAACTCTCACAGAGCCTCCTATTGAGCACAGGAAAATGGATAAAGGGAGTGGGGCTGAGACTGACTCCGTCCTCTGTGAGGAGGAAGGGAAAGTCGGATTGGCCCAGATGGAAGGACGCAGAACTCCACGGCAGCAGAAGGGGCTGGTCAGAACCATGTGCCTCACACGTGTGTATGCATGTTTATATGTGCCTGTGTATACGCGTGGGCATGTGTGCACGTTTATATATGCCTGTGTGTACATGTGTGCACATATGTGTGAGTGTGGGTGTGAGTGTGTATGTTTGTTTACGTGTGTGTGCTGTGTACACGTGCATCTGTGTGCATGTGCTTTGTAGGCTGGGAAGCCGGAGGTAGATGGTCCTCAAGACTAGGAGATGACCAGTCTGAGGGCCATGAAGTGACCATGCTGAGGACAGAGAGCGGGCTCTGCTGGCTAAGAAAAGAGGATTGGACAAGACCAAACCACAGGGTGCCCTGAGTCCAGATTTGCCCTGGACAGGTTTTGTCCTGTGTTGATTAGTAATAGCACCCCCTTTTGCTCTCAGCAGTGTTCTCAACAAATTATGTGGTCACCTTCTTTTCTAGGAAAAGGGAAACCATCGTAGGCTCAATCATCCTAAGCTGGGCTTCTGATTTAAGCAAATTATTCTTATCTTCTGCTCCTGGTCCTACCCCTGAGCCCAAGGCTGGCCGTGACTCTTCATTCTGCCTTTGTCCCTGCGTTCAGTTCCTGATTTTGACAGGCCTGTTTTATGTCTTTGTGTCTCTTTCCCAGCCCTGAGTTTGCAGAAGATCAAAGCTTTAAAAAAAAAAGTAATTATGAGAGGTGATGGATGTGTTCATTTGCTTGACTGTAGTAATCACTTCACAATGTTTATGTGTCTCAGACCATCGAATAATATTTCAGTAAAGATCAAAACTTTGCTCTGGCTGGGACTTGACCACAGGTGCTTCCTGTGGCCTAATTGTTCATTATCCTTCCTTGTGGCTCTAAGGAGCAAGAGCCTCTCCTCCCTCAGAGCTCATACACACGGTGACCTTCAAGGTGACCTTGGCAGAGGGAGAGACCAAACAGGAGAACAAAGGAAGGAGGGATGAGGTCACCTCCCTGCAATTGTTATACATTCAGTATGCAAATCTCTCTGTCTTGACCAGCTTCAAGGGAAGCTTTGAAAACATCAAAACAGAACTCTGTCTGAAAATGTACTTACAGCACTGTCTCCAAAACACTTGTGCCTTAAGTCTTGAATATCTAAGCATCTCTCAATCAAAATAGTTTTCTCTCCTCTCCTCCCTGTTGTGCATAACAATGACTAGGTGTGGGCTTCTGATTTCTTTGTCACACTGCAGTAGATAATGCAGTGACCCCCTTATACTTCTACAAATTTAGGACAGCCTTTGGGGAGGTACTTTGGCAACTGTCTTAGAATGCTGTACTTTGCCACCTGAGGGCATTTAATTAAGCCTCTGTGATCATGAGGCTATTAGAATGCCAGCCCTCAGGGGTGCTGGAGCCTCGAGATGGAATCAAAAGGGTGTTAAAGGCTATTCTAGCAAGGGAACCTGAGAGGCATGTCAACAACACAGCTACTCTTGGAGTTTTCCCACACGGTGTATTGTAAGAAGAAAAATATATGACTAGCATGGGCATTGAAACTTGATTCAAAATATAAAATTCAAGCTGGCATTCTGTGTTTGCCAAATTCTGACCTATGCATCTTTCAGCCTTATGTCCTGCTGCTCCTCTATGTGAGTGTGATGGTGGGTCTAAACTAACCCCTGGTCTTCTGCATGTGTGTGGTTTCCCCTAGATGTTCTCTCCTACCCTGGGCTTTACCTGCAGTGCCCACCCATCACCTCTTCTCACATCTGGGTTGCACCCCCTTTGCTCTCCCGAGCTGCCATGTTGCTCTGGGCTGGAGCGATGCGAGGTACCTCTCTGACACTTATCCCCCTTGCACCCGCCTCACTCATTTAGGAATGGCTGGTAGCAACACCCCTGCTGTCCAATTTCTGTTGCTGTAACTGAGAATCTGAGACTGGGTCATTTATAAAGAAAGAAATTTATTTCTCACATTTCTGGAGGCTGAGAAATTCAAAGTGGAGGAGACACATCTGATGAGGCACTTCTTGCTCCTGGAGTCCTGAGTGGTGCCGGGCATCACATGGGAAGGGGCTCAGGAGAGACAGCCAAAGTGGCTTCTATAATATAACAGACCCATCTCCTGATAACAAATGCACTCCCTCCGTAACCAATTAATCCATCAGTCAGTTAATCTGTGAATGGATCAATACATTCACGAGGACAGAGCCCTCATGATCCAGTCCACCTCCCCAAAGGTCCCACCTCTCAACATAGCTACTTTGGGGACCAAATTTCCAACACAAGAACTATTGGGGACACATTTAAGCCATAGCACCTGTAATCAGAATTGAGTCTTCATACTCATCTTCCACGTTGTAATTGGATAATCTTGGGTGAGAACTATCTCATTTTTGAACCTAGTTTCTTCATGTGTGAACTGTTGGGAAAGGAATAGAGATTCACTGGCTGTTCAATAAGTAGTCTGGTCTCTGAGACACACAGATCAGAGAAAGTACTTGGATTGCTAGTTTGAATAAAGTATTCACTTTGGAATAATGCATTCTTGTCTTCCTCTGTCCCCACTCTGAGCCTGTGTTTCCCGTGTTTCATTAGCCAAATTTCATCAGCATGACCCCTTATCAGGGAGTCTGGATTCCTTTGCTCCTTTAGACACCCAGATGTCGATAGTTTGTCCTGTATGGGTTTGCCCTTATTCTGTCTGACTCCAGGGTGCTTTCCTACAAGATTTCTTCATGAACTAAATAGTATTTTCCAGCTATGTTTCTGAAAAACAGACAAACAAACAAACAACCCAAAGATCTGCACTTGGTCCTTTTGTTTTTTTAGGAAATTGTTACTAGTCCTTTCCTAATGAGATGTATATGCTCTGTCTCAAAGACTCTCTGCCCATCATCCTGGCCTGGATCAGTCTGAAGATGAGGGATTGAAATTGAGTATTGTGCCAGTTTAGAGGTGTTTGTGGTATCATTGATTTTATGGGAGTGACAACCTACAGTTTTCCAGAGACTTGCTTGAGGAGGCACATTGCAAAACTGCAGGCAGTGAATGCTGTTCTGCAGTAGGCTGTAAGGAACAATTGAAATGTCACACCCTTTGATTTTGGGCTTCAGAGTTGACCATTCTGGGAGGTCAGGGGTAGGAGTCCTCTAAATGTTCCCTTCAAAAATAATCAAGGCACATCCCATATTCCATAGAACTCAATATTCAGCATCTAAAAACTGGATCACAGTCACTTTTTACACATTCAAATTTTCAAAATCCGGCAAGAATATATTACTTTTTCTAATAAAGAAAGTGACAAAGTAAAATCCCTTACTTTTTAAGGAAAATCACCTCAGTTTTCATGAGCTTTGAGAAAGCAGGGAAAGAAGGATACATATCAAAATTGAGATGATCATTTTATGATTTTTTTGAAATCTGTTTTTTTTTTTTAACAATTGCTATAACACTATATGCAGGTATATGCAACAGTATATGCAACACTGTATGCAGGTATATGCATGTACCTGATACATGTGACACACCTTCTTAGGTTTCCTTGTTCACTTCCTGAATCCACAGCTGCTTGGCACACTCCAGCTGCTGACCCGCTCTGCCTCGACCCACATGGTTCTGCCACTCGGGCTTGGCCGGTTCCCCTTCCCTGGCCAACCACAGGCACAGAGTTCCTGGCTCCTCCTGTCACTTCTGGGATCTTGAGTGGTTGCCAAAGGGGCCAGATAATGAACAAATGTTTGCAGAGGCCTTAACTCCCCATTGGATGAGTTTTCACCTGTTGGAAACAGAGGAGAAGAGGAAGCCAAGAGTAGAGATTCTCCTTGCTCTGCTCTGAGGCCTGTCTGTGGACTGCCTGTCTCAGAGACATGGCCCATGGCTGGGTGGACTCTCATCCAAGTGACCTGCTGTGTCACTTCAGGACTTATCATCAAACAGTGCCCAGTGAAGTTGTGTCTCCCCTTGCATGGTTCCCATCTTTTGCTATCTGTACAGGGGTCCAGGGATTTGGGGGTGAGCATGGAAAAAGACATGCCCACAAGGTGGCAGTACCACACACAGCTTTGTTTAGGTGATGTTTGGACAGGTTCACCTGCAGGGGAAGGAAGCCCTCCCAGCAGGGGACCTTCTAGAGCTAGGCATGAAGGGGATGGGGGGTGGGGGGGAGTGGGGGAGTGGGGTGGTGGTGTCTGGGGGAGTCTGGAGGGTGGCAGCAGCTTGGTGTCTTTATTTATTTATTTTTTTCCTTTTATTTCATCATATTATGGAGGTACAAATATTATTAGGGTTACAAATATTGGCCCTGCTGCCCCTCCCTCCCCCGATGTGTCCAATCCCTAGTTATGAAAGCATACACCCCTTTCCTCCTCCCCCCTCCCGACTGCCCACCACCTGATAAAAAGTTGTTTTTTTGTTTTGACATTTTGGTTACATTGTATATCTTTGGCTCTCCCTAAGAAGGGTTAGAGTTATGCCCTTCCCCTCCGAAGTACTCACCACATCCCTAAGATTGAGTCCCCCCCCAATCCCTGGTGAGCATTGCTACCATTTGAAAACTGTAGTTTTAATCAGTCAGTACCTATTTGATGGTGAGTAGATGTGGGGCCCATTTTCCATGTCACCTCGCTTTGGATAACGGGCTTAAGCTTAATCCAGGATAGCATAAACAGTGCTAGCTTACAGTCATTTCTTAGAATTCAGTAATATTCCATTGTGAACATATACCACATTTTAATTATCCACTCATGAATTGACGGGCACTTGGGTTGTTTCCATGACCTTGCAATAGTGAATTGTGCTCCTATAAACATTCGGGTGCAGATATCTTTATAATAGAATGTCTTATGCTCCTTTGGGTAGATGCCCAACAATGCTATTGCAGGGTCGAATGGTATTTCTATTTCTAGCTGTTTGAGGTATCTCCAAATTCTTTTCCACAAAGGTTGCACTAATTTGCAGTCCCACCAGCAGTGTAGGAGTGTTCCTGTCTCTCCGCATCCTTGCCAGCATTTGTTGTTTTGGGGTTTCTTGATATAGGCCATTCTTACTGGGATTAGGTGGTATCTCATTGTGGTTTTGATTTGCATTTCTCTAATAATTAGAGAAGTTGAGCATTTCTTTATATGTTTGCAGGCCATTATTCTGTCTTCTTTGGAGAAGTTTCATTTCTGTCGCCCATTTCTTGATGGGATTGTTTGATTTTTTCTTGTTAATTCTTTTAAGTTCTAGATAGATTCTTGTTATTAGACCTTTATCAGAGGTGTAGAGAGCAAATATTTTCTCCCACTCTGTGGGTTGTCTATTTGGTGTCTTTACAGCCCTAGAGTTTGTCTTGTCTGTGGTTAGCAGATATTGGGCACTGTTTTGTAGGGTATACAAAGCAGGTAGGCTCTAAATGCCTAAAAGTATGCTTATTATTTGCTCTATGTTTACAACAGTTGAATATGTGAAAGTTTGAGTTTGGTGCTGGCAGGCTTTTGAGCAAACAGGTGTTTGCCTGCTGTAGTAACCAACTTCTTCACTAAGAAGTAAACATGCTGAGACCAGGTGACAGAGGCTGTCTTGGCTTATTGACACAGCACTGTCTCACTTCTCCTTTTCCTCACTATAGATGTCCTGGGTTTGCACCACCCATGGAATGTGTCACTGTTTAGTCGTGGCTCAGGCTGTTTTCCAGAGAACCCAGGTTAACACAACATACCAAGCCAATACATATGGGGTTAGCCCATTTGTTTGAAATGACAATCTCATATTTGTGTACATATGCTCTAATTTCTGTAATTCTGCTGTTGATGAACATTCACTTTGTTCTTTGATTTTTCTCACTAGAAAACGATGCTTTATTGAACCTCTTTGTATCTATCTATCTATCTATCATTACTTTCTTTTGGAAGCTGAATTTTGGATTAAAAGTCTTTGATTTTTGTTTTTTGACATCACTGCCAAATTCTTTTTAAAAGCATTATTTCAGTTTACATTTCCACCAACAATGAAGTCAAATCGCCTCTCTCTTCACATCCTGGATATTATCTTTCAACTCCTTGACAAACTACTTGGTTAAGTATCCCATATATTTTCCTGATATTTGATGAAGTTAGAGTTTTTTTTGTTTTGTTTTGTTTTTAATTACATAGAATTTCTACTAGTCCAATTTCCAGGAAAAAGCCCATTACAGTGTCTTCTAAATCTTTAGGAAAGGTCTCGGTGAGGCTGCCTCATGTGTATTCAGGCAGTACGTTGGGATTGTCTGCTCTTTTTTGGTCATCTCACCCCAGACTGCCTCTCCCACTGACAATCTTGCTGTTGGCGCAGCTGTCCTCTGCTGGTGACCACAATTGCCACTGTCCTCTGGCATTGGGGTGGGAGGTGCACCTTACCACCTGTGGCTCTGTTGTAGGCTTTTATAAATTCCCTACAGCAAAACTGAATCATGGTCACAACTTTTAATAAAAACGAACTAAAGATTTGAAGACAATTAAAGGAGAGTACAAAATGGAAACTAGAGTAAAATGATCTTGCAAGGGCAGCAGAGCTAAGCTCTGATCCCTTTTTGGCCTGAAAAATGAAAAGAAAACTTAACCTCCTCTCACCAGGGTACCACAGTGAAATTGAGGGACATAAAACCATTGACATGGCAAACTGATCCTTCCTATTTGACCCTTTATGTCTTGCTATTACCGGTGCCTTGTTATTTAATAGGCAGTTTAAAATATGTTATTATTGTGATAAGAACACTTAATGCTGTACGATACAGTGTTGTTGACTGTAGGTACAATGTTGTACAGCTGATCCCTACAACTTGTCTTGCATAACTGAGCTTTTATGCCCATTGAACAACAACTCCCTCTGCTCCCTCCCCCTAGTCCCCGGCAACCACCGTTCCACTTCTCTGCAGCTATGTTAGACCCCTCATGTAAGTGGAGTCACGGAGCATTTGTCCTGTTTGTCACTGGCTTATTTCACTCAACGTAGTGTTTTCAAGGGTCATCCTGCACATCCATGTTGTGTGTATGGCAGGATAGCCTTATTTTTAAGGCTAAATAGTGTTCCATTCTAGCTATACACAATTTTCCTTATCAGCTCATTTGCTGATGGACTTTGGGCTGTTTCCACATCTCGGCTACTGTGAATAGTGCAGCAGTGAACATAGGAGCTCAAATATCTCTTCGGCATATTTATTTCAATTCTTTTGGATAAATACTCAGAAACAGGATTGCTGGAACATATGGTAGTGCTATTTTTAACTTTTTTGAGAAACCTCCATACTGTTTTCTATGGCAGCTACATCATTTTACATTCCCACCAACAGAATACAAGGGTTCCAATTTCTCCACATTTTCACCAACACTTGTTATCTTTTTAAAATAATAATGGCACTTCTAACAGGAGTGAGGTGGTGTCTCATTGTGGTTTTGAGTTGCATTTCCCTGATGGTTAGTGATGTTGTGTTCTTTTCATATACCTCTTGTTGGCCATTTGTATGTTTGCTTTGGAGAAATATGTCTATTCAAGTTGTTTGCCCATTTTCTTTTCTTTGGGGTTCTTTTTTTTTTTTTTCTTTTAATAGATTTTGTAGGTGCATTGAATTCTATTACAGTTGAATTCTATAACAGTTGAATTTTGTTACATGTACATATTGTATAGTGCTGAAGTCCGGGCTTTTAGTGTACCCATCACCTGAGCAGTGTAAGTATACCCCACAGGTAATTGTTCATCTCTTAGCCCCACCCACTGTCCCTCCTTTTGAGTCTCCAGTGTCCATTATACCACCCTGGGTGCCCTTGTGCAGCCATCGTTTAGCTTATAAGTGAGAACATAGAGCATTTGTCGTTCTGTTCCTGACTCACTTCACTTAGGATAATGGCTTCCAGTTCCTTCCAAGTTGCTGCTAAAGACATTATTTCATTCTTTCTGATGGCTGAGTAGTATTGATGGGTACACTAATGTGAGGTAAAATGGACTTTGAGATAAAATGGACTTTGAGACAAAAATGTGCTGCTAGAGATAAAGAGGAACATTTTATAATAATAAATAAATCATTGGGGGATGGTCACGCTTGAAGCTCTGGGGGAGGAGGGAGGGCATGGGCAATATACGTAACCTTAACATTTGTACCCCTGTAGTATGCTGAAATAAAATAAATAAATAAATCAAATCTGTCAGGGAGCTATAACAGTTACAAACATATATACTCCTAGCAACAGAGTCCCAAAATATATAAATCAAATATTGACAGAATTGAAGGGAGAAATAGATATTTGAACAATAATGGTTGAACCCTTCAATACCTCACTTTCAATAATGGACAGAACAACTGGGCAGAAGATCAACATGAAAATAGAAGACAGGAACAAAACTGCAAACAACCAGACCTAGCAGAGAGCTGCAGAATACTCGACCCAAGACTGTCAGAATACATTTCTTCTCAAGTGCATATAAGATGTTCTTTATGATATACCATATGCTAGGCCACAGTGCAAGCCACAAAAAATTTAGAAGGACTGAAATCATACAAAGCATGTCCCCAACCACAATTAAATGTAATTATAAATTCATAACAAAAATTTGGGAAATTCTCACCTATGTAGAAATTAAAAACACAGACAAATAACCAGTAGGTCAAGAAATACATCACCAGGAAAATTAGAAAATAATTTGAAATGAAGGACAGTGGACACAACATGAGAAGACAAGGGCATGCATCTCTAGCAGCCCTTATGGAGACATTTATAGCAGCAAATGCCCATATTAAATAAGAAGAAAGATCTCAAATTGATAACCTAAGTTTCTAACTTAAGACAACTATAGAAGAACAAACTAGACCTAATCATGCAGAAGAAAAGAAATAATATCAGTTATAATGGAAATTAATGAAATAGAAAAGAGAAAAACAGAAAACCAAGAAAGAAAAAGTTGGCTTTTTGAAAAGATCACAAAATGGATAAATCTTTAGCTAGATTGACCAAAAATGAGAGAGAAGATTCAGATTAATAAACAGGAATGAAAAAGGGGACATTACTACACACCTTGTAGAAATAAAGCATTATATAGGAATATTAAGAACAATTGTATGCCAGTAAGTTAGATAACTAGATGAAATAGAAAAAAAAAACATCTAGAAAGACAGAAACTACAGAAATTGACTTAGAAAAATTTAAAGATATGAAAAGACCTATCACAAGCAGAAATATTAAGTTCATAATTTAAAACTTCTCACCACAAAAGTCCAGTGCCATAATTCTACAAAACATATATGAATTTTTTTTTTTTTTTTTTTTTGAGACAGAGTCTCACTTTGTTGCCCAGGCTAGAGTGAGTGCCGTGGCGTCAGCCTGGCTCACAGCAACCTCAATCTCCTGGGCTCAGCGATCCTACTGCCTCAGCCTCCCAAGTAGCTGGGACTACAGGCATGCACCACCATGCCCGGCTAATGTTTTGTATATATATATATTTTAGTTGGTCAATTAATTTCTTTCTATTTTTGGTAGAGACGGGGTCTCGCTCAGGCTGGTTTCGAACTCCTGACCTTGAGCGATCCGCCCGCCTCAGCCTCCCAAAGTGCTAGGATTACAGGCGTGAGCCACCGCGCCCGGCTCATATATGAAATTAATGTCAATTATTCACAAACTCATCCAAAAAACAGAAGAGGAAGGAACACTCTGAACTCATTTTAAAAGAGCGAGATTGTCCTGATATCAAAACCAGACAGAGAGATCACATAAAAAGAAAACTGCAGACCAATACTTCTTATGAATACAGACTAATATAGGGGACCCAAGTCACCTAGCAAAGACTTTCTGTTAGATCGTACCGACCTTCCCTGCCCACCTTGGAGCCAACAGGAAAGATAGATTTATCACTCCTATGCCCTATAAATTTCTCTTCCCTATAAATTTCCCCTTATAGACTTACAGTAGAAGTAAAAAAAACCCAGAAAGACAGAGACAAGAACAGATTAAGACATGCTTCTACCAAAGATAAGAATTTTAAATTTGACTAGGTAATCAAAAGATTCCTAAAGAGGGTTACTCATCCCCAGGGGACAAAGTAAGCTTGGCGTTTGGGAGTTTGACAAAAAGAGATCCCAGCTCAGACCTCTGAGTGTGCAGCTCAGGAGGTCTCAGAAAAACTCATCTGTTCTGAGTTGTTGTTATTGAGCCACAGTAGCAGGAGGGTCTTGCTTAGATCATGGAAAAATCTCCAAGATCATCAGCTGCCCAAGAAGACCACCATGCAATGTGTTGAAGTAGACTCACAGCAGGAAGTTGCATTAAACTCATACTATGTTTAGAGTTAATAGTATCTCACAAGAGAGAAACCAGAGGGTATATATATGATTTATGGGGTTGGGGCCTGGGCTGAGTGATTTAGAGAGGATATTGCAAGATCAACTGATTGGTATGAGATAGTCTATAATAGCTTTGGATAGGTAGGCACAGTAAGGTGGAATTCTTGAACAAATATTGATGAGTGAGGTGTTAATTTCAATAAGTAAGTTATTCAAGTTGGTTCAGAGACGTTAGTTATTTTTTTCAGAAAATATTTGGTTCTGGAAAATAAGTTACTTTTGCCTCATCTAAGTATTGCTTAACACAGAATAGGAAAGTATGCCTTTCCCCAGAATTGTTTGGGACATTGTGGAAATAAACAAAGACCAAATGAGAGCTAACAGAGGCTGGTTCTTCAGAGCTTAGTACGCAAGGACGTCAACCGTCATCACCTCTGTCTGCCTGAGACCCTCCGGCAGGCAGTGGGGTAGGAGAGCTTTGCGGTAAAAGAGGGAAAGCTTCAGGCATGTTCCGATTGCAGGTTGTTGGCCTGGGAAAGCTGGAAGCTGGCTCATGAGAAGCACAGCATCCTATTTAATTAGTTCTGAGGCCATATTTGGCTTTCCCTGGTTAGTCAGGAGTAGGGAGCAGAGGCCAAAAATAGGGCAGCGGTCATTGGCCAAGCCTGACCATTCTGGCCCAGTTGCTGCAGAGGTCGTGGGCCGTGGTTCTACAGTCTAAATGGCCTGGCCATCGTCCACTTGTGTATTCAGTCCTACACCGTGGGCAGGAGAGTATGTTGGTCTCAGTTGCCATGACGAGAGCCATGGTTTTAAATTGTCAAACCAGAAGTGGCCCAAGAGCTCTGCATCTCTGAAAACGATTATGGGGCTTTACAAATCAAACGGGGAAGATGAACTTCCAGCTAGAATTCTTTAGAAGTTAGCAGGGTTTTTCATGTATAAGAGAGACTTGGGTGAATATGCAAGCTTCATTATATGTCACAAGGGACCACATTATCTGCAGGTGGTGCTAGGTGAGCCAGCTGCAAGTTAAGAGATTAGCTTCAGCATCTCCTCAGAGTCCCCGATGGAGGTTTGCAACAGAGAGGAAGGCGAGGTGCAGTCGAGCCTCTCTGATTAAACGTTCCTGATGACCCAGTGCATCAAGGTGATGGTTTTCCCCTGATATAAGTTTCCTTAATCACAGGCTTCCATTGTACCACACTTAGTTTTCCCAAGTTAAAGTATAATCAGGCCGCTTATTCATCCTGCAGGCTTTCAGAAGTTCTGGTGAAGCCTGCCGTTTTAACTCTCTCTAAAACATTTTAAAAGGTCAGGTTTCTTTTCTGGATTTTATAAATTTAAGGAACAGGTCAAGATTTTCTGTTTAATTTTAGATCAATGACCTCAAACTCACTCGTAAAGACATGAAATATTTATTCAAAAGTTTTGTTTACTGTGTGTGATTTTGTTCAAATTTAAGTCTTGGTTCAATGTAAGTGTTAGAAATAAGCCAGACCTATAACTGAAAGTTATAAAGATATCCAAAATCGTATCTGTACATGATGAATCATCTGACTCCCCTAGGACTGTCTTGCTGCCCCTTCTATGTACCCAGATACTATGGGACATGCAGGGAATTGGCATGTCATTCCAGATCTGGCCTGTCTCCCTGCTTTGATCTTCTCTGCCTGCAGGACTGCACCGGGCCTGGCTCACTGGGGAGCCTTCACCAGGCGTTTGCAGGAAGCGTTTTATGCCGTGGGCTGTTTCCACATTGCACACCCCTGCCTGCGTCGTTTCCTGTCCCAGTGGGTTTCTGCGTCCCCAGCAGGTCCTTACTTACCGCCGCTCACCGGCTCCTGGCCAGTACAGACTTAGCTTTGTTCCCGAGGGATTTTCTAAGCTGTTTTCTTCGGTTGCAAGGAGTGTCATTTGTCGGGCCCGCGTGTGAGCGCGGGGCAGCCGTGTAGCACGCGGTCCGCGTGTGCGTGTCGCTGCTTTTCATCTATTTTTCATCCAGTTCACTTCAAAGAGGTAGCCTTCATTTCCCTGATGAAACAGGCTCCTTAGCTGTCTTCTTAAGCTTCTGTCTGCCTCCTTTTCTAGGTTGTCAGAGGGGGATCACTTTCAACAGCAGTATTTATGTCTTCATGGAAACAGAGTCTCTTTTGACAAATGTTAACGTTTGGATCACGTGTGACAGGGAGCCCTGCTGTTATCAAGTTGCCATAGTTTTGTTTTTCAGGATAATAGTTCTTTGAAGGGTATGATTCTCAAATTAGAGTGGAAAGGAAAATATTTCATAGACTTTTTTCATCGTAACTGTATTTCCTTGTTTTTCACTTTATTATAAAAATTCTATATATTTTAGTCCAGAATTTCTTTATGATATCAAGTAATAATTAATAATGATACTACTAATAAACTTGCAGTACAACAGCCACTACCCACCTACATTTGCGTGGCGCCTCCACCTCTGCAGGGTGTGTTTGCACAGATCAATTAACTTGACCCTCAGTAGCGGTTTCCTGAGGAAGAAGGTGCTGGAGAGGCTGACAGCATTTGAAGGGGTAGAAACAAGGCCCGTCTTGCTGCCGTCTCCTGTGGGGTCCTCAAGGTCTCACCTCATCTGTTCTCTTCTTTTAAGGATTCTATCTTTTAATGTCCCATCTGCATTGGCTTTTCTTAGTGGCTTCAGATAATTGTTTCATGTATTTTGTCCAAGTTTTATAGTTGCTTTCACCAGGACTGTTAGTTTAATGCTAGCCGCTCCGTTAAGATAGGAACTGGGAATGTGCCTCCTTGTGTAAGTACGTGTGCACTGGGTTTCGAGTTCCAGGCTGGCGTTTGTTTCAGCGCTAT
This sequence comes from Microcebus murinus, assembly GCF_040939455.1. Taxonomy (NCBI): domain Eukaryota; kingdom Metazoa; phylum Chordata; class Mammalia; order Primates; family Cheirogaleidae; genus Microcebus; species Microcebus murinus. The sequence goes on from NC_134112.1 coordinate 99,802,244, forward strand.
TCCGTTGTTTCTTCTGAGAAGTCAGCTGCCCATATCACTGTCCTCCTTTGAAGGTAATGCATTTATTTGTCCTCTTGCTGCTTTTAATATATTTCCTTATCGTTGGTTTTCGGGTGTTTACTGTCCCGTAACAAAGCACCGTGGAGATTGTATCTGTACCTATTCTGTTTGAGGCTTGTAGAGCCTCTTAATTCTGTTGGTGTCTTTTGTCAGTTTCTGAAAATTCTCGTTCATATCTCTGCTAGTATTGTGTCACCTTCTGTCCTTTTCTCTCGAGACCCCAGTCACAAGTAAGGGGAAGTTTTCACCGTGTGCCGTACACTGCATTGGCTTTACCTCTGTGTTTGTGCTCCCTCTGTTTTCTCCAGATTTTATTCTCCACACTGTATTTTCTACTACCCTGTCATTCAGTTAGGGAATCTTCTCTTTCCTATATCTAATTTCTTATTAAACCACTTATATATTTATGTTACTTTATGTTTAAATTTTATAATTTCAATTCGAACTCTTTTCCCCACCTAAGCAATCACGTAGGTGAATTGCTTTCTTAATAATTCAAGTTACCCAGACAAGCCACTGACGTTCTAGATCGTCTTTGGTAAAACCCTTGCCAAGTCTTCACCATGTGGTATCGTTGGCACCATAGCATTTGCACCTGTAAGAGGTTGGGAGATGACCTAGGGGCTCACTGGGGGAGTATAAGTGCCCACATTCAAATGAGGAGAACAAACAATGGGCAAAAAGCAGTTCCCGAGAATCTCAGCACGGTTCCTCTGTGTCACCTGTGAGAGGCCTGCTCGTTAAGCAAGAGAAATTAAAGTTTTTCACTGAAGACAATGCAGAGGGAAGGTTAATGGCCTAAGTGTTCTTCCAGCATAGGGGAATAGAGAATTGGTCACGCAGGACTTGCTCAGCCGACCAGTTGCTGGGACTTGGGGAGGTGAAGTGTCCAGAGCTTTCGAGAACGCTCTGCATGCACCAGCGTGGCCTGGACTGAGCAGCAGGGGCTCAGTCCCAGTCTGAGGCACTGTACCAAGAGCTGCTGAGAAGATCAACCAGAACATCGTTTATTATGCCTCTCTCTCTCTCTCTTTTTTTTTTTTTGAGAAAGTGTCTCACACTGTCACCTGGGCTAGAGTGCAGTGACAGGATCACAGCTCACTGCAGCCTCCAACTCCTGGGCTCAAGCCATCCTCCCACCTCAGCCTCCCTGGTGGCTGGGACTATAGTAGTGTACCACCATGCCCAGCTAATTAAAAAAAATTTTCTTTTTTGTAGAGATGGGGTCTTGCTGTGTTGCCCAGGCTGATCGCAAATTCCTGGCCTCAAGTAATCCTCCTGCCTCAGTCTTCCAAAGTGCTAGGATTATGTACATGAGCCACCACACTTGCTTGTAAGTCTTGATTCAGAACTTTGCATATGGGGCACAGGAACAACTCTGTTGAAATATCTAACTTGGGGAAGGAAGTTGAAGTTTTTATAGAGTTTTGGCAAGATGGGTCTGCCAAAGTTCTGCAGCTTTTAGGAGAGTAGCGATTTAAAAGCAGTTATTCAGAAGATAGAGGAGTTGTTCTCATGGTTTGGCAGCCACTGATTGGGTAGTTTAGGGTTGGGAGGAATGGACAGCTGGGCTAATGGTGAGAGTGGGAGGAACAGGGAAGGACCAAGGTTATGCCATGCCGCAGTAGGGAATGGCCATCCTCCGGCATCTCCCACATCTTCCTCTCTGCCACTCACCACCACCAGACACATTATGTATTTTGTTGGTTTGTTTGATGTATTGCCTGTCTCTCCTGCTCCACAAGAATGTAACTAAATAGGGCCGAGATCTTTGTCCATGTGGTTTGCTGATGTATCCCCAGCACCTGCTCCAGTGCCCCGAACATCACAGGTTTGCAACCAGATTGGATTAACAAGGGAGGAAGAATGGCAGTTCTTGCAATTTGTGGGATTCATAATAGTTTGTCCAGAAGACCTGCTGCATTCTGCCCTCCTCTTTACAATACCCTATCTATGCGCCGTGACTTTGGTCATGGCAGATTCAGCTAAGTTGCTCCTCAGAAGCTGTGTTATTAGGTGATTCTAGGCTTTCTGTAAAAGGCTATTTCTATTTATGTCAGTAGAATTAGGGAAGAGGCTGTGCTTGCAAACCAGATGAAATCACTACAGAAATCCAAATTTCAACTTGTTATCATTTTAACTTATGTAAGAATTCCAAGTTCAAAGACTTTAGGATAAGAAGATATTTTCATATGTTAGGAGAGAAAGGAGTGCAAAATACAATCAAGCGAGAAACTTAGATGGGAGGTGCAGACTCCTATGAGTATACGAATGAACAAAAATCTCCTTTCTACAATTAATCAGTGTCTGAACTTACGTGTTTCTGTGCAAAAATGTTAAATAATGAGAAATAAGTTCCCAATCAATGTACAAAATTAAGACACATTACTGGAGTAACTAAAAGTGTTCCCCAAAATCATCTGATAAAAGTATCATGTTGAGTTTTGGTTACATACATGTCAATGTTTCTGTGTAAACCTAGGCCCCAAAACTTTACATTAAGAGATACTATTGAGCAAGTGACACTTGTTACCGCTCCCATGGCAGGAATTTCACTGCAGGGAGGATAGCAAGAGCTGACAGTGCCAGGCCAGGAGCAGCAGTCCCAGATCAACCCACTGCATGATTTGCCGGTGTTGGGGTCACTAAGAAAAACACAGGCACTGGATGGAGCAACGCTTTACTCACACAGAGTAGAGACAGAGCACAGTCAGATTTCACAGGGAGCGCTGGTCCCCGTGGCCAGTGGGTCTCAGCCCACAGCCTCGTGGGCAGTGGCTGGCATGCACACTTTTGGCGCAGCAGGCAAAGGACCTGTTCCTGCCCCACTGGGAACAGACATAGCACTGGGGTTGGCCAGGTGCTACATGACACACACATTCAAACAGAGCGGAAGAAGTACACATCAGTGCTGGAGCGGGGAATGGTATTCCCAAACAAGGCAGTGTGCCCAGGGCAGGCTGCGCGGGCTCTTTATATCCATGTAAGAAAATGTTCCAGGCCATGGCACATGCTTACACAGCTGTGCAGGGCTGGCGGGCTGAGAAACTTCACATTCCATGATGTTCAGGTATTAGGAAGCAAAGTTAACTACTGGGAAAATGTTAACAAGGAAGAAGTTCTATAGCACTGAATCAGTATGTCTAATAGGAACCCCAAAGCCCAATCTCCCTCTTGAAGTAACTGAGTCATTGGCAGAACAACTCCAAACAGGTGAGAATTAAGTTGACCTTTTCTCAATCCCCTGGTTCTTATGCCTTAAAATGAGAAGGCCATGGTCATTCTTTATGGGTCAACAGCTTTCACCTTTTGAAGATTTGGAATTAAGTATAATATTTAAGATACTATGAACTGATGATACTGTTCGTGTTTAAGAAATCTTCATGTTTAAGGTTTTTTTACTTGTGCTATTTTGGAGAAGTTGGTCTTTAGAGTGGTAAAGTATTGAAAATCTCACAAGAGTGTATACACATTAACGGTATTAGAACAGTTTGGAGAATATTACGTTTATTGTGGTTTTAAGCCTATTTTATTGGATTTTCAAAAATTACTTAAGAACTGGAGGGTTTGTCAGACAACTGGAATACTTAAAAATTTATGAATGCAATTTTAAATGTTTGAGGGTATTAATTAAATTTTGTAAATAGAAGTAAATGTTATTCAGAGGCCCTCTTGGAAGTACATTGTTAGTATTTCTAGACTTATAAATAGAATCATAAGATATATAAGCCAAATTTAAAAGCTTGAGGACAAACTTTCTGAAATGGCAACTTCTGTAAATTAAATATTAATTTTATAAGCTGCCAGGGTTGGATGTGGTTTGTTCACCCTCCCTCCCCAAGTCTCATGTTAAATTTGATCCCCAGTATTGGAGGTGGGGCCCGGTTGCAGGTGTTTGGGTCATGGGGTGGATCCCTCATGAATGGCTTGGTGCCTTCCTCCTGGTAGTGAGCCCCACTCTATTAGTTCCTGCTAAAACTGCTTGTTAAAAAGAGCCTGTCACCTCCCTCCCTCTCTCTCTTGCTTCCTCTCTTGCCATGTAATCTCTGCACGCCGGCTCCTCTTCCTTTTCCACCATGAGTGGAAGATTCCGGAGGCCCTCATCAGAAGCAGATGCTGGGGCCATGCTTCTTGTATGGCCTGCACAATCCTGAGCCAAATAAACTTCTTTTATTTACAAACTACCCAGCCTCGGGCATTCCCTTAGCAACACAAAGGGACTAAGACATAAGTCAGAGCAAACTTCTGAATGATTCTCAATGTACAAAAATCCTTGCGGCCATTGCTTACTGTATTACATACTGCTGGCGTCTTTTGCCACCTCCTTGAGATTTCCGAGGGGAGCAGAGTAGAATATGGGCCTGATACCAAGATGATTGCTCTGTTGACCTCTGAGGCTTTATATTGCTTGACCCTGCAACCTCATGAAATAAATGCAATGCATGAAAGTTCTCTGTTCTTTGCCCTCTGTTGCTTGAGATGAGGAGGAACCAGCAAAAGGTAGATGATTTAAAACTTTAATTGTATTGAGTTGTTTTCCTTGTTTTGTTTTTCTTTGGAGGCAGGAGCTTATACTATGTTTAAGTTTTCAAAGGATAACAGAACCCATTCTCTCTGGATGCAGTGCTTTGAAGTGGCCTGCTTCCCTGGCTTTGTATTAAGGGATTTGAATCCCTTTTGATTGTTACATATTTGACTTTGAATATACGCTATGGCAAATTCTTTAAAAAGTGCTTACAAGTAAGATTTTGTTTTGAGTAACACTGCAGGTTATTATTCTGTTATGACTGCAGACTTTGTTTTGCTCAAATAGTAAATCCACTTGGGCATTAGAGAAAAAGAAGGGCATGATAAATGTCCTGTAAGAATCCATATTATCTGCTTCTGTGTGAATGCAAAACAGCTTGCTCTCATACAAGTGCTTGTACTTTCAAAATTCATTGTATTCTTCCTCACCACCTACATTGCTAGGTGAACGTTTAGCTGTTGCATATGTATTTTATAGGATTTTCATTAAGTCTTTATATATTTCTTAATACAATAATAGAGATTGTAGGTAAGTTTAAAACTATCTGTAATGTTATTTAACAGAATACATTAAGTTTGAGACAATGGCATTATGCAAATACACTAAATGAGTGTCTAATCCAAATCCTGGGATGTAAATCTCTATGGCTAGCAGAATGGAATTTCATTTTGACAGTACCAGTGCACTTTTTTTAACCTCTGTGTGCTGGATTCTAGCTATTTCTATAATAAATGCAAAGCAGGTAATTAAAGTTAAAAGTAAAGGTTTGACATCCATGCAAGGGTTTTATGAAACCTCTATATAGTGGCAAGAATTTTCCCTGTAAAGTTTGCATATTTTGGCACTAGAGAAACCCTTTTTAAAAACTATTTTGAAAATAGTTTTAGTTAATATTCAATATTTAGTTAAATTAGTTTTAGTCTCTTTTCTTGTTTTAGTGAATACTTTGGGAATCAGATAAAAATGACATTCTGCAAAATATTCCACTGGTTGTAAAGATCCTTGCTGCTTCTAAGAAACCCTTACTGTGATGTTAAAGAAAAATTGCACCATGCAAGATGAGCAAACAGAAGTTGATTTTATTCCAACACTATTGAGCACAATAGGGAAGAAAACACAGACCAAGCCTGGATAATCAGGTTTAAGAGGTGGGGTGGGGCTTGTAGGCCATCTGTGTGTGCTAATTGGCTTTGTCCAAAGATGAACTAAACTTTCTCCTTTCTTCATGACAGCAAGTAGTGTTACAGCTGGGAGCGTGGAGACTGAGAGATGGGTGCCCTCTTCCTGGATGAGGACATCTCAAAGGGATAGATCCCAGGTCCTGAGAAAGACATTCCTGAGTTGTAGAACTAGCAAGAGGCTTTTGTTTCTTTTTGTTTTTTTATTTCATCATATTATGGGGGTACAAATATTGTTAAGGTTACATATATTGCCCTTGCCACCCCTACCCCCCAAGTCAGAGCTTCTAGCGTGTCCATCCTCCCAGTGGTGCTCATCGCATTCATGACGTAAGTATACACCCATCTCCTCCTCCCTCCTCCCACCTGCCTGATACCCGCTAAATGTTTCTTCTTCTTCTTCTTCTTTTTTTTTTTTGACATTTTGGTTACATTTTATATCTTTGCCTCTCCCTAGGAAGGGTTAGAGGTATGCCCTTCCCCTTCACAATGCTCGCCACATCCCTAAGATGTGTGTCTATCCCCCCATCCCTGGTGAACACCACCACCATTTGAGCACCATAGTTTTAATCAGTACCAATTTGATGGTGAGTACATGGGGAGCCCATTTTCCTGATCTTGTGTCACCTCACTTTGGATAATGGGCTTAAGCTTAATCCAGGGTAGTATAAGCAGTGCTACCTCGCTATCGTTTCTTAGAATTGACTAATATTCCATTGTGAACATATACCAAATTTTAATCCAAATTTATCCACTCATGAATCGACGAGCACTTGGGTTGTTTCCACATCGTTGCAATAGTTAATGGTGCTGCCATAAACATTCGGATGCAGATGTCTTTATAATAGAATATCTTATGCTTTTTTGGGTAGATACCTAACAATGCTGTTGCTGGGTTGAATGGTATTTTTATTTTTAGGTGTTTGATGTATCTCCAAATTCTTTTCCACAAAGTTTGCACTAATTTGCAGTCCTGTCAGCAGTGTAAGAGTGTTCCTGTCTCTCCACATCCTCGCCAGCATTTGTTGTTTTGGGATTTCTTGATACAGGCCATTCTCACTGGGGTTACGTGGTATCTCATTGTGGTTTTGATTTGAATGTCTGGCAAGAGGCTTTTTAAAAGATTCATATCTCAAGGGGGCAGCCAAAGAATTGATGATTCCAAGTTTTCTAAAGTAAATGCCCTCAGTAAAGAGAGGTCAGGGGCCAAGGGTCAGGAATAAGCCTGTTTGAAGTTCAGTCTAGATGTGGGGGCTGTGAGGGCCACCTTGGCCGGTGGTTTTACCTCTGAACCTCCAGGGTGGTCCTGCGACTCCTAATTCCAGTGGTGCAGATACCAGACATGAGATGAGGTAGAGTTGACTCAAGTGTCCAGGACCTCTGCCTTTGGGAACAGCTTTCTTCATTGACCTTTCACCTATAGGCTATGCTTCTGCGTTGTTTTTGCTGACTGCTGTGGTTGACTACCTGTGCTAGTTATTAAGTGCTTTTCTCTCAGCTCTAAACCTCCCTTCTGTGATGCTGTGTTTGGGATACTACAGCCATTATTTCTGCTTTGTCAGCAAGTTCCCAGTTAATGGAGATGTATCTGATAAGAAATAAAAATAAAATCCTAAGTCCCCCAACTGACTGAATGGACCCCTTCTTGGCCAGGGAGACCCCAGAGAAACCATGAAACTGAGTTCCTTGCCATGACCAGGATGGGAGGTCAGACACGTCTCATTACTCCCCCCCCCCCCCACCCACACACACACATTAGATGCCATTAGGTTTCGTCTCTGAGGGCTGGACAGAAACCATCCATTTGGAAACATTCACTCCACTGCTGCTGATTTCAACCAACCTCATGACTGCCCTTCCCTTTTTGCTGTGTTGGCTCAACCATGATCCAGCATTCCTTCCTCATAAGGGGCCACCAGCAATGGAGTGGTACTAACCAGTCCATGGAGACTGCACAGGGGGATTTTTCATGTCCTCTGTTTCACTTTTTGACATCAGAGGGCTGAAAACTCCACCCTCAGCTCATGCTGACACTGCCATTTTTTGTATGTGCAACCCATGAAGGGGCATGAAGCTCAATTGCTCATGCACATGTTTCTCCTTTTATACATATTCATGATTTCTCCCATAGGTTATTAAATATGTATATTCAGCCACCCTGCTCAGCATAAATTCCTGGTCCCTTTACCATTCCCTCAAAGAGCTTGCTCTGGGATTCTGGCCAGAGGTTATGCTTCCCAGCCTGCAGCCTGCAACCCTTCATGAGGAATGAAGCTCTCCTTTCCAAACTGAGAAGCTTCGTCAGCCTTCAGTTGACACTGACAATAGGGAGGCCTGGAGGCAGGTGGCAGCCTTGAGAAGGAGGAAGGGCCGCCCTACTCCACTTCCTCCTGGAGGCTTCCTGCCCGGCCCTGCTCCTCTGGGCAGTTCACCACCAGGACTTTCTCACCCTGCCGCCTGGGGGGGCCAGTTCTCACTCTCACCCCCAGTTCAGCAGAAACAAGGAAAAGCCGTGAAAGGACTGTGCTGTCATGAATGCTGGTTTTTATTTTATTTTATTTATTTATTTTGTTTGTTTGTTTTTATTTTAATTTAATTTTTTTTATTATACTAACTCCAGATCTCAACATACAGAACAGAGCAGTTTCTATGTGATTCTGTTCAAGTTTCCCTTGAGATTTTCTTTTTTTGTTTAATTTCATTTATTTATTTAATTTTATTTCAGCATATTATAGGGGTACAGATGTTTAGGTTACATATATTGCCTTTGCCCCACCCTAGTCAGAACTTCAAGCACATCCATTCCCCCCTCTTCCATAAATTGTATGGAAAGTTCCAACCAGATCAGAGGGTCAGTCTGCCCACTGGAGGGAAGAGGATATCCATTTAAAGTGTGAACACATCAGGGCACTTCCCTGCTCCTGGTGGCCCACCAGTCAGGAAATTGTATGTATTTCGACACTTTCTATCCTCAGCCTGATATTTTGTTTATTAAACTAAATTCATTATAGTATCTTTGGATAGGAAGAGATTTAAAATTAAGTATGCAAGTGTTGCTAACCTTTTTTTTCACTTGGCCAATGTCATGCACTAACAGTCCTGAAAGACAAAAGCATTTGCCATCAGCAAACACACCACTGGTTAGAATACAGAGTGACTTCAAATACATTCTTCAGACTTAAAGGTTATTGGTAGATGATTTCTGACCTCTCTGTCTCTCTCTACATACAGTGCTGTTTGTCTACACTTGGAGACTCTGTTCCATTCTAATTGAGTTGCTAGATAGCTCTCTTGTATGTAAATTCTCAGAGTACCAAATGTGAGTTAAAATTTTAAAAATTGGTTTAGATAAAATATATCCTCCTTCCTGTCATACCAAATTATGCGAACTCAGATATATTTCCATGATCTGCTTTTGTCTCTTGTCTATCAAACTGAACTCCCAACTGCTTCATTATAAAGTGTTTTGACCTCTTAGGAAATAGTTCCATACAGCTCTCTAGAATTTTTCCTTTTAATGTGAAATCTGGTAATAGTTTTCTGACGTCTAAAAAGATGGATAGGCATTTGAGAAGGAAGGAAGTTGAAAGTGAAAAGTATTGTTTTCCAGTCCTAGGACTGAATAGTTATTGAAAATTATTCTCTTAGGTAACTTTTCTAAAATGGTACCAAACCAGGAGGCATGTATATCAAATTTTAGGGCTAAAATGGATGTGAAAGACTAATCAGTGGTTTTGTAAATTATAAAGGTCATTTAGGTCATTTTGGATAAAATGATAATCTTGCGTGTAGGAATCAAAGATGTGAAGTATGTTTTAGAATTAGAGAGCTATTTGCTATAGTGGCAGCCTAGCATGGCAGAAACAGCAAGAAACCTGGAGTTGGGCATCTTGGATCTGAGTCCTGGTTGTGCCATTGGTACTTTAGGAGCCAAGGCAAGTTATTTAACTTCTCAGGTCCCATGTTCCTTGTTTGGCAAATGAGGGTAATTACATCCTTTGTTACAGGATGAGCAAAAACATATGCAAAGCACCTGCTACAGTGTCTGATCCACAGCAGTAAAAAAAACCACTATTAAAAATAGCTATAAGGCTTTAAAATAAATATGGAAAATAACTTAAAATTTATACAAGAATCAACGAATAAGGAAGAACTTTGAAGAGTAATCATATCACGAGACCTAAGCAAAAGGAAAATAACTGAAATGAATTTTACCTTTATGGATACCAAGTAAGAGTTATGGATTTCTTACTGTTTAATAAAGAATATAATATCACATCTTTAAGAGGGTAGAAAACAATCCTATCAAATTAAAAAAAAAAGAACAACGTTGAGTCTTTACGTAAAGCAAAATTGAAAATCCAAATCCAGGAATAGCAGTGGTAAAGAGAATGTGAAAAATAAACCAAGTCCTGGAGTCAATGTGAGTTTCCACAGTAAGGATTTGAATCTCAGCCCTTTGACTAAGAAAAAGAACAGAAATAAAGAATAAAATTCCTCTTCATACATCTACCTGCCTATCTTTGCCTTTTCTTCCCAAACATCACCCGGTCTGAATGGGGGCAGTGATTTTAACTGTCCTACTTTATGCAGTGCTGTTCTTCTCTTAACCACTTCGGTACGAGCGTCGACTATAGTGGACAGCCACAGATGAACGAGCACAGCGACTTTAGCTGACAGCCGTGATGTGACTTTTCTAATTTTTCATTTATCAAAATAAAATTGTGAACATTTAAAAATAACATAATGAAAACATATATGTATATGTTACCTATTCTGATTTACATTACAAGTGAAGCTGCCTGTAAAGTAAAACAAGCTTTCAGTGCTTTCAAGCTTTCCTTATCACATAAGAGCAAAACGGACTCGTCATCAATGCACAGCACAAGCTATCGTGCGGACTGTGAGTGCCGGCTGGGGGCGAGGGTTCGTGGCTGGTGAGCGCTGTACCGAAGTGGTTGAAGATAATGAGCTATAGTGCAGAGTGGCCAATTTCAGCTGTTTGGTTAACCCGATCATTCTAAACTTGTTCCTAAGTCTTCGGGAACGACTAGGACTTTATCTGAGTGACATTCTCTGTGGTGTTCTAATGAGGCAGACACTCCAGGGTTTTAGTTAAAGGGACAAATTTAGGCAAAATGGAAATTGTGAAATGCATAGAAATATAGTTATTATTATCCTTAAAAACATCTTGAAGCCAGGTACGGTGGTTGAGCCTGTGGTCCCAGCTACCACTCAGGAGGCTCAGGTGGGAGGATCGCTTGAGCCTAGGAGTTTGAGTCCACCATGGACAACAGAGCAAGACCTGTCTCTCAAAAAATTTTTGACACATGTAATCTCATTTTATTCTTGCATCCTGTCCATTTATAGATGTGGGATCTGGAAAGCAGAGGTCAGAGAGGTCAGTCTGGTGATTTGCATTTCTGCCAGCTTCCTCCTCACCAATGCACTTTCGGTTCTTCTGGGGCAAATCTGATTTCCATCAGGGTCCTTTTTGCTTTCTTTTTTTTTTTTTTTTTAATATTTTTTATTTTTATTTTTATTATGGGTCTTTTGTTCTTTTCTGTGGTTCTTTGTTCCCACCCTACAAAACTCGATGTTCTGCCACTGCCTAGTGTAGCTTTCGTTTTATTTAGTAGAATAGAGGCTGCCAAGATTCATGAACTGAGAATAAAAGCCAAGTAGATCTTTAATTAAATTTGTTGTGATCTTGTCTTTTGACACCACTGGTTTAGAATGGTTATTAAGAAAGCATGTGGTCGGGCATAGTGGCTCACACCTATAATCCTAGCACTCTGGGAGGCCAAGGCAGGTGGACTACTCGAGGTCAGGAGTTCAAAACCAGCCTGAGCAAGAGTGAGACCCTGTCTCTACTATAAATAGAAAGAAACCAATTGGCCAACTAATATATATATATATATAATTAGCCGGGCATGGTGGCAAATGCCTGTAGTCCCAGCTATTCAGGAGGCTGAGGCAGGAGAATCGCTTGAGCCCAGGAGTTTGAGGTCCTTGTGAGCCAGGCTGACACCAGGGCACTCACTCCAGCCTGGGCAACAAAGCGAGACTCTGTCTCAAAAAAAAAAAAAAGCATGCAAAAATACACAGGACAACAAACCCAGAGTATACAATTTCAGCCAGGCATGGTGGCTTATGCCTGTAATCCTAGGACTCTGGGACCAAGAAGCAGGAGGATCACTTGAGGTCAGGAGTTCAAGACCAGCCTGAGCAAGAGCAAAACCCCATCTCTACTAAAAAGAAAAACAATTTAGCCGGGCATGGTTGTGGGCGTCTGTAGTCCCAGCTACTTGAGAGGCTGAGGCAAGAGGATCGCTTGAGCCCAGGAGTTGCAGATTGCTGTGAGCTAGGCTGACACCACAGCACTCTAGCTGGGGCAGCAGAGCAAGACTGTGTCAAAAAACAAAGTGGGATAAAATAAATAAAAAATAAAATAAACCACAAGCTACCATTTAAAAGTTGTATTTTACTCTTTGGCTACATTTAGAAGTCCACCTGTAATTTCATTCTTGTTCTTAAACTGTCAAATGCATAGTGAAACTCCTGAAGTGCATTAATTTGAACCCTCTAGTTTTGGATTGTGGATAAATTAACTTCACTATAAATCAAAACTCATTTTCCTCTCATAATAGCAACTCTAAGCCACTTGAGTGCTCTGAAGACGGTACCTTCCAGTAGGTTAGGTGTTAAATCTTAACCCAGGAAAAGACAAATACTAAGTGAAAACTAACACGCATGCCCATTCATAGACTGGCATCTGGAAGGCAGAGGTGAGCCCCCCACCCCACAAGAGGTCCCATGGGCGCTGTCACTCCCCTCTTCTGCCACCTAAGTGGGCCCAGCACCCTCTGACCCTGCAGGGAACAGCACTGGCCCCAGGGTGGCCGGGTATTGATCCAGTCACTCCTGAACCATCCCCGACCCCACGTGCCCTCCCCGGCGGTACACCCGTTATCTCACAGCTAATCGAAAACAAACAAGCTCCTCAGGCCCGGGCTGTGCAAACCCGGGAAGGACACCAGGGAAGAGCCTGCTCGGGCCGCCGACCCCTCCCCACCCCGGACCGCCCCCGGGACACCCCCGGAGGGGACGCCCGCCGCCCAGGCCCTAGCTCGCTGCAGGGCGACCCCGAACACCCGCCTGGTGAGGAGACCCGGCCAGGATGGGGACCCCGGGGTCCTTAAACGAGGGAGACCAGGCGGGCGGCGGGAGTCGGACCAGCCCAAGGACCCCGCGACCCTGATCCTCCCCGGACGCCGGAGTCCCCCCCTTTTTGCTTTCTTTTCTCCAGATGCTGTTATCTTCCTTCTCCTCTCAATGCCCAGCCCTAGGAAAGGTTGTGTCCTATGTCCTGTTCATTCGTTACCTGCTCAAGTGTTAACTAAGATACCAGCAGGAGAAGACTACAAGTGGTTGTGACTCCAAGATGTATTTCCATTTATTGAAGATGAAAATATTCTTTTTTGTGTTTCTGTGTTTGTCTCCCTTCCCTGTACAAATCACATTGATGTTACTATAAAGAAATACACAAAGAATTCCTTGTGAGAGCTCCTTTAGGAGACCAGAGATTTTGGGAATTCCTGGAAGATGGGAGGGAACGGGCTCCCCTGGCGGGTAAACCAAGCAGAAGCAGCTGCTGGTGAAGGAGCCAGGGAAACCACGGTGAGGAGGGGGCTGGGCCCTCCAGGAGGACCCGGGAAAGCCACAGCATGGACTCCTCGGGTCAGCAGAGGAGAGTGGGAAGGGGCAGAATTCCCACTGAGTAACTGGAATTCCACCGCAGAGCTGAAACGTAGCAGTAAGCATTTAGATGGAGGCACAAGCCAGTGACACGGTATCTAAAGACATGGAACTTAGGGTTCCGAGATGGGTGTTGGCATCTCAGCGTAAAGTCTTACTTTGCCATTGAAAGGGAAGTTGTCCTGGTTACCTGGCACCCTGGAGTGGAACCTGCCATACCTGTCACATAACACACCTCGCCTGTAACACACGAAACTCTGTTACTCTGGTCAAGGCAGGGGTCAGGGGCAGTCAGTTGCCTATACTAACTAATCAGCTGGTTTGTTAATGCCAGACAACCCCAGGAACACCATACATTGACCTGTGTTTCTTTTGTGATGTTTATATTACTCAAGGAGAACAATTAACTGCAAGGGAAATTGATCTTTTGGAGGATACTATTGGAAAAATACTTTTAATGTTTTCTCGTGCCTGGATTTACTTTGAGAAAATATCACATTCAGAACAGACAACTCCCGATGAAAAGAGAAAAGTTCTTGTATTTTATGACTATGATTGCTGAAAGGAGCAATTCAAGCAAGGGGTGAAAAAATGTGATGAAAATCTTCCGGAGCACAGAGCAGAAAAGGCCGGGAGCTGGAGGGAAGGACAGCAAGGTCAGGTAAGTGGACCAATCCATGGGATCAGTCATAGGGTGGGAGTTCAAGAAAGAGAGAAGAGAAAGAACAGAGGAGAGGAAATAAGAAATGATAAAAGAAAACTTCCCTGAGTTATAAAAAGGCAAAAGCCTTTCTGTTCAAAAGGCCCATGACTGCCAGTACGAATGGAAAAGAATCTGAAAGCTAGATACATCCTCATTAAAATGTAAGAAACCAGGCTTAAAGAAAGCATCCTACAAGCTTCAGAGAGTATAGAATGAAACGCAAACAATTTTTTTTACAACGAATAAGAATATGATCATTGGCTCTGTTGTGAGAAAACAAAAGACAAATACTTGCTTTTCGATGCCATCAAAGCTTGTTTACAATGGGCAGAGGGCCACATATGGCCCATAGGCCCATAGGTTTCTGACCCCTGCTCTGAGCTGTGAACATTCTTTTTTAAAAATATTTAATTGACACATAAAGTCCATATTTATGAAATAGAGAGTGATCTTTTAATATATGGATGCCATGTGTAATGGTCAAATCAAGATAATTAGCACATCCATCGTCTTGAACATTTAGCATTTCTTTGTGTTGTGAATGTTCAATATCCTCCCTTCTGGCTTTTTGAAAATATACTCTAAATTACTGCTAACCATATTCACCATACAGTGCTGCAGAACACTAGAATTTATTTCTCCCACCCAGCTGTAACTTGAGACAAATACTTTTAAGCCTGAGGGAAATGATTTAAAATCCAAGCTCCTTTACCAGTCAAAATAGCAAGTGATAAGGCAAAAATAAAGGCATTTTCCATTATGTAAAAATGCAGAAAAATGTTTTTCGTATGCCTCTTCTGGGAAAAATGAAAAACCAAGATGTGCTCCAGCAAAATGCAAATAATTCAAAGAATAGTGAATCTGACCAAATTGTAGGGGAAGGATCCCAGGACCAAGGGAGGGCAGTGGGCGGGAAGACACCTAGTTCAGGTGGGAGCAGGAAGACAAGGGACTTGGAGGACAGTGTTAAAGGAGTAAAGTGAGGAATGTGTGGTTAAGAAATTGGATTTCATGTCTTCTTGTGTATGTAAAATTCCAGAAAAACTACACAGTTTTATAAGGAAGTTATAGCCTAGGTTGCAGCAAACTAAAATGTTGCAAGATTTTGAGCAGGTTGTAAACATAAAGAAAGAAAATGTGTTTTAATCGTATTCTTGGAGCAGTTTATTTTGTGTGCACCATTTTAATAGCATCGATTACATTTCCTTCTCTATAAGACCAACTGAACCACTTGGTTCTATGGTCACTAGTCTTTGTATTATCAATATTGTAAAACATGCTATTTTTATTTTGAATCTTTAGAAACAGTTTACAGAGAAAGCATGGGAAATAGGACATTTACATGTTATTTTGTATCTCCAGTTGCTCATCTTAACACTGCGAAAGTAATCGTATTGCTGCATGATTTGAGGAAGTACAATGCATGAGGGGAGCTGGACGAATCCATAGATGCCGAGTTTCTTGTTTTATATAATGGAGAGTCAAGAGATAATAAAACTGAGGGGCCCAGAAATAGAAGTTTAAGTGTTTTTTAAGTCATGTTATGTAATAATTAATAGAACTGAAAGTAATAAGATGATAGAAGTCAGGAGAAAGAGGAAGGGGAAATAAATGAAGAGTAGTGGGGTGCCAGCAGATGTTTAATTAAAATGCATGGATCAGAAATATGTGATGAACACGTACCGAGAGGCTGCAGACAGAGGGGGACCAGGCACAGACTCTGGAACCAGACCTGCTGGTTCAAGTCCTCCCCCAGCCATTGCTCACTGTGCTGTTTTATAGGGTTTTTGTGAGGGCTGATGAGCTACTGTATAGAAATGCACATACTGTGTGTAATACAGATAATATATGGAATACACGCTCAGTAGTACTAAGTAGTGTTATAGAGACAATCACCAGGGGTAATTTTCATAGTGCGAAATAGGAATTATTAGAGCAATTACCTTTGGAACATGGAAATCAGGTGGGAATTGGGGGTCTAAGGCAAAGGATATTGATCCTAACCTTTCCCTGCTGTTTTTATCATATGCATGAATTATTATTATTGTTATCCTAACAAAATGTTGCTTTGGTTCTCAGGACACTCACCTCTAATACTGTGGGTACTGCAGAGGCAAGTTTTCCCTGACACCAGGTGTGTGGAAGCAGAAAGAGCTCACTCACTCACTGAATCTTGCAAGAAATAACTGGCCAGGCAGAAGAGGGCCTGTTCTCTGAGACCAGAGAAATGACAAGGCAAAGACAGAGGTCAAGGTGGCTGGGTGTCTGGTTCCCCGACCACGAGTCAGGACGCTGGCGTGTGAGGCCTTTTCCCCACTGTGCCCTGGCTGTGGCAGAATGGCTCTGGGGCAAACAGGGCAGCTCTGGTAGCTCAAGCGTTTGGCGGTCTGGGTGAAGACACAGTCTTCTGAGTCTCCGGGATGGTAGACTTGGCTTGACCCGGGAGCTATGAGACCGGGACGTCTGTGCATGGAATGGATGAGATACCTGGAGAGCCACCGGAAGTCCTCGGCAGGCTGCCCCCAGGGGCTCTGACACTGCTGAGATCTCACGTGGTCTGGTAGAGCCGTGGACTGTCTATAAATGCTCACATGTCGTCGGTGGGCCTACAGGCGTGTGAGGCCTGGGGATACGCGTGTTCCTGCCCTCACACTGTCACTGTCTCCCTCCTGGACCATTGCTGACTGTCACTGCCTGGTCCCCCTGCCTCCAGGCTCATCCAAGCACCGGAGCGGGAGTGTCCTTCTAAAATGCAAATCTGAAAGGGACGGCGTGTAGAAAATGCTTTGTTCTTAGTTATTCCCAGGAAAATTCCTTTGATGGAAAAGGCTGAGCCCAGTAGAGAATGTATCATGATAAATCCACCATGTGGAAGAAGTAAGTAAAGTGTCTGTGTGTGTGAGAGAGAGAGAGAAAGAGAGAGAGGGGGCGAGGAGGAAGGAGGGGTAAAGTCGACACGCTATGGGGGGACCAGGACCACCACCCTTCAGCCTTCACAGTAAAAGACATGCTTCTTTTCTCCCAGACATCCTCAATGTTTGTTGAAAAATGATAAAGATTGATATTTTTGACCAGAGTGTTCCTGTTTACTGGCTTTCCTGTAAATGAAGCATGAGCGAAGCCACCGCTTGTGCTTGCTTGCAGGTCTGGCACTCGGTGGGAGACAGGTGGGTGGCTTTGCCCTCTAACAGTTCAGTTTAGAAACTGGTTAGTTTCTCGGGGTTGGTAACTTCCTCTTTCTAGGCCGTCATGGATATGACAGAGAATAGGTAAGCGGAGGGGAAAGATTAAGTCTGAGCGTCAGCTTTCCTTGCAGAGGCTTTAATCGGAGCAGGAGTGTTGAAATGGTGTGGAAATGTGTGATTACTAAATCGTTTTATTTTAGATTTCTCCTGAACCACCTGTTTTCAATTACCCTAACAATGACCTAGTGCCATTAAGATTGAAACTAGGAGTCTTCAATCCAATCTTAAAATAAACCAATTCTGTTTGGGGTCTTTGCTCAAAGCCAGTCAACAATAAATACTCAGGGGCCAGGCATGGTGGCTCACGCCTGTAATCCTAGCACTCTGGGAGGCTGAGGCGGGCGGATTGCTCGAGGTCAGGAGTTCGAAACCAGCCTGAGCAAGAGCGAGACCCCGTCTCTACTATAAATAGAGAGAAATTAATTGACCAACTAATTATACAGAAAAAATTAGCCGGGCATGGTGACGCATGCCTGTAGTCCCAGCTACTCGGGAGGCTGAAGCAGGAGGATTGCTTGAGCCCAGGAGTTTGAGGTTGCTATGAACTAGGCTGATGACACAGCACTCATTCTAGCCTGGGCAACAAAGCGAGACTCTGTCTCAAAAAAAAAAAAAAAGAAATACTCAGGGACTTTCTGGTAGGCGAGTACACGTAGTACCTATATGAGGTCATAACCGGGTAACCTATGGCACAGGTATTGGGTCTGGGACCTCGGCAATCTGGCTTATGGGGAGCAGGGTGGGGATGGGGAGACTAACCCAGTTGCAGGTCAATCCCATCGTGGCCAGTTGGGCAATCCAGTGAACAGCATCCGAAATGTTTGGCAAGCTCAGCTATGATCCAGGGAGTTGCTGCTATCGGGTGAACCCTGGTCTACAGGCAGAGCACGGCAGCAGGGCCACCTGAGAGGCAGGAACTCCCTGAAGTGAGATGGTCGGGCACATGGCAGTGCCAGGTGTTCAGCATGTGCCCAGCATAGCCCTGTTCTGGTCTCTGGGTCATTTGAACAGCATCCTTTGAAAAGACTCACATTGTGCTACCAGGCACTGTGGGCTGTCTTTATGGTGGACAGAGACAAAAGTACTAATCCCAAACCTTTGTTCTTAAATAGGAGATCCATTAGAATTATTGAAAGAATATGTGGCAGCTACAAATGTTTACAGTGTTGTAATATGGACTATTTTTTTGTTTTGTTTTCTCCTCCCTTTTCTTTGTTGCATCAGAAAAATGGACTGCAAACATCTCCCCTTGCCTCATGAGAACCCTAAGCCTTTCTGGTTTGGAGGAGAAAGGCACACTGGTTTTTCTCCAGTTCCAGGGTTAACGAACCGTATGAGTCTGCTGTGAAGGAATAGGCACAGAGAAGCTAGGGGTGAAAGCAGATACAAATATGCTTGGAAAAGTGGGAGATGGAGGGGTGTGGAGTCCTGAACAAGGGGAGAGCCCGTGCGACCGTGGGCTCCGCCTTCAGAGAGACGCAGAGGGAGAGGCGCCACAGGCCCGGGCTCGCTGTTCCTGCCAAAGGCTTCTGGTTGCAGGCACGGCACAGGAGCAGGCGCAGGGTCTGGAGAGGCTGCGTAGGCAGGAGCAGTGGGTATCTCAGGCAACCACGTGGACAGGTGGTGGCTATCTCATGCCTTGCACTGTGTCACATCACAGAACTTTGAAATGATCACGGGGCAGGGGTGAGCAAGAATGGCTCAAGTTGAATTGTGTTTCATATCATTTCATAAAAATGGGAGCTCATCGCCGAGATTAGGTTGGATCGTAGAAAATAAGAAAGTGTGGTACTTCTTGGAGAAGATACAGTGATTTCGGTGATGCTAATGTACGTTACACTGTTCCCTGGGGGAGTCTTGGACCCCTGTGCCTTCCTTCATGGTTACTCCTGTGTAGTGGATTTGGACGTATTTTTTTCTTTGACTGTAGTTGGAGAGGGTTCAGAGGTCATAATTACGCTGGTGAGGCCACATGCATTTTGTACTTCCCAATTAGATACTTTCCAGTCCCACTTTAAAATTCCTGCACAAGTGGGAAGTGCCTGTCCAGAGGAATTCCCACCACTCATGGTTGTCCTCGGTAGGTGAAATGATGTTTCCTTCATTGGCAACAAGTGAGGAAAAGAGGTGGGAAGGCCAGGCGTTACGAGAACTTGAGCCATCGACACGGCACAGGAAGAGTCAGCCCTTGGTGGTGGTTGTAGCTTCAGGGATGACTGGACTGAAAAAGACCATTTCACATAGATGGTTACAGAGCATGCGTAAAGCCGGTGCAAGCTGGGTGCGTCCCAAACTGGCGTAGGAGCAGTGCTCGGGCACGTGCGTTTGTGGCAGTGAAAACATAAAGATGAGATGTGATCTTATTTCCCATCACAAGACTCTCTTTGTTCCTCATGTTTAGAATCCATGTCCCTGACCTGCTCCTTCACCAGGTGGAGAGAGCCCCCCTCGCTCCCCAGCCTGTGTGTGTGTGTGTGTGTGTGTGTAGCATTGCAGTTAACCTCTCTGACCTCTGATCTTTTCATGCTAATGGTTTGGATACCTCCTTGAGGCCTATTTAGGACCAAGACATCTCACAACATTGCTGGATGTCCTTTTAGAGAACAATTGATACACTTGACTGCCAATGAGCTGATACGTGACACCTTCCCATGGCAGTGGTGGCAGCTCCAGCTTTCTATCTAATCAAATTAGCTCCTCTCTGCACTCAAACAAGTCAGAAGCAATCATCTTCTAATCCAAGCCTGATAAGCAAATGCAAACACTGTCAGGGTGTGATGCTAATAGGACGAGCTGTGAAGGCTGCTCATATAATACAGACACATCATGTGGGTATAATAAGCCAGTTAGAAAAGTAGTGAATATAGATTTTCTGTCTTTTACTAAATCCATTTTCTTTTCCACAAGGGAAAGAGTAGGCAGCTGTTGAGGAAGGGATCTAGGCACTTGCTTTTTGGATACTGGATTTTGGGGCAACTTCCTTTATTTTCCCAATAGAGGTGGCAGGAAACCCAGGTGCTGGAGGGCCCCTGCTGTACCTGTGGGCTTCCCATATAATTCCCACTATTGCTGGCTCTTGATGGCTTGTTTAGCGGTGTTCACCTGTGCCGCTTGGTTTTCATACAATGAGAGCTGAGGGTCAACTCTCTTACTATTAGAAAAGTACAAAAGCATTATGGGTTTGAAGGGCAGTAACAAGGCTAGTTGGAATCTGAGCTTGAATGTAATTCAAGGTTAGGCGGAAGTAATCTTATTTATAAATAAACAATTCTTTCCCCAAGGTAGTATGATAAATGTTAGGTTGAAGTTTGGAAATGCAGCAGGGCATTTTTTAAAAATCAGCTTTATTGAGATATAATTCACATACCATACAATCCACCCATTTAAAGTGTAACAATTCAGTGGTTTCTAAGATGTTTACAGAGTTCTGCAACCATCACCACAATTCATTTTAGAACATTTTCATCATCTCAAAAAGAAATTCCATAACCATTAGTAAGAATTCCCTATTTTTCTTCCCCTCCCACACCTGTCCTGTCAGCAATCCCACTACTGGGTATATATTTATCCAAAAGAAATGAAGTCAGTACCATGAAGAGATATTCATACTCCCCTGTTTATTGCGGCTCTGTGCGTAATAGCCAAGAAATGGAATCAAGCTAGGTGTCCATCAGTGGATAAGTGGGTAAAGAAAACACACTATATACACATGACAGAACACTGTTCAACATACAAAGGAGTGAAATCCTGTCCTTTGTAACAATAGGGATGAATCTGGAGGACATTACGTTAGGTAACATGAGACAGGCCCAGAAAGCAGGGCAATTTCGAAATAAGAAAACCAAACAAGAAGGAAAAAGAAACACTGGAGGAGGTGAGACCAGTGATAAAGTTTCCTCTAATACTTGGATTTGTTCAACAACCATTTATCAAGCTGGGTCTATGCCGAGCCAGGTCCTGTAATGAATAAGTAAATGGCCAAGTTAACCAGACAGTGTTTTAGAGAAAACGGGTGCTGAACAAGATTGTTTCTATTTCCATTGAAGTAGTAAACATTAGTGAAATCTTGTGTGGCACATTGTCTTATTCTAAGCTCTCTGCTCTCTTCTTTTGGCAAGTGACCTTCCAGGGAGCTAGAAGAGCAAGGAGAGTATATTTCTTCGCCCTGTAGGTGTTGGGCTTGGCCATGTGACTTGCGTGGTCAACAAAATTTTAATGAACTTGGCGGCGTGAGGCCTTAAAAGTGCTTGAGTGGTTTGACATGGACTCTTGCATTCCTGCGTTTTGTCATTAAAGGAACATGCCCCAGATAGCTGCTGGTCCAGAGAACGTGGAGGCAAGTGGAACAGAACTAGACTAGATAAAAAGCCCAGAGCCAAGCTCAGCTGACTTACAGCCAAAAACATAGCTGCTCAAGGCAACCAGTTGTCTCATGAGCAAGAAAATATATAAATGCCAGTTGTAAGTGCCTGAGTTTTGCAGTGGTTTGTTATATAGTAGTATTGCAATGATAGCTGACTGGTAGAGATTTTAAAATTAAAGTTAATCAAATGGTCAGTGGGACAATAAAAAGATCAAGTTTTGCATTATTGGCTTTTACTGACCAACAACAGTAATTTTGGTTTTGAAATCACTGGAAAGCCTTTTCTAGCAGAAAAAAAATGATAACGGGACAAAGAGGAAACTTTTCCAAAGAGGACAGTTTTACCTGTCCAAGAAATGTTCCAGCAGGAATCAGTTCACTGTCCTTGGGATTCTCATGTGTTTTACAAATTAGCTTCCTTGGCTGTCACAAGCCATTACCTGTTTCTCCCTTTCCTGCTCTGGCTTGCTGTGGCCACATTTCCCGTGGTTGCCATTGCCAATCAGCATCTGTGCCACCAATGGTCACTGAAGGTGCTTTGCCTTCATTCAAAGAAGGCTGCCAATGCCAGATGTCAAGGGTCTCATGTCTACACCGAGGCACTGTCTCTTGTCACTGCTAAAGCTGCTGGAACCAATTTTGCAGACATCCTTTGCTTTTAGCACCTTGCTCTTCTAATTCTCACTCAAATATTAGAGGCAGCCATCTCATCTTGGGCTTCTTCATGTCAATCAGGGCTGGGAAAAATAAGAGCTGGACACTGCATTGTAGTTGAGTTCTTCTTCCCTAGTCTCTGGCAATGCCTGCTCTCTGGGACTCAACTTGAGAAGTTTTACTTTCTTCTCAAGATGAGTTCTTTGCTAAGAATCTCCTTAGTAAACCTCTGGAAGGTGTGAGGACACCTCTGGAAGGCTGCTCCACCAGCCTCTGGCCATGCCCAGGGTCCCCAGAGTCCCAGCTGTGTTAGGACTTCTACACATTTTGTTTTCCTGTAATGGAGGGTGAAACTGGGACAGCCTGATGGAGCTTTGGTGGCCAGATAAATAAATATTAAAGCAAGGAAGGCACAGAAGAGCTAGGGGAGAGGTATGGGATGGCCCAGCATATTCTGAGCTAGTTCAGAGAATCAGACACCTCCTTGGCAGGAAATCCCTGCCCTGAGTCCTCTGGGCATATGGGATGTTGTGTGGGTTTGGCCGGCGCTGAGAGTGAAGGGAGGAGTCAACCCACATTGTTCAAAAATCTGGTCAGCTGGGACATGGAAGGAAGCAGGGCCACAGATCATGGGAGGACCGTGGCCTCAAGGGACAGCACTAGGAGATGAAGCTGTAAAGTGAATGGGAGAAGCATGACATTGGCAGCGACTCTTGAGGCTTTGAATTGCTCTGTTGGATGCTTCTGGTCCGCAGTTTAATGAGATGGTTTCTAAGGATCCTGGTACCTCTAACTTTCTACGAGTCTATCTAGACTTTTAATGGAAACTTTCCCTCGCTCTCCTAAAGCTGCTGCCTTTTTAATAGGCTCGCTTTATGTCCTGGATATCCGGAGGAGATGGAAATAAATCACCCTGCGTTCCGTCGACGCCACCAGTTGGGGAAGAAAGTGGCAAGGCATCAGGAGAGAGAGAGTTTGGGAAATTTTCTTACTGTGGGAAAAGATTGACAGCCAAGCTGAAATAATTAGCAGGGTCTGCCTTCGTGGAGCTAGGGGGATTCGTGCAAGAAGGGAGAAGCCAGGGCCTGGGAGAGAGACTGTGTATCTGGGATCTGAGAAAGCGTGGGCTTGTGGACTTTGTACCTTCGGCTAAATTAGTGTTCATTATCCAAACTCCCTTATTTTGCTAAATTCCAAGTTTTATTTCATCCATCTAGCTCATCCTCCATGTATTTTTATAGAATAAGGCTGATTATGAAAACTGTATTCCTCGGTTTGGCTTAATTCCTTTTGTTAAAAATTACAGTAAAATCTCTCCATTCTCGATTCAGATCAGCTGTTTTATTTATTTATTTATTTTTGAGACAGAGTCTCACTCTGTTGCTCGGGCTGGAGTGCTGTGGCATCAGCCTAGCTCACAGCAACCTCAAACTCCTGAGCTCAAGCAATCCTTCTGCCTCAGCCTACCGAGTAGCTGGGACTACAGGCATGCGCTACCATGCCCGGCTAATTTTTTTCTATATATTTTTAGTTGGCCAATTAATTTCTTTCTATTTTTTGGTAGAGACAGGGTCTCACTATTGCTCAGGTTGGTTTTGAACTCCTGACCTTGAGCAATCCACCCACCTCTGCTTCCCAGAGTGCTAGGATTATAGGCGTGAGCCACCGCACCCGGCCAGATCAGCTGTTTTAAATCCTTTTTGCAAGCAAGTATCTTCCGTCCTTCTCTTCCCTTTTCAGCATGGAACAGGGTGAGGTTCAGGTTCACCTTCGTTCCTGCTAAGGAAGGCAGTATGAAAAACCAGTTAGTACTCTAATTGATACCACGAATGGCATGCTCGGTCTACTTAGTAGACTAAATTAGGAAGTGCCCATTAAATCTCTTAGACGTTCCTTTTGGCATGCCAAAAAATGTCCTTTACATTTTTAAAAACAAACAAAGAAACAAACCCACATACATTTATCTTCTCCAAAAGGCAGGCAAAGGAAACCTCTGAGTTGTCACTTTTCTTGATATTGGGTTACCTTATTCCATATGGTGAAAACCAACACCACTGCTGCTTTAAAATAGTTTATGTTATTTTTATGTCACTTAGAATGAGCTTTGCTCTTTACTCCTTAATCAGTCAGTGAGCCAGTATTTATCAAGATGAAATTCTGTCCAAATTGCACTCTTTGGGGAATGCAGAGAGGTACAAGATCTGTCCTTGAAGAGATTATCAGGCGGTTGATGAAACCAAACTTCACACTTATTTACATGTGAAAATGAGGCTGTCAACAAGAGACAGTATAAAGCAAAATGAGTCTGTGGTTTCTACCCTCCTTAGAAGCAGTGAGGCTTATAAATAACAATTAATTTCCTCCCTGTCAAACAACTAAAAGAAAATTCAAATGACATAATCCAGTTGCTGTCCCCCAACCCCTGTCCCATTTTATAGACTTTTTTGAAATGTTAGTGACACGCATGGGGACCAGCCTTCCTGGTCCCTGGCCTGTGGCCCTTCCCACCTGGAAGTCTATGAGGTTTACTTCTCATCATCCCTCAGAAGCCCTGGCCTGCGGGTCTCCCCCAGGGCCTGCGTCTCTGGCATTGCACCTGTTTCATCCCCTGCTGCAGGTTTGCTGTTTGCAGCTCCCTGTAGTGCTGTCCCAGTCTGAGCGTCAGCAGCCCTGGGAAAGAGAGCAGGGGTGGGGAGGAGGGTGGGCTCAGGGCATGTGCTCCACTGGCTGCCTCTCTGTGGGTCTGGCCAAGTCCTTTCACTGAAATACCTGCTCCTTTCATGAAGGGCTGCCCTACAGGACTTCTTGCCTTCTAGGACTCAGCGACCTCTTCTTCAGCTCGTTCCAGTTGGCGCAGGGTGAGGACAGCTCCACGGCTGCTGACCCTGCGTTCCTCCCCTTGCCAATCTGATGTCTCCACGGGGTCCACACCTTTGTAATTAATCCCTTTGCAAATAAACTCTGTTCAAATGTTCCAAAATTCAATGTTTTGGTTTTGACAGGGACCCTGCCTGGTACAAGGACCTCCTTGTTAAATTCTTTAACCTAAAGAAGCAACACACAGGGTGGAATTTTCGGCACCTTGGCAGTCACGGTGGAGTACCCCTGCGTGTATGACATTAGGCAATTGTCTGACTTATTTATTCCTTATTGCAAAGTTTGAATCTTTGAAACCCAGTGCACTTTTTACATAAAAAAATAATTTGTGTCCAACAAATGGAACAGATTTTAAAAGGAACAGCTCATGGTGATTTAGTGAATTGTCAGGTTTCTATTTCATAAATAACAAAACAGAAATTAGGAGCACGTCAGAATGCATTAGCAGTCACACATAAATAAAAGCGATTTTATTAGAACTGGTAAATTATGCTTAGTTAATTCACATTGTCATGCAGGGCACTTTGCTATATATCCTCCGGGTTTTTTACTCCCTACTTGTGTTACAGTTCAGCAAGACAAACATATTGGCTAAGTGATATAATAGGAATGCAATTATGAGTGAATAAATCTTGTTTTTCTGTTCCATACAGTAGTGTCTGGCTCTCTTTCCACTGACATATTAGGGCAGAGCTTAGCAAAAATGAGAGATTAATGCATGTTCTCTCTCTCTCTCTCCTTAAGGCCAAGTGTAGAAAAGAAATGAAAAGATAAAAAGCCTGTCAATGAACTTTAGAGGCTAGAGTAAAGGGGACTTGCCCTTTAGCTAGATGGTTTTGGTTCCTCTGATATTTTGGCTTCTGGGCAGAGGGAGTCTTTGATCTGGCTCTGTGTGCTGCAGAGACGGCCACAGGACATCTGGTCTCCGCACGTGGGCCGGGTCTCAAGGCACTGGAAGCAGGGCATGGTCCCCAAAACAAACTTACATCCACTCCACTCCTGTACGTGTACTAATCCAGATTGGGGGCTAGACGGAGACACATGTGAAACTGCAAATAATACCAAAAGGGGCGAGAGACTAGAGGCCAAGGAGGTCAGAGGACCTTGAGGGCACACTTGAGTACAGATCTTTATCTCAGTCTTTTCTGTTTGGCAAGGGCAGTCCCTAGCAAGTTTCAGGCTCCCATCCACAATCTGGGGCATCTTAAAAAAGATTCTCTTTCCCTTGTCAGGGCCCAGGGTCATGGTCCCTTCACACCATCCTGCTGTGTCCAGGACTCTTCTTTCCTCTTCTCCCTGGAAAACGCCTACTTTTTCATTTCATTTTTAAGGCTTTTTTCTAGTAGGTGATACTGGGATAAAAATAATACATATAAAATAGTTAATACAGTGTGAATAAATTGCTTTTTCCCTGGAGCATAATGCCTTAACCCAATTAGGATAGAATGCTCGGAATCAGTGGCCTTGATTAGCTCCCAGGAAAGGGGGGAGATGAGCTCTTTGGAACCCCTCCAACCCTAGCGTGTGGGCGAGAGCCCCCCACTCAGGAACGGCAAGCTTTCACGAGACGTCTGTGATCTCTCCCCACCTCCCGACTTGGCGGGATCTGCCCGGACATCGCTGTATCAGCCCCTTACAAACACCACACTTTGTACAAAAGCACTTTCCTATCTCAATATTTTGTCTTTGATCCCCAACATGGTGAGGGCAGGCCTTTTCTCACCAACACCTACGTGAGGAGGAGTCATGTGCCCAAGGGAGACAGGGACAGAGCAGAACCCAGGACTTAGCGCAGGATCTTCCTACTCCTGCTGCAGGCAGAAGATATGACCTGACCGGGCTTGATTTTTTCCAGACATCTAGGTATCAAGTTCTGAAACACAGAAGAGAGGATGGCTAGCTTTGATGCATCCATAAATTGTTGTAGTTATTTCTGTTCAGTTTACTGAAAGAGTCAAAAGTCCTTTTGATGGGGTAGTAATCAGAGAGCCAATATTTAATGCTTAAAGTGTAATGAAACCTTTCCCCATATTTGTTTAATTATTTCCATTTTACAAATGAAGAAATTGAGGTGTAAAGGTGCCAAGTGACCCATCCAGGTTGAATCTGCTGGTCACAAGTGGCTGGTGTTTCTGCCATAAATGATGTCTGCCTTGCTTGGATGATAAGGGAAAAATCGAATTCAAATTACCACACCGAGTCCTTGTAATATGTAATTACTACATCTCTTAGAAATTTAAAACCATATATGGCAAAAGACTAATTATACACATTTGTTAGGTGAGTTGGGTGTTAGTACCACATTCCATTTCCATATTTAAGCATGGTTGGTTGTTTAGAAAATGTGTTATAAACGGAGAATTACTTTCTGGGTTAGTGGGGGTAACCTCTTTACCTAAGAAGGAGCGATGCAGGCATTTGGAGGCAATGAACAAGAAAACATTGGCCGTGTATATGGAAGATCTTGTCTTGGTGTAGATACTTAGAAATTTCAGGGGCTTCTTTGCTTTCCCTTGCACTCTCACTGACTCATTTGACAGACTTCACTTTTATCAGGGCGGACACAAGGATGGACAGCAGTGTCCATCCCCAACTCCCAGGCTGTGGACTGGTTCTGGTCCGTGGCCTGTTAGGAACCAGGCTGCACAGTGGGGGGTGAGTGGCAGGTGAGCCAGCCACTCCCCATCGCTCCATCACCCCTGAGCGCCACCTCCTGTCAGATCAAGGCTGGCATTAGGTGCAGGAAAACAAGCTCAGGGCTCCCACTGATTCTGCATTGTGGTGAGTTGTATAATCATTTCACTATATATTATAATGTAATAATAATAGAAATAAAGTACACAATAAATATAATGCTCTTAAATCATCCCCAAACCACCCACCTCCATCCCCCTCCAACCCTGAGGAAAGATTGTCTTCCATGAAACCCGTCCCTGGTGCCAAAATGGTTGGGGACCACTGCTCTACCAGACTGCGCATCAATAGGGGAATGCAACAGACCGCTGCACATGCTGCCCAGACAGAGCCCCGTGTTCAGTGGGGCCACTTCTCAGGGGGTTTCCTGAGGAGAAAAGGGGCTGAAATCCAAATCCAAATATCCCCAGCTGTCAGAGTTCAGAGTTTGCTGATAGTTCTTTTTCAGTGGTTGCCTCCTCCTGCCGCCCACGCATTCTCCATCGGGAACCGCTGCCATAGCCAGCCGTGATCTCGAGCACCATCCACCAGGTAAAAATGCAGGGAGCCGCTGGTGTTTATGGAAAAATGAAAGATTAGCCAATTAAAAAGGACAAAGTCCTATTTAAGCTTCATTCATGTATTGGAAATTGGTACTGCCATTTATCCTCAAGAAACACACTGAATGTTTTCTGTTCATAGTTAACTTTGGGAAACTGTGGACCCAATGCCCTCACCTGCCATTCCTGAGAGCCGACTGCCATGAATTCTGCCGGGTGTCTACGGATGGTCAGGACGAAACAGACCAAATAAGTCTGTTAATATTCAGCCAAATACCAATAAAATCCTTGTTCAATGTGATTTATTTATCATATTGATCTATCCTTCCAAAGCCAGGACCAAATTAAACGAGCATTGGCTTATGTTGCCTTGAAAACACAAGACAGATAAAAATCAAACTGTTATCTTCTGTGTACTTGGAAGATTAAGTGGAAACTATATTCTTTGGGTGTTCAATTTAATGTGCTAAACAGCTATTTGGGGAAAATCACGCCCTTTGTATAGCATGGTAGCATTTGTCAGAAGGTATCTCTGTATTCACAAAATGTCTAATTCATAATTCTGCTTGCATTTTTTCTTCATCTAAAAATAATGTCAAGTTGCCACCATTTTCTAAATATCTGCTTATGTCCCTTTTTACCAGGCAATTCGTGTATTACCAGTTTATGAAATTCATGTTTCAAAATAGAAGTATCTGTTCTGCAAGCCAGAAAAGGGACTGGTGTAGAGCTGAGTCCTGTTAAGGTCTCATGGAAACTCACAAATCCATATTTCTGGGCTGAAAAACTTTTATGGAGTTTTCTAAAACTCTCAATCCACAATATTTTCTTCTAAGGACTTTGAAAAATTGCTGTCTTAATGTGTCACTGTGGGGCCAGGAGGAGATGATAGCCTCAGGGCAGTGAGAGCAGGAGAAGCCTCTGGTGTTCAGCGTCCAACATCCTCACCCCCCAGCCCCCACCCTTGGAAGAAACAGACACAGGGAAGGGCATGAGGGACTTGCTTCTCACATTCACATGGCAAGTGACAAGGCTTCGAGATCGTGTGCTGAGCGCCAGGGCAGGGTTCTTGAAGCCTCCTGTAAGTGTGTACTGAACCCTGTTGTGCCCAGACCCTGTGCAGGTCAGGGGATGCAGGAGGCAACAAATGGACCGACTCACCTCCCTTCCTCCCCAAATCCCTGCCTCCTGAGGGCCTTGGAATGATAATAAAATAGCTCTATACTGGTCATCTCCATGTTTGTTCAGAAAAATTGTGAAGCAGGTGAGGCTTGGAACTAGGGCCCATCCATTTCCAATTTTGTGTTTCTTTCACATTTGCTGGAAAATAATTTCTTGCATTTCTGGTGCCTGTGGTTCCCCAGGCTGCACTTTGATTATGTGGACTTCATACCATGCAACCCCCACCCACCCAGCACACACTCACATGCACATACACACTCAAACACACCCACATACATACACCCTCACACATTCACATGCACACACACACGCACATACTCATGTGTACACACACTCATAAAGACACATACACTCGTGCATACCATGCACATACACACTCACTCATAAAGACACACTTGCGTGCACACACTCACACATGCACATACACACGTGTGCACACATTCGTGCACATAGACATACACACTTGCACATACACACATTCACATATACACACACACTCTTACTCATGCACACTCTGTCACACACCCTTAAACACACCCTCACACACTCATAATTACTTCCTTCTCTCTTAAAATGATGACTGGGGTGTCTTCAGATCACTTAAGGTTTTTCCTGTATTTTGGAAGAATATATATTATTAATCACTTAAGTGGTTTATAAATCCAAATCTGAGAGGCAACAGCTGGAGCCCTGGTGGTCTGAGAAGTCACAGAGGCCAAGGGGGAACTCAGAGAACTCAGAGGTGGCTATGTTCTTGGGGTCTAGTTTCCAAGGCTTTTAACTGATTTGGGTAACAAGGCTCTGATTTCGCTACAAAGTGTAGTATGGCAGAATGACGTGGAAGCAGTTTAAAGACCGGGGTTTGTTCCACCTCCAAGACCAGTAAAGTTATTTTACAGTGTGCATGGCACACACTTCAGTGTGATTTACTCAGCATCAGAAAGGTTCTTCTCCATGAATTTTAAGGGTCCTGCTCTGTCTGCTGCTAGCCCTGGATTGGAGAAAAGGGTAATATACAACTGGATTCAAAATTCATGATTCTGTATAATATTGATTCTCTGGTATTTCCTAAGACCTGCTCCTTTGCATTCCAGTGCATGATGAATTTTAAGTTGTTCTATCCATGCCTGAAAGGAAGTTTTAGGTGCAGCATTCCATACATGTCCTTCAGAACAAGCTTGTAATTTTGTTGTTCAAGTCTTTTGTATCCTGAACAATTTAAATTGATTATTTTTTTTTATTTTATTTTTTTATTTTTTTGAGACAGAGTCTCACTTTGTTGCCCAGGCTAGAGTGAGTGCCGTGGCGTCAGCCTGGCTCACAGCAACCTCAATCTCCGGGGCTCAGTGATCCTACTGCCTCAGCCTCCCAAGTAGCTGGGACTACAGGCATGCACCACCATGCCTGGCTAATTTTTTGTATATATATTTTCAGTTTGTCAATTAATTTATTTCTATTTTTGGTAGAGACGGGGTCTCGCTCAGGCTGGTTTCGAACTCCTGACCTTGAGCAATCCACCCGCCTCGGCCTCCCAAAGTGCTAGGATTACAGGCGTGAGCCACCACGCCCGGCTAAATTGATTATTTTTATTCTATATTTTCAACCTCAAATTTTAGAAATGTCTCTTCATAATATCACATAGCTTACTGTTATTTGTTTCATAGCAAATGAAAATGTATCTTTTATCTGGGGTATTTAATCCAATTACATTTCTTGTGTATATTCACTTGCTCAGGCCTGAGTCTACAACCTTATTTTGTGCCTAATATTCACTATACTTTTGCTTGTTGGTTTGTTCTCCTCCTTCCCTTTGCTTCCTTCTTGAAAACCAATAAAGTTTTTTTATGGTCTCTATTTTCTCTCTATTGGTTTGGCAGTTATAGATTTTATTTGTATTATTTTAGTGGTTAAGCTTGATTTTACTATTTTTAAAAAATCTGAAACAATTTCAAACTTACAGGAAAATCACAATTATAGTACAAAGAATATGGCTGTGACATCACAATCTGCTACTTTAATGTGTGTTTCCAGCATACTCCTACATAACCACAGCACAGCCATCAGATCCTGGAAGCAGTATTCCTGCATCACCACCATCCAATGCAAAGACCTCATCCTCATCTCATAAATGTTCCAGTAATTTCCTTTAGAGGAAAGGATCCAATTCAGAAGCACATATTGCTGAAGCTGTCACATTTCTTTAAACTTTTGTGATCTGGAAAAATTCTATATTCTTTTGACTATGTCTGACAGTTTTGAAGATCATAGGGCAGTTATTCTGCAGAACGCCATGCAGTGTGGTTTTGTTCAGTGTTTTCCAATTCCTGTCAACGATCTGTACTCTGAGTCTAATCGTGTCACAAATGTGCCGTGTGTTCACTTCATTGTAGCTGAGATTTGTCCCTTTATAGATGATATTCTCTTTGATCACTTGATTAAAGTGGTATTTGCCAGACTCTCCACAGTGAAGTTGCTCATTTTCTCTTTCTAATTAATAAGTACTTTGTGATAAGGTACTTTAAAACTATGAAAATGTCCTGTTTCTCATCAAATTCTCAATTTATTAATTATGTCAGGATGGACTCATGGTTTCCGATTTTATTCAATGAGTTAATCTCTTACTAACATTTATTTTCATGTTCAAATTATTCCAAATTTGGTTAATGGGAGCCTCTTTAAGTGCTTCCTGTCTTTTGACACATCCCATCAGTTTTTTGCTCCCGTCCTTGTTTTCTGGTTCAATAAGATATCATCTCTTACTTTTCTGCCCCAAACCTGGAATGGGTCATACTACCAAGGAAATGACTTATTATAAAGGAGAATTAGCTGTACCCACTGCTAATGGGACATCACACAGACACACACACACACAAAAAAAAAATCTACGTCCATATTTTTATCTGTTCTGATCCACAGATACATTGAAAACCGTGAGTTCACACTGATACCTCCAGTTTTAAGTCAACATGTTCAGAGCGTTCATTCTAGTATTTGCATTTGCAGGTTTCTCCCTTCCTCAGTGGAGAAAACCTGAGCCCTCTGACACTGAGCAATGCCCTGTGGCCACTGCTGCCCCTGTCCCTGCAATGTCCTCCTCCGGACGCCCCCCACCCAGGCCCCCTTCCCACCCGACCCTCCTCGTTGCTGTCCTCCCGCAGGGAGTTGCAATCTCCTCTGCCTGAGGAGCCACAGCTTGCTTGCTATTGCTTCATCCAGCATTTCTAAGTGCTTGTAGAAGAAAGCCTTTTCACATTATTTACCCCAACGATTTTTGAAAACAGGACTCCATGTGGGTCATTCTAAAATTTGCCCACATTAATATAAGTCTTCCCTTGAGGACTTCCTTGAAGCGACCTTCTCCACCCAGGGCAAGGGAAGGAGAAAGTCCACACAGCTGAGGCCATTCCTGAGGGAGGAGGCTTAACCCCACCAGAACCTTCCAGGGGAAGCAGAGGGCCTCTCTCAGAATCATTTGTCTGAGGATGGGCTGCAGGTGTTCCTCCCCTGGCCCTGGTCCCAGCCCCCTTTTCACGTATAACCTCCCAGGGCACCAACGAGGTTCCAAAGCTCCAGGGCAGGAGACGCTGGCTGCGGCAGGACACGTGACCAAGGCGCCCTCACAGCCCCCGCAGCGGGACTGAATACTGACGGGCTTCCCCCTGACCTTTGGCCCTTGACCTCCCTTCACTGAAAGCATTTACTTCAGAAAACTTGGAATTGGCAATTCTCTCTTCTCCCCCTTGGAGATGTAAATCTTTTAAAAAGCCTCTTGCCAGGTTCACAGCCCAGGAAGGGCTTGCTTTCTCTAGGGCCGGGAGCCCTGCCTTGGAGAAGATGGCGCCCATCTCCCAGCCCTGCGGGGCGGTAGGAGCCCGACTGCCACAGGTGCCTGGCTCCAGGTTGCCATGAAGAGAGGAGAAAGGCTGTTTTTCCTTTGAATGAAGCCATTAAGCAAACGCAGGTGGCCTAACAACCGCCAGGGCTTTTCCACTAGCTCACCAGACTGGCTCTTAAAAACTCGAAACTCTTCCTCGGAGTTGAGTTCAGCCTGAGCTCCGGCCTCTCCCCTCTGCCGCAAAGCTTGGCATGAAGTCTCCCCGGCCGGCTTTTACCTGGACACACCTCAAGCGTGAGGGGAGCTGAAGTCTGCACACGGCCGTCTGCCCGAGCCATGACAGGGCTGGAGTTCCGACCCCGGAGGCCCGGGACGCGGCCAGGCTCCTGTCTCCACGCCGCGGCCCCGGCTCACCGGCAGGGAGAGGGAGACGGGGTTTGCCTGCAGCCCTGCGGTCCGAGTTTCTGCCTCCACGGCGTCTGTGACGCTGGCTGAGGTGAGTGTGTGTGCGGTGGTGACGTTTACGTGTCAACTTGGCTGGGCCGCGGTGCCCGGGTATGGGGTCAAGCGTTACTCTGGATGTTTCTGAGAGGGTGTTTTTGGGCGAGAGTGATGTCAGGGTATCGGCTCTTTTCCCCTGGAGAGCCTTGGCTGACCCCTAGGGGGTCTGCTTTCAGTTCGGGGGACTCCGGAGAAGGTCCAGTGCCGGGGGCGCACCGGGCGCTGCTGTTCCCACGGAGGCTCGTGCCATTCGTCGTCGTCGCACCGCGTCCCTGCTGGGGCCTCATTCCTGGGGTAGGAGGAATCCCAACTCCGGAGCCTGCGGGTGACAGGCGACCCCGTG
The DNA here is from genome assembly GCF_040939455.1 of Microcebus murinus. Lineage (NCBI taxonomy): Eukaryota > Metazoa > Chordata > Mammalia > Primates > Cheirogaleidae > Microcebus > Microcebus murinus. Next base: position 99,836,704 of record NC_134112.1, read on the forward strand.
TCACGTGACACTGGAGCCTGAGGGGCCTGCCCTGCCCCCTTTCGGTGGCCCTCGGCCTCGTGCTTCCTCATCCCAGCGCCGCGTCTCCTGCTCCCGCTCCTCCCCGTTAGCGGACGGGCGTGCCCCACGTCCTCTCCCTCCCCGGCGCGGTTGGCGCGGGGCACCCCACTTCTCGGGGGTTCTCCTCCCTCCGCTGCGGGGAGCAGCTCTGCTCCGCACCGGGAGGCTGGGCCAGCTTTTCTCTGTGAGCCCCGAGTCCCCCCCGAGAGAATATTCCGCACCTCCCGGCCCCCTCTTACAACTCTGGGAGCCTCTTGTCCGACCTGTCGTCTCTGGGGGTGCAGGAAGGCCGGGTCTGAGGAAGAAAGCTTCCCAGAATCTGGCCATGGAACATTCCGTTCAAAATGTTTCCCAAGTGGAAGGGCTGTGCCAGAACCGCACGTCTTTCTGTACACTGGTCGTTGCGAGGACCGGGTCAGCTAACAGGTTCAGAGCGTTTAGAACGGCGGGAAGCATCACGGCCCAGTGGTGAGCGTTAGCTATTTTTACTAAAGGACACGGCAGAAACCCCAGTCATTAGAATCGAGGCCAAGGTCAGTTAAGCTAATTTAAAGGGAGTTTGACTTGCTTTTGTTACTTGAATATTAAGCTTGATTTTCACAAGTTCTCGTTGACTGTGGATGAACTTAGCCCCAGGCTTTGGGGAGACGGGCTGGCAGGGGGGCTGCAGGATGGGGAGCAAAAAGATGCAGGGTTGGAGGAAACCACTCCAGACTTGTCAGCTGGAGCACGGAGTGGGGCTGAGGCAGACACTTCTCCCAGGAGCAACGTTTCTGGTTCACTGGGGGCCACCATGTGCAAGCCAGTCCAGGAATTGTGTTGATTCCTCTATCACTTGCATGTGACTCAGGAGGCATGATGTTTCTCTGTCTTTGCAGACTGATGAGAAAAACACACACACGCACGCGTGCGCACACACACACACACACACACACACACACACACACACACACACACACACACACACACACACACACACACACACACACACACACACACACACACACACACACACACACACACACACACACACACACACACACACACAGCGGCTGCTCCTCCCTACTCTGAGAGCATTTTCCTCACCTCCCTGCCTCTCCTCCCGGAAAGCACTGGAGTGAAGGGGGAGAGTGTAAATTTAAAAGCAAACTCATCTTTCAAGTACATAAAACAGATCAAATGCAAGGGGAGAGGAGGAGAGGTGTGATGCAGACCAGACATCCTGGCCATAAAGAGACTTAAGAGGAATAATAGGACCAAGCCATAAAATGTTTATGGCGTCCTAGGAATAATTGAATATTTCCTGGTTTGTTGTGCTGAGATTTTATGAGCCAAGCAGGGGATATTTAAAGCTTATTGTCTTTTGCTCTTCAAAGGTTTAATTAAGGTTGGACTTGAGGCTTAAAGTTGTTCAAAAACTTGAGTTTTAAAATGAAACAGCCCAGGAAGCCTACATAACCACTGAAGCAGGTGTCTGAGTAAGGACTGGATCGGCCATGTGTGAGCCCCAAATGGGCTAATCATTAGGCACCGTCTAAAAGCAAAATTTCTGATGCTTTTACTTAGCCATCATTTAGAGTGTGCTGAAATAAAATGTTCTGTTAACACAATTTACATACATCTTTCTTTGCTTTTGTGACATTAAATTGGCTGCCTCTTGGCTTTTTCCTGAGCAATAAGGCTAACTTGTGCCTTTCCTTCCTCCTATTCCCCCTCTAGACACAGCTCCCTCTACTGTATAGGGACTGTATTTCCTTTCTCACTTCCATCTAGGCTCAGACCTTGCTTATACATTCACCATGTAATACATTTTCAATCAGTATTAAATCAGAGGTCATTACATTAAGGAAAAGTATTTTGTTTTTCATAACAACCAAACAATAGATTTTTAAAGATAATAATATCCTTAAGCAGGGATTATATCCAAATACAAAATAGGGAATTTATCATATGTCCTGAGTAAAATCAGAATCAATTTGTGTTTATCATCTCTTGGAGAAACTATAATTAACTCGCATGGTGTTTACTTAAAATTTTTAAAATATATTTTATTTTTAAAAGAAGTTTTAGATTCATAGCAAACTTGAGCAGAAAGTACAGAGAGTTCACATGTACCTTCTGCCCCACACATGCATGGCCTTGTCTGTTATCAACATCCTATTCCAGAGTGGTGCATTTGTCTCGATTGATGAGCCTACACTGGCACGTTATTATCACCCACAGTTCATAGTTTACATTGGGGTCACTCTTGGTGTTGTACATTCCATGGGTTTGGACAAATGTATAATGGCATGTACCCACCATTACAGCATCCCACAGAGAAGGGTCACTGCCCTACAATCCTCTATGTTCTGCCTTTTTGTCCCTCCCTCTCAGCTAACCCCTGCCAACCACTCGCGTTTTACTGTCTTCATAGTTTTGCCTTTTCCCAGAATGTCACATAGTTAGAATCACACAGTATAGCCTTTTCAGATTTTTTCACTCAGTAATATGCATTGAAGTTTCCCCCAGGTCTTTTTATAAACCAGCCTTCATTTTTTTTGGAGCAGCAATATTTACTTTTCATTTCAGTGATGATTTAGGGTGACTTTTAAATCGGTAACCCAGTCATTCTTTTATCAAAAGTGATCTGTGCACAGTCCTTTTCTTTAAGAACACAGAGAGATGGTCCAATGTTGCCAAAAGCCAAGAGTAGTGGAAGCTCAGGATATTAAATTACCTGTCCCCGCTGTGTGAAGAGATGATGGATATGTCTCTCCCATGCAAGGGCATTGCTGGAAATGAGAAAGTGGAAAAGGATGATGGTGCCTTTAAATACAAGCCCAGAGAATATTCACTGTCGCCTTTTCCATATTGGGCGTGACCTTTGCTTTTGTGACCTGATTTCTTGAAGGAATTCCATTAGTACTTAAAAAAAAGGGCAGTGCATCCTTGTTTTTAAGGAACAGGCTTTTAATTGAGAAAGAATACATGATAGATCTGTGTCTTGAAATCTCAATGTGATCTAGAATTAAGTGACCCTCTTCCTCTCATGCCAGTACTTATCCCAGGCCGTGATCACACACCTTATATCAGACTGTAAGGATGAGAGGGATAGAGGATTGGGTGTCCCTGAAGCCTAGTGTGCTCCCTAACTCCGTGCTAAGGGGAAATGCTGAAGGAAGCAAATCTCCACCCCACCCCTCTGTTTCCTTCAAATTGGAGTTTCTGCACGATATGATGGGTCAGTTTAGTCCTTCCCTTCCCTCCACACCTCCCCCTCTCAGGATGAGCGTGCATCCAGTATGTTCAAATGAGCTATGGGCTTATGATTGAGCATGAGGGATAACAGCAGACACAGGGAGATTCTCATTTCTCCAGCAGCAGAAATTACTACCAAGAAGACTCACTCCATCAGCTTCCAGATGGGCCTGCCCTGTCTTTGATTGATGGAAAAGACATTCGCTGCTCAATAAGGCAGCTGGAGTTGCTTCTGCCACAACTATTTCTTTCTTTATTTATAGAATTTCTCCAAGAGGCCAAGAAAAATAAATAACTACACCATAGTTAAATGTCTTTCCTTCTCTATATCCAGTTGTGTTTTATTAGTCCTCAGCTCTCATCCAAATTCTCTCTCGTCAGGTCTATGGGCTGATTAACCTCCTGCAATCCTTTAGATCTGCCATTTAAAGGTTCTCAGGACACCATTAGAGTCATTGGTATCATCTCTTTTGATGAGCAACAAGAAATTGTCCAAGATTTCTGCTTCAAGTTCCTCGTTTTACAGATGAGAAAAGTGAGATGTAAAGGATCCAGTGACCCATAGGTCATACAAAAGCTACTCAGTTTCCTACCAACGGAGCTGAAACTAGACATTGGCTCTCCCTAATCCCACTCCCACTTTGTTTCCGTACATATTATTGATGTATGTCTGTTGAAAGGTTTATGGAGGTATGATGGATACATAAATTTGCACATATTTAATGTATACATTTTGATGATTTTGGACATATATACGCACACCCCTGACACCATCACCACTATTAAGGTACTAAACATACCTATCGTCTCCAAAAATTTTCCTGTGTTCTTTTGTGGTGGGTTTTTTACGTGTGTGTGATGTGTGGCTAGAACACTTAACATAAGATCTATCCTCTTAACATCTATGTTAAATTGCACAATTCTATACTGTTAACCACAGGTACTATGTTATATAGCAAATCTCTAGAACTTACTCATCTAGCATAACTGAAACTTCTTACCCACTGAGCAGCAACTCCTCATTTCCTCCTCCCCTCAGCCCTGGCAACCACCATTCTACTCTTTGCTTCCATGGGTTTGACTAGTCTAGATACCTTGGAAAATGTGATATACACAGACAATGAAATATTCAATCTTTAAAAAGAAGAAAATCCTATCATTTGCCACAAACATGGATGAACCTAGAGGATATTATGCTAAGTGAAGTAAGTCAGGCGTAGAAGGCCAATTACTACGTGATTCCACTTATTTGGGGTACCTAAAATTGTCAAACTCATAGAAGCTGTATGCTTTCATTTATTTCATTAAACAAAGACATACAGCACTCACATTTGTGCGGGCACCATTACAACGATTATTAGCACTAGTGAAGTCAGCTCTATTATCGCCATTTCACAGAGGAGGAAACCGAGGGAGTGATAACTTGCCTAAGGTCACAGTGTGAGTGGCTGTGCCTGATGAGAACAGAGGCAGATGTGACCCTAGAACCCACATCCCACTCCCACCTTTCCCCACAGGGCCTCCTTGATGCTATAAACAGGTTTATTGGTGTTTGGCCCTTGTCTCACATTCTGAATGAGATATAACATCTCCATCTGGAAAGATAGATCTTAGCCTAAAAATCAACATCAAATCAAGGTTTAACTATGTATCAGTTCTAAAGTTACTTTTTAGGAGCAATTTTCTTTCACATTTTAAGATCCTTTGAGGATCTCAAAAAATAATTACTTCTCCATGCTCATTGGTGCTTAGTAGCTTGAAGAAATGTTAATGTACTTACACGTCTTAATTATTCAAAGCATTATGGAAATAGAGAACTAGGCTGCTTTCCCATGCAGATCTCAGCTAGGCAAGTTCTTTTTTCCCCTTTGATATAAAAAGTGATGCCCCAAAACATAATCGTTCTTAAAGATGACTTTTATCTCATCACACCTGCTAAGATTCTTGTGCTATGGGCAAGTATCAAAAGCCACCAGATGCCTTGGCTGCTTTTAGCGTTCTCAGCTATTTTGTGATAAAATGGAGGGAAATGATGTGAAGAGGGATGTATTTGATTTTGGAGTGAAGGGAAAGTGTTTCTCTGAAATCAATAAGAAACATCCTACAGTTTATTGGTCTCTGAAATCAATAAGAAACATCCTACAGTTTATTGGGGTCAATTGGCACTGTTAATGAAAAGGTTGGGAAAATACACAACGAGCACAATTCAGTCTTTCTGAAGTTTAAGGTGAGATTTAATTTGGGTTCTGCCACCCTTTGGCTGTGTGAATTTGGGCATGTCACAGCATATTTTGGTCCACATTCTGGATGAACACGATTATGCTGCAGGGTTGATGTAGAGGTCAAATGCATGGTACCCGGGTGAGAGATGAACCGTGTCAAGGAGAGGTAGCAGTGGACCGCGTGTGGGAAGGGGGACTCTGACGGATAGCTCCTTGTCAGCGGCTCAGGGCTGTGTGGTGGATCTGAGGGCTTGACCTGGGCACAGGCCACTCAGCTTGGGGAAGAAAGACCTGTCATTTCGGCATAGCCTCAACCTCTGGGACTTTGGATGAGGAGAGTGCAAGGCATGTATGTTCCTGAAGTTGGACACAAGAATGGTAACCAAAAGCCATGAACAAAATTCATGAATCCATGAGAAAATACCACTTCTGGAATGCTAAAGGTACACAAGATATAAAAAAAATTCCTCAAATTATTTTAGACAAATTTGTTGAAAATGTAAAATATCCCATGATATTAAAAAAAATATTCAGCCACAAAGGAGAATGAGGTACAGTAGAAAGAGAGCTGAAGAGTTGAGGGAGATGGGGAAAAAAAGTGGGGAAAGAGAGGCCAGGGAAAGGAATTGCATAGAGAGAAGCTAGTGGATTGAAAACTGAGTAATAAGGTCCTGGAGGTGAGCTTCAGAGCGCCTGTGATGTGGAGTTTCTTTTTGAAATGGTTTCAGGAGAAAGGATCAGGTTGGCTGGAGAGTGTGAGGGTGACTGTAATGAGCAGGTTAAGGTGAATGTCTTTGCTTGTTATCTTTAGAAATGAAACCCTGGTACGTGAGTTTCCTAGGGCTGCTTTACAAATGCCACAGATTCGGTGGCTTCAATAACAGAAATTTGTTTTCTTACAGTTCTGGAGGCTGAAAGTCCAAGATGAAGGTGTTGGCAGATTTGGTTTCCCCTGAGGCCTCTCTCTCTGATTTGTAGGTAGACAGCCCTCTTCTTGCTGTCTGAGCATGGTTTTCCCTCTGCGTGAGGTTCTCCTGGTGTCTCTTTGTCTAAGTTTCCTTGTATAAAGACACCAGTTCTACTGGATTAGGGCCCACCCTAATGACCTCATTTTAACTTGTAAAGACCCTGTAAAGACTCTTTCTCCAAATACAGTAACAATCTGAGGTGCTGGGTGGTCAGGCCTCCTCATGTGAAATTGAGGGGGTGGGGAGGGGTCAGAATTCAGCCCATAACATGCAGGAGGAGTGAGGGAGAACATACCCAGTTAAGAAGGTGCTGTGATAAATTTATCATTGCAGTAAAGGAGGCAGGTTTGTGCTTTGTACTGAAGGAACCACAAATATGAAGTATTCATATAATAACATAAAAAAATAAAAGTGCTTTCAGCAACACAGTTCTCTGATAGTTGGTAATGCTACTCTAGACTCTGTGCACATTAAAGGACTGTGGATTATACTTATGAAAACTCAGGAAGGACCTCGAATATTAATTTTAATCAACACTATTCTTGTTGCCTACTTAGCTACCAGAGAAGGCTTCCTGACTACACACAACAGGCAGGCATCTTACCATCAAAAATAGTTGTGCAGTGCTACGAGAATATCACAGGACTACATTTTAGGATTTGTGTTCAGCAGACCAGAATTACTGCCTCTTGATTTTGTGCTTTGGTGATACCTCATTAGGTTGAGCCAAAAATTAAACTCCAGATGTTATACAGAGAAAATACTCCTGATAGCACTGTGTTGCTAAGTCTATCTGGCAGGATGCCAACGTATGAGCAAGGCCTGAACACCTCAATTATAAATGTGAGGACCCCTGCTTTAGCCTGTAGTCCCTATTGGACAAAATCCTTTTGTAAGAAATGTTTGCGAACAGACTGACATTCAGAATACATGAGATTTGTTCCTCTTGTGGATTTTTAGCTCTGTACGTTTTCTTGTTTTGATTGTTTTATATTGTGGTTCTGTGGGAGAATATCCTTGTTTGTCAGAATTACAAACTATGGTTTGGGCTGATAGATCACCAACTGTTTTTCAAATGGAATAGGGAAAAAGTTCTTTGTGAAATTAAAAAAAAACTTATTTTAAAATATTAATATTTATATTTCATGTAATTAGAAACACTGAAACCTAGTAATTATTATATATAAACTTAAAGGCTTATAAACTACTGAAGTATTCTTTTTTTTATGGAAAGTCAGGAATTGGAGTATACCAGAGCTGCATGCTGTGATTTTGTTTCTCCAACAAATATTCGTGAAGTCTGTTATGAGCCACATCGTCTCTCCTCCAGGAGTGTGGGAGGCAGTGGAACAGGCAATTGAGCAAGTTGGAAATGACTCGCAGTTTCCAAAAAAGATGTAATGAATCCTGTAGTGCAAATAAGCACCTACTTACTGAGTCTGAGAACTTTTCTTGGGCAGGTGATGTTTTTGCCTCATTGTTGGGCATCAAAGGGGGAACCGCACAAATGAGACTTCAGGCAGGAGGAACATCACCAAAAGCCAAATGTGTAAGAAGATGGAAGAGAGGGACAGAAATTCAGAGGGGAGAGGGAGGGAGGAAAGATGAGACTGGAGCGATCATCTGGGTGGGCTGAAGGGCAGGGTAGGAGGCGGGAGGTGGGGGCAGACTGAACTGGGCACCCAGGGGGTGCGAGAGGCAGAGACCCGCACACAGGCAGGTGGGCAGGGATAGAATAGGGGACCATGGGCTGTGCAGAGAAGCCAAGCGTTGCTGGTGAGGAGCCTCTGCAGTTTGGGAGGGCTGGGGTTGGGGAGAAGAGAGTGAAGACTGGACAAGTAGAGGAGGCGATCAGAAAGGGCCTGTGTGAAATGGTAAAGGTTCTGGAATTTATTTAAGGGCAATGGCCAATCATTTTAAAACTGGTGACCAACCTTGAGGTTTCTGGGGTAGAAACAAGCAAGTAGACTATCTAGTTTTCATTAAGGAATATTATTAATACATTTTGAATAAGGTAGCAATAGGCTTTTTATTTTCCTTTAACTTTTAATGAACCATGTGTGTATATATGTATATGTGTATACATATAATGTAAGTATATCTATATCCATCATTTCTGTCTCTCTGTGTCATGTACATGCCACAGAGGGCCAGCTTGATGAATTTCCAGAAGTAGAACACAACCACACATGTATGCAAACAGTACTCAGATGAAGAAACAGACCATTTCTGCCACCCTAGAGTTCCCCTTTTATAACCTTCCAGAAACTACCTTCTCCAAAGGGAATTGCTATCCTTACTGCTAATAGCATGAATTATTTTCTTTGTAATTTACATAAATGGAGCCAAACTGTATGTACTCTTTTGTGTTTAGAATTTTTTATTGTGTTTGGGAGATTTGACCCTATTATTACATGTAGTTGAAGATCGAATATTCTTGCTGCTGTGTAGCATTTCATTGTTTGAAAATAGAATAATTTATTACACATCCTACAGGGAAATAGGCAGTGGTAGTTTCCACTTTGAGACTACTATGAATAATGCTGCAGTAAACGTTCCAGTGCATGTCTTTTGAAAAGCACACAAGTGCATTTCTGTTTGCCATTTGGTTTGTTTGTAGGAGTGGAATTGCTGGGTCATTAAGGTACACATAGATTTAGTTCTAGTATACAACTTCAGATGGTTTTCCAAAGCGGTTGTAATAATTTCCACTCTAACCAGCAATATATAAAATCTTTGTTCTGTCTACATCCTTAACAAACACTGGCATTTTTACTTGATTGTCACTGGAAAGGTGTGGTATTGAATTTTGATGGCCAGTGAAGCTGCACATTTTTTATGTTTATTGGCTATTTGGATCTCTTCTTTTGTGCAGTGTCAGCTGAAGTCATTTGTCCATTTTTATTACATGATTTTTTTCTTATTGATTTGTAGGAGTTCCTTATATATTCTGGATATTAGTTCTTTGTTGAATGTATTTATTATGATTATCTTCTCCAACTCTGTGGATTGCATTTTAACTTTCTTGATCGTGTCTTTTGATGGGCGGTTATTAATTTCAATATTATTTACTTTATGACTTTTTAATTTTATGGCTAGTTTTTTTTCTTTGTCCTTTTTAAGAAATCTTGCCTACTCCAAGGTCATGAAGATGTTCTCTGTAATTTTCTCTAGAAGTTTTATTGTTATACTGTTTACATTTAGATATGCAACCCATCTGGTATTGATTGTTTTGCGTTGTGTGATGCAGGTCAGTATATATTTTCATATGGATATAAAATTGGCCCAGGTCTGCTTACTGAAAACCTCATCCTTTGCCACTTGCAATGCAGTGTCATCTTTTGCATAAGTCAGATGCATGTATGTGTGTATTTTGATCTGTTTTGTTTGGTTTTTAATGTATAAGCTTCAGAGAACACACATATTTCTCACTAGCGAGAGGTTGTTTTTTTTGCCAGTGTTTATATATGAAAAACTTTGTATTTATGTCCCCAAAACTTAATATGTATTTTAGCAAAAGGACACCGGCAAAAGCTTCAATTGCGTTCTAAATGTAATTGGTAGAATGTGCGAATTACCTGTGGATGTTATAAAAAGCACGCTGAGTGTCTACAAAGGCAGTGTGCATCTCAAATGTTCTTGCTGTTAACAAAGACCTTTCACTGTATCCAAAATAACTGTTAACAATCATGTTGGTGGTCATAATGCAATTTTTTTAAAGCTTTTTACATCTTATCTTGACAGTTGGTTATTTATATGTAGGTGTTTTGCTATGTTTGAGTTATCTGCAAGAAAATTGGTAGGAGGTTTTCTGTGTATATGATTTGCATTAAATATAATAGGAAATAGAATCCTGGTTTTAGTGCAGACATATGATTTTCAGGAAGGGTTTCTCCTATGTTAAGCAGGAGATGCCTGCATTTGCTTAACAGCTCACAGGGACTTAGAGATACCAATGCAGAATTTATTTGCAAACGTTCTATGATTTCAGGATTATGCAAGAGTCCTCTTCAATGTATTCATTGAAAACAGGATGTTTTAATTTTGTAAAAGTAGTAAATTTGTAAGTTCATGAAATACTAAGCTTGAATTCTGGTGAGACCCACCCTGGTACCCTGCACCTTTTTTCATTATTAGAATGTTACATTAATATGGTTTATTTGTCACAAAGAACCATATTGAAACGTTATTATTAACTAAAGTCCATGCTTTATTTAGATTTCCTTGGTTTTACCTGATGCCCTTTTTTGTTCTAGGATCACATGAAAGATACCACATTACATCGAATAGCCATATTTTCTTAGTCTTCTCTTGACAGTGACTGTTTCTCAGACTTTTCTTATTTTTGATGATCTTGATAGTTTTGAGAAGTATTGATCAGATATTTTGTAGAATGTCCCTCAATTAGGATGTGTCTACTATTTATTTCATAATTAGACTGGAGCAGTGGGTTTTTTGGGAGGAAGACCACAGAGGTAAAGTGCCATTTTCATACATTATATGAAAGGTACATACTATTAACATGAGTCATGATAGTTGATCACCTGGCTGAGGTAGTGTTTTCAGGTTTTTCCATTGTAAAGTTACACTTTCTCCTCCCTTGTCCACTATACTCTTTGGAAGGAAACCCCTAGAGTAGTCCACACTTAAGAAGTAGAGAGTTATTCACTCTCTTCCTGGAGGAGAAGTAGCTACATACATTATTTGGAATTCTGGATTGGAGATGTCTCTTCTCCTCCACTATTTATTGAATAATGTATTTATATCAGTATTAACTTATGGGTAATCACTTTATATTTTGGGTTATAATGCAATGCTACTTTATCATGTTCAAATTGTTCCAGCTTTGGCCACTGGCAGCAATTTCAGTTGGCTCCTGTGCCCCTTTGTTATGCTCATATTAATGTGGGTTATTTAGGGGGGCACTTTCTCACTGTTTGGCACCATGAGATGCTCCAGGGTCATCTTATATATTGTCTCCTTCACTCCTGTAATCAGCCATTTTTCCCAGGAGTTCTGGTTTCTTTTATCAAAGATTGGTATTAGAAACAAAGATCTGGATGCTACCTGTGCTCATTGCTGCTGGGGTGTCATTTCTTCACAGGCTTCATCTTTTTAAGGGGCACTTCAAGTCCTCTACAATCACCGATACACATTGCCAGTGTTGTTGTCTTTTCCAGGTGCCATATAAATGGAATCTCATAATATGTAGCCTTTGCAAGCTGGCTTCTATAACTTAGCAATATGCATCTAAAATTTATGTATGTCTTTTCCTAGATTGATTCCTCGTTTGTTTTTATCAGTGAATAATAGTCATAGTGTGGATGTGCCACAGTTTATTGGTTTACTATTGAGGGGTGTCTTGACTACTTCCAGTTTTTGGTGATTATGAATGAACATGTGCTGTAGTAAACATCCATGTGCAAGTTTTTGAGTGGACATATATTTTCAAATCATCTGAGTAAATATGTAGGAGTCATTGTGTCATATGGCAAGGCTGGGTTGAGCTCTGGAAGAAACGGCTGAATAGTCTCCTAACCTGGCTATGCCCTTTGCATTCTCACTGGCAGTGAGTGAGAGTTACTGTGGCTACACATCCTCGTCAGCTTTACATTTATTTCATTTTTCTCTATTGTTTTCCTGTTTTCATTGCATTGATTTGTGTTCTGATAATCATTATGTTCTTCCTTTGCTAGCTTTGGGTTTATTTTGCTCTTCCATTGTATAGGTTCTTTAGGTGGAAAGTTAAATGATTTGATTGATTAAGACTTTTTCTTTATTTCTAATGTAGGCATTTTGGAGACATAAATTTTCCTTTCAGTATTGCTTCAGTTGTGTTCCCAAAACTTGGCTTTGTTCTATTATCAGTTTTTTTCAGTTGATGCATTTTTGGATATATCTTGAGATTTATTTTTTATTCATAGATTATTTAGAAGTGTGTTCTTTAGCTTCCAAGTATTTTAACATGTTTCTATCATCTGTCTATGATTTTTTTCTAGTTTATTTACATTGTAGTCAGTAACACACTCTATGATTTCAACTCATCTAATATTACTGAGGTTGCTTTATGTCCAGGGATGTAGTCTGTTTTGGCGTATGTTTTTGTGGGCACTTGAAAAGGATATGTATTCTGCTGTTGTTGGTTAGAGTATCATGTAGATGCTGACTAAATCCTGTTGGTTGATAGTGTTGCTGAGTTCCTCTTTATCCTTGCTGATTCTCTGTCTAGTTCTTTCAATTGTTGAGAGAGGGGTGTTGAAGTCTCCAACCATAATTGAGGATTTGTCTATTTTTCGTTCAGTTCTGTCAGTTTTCGCTCCATATATTTTGCTGGTCTGTTGTTTGGGGCCTATGCATCATCCATTGAGCCTTATGTTTCATTACTATAGTTTTCAATTCTAAAATTTCCACTTTATTCTTATTTATGTCATCTATGCCTTTGCTGAGACTTTATATTTCTTTGTATAGGCTTTCTACTTTTTTATTTGTGTTAAGCATGTTTGTAATTGCCCTTTGAAACATTTTTATGACATTGCTTTAAAGTCTTTGTCACATAATCCAACATGTTTGTGTCATCTTGATTTTGGCATCTATTGCTTTTCTTTTTGCATTCAGTCTGAGATGATCTTGGTTCTTACTGTAATGAGTAATTTTCCTTTGAAACTTGGACATTTTTGTGTTACATTCGAAGACTCTGGATCTTCTTTAAACTTTGTTTTAGCTAGCTTTTCTTTACATTGCTGTGCAAGAGAGTGGGGCTTGGGCACCACCTCCTTGCTGTCAAGTAGCAGTGAAGTTCTAGGTTTCCAACTTGGCCTCTATTGATAACCAAGGGCAAGCTCCTCATTACTGCTTTGTGGGTTTGGAAGTTCTGGCTCCCCACACAGTCTTCACTGACACAGCTGTGGGGACAGTCTGGGTGATGGTGAAAATCCTGACTTTCCACTAAGTCTATTTGACACCAACCCAGTGCAGAGGGGAAGGGGCTCCTCATCACTGCCAGGTATGGGTGGTCCAGATTCCCCATGGGGTCTTCACTGACACCATGGTGGTGGGCACTCACAGCCAGGTGGTGGCGATGGAAGTCCTTGCTTCCTGTTTGGTTTCTCTGACATCACCCCAGCAGGAATGTTGGGGTGTCACATAGCATCTTTATGAAGGTGGAGGTCTAGGTGTCTCACTTGGCCTTTGCTGGTGTGAGTGTGGGTGTGGCCACCATTTCTCAGTGTGTTGGCTGGAGCAGAACAGTTATTGCCTGAAAGTTTCCTGTCTTTCTAGGCTGTCCTTTTCTTTGGCTAGAAAGAATGTGTCCTTTGGCATTTCTGGATTATCTGCTTCTTTAGCTCTGGGTCTGGAATACATGAGGCAAAAAGAAAATCCAGGGAACTCACCACCACGCAATTCCTCAGAGCCCATGCTTTGAATCTGTCTTTTTTCCCCACCTTTCATGGTTGTCTAATTCTTTTTTTATGTTTATAGTGTCTCAGGTTTTTAGATGTACTTAGTAGAAAAATAGGGAAGGTACATTAACTCCATCTTCTCAGAAGCAGAAGTTCCTTGATCTAATTTTTATTATTGCTTTTTTTCCTGTTTTGATTTAGGCTTAATTTAATCTTCTTAGTTCCTTAAGGTGGAGGCTTAGATTATTGGTTTTAGATATTTCTTTTTAAAAAATATATGCATTTAATGCTACACATTTCCTTCTAAGCACTGCTTTCACTACTATATCCCCCAAAGTTTGTCATACATATTTTCATTTTTATTTAGCTCTAAATAAATTTTAATTTCTCCTGATACTTCTTTTACCCATGAATTACTTAGAAGCATATTGTTTAATTTCCAAATATTTGGGAATTTCCAGGTATCTTTCTGTTTTTTATATTTAATCTAATTCCATTATGGCCAGAGAACATACAGGCTTACCTTGCTTTATTGCCCTTTGTAGATACTTTGTTTTTTACAAATTGAAGGTTTGTGGCAACTTTTCATTCAGCAAATTTATTAGCACCATTTTCCTAATAGCATGTGCTCACTTTATGTCTCTGTGTAACATTTTGGTAATTATAATATCTCAAACTTTTTATTATCATTATGTGTTATGGTGGTCTGTGATCAGTGTTTTTTGATGTTATAGTTGTACCTGTTTTGCAGTCCCATGAACTGTGCCAGTATAAGATGACAAGCAATGATAAGTGTGTGTGTTGTGAATGTTCCACTGACTGGCTGTTTCCCTATCTGTCTCTATCTCTCTCCCTCTCTCTCTCTCTTCCTCCTATTACCTGAGACGAAAGCATATTGAAATTAGGCCAATTAGTAACGCTATAATGGCCACTAAGTGTTCAAGTCAAAGGAAGAGTCACATGTTTCTCACTTTAAATAAAAAGCTAGAAATAATGATGCTTAGTGGGAAAGGCATGTCAAAAGTTGATAGGCCAAAAGTGAGGCATTAAACAGTTAGCCAAGTTGTGAATCCAAAGGAAAAGTTACTGAAGGAAATTAAAAAGGCTACTCCAGTGAACACACAAATGACAAGAAAGTGAAACAGCCTTATTGCTGACATGGAGAAAGTTTAAGAGATCAGTATAGAGGATCAAGCCAGCCACAATGTTCCCTTAAGCCAAAGCCTAATCCAGAGGAAGGCCATCACTCTTGCAGCCCATGGATCAAAGAGTCATTTCAACTTTCAAGTCTTATTATCTATTAATAAGAAACACATTTTATAAGGCTATAGCTGCCATAGATAGCGATTCATCTGATGGATCTGGGCAAAGGAAATTGAAAACCTTCTGGAAAGAATTCACCATTCAAGATGCCATTAAGAAAATTTATAATTCATGGGATGGGATCAAAATGTCAACATTAATAGGAGTTTGGAAGAAGTTGATTCCAACCCTCATGGATAACTTTGAGGGGTTCAAGACATCGGTGGAGGAAGTAACTGCAGATGGGGTTAAAATAGGAAAAGAACTAGAGTTAGAAGTGGAGCCTGAAGATGTGACTGAATTGCTGCAATCATATGATAAAACTTGAATAGATTAGGAGTTACTTCTTATGAATGAGCAGAGAAGGTGGTTTCCTAAGATAGAATCTATTTCTGGAGAAGATGCTGTGAACATTGTTGAAATGACAACAACAAATTTAGAATATTACATAAACATAGTTGATAAAACAGCATCAATATTTGGGAAGATTGACTCTAATCTTGAAAGAAGTTCTAATGTGGGTAAATTGCTATCAAACAGCCTTGCATGCTACAGAGAAATCTTTCATGAAAGGCAGAGTCAATCCATGTGGCAAACTTCATTGTCATCTTATTTTAAGAAATTGCCACAGCCGCTTTAGCAAGAACCACCCAGATCAGTCAGCAGCCACCAACATCAAGGCAAGACCCTTCACCAGCAAAAAGACTATGGGTTACTGAAGGGTCAGATGATCCCTAACAATTTTTATCAAGAAAGTATTTTTAAATTAAGGTATGCATATTTTATAGACATAGTGCTACTACACACTTAATAGACTATACTACAGTGTAAATATAACTGTTCTATGCACTGGGAAACAAAGAAATTTGTGTGACTCTATTGCAATGTTATCATTATTGCAGTAGTCTGAAACCAAACCCACAATCTCTGATGTATGCCTATACTTTGTGTGACTTCTATTCTTTTAAATTTGTTAAAGTGTTTTTTATGGCCCAGAATGTAGTCTATCTTGGTGAATGTTCCATGTGAGCCTGAGATGTGTTTTCTGCTGGCATTGGGTGGAGTATTCCGTAAATATCAGTTAGATTAAGTTGATTATAGTGCTATTCAGGCCATCTATATCCTTATTACTTTTATAGTTGGTCTATCAATTACTGACAGTGGTTTATTGAAATCTGCAACTATAATAGTAGATTGGGCTATTTATACTTTTAGTTCTGTCAGATTTCTTGAGTCATGTGTTTTGTTGCTTTGTTATTTGGTACATGCACATTGAGGAGTGTTATGTCTTCTTAGAGAATTAACCTTGTGATCACTAAGTAATGCTCTTCTTTATCCCTGATAATCCTCCTTTTCTGAAATCTGCATTGTCTGAAATATAGCTACACTAGCTTTCTTTTGTTAGTGTTATTATGACATATATTTTCTATTATTTTTAACATATCTGAGTTTTCATATTTGAAATAAATTTATTATAGATAACATTTAGTTGGTTTTTTGATCCATTTTGACAATCTGTTGGTTAATTGGTGTATTTAGACAATTTGTGTTAATTAATGATATGATTGGATTAATATTTATTTTAAATTTTATATTTGTTGCCTTTGTTCTGTGTTTTATTTCTCCCTTCTTCTGCCTTCTCATTTTTAACTTAGCATTTTATATCAGTGCATTTAATTTCTTCTCTTAGCATATCAATTATGTTTTTATAAAAAATTTAGTGGTTGTCCTAAAGGTTGCAATATAATTTTTAACTAATAAGCATTCTTCTTCAAATAACGTTATACTGCTCCTCATTTAATGCAAGTACTTTATAAAAGAGTATTTCCAATTCCTTCCAGCCACCCCTTGTGACATTGCTCTCAATCATTTCATTAATACATGTGTTATAATAACCCAAACATTGTTATTATTAATGCTTTCAACAAACTGTTATTTTTCATATAATTTAAGAAGAATAAATGATTTTATTTTACTTTCATTTATTTCCTCTCTGATGCTCTCTTTTCTTGATGTAGATATGAGTTTCTGAACTATATTATTTTTCCTTCTGCCGGAATAACTTCTTTTATCATTCTTTCAAGGCAGGTGTGCTGATGATTACTCTCCTCATTTTTTTCCATCTGAGAAAGTTTTCATTTTTTCTTCATGTTTGAGGGATAATTTCACCAAGTATAGAATTCTAATTCCAGGTTGGTGTTTTTCCCTTTCAGCCCCTTAGCATTTCACTCCACTGTCATCTTGCTTGCATGGTTTCTGATGAGAAGTCTGGCATAATTCTCATCTTTGTTCCTTTATAGGTAACATTTTTTTGTCACCCTGTGACTTCTTTCAAGCTTTTCTATTTGTCCTTGGTTTTCAAAATTTGAATATAATATGCCTAGTTTTTCATTTTTTGGTATATATTCTGCTTTGCGGTTTGAGCTTTTAGGAACTGTGATTTGATGTCTGCCGTTATTTTCAGAAAGTTCTCTGCCATTATTACTTCAACTCTTTCTGCTGCTCAGGTCCCTCTTCTTCTGGTATTACAATTACATGTATTTTTCCCCTTCTAGATGAGAAAGAAGGCTGAGGATGTTGGAGTGGGAAGAGTTCCCTTACACTTGCTGGATAAAACTCTGGCAGTTTTTTCCCCAAGAGACCAGGCTTGTATTGTGAAAACTACTCTAGGCATATTTTACAATGTAACCTTCTCTCTCTGCCAGAGCCATGAGTACATTTTTCTCACATCTTTGTCAGGAGAAGTTGGTGGGGTTCCTGGAGGTAAAGCTTGTGGAAGTGTGGCTGTATCCCACCTCCAATAATGTAGTCTCAAGAAATTTATTATGCATATACTCGTCATACTCAGCATCTACCTTGACTCATCTGGTTCATCAAAGTGACGAACGTGTTCTTGCCAGTTTATGGCTATAGCAGCTTTTGCTCCAGGTAACAGATCCCAGCTGTGACTCTTTGCATACATTTATTTCTTCAGAATTTGGGCTGGAGGGGTTCTCTAATGGGTCCAATAAAAGTCACTGATTTTTACTTTGTCCAAATTTTTATTGTTTTAAAGACAAGAGTAATGACTTCCAAGTTCTTTACATGCTGGAGTTGAAACTAGAAACCTTTCACATTATATTTTCATTATTGTTACTTGAGTTCATTAAGGAAAGATAATTCATCTTTAGGCTTAAGAATGCTAACTGGAAAAAAATAAGAATCAATCAAGATTATTGGTTAAATAAACTAAATGCTCATTTGAAGTAACAATTATCATCACCATTTTTAAAAAGGGAAAACTGAAGTTCGGAGATTAAGCAGCTTAGCTTATTTACCAATGAAGTGGAGACTTTATCCCAGGAAATTTGTTCCAGATATTCATATTCTTCCTATAAATAGAGAACCATAAAACACTTTTTAGATTAGTCTATATTATACTGTATTTACCAAGTGTTATATAAATTGAAGGGAGAGGAAAATAATATGTGTTAAAGGAACGATGCCTAAATTTGTAGAAGTTATTTATGGAATTTATCCTATATACAGGAAAGAACTTACTTGGTTGGAGGGCAAAGCGTACTTTAGATGTGTTATAGAGATCAGAGTATGCAAAATGAGGAGTATTGTTTGACAGGACATAAGCCATCACTTGACGTGAAACTCAGGAGTAATGGGGGGTAAAATTCCCATTAAAAAATAAAAAGTAATTTCATCTTGTGTTTTATAAATTCTGACAAGTAGTTCTCTTTTTCATATAAGAATGACAGGATTTTTAACTCTTCCAGGTACTATAACCACGGCACTTATTATTGGTGGTGTTATCCTTGTCTTCCCTCCCACCATGAGGTCCTGGAAATTGGGAACCAAGCCTTATTTGTGTTGTTCCTATTACATAACCATAAACATTGTCTTTAAGAAGGAAGCACTCAGGAAGGACATGTTGAGAGAAAAGATGCCAACAGGTTATATAGGGCAGTGGGTCTTTGTCTCTACCTGAAGGTTTGTGTGTCAATACCCTGCAGCTCCCAAGAGTGAGCCAGCATACACATGTCAGTTGAAATTTACAAGTTGAAGAAGGACAATGCTAACCAAGAAAAAGGTGATGTACCAAAATGGTTCCAAAAGTTAATGACCCAACTAGGTCCTTAAGTTAGGTGATAATGTCAAACCTCCCAGTGATGTGCCTTGTGTAAAACCACTCAAATATGCTTTGAGTTCAAATGGTCCCAGCCATGCTCATCACAGAGCCCCCAGACCATATCATCCCACGATCAGAGCAAAGGGAGCTAGAGACGAACCTAATTTACTCCTCTAGTATCTGATGTGCAAAAGGGACCCTGAGAGGAGAGGCCACGTGCTTGAAGCTAGACATGCTGTTCATCTGCACTGGCCCATATGTTGCTTCCCTCAACTTCTCTGGGCTGCAGACTTACAGATGAGGGTGGCCTGGGGGTTGTGGTGTGAAAGGTCACCAGAAAGCTTTGGGAATTCGGGGTATAGACATTGAGCCAGCTCCTCGCCATGGCATTCTCTGGGGTGAATTTCTGCCATCCCCCAAACTCTTAATTCCTTTCTCATTTTAAAGAGTCACTTTTTGTCTCAGACCATAAAACGATGTGGGTGCTATGCCTCCTAAGTGTGGCTAAGAAGTAAATATAGAAGTAGGATTTAGATACAACCACAGTTAGGACCACAGCACCAGAAACAGGCCATCCCTGTGGGCTGTGTTCTCTAAGATATTATCACGCACTGTTAGAAGCTTTCCAAAGCACCCATGAAGGACAGAAATTTAACCTCAATTGAATAGTTACTGTTATAGGGAGTTCTTGACTTACCAGTCACCTTAGTAACATCGCGACATAGCTGGAGTTGTTAGAAGTTCCTGGGGATGGAGTCTGCTTCAGTAGAAGAAGAAAGAATCTGCTAACTTTGCTCAAGGGAAGGTAGAAATGGCTGGAACTAGCAACTGTGATGTTTGAGGTTGATATTAGGGAATAAAAAATGTTTCATACAAATAGTCCCTTGGAGCCTCTTTCAGAGATGTTAGACTAAGTAGCTGTGGGCTCATGGTCAAGGTGATAAGGAATAAGCTCAAACTTGGAAAGTAAAGGCGTGATGGGCAGGAAAAAGACAAGAAGAAGGACATGGAAATCAGTATTAAGGCAAAACAGTTCAGCAAAACTAGCCAGGCATTCAGGAGCCAGGGACGTTGTTAAGATCTACCTTAATCTCCTGCTTGGCTCTCATCCACTGGGGCATTTCTCCTGGCTTAATTATGTGGCCACGTGACTGTGAGCTCAAGGTAAGGAAAAAAAAATGACAAGCAGTCGGCAGATGAAAAAGAGATTCATTCCTCCTAGAAATGCATAATCTTGCTCTTGTCAATTTAAGGAGGGAAATGTTGCCTCGTGGAGATGTAATCACTGTGGCTATTCCATCATGTTTATATTCCTCTTTTCCCCTAAAGACTTTTTTCTCCTACTTGGAGATGTTGCAGAATTCATTAATTTGATATGATGCAGGTTGTTATAAGTAATATTTCTTCCTGCATTAACTAAATGAAAAATGTTAGACATTATATATTGGATTTGGGAAAACCACTTCCTCATTGTCTTTGACTAATTGCACATTATAACATGTTAATTATGAGTGTAAATATAATGTCAGAGGAATTCAGGAAAAGATGCAATTACTTTTAAAAAGAAACTCAGGCTCTATTTGTGTTACCTGGGTTGGTTTTTTATGTGGAATTTTTGTGTTGTCTCTTTTCTCGGGTCAGAGCTCTATGTTGTCCACTCCAGGTATTTAAATGTGATGAAGGAGATACAGATCTGAGAGACATATGGGGTAGATAAGGACTTAGCCTAATTTCTGTCTCTTTGACACACAACCAGCAGAGGAAATAGCTGTCAGGATACCTGTTTTCTTTTCTTTGCATATACTATATTCATATATTCTCATTATGTTGATGTATCTTCAGTGAGCTGCCAATTCCTTAATCAATTTTCAAGTGTGGAGTTTGCTTTTGCTTATTAGGCTAGAGCTGGAACACCCTAATATTCTCATTTCTAATAAGAATATTAGAGCTGGAGAGACAGCAAGTCCAGAAGGGTAGAAGATAATATTTATGGGCTTCAATGTAAACAGCTCAGTCTTGGTAGCTTATTTTTTGGCCTTTACGTGATATCAAATATTCAGCCAAACATGAATATATATGGAAGATCTACCTTTTTTAACCCTTTCAGCAACTATTTATCAAACCCTCACTATGCTGGACACTGACCTGGTTACTGGTGCAGAAAACGACACAGCCAGAAACCTTGCTGACGTGGGTAAGAACAGCAGTTAGTCATTGCACTGGGCTTAAGGCAGCCCAAGAGCCTCACATCAGCAAGTGGGGTCCTGAGTCCCAGTTATCCTCAGTGCCTTGACAGAGTCAGAAGCAGAGCTAGAGCATTTTCTAATCATGGATAATGCAATTGGCCAAATGGTGGTTACATAGAAAGAACAGTCTGAGAATGGGGTCTTTTCCTCCTATTGCTAGGGATTTACGTGACTTTGGGCAGATGCTTAAAATGATCTCCAGCTCCAAGTTCTCCCCATCAGATGAAGGGGTTTAGAGCTAATGTAAAGAGCTAATTCAGCTGTAAAATTCTACCAAATGCATGTATACACATACACACATGTGTATATATGTACATGTGTGTGTATTTGTTTGGTCTGTAATTACGATAAGTAAAAAGCCAAAACATAGAGGTGAAGTTGCTCACCTTTTATCCTGGGGCTATTGCATTTTCTTTCTCTGTTTTCTCCTACTTCTTCTTTGTTGACATTTACCTAACTTTCATGATGAAACTTTGTTTCACTTGGATTAAAATCAGTCTTTGTAGACTTTGATGTCTCCTATTCTTCCTCTTTTTCCTACATAGGGAATTAAGACAACATGAAATCGACACAGGAAAATCACACATTTTGGTCAGCAGTTTTTTTTTTTTTTGAGACACAGTCTCGCTTTGTTGCCCAGGCTAGAGTGAGTGCCGTGGCATCAGCCTAGCTCACAGCAACCTCAAACTCCTGGGCTCAAGCAATCCTCCTGCCTCAGCCTCCCGAGTAGCTGGGACTACAGGCATGCGCCACCATGCCCGGCTTATTTTTTCTATATATATTAGTTGGCCAATTCATTTCTTTGTATTTATAGTAGAGACGGGGTCTTGCTCTTGCTCAGGCTGGTTTTGAACTCCTGACCTTGAGCAATCTGCCCGCCTCGGCCTCCCAGAGTGCTAGGATTACAGGCGTGAGCCACTGCGCCCGGCCAGCAGTTTTCTTTTAATTGCATTTGGTAAAGTCCTGCCCTTTCGTGTCCTATTTAGTATATTCCATCATGGTCATTTTAAAACTTGAAGTTCCTTCCCATTTTCCCCATTAAAAAAGGAGAAGCTAATTTCTTGCTTTTAAAAAATTAATAGTGACTAACTGGAATTACCATGAAGGCAAAATGGAGAGTTATTAGGAATTGCTGATGGGGATCTCTCTTGGGAAAAATGTGTGGAAAAACTTAGACGATGTTGTATTTTTTAATCCCACTTTTTACAGGAGATTCTTATGATATAACATTTACATATGGCCAACACAGTATGAAAAAAGAATATATTGCCAAACCAATCAGGGAGCTTAATTTAAAATCCAGTTAATTCAGTGGTGAACATCGGAGAATCAGAATGGATTTCTGAGGGCACGAAAGGCCACTGTGGAAACTAAGTTGGATTCAGTGTCTTGAGATCTGACCTCTAATCTTGCATGCAATAAAATTGTGTTCTTCAGGAAAGTTATTTTATTTCTCTAACATCTGTGAAATGAGGGTAACACCTTCAGTTCTAGTCATCTCTCGTTGTGTAAAAACTCGCACCAGAGCTGTCATGGCATCATCTGGTTCCAGATGAGTCATAAGATTTCCCAGCTTTCGGGCAGCAGTAGACCTGTCTTTTGATGTGAACGTGGCAAGATTCCACAGAAGCGTTTAGGACTGGAGATCCTCTTTCAACTATCTTTAGAAAATACTACCATTTTTGTGGCTTAATCATTGCCATAAAATAAAATTACAATTCTTGTTTATCCTTTTTGTATTTTCTATTCTTTAAAAATTAGTACCTACTGATTTTTAAACATTTTTTTGGTTATAACTTCTTGCCGGCTTTCTTTTCTATATATATTTTTGATGTTTATTTAAAATATAGCTGAGACCATATTATTAAGGGTATGGTTTTTATATCTTGTAAGCTACAGGTTTGTGGGTAGTTACCAAATACATACGAAACTCCTGTTGAGGTGACCTCCACAATTGTCTGAAGGCTGTTGTGTTTGAATTAAGTTCTAGTGATGATCTCTGGGCTTCCAGATCCATGAGGACTTCTCTGGGGTGGGGGAAATTGTTATATTTGCCTCCTTTGTGAGAAGTACAGAATGATTAAAAAAATCCCTTTTGGCCTCAGAGTGGAGAAGTGGCAGAAAATGATACCTGGATGCTTTGGCTGACTCTGGCCTCTCATCAGCGTTTGAGGGAAGCTCTTGCTGTTCTAAATGACGAGAGTCCTGTCCTCATCTGCACCTTACAAGCTGGGCGGTCCCCGTTTGGTGGTGGGGAACAGCTCACACTTTGGTGTCAGACATCCCACATTCTAACCTTCATGACCCCACTTACTAAACGTGTCCTTAACTCCCCTCAGCCTCAGTTTCCTGGCCTGTAAAAGGGCATAATCGTGGAGCCACCTCGTAGATTTCTGTGAGCATAAGTGATAGTATAGAGCACTTAGCTCAATGCCTGGTGCACATTAAGATTCAAGACATTGAATATGATTTGGCAGCTGCTATCCTTATTAGTTTTATCTAATTATCATCCTGGTGTTTTTCGCTGCCCTTGGCTCCTTTGAACAGGCTTCCCCAGTGCTTGGGATTCTTGGCAGCTAGGGGACTCAGCATTTTACTCAGGCACCATCCTCCTAGGGCTACGTGTAACAGAGACCCTGAGAAGGTCCCCGGTGGCTGCTGGAAACCACCTGCTATGACACCTCATGGGGCTATCCATGTGCACATCCGTGTCCCAGGAGTATTGTTTTATTACAGAGGTGGAAAGTGCTGGTCACGACATTACAGAAGTGGGGCACTGGCCCGTCGACTCTCCTTTTACCAAAGGTACTTCTCATCCCCCAGGTTTCCTCTCTTGGTAATTTGCATCTGTCAGTAATGCACTTTTTGAGAGGTAGCATTATGGAAACACATCTAATATTTTATCCTGAAACAAGATTATGGGATGTATCATGAAGCTGAAGGCTCACAGGTAACCTTTGGTAACCAGGTGTGTCAAGACTGGGTTAAAGCAATTCAGAAAGGTACAATGTACAAGGCTGCTCTGTATGAATTTGAAGCCAACAATTCAATTTCCTCTCTCCTTCCCTTTGTGAGTTCGAATCAGAGCCAATTTCCTTCACCTTTTCCCCAGTGGCAGGATTTCCAGTCTTCTCACTGCAAGTTTTCTAATTAGTCTTTATCCCAGATGTGGTCTGAGCAAAATAGAGCGCATGACCTCTTCCCATTATTGGGGGATGATGTATCTGTGACTGAATTCTAAAGTTAATTCTGCATTAACATTTAAGTAACATTATCCCATACTGATTTTTTTTATTGCCAAAAATGTAGAGGTTTTAGCTAACTATGTTGTCAAGCCACATTTCCTCTATCGTGTCCTGCAATTGATTTCTTTAACTTAATGCAGGCCTTTATATTAACAATCAAAATGCTTTTTTTTTTTTTTTTTGAGACAGAGTCTCGCTTTGTTGCCCAGGCTAGAGTGAGTGCCGTGGCGTCAGCCTAGCTCACAGCAACCTCAAACTCCTGGGCTCAAGTGATCCTTCTGTCTCAGCCTCCCAAGTAGCTGGGACTACAGGCATGCGCCACCATGCCCGGCTAATTTTTTCTATATATATTAGTTGGCCAATTAGTTTCTTTCTATTTATAGTAGAGACGGGGTCTCGCTCTTGCTCAGGCTGGTTTCGAACTCCTGACCTCGAGCAATCCGCCCGCCTCGGCCTCCCAGAGAGCTAGGATTACAGGCGTGAGCCACCGCGCCCGGCCCAAAATGCTTTTTGACCTCTGAATTTTTTGCTGATCCTAATTCCACTTACTTGTAACAACATCTACCTTCCAGCCTTTCATTCTACTTTGTGCTGAATTTATACTGGGCCTAGGGAACCCAGATAATCCCTCAACATCATTCCAAAGATTTATTATCTCCTAGTACACACAGAAAATAAATAAGGATGTTCTTCCATGTAACCAACATATGAGAACTTAGAGTCTTGCAAAAGCAAGGCATTGTTCACTTTGTAAAAAAATTCACTTTTTGGAAAAAACCCAACAACCTCATCTTGACATTTCTTGAAATAACAAGTCAGTACATTAATATGACAACACTGATTTAAGAACATTGAATTCAAATAGAACTTTCATGAGTATTTTCCTCTAATTAAATGAAAACCTATTGACCTGACTTAGGTGCTCAACAACTCACTCACTGTTTTGTTCAGAGCGAATCGCGGCTTTCCGAGCCCCTGGAGGACAGCACAATGTTGCAGACTTGATCTAGCCTCCTTCGCTGACTTTGTCTCTTGCTGCTCTCTGTTTTTTTTTTTCACTTGACTGCAGCCACACTGCATTCACTTCCTCTTCAGGACCTGTGTGCCTAGGTCCCACACCTGCATTGCTCTCACCCCATCTTCTGCTAGGGACTTCTTCTCATCTTCTGATCTCGGATCGAGTGCCAACTCTTCCACAGGGCTTTTCCTGAGCCCCACTTAATGTTGCCTGTCCCCACCTTTTAGACTGTGTCCCCTCTAATCTCACTTCCAAGCTGTAACCTTGACTTATTTCTTGCATACAACTTTTCTTTAAGGTAACCGTATGTCTTGTTTATTCCCAGGCCATCCCTACAGGTGCTGCTTTCCTGGTATGATTACTAATTTCTCCCCAAAGTGTTCTGGTTTAAATACTGAATTATAGTTACCATATTTATTCTTCCAGAAATGATGGTATTTACTTATTTTTTTTCATATTCTTATATGTATCCTCACTAGAATGTATGGAACTAAACAGGAATTTTGTGACAGGTG
The DNA here is from genome assembly GCF_040939455.1 of Microcebus murinus. Taxonomy (NCBI): domain Eukaryota; kingdom Metazoa; phylum Chordata; class Mammalia; order Primates; family Cheirogaleidae; genus Microcebus; species Microcebus murinus. Next base: position 99,863,040 of record NC_134112.1, read on the forward strand.
TTTCTGTAGGTACTAAAAGGGCAACAGTGAATTTAAAAAGTTGTAAAAACTCAGTAAATATTTGTCATTACAGCCAATTAAAGACTTACAGGTTTTCATATAACATATTTGTACACAGACCAGTAAAAGGACTTAAGTGAATTTTGGATCAGGTTTTATTTCATACTTATTTGGACTAATACCCCAAATAATGTATGTATAGAGATAAACCCACACTTGTTCAGAGGAATGATATTTCAAAGCAATTGTCAAAAAGTTTATTGGAAAAAAACCCATTGTTTTAAAGGTAATTTCTACAGCATTTCATGAGCCTTCTTAAGGAGAACAGCCACTTGAACATTAACAGCTGAGGTACTTTTACCTACCTCTGTCAATTTTCTCTGGCCTCCATATATGACAGATTATTCTAGATAGTTTGGGCAATATTCTTACAAATATCAATAATTCCCACAGTTGTGTCTTTCTCAGCAGATCAAGTGCTGATGTATTATCAGAATCAGGAAAATCAGCAGAAAATCTGTGTCTGAAGGAAGAGATACATATTATACTAACATTGAGTAAAAAGGTTCCAGCTTTTCAAAAATCTATCCAGAATATTTCAGGTATTTTCTACTTTGTTTTTGAGTTTGGGGAACTTTAATTATTTGAGAGGAGAAGTCTATATTTGTGCAGGACCTGGCATAGGGAAGGTAGACTGGACATTGCTACTAATTTGAGCAGCACAATTTACCTTCCCTAAGTTAATAAGAAACAGAAATAAGAAACTGTTTAGTAGAGAGAGAAAGATAGTGCATATTTATTACTTAGGGGCAGGGGCTTATTTACTCACAGAGGACAGCAGTGCTGTCCATTTACAAGGCCATTGCAGCCCTTGTGCATGGGACCATTGTGTGAATAAGGAACAGATTCTCCTTGGAGAGGACACATTGGAAAACAAAGCACAGGCTGGCTGTATTTCAACCCCATTTGTGTCTTTGGCTTGGAAACTCTGGGCACTACCCATCTACTTCACTTTACAGGGAAGCCCTCAGGAATGGGCCCATGTTATGTAGCAAAGACAATTTTATTTTCAATTATTTTCAGTATTATTTTCAATGGCTTATAAAGCTGGTTAAACTGAAAATTTACTCAGATAACTTCTTAAATCCATTATTTCTTTCCCATCACAGAGGTGATTTATTCACATCCACGTCTCAGAAACTAAGCAAAGCATCGAATGGGCACCTCATCAGTTAGGATGTAGTAAGTTGTAGCAAATCATTGCCCCCACCCTGAAAGTGAGAAAGTCCAGGGAAGTTATATAATCGTAGATATTTTTAAAAGCAATTGTAAACTGAGAACACAGAGAAACTTAAATCAATTAAATTCCAGTAAGAGACGGGACAAGCCTTTCCTAGAACCAAAGGGCCCCTGGCTACTTTTATCCTCGACAAGTTTCTCTTTACCCCAGAGTATGGTATGACTGCTGCTACTAACTTAAAAAAAAACACAAACAAATGAAAAAACTCTTAGCTGTGGGCAGACTGACGTGATAGGGGATCTGCAGTCACAGAGCAAACCCACACCTACCCACCAAATCTTTCTCATGAGACCTTTGAGGTATGCATGGTGCAAGTGCCAAAGACTGAGGTGGGGCAGGAGGGCTGCCTATGCCAACACATACAGACCCTTCTGCACAAGGCAGGTGGTGCTGAAGGCTGAGGCAGTGCAGGAGAGCTGCGAGAGGTCCCCTAAGACGGCGGTCCCCAACCTTTTTGGCACCAGGGACCAGTTTCCATGGAAGACAATTTTGCCACGGACACAGGTGAGAGGTGGGGGAGGGTAGGCGAAGCTCAGGTGATGATGTGTAGCCAGGTGCCCAACAGACAAGGGACCAGGGGTTGGGGACCTCAGCTCTAAGGCACAATGGCTCTATACTGAATTGCAAGGTAAGAATAAGTCAAGTCAAAGGCTGTCCCTACTGTAGCAGGATGGAGAGACCTCCTGAGGCTCAGGAAGCTGAGTGCTGGATTGCTATGCGTAGAGAGACCCTTAGAATCTCACCAGTGCTCAAATTTTAAGTCTTGCTTAGAACGAAAAATCTTAATCTTGCCCTCAAATCATTTGAAGCCAGTGGAGAACTGAATCCAGTGAAAGCTGCAACAACGCCCAATGCAGCCCAGTTACAGATGTGGTTGATTCAGTTCCCCACCCTTTTCAGGGATAAATATTATCTATCTAATTCTCAGTTGTTCTTTTTACATAGAACCTACAGAATGTAACTTTAAAAACTAAAAGAGACAAGCAAAGAGGCAATAAAATGTGATCCATTATTAAGAGAAAGAAAATGTCAAAAGAATCAGATCCAAAGATAGAGATTATAGAATTAATAGACATAGGCTATAAAATAACCATAATAAATGTGTCAAAAACATAATGAAAATGGGGAACAATATATGTAAGCAGATACAGAATTTTAGTAGAGAATTGAAAACCATAGAAAGAAATGGTGGAAATTTAGGATTGAAATAAGATATAGCAGTTTGTATTACAATGAATGAGATGTGCAACATTTGGGGGATGGTCACGCTTGAAGCTCTGACTCAAGGGAGGGTGAGGTATGGGCAATATACGTAACCTTAACATTTGTACCCCCATAATATGCTGAAATAAAAAAATAAAATAATAATAAAAAGAAATAAGATATAGCAGTTTATATTTATAAGTAATTAATAATAGCTTTAAAACATATGAAGCAGATACTGAAAGATGTAAAGGAGAAATATATAAATTTATAATCAGAGTTGGAGATTTTAACACCCCTCTCAGTAATTGATAAATAACTTATTAAAAATCATGAAAATATAGATGATTAGAGCATTGCTATCAATTAAATTAACAGAACAGTGCATGCAGAAACATATATTCATAAATATTCATGAAAGCCAAACTGTATACAGGGGCCTAAAATCCCAATTAGTTTCAGATAAACGAAATCATAGAAGTGTACTCTCTGATTGCAAATCAACAACAATACAGTATCTAGAAAAGCCTGAATACTAGGAAATTATGCAACAAAATATACACAGGTCAAAAAGGTAACATAAAGGAAATTAGAGAACATTTAGAGCTATAATGACAATCTAATCTATATAAATTTATGATGTGCAGCTAAAGCAGAGCTAAGAAGACAACTTATAGTTTTATATGCTTAGATAATTGATTTTTGACATTTCCCCTTTTCTAATATGAACTTCCATGTTGAGAGGTTATGAAAAAAATCATAAACCCACCTTAAACATAAGAAGGAAAACATCTTAAATACAAGAGGTAAAATAATAACAGAAATAAACAAAACTCTAGAGAAAAAAACAGAGAAGATAAACAATAAAAAGTTTAGGTCTGCTAACATTTATAAAATTGATAAACCCCAATGTAAACCATATAAATAGGCTTTTTTAAAATTTAAATATATTTAATATCTATCAACAAGGATAGTTTGACCTAGTTGACTTCACTAGTAAATTCCATCAATTAAAAAGGAATATTACAATAATTGCTCATTTTTGTTTGAGAAAAATAAAGGAGGAGGAAGTACTTCTCAATATTTTTATGAGGCCAACATAATCCTGAGGCTAGAAATCTGACAAGGACATTACTAGAAAAAAAAATTACAAATTAAGATCCTTCATAAACATAGTGGAAGACTCTTCACCAAAAATATTAGCAAATCAACTGTAGTACTATGTGAAGATATAACATGATATGGTAACATGGAGGTTATTCTGAGAATACAAAGTTAATTCAACATTTGGAAATTTATCAATGTAACTCAAGACATAAACAGAAAGGAACATAATCTTATGATTGTAGTAATTAAATGGATGTAGGAAAAGCATTTGAAAAAATTCAACACTCATTCTTCATAAAAACTTTCAGCAAATTAAGAGTAGAAGGAAATTTCCTCCACCAAATAAAGGGCATCAATTATAAACTTAGAGTTACTAATAACATCATACTTAATTATAAAATCTTTGATTTCTTTCTCAGATCAGTGACAAGACTTTTACCACTTTTAATCAACATCTTATTGAATGTCATAGCCAATGCAATAAAGCAAGAAAAAAGAAATAACATTTACAGATATTGGGAAGGAACAGCAAAATTTTGTTTGTAGATGAAATAATTGTGTTCGCGTACTACCTTAAGTAATTTTAAAAATTGACCTCTGATTTTAGCAAGTTCACTGTATACATAGTTAACATACAAAAATAAATATATATTTATTTGCTAGCAATGAAAAATTTGATGATGAAATTTAAAAATATCATTTTCCATATCATTGAAAACCTTCAGAAACCCTGGAATTCATCTAATGAAATATGCACAAAAATTATGTACTGAAAACTATAAAAATTGCTAAGAAACATTAAAGGGTAACTAAAAAATTAGAATAATGTCATGGATTGAAAGAATTAAGATTGTTAAGAGAGCAATTTTCCCAAAATTGATATATAGGTTTCATGCAGTCTAAATCAATATTCCACAAGGGTTTTTGTTTGGGTAGAAATTTGTAAGATGATTTAAAATTTGTACATATTTAAAGTATTTTAAAAAGTTAATATCAAAGTTTGGTTTACAGACCTGATTTCAACACTAATTATAAACACAAAATAATGAAGAAAGCATTGTGCTGGCATTAGGATAAACAACAGATCAACAGAACAGATAGGGAGTTCTGAAATACCCCTTTGAGCCAATGCCGTTAATGCTATAAGAAAAGCCTTTCAACAAATTGTACTGGAAACATTCTACATAATATGCAAAAAAGATGAACCTTGATTCTTATATAACTCCACATGTAAAAATTAAGAAGGATTATAGACATGAAAGTAATAGAACTATACATTCTTAGGAAAAAAATTGGGAAAAAGTCTTTGCAATCTTAGGGTAAGTAAAGATTTTATATATAAAGTATAAAAGCATTAATCTTACAAGAAGAGAATATATTAAGTTGAACTTTATCTGCTTCTCATCAAAAAATATAAAGAAAATGAATAGACATGCCACAAACTAGGAGAAAATAGTCATATTACATATGCCTGAAAAATTACTTGTATCCAGAATATTAAAAAAAATCCCACAAGTCAATAATAAAAAATAAACCAAATAAAGAATGGGCAAAAAATTTGAACGGTATGCTAAAGAAGATGTATAAATGTTCAATTCGCATATAATTAGTCATTACAGAAATGCATAGTAAAACAAGTGAAATATCACTTCATACCCACTAGAGTGGCTGAAATAAAAATGTTTGATAAAGACAAAAATTGGAAAGTTTGTATGAAACAGTATAACCATTTTAGAAAATGATTTGGTAGTTTCTTAAAAACATATCTCCATTCTACCACTGAATAATTCTACTCTTAGGTTCTTACCCAAAGGAAATGAATATTTATGTTCATGAAAAACCTGGTATTACAACAGCAATATTTCCTTTAACAGGAGAAGAATAAGCACATTGTATTAATAGTATATTCATGTAATGAAATTGCAATTAAAAGGGGCACATTGCTAATATATGAACAATGTAGAAGAATCTTAAAAACATTGAGTTAAGGAAGTCAGGCAGATAAGAATATTATAAGATTTCATTCACATGAACTTTATAAAAGGGTAAAAATCTATGATGATATAACAAGGACAGTTGTTTTCTTTGGTGGGGTTAATTTATAGAAGGAGGATCTTTTGGAGATTATGGTAAGGTCCTACATTTTTATTTTCTTGGTGGTTACATGGATTATACAATTGCTAAATTCAGTGAACACTATACTTAAGATGTATGCATTTTAATATATGAAAATTACACTTCAATAAAAACAATGAAGCAATTATGAAAATGATATAATTTTCAACAATGAGAAATGTTAGTAGAGTCTTTATAAACACATGCAGCTTAACTACATATGAACAGTGCTTTATTAAGCACTTTCAAGTTAATGTTATAATGTGATAATTTAATGTGATAAATGTGATAATTTGTGATATTATTCCCAAACTGAGAGGACAAATGGCTTACTCTAGGCTTTAGGTAAGTAGTGTGTGGCAAAATCAAGACTGATAAACAACTCTTTTGCCTCTTAATTTAATGCCTTCTCAAGAGATAACAGTCGCTTCTCGCTGTTGCACTATTTTTATCTCAGAAGACTCCTGCTGTGGCAACTTTGGCTGCTAAGATCCCTGTAATACCTATATTACTCTGAACTTCTGAACCTTGATGGCTCAAAATTGGAATAACAGCTTTTAACACATGATTATATTTTTTTATTGCAATTCATACATTTAGAATTCTGACCTAGTTCAGATTCACCCAATTAGCTGAGTTAAATATTTTTTCTGCCTTCACAGATGGGCATTTGGGGCACCATCATGGTCTGCCTGAGCCCTATTCCAGGGTCTGGGGTAGGTGCTCAGGATGCCCCTGGTACACTATAAGCTCCTCGCTACCATAATTTCCATCACTTCATCCTGCCCTTTTCAGTTTATGGTTTGCCTCTATCCATTATGAGTCTCAGAGCTTTTCTGCTTGTGGCTAGAGAAGAAATGATTTCTTATTCGTCTTGTATCCCAATGCTTATTATAGTGTCTGGAATTCCAGAGTGAGTCAATAAATATTTACTGAATAAATGAACAAATAGGGCACATGCCTTAGGAGAGACAGTCATCTCCTGGTCTGCCATACCTCACCACAGCTGCATTGAAACATTGATTAATAAATTGTCTGGAAATAAAGGTCCTTCATGATGGAGTTGATGTGAAAAGTAATATTTTCATTGTGCTATCTAAACTTGATTGCTAAACTTCAATGTCACATCCTCTGGAAAGCTCTTCCCGAGACCTGTCCTTACCAAGAAACACCAGTCAGACTTAGATGCCACTCTTCCAGGATGTAATGATACTGGGCACTAACCTATCATTGATCTTACCATACTTGTTTGTTTGTCTGTCACTATACCGTACAGAGCAGAGATTGTCTCAGTTTTGTTTGTTGTACAATCTCTAGCACTTTTGGGAGAGTTATTGGTACATTGTAGTTACTCAGTAAATATTACTGAGTGAATGAATAAGTTTTTGTGTGGATTATCCAATGCATGTCTAGCTCTGCAAACATTAAGTATGTATACCCACATATATATTCGAACATACCCATCTTTTTCTTTATAGATTGTGATTTTTGTGTCTTGTTTAATCATCTCCTCTTTACACCAAAGCATTAATTGTCCCCTACTTTCTATTTTTTTACTATTTCAAAATATTAAGAGGGTATAAATATTTTGGTTACATGAATACCTTAAATAATGCTTAAATCAGGGTTTTTAGTGTGCACATCACCAGAATAGTGTTCATTGTACCCATCAAGTAAGTTTTTATCCCTCTCCCACACCTCTCCCTTCTTCCTGTCTTGGTTTATATCTCTTTGTGCCTCTCTGTACCCATCACTTACCTCCCAGGTCCAATTGTGGCAGCTTCTGTGATGCTACTCGGGTGGCAGCAGTGGTGTTGAGATGGTGGTGGCAGATCCTGAGGGCTAGTGGGCACCTGCTTTGCTGGGATCCCTGGGAGGTAGCTGGTGGGGGAGTTTGGGATATGCACGGCACCCAGTAACAGTGCCCACCCTACCCACTCCCTCCCTGTCCTGGAGGGGTAACAAGGAGGTGGCTGCAGTGGAGCCAACCCCGCTGCAGACCAGGCACTCTGGGGCTGAGGGCACAGAATGGTATCTGTTGCAGTGACCTGGGATCAGGAGCTGGTGGGACCCCACTGTGCCTGCTCTCCAGTGCAGTGCTCCTGCACAGTCTCTGAGCAGCCCCCTGATCAGGCCTGCTGTTATGGGGGAGCCCCCTCGTAGCTCAGCCTGCAGTGTCCGCTGGGGGAGCATGGAGCCCTGGGGATCTCTCCCCCTACCCTTCCCCATGTGTGGACCTTCCCCTAGGTACCTTCTGGTCTTGCTGAGCAGATCACCCTGCCTCTCTCCCCCGCTTTGGGCGTCTCCAGTCACTTCTCTGATGTTTCACATGCTCTCTCCCAGATGGTCCATCCACAGGTGAGCCTCTACCTGCAACCTTTGATCCTCTCACTGCAGCGGCGAGTGCAGGCTGCTTCTAGTCCAACATCTTGTCCCGCCCTATTTTCTTCTAAGATTTTAGGGTTTGCTTTTTATATCTTGATACTTGGTCCATCAACAAATTATTTTTATTTATGGTACAACACAAAAGTATCAACTTATTTTTACTTATGCATAACTAATTTCCCCAAGTAATATTTATTGACTACTTTAGCATTTTTCTCTAATTTGTAATGTCACTTATCAATGCTCTACATACAGATAGGTCATTTTCTGTACTCTTTTCTACTATTTATGTTGGCGTTGAAGCCACAGTTTCATAATAAATCTTATTACCTGGTCAAACATGTCTTTTTGTCAGTTTCTTCTCTCTATTGCTAGAAGTTTCAAAAAGTGCATTTTTTGTTTTGTTAAAGTTCATTTGCTTCTTTCTTTTTAAATTTTGTTAATTTATTATCTATTATGTCTGCTGTATTTTTAAAACTTATTCTAAGTTTTTATCTTCTTGAGTCATTTATTTTCAGTCTCTCTGTTTTACTAATACACAAATCTCCATTTTCTGTCCTACTTTAGATGGCTGTGATGTGGTACAGTTCTTGTCATTCAATTCTAAATATTTTATAGTTTCCTATGTGAATAACTTATCAACTCATGCATTATTTAAGAGCATCCATTTTTAAGTCCGTGTTTGTTGCAGATTTATAATTACTTGAAGTTTTGCTCTGAGAATCTGATCAGCATGTGTATTAGTTACAATCCTAACAGGAAACAGTTGCTATATTCAAATGGAGTAACTGAGGAAAGTGTAATGAACAGGCTGTTTACAGTGTCAGCAGGATTACAGGAAACCAAGAAGGGGTAGTCAAAGCCCTCTAAACCTGTCAATAGTTGGGAGCCACTACGCTTATAACTGTAGGGTGAAGGAAGGAAAAAGTCCACCAGAACTCAGAGATGGTAGCTATTGTTGTAGGAGAGGATTGCTTGACAGGAGTTGTGGCTTTGGTAGAGAAACCTATTTAGCCAATTGAGACCTGTCAAGGAAGAATCCAAAAAATAAGTCCTTGATTTCACTCCTTCCCCCAAGTCAATCTCCTGCCAATGCTCCCCATTGATCTGAACCAACTGGCAGACAGCTGGCAGGGAGCCTCCTAGGGTACACAGCACATCAAAGACAGCCGGAGAATGGATTTGGAGGGCATATTGAAAGTGGCCAGAATAGCTCATGCTTTTTGGTCCACAAAACCTCTCTTAACTGTCTTTTGTTCAAGTAAAAAAAAAAAAAATGTATTCTTAACACTGCAGACAACAAAGCCCCACGAGCTGCCTTATCATTAGGGAGAGCGGTCAGTATGCCAAACCCAAAATATTAGTCTTCTTGGTGTAAGTCAGTGGGGTAAATCTTGAGACAGTGAACAATTAGCGAACACAACACACAGCTAATGCACCCTTGATTCTGTAGTTGCTTGTGATGCCTGAGTCAGTAATCGTAACTGCCAATGTTCACCGTTCATTTCACGTTCCCTTCATTCCTTGATTACCTGTACCAAATGGGGTTCTGTATCTAGGGACTGTCACAAGCTTTCATTTGTGTGTTTTCTGCATCCTTGGTGTTCTTGTTTCTATTGGGTTGTTGAGGTTTTCTGTTGACCTGCACTGTTGGGTAAGGGGATCCTGAGAGTCACCCGGTAACTTTCCTGAGTTCAAAGCTAGTCCTCCTTGTCCCCAGTAGGCATCAGTGGCTGTCTGGGCTGTCCCTCTCTGTCCATAGACTCAGGAGCATGAGGGTCTCACAACATCCAGGCTTTCAAGCTTGTGCCACTCAGATTCCAATTCATCATAATTATTTCTTCCTGATACTAGGCCCACTCACCCTCTAGTTGTAAAGATAAGAAACAATAGCATCACTAGTGGATTACTTGTGGTCATAGTAAAAGAGTTCTCCCTTCCCCCTACTCCACACACATTTGTTCCAGACTCGCATATTCTTGCTATGGGGAAATAGCACCGTATATTACATACTAAGCTAAACATCTTCAATCAGGACATCCTATCTTTCTGTAAAGTATCTGCTTCTGGGTGCTGGGACACATGGGATAAGATCAGTGGCTTTCATGGGCATGAGCCTATTGCAGCACTTTCTTTGGTGTAATAGAAATTCCTTGTTAGAAGCAATATTTTGTGGAATACCATTGTCTTGAATAAGGCATTTGCTAAGTTCACAAATGATGATGCATGTACACTTTGGGTAGCAAAGGCACATATGTATCCAGGGTAGGAGTCTTTCCCGGCAGTGACAAACAGCCACACCCTCGGTTGTGGAAAGAGGCCAATGTCATTAACCTGCCACTAGGCGCTGGCTGGTCTCATGGAAAATGGTGCCAGATCCGAGGCTCAGCATTGGTCTCTGCTCTTAAAAGATGAGACAGTTAGTGGGGCACACTTGCTGAAGAGAAGTCAATGTTTTCCAACATATGCAGGATCTTCAATTCTGTTGCCATAATTTCTTCATAAATGTCCATTAGATCAATTGGCAGGGTGTCTGGAGAAAGACTAACATTTGCAAGATGGGTTATCTTGTGCACTTGGTTATTGAGAACCTACATTCCACTGGGTGGTCTCTGGTGGGGCCATTGAAAATTATTTCTAGCTATGCCCATTCCAAGAGTGATTTATATACTTCTCTTTCAGACTGCTTTGTCACCCATCTTCCAAACTTGCTATTTTTAAGGTTTTGAGCAGTGGTCTAATGGGACAGTCTCCGCCAATGAATCAGGATAGTTCTGGGTAACTTGGGCCACCCCTCATTCCACTGAAAAGCACAATCAGATTTACTTCCTAGATTCTGTCAACTAGAAGGATTTTTCTTCACTATTTTCTTTCAGAGTCTCCCTGTGTGAAGTTATTAATATAATACATGTCTGACTGGTTGTGTGTGTATTATGCAAAGCCATCTGTAAATCAATACTGTACTTTTGGTTAACTTTTCATAGGGAACCGATGAGTCCACAGGTATGTGTTAAGGAGAAACCATCAATAGGCACTTGGGCCAGGTGAGTTAATGCCTTAGCTACTCGTGCCTGTTCTAATACATACCATTTTCAGTGGACACTTGCATATTACATTTAATATCCATTCTTATGACTTAGTAGATCAGAAAAAACACAGTTGATGGGCAGTTTGGATTACACAATTGCTTGGTGTCTGATGGTCAAGCATTAAGTTTCTACCAGAGGCTGCAGGAGGCCAGGGCCTGCTTATCAAATGGAGAATGGCTGCTGGCAGAAGAGGGCTTTATTCCAAAACCCAAGGGATCTCAGCCGCAATGTGACAGAGTCTCTGTGAAATACCCTATCTCTCTTTCACACAGGAAATACAATCGCATCACCACAAGATGAGATCAGGAAGGTGTACTTTTGCTCCTGCTAAGTGAGGGCGAATTGTTTCTGAGAATCTTTACTGATAGAAATTGGGAAACATTTTATACCAGGTCAACAGCTGTATACCAGGTGGCAGCACAATGTTTATTTTTTTCACTAAAGATATCACACATGGAACCACAGCTGCATAAATGTCACCCCCTGATTATGTGTGCAGTAACCCACAGTCATTCTCCAAGATTGCACCATTCAAGCAGGTAAGGCAGATGGGGATGTGGAGTAATCTTTACCCTACAGGTTTTGGCAGCATTGATTCCTAAGGTTCCCCTAGGTATGTGGTATCCCTTTTGGTTTATTGTTTTGGCAGAGGGGAGGCAGTTCTAGGGGCTTCCTCTTGGCTTTTTCTACCATAATGGTCCTCACTCCCCAGGTCTATGTGGGGATCCCCACAAGTTACTAAGCATAACTTACTTTGAATATATGTTCCAGGGCTGGGGAAATAAACACAAAATGTGCCCACTATTCCACTGGACTCATGTGATACGGAGTCAATCTGAGAATATCCATTGCCTGACCTTCTTAAGCCATCCTGCAGGAACATTATTTTAGCTTATCTGAGAATTAGCATCATTTGAGAGCCAGAATCCCATAACCTACAGAAAGTTTTCTGTCTTTCCTTTTGGTCAGTAAATAGCCATCCTCATAAAATGTTTGCAAGTTCCATTGGTGAGGTTTGCGAGTAGTTTCCTAGTATATTCCTTTGACCACAAATGTGCGTGAGGCCGGGAGAGGCAGCAGAGAGCATGCACATCACACAGGAGCACGTGCAACTTGACCGAACAGCTCACGTGTGAGTATTCCCAGCCCTGTGCATTTACTGGCCCATCAGAGGAGTATGACATTTTCAGGGTGCTCCTTCCCCTCCGTGCCCTGCAAAGAGGGTCTTCCAGGCCTGGGCCAGTGCTTTGGGCATTTGTGAGGCAGGGGACAAGGAAAGAGACAGATAGGTCTGGAGCAAAAAGAAAAGAATGAACCCAGGGAGTGGAGCTACGTTCAGAATAAAGAACAAGAGGGAGAAAGGATGGGGCGGGGAATGTCCTGGAGGAGGCAGGGTATGAGTAGGAAGGAACAGGAACGGGTGTCATTTTGTTTGGGAACGTGGGAGTGGAATGAAAGAGTACATTATCTGGGGACAGGGAAGAGGCTGAATTTTGGAGGAGATAAAAGGGGACATGAGAAGTGTTGCAAGGGATTAGAAGTTAGATTATCTTTAATAACCTTTGAGGCTTGCCAGTAAAGACTGAAATTCCTTTTTAATTAATTTTTCTCCCGTTTGCATAATGGTTTTAAAATTATCTGCGGTGGAGCTCTCCTGGTGTGAAGCAGATGGATTAGTTCTCCAGTAGCGATTGTAAGGCCTGACCCTACATCCCCACGGAGGCAGGGTGTCTGTGTTGAGGGATGGACAGTGACAGTGGTACTGCATTCTAGGGCCAGACACTGCATACCTCTTGGTTATGATCATTGTTTATCCTTCCCTCCACTTTTATTTGCCAAAGAATGGAGGGAATGATCTTTTCTTCCTCTATGGGTTGATAAGAGAGGTGGCTTGCCCCTCTGTAGAGCCTCGAGTTGGCCACTAGGAGGCAGTGTTGTCTGTGTCTCAGACCCACTGCACAGGTGCGAGAGTCCCACTGTGCACTGGGGAGGAAGTTTGGGATCAGAGATTATTTTTAAAAGAGAGGAGGAATAGGGAGGGAAGCTAGGATCCTAGGTAAATGCTTGGGGGAAGTGTGGGAAGTGAGAGGACAGAGAAAGACAGAGACAGATGGAATAAGGGATTTCATCAAGAGTTCTGATGTAATGAACAGGTTACCGCCAACACTGGTGAGTTCTAGTCTCAAGAGTTTAAGCAGAGACTAGAGGACCCCCTGTCGGGCAGATGGAGAATGAAATCCACCTCAAGAGGCAGATATTTACCAGAAAATACCTAGCATTCAGTGGCTTAGTTGAATGAGTTGAGTTCCATTAGGCAGAAGCTACTGCCTCTCCATCTTCTAGCGGCCAGTATGTGTCTAACATTCAACAAGGCTTGTCAATGAAAGGCTTAACAAAGCATCCGACCCTTGCCGGGATGCTACATTTGAAGGCATAGAAGCCGAGCTTTCGTATCAGCCCTTCAGCCTTGGCTGTGTCCCTGAGAAATAATGTCTTCTGTCTGAGCCTCAGCTCTCCGTGTGTACATCACTCCCAGATGTGAAATCCAGTCCTGCCGAACGCTAGGCTGCAGTTATGGACATGTGTTGTGAAAGGGAAAAATGGTTATGAATGAGAAATACAAGTTTCTTCTTTTATTGTTGTAGACTTTTTAGGGTAAAGCAAATTTCTTATATGAAGGCTGTTAGAGATTTGCCTCATGAACCTCAGGGAGGGTTAAAATAGCAGCGCACTCTTGTCTGAGCCGGGGACACAGAACAGCTCGTGAGCCTGTCCCCTGATTTGTGCCCTGGATAGCTGCCGTCACGGTTGATGAGGAGACTCACCTGCCCACCCACCAGAACAACAGTAATGTGACGTGGCTGACTTGACGTTGAACCTCCCAAATTCTCCCTGACAGCCCTTAGACCACGTAATGCTAGACTGTAAGACCTGGGGGTGGAAACTGCGTTTCATCCAGTTACAAATCCCTTGTCCACTTGCCTGTGATTCTCCAGAGCTGTATGCTCTGGGTGAAGGCACCATGGCATCCTCTCCATACTCAATAAGATTCATGGGCTTGCACCACCAAACTCAAATCTCAGGTCTACGTTTTCTTTCATCTTAATCTGTTCTTTTTCTTATATTCCCCACTATCAGCCGCATGGATCTAGGCATCCCATCCAAGTCAGAAACGCCACCAATGCAACTGGAACCCCTTGACTCCACCCCACTTTCTGCACTGTAACTCCTTCGATACTTTCATATCTTCATTTTGTTTTTGGTCTGGAATGTTGGAATAGCTTGTAAGCCATGTTGCCACCCTCGATTCTCACTTTCCTAACTCCTCCACATTCTGTGAGCTCACCAAAATATCTTTGTATGCCCCATGTCTCTCCCCATGTGGCCACAGAGGACACTCAAGTTAGTATTTGTGAAGTGATTAGACAAGGGAATGGCTCATAAGCTCTGTAACTGAGGATAAGGCTGGAACCCATGAAAACCAGCTCAGTCAGGGACATTTATTGTTTTGTTCCCTGGGAGATGCATGAAAATACTTGCTTTGGTAACATAGGTATGTTCATAAGTGCATGCTTCCGCGAAATCATCTCCTACTGCATATATGAATTTAAAGGGCACAATTGCAGACTTGTCGAGAGGTAGAGCAAATATTATTTTTCTAAGATTTTAGTTGCAAGATGAGAAAATTGAGCCTTAGAGGGGTTACGTGATGGCCAAGGTCATATAGCTAATACATTATTGTACTTGGCAAGAGATTAGATCTCCAAGCTTTGACGGCATTTTCTTCCTCCATTGTGCCTCAAGCCTCCTGACTTGAGGAGTGAATGATGGATGGGCATATGCTCAGAGAGGCTTATAATGTGTATCTCTGACCCCTGCTGCAACAATTGATGGGAAGAATCCTTTGAATTTGGGTTTAAGGAAGACAGCTGCTAACTGGTGAAATTAAGTGTTTTAAAATGCATTTTCAGATGCTTCACCTGGACATGAACTACTGACAGGTAAGTAAAATGAATATGGAGAAACCTTTCCTCTGCCGATGATAACACATTGCTTTCAGGCAAGTAGGTAAATTCAAGGAGATTGTCTTTCCCAGCTCTGCTTAAAAAGTTTAGTACATGAATAATTGAGCAACTTCCTGGCACCCTCAATATTTGCTTGTACGCCTGCTCTGGGCAGAAAAAGAGAAACAACATTTTGAAAACAATCTTTGCATTAGCTAGGGGTTTATTTGTTTGCCAGAAGATTACATAATTATATTTGCAAAGGAACATATTGTTATGTCTTCTTATTTTCTTGTTGATATATTCTTTTGAAATATAGTAGACAAATTAGAAAGGAGAAGGGTAAAAATCTGCCTCCCTGTGTGCATATGTGGGCTGCAGAAGATTAGAATAGAACTTGCAGGAATCTGTTCGCACATCTATTGTGATGCTTATTTCAGTCTTCAGTCTGTTAGAATAATTTTTTTTCCTCCTCCTTCTCTCTAGTGAGGCTAGCAGCCAGGCCAGTAAGGGACACAGAGCTTTGCACATAGTAGATGCTTCAATAACTGTTGAATAAAAATTTTCCATTCTAAAATGCTTATAACATCATCTTTATTAAATCTAAGATATGTGCATGTAAAGAAGTAGAGGGCATTGCATCTGTCCTCAGTCTAGCGGCCAGTGGGTTGAGGGCATGGGGGAGTCCCATTCATGGGAAGTTAATACTTCCTGGTAACATCAATCAAAAGACAGGATTCTGAGGACATCAATATTGGGTGCCTGGGAAGTGGACCTTGCACATGTTATAAACAATGTGTCTTATTTAGACCTGGAAGTCTGACGGATCATGCATACCTTGCTTCATTCACTGAGTGAATCTTTTTTGAACTCCTTCTATGTGCCAGGCACTGTTCTAGGTGTAGGAATACACAGGGAATGAGAGAGATGACAACCTTTGCTCTTGTGGGGCTCTCACTCTACTGGGGAAGGTGAACAATAGACAATGCTGGGGTGTGCAACACCTTGGGAGTGGAGACTCTCCAAAGATTCCCTCTAAGATGCCGCTGATTTCTCATCGGCTGGAGACATTTGTGAAACGGGCAGGATCATGTGGTTACCTTTCCAGGTATGAGTTTAATATAACTAAGCCTTCCAGGACTATATTCCTCTCAGGGGGAAGCCATCAGAATTGCTGCTTTTATTTAAACATTCATTAGCAAAAATGAATCTTTTGGTTAAATAACTTTAAACAAATGCAAGTTATTTTTTCCTCATAGGAAGGTATTAAAATAGAGACGTGTTGCTAACTCAGGGCTTTGGCAAGCAAACTTAAAAGCTTTAGATGAGAAAATTGTTGGTAATACTCTGATTTCCTCTCCTGTACTTCTCTCTTTGTCTTATTTTGTATCGCTATACGTATATGTCCGTATTGCTCTCTTGTCATCTATACCTGCATGTTGTTGCTTTCTGATAGGTTCCCACTGAAAAAGTTAATGCTTGATTCCATGCTCTTGGTGCAGGTGTTACCTCCAAGTAAGTAAACGTGCACTTGGTTTTTTACTTTGATCTGAATGTTCATATTTTCAAGAAATGTGGCAGGTTGAGACATAGGAGGGAATTTAGCAGCTTTTCCTATCAATTATCTTTTCTAAAAAATATGTGTGCTGATATTTCTTTATCCCTGCCACCCTTCTTGCTGTTTCTGTCTTCTCAGTCCTCTCTGCAGGTGTGTGGGGTAGAGGGTGCGGGGGGCTGGATTACAGAGGTGCATCACCCTGAGGCTTTCTTGCCCTGAGGCTGTATCATATGGTTTAGCCACAGGAAGGGTGGGGTTTGCCCTCCTGCTCCCCACCCCTGACCCCTGGTTCTAAGGATGCCCCATCCCTACATGATGTAGCTCTGCTAGATGGTCCCCTTCTGCTGCCCCAGCTCTTACCAGAATGCACTGCTCCCTCTTCTTGTCCCCGTGGGTCTAGGAGTGGCACCCTTCCTACTGCTGGTGGTTGCTGGCTGCTTCCACACGCTTCCCCCAACTCTGCACATAGTCCTATTGGAAATTCGCTCCCGAATTCCACTTGAACAGGCCTCTGCTTCCAGCTGGGGCCTGGCAGATAGGCTAGTCTATTTAAATAAGGTATTTATTTTTTTTTAAAAATCTTGATTTAAAGAAAAAGAGCATGAAGGGATAATTTAGGTATTCTGTTTTTCCTTAACCATCTTAAATTATTGCTTCAATGAACCCTATTTTTCTTCTAGCTTCAGGGGTCACTTCTTTAAAATTATTCTTTTTTTTTAAATGTTTAAAAAAATTTGACTCTTTTAATTTATTTTTTTAAATTTCAGAATAACATGGGGGTACAAAATCTTATGTACTTGATTAGAAATCCTTCTCAAAGGATTGATTTCTGACTCTAGAGCATCTCAGCTCTAGAGAAACCTGAACATCTTTCTTGCGCTTGCTGAGGGTGAGCGCGCGCTCTCTCCCAGAGTCCCGCAGGAGCCTTAGCGGAGGGAGAGACGCACACCTGCAGTGGGGAGTGGACCGTGCAGCGGGGCCTGGGGCGGAGTGAGGGGAAACAGACTTCCTCCGGAGGCTTCGGGGAGAAGTCGGGTGACGGGTCTGGAAGGACGAGCAGATGCGTGAGAAGCAGCGTGCGTGAGAAGCAGCGTGCGTGAGAAGCCCATGGTTACCTCGACCCTCCTGCCTCTGGAGAGGGTCCTGTGGGGGTGCAGGCTGCCTGGGCAGCAGGAGCAGTCGGTGCTGGGAAATTGGAGTCCGCGGGAGGGCGGGCAGGGGCACCTGCAGTTCAGGGAAGCCGAGGTCACCCCTTGTCATCGCCGAAGGCGCAGCCTGCTATTACTGCAATTTTCCGAAGGCGCTATTTCCCCTTCTTCCACAACGCCATTTACTCTCCCTCTCCTTATCGAGTGAGAGTGGAAAATGTCCTCTACCTGTGTGAAAGCCTGTTATTAAGAAAAAAGTGATGCGAAGGAAATTGCGTGCACTCTTCTGTTACAGAAAAAGCACCAAGGTGCAATTTAGGTATTTATAATTCTAAATCTACAATTTATTTAAAAAGGAGAAATTTTGACCTTCTCTTATTTATTCTTTTGCTTTTAAAATGTAGAGTTTGGGTTATTCTTAAAATGTGAGTGATCATTCCACTAAGTTAGACCAGTTCCCGCTTTCAGCTTGTGCTGCTGCTTGAATTCCAGAGTTCAGTTCTGAGGCATCTGTTTGCTCTTTGGGGGCTGAAATATTAAACAGAATTTAGGAAGAATATTTAAAGACACCAAAATTATTCCGCTGCAACCTTTCTCTCCCGGCTGCGTCTGTTTATCTCATTTCTTCCCTTTCTTGCTTTTTCGGGGCCCTTTATTGTTTCTTGGCCACAAATCCTCCCCCTCACCCACGCTGTCATCCCCTCGTGGGACACCTGTCGTGACTTTGAACCCAGTGCACTCCAGGTGGCTTCACCAGCCTCCTAAGTGAGCCCTTAGCCAGGCTTCTCGTGGCACTGAGAATGGGAGAAGCAGAACAGAGGAGGAAGGGGCTGGTGATGGGGCCTGGGTGCTAACCAACCACAGGGACTCCAAGTTCGTGAGCTCTGGAGGCTGGCAGTACACAGGTGCCACTGAGAAAGGGGGAGGGGAGGATGCAAGAGGACTGGAGGTTGTTTGAAGAAACATGATTTTAAAGTCAGCTGTAGTTTTAGCTGATCCTGGGGTCAGGTACAATAAAATTCCTCAGCCCCCCTCCAGCCTCTGTGTCGGCCTGGAAGCCTATTCAGAGATACTTGTCATGTCTCTACAAGCTTGGCTAACATGCATGTGCTCGTGGAGGATGCTGTGATGGCATTTGTCACATTAGCCCGAGTGGCCCCTCATGTCCTGTGGGATTGAGGGCAGAAGGAAGGGGCGGTGCAGGCTTGACTGCTGAGGCCTGGGCTTCGGTGGGGAACTGCTGGCCTCACGTGATCATGCACTGCAACAGAGGATGGCAGGCGGTTGATGAGACAGACTCTGCCCCAGAAATTATCCTGGGAAAATCGATGTAGATTTCAACTCCTGCCATGGTACTTTGTGAGTCCTATATGGGTCTGACTGCACAGAGGAGAAAACCGAGGCTCATAAGTAACTTGCCCAGTGACACGTGGCTACAAACTGTCAGAACTAGAATTTGAAAACAAACCTAACTGACGAGTTGTGGGTTTTGTCAGAAGCTGGGCCACTTGTCTGGGAGGGCCTGGTGTCAACCCTCGCAGGGCCTCTTGGCAGGGGTGGGAGTGAGACCCTTCCCTGCCTGCCACCAGCACCACCAGCGCCAACACCACCATGGATTTAGAATTGCCTCCTGAACAGTGAGTTACCACTCACTTCAGCCAAGCCGGGAGTCGGCCATGATGAAGCCAGGGGCCGTTTCTTTCCTGAGATCACAGGGGACTGGGGGCAGTGTTATGTGCTCTCTGGTCCTCTCCGAGTGAAGTCCAAGGACTCTGCTAGAACTTGTTGGTGAAAGATGAGCTGTGGGAGGGAGGGTGCCCCCACTGTCCTCAGGGCTGCCAGGTGGCTGGGGTGAAAAATAACACTGCTGCGACGCCTTAGGAAACAGAACTAAAAATGGAGATGCCCTCTGTGACTGGAATGACAAGTACCCAGACATGGGAGGCATTGGCCCGTCTGCTGGGGGCTGCTGTCCTGTGTGTCTTCCCATAGAACATCAGGTGCTTTGGGTTTTCTGACCCTTGAGGGGATCGACTTAACACTCACGAGGTACATGGTATTTTTTCAGTTTTACAGATTTGGAAACAGAGGCAGAACTGTTACATGGTTAGAATGAGAAATAGCAAAACTAAAACCAGATCCCAGGTATCCTAGCGCATAGCCTGCTCTGTGTAGTCTCACATCGTATTATCCAGTGGCATCTATTGAGGCCTCTATGCATTCTGCTGCTCGCTGTGCAGAATAATAAAGAACTGGGGCAATGGCGACAGGTGCAGCACCCTGGGCCAGCCCTGGCTTGGTGGAAATCCGGGCGGTCCCTCTGCCTTCCTCCCCAGGTCTCTGTGTCTCTTTCTTAGCGTCCTTCTTTCCCTGCCTGTTCTAGGTTCCTGAATAAAAGCCCCAGGAGGCCCATGACTTTTTTTTCCCCTGCTCTGTTCAGGGAATATACAAGTCATTTTTTATAGCCAACTGTCTTGATTCAGAAACTCTAGTGTGCATGCCAAGATATTAATCAAAATTCCGAACTTGACTCTCAGGTAAATCTTCCACTGTCCCCTAGCCCAGATCTGTAGGGAAGGGACAAGACTCTTGTCCTTGATACTTGTCCCTGTCTACTTCTTTCCCACTCAGGGGCTGCTGTTTCCCTCGGATGGGGAGGAGGGAAGGAGGAAGGACTGAAGATGTTCAATCTGCTCCCGCCCTGCCTCCAGCCCTTCCCCCAGTCTGCTATGTTTTTTCCACAGTGCGTGTCACTTTCCAGCCTGCCATATGATTTGTCAGTTTATGATGTCGACGCCATTTACTCACCCCCTCCCCTTAGGACGGAAGCTCCCAGAGGGCAGCGGTGTCTGTCTGCTGTGCTCACTGTTGAGCGCAAGTAATCAGAGCCGCGCCTCACGTGCACGCGCAGCGATGTTTGGTCAAGTGCAGGAATGAGGCAGCCATGGTCTCAGAATCCTCCTCTCTCTTTCTCTCACAAGAGAGTTTTAAAATTTCTTTTAAAGTTACATATTGTGATTTGGTTTCTCTCTTTGCAGTTTCCTATCTATTATATCCATCTATCAGGCATTCAATTCAATAACCTTTGAATATTTTCCTTAGAAAAGGGGAGAACTGTGAGTGATTATTACTTTTTGTGATTTTCAGCATTTTTCCTATTCAAAAAGTTAAAATAGTTTGGGTTAATTTATTTTCCTTGGGGCTTGAATTAAGGGAATTCACCAGGTGAGCCGATTGGCCAAACAATGCGGAAGTCACCAGAATATTCACCACAGGTCCGTCTCACCCTCCTCCTCTGGCCAGACTTCTTCCAGAAGCAGCAGGCTGCCTTTCCAGCACCCATTTCTGGGGCGCACAGGGGCTCTCTGGCAAACACTCAAGACGAGTGTTAGGTTCAGATCGGTATGTTTTTCCTTAGCCTTACTGGGCCCCTGACCCGCATTCTGAGATAGCACAGCCTCAGTTTCCTACGCAAGATGATGATGTCAAATACTGGTAACAACCCAGTGACAATTTGTGATATTTCTGGAAACTCTGTGATGTAATCCCCATCCCTTCCTCCAGGCAGTGGTACCTTTAGAATCATACTGCCACAATTTGGTATTAGCATTTGTTGATTGCATTGTTTGGGTAGAAGGCTCACTCATGATACGGACATGGGTTTTGTATCTCATGTGCTTTATTCTGTAAAATGGGTCTAATTAAAATTCACAGCATCCCAGGAAATATTTGAAAATTACAAACTGATCATGTCCCTTTTTTTCTTAAAATGCTTCCATGGCTTCCCATTTTCCTTAGGATACAATTTAAGCTCCCTAAGTTAGTTGAGGATGTTTTCTAGCTCATGTCACCTCCTCTGTTCCCACTGTCCTTACTATGTGGGCTCTGGCCTCGCTGACTTCCTTTCAGCTCTTGGACAAGATTCATTGTCTCTTACTTTGGGCTTTAGCACATGATGATTTTCTGCCTAGAAAACACTTGTTTGCCTTCACTCAACAACTAATACCCATTACTTAAGTCTCAGCTTTAAATGCCAGTTCTCCAGGGTGGCCTCTGTGTCGACTAGGCTGTGTTAGATTCACCGTTGTGGCAGTCATGACATGTTATTGTGAGCATCTGCTTAGTGTCTACCTTCTCCGCTAGACTGCACACTCTAACAGGAAAGGGACCCTTCTGCCTCAATTCCTATTCCACCTCTTGTATTGAACAGTGTCTGGCTGAGAGAATGTTCTCTGTAGATACTCAGTGGATGGATGAATGAAGGAATAAATGAATGGAGACAGGAAGTTGGACCAAGAGCTTTCTGGAGGTGCCCCAGTTTTAGAGCTCAATGATTTTCTCAGTTCCTTTGATTCCAGTTGGAACCTCTCCTAGTTCTTTTCCTAAGCCTTGCTCACTTGGTTCCTCACTTCTTTCTTCTACTTTAATATTTTACTTCTGCACTCAGGATCTCTGTCAAATTATTCTTCATCAAGCTTCCGGCTCCTTACCAAATTAGCATTCTGAAAAACCACTCTAGCATTGTGCACACAGGAGAGTGCTCCCCTGCACAACAACAGGGGCTACGTTGTGACGTGTACATGCTAGACAAGAGGGTGTGACACTTGTACCACTGACTACACATCAGGGGATAGGATTGGATGCTTCAAACCACAGTACAGGGCTTGCAACTCCTTTTCTCTCTGTACCTGCGGGATAAGATTAATTCCGGTTAAGTATCAGCATTTTCTTATAGCAGCAATTCTCAGAGACACTGAAAAATCCTGCCCTTGAAAGGAACGTACAAGAATCAAGACATTCTGCACTGACTCCTTGCTTCTTTGAGAATTTCTGTCCCGAGTTCTTTTATGAGCAGCATATACCACTTTGCATTCAGAGTAGATGTGTGTTCAGTAGCATTGGAAGGAGGTCAAGTGCCTTCATTTGTCTCTGAAACAGGACTTCACATAATTTATCTTTGCAAGGGAGAAATATTCTTAATATGGCAAAATAACTTTATTTGTTATTTTTATTTGCTGATTAATAAGCAAATTGCATTGCTTTTTTCTAGTAGGACTTAAAAAAATTATGATACATCCAAGATACTGTCCAGGCTTTTGTGAAACCTCAGCTCCCCAGTGGCTTCTTTTGTTCACCAGTGACCAGCATCCTCCTCCCTCCACGCTGGCCAGAGGAGGGGCTGGGGTGGTTGCTGCCTGCCAGACCAGCCTGACTCTGACAGACTAACCCTTCATGTGCCTGGGTCACCCACCCCCTCCCAGGCTGTCTCTCCCACTCTTACTGGCATATTTTTGCTTTAAAACCAGTTTTCTTGAGTTGTAGTATATATACAATAAAGTTCATCAATTTTGGTGTACAATTTGATGAGTTTTGAGAAATGTGTGTGATTATCTAGCTACCACCACAATCATAGTGTAGAACATTCTCTTCATTCTAAAAATTTCCTTTATATCATTATGTAGTTAATTCTCTCTACTACCCCCTGGTTCCTGGTATATCTGATTATCTCTTTTCTAAAATTTTATGATAATGGAATCATATCTGTAGTTCATTTTTTTTTATTGCAGAGTCTTATTCCAGTGTGTTCATTCACCAGTTAATGAACACTTGAAGTTTTCCACAGTTTGGCTATAATGAATAAATCTGAGATAAATATTCATAAGTCTCTATGTGGAGATGTGCTTTCATTTCTCCTGGGTAAATACCTAGAAGTGTGGTTACTGGTCCATACAGCAGATGTTTGTGTTACTTTATACAAAATTGCCAAATAATTTTTCTAAGAGTTGTGTAATTTCACAATTTCACCAACAGTATGTGAGAGCCAGTTGCTCCACATCCTCACCAACACTTGGTACTGTCAGTCTTTTAAATTTTGACCATTCTAGTGAGAACTGTGGTTTTAATTTGCACTTCTCTAATGAGTGATGATGTTGTGCATGTTTTCATGTGCTTATTGGTCATTCATATCTCTTCTTTTATGAAGTGTCTGTTTAAATATTTTACCATTAAAAATGTTTTTGTCTT
The DNA here is from genome assembly GCF_040939455.1 of Microcebus murinus. Lineage (NCBI taxonomy): Eukaryota > Metazoa > Chordata > Mammalia > Primates > Cheirogaleidae > Microcebus > Microcebus murinus. Next base: position 99,886,973 of record NC_134112.1, read on the forward strand.
CTTATAATTGACTTTAAAGAGTTCTTTAAAATATTCTGGTATAAATTTTTCAGACATGTAATTTGTAAATATTTTTTCCCCAGCCTGTGGCTTTTCTTTTTATTTCCTTTGAAACACTCAGATTTGAAATTTGAAGGAATTCAGCTTATCAACTTGTTAATTCTGTGGTTAATATGTTATGTGACTTGAGAAACCTTTATATAACCCATAGTCACTAATATTTTTGCCTGTGTTTCTCCTAGAAGTTGTGCAGTTATTATCTCGTAGATGCAGGGCTGACATCCGTTTTTGAATCGATTCTGGGATATGGTATGATGTAAGGCTGGGGTTCATTATGTTTTGTATACAGACAACCAATTTTCCCAGCACCCCCAACGTCTTCCTTACTGCATTAAATTGCCTTGTTATCATTGTTTAAAACCTGACCATATATGTGAGGGCATATTTCTGGAACTATCATCATGTTCCATGCTCTGCCAATAACATAATGTCTTTGTTACTGTGGTTTTACAGTTATTCTCAAAATCAGTAATCAAAGTCTTCTGACATTGTACATCTTCAAAATTAATTTGGCTATCCGGGTTTGCTTTTCTGTATAAATTTTAGAATCAGCTTATCAATTTCTACAACAAAGCTTACTGGGAACATGCTTAGAATTGCCATCAATCCATAGATCTATTGTGGGAGCATTTACATCATAGCAATATTGAGTCTTCTCATATATGATCATGTTCTATTTTTCCATGTATTTAAATCTTCTTTAATTTCTCTCAGTGATAGTTTGTAGTTTTAATTGAGAATAGTTTGTTAAATTTATCACTATGTGCTACTCACAGTAAGAATACAGAAACATAATTACCAGTCTATAATACCATTGGTATATTTTACCCTGTGCCCTGTATACTGAGATCTTGCTAAATGCATTTACTTTTTCTAGTAATCTTTTTGTAGATTCCTTAGGATTATCTTCAGAGATGTTCTGTGTCATCTGTGAATAATAGGGAGACATTGACTTCTACCTTCACATTCTGCTCATGTTTTGTTTCCTTTTACGGCCCTGTTGTGGTGACTTGGGCCTTCAGTCCCTGTGGAACGGGAGTGGTGAGAGTGGACGTCCCTGTCCTGCTCCTGAACTCATGGAGAGCACACCCGGTCTTCTGCCATGAAGTAGGGTGTCAGTGGTTGCCTTTTCTTAGTTGTCCCTTTATCAGAACACGTATATAGTCTGAGTCCTTATTATGAATGGCTGTTGCATTTTGTCAAATGCTTTCTGCATCTGTGCTTTTTTTATTCTTCCATTTTTAGCTTACAATTATGGTGGAGTTCACCGATTGATTTTCAAATGCACCTTGCACCCTGAATTCCTTTTGATCATGATGTATTGTACTCTTTTTTAAAATATTGCTAGATTCAATTTGCTAAAAAATGTTTTAAGGCTGTTTGTGTTTATGGGAAAGATATTGGTCTGTAGTTTTCTTTATTTGTAATGTCATTTGGAAAGTTTTTTCTCCTCTTTTATTTTATAAAAGAGTTTTAGTATAGTTCTTAAATGTTTGGAAGACTTGAACTCTGACACCATCTGAAGTTTGTGTTCTCTTTATGGAAGGTTTAGAGGTACAGATATAATTTCTTTTATATATAATGCTACTCATATTATCTATTTCTTCTTAATTGAGCTTTAATAGGTTAGTCATGTAAGAGTTTTGACTACTTTATATAAGCTTTTATTTTAAAAGATATTTATAATATTCCTTTATCCTTTTAAAGAATATAGGTTATGAAGTGACTACTTCTCTTTCATTCCTGATATTGGCAATTTGGGCAATTTTTTTCTTCTCTCTTTGTCCTGAACAGTCTGAGCAGAGTTTTTCCACTTTTTTTTTTTTTTTCTTTTTTGCTTTGTTTAAAAAAACCAGCTTTTGGTTTTACTGATGTTGTCTATTGTTTTTCTCTTTTTTTTTTTTTTTTTTTTTTTAACTTTTGGTGACTCTGATTCTTAGTCTTGTTCTTTCTTTCTTTCTCCTTATTTTGGATTTATTTTTCTCCTTTTCTTCTAGTTTCTTAAGGTAGAATTAATGATCTGATTCTGGGCACAGTGGCTCATGCCTGTAATCCTAGCACTCTGTGAGGCCAAGGTGGGAGAGTCACTTGATGTCAGGAGTTCGAGACCAGCCTGAGCAAGAGAGTCTGTGTCTACTAAAAATAGAAAAATTAGCCGGGCGTGTGGCAAATGTCTGTAGTCCCAGCTACTCGGGAGGCTGAGGCAAGAGGATCCCTTGAGCCCAAGAATTGGAGGACACCACTGCACTGTAGCCTGGGCGACAGAGTGAAACTATGTCTCAAAAAAGAAAAAAAAAAATCTGAGATCTTTTATTCTTTCTAATGTAAGCATTTAATGCCATAAATTTACTTCTAATCACTGTTCTATCTGCATTCTATAAATTTTTATATATTATGATTTAATTCTCTTCAAAATATTTTTTTTTTTAGTTTAATGTATGATTTCTTTTTTGACTCCTGCATTACATAGGAATGTGTTATTTGATTTTCAAATATCTGGGGATTTCCCATGAATCTTTTTATTATTGGTGTTTAGTTTAATTCTGCTATAGTCAAATAATGTGATCTTTATGATTTGTATCTTCTTAAACAGAGGTCAGCAACCTTTTTCTGTAAAGAGCCAGATGGTAAAAGTGTAGGCTTTGTGGCCCATATGTGTTCTCTGTAGCTACTGCTCAGCTCTCTCTGCCTTTGTGGTGAAAAAGCAGCCATAGATAATATGTAAACAATGAGCATGCCCGTGTTCTAGCAACCTTTATTGACACAGGCAGTGGGCTACGTTCGGCATTGGGTAGCTTGCTGATTCCTGCTGTACTTGCTATACATCACTTAATATAGTTTCTTTTCATAAATGCTCTGATTCTGCTAAAAACATACTTATTTCACTGTCATTGGTTGGAGTATTCTGTGTCAAAGAAGTCACCTTAGGTAGAATGTAGTTCAAGTATTTTATATCCTTACTGTTTTTTTTTTTTTTTCTATCTCCTTGTTCTAGCAAGTCATGAGGAGAGTGTGAAAATCTCCAATGATAATTGTGAGTGTGTCTATTTCTACTTTTTCTGTTTTTGTTTTTTTTTTTTGGTTATACTAGAATTTGCTTCATATATTTTAAGTATGTTATTAGGTACATACACATTTATGATTATATCTTCTTAATGAATTAACTCCTTTATCATGAAATTTCCCCATTCTTTGTTCTGAAGTCTACTTCCTCTGATGTTGTTATAGCCATTCTAGCTTTCTTTTCATTAGTCTTTTTATGTTTATTTTTCCTTTCCTTTTTTTTTTTTTTTAAGTCAGAATCTCATTCTGTGGCCCAGGCTTGAGTACAGTGGTGTGATTGTGGCTCATTGCAGCCTTGAGCTCCTGAGCTCAAGTGATCCTCCCACCTCAGTGAGTAGCTAGGACTATAAGCACACAACTGGCTATTTTTCTTTTTTTAAGAAACAAGGTCTTGCTATGTTGCCCAGGCTGGTCTCAAACTCCTGGCCTAAGACTCTCCTGCCTCAGCCTCCCAAACCTCTGGAATTATAGGTATGAGCCACTATACCTGGCCTCTTCCTCTTACTTTTGATATAGCTGTGAGTTAAACTGTCTTTCATATATCCAGCATATAATTAGTTTTACTCTGTAAAACCAAGCTAATAATCTTTCACTTTATTTATTTTTTTTGGTGTTCAGTCATTTGTATTTAATGTAATTAATGATTAATTTAAGTGTAGCATTTTTCTATTCCTTTTCTCTTTGTCCTATCTATTCTTTACTCCTTTTTCTTCTTTTCCTGCCTTCTCTTTGATTACTTGAGTATTTTTTATGGATCCATTTTATCCCTGCTATTATTAACAATAAATATTTAATTTAGTGCGTTCTCTAGGATTTCCTACATATGATTTTAATTTTACCTTCATATAACATCTTACTACCTCATGTGCAGTATCAGACACATAATTGCATGCTTCATTGTCCCCCTTCCATCCTTTGTGCTACTCTCGTTAGACATTTTACTTTTACATGCGGTAGTTCTAAAACATGCCCTCAAATTCTTTGAAATCCTCCCCTCAAAAGATGGAGTGTAATTTACCTCCCCTTTAGTGTGGTGTGGACTTAGTGTCTTTCCTCTAGCGTTTAGAATACAGCAGAGATGATGGTGTGTGACTTCTGAGACTAGGTCATAGGAGGCCTTGCAGCTGCTGCGCTGTTTTCTCTCTTGGGTTGCTCTCTCTGGGGGAGGCTGGCTGCCATGTCATAAGGACACTCAAGCAGCCCTTGTGGGGAGGCCCAGGGAGGAAGGAGCTGAGGCCTCCTGCCAACAGCCGTGTGGAGGGCCACCTGGGAAGCAGATCCCCAGCCCTCGCCAAGCCTTCAGGTGATGGCGTCCTTCAGTGACACCGTGACTACAACCTCATAAAACACCCTGAGCCGGAACCATTCAACTAAGCCACTTTTAAGCCCCTGACACTCAATAACTGAGATAATAAATGTTTGTCATTTTAAGACACTAAGTGATTTGTGTAATTTGTTCTGCATAAATAAATAACCAGTGCAAACTGACTTTCATTGTTATTACTTTTGTGTAAGCAGTCATCTTTTAATGAGATTTTATGATATATTTTATTTAACCACATATTTTCTATTTCTAATTTTCTTTTTCTTTTTTGTACATAAACTTTTTTGTCTAGTATCATTTTTATTTTGCTCAAAGAAATTTCTTTGTAGCAAAAATCTGGTGGCAATGAATTCTCTCAATGTTTTATACTCTTAAAAAAGTACTTAGCTTTTATTTTAAAAAAACCCTTTTCATTTGGAATAAATTTTAGACTCACATAGAAGTTGCAAATTTAATACAGAGGTTTCTATGTATCATTTATCCAGTTTCCGTCATGACAGCCTCTTATGTCGATGCTCAAGATGGAGGGCGTCGGGACGCGGCCGCTTGCCGCCTCCCCGTAGCTCTGCATCTCCACGGGCCAGCGCTGCCTGTGGCCAGTTGGAGGGCACGCTGCTGGGGCCGGCCCTGCGGCAGAGAGCTGGACCCCGCATGCCGGAATGCCCCCAGGCCCAAGTGCCGCTGCCTATTTCCAGCCACGCTGTTTGCGTGATCCTGATTGGGTAAATTTTGAATCCCACTGTTTTTGATTGAATGTTAAAGCTTGTTGGTGATTGGATATTAAAGCTTGTTGTTGATTGCACGTTAAAGCTTGTAGTTGATTGGATGCTTTTTGAGCCCTACCAGGGATATAAAAGCAGGAGGAGAATGAGCAGAAGGGCAGGAAGGGTCAGAAGATCGGAAGACTCGAAGAGAGCTGTAACACTAGGTGTGCTGAGCCTGCTGTGGAAGAATAGACTGTTCTCCGATTCTTTGTGTTCTGCTCGGTTCTTTCCCCAACCAAGAGCTGTAACACTAGCTGTGCACACTGCCGCAACATTTTGGTTCCCTGACCGGGAAAGCTGACTGAGCTGGCCCCTTGGAGCCACCGGAATGGCGGACGGAGCAGACAGCCAACGGCGCGGGCGGAGTTGGCCCCTTGAAGCCACCTGATCGGCAAAGGGTGCAGAGGGAGAACGTCACAAACGGCGCAGAAAGAGGGCTGAGATACATGGTATGGATGGTGAGTGGACCGCACCTGGACGGTGGACGCCACTGAGCAGCATCTCTCTCCTTCAGCGCCAAGAGCTGTGATACTAGGTGTGCTGAGCCTGCTGTACAAGAATAAAGGCTGTTCTCTGACTCTTCATGTGCTGCTTGGTTGTTTCCCAGGTCAAACGAATAAGAGCTGTAACGCTAGCTGTACGCATTGCTGCAACAATATAACCATCGCACATTTATCAAAACCAGAAAACCGACATCACAACAAAAGATTTTATTTGCATTTCACTAGTTTTCACATGCACCCACTTTGTAAGGGCATATCATTCCATGAAATTTTTTCACATTTATAGACTAGTGAAAGCACCAACACAATGGAGGCTTTCGTCAGTTTCCTCCCGTGCTGTGATCCAGAAACTGCTTTTATCTTTACAAGACCCCCTATTTACAAGCATATTACCCCTATGGTCTGCTGGTAGCTCTTGATTTCTTGTGGCAATATATTTCCCCAAATTAGAATTGGCCGTCAGTACCTTTCCTAGTCATCTCTCATTTTCTCTTCTATTTTCCTGCTTTCAGCTGACTCTCTTTTAATTCTACTTTTTCATCTATAGGTGGTTTTTGCAAACTCTTATCTTCAGAAATGTCAGTTTTAACATAATCTCAGGCTTGGTTCCTTTGTTACCTACATTTTCTCCATCTAATACCATTGTGTCACCAGGCATTTACAGAAATCCAATTCTTAGAGAATGTCAAAATTGATGAGATTAAATGTTAAGAATGACAGTCATTTGATTTTGTAGCTGACAGAAGTATTAAAGGTTATTAATTATACAAAAAATGTGTCCTGAGAGTCTATGGCAAAGCAGACTCCCCACTGTAGCGGGATTTTCGGGCTTGAGGAAGGGTCATAGAGGGAAAAAGAGGAGGGAATTCAAAGTTCCAGGTGGTGCTCTTCCAACTGAAGGACAGAGCAGTGCAGCAGCTTCTCAAGTCTATTACTTGTGCCCGAGAAAGTTAAGGGAGCAGTTAAAATGTTTCCAGCATGTGAACTTGCACTTCCAGCCAGGAAGGGTAACAGCTACCATGGTTCCCTCAAGTTCGGCTACAGTTGCTGATAAGCAGAATGAACAAAATAACAGAAATGGAAGGATATATATTTACTGTTTTAAAGTCTGTATCTGTGTGGTTCTGAGAAACACATCTTCCCTTCCTGTTTATTTGCCTGTCTTTTGAGAATAATGACTCAGCATTTATGCTATAGGATTATTGTGATAATGAATACAGAAAAGCTTTGAAAAAATATTTTGAAAAAAATGTTTCTTATGTAATGAAAGAAGGTCATTATAAATATCAGCTATGATCATGTGACCAAAATGTCTTCACAGAAACTCCTAGATTAGTGTTTTGCTGGATAACGGGGGACTTGAAATGAAGCTAAGTTGACAATCAATAGACCATCCCTGTCCATCCCTTATGAACTCAACACCATACACACTCCTCAAACTACATAATTTTTAACTAAAGTCAGTAACAAAGTCACATTTCTACCCAACATGATACAACTATCCTGCATATAGCCAAAATAAGCTAACCTTTTCCCAGAAGAGGATACGGAGTATTTGGGTGAATTGCATTCTAACAGTGCAATCTAAGCACTCAGACCCCTTCTCTATGGTAGACGCCGCAGTTCAGACATTTCAACTTCTTTACTGTGGGCCATCTTTGGGTCCAAGTGTTAACCAACCAACCGACCGACCGACCAAACAAACAAAATGTTAGAGCTCTTTCTGACCCCTTCAGCTACAACATTAAGTTGAGAATCACTGCTTACTACATGTGTATCAATACATTTCACTGGCTCCAACTTTAGGTTCCTTCATTATCCCACACCCTTAATATCCATTCTCACACATACTCCTTGGATTTCTGCTTGTATAAATTGGAAAAAATCATTTAGTTCTTTTGGAGAGTAGCACACCTCCTCACAGGCCATACTTTATACCTCACCTTCTGGGGCTTGGACTTGAGTCTAGTTATGGATACAGAAGTAAAGAGTGTGGCAGGGGTTCTGGGGACAATCAGCAGTGACTTGCGAGTCAGCCACCTCCAGGGAGGACGTTCCGGTTTCAGGCGTGAGGGCTGCCACCTCAGACAGGGTGGAGGGTCTTCCTCTACTGGCAAAGACGGCTCAGCAGAATTTAGGGGCTCAATGTTCCCAGCTTTGTCAGGATCCACCTTCATGGCATCTTTCCAATTTTTAGGGTTCTGTTTTTTCCCCAAATAACGCCCTCACTTTAACAGACTTCTGTGAGGTTGGGAATTCCATGAATATTATAATCCAGCCATTCACAGGATGAGAGTTTGAGCGTGGTTTTCAGAACTCTTGGCCCTGTGAGTGTAGGAGATAAGGGTTTCTTTGAGAAAAGACACAGATTTTAGGTTTTCTATGCCCCTCTGTGTGTGTGTGTGTGTGTGTGTGTGTGTGTGTGTGTGTGTTTCATCTTTGGGAACGGTACAGGGCTGACACTGCTGGCACTGTGGGGTTCTTAGGGTCTTTGGACAGTGTTCAAAAACTTTGGGATGGAGGAAATGCAGGATGATGGGTGAGCCAGGCAGGATCCATTAAGCTCTGGAGCTGCAGAGCAGTAAAGTGTGCGATTGGCACAAGACAACAAGGAATGTAATCAGCCAGGGGCATAATGAACAAAGGGCTCAGTGCCCACTCAGCATTTCCCCAAATTAAAATACCCAAATATACCCGATACAGTAAACCAACACAATCTCAAATTTTCTAGGGTTGCCTTCTGTTGTTGTCTCTTTCACTTGACTGGCCTGGGGATAGGGCTGTGCTGAGGAAAGGTGAGGCTTTTGAAAGCTTGTGGACGCTTGTGAGGATCTGTCCCCAAATCTCTAATTTTTATAATTTCCATTCTAATCTTACCTCCTCTTTGAACCTTCTTTTATAACTCATCCTCATTTTTCTCCTCCTCTAAATTATTAGGTAAGCAGGATGCAGACCACTATTTTGTTACTGCTAGTTTTGTCATCTGGTTTGCAGCCACAGTAGGCAGTTTTGAACATACACTCTGTTCCTAAAAAATATTTTTGACAGGCTAATCATAAAAACAGGGGAGGATAGAAGTGGCTTTTTTTCTTTAGTAGTAAATTAACAAATGGAATTGATGACCCATTACCTGATTATCATTTATCGTGCTGATGAGGGCCATTTGGGAAATCTCTTCTTAGTGATGAAGGCATTGACTTAGAATTGGAATCATGGAAGCTCAAGGTCTGGATGTGCCTGTGAGTGTTCCTCTTTGTTCTGGGAACACAATAGAATAACTTAACATGAAAACCCTTCACCACCTAGAAATACCCATTATAATGTATCATGTATTTTCTAAAATATCCATAGTTAAACTTTTAATAAAGAGAAATACCTATCTGACAAGAACAAAGAAAGAACTGAGACTCAGAAAATACACCAATCAGCTCTGTTTCTGGCTTATGATTGGAGGTGGGTTGGATCCATCCAAGATTCCAGGGGCCTGGGGTTCAGTGACCACACAGGGTAGAGATGAGGTCTTGGGGACCATGTGCCTCAGGAGGTTGGGACCCCAGAGAGCAGAAGGACCGCCCCCTCAGTGAAAGGTACACCCAAGAAACAAATCTGCCCTCTGACATTGGAAGATGAAGAAGTAGTGAAGGTCCACTCACATGGTCCAGGAACAATCAGGCAAGAAATTAACAGAAAATAAAATGGTCCTGGCTTGAGGTACCCATGTTGCACCTGGCAGGAGTAATTCCAAAATTGCTTTGGAGGGACCCTGCATAATACTTAGGTCCTCAGAGGGAAAAACCTGCTCAAATGAATCTCGTAACTCAAAATGACACAGCACAAGCCAAAAATTTCATTGTAACGGAGAATCAGCAGATACATGGAGGATCAGACTGGAGGATCAGAGCTTTCAGAGCCAGAGGTGAGAAACCAACAAATTCAGGGTGTCGAAAATGAAGATAATCACAAAATTAGATATTCTATCCCAATAGAAGTAACTATTATTATGAAAAATACAACAAAGTAGAATTACATATAAAAAACATTTTTCACTGAAATTAAGAATCTCAATGTATGTGTTAAACTCCAGAGATGTGTGTGTGTGTGTGTGTGTGTGTATGTGTGTGTCTTGGTGAGCTGATGAATCAGAAGACAGATTTAAGGCAATTACTCAGAATGCATCATGAAGAGGTGGATAGAAATTATAAAATGTCAAGAAGCATGGAGAATAAAATGAGATTGTTCACAATACTTCTGAGTTTCAGAGGGAAAAATAGAAAGATTGGTGGACAAGCCACCAACCTTTGAAAATGTAAAAGTTGAGAATTTTCCAGAATTGGTGAAAGATCCAAATCCTCAAATTGAAGAACAAGTCCAGCATAGAATAAATAAATATGAATCCCTCAAACAGAAACATGGTAGCCAAGCTACAAAATGAATACCAAAATGAAAGATAAAATCTTAAAAGTAATCAGAAAGATATAATTTAAAGAAATTATGTTCAGAAGAAGAAAGTTACATGATTCAAGGAGCAATGTTCATTAAAGAAATTGTAAAAATGATTATAAATCTAAGGTATTTTAGGTTTAGAGATATATATATATGTACTTGCAGCCATCTGGAACTTATTTCAACCTGTACATGGGGGACAATGTCTTAGTTATTCTTACCTCTCTCAGAACCATTGAAAATTCCAATAACAATCCATATTTTCACAATTACTTGATGGTGGGATTAGAAATTAGTACAAACATTTTGGAGGGTAATATAGCATATATGGTGGAGAAGATCTGTAAAGCAATGACCCAGAAATACTCCTGCTAGGAATGTACTCTGAGACAGTCATATTTGTGATCAGGAGGTTGTGTCCAAGAGTGTGTATTTTTAGCAGTGGTCCCACATTGGAATTCACCTTACCATTTCAGCCACAGAAGGATACATAAGGAAACACAGTGTTTCACACAATAGAACACTATACAACAGTAAAATATATGAACCAGAGCAGACATACAGGGTGGATAACTCTCTCAAGGAAATAACTGTCACACAAAAATATATACAGTAAATACGAATTATATATGATGTTTAAAAAACATGTCAGAGAGTGTTCTGTCTGAAGAAATGGCATAAATAATCCCAAATCAGGGTAGTGGGTTTAACGTATTATGTATTGATGTGTTGGTCACATGTTTTGTTAATTCAGAAATATGTAACTGAAAGTTGCATTGTTATATTTTATCAATTGGATAGCCCTAGAATTATGGATACTTTTCTGATACAATGTGTTTTTATATGTTTACAGGTTTTAATATTACTTTTAAGAAAATACATGGGCCTGCAACCTTGCAATGTTTCTAAAGGTCTATTGCTCTGGTACTTGTTGGGATCAACTAAAAAAGTTAAGGATGAGGAATTACCATAATTTCTGCTCCATTTCTCCATAACTAAAAAAGGCAGTATTTGTGAACTGGTAACGTGGTCGTCAAAGTACTTTGATAGGTAACTGGAAAAGCTGTTAGCTTTGAGCAGAGCCCAGAGTAGGGCAAAGTCACTCAATTAGTCCTGGCTGCAGTGCGAAACATTCCCTCTTCAGCCACTGTGGCGGCAGTTCCAATGGCTTTTAAAGAGTCTAAGACATAGCGGGATGCTGTGAGAAGCCGTGGCAAGACCCTACGGGATATGGAACAAATTATGCCTTCTTTGGGAAATGACAGTGTCCTTTGGAGAAACAGCTTCTGGCTTGCCACTAAGCTGATCATAGACACTAGGTGATCTGACTGCTCTCTGAAAACCTAGTGAAACCTGAGCTATCTGTGACGCGGAAAACGTCCAGCGCAGGGACCCGGCTGCTTGCCGCCTCTCCATAGCTCCGCCTCCCTGAGGGTGGGCGCTGCGCGGGGTGGTTGGAGGGCACACTGCTGGGGAGCAGTGGGGCCGGCGTGCTGGAATGCCATCGGGCCCACATCCCCTACCTGCTTCCCGCCCTGGCGCTGACACCCGCCGTCCAGGCCTGGGCTCTGGGTGCTCGCTGCCTGCACCTGTCATCTGGAGGCACTGCTCTCATGATCCTGATTGGGTAATTTTTGAGTCCCACTGTTGCTGATTGGATGTTAAAGCCTGTTGCTGATTGGATGTTAAAGCTTGTAGTTGATTGGATACTTTCTGAGTCCTACCAAGGGTATATAAGCAGGATGAGAACCAGGAAGGGGGGCCAGAAGATGAGATGAGAAGGAAGTTGTTGTAACACTTGCCGTGCTGAGCCTGCTGGAGGAATAAAGGCTGTTCTCCGACTATGTGCCGCTTGGTTCTTTCCTCAGTCAAGAGGTGTAACACTAGCTGTACACGTTGCCGTAACATCTAGACACAAGCCTGAGCTTGCCCAGATGCTCCTCTCTCTGCTCAAGCAGAAATGGTTTATGTGGAACCCTTGGGAGCAGTATCCAAAGGTGCCAGCAGTTTGCAAGAATACTTTTCTCATAAGCCAAGTGCCTTGTCCTGATGAACCACTACTCCTCTTTACCTTGTAAGAAATCACTCATCGACATTGACTAAAAAAGATAAAATGAAACCCAGTTTTGAGATGGCTGTGTGCAACATGCTTGTGTCAGTCAGACACTGGCTGCTTTGGCACTGCAAACCTGCAAAGAACAGAGGAGAAGGCAAATGTGGCCTCTTATGTTTCTTTCATCTTTCACAGGCATACTACCTTACACCTGTCATCAAATTCCAAACTTTTGATTTTTGTCAAGAATTGTCCTTTATAGCAGAAGAGGTACGGCAATGAGCAGACGCTCATGGGATTCCCTGATCTTATCAAATAGCTCATCATCCAGAAATTGTTGACCTTATAGTAATAAAATGACTAATAAAGATTTAGGTTTGATGCCAAGGAGATACTACCTTATAGTTTGAGGTGCTGCCCTACAGAATGTCACATAAACTCAGATACAGTTAAATAGTGAATAATCCATAGTGATTTTTCTATCATAGCCAGAATATTAATATATTAGTCTAGGAGCCAAATGGTGAATGTTAAGGATGGGTCCTAACACAGTTACATCTGAAGACCCATGTGCAACTAGTTTTTATTTCCTTCTCCACTAACTATGGACTTTGCTGAACTAGAGGTTTTAGAATCTAAGAGAAAAATGTTTCAAAAAAAGATAACGCAATAGATTACTTTTTTAATTTGGAGGTTGACATAGATACCTGGCAATGTCTCTGGGCAAACAAGGAACAGGGAGGTGGCGTGTGTTGGTTGGGTGGTTGACTGTGATTACGAAGGGAAAAGGGCATGCCATAAACAGTGAAGGCGGGAAGGAGTAGGGATGAAATCCACTCTTTTGGGAAATGACCCTAAATCCCCATGAGCAATGGAAATGACACTGAAGACTCTAAGTCTGTAGAATTTGAATGAAAGTCACTGGTACTTTCTCTTTAATTCTCCCCCAGGCGCAGAATTTCTTGCCACTTATTATCCTGAGAATCAGGGGCATGTGCACAGACCTGAAGTGGGGAGGATAGCAAAGCCCTCTTAATTCCTGCTGAGATCACTGGCAGACTCAAGATGTTGTGAGAAGAGCTCAGCATCCACAGCAGGGATGCACCCCAAGGCTGTTCCAAGTGGCCTGTTTCAAAACAGGTCTAAGTCCCATATATGAATGAATCTAGGAGGTAGATCCTCTCGAGTGTGGTGCTGAGCTTCACGATTCTTCTATCTCTCTCCTGCCTCCTGGTAAAAAACTGAAGCAAGGATGAAGACATATGAATTGGCCAGTTGACTAGTGTCATGGTTACTTACGTTTATGGTATTATAACAGCTTTATAAGTTTTCTGAATTTTTGGCCAGTCATGCCATGTCGTATACCAAGACCTCATTTGTATTTCAACAAAATGATCTGCAGACTCCCTTTTCCCTCCGGAGGTGGGTTTGTTTTGGTCAGTCACGGGGAACATGGTAAGCAGAATGAACAGCTCACTTTGGCATTTGTTGGGGCTGAGGCAGTCTGACAGTTGACCTTTCAGATCTTTCCGGAGGACTCACAAGGTGCTGGGAACTATGTTGAGTGCCAAGAATGGGGATATCAGCTCCCTCTTGGGCTCTGCCAGTAAGGAGCACACTGCAGTAGAAAGCTAAATTTTAGATGTGCCTTCTAAGCAGCGCTTTTTCACATGCCATGAGATACTCTGGTACCTCAAAGATACTTTTCTCCTGAGTTGCAGCTTTCCTTTCATGCCTACGCCGAGAGTGTGGAAATACATATTGACGCAGTCAGGGAAACAGTGGTAAAATGGGATGTGGGCCTTAGAATCAGAGAGACTCATATTCAGAGGAAGCTCTTTAATTTGCTGGCCATGAGAAAGCTTCAGTTCTCTCATCTGTAAAGGTGGCAAATACTATTTACATTATGAGATTGTTGGAGGGTTAATATAGAACTTGTATTAAAATACCTAGCGTAAGTAGACAACAAATAAGTCATTTCTCATTCTGGGACTTTTATTTCTTTCACTGCACCATGATAAATTTTCCAGGGCTGATGAATTTTAACTATTACAAAGTGCTTCTATAGAGAAGTTAGTAGAGAAAAGAGTATTTAAAATTTAATAACTTACTTGGTTATTCTTCCTGTTCTAGAGAAAAGGGCTGACCAGTTATCATTTCTTCCCACTACCCTGTATGCTACACTGCACCCATGAGTAAAACTTGTGTAATTAATGCACTTGGGCCAACCAATATTGGTGCCACTGTGTACAAGAAATAATCAAGAAGTTAATAAAGCAATGATGGTGTCTTTGGCCAATGTGGTGCTTAACTTAAGAAATAAAAGCCAAAATACCATTACATCACATTTTTTTTTTTCCAGCAAAAGAACTCAGAAAAATGAGATACCATAACGTTTCAAGGAATAAAAGAAGACTATCTTCCCTCTTGTGAGAAACACACAGTCTGTTCAGAGAGGGAGCTTATAAGGCCCCTGTTTTACCTTGTTGGGCCCTTGAGCAAGGTGTGGGGTCAGGCAGCTCAAAGTGGTCAGCCCACTTGGACTGGTCAATTCTGCTTTGTGACCGTGGTTTCAATTCAGGGAGCAAAGAAGTTGTTATTCTTTGTTCTAATCTCAGTTCCAAGCTTTGTTCTCCAGAGTACTTTATCATCAATATAGCTGTTACATATTTCCCATTTGGCTCAATGGTTTGTATTTATACTTTCATAGCCAGAACTCCAGAGGGAGAAAAAAAAGGAGGTGCATAAATGCAGAATGTAGGATCCAAAGCCAACCTTCAACGTCCTGGAAAATTAAAGCTAGAAGGAATGAAGACTCATTATATGGTGAGAAAAACAAAGACCAGCTGGTTGAAGAGAGCCACCCAAGGTCACATGCACATCAATACAAGAAATGCAAGTGGGTCTCTGGGTGGTGCCACAAGCTAATGGTCTGTTCCCTGGTCACACTGCTGTGACTGCTCCATACACCATTGCCCTGTTCTTTTCCCTGCATCAAAAATTTCCAGAATTTCCAACCCTTTGTCTTGTTTTCTCATGCTTAGCATCTGGATTCTTGTGCTTTGATCATGCTCCCATGTGCTAATACTAATTAATTTTGTGGCACCACGGAGAGGCCACTGCTGCAGGTGCACTTTAACCTAATGAGAGGAGTCTAGGATCATTACCTCTTCAACCTGGGTGATGCACTTCTACTGGTACCAGAAAAGGACAGATTAGCTTTTATTGCTATTGATTAAAATTGAGCTTAATGTCAACCAAGTCCCAGATGTCTACATAATGCTGTCGGATTCGTAGGAAAGATGCACTGTCAACATGAACATGGATTCTTAATGTCATGGTTTCCTATAATGATGTTAATGATAATAGAACAGTAATAAAAACAGACTCTTTATTATGTGCTGAACACTTCATACATCACGCTTTATATGTGTTAACTCATTTAACTTTGGCAACAATTTGTTGAAGCTCTTATTAGGTTCCCTAATTTACAGATGAAGAAACTGAGGCCAGGTAAGGTAAATAACATGTTAAAGGTCATGCAACCAGTAGTGAGTAATGTGAAGATTCAAACTAGGGAATTTGTCTACAGAGCTGACGATCACCCAAAACCTTTGGTTGCTACTTATTAAGGACTCAAAGTACTCCTTGATTTTTCTGCCCATCTGGATTCTGAGCAATGGAGAATATAGTTGAATTTTATTTGTCATGTGATAACAACTACTGAATAACAACCCTGTAATCACCCCAATGTAGGCTCATGCTACACTTTGGATGTTTGCACCTCCAAATCTCAGACTGAAATTTGATCCCCGACGTTGAAGGTACGGCCCCGTGGGGAATGTTTGGGTCATGCCTGTGGGTCCCTCATAAACAGGTTAATGCCCTCCCTTGGGGGCGATGAGTTCTTGCTCTGTTAGTTTCCACAAGGCTGGTTGTGAAAAAGAGCCTGGCACCTCCCCTCTCCCCTTCCCTTGCTTCCTCTCCTGCAGCGTGATCTCTGCACACGCCTGCTCCCCCACCCTCCACCATGGGTGGAGCAGCCTGAGGCTCCACCAGATACAGAGGCACAATCTTGAACTTTCAGCCACCAGAATCATGAGCCAAATGCAGCTTTTCTCTTTATAAATTACCCAGCCTCGGGTGTCCCTTTATAACAACACCAATGCACTAGGCAGCTTGTGACAATGAGAACTCAGGTTAGTGGACTCGAGTCCATTTTCTCAGCTGCGCAGATGGACATGAGGTTGAAACTCTTTAGCTCAGTTGAAGACAGGCAGAAAGGAGGAAAATGGGAGTGGGGGGGGGGACTTGTCCATACAAGGAATTCCCCATTTCCCTACCCCACAGAGAGTAAGTGGAGAGTCCCACATGCCTAAAGTCGGATAATGGAAATAGAAAGAGTATAACTATAAGAAAGTGCTCTGTGTTTGAGCACTGACTTAAAACATAGAGACATAGCCTATTTTAAAAGTAATGACCACTAAATGTCAAGACCTAGCCAATCATACTAGCCACTTTTCTCCCCTGGGGAGGCAAAAGTAAGGGGATGATGGAAGGCAGCAAAGTGGCAAGAGGAGTAGAATCTTTCCCTCTATGAGGCTAATGCTGCAGCCCAGGTAGGGAACATGCAGCAGACGCCAGAAACCAGAGAGCTATTGAAGCAACCACTCTTTTTGTTTGCGTAGTTGAGGGCTGTGAGGAAGTCTGCTTGTCTGCTTCCTCCTACCAAGCCTTAAATGTTCCCTAGACTTACGGGGCTCATCATGTTGTCAGACGTCAATAACGAGGTAGGGTCTGCGAGGTGGTTGCCCAACTAGTGTCGGGCAGGATTCTAGTTTTAGCACTCTCTTAACAGGAAGCCCCTACAGTGTTCTGGAATCAAGAAAGCTAATCTCTTCATTGGTCTTAATAAACACTTTTCAATATCTTCTTGTTTTATAGTATGGTCTCCATGGAATTATTTAGAGAGTACCTATTTCTATTGTCATAATAAATTATAATTTACAACTCATTAGGGGTCCCCTCCAAATTAAGTATTCCTGTGATTATTACTGGAATTGGTAACCCTTAAAATAATATAGAGAAAGTAGCTAGTGGTTAGAAAGCATGCTTGGTATTTATAACTTGAATAGTTTGTTTTTCTCCCTCTAATTACTGCTAGAACTGTCAGTTCTCGGACTCTAGGAGCTATCTGGTTCATAGGGTTAAATTTCAATTTTTAAGAGCTTTATCAGCTTTCCTTTTTCCCTTTTTTGATATTTTGACAAGGCATAAAATGAATTTGCTAATTAGTTTTTCCTTCTTCACTTGCATTATCTTATTGCTTTAATCTGTCTCTGATGAGACCAAACAAATTTGTCAAGCCCACACTATTTCTAAAGACCAAGTATTCAAAAAGCCTTTCCCATACACACTTCAACAGGAAATTAGCAAGCTGTCAGACCTGGCCAGGTGTATACCCTCGCTCATCTCGTCTGTACAAGGACAAGACAGAGTTATATTATCTCCAGATTCCCTTCACCTCCAGCTTCTAAGAACAGAATTTCTCAAACCTGCCTGGAATACTTGTGTACAAAACAAACTAGGTATTCCACAGTAGGATCAGGGAAGAGATCTAGCTTCTATGTGTTGCATTTCACAAGCACCACAAGCTGGTTCTTATTATCAGGGTAGTTTTGGAAATCCTGGTCTAGGTGGATGGTTCTGGGCTTGTATTCAGAAATGTGAAAACAGGGCCATGTACTTCCAGATGTGATTATGACTTTGAATGTATAATTCAGGTTTATTTGTTTTTTAGGGGAGTGTTTTTTTTTTTTTTTTCAGCAGTCACTTTGGGAAGTACAGTGTTGGTATTGTATAGCTTTCAATCCAATATGCTCTCTACCTATTGGAAGGCTAAATAGTAGGAAGGAGAGCTTTATTGGTGATATCAGTTTACAGACCTAAAAGAGTCTCTGGCATGAACCAAAGGTGCTCTCTCTTCAAAGAGGGAAAGTAAAGGTTCTTTATGCCTCACAGAGCCTGTATCATACAATAGATCATACATATTCAGCAGGTTTTTGGGGAAAGCTACACATATTAATGAGCAGAGTCAAGCATGTATGTAATGGGTAAACATCTGTAACATATATCCCATGTTCACTCTTGGGCAAGGTTTGGTATTAAAATAAGGTAGAGTTTGTTTATTTTTTGTTAGAAGATGGACATAAACATAGGACAGAAGGACAGTTTGTGCACAGCCTCTATAAGACTCCTGAAACTGACTTAAGGTCAGCAGGGGCTGATCAGGAAAGAATGTTTGTAAGGCCAGTCCTCTGTCTAGCCAGAGTTGTAGTGCTCTGGTTTGTAAGTCAGAGTTGGGTGAGGGGCATCTGATGATTTGCCTGCCAGCTCCTATTTTTAGGGATTTTAGCAAGAGTGTGGTTTTTCCTGTAGTCATAGGAATTTAGAGAATTGCCATGCCGACTGAGCCCTGAATCCTGAGCCCATAGATGACTTTTGTTTCCTTAACCTTAGGGTCCATCTTAGTAGATAAAAGGAAATCTATTTTGGTCACTCAAATCATAGAGCCAAGGAATTCACATTTGCATAATACATGTGTCCTACATGACTTTTCTTGACACTAGAGTTTAAGAACTGCCCCAGAGGAAAGTGATAATAATTACAAATTTATAGTTAAGTCAATACTATACCAAATCTATTGGAATAAGATTTTGCACCATCATACATGAACTTTTTTTTCTGCTTAGCAGCATAACATTTTAGAAGTTTATAGCTGGAAGACCATCTTCCAAACTATTTAGTCCATTCTAAGTAATGCAGAAATCCATACAAAGGGGAAAAAAAAATCCCACTATAACTCCTCCCCTAAATAGAGAGGATCTGCCATGTTCAGGGGAGAAAGTCTGAGCTAATGCAGTGATCCCCAAACCATCCGGTCATCTGAAGTAGCTTATATAAGAAGTACATTCTGAGACCTTGCGATACACCTACTGAACCATATGCTCACCGGTAGGGCTTGGCAATCTAATTTTAACATATAAGAAAGAGATATCAGGTCAAATTCAAGAACCACTAATCTATTCCGTTCCTGTTCAACGGGTGAGTAAACTCAGCAATAGAGTCAAAGCGATTCATCAAATCAAATTTGTGGGAGGCCTTCAATTTGTGTCAGACACTGAAGCCTGCTTTACGTGAATCACATATGAATTATTTTGATCTCTCAGAAAGTCTGATGGGGTGGTGTGCTCACCCTAAGTGTTAAAAGAAATTTGGCAACGACTGAAATTCATTTGAGCTCAGAAGTCCCACATGTGTCTCACTGGGCTAAAGTCAAGGCACCGGCAGGCTGGGTCCTTCTGGGGGACTGGGGGAGAATCCGTTTCCTTGCCTTTTCCAGCTTCTTGGTACACGGGCCCTTTTCCCATCTTCCACGTCAGCAACACTGCTCCCTCTGACCCACCTTCAACATCACGTCTCCCTCTTCGCCCAACTGGGGCAGAGGCTTTTCTTTTAAGGGCACAGGTTATTTGTCATGACCCACCTGGATAATCAGGATTGATCTCCCGGTCTCAGCACCTTTATCTCAACGGCAAAGTCCCTTTTGCCAAGTGAGGTGACATGTTCAGTTTCTGGGGATTAGAACCTGGACATCTCTGGAAGATTACAGGCCATTACTCTGCCTGTCGCAAGTACTTGTTTCTTCATTAGAAAAATTTAAATGACAGAGTGTTTTCAGGCTGAATCCTTGAGGATAATCCCCTCCCCAAAGTCAACTCCCTGGGTCATTTCCCAGGCTCTTCTTTACTGATCCCCTGCTGGGGAAGGCATCTGGACACAGGTGTAGACGGTCTTTGCTTATCCCTCTTCAGGGGGTGCCTGATCCTCCACCTGTGGGGTCTGCTGTTCCCAGAGACTCTCCTGAACACTAACCATCTGTCTCCCACGCAGCAGAGAAAGGGATCTAACTCTTCCTCATACAGACTTTCATGCGGTCCCACTCTTTTTAGTCTGAGGTTTCTCGGGTTCTATGGGGGAGCATCAGCTTGCGTTTCTCAAGGCTTCCCACTTTGTTTTCCTTCTGGTGGGCAGCTGTGTTTCCTCCTCCTCCAGTTTGCCAACTGACTTGCCTTCTTCCATCCACTTTTCACTATCCACAATTTTATTTTAATACTATCTCCTCTTTTTTAAAAATTGTTTTCTCTTCTGTTTTTTACCTCTGTGAATTTATTATGTTTTTATTCCTTTACAGATGTTTCTAGGGCAGAGCAAAACAAATGCATGCCAATCCAATGTGTTTAAATTAAAAGTTTTGCCTGGATTTTTGTGAATTCTTGAACTCACAGGCAGAAGGAAATGGGTGAAGAACATTGGATTAAATGTCAGGCATGTCACCCAGCTCCTTGCTGCCTTGCTTTGTGACGAGACCCTCGGTAAAAACGTCGTGGAGTGCCAGGTCTGGGTCACTGGCACCTCTTCTCTGGCGCCATTCAGCGTCCCTCTGAGTTCATATCATTCCCCTGCACAAACCCACGCACGTTTGCTAATGTCTCTAGTCCTTATTGTGCCTTTTGAAGCTCTACACGATTTGCTGGTGCTGCTTCTCCAGTTTCCTCTCGTGCGACCTGCTCACTTGTTTGCTCTGTCCCAGCTTCCTGGGTTTAGTGTTAGCCCCTCCCAGTCCTGTTTTCCCCAGACGTTTCCTCTTCTTCTCCTCAGCTGGGCAACCGCCATCCATCCTCCCCAGCCCTGTGCAACCATCACTTCCCCGTGGTGCCTGCCCTGAGCCGAAGTCTGTCAGGCCCATCTGTGATCACACTTGGAGGGGGAAAGGGAGTTTGCAAGGCTGCAAAGGTGTATTGTAAAAGTCACGTGCATTAAGTCTGTCTTCAGTCTCTGTTCACCTGTGCGCATACCCCAGTCCCTAGCACAGGGTCTAGCATACAGCAATCAACAAATTGTCTGTTATGCGTGGGAATGCCAATTTCCCACCTATAAGTGGGCTGCTGTGACACTGCGATCGGGAGACACATGTAAAATGCTTTGAAGTACTTCGCAGCAATATTCACGTTCTCGGATGCCTGGGCATTTGCACCATGAGAAGCCTCTTTGTTCCTTTGTCTGCTGCTTCTCAATGTGTCCTGTGACTCTTTAGAAATGAAGGGGCACAGGGAAAAAGCATAGAATTCATAATTTCACTTGCTCATCTCTCCGGAAGGCCTTGACTTGTGGGCATTAGTATTCCCAGCGTGCGAAACCCAAAGCTGTGGCTCCGCCAGAGCCAAGCCCAGGAGCCTGGCCAGTGGCGTGGAACAGCTGCCGCCTTGCTGGGCTCCTGGCCTCGAGGGAGAATGTCTCCCTCTCTCCTCCACTGTTTCAGGATCCAGAGAGGTCCCTCACCACCTGCTGTCTGGACCCACTTCAGACTGAATTAGGAGGTTCTGCCGGGAAGGCTGCCTCAGCTTAGCCGCTGTTATATTTAGGAGTCAGCAAAGTCCCTTCAGAATAGATCACGTTCTGACTCTCTATTTTGGAAATAACTAAGAAAGAAGGGATTTGGAATGATTTCTCATTCACTAGTAGGGAGCCAGGGGCATGGATGAAGCATGGGCAATTGAGCCACATGCAAGAAAAGTTGTCAGGGCTGGTCCAAGGCCAAGGAAGATTAATTAAGCGTAAGGAGCTGCACAGCTCATTTTCCTTCACAAAGATATTTCTGACAGATAGTTTTCTACTGGGCAACTTCAAGAAATCAACTTAGTATCTGCTGCTTGATGCCATTCCTTTGCTAACCATCACAATTGTATTAATTTTACCATTGGTATTTCCTTTCTGTTAACCTTTTGGTTTTGGAATAGTTTTAGACTTAAAGAGGAATATCAAAACACAGTTTTTGTATATTCCTCATACACCCTTCCCTCAGTAAATACCTTATCCAAGCATAGAACAGTTATCCAAACTAAGAAATTAACCTTTATTTAATGCTACTAAATAACGGACAGGGCATATTTTGTTTTCACCAGGCTTGATTCCATTTTTGCTCCAGGTTCCCATGTTACATTTTGTCATTCTATCTCTTTAGTGTATCCTCTGATTTGTGAGAGTTCCTTAATCTTTCCTTGACTTTCCTGACCTTGACACTTTTGAAGAACACTGGTGAGGTATTTTATAGAATGACTCTTGAGTTTTGGGATGATCAGATCAGATCATCCTCATGATCAGATTGAGACTGTGCATTATTAGGGAGGACACCACAGGGATGGCAAGTCCTTCTCAGGGCATCTTAGCACGTGGTACAATCACTTGACTTTCGTGTGTCTCTGGTGATGTGAACCTTGATCATGTGACCAAAGTGGTGTTTGCCACGATTCTCCACCGTGGAGCTGATCTATTATACTGTCTAGGGGAAGGCACTTTGAGGCTGTGAAGATATCCTGTATATCTTCCACCCACTAATTTTGTTATGTTTATTAGTGGTGGATCTTGCCTGCACCAATATTACCCAATAGTTCTAATTGTGATTTCTAATTTTTCTCATTCCTTTTACAGTTATTCACTGGAATTCTGCTGTAAGGAAGAATTGCTGCTTCTTCCCTTGATTTACTTATTCAGTGATTTATTTCTGTCATTATAGACTCATGGACATTTTTATTCTTTGAGTCACAATCCAATGCTATCATCATTTATTTTATGTAACTATTTGTTCCAGTTGCTCTGACTCTGGCCCCTGGGAGGTCTTTCAGGTTGGTTCCTGTCTCCCTTCAGTGTGTGAGCTTCTTCAGCATCTCCTAATTTTCTTGCTCTGCAAGATGCTCCAGGCTCATCCTGTGTTTTCCTTGTCCCAGTCCTGGAATCAACCACCTCACTTTGCTTCTTTCATTCTCCGATAAGATTATTTTCCAGTTATAATCTCCAAGTGTTGATTATTTGCTTCTGCATATCTTTTTTTTTTTTTTTAGCATTTTATTTTTGCCCCCTTATCCCACTTCCCTATGTGTTTTGCTTCATCTACATCTTACTCTGTTCAGTAATGCTTTGAATAAATGCTTTCATTTTGTGTCTGGGGTGTATGTATTGTTTTTTTGTTATCATGGACATTGCTTCTTGAAATGCCTTTGTTGTATTTTTCTCATCGTAGCTCCTTTCTGTTTTTCTCCCTTACCAAGTTACTCACTTTCTTATCCAGCCTCTCCCTGCATGCCTCCTACTTTTTTCTAAAGATGAAGTGTGATGGAAATGCAGAATTTCTTTCAAAACCCATAATATTTCTGGGAGACTTTGTTCACTCCCATGTCATTTAAAATTCTGTTTTGAAGATGGATGACCTTGGGAAATTTTAGTACAAGATAAATCTAAAGGGATTTGTGGTTATTTAGCTTAGGAAAAATGTTCATAATTTATCCTGATTTCCAGCTGGACGAAAGTCTGTGAAAAAATATTGTTTTGATAATATATATGGGAGAGGGGCTTTTAATACACAAAAGCTATTCACAAGGAAATTATAAACACTTCAAGAATATGAAAGTATTTTATGTTTCTTATGTTATTATAACCTCCTAAGGGCAACAAAAAAAAAAAATACGCACATATACATGCCCACATCCTCATTAGATATGCACATTATTTTTTTTTCTTATAATGGTAGTAACTTTTTATTTATTTTTATTTCAAAGTATTATGGGGCTACAAATATTTTTGGTTACATGGATCGCTTTTATAATGCTTGAGTCATGGTTATAAATTATCCAGATAGTGTCCACTGTACCTATTCGGTGGGTTTTCTCCAATCTCCTCCTCTTCCCTTCCCCCTGCTTGATTTCTGTTGAGTTTTTCTTCCCTTTATGCACATGTGTGCTTATCGGTCAGTTGCAATTTAATGGTGATATACATGTGGTGGTTGTTTTTTCCATCTTTTAGATACTTCACTTAGGAAAATAGTCTCCAGTTCCATTCTAAATACACACATTAAAAATAACATGATAGCCACAATAATAAAACAGGAATGAAAGAAACATCATCAGGAAATAAATAAAATATAAAGTACCAAATTAATTGCTTATTAGTATTCAGAAAATAATCAGGAATCACTAAAGCCATCATTGTGCTCAATGTTTTAATTGAAAGTTGAAATGGAGAAACTCAGATTCCTCGCAACTGTGAGGTCATAGATCTGTGAAGAGCTGAGAGTAACAAGTTTACCATCTTGTTATCTCCAGTCCCAGCAGGTTACATGTTCCTTGTTCTTCCCACCTGGGCAGCAGCCTGTTCCCTGTCTGAGAGCTCAAGCGCTCGCCTCCATCACACTTAACCCTCGGACATGCGCTTTTCACTTATCATGAGTGTTACCAGTTTGTCACACAGTGATTCTGCTTTGTTGTTTGTTGGGGGTTGTGTTTGCCCTAATTATGATCTTTGGGGGTCATTTTCCCCTCCTGTCCTTGCAAGCTCAATGCTTATCCTCAAATACCATGGATACCTCTCTTGGAGAATTTTAATGCTGCCCCTGAGGCTCTGGTGCGCTGTTCTGCATTAGTAATGGGAGAGGAGGCAGGCAAATTAGAGGAGATTGGGCATTCGTGACACGTAGCACACCCTGTCCCTCTCCTCCCAAGTGGGATGGTGGATAAACTGCCGTGGCCTCTTCCCACTGCTCTCCTGTGGGTGGTGGCTCATCTCTGCCCTTCCTCTAGAGAGGTGTGAAAGATTGGCTGTTCCCGCAGCCTGCGTGCCACTCAGTCGCTCCCGCAGAGAGCCCACGTACTCCACGGAGGGGCGATGTCAGTGGGCAGAAACCTCGGGATTGTCAGGTGGGCAGGGCCATCACCCCCAGCTCCTCTGCTCAGAGCCCTGGGAGAGGAAGTGGCCCTGAAGGAATTCGGGTGACTGAGTGTGAGATATTCATGCAGCTGCCTCCAAATTTCACATGCTTCACTTGTAACAAAGCTTCTCAGGCCTTTATGAAATCACTTATTTATTCTGGTTTGGATATACTTCTAATCAATGTCTCATTCAGTTTCCCAGTCCGAGTCAGATATTTGGGGAAGGTAATGAAATGTTTAAAACCACTTCTCAGCGTGAGCACTGTGACCTGTGGGAACCGTGACACTCAGTCCCACGGAGTGGACGTGGCGCTCCTCATCCGTGCACGGAGGGCTCGGGCTAGGTGACTGCCAGCACTCCTCCAGTTAAATGTCTTACGCTTCTGAATTTTGTAAACTCTCACAAGGCCCAGCCCAGTGCCGGGCGGAATGAGCCACTCACTGAAACGCCACCATTGGGTGGTGGCGTTCGGCTGGCTGGGGACAGAGACAACACAGGGATGGCGAGGAAGAGCTTCTTGTCTCCAAGACCAGGGGTCACTGCCAGGGCCCGAACGTTTGTGTCCCCCCGGAATCCACATGTTGAAGTCCTAGCCCCCGAGCTGACGGTTTGGCGATTAGGTCCCGGGCGCAGAGCCCTTGTGAACGGGATGAGTGCCCTCATCAGAGGCTCTGGAGAGCCCTCGCCCCTTCGCCCGGAGAAGACACGGGGAGAAGGCCCCGACTCGGAACCAGAGCGCGGCCCTCGCCAGACACCGCATCTGCCGCATCTCCGTCTTGGGCTTCCGGCCTCCAGAACTGTGGGAAGTAGCGTTTCTGTGGTTTATACCACCAGTCTGTGGCACTTCGCCGTACAGCCCAAGTGGGCCATGGCGGTCACCCGGAGGTCAGAGTCGTCAGGGAGCAGACTGCCGAGAAGGGGCCACGGGGACGGGGAAGGACCGTGGGAGGGAAGGACAACCCGAGAGAGAAGCCGCCCACGGAGAGCAGGCGGGTTCCATCTGCCGTGGTGAAGCCTGGTGTCCCTGGGAGCCCTCAGGGGCCTGAGTCCCTTGAGGAGACCCCAACTCTGCGAATGCCGGAGACAGCGGCCGAGCGGCTCCCGGGGAGGTGCATTTCCTCCTCTCTCTGGACTGCGGCAGCACCTGAAGGTCGGCTGCTTAACGGAAACCACAGGCAGCTTCATCTCAGGTGCCCGGCCCAGGCTGAGTGTGCGTTCGGTAGGGACGAGATTTTGACGCTGGAGTCTCCTTGCAGAAGGCCGGCACATCTGCTGCCAGTATGGAAAGGAAACTGGGGGAGGATCTGACCATGGATGAGTTTGTGGAAGGCACTTAATCTTCCTCCCTGTGACATGCTAAGAACACTCCCTGCCAGGCCTCAGGGAGGAGGCTGGACGATGGGGACAGATACCTCCTGCGTCGGACACCTGCTTGCCTCTCGGTCCTCTCCACACGGTGCCTCACAGGTGGCAGGTGCTCAGGGAGCAGCCCCTGTGGTGGCTGCTGTTGTCACCAAGGACCAGGGAGTGTCGGCCTGAGTCTCCAGAGTTCTCAAGCCACAGAGACGGGAAGATCGTTACAGGTGGAATGGCCGGGACATGCTTTATGGGGGATGTAGATAATACATCTACTTCATCATTTTGATGATCTCATTGGTGCACCTGAGAACTAATCGGCATAATAATAAATCACACAGAAATAGCTTGCAAATTAAGAAGGGATCCAGTAGTCCTGGTTTGAGCAGAGGCTTACAGGTAAAAGGCAAGCAGTTCTTAGGAACCCCTGAGTAGTGCACCGAGTGGGGTGACGGGGTGTAGGGGATGGTTTCCATAATGTCACTCTCTGCTCCAAAGCGCCCCATTGAGGGGGCCCCTCCCCACCTCCCAGGTAGTCCTCCATGACTCAGGGTCTCCCCCACAGTCCTAAAAACGCCACATTCAGCATGCTCCTTGGCCCTGTGTCCTGCCGGGAAAGTTTCTCTCATCCCTCCGATCCAAGCCCCTGCATCCTTCACATCCCTCTCTAGTCCTGTCTCTGAGTGCTCCATGAACTTTAAGATTGTAACTTCCACTTAGGGTTTTGTAATTATTTCTCGTGTGAATTTTGCTCCTATATCCATGTTCTAAGCTTTTTGAGAGCAGGAATAGTGTCCTGATCTATGCCGGATGTCCCCAGTGGTGTGCTGAGAGCTGGAATATGCAAGACACTCTAGACACAGCCTGGTCGGGCAGTGGTGGCTGTACTTGTCATGTTTGCTGATGTATCAGTGGGCTTCGTGAGATAGTTGTGAAGATTAATGGCTGAGTCAAGTGTAAAATTCAGATTGCCTCCTTCACCCTTTAGAAATTTTTGGATCCTTGGAGAGCAAAGATCCTCTCAAACTCCAAACTCCCACTCTTTTAAAACAATGCTTTATGATCTGTCTTCTTGGAAGAACAGACATACTTGAGGAAAGGACGATGTAGCCCAGGAATGTTGAATGTGAGCTCTGGATTTGTATGTTGCCTATGGATTTGGGTTTGAGTGGAGGTACTTACTAGCAAGTTTGGGACAAAGACTGGTGATATGTTTCTTCTTCTGCAAAATGAGAAACTTAACCGAGAAAGATAGTGCTTATACAATGCCAGACATATAGTAAACAACCCATTAGCATGAGGTGTTAAATAGAGATTTAATCAGAAATCTCCAGATCCTCCTCTAGCCAGTATCCTGGGTCTAGTACAAATATTAGTTATTACAAAACAATGAAGGGCTGACTGATAGAATTGAGCTGCATTGACCATTAGGTTGTCAATCAAATGCCACAGGTGACATTCAGGTGCCCTAAACTGAACTGGCAGGTAATATGAGATGTAGCCTTGACTTGTTGTCTTATTGATAAAACTTTTAGTGAGGATGGATTCTGGGAAAATGCTGATCAGGTAACAGCAATGCAAACTGTAAGACTTTGTTTAAAAATCTCAGGAGAGACATATCCAAGATGGGCAGTAAACACAAGATATTCACCTGGGGCTATTGGGAGGGGAGCGTGTGAGGGAGAGAGGGGAGAGCGGGGCTGGGAGAGGATGCAGGGAGAGGGCTCTAGCCCCGTGGTCCAGGCCAGCATCCTTGTGAGGCAGAGACCTCGTCACCCCACAGGAGGTGCTGAGAAGGACACATCTCTCTGTGCTGTTCTTCCCAGTCACGCAGAACCCCGAGCTTTGTCTTTCACACGGCATTTATGACTGAGCTCACCCAGGGTACGTCATCGGGCACGGCAAGGTCGTTGAGAGTAACCGGCTACAGGAAACACACATCTTCATTAAAAATGAGTTTAGACATAGAGACCCCTGACTTTCTCTTCTGAAGCAGACCTCTTTGTAAACCTGTAACCACACTGAATGCCTTTGAAAAATATCCTTCAAAGGGATCCGTGGGGACTTCTGCTCTCTTCCTGTAGTTGCAGAGTGCTGCATGGACTGTTTTTTTTTAACTTAAGGCAAAAACCTAGTCCACATGGAGACTAAATTATTTATGTCCACTACAGAGCCCTTAGTTGCTATTGCCATGGGTATTTGAGTGTCCACACTGCAAATCATTGGCCTTTTTTTTTTTTTTTTGCCATCCCTTTTGCCTATTTCCTTCAAAATGCTCCAATTGTGCTCTGTAAGTGCACAAGGATCCTGCCCATGCCCTGTTATGTACAGAAGACTGTCTCCGATGCTTGGAGCTTACGAAAGCACTGCATGCAAGCTTCCTAGAGTTCTGTGGGGACAGTGAACAAACAAGAAAATGCTTCAGGAGCTTAAGGCAGAATTTGCCCTATGGCAAGTGTAAGGTGGGCAGTTTGAAGAGTGAGTAAGTGGTCCCTGCTGGCTAGAGTGATCGAAAAATGCTTCGTGGGCAAACAGGACTGGCCTGGGCTCTGAGGGAAGTAGGGTTGGGGGAGCAGCAGATGGGTTTTCCAGGGAAGGGAAGGCATGGGGACGAGGTCTCGGATGAGAGCACCCATGTGCTGTTATGAGAACAGTGGGTTGATGGAGCTGCCTGGAGAGGATTCTTCTTGGAAGTGAGCTTGGAGAAAGAGCACAGGGCTTATATTATAGATAGTAAGAGTATCAAAGACTATGTTTAGGAGGGATAACATTGTAGTAAGAATTAATCCATGTTGGGGAAAGGGGAAGCAGTAGAAGTGAAGAAATTATGAGGGCTACTGTGTAAGTATTTAAGGGAAGACTTAACTGGTGGCAGTTGCCATTGAATGGAAAGAAAAATTAGAAGAAATGTCACAATGAAAGCTTGGAAAGAAGAATGAATAGGAAGCATTACTGATTTAAGGCAATGGGGTAAGGTGGAAAGGGTATGTGACCAGAAACCAGAAGACTGCTGTTCTGGTACATCTTTTCCTCCAACTAGCTAGCTCTGTGGCCTTAGCAAAGGTGGGTAACTTCTGTGGGCCACCATTTAATCATAGATGAGGTAAGCTCCAATAATTATCAGACCTTCTTTCTCAAATGTACTTGAGAATGAAATGAGAATTGATATGAAAACATTTTGAAAAGTTAGAAGTATCATTCAAACAATTATCATCATTAATATTACCGCACAACTGGAATCCTTCCGATTCATTAATTTTGCAAGTTGTGCCCAGCCGAAGGGATTTGGAGGAGGTACAGTTTGCTACCATATGTGTGTTTCTGGAGAGAGATCAAAAGACTGCTTTGCATCACTGCAGGAAGGGAATTTCTTATTTCCAGGCAAAACAATAAAAATGAGCAATCTCTCCCCAAGAGCTTGTCTCTGAAAGACATGATTCTCATAAAGATCATAATTGAGGCACAACCATATGCAGCACATGAGCACTGTCCTCAGTTCCCCTGCTGTGGGGGAAAGTTTTCACTGGCCGTGATAAACATAAAGTACCAGATAAAGCCACAGCCTTTGTGATCACTCGGGCAAAGTGCTCGCTGGGTGCTGCCCCTGCGTGTTCAGGCTCCCAACACACTGTAATTTCCAAGCCCCAAACCAGCACAGAGAGAGCTTAACACACCCGAGCTTGTGGCTTTAAACCAGGCTGGCCTTCTCATCATGGCTGCAGTTACTTGCTCCCTGTGCCTTTCTAAGCCAGGTGCCAGCAGATGTGGGACTGAGGCTGGAGAGGGACTGGGGCAGCCATCGCAGCTCTGGGAATGACCAGCCTTTCACTGACAGACGGGGGCTGCCCAGTCTTCAGGCTCCGCTTCAAAGATGGCCACGTGTTCTGCAGATGTCAGGTGCTTAGTACTGTCATCTTGCTAGCTCGACGTTAATTTGAGGAGGTAATGAGATCTCAGTGTGCGCCAGGTGTTAGTGCTATGTGTCCCACACTGTAACGAATGTTTCGTATGCATTATCTCACTCCTCACGAGCATCTCCCAAAGTGGGGCACTCTTACAATGAGTGACCCTCTTACGGATGAGAAAACTACGCTTGGGGAAGGTAACGGTTTTTATAAAGCTTCAGAGCTAGTGAATGATAGTTCCAGATAACACCAAAGCCTCCAACTCACCCAAGCATTTCACTAGTTTCTGACATCCTGGGAATGAAAGTCTCTGGCCCACAATCTTAGCTGTGTACTTGGCACGTACTAAGTGCTCAAGCAGTAATTTTGGATGGAGTCATCAAAGATGGGATGAGGGTGGAAGTGTAGCATCTGCAGCCCAGCACGAGGAGGAAATTAGCTGGACCAGAGCCTCGGAGATCACAGGGGTGCCGAGGCTGACCTTGGGCAAGAAGATAAGGAGACAGGAGCCACAAAGAACCTAAGAAGAGACTCTGGAGTGACGTGGCAACAGACAAAGCAAAAAGGATAAAGAAAGTAGAGGGAACTAGCAGAGATGGGTGTCCGGCATCAGAAAAGGCGGCTTCGTGTGATTGTCGGGACAACACTGTTCTCAGGTAGTGGCCTTCTTACGTGTCCGTACTGGAGCATAGAAATGGGTGGTGTGGGCAGCTCAGAAGTTAAACGTATGCTCTGCAAGTCAGAGCCCAGGCTGTCTTCGCTGGGCAGGCACACACAGGTGCACAGGGTGTTTGGTCACTTTGCCAATTTTGGCCACAGATGTCTTGGCCCTCCTCTCCCCCGAGAAAGGGAGTGGACTGTCCCTGAGAGGATGCATGCTTCCTCCGGGTGGCACTGATGTGGCAGAAGCCTGCAGACCCGGGGCAGTTTGCCTCCTCCTGTAGTAGGGGGGCCTGTCTGATGCTTCGTGGACACTTGGCCGTCGCAGACAGCTTCGGCTCATTCCTTCTATTTCATCCCCTGGGTAACAGCCTGTCCTCTTCCTAACATTGCTTCCAACCAAGGTGTCTCACACTGGTCTGTTCTGGAATGACATTTTCTATTTTACACTTCGTGGTCCTAGAGCAAGCACATCATTTTTGTTTCAAACTGCAGGGCGTCTCAGAAAAGACAATAAAATACAGGAGTTTTCCCCATAGGCAAACTCCTTCTCTCTCTCTTTTCACTGAGTCTTTGTAGGAAAACCCACAAGTCTAACAGGACCTTTGAAGCATGAAGAATTTTTCACAAACAATTTAATTTCAAGTAAAAGATTTCCCCGTGCTTAGAGGGAAACGAGCTGTATTTAGGTCAGAAGTTGGAAGGTGAAGGAGGAGCAGGGAGGCAGGTGGCTGTCATCAACCCGGGGTGTGTGCAACCAGGAGCTGGGAGACTATTCCTGCGGGTTTTCTCCTCTGCGTCCCTCTCTCCTAGGGCACTCACTGCAGACACTCTGGGTGTCTCCTTTTGCCACACCTGCTTCACCCCAGCTTGCTTGACTCCAGGGCCCAGAGGCTGGGGTGCTGTGGAGACCCGGGAGGCCTGCAGGCTGGAATGCGTGTGCGGGAGAGGAGGGAGGGGTGTTGCCCAAAGAGGAAGCATTCGCCTCAGCTGAGATCCTTACAGATTTATGGCATCCTGCATGAAAGACCTCCACACCACGGGGTGGTGGGAATAAAAGCGCATGGCAGATTTTACACAGCTGCTTTAAGAGAGGAATTATTGAAACACAGTTCCTTCATAAGTTTGGAACTGCCTTTGAGCCGATGATCAAATCATTTCCTCTTCCTTGTGGGCTGACACATATGTCCCTGTCCCCACTGCAGTTGGGTGCCTGGCCCTCCCGTCTTCTCCTCTGTCCCCGGGCTGACTCAGATGCTCAGCGGGTCTCCACAGCTACGTGTGGGACATGGCGCTTCCCCAGGTGGAGGGCGCGCACGCTTCCTTCTAGAGCAGGGGAGCCGCCCGAGTGCACATTCTCTCCTGGGTGTCTGACAGGCCTCTCAAACGTAACACACCCAAAACATAATTCTTGATTTTTCCTCCCAAATGTGCCACAGCCAGAGTCTCACTGAATCAGGCCAAATGACTTGATTTCTCTTTTTCTCCAAGAGTAACTCCCACATGCCATATCCATTCTGTCTGTGTGGATGGATGGATGGATGGATAGATAGATAGATAGATAATGTACCTACACCTAAACATCTCCTCGGGAAAAGTAGAAATGTTTTTCTAATGTTTTTCATTTATTAAGTATTTTTAAAACCTTCTCTTTTCTATGAATCAGAAATCACCTCTCAGCACAAATTTTCCAATGGTTTCTGCATTGCTTGTGTCTCTGTAGCCAGATGAGAAAAATGCTCTAATGAAACAGCCCTAAAAAAATAATCAAAGACCCCAAGTAAATGGCTTGATTCGATGTATGCTTTATCCGTAGGCAAAAGAGGGTGCGTAGGTTGGGCTTTCTCCCCACCTCCGCTCTTGCCGGCATCGGGAAGTCTCTGCTGTCCAATTAGTGATGACCATGGAGTCTTTCTGGCTGGAGTTTCTTCCAGGGCAATTCCGACCTTCTGGAGCATTTACAGGAGTCCACTTGTCTGGGCCTTTATAATTTTGGACCAATTCTATGATTAGAGCAGGCAAATTATCTCTCAGGACCTCTTCTGCATTTTTATTTGCACTTCAATTCAATAAATATTCCCTAGGCATACAAATTTGCTGTGCTAAACTCTTTGTGGAAGCACAGATATCTAGAAGGGAGACATTCTCATTTGGAGAAAACTCATATTTTATTCTCTTTCTTCCTGTGCACAAACCTCCTTTTCCTGACTACCCTCCACTGCCCAGGATGTCTTTCCCAATATCTAAAATCGTGTCTCTCCCCAGGTTTTCCTAGCTAAAAAATAAAAAAATAAATAAAAATAAAATCGTGTCTCCTCTGCCCACTGCCAAGCATCTCTCAGCTGCAGCTGGGAGCAGAAAGCACTGGTTAAACTAATCCGTTCCCCGGGAGGAATGATTGGGAGCCCCCTGTAAACTCTCATAGTTTTTGAATGTTACAATCTTCCTTGTATTAAAACAAGAATCAGTATTTTACAGTTTAAGAAACTTTACATGTATACAAAATGTATATGTTGGGAATAACATTAGCTCAAATAATAGGCTTTTCAGTCTCATAGGTATATTTATTGTCAAACAAAGACTTAAATTCTTTTATCTTTGCAATATACAGCACTATCCAGAGCTTGAACACTTGTGAGGAGTTTTGCTATTTTCCCCTTGCATTTCTTCTCTCAACATCGGAGCATCTGACACTGTTTCTGTAAACTGTCCCATGAGAGCAGGGATATGTCTGTTTCCCTGTTAAAGTCATCTCCTTTGCATGGAGCCCCCACAAAATAAATAATTGCTTATTCAGTAAACATATGTTAAAGATTAAATTAATAAGTGAAATAAGGCAGGCACAGAAAGACAAATGCTGCATGTTCTCACTCAGAATCAAGAGCTAAAAAAGTTGATCTCCAGGAGGTAGAGAGTAGAATGGTAGCTACCAGAAGCCAGGAAGGGGAAGGGGTGGGGGAAGGAGAGGGGTAGGTTGATGGGTACGAAAATAAAGATAGATAGAAGACATTTGTGCCAGCGCTCAACAGCACAACAGGGTGACCACGGTTAACAATAATTTATTGTATGTTTCAAAAATAGCTGCCAGAGAATATTCGGAATGTTCCCAACACAAAGAAGTAATAAATGTTTGAGGAGATGGATATCCAGATTGCCCTGGTTTAATCCTTACCCACTGTAAACATGTGTATGCAATGTCTACAAAATATACACGTGTATATTTCGATACACATGCGTGTATCAAAATATCACATGTACTCCATAAACACGTACAATTATTATGTATCAGTAAAAAGTAGAATCTGGCCTGCCTCAGAATGGGTTACTTTTTATTAACCTAGGTTGATTTTTACTATTTTTAATGAAAAAGAGTGTTTCTGAGAAACAGAGAGCTCTCAGCTCCATTGGTGGCAAACAAATACATTTTGTTTGTCTTTCAGCTGTTGGACGTTTTCAGATTTATTCCTCACTCATAACAGCGTGACACTTGATGTAAGGAGAACACAGGAGAGGAGCCACATGTGTCTGGCCACCTCTTCTCGTGGACGGTAGTTACAGCCAGGGAAGTGGATGAGCTGAGCAGGCAAGTTGACGTAGGTAAAGATGGAAGAGGCCAAGGACTGCGTCCTCACGCAGTCCCATGTTCTGGTCAGGGAAACGGGTAGGAGGAGGCAGAGGAGGAGTGGCAGGGGCAGGAGGAGAGCTGGGAGGGCAAAGTAAAGACAGGTGCCACAGAAATGGGAGTTGTTGATGGCAATTGATGCTGACTCAGATAACATCATCCTGCAGAGCTGGATTTGGTGACTTGGGGTTGACTTTGATGAGGGTGACTTTTGTTTCATTGGGGAACTAACAGTCCATGTGGAGTGGTTTCAAAAGATAATGATGGAAAAGATGTGAATTCAGGGACTGTAGGCTGTTTCAATGAGTCTTGCTGTAAAGGGAAGTAGGCAGCTGGACCGGAAGCCAGAGAGGCACATGTGTCTGAGGGAGATTCTTTTCTTCCACTGTTGTTGTTAAAGATGGGAGTGTTTTTCTGTGATCGTGGAGATAAGCCACAGAGGAGGAAAACTGATGTGGGAGACGATGGAAAACTGTGACCATGATGTCTTTGAGCAGACTAGAGGGGGTTAAGCTCAGGACCCAAGTGAAGGAAGGGACTGTCCTTAGATACAGGCAAACAGATACCAGGAAGGAGCGCTCTTCAAGAAAGGGGCATTGACCTGCTGATCTGCAGATGACTGTGACAATGACAGATAGATGATTATATTGTTTAATGGCAAGAGTTTCCAAGGACTGGGTTCATCTCATGAGTGAGGAGGACTGATGCTCTAGAAGCCCAGTGAAGAGGTGGGAGAATATCCAGTCCATCCAAGCCACGGCTTGAGGGGTTGGAAAGAGCAGGCTGAAGGGGCAGCAGTCCACCCCAGGGCTGGCAGGTTTCAGCGGAAGGAGAAAGGTGAAGGGAATGTTCAGAGAAGAGGTTGGACTGTGGAAGCTTACG
This sequence comes from Microcebus murinus, assembly GCF_040939455.1. Classification (NCBI taxonomy): domain Eukaryota; kingdom Metazoa; phylum Chordata; class Mammalia; order Primates; family Cheirogaleidae; genus Microcebus; species Microcebus murinus. Next base: position 99,922,430 of record NC_134112.1, read on the forward strand.
CTGGTGACCTTTGGGTTCCAGAAGGCAGAAGGGGGGTGGGTGTGGGCTATATGGAGGCCTCCGGGCTCAGAGATGTACAAAGCACAGAGGGGCAAGTTTCTGGCTGATAAGGAATGACTTGTGAATCAGTGAGTGGAGTATTTAGGATGAAGGGTGTGATAAGAGGATTTTACATATTGTGGCGGTGAGGCTATGCATACTGGCACCAGGAGGAGGAGGTTTCTCCTGAAGCAATGCATCGTTAAGTTGAGTGCTGCCTCTTGAATGCCAAGATTCTTCTGTCCCTCTGAGGTTATTACTAAATAACCAAAAACAAACATTAAAACACACTTGAAGGGAAGGAGTATATCTCAATGTATATAAGAGAATAATTATTTTTTCTTAAGCTTTTAATTTCAATTTACAAGTTTTATTCTATTTGTAAAAGTAGGAAATTTTAACAATTACAAGAACTCAAACATTTGATTAATCTTTGAACAATAAGAGAATACTTTAAAGACAAAAGCTGTCTTTAATGTTACAGGCTTTGCTCAATTATTTTGTGGCCTTTGGCTGTCCTTTCTTGCTTAAGAGAGAGGGACGATTAACTGGAAGCTATGTGTGTATGGCTATTGAACGGTAGGATGCAGTTTAGGGTGACTGGGCTGGGACCTGGCCACTTTGTTGGGGGGACACCAAAATGTCAGCATTTGTGGGTCTTTTATCTTGTGCTAAACTATTTCTCTTGGCAAGATCCTCCAGTCTCCTGCCAGAGATGTGTGGCCACCTGTGTCCTGAGACCCAAGCAAAGGAAGTGGGCTGGGTGGCCTCTTTCAGTGTTGGGTTTTAACTTAAAGCCCTTGTTTCAAGCCCCACTGTATCTGGAGCTCCCAAGCCGGGGCCCTGCAGCTCAGTAACCGTGTTAGAAACTTCTTGTGTCCCACCTCAGTCCTCTCCATCTACCCCCTGTTCCAGCCGCTGCTGTGATGACGAATCCTACGTGGGTGTGACCAGTCTCCCACAGCCACACCCTAGAGCACCTGGACGGCAGCTCTGGGCTTCTTTGGTACCTGAGAGTGAAAGCCCCAAAGGCACCAGCAGATGTGCTACCTGGAGGGACAGGGAAGCCAGCACCACCCGTCGGTGGCAGGTGGAGGTGATAGCACATGCTCTCCTTGTTCCCTCCCCAGGGCAGATGGCTCTGAGCCATGTCACAAGCTGCCTTAGGCAGACCCAGGAGATGGAGCAAGTAGTTACCCACAGCCCTGGACAATGGGATAGGGGTCCTGGCTGTGGCTGTCCCTCCTTCCCTGGTCACACCTGCTGTTCCCTCACTGCTACTTCTTGGGGTCATGTTCCTAAATAAGCCGCTTGTAAGTCCTTACTGTGAGCCCTGCCTTTGGGGGTGTGTGTGTGAAGAGGTACGTGTCTGTGTGGGGGAGTTGTGGAGGCTGGGTCGGTCGGCCAGTTGGCTGGGGGAAGGCAGAGAACAATCTGAGGTTCTCGGTATTCCTCACACAAACTTCCCGCATCTCCTGTTCTCAGTCCCACCCCTCAGTCTCACTTTTAGTGGCGCCTGGAGTGTTTAATTCCTGAGGCTTCCTTGCGGGTCAGTGGTGTGATCTGCCTTGCTTTCCATGGCCTTCTTTCTCTGCAGGAGGTTAGGTTTCAGCTGTCCCCTCTCTGATGTATTATTTACCACCCACGCGTCAGCTTTGCCTCTGCTAAAATCTTGTGGACATCTCTCATCTGGGCATCCTCTCCTCAGCTGTTCTCTTTGTCCTTGTGGGTTCATTCCTTCGTGTTGTGCATTTGCTCTCTTTTCAGTGGGGCTTCCAGAGGGGCTGTAGGGAGATGCACGTGCACTTTCTGTGCCACATGCATCCCGCAGCCTGGCCTCCTCCCAGGTGTGCCATGTGACACAAAGAGCACGGGACCGAGTCTGGGGCGAGACAGCAAATGCCTCCGAGCCTCGATTTCCTCATCTGTGAAATTAGCTGTGTGCATTGATCTTGGAAGAGCCCTTCTGGCTCCAAAGTGCTATTGATTATCTAACCCCTTTGGCCCTCCCAGAAACTCATAGAAACTTCTAGTGCTTCATATCTTAAGGCAGAATTTGATGAATCCTTTGGTTTAGGGAGACTATGTTCTGCTCTTGCCTCCCAGGAAATGCCTGAATTGATGAGATTTTCATCTTCTCAGGCCCTGGAGACAGCTTCTATCAACTCTGCCAGAACGTCTCACATTCAATGTGTTTTTCTCTCTAGAATTCACTTGATATTTTCTCTCCTTTGGCACCTTCGGAAAGCTTCAGAAAGAACATTGGCCTTCAATTGTACAGGGACTCCTGGGCTTTTACATCCCCTTTTCCTCCTTTTCTAAGATTACCTATTGTAAGAAATGGATTTGTATAGAGAGGCCAAAAAATGGGAGTCTAAATTCATGACTCATTCACACACACGGAGCAATAGGAATAGTTTTGTTATCTTAAAAGTCCTGAATTCTGCCAGGCATCAGGGAAGTACATTTGCACTCTGGGGTGGGGGCTGTTACTTCTCTCTAACTAATTTATTAAAACCAAGTCCTTACTACTCTCTCTCTCCCTTTCCTTTCCCTACAAATGATCTGACAGCCCCTCCAGGGCAGGCTCTGAGCTAAAGAACACAGCCCTTCACAGACAGGGAAGTATCTGGCTACCTCAGGCCGAGAATAGCACCGTCTCCGCCAGAGTCCGATCATCTCCAGTTCAACCTTCAGACTCAGCTCAAATGGCACTTCCTTTCCAGAGACCTCCTTAAATGTCCCAGACAAGGTCAGGCACCCCTTCCTTCCGCTGCTCCCGGATGACCTTATAATTCTATGGCAATATATATGTTTCCAGAGGAATAAACATCACCTTTACTTATATATGACAAACAAGATATTAAAATGAGATTCTTTTCAGTTTTGGCTGGGAAAAAAAAGCATTGCCACATTTTAATGAGAGGAGCTAGATGATCCATGTAGGAACTGCTTGAGGAATGAACTAAAACTGGTTTTGTCGGTATCAGTTAATTTTTCACCTCCAGTCCCTGTGAGGTTGAGGAGGCTGCAGAATAAAATTCCTTTGGGGAGGGTTTTCAGGATAATGGAGCCTGTTTCCTCCACTCTCCACTGCCACGGGATGGGAAATGGGATGTGTTAATTCTTCATGATGCGTGAAAGGCTATTCACGAAACCACGGGGAGGCTTCACACGTTCCCGGAGCGTGCAGCATGTGCAGCCTGGGTCCGATACCCCGGGTAAGCTCAAGGTGAGAGGACGTGGCTAGAGCTCTGTGGCTGGTGGCGAAGCCAAGAGAAGTGGCTTGTTACGAGCAAGGACCATTTCCCCAGACAGCAGGACAATGGTGCCTATTTTCTGAACACTCCCCTTTTGGGAGATGCCTGGGGGTTGTCATCAAAATGGTGCATTCCAAGGGGACCACCATGGGGGAGAGGGGTCCCAAGAGAGGGGCTCCATAGATAGTCAGGGGCAGAGGGGAGAGTGTGGGGGCCAGCTGAGAAGAGATAATGCCCAGTTGACAGGGCACAAGAATCTTGAGGAACACACAAAACACAGAAACACGGGGAGACAGAGAGGGAGGCAGAGACAGAGACAGAGAGAGTGAGAAAGATGGAGATAGAGAATTGTACCTGCTCAGTAAATGTGAAACACACCTTCTCTCCGATGCTTTTACCTTAGCCCCGTCTGGGACAGGTCAGACAGAGGAGCTCGTGTAGTGAGCTGGCTGAAATGGTTTGAAGAACAAAAACGACTGGCCACATTGTCCTCTATGGCATCACTGTGCCAGGCAGTGTCACAGCCAGTCCTCCTTGGTACCTCCTTCTCTCTTTTGTTGTCTTCCTGATGGGAATCCAGATCTTTACATCCTATACCCTGGGCATCCTTTTCTCTCCCTTACCATGACCAGCCCCTACCTTCTGAACTCAGCTGAAGTGCACATCTCCTACGAGACCATTCCTGGACTTCCCACCTCTGGAATTCCTCACCTATGGTGAGCACTAACGTGTCTAAGGATGCCTACAAGGCATGTGGTTCCCCACAGCACACTGGGCAGGGGAGGGGAGGGTTGCCCCACGGCAGGGGCTGTGCTGGCCATCAGGGGAGGGTCTACCAGGTAGGACACAGAGACCAGATAGCATGGCAAGGCCTATTTGATTAGGACAGTGGCTGGTGGTAACAGAATCCCAGGCGAAGGTTGCAGAGTTCTGGTCCAGATCAGGGAATGGGGGATCTCCAGTCGGGCTGTTCTCTGGGCACCTGCTACCTCACGTATAGTCCTGCTGGACAATGAGGGCTGCCAGGCTGGGTTCAGAAGTAGAGCCTGGTGCCTGAGGAAGGAGCCCTGTGTGCTGGAATAGGTAAAGAATGTGACACTTTTATTATTTATTCATCCATATGATTCAGTTCTGTTTTTAAAAAATGTGGTGTGTTTGTTGTGAATCTGACTCATGGTTTTCAAACAGTGTGCAGAGGCGCCATTTGGGAAGCTTACTAAGATACAAATTCTTGGGGCCCACATGCTGCGTGGTTTGAGAGTTTGGGGTGGGCCCTGGGGAAATGTGGTGTAATAAGCTTTCCAGGTAATACGGGACATGGTCCCCAGATCACGAGGCATGTGACCGAACTCTGACTGATTTCCATTTCACTCAAAGCTCCACTCAGGCTTTGTCTTCTCCGTGCCTCCCTCCCAGTGTTAAGTAATTAAAGCTAAGCCTGTGGGTGAGCAACTCAAGAGGGGCTGGGGTATCAAGGTTGCAATTAGGTTTCTCTGCAGCATCCTGACAACGGGCTATTTCAGCCCGCAGAGCAGCAGGTGGGGACCAGTCCTGACAATGGGCAGGAAGGTCTGTGAGTCACTTTCCCATCTCACTTAATGTTTGCCCACACGGAAGATTTGCTCCGTCACTTGGTAATGATGCTATGAAATTATGCTTCCTACTTGGCGCTGCCTACTGAGTAATTTATAGGCCACAGAAGAGGAGGGAGAGTAATTAGGTTTTGTTTTTCGTTATTGTTGAGTGATTCAATGCAGTTGTTTTCTTGCCATTCCTGATTTCTAGAAAGTGTGCTGGTTTGTCACATTCACATGTGGAAGCCAGAGGATGTTTACAGTTTTTCCACAAAATAACTTCTTTCAAAGCTGTTTTTCTTTCTGCACACGGCAGAGATTAAAAATAGAAACCATTAGCCCCAAAGGGAGTTGGGAATAGATCTTCTGGGTGCTGAACGGCTTAGGTAGTTTAGATTTAAAAAACCCACTCTCTTTATTTTTGGGAGGGGAGGCAGTATTTCCAACAGGTAGAATTTTAAAAATAAAATAAAGTAAAAACCTGTGGGGATTGTGTTTCTTATTGGCATAAATTATTCCTGGGACACTTATTGAAGGAATGACTTGGACACCAGGTTTACATGCAGAGAAGATGCTCTGAAGCAGATGCTGATGTGGATGGTTGAGTGTTTCCAAGCAGTGGATGGTTTCTGGGTGACCTATGATGTACCCTCTCTTTGCTTGATGCTGTTATCTACAGCCCCCAAAGCAAAACAAAGTGGCCCAGCCTGTTGTAGAACTGGAATCATGCATTTAACTTCATGAATACTGTGTGTGGCTCAATGGACGCATTCATTCCACATGTGTTTATAAAGAACCGGATGCCAGAGACCGTCCCAAGCACTGGAGATATGGCAGTGAACACAATGGCACAAATTTCTGTGACGAGGTTACTGTTTGAAGCCTGGGCCCTTACTCTACTGGCTTGGGAAAGATGACAAAACCCCCTGAACCTGAATTTCTTCATTTGTCAAAGGAGTTTGTTGTGTTATTAGTCACAATAATAATCACATTTTCCTGGGCTAAGGGTCCCCAGGCATGCTAGATGACACAAGACCCTTCCCTGGAGACTCCGATTCAGAATGTCTGGACCAGCCTTGTCCAAGAGAAATGAGTATAATGTGAGCCATATGTGTAATTTCAAATTTTCTAGCAGTCATGGTGTTTGAACAGTATAAATAAATAGCAGAAAATTAATTCTAATATTTCTTATTTAATTCACTATATTCTAAATCATATTATTTCAACACAATCAATAGAAAAGTAGTAACGGGTGATTTTGAATTCTTTCTTAAGTCTTCAAAATCTGGTGTGTATTTTACACTTGCAACACAACTTAATTTGGAATAGCCACATTTTAAGTGATCAGTGGACCCTAGTGGACAGTGCACACGGCCTTGGAATCTGTACCTTTAACAAGTGGAGCAGGTGGTTCTTATGATGGAGCAAATGTGGAGAGACTAGCCCAGGTGCTAAGGGGTCCCCCAACTCCAATATTCTACTGGAATATCAAGGGGTGGGTGAGACACATCAGTGGGTCTTCCACTCACTCAGAGGCACTTAGCACATGTTCATATTTTCAGAACATCAATTTCATGACTCATTGTACTTTCGTCTGTTTCCTCCCCCTCCCATCCTCTGTGTCTTTTAAGCTGACAATCAGGGCTTCTTAAGGAGGCATAACAGTGCTGGAGATGATCCAAGGAAGAGAATTTTAAGTGATCAGGGGATAAAGAAGCTGTCTTATGAGGATAAACTAGAAAGAACAAAAGTTTTCAAGCTAGAAAAACCAGGCTGAAGAGTGAGGGAGATCAAAGTCTGTAAAGTCACAAAGTAAGTGGAAAGGATGAACATTAATGTTTTAAGATACAAAAATAGCACAACAACAGGGACAATTGGAAAGCTCGAAATAGTCAGATTCAGAGCAAATAATGAGAAAAAATAATTTTCGGCAGCAGATACAGAAGTTAGAGGACTCATGCCCTGTGGTATAGCAAAGGAAGCAACACAAATGGATCAAGTATGCGCTATACCTTTCTACAATACCCTAGCAGGTTCCACATTTCCTCCGGAAGCAGTCAGGTTTGATTTCAGAAAGAACACTGTCCCTCTGCCATCTATCCACCCACCCATACATCTGCTGGCTAAACTTTATAAGGGTCTAAACCGTGAAATAAGTTGTGTTGGGGATTTTAATATGAACAACTTCATTTAATACACACAACAATCCTCCAAAATAGATACCATCATATCTATTTAACAGATGGGAACATAGGCTCAGAAGGATTAAGTGACTTGTCCAAATTCATTTGGCTGATAAGTCATGTTACCACTTGGTTTATTTTTTAATGAATTTCACTGTGTACATTTAAGGTATACAACACGATGCCATAAAATGAATATGTATGTACATATCTATATATCCTACAGTAGTCCCCCTTACCTACCATTTTGCTTTTCTTGGTTTCAGTTATTCAGGGTCAACCATGGTCCAAAAAATAAGCAGGGAATGGAAAGTTAGGCATCACATGTTCTCACTCAGATCTCAAAGCTGAAAAGAAGTTGATCTCATAGAAACAAAAAGTAGAGGATACTAGAATCTGGGAAGGGTAGGGGGAAGGTGGGGATAGGGAGAGATTTGTTAAAGGTTACAAAATTATAGGTAGGAAGGAAGAATAAGTTCTAGGATGACTGTAGAACAACTGTAGGGTGACTACAGTTAACAATAATTGATCAACATTTATGTGCACATACGGAAATAACACTCATCTGAAATCAAGCCAGTGGAAGGGTAGAGGGGGGTGGGTTAATTCACACCAAATGGGTACAATAACTTTGACTCAAACTATACAAAAGCAATTTATGTAACCAAAACGTTTGTACCCCCATAATATTCTGAAATAAAAAAATCCCAATGATGTATAGTTTCAAATACCTAGAAGGATATTGAATATTTCTAACACAAATAAATGATAAATGTTCGAGATAACATATATGCTAATTACCCTGATCACTATACATTATATGTATCAAAACATCTCTGTGTACCCCATAAATATGTACAGTTATATGTCAATTAAAAAAATAAAATAAATTTTTAAAAATGCTATTTTGAGACCACATTCACATTTATTACAATATCTTGTTATATTTTTCTATTTTATTGTTCATTATTGTTGTTAATCTCTTACTGTGCCTAATTTATAAATTAGATTTTATCCTAGGTATGTATCTATAGGAAAAAAACATGGTATATATTGGGTTCAGTACTATCCAGTTTCAGGCATCCACTGAGGGTCTTAGCATATATCCCCCTTGGGTAAGGGGGGACTACTGTAAAATTGTTACTTAGTTCTCCATTGATATAACAGAATACCACAGACTGGGTAATTTGTAAATAAAAGTTGATTTGGCTCACAGTTCTGAAGACTGGGAAATCCAAGAGCATGGCCCCAACATCTGGTCAGGGTCATCCCATGACAGAAGGCTTCAGAGCACCAAGGAGCACACGAGACAGAGAGGAAAGGGGGTCTACACTGCTGTGCTAGCTGACCACTCTCACAATAGTGGCAGTAATCTGTTCATGATAGTGGCACCCTCAGGACCCAATCACCTCTAAAGGTCCCACCTCCCAGTAACATTACCATGGCAACTAAATTTCCAACATGAGTTTTGGAGGGATGTTCAAACAGTAGCACTTAATACAGTGGAACAAATTACATTTTAACTAAGTCCAGTGTCTTTCCAAGGGCGGGATATGGGGACAGATGTCTATGAGGCTGACCCAGAGCACTTTTATGAGTACACTGGGGACGTCCTCCTCTCAGGAGAGGATCTACAACCAAGACTGAATTCAGTCCATCTGCCAGAACCTCACAGGCCAGGACCCCCCTCGTGTACAGGGATGTAGGAACCCCTGCCAGTGCTTCTGGGAGGCTTCGAGCTGCTGTCACGCAGCAGTTGCAGATGTGTTCAATCGGTTTGGTTTGCTAAGATTTTGTGAGGCAACCCCTTATGACAACCTTTAGGAGATACTAAACCTTGTTAGAATCACAAAAGTATACACTATCAAAACTAGAGGAAACTATTGAGATTATCTTTTTCAACTTTATTGTTCATAGTAATGGACCAACTGCTATGTATTAGTGACCTTGGACACGATCTGGGATTAGAAGAGGTAGCTCTCGGTCCAAAGCCCTTCCCTGGTTGGTAGGCTTTGTAAACAATGACCTTTCATTGCTGTCTAGCATGCAAAGTAAGTCAGAATTTGACATTTTATTTCTTGACATTTGATTGAGATGCCTGAAATATGTCACATTGGACTGAAAAATCATTAGGACCAGTAATATGCAAAAATGATTTACATCTTGTAATTAAAGATTAAATATTGGAGAAAATTATTCAAGGTGACTTCAGAGGAGAGGCTTAAATTTCTCATTTGATTTTGCTATTTCTACTTTTGAGTTCTTTGCACGTGTTATTTTCTCCATCTAAAGGAGAAAGAGAAGAAAAGAGAGATGAGAGAGACAGTTAGGAAGTCCTCCTTACTCACCTCTCTTCATTTGGTCCACATTCTGTGTTACCCAGCGTACTAGTTGGAACAGAACAGGCTATGCTGTGGTCCCAAAAAAGCAGTGGAATCTCAACTCTGATGTGTCAAGACTATATTTCTCACTAATAACACTATCTGTTGTGGGTTGAGTGGCTGTCATGCCTGGGACTCCTGCATGGGTCTCCTGCGTGGCTGTCCTGCAGGGGTCTCCTGCGTGGCTGTCCTGCAGGGGTCTCCTGCGTGGCTGTCCTGCATGGGTCTCCTGTGTGCTGTCCTGCAGGGGTCTCCTGCGTGGCTGTCCTGCAGGGGTCTCCTGCGTGGCTGTCCTGCAGGGGTCTCCTGCGTGGCTGTCCTGCATGGGTCTCCTGTGTGGCTGTCCTGCAGGGGTCTCCTGTGTGCTGTCCTGCAGGGGTCTCCTGTGTGGCTGTCCTGCATGGGTCTCCTGTGTGCTGTCCTGCAGGGGTCTCCTGTGTGGCTGTCCTGCAGGGGTCTCCTGTGTGGCTGTCCTGCATGGGTCTTCTTCAGGGCTCTCCTGAAGGGCTCACTTGCAAGACTGTCCTGCTCTACTGTTGACATGGGTTCTGTTATTGGCAGGGACCTAAATTGTTTCCATATTGCAGTGCCACCTTCTTAGAGTCCTTTCCTTCTAGCCACATGATATGGGGGGGGGAGGAGAAAGGAGCAGGGAAAGAGAGCAGAGAGGGTAGAGGAGAAAGAGAAGGAAAGAGAGATGAGAGAGTGACAGAGGAGAGAAAGAAGGGAGGAGGGGGGAGAGAGAGACAGACAGACAGACTAGAGAACATGCATGTGCTTGCATTTCCCTCAGGCCTCAGATGACGAGGGAGAATCACCCCTGCTCATGTCCAATATTAAGCATTAGTCAGATGAACTCATGCGGATACCCTGGGTCTGGAGATGGGGGTATCATGTGGATGCCTGGTTGGCAGAAATGGTCTTTGTGGCGTCAGATCTGGATTTTGTCCCCTGTGCCATCATCCTTCTAGAAGTCTTCCCTGAGAACCCTAATTTGATCTTTCCCACAGCAAGATCAGTCCTAATTGTCTATTAATGGTCTTAGTCCGCTGACAGGACTGCGAGCTGTTTAGGGGAAAGGGCTTGCAAATGCCCTTATTATATGCTACGACCACATCTCCTACTTCCCCTCGCCCTTCCTCCCCCTCCTCATTTCTCCCACTCATGGCAGGTGACTACAGGGGCTGGAAGCGGGCGTTGTGCTTACTTGAAGGCAGAGGGATAAAGGCTACTTTGACCATGGTATGAGCAGGAAGGGAGTCAGCCTCCCCAGCCACACAAGAGAGAACAGTCGCGGGGTTGTAACCCCCTGCAAGTACATTCATCTCTGGTCCACAGTGTTGTCCTAACCACACAGGCTGATCCAGCCTTTGGCTGCCTTGCGAGTCTAGAATATAGGAGGTGGCCTTCCACCACATCTGGAGCGTTGTGCTCACGTCTGACACCGTGAAAGGAGGGATGTGATAAATGATCAGGTGAAGGAAGTGGGGCCTGGAGAATCACAGAAAATCATGACTCGTGAGCAAGGATTTGTATTGTGGATATTCTAAGTGCATAGGCCGATGAAAGTTCATTTGTTTGACCCCAGGGAGCAAAATATAGTTTACAGAGAGACATATTTGGGTTCCATGCTTATAAAAAAGTTTAAAATAACAGGAAGTTTCTAAAAGTGGACAGGAGCTGTGAGTTACTGTCCACCTACGGGCAGAAGCTGGTACGTCCTGCTGGGGACGTGGAGAGGAAGTTGCGGCATCAGACACAGTGTGGAGATAAATGATGCAATGTGGGCTCCTCGCTGGGGTTCTTTCTTGTCTTTTAGTCTTAGATGGACCAGCTGGATTTGGCTCTCCTGCATACCTTGGGTCATGAGGGACAGAGGTCTCAGGACTGTGTTAACTATGGGGAAAAAAGAAAAAAATGTACCTGAAATAAAACATAATCACCTGCCCCCACCCAGCTGCCAAAACCTAAGGCCCAAATCTCAGGCCCAGAGTTGGCTCCACCGACAGTGTCCTGTGGACCTCAGGCAGGTGGCGGTCTGTGCTCCCAAGCGCTAGTTCTCTTCCCCATAGAGGACAACACATTCCAAAGTGTCAGCAGGAGCCGCATGGATTGCTTCACTCACATGAGTGCTGTTGCCCCATACCCATGGCAATGTCCTCGAGGCCAGCAACATGCTCTTCCTATCGGACATAACCCACAGCACCCACTTTAGACACGAGAACAGAGTAAACATCCACACATGCTCTGGGCTCGCTGGTATCTGCAGACGTGAACAAGACACGATCTCTCCCTAAAACACGCACAGTTGGCTCGGTGGCGGTTCCCCGAGTTGCTGCTGTGGGACGGGCACTGCGCTAGCACAGGCCCAGCCAAGGCACAGCCTGGCGAGGGTCGAGTGTGGCTGTGGTTCAGCAACAAAGAGGAAAAACAAAGAAGCGGGCTCATGGCGCAGTGGGGGCACAGACTTCAAAAGGGAGAGGAGAGAGGTCAGCTCGGGCCACGCCGAGGAAGGGAGTGACATGGGAGAAGTGAGGGAGGAGCCCTGTGGAGGTGCAGAGACAGCACTGCTGGATGGATGGCACGGCAGTGAGGATGCTCCGTGGGGAGACTGGTCCTAGAGTCTGAGCAACAGGAAACCTTCATGTGCACAGGGAGCAAGATAGGGGCCGGGCCAGGCTGGAGGACCTGAAGTCAGAGAAACGCAGGGACTTCTTGATTTGCAGCGTTGGGGGCTGCAGATGAACATGTGGCAGGAAGTGAGCAGGGGCGTGTGAGCAGAGCTGTGCCGTGGCCTGTGCCATGGCAGCCCCAGCGAACAGGCCGTCAGGAAGCAGGTGTGGAGGCAGCAGGGAGGTCAGGAGCTGCTGGGGCATCCAGGCAGGGACCTGCGTGCTAGCAGTGGGGACGGGAGAGTGGTCAGAGTCAGGACGTGTCCCGAGGTGTGAGGGACAAAGAGGGTTAAAGATTCTGCCTGTGTTTCTGGTCTGAGTAACTGAGCAGATGATGGTGACAGTGATGCCACTTTCTCCTTTCCACGAGGACCTGGGTTCTCTTGATCCCCTCGTCGTAGAATATGGGAACGGTCAAATCATTGGAGAAGGTTGAACCTTAAAATTACCACCTCATCAAGGCTGCAGCCAGGGAGATAAATGCCTTTGGCTCCTAACGACCTTCACAAAGTATTTGGAGGGGATCACACTCATCAGCTCTGGCAGGTAATCAATTTGATTCGGGAGGAGGAGGAGGAGTGTGAGTGACTCCGGCTGGCTCACGCTCGCCAGCCCCGGCAGGGAGAAGGGTGATGCTGACCTCAGACTGGGGTGAGGAATTAGAAGGGCACGTCTGCGGGGGGGGAGGAGTCTCACCGGCCTGCTTGTCTCATTTAGGGAAAGCTTTTCACACGATCCTATAACTCGCTCACTCAGCCACGTTTGCAGATGGTCGCTGAGCGCCGGCACGTGTTCCAGGTGCCGTCTCTGCTCCCCACGAAGGTTCAGCCCGTGCTGTGAGGTCAGATGGGAGGGTTCTGTAATATGGGCCTTGGCAAACCACGAGGGTAGGGCCTGCAGGAGCAACTTGTCTCAGTGGTAGGCAAAGAGAGAAATTCCATAAAATGGGTTGTTTGCATCTGGAAGAGAGCATGGGCCAACCCACGAAGAATGAATGTCACAAATAGAATTCCAGTTATTAAGAATGTACTGGGGGAAAAGACAGGCACGGATGACCTCGGGCCTTAAGGAAGAGGTTATGGCCAGTGTTTAAAGGAAAGAGAGGGTCTCCGTTCCCGGAAGGCAAGCCAGGGACTAGCAGAAACTGGTGTGTGTGTGGCCTGCTCTCTAGGGATGTGGAAGACAACCAGTTTGAGGGTATATCATCAAAACAGAGAAAGCAGGGCAGTGACTCAGGCCCCTGGTACTATGGCCCAAACTCTTTGGGATCTTCCTCTCCAAGGACGGGAGTGGACCCAGAGTCTGAGGCTGATGGTTAAATGCTTCCAGCTGCAGAGCTCAAACAGTTGCTGGGAGACTGAGCCAAGAACAGCCACAGCGAAAGCTCACCGCCGGTGAGTAATACCGCGGGGAGCTAACTGGAAATAAGCCGCCACCATAAAGAACATCATTTAGAAGGATAAGACTTTCCTCCCCATTCAGGAACCACTATCCCAGAAAACTCAGTTATAAGTTAGTGTTGCCTTTTGGCTGGCCCGTCGGCGGTTCCAGCTGGAGGATACATAGACCCACGCCAACGGTGTGGATCATGCAGGGTGAAGACCAACAGCAGAGTCTCGGCAGGGAGACCGTGTGGGAAAATGTGACCAGAGAAAGGATCTCGGAGAAAAAGTGTCTTGCTCGGTACTCGAGTCTGAGGCAGTCAGATTTGTCGTGAGTCCTTCTGGGTCCTGTGGTCAGAGGAGTAACCTGATACATCTTGCGTGATGCTTGTTTCCTGTGTCAACTCGGCTAGACCATGGTACCCAGGTATTTGGTCAAATGTTATTCTGGGGTGTCTGTGAGGTTGTTGTGGATGGGGTTAACATTTGGACCAGTAGACTGAGTAAAGCAGCACTGGTGTGGGTGGGCCTTGCCCAATCAGTTGAAGGCTTGGCTGGAACAAAAGTCTCACTCTCCCCCAGCTAAGAGAATTCCTCCTGCCTGCTGACCTACAGAGTGAGATGTCAGTGCTCCCTGGTTCCAAAGCAGCTGCTGCCCTTCAGACTCAGACTAGGATATCAGCTTTGTAGATTTTGGACGTTCTAGCCTCTGTCCACCACTTGTCTGTGTATCCATGTATCTATCTACCTCTCTCTCTCTCCTGTTGGTTCCATTCCTCTGAAGAACCCAGACCAGTACATCTTGTTGTAGTGACCAGTCAGAACCTCTGCCCGCTGTGCGCCTGGGGAAGTCCATTTGACAGCTGCCAGGTTCCAAGACCAAGTGTCCCAAAAGGGACAGAAAGCTATATCATTCTAACACCTGACTTTGGAAGTCACTCAGTGTCTCTTCTCCCAGGTTCTGCTCATTAGGAGGGAGGCCCTAAGATGACTTGTAGTCAAGGAAAGGGGAATTGGAGTCCCTTCTTTACTCGAGGAATATCAAAAATGTGCAGATGTGCTTTCAAAGCATCACTGTCCACTCTCTAGACAAATTATTACATTCCTCCTACTCTCCCCTCCTCTAACAATGCCCCAGTGTTCTCTCTGTTGTGAGATTACACCCACCATCCTGTTACCTACGGGCCAGGTGAGCTTCTCGGCTGTGGTTCATCAAGCACGGCTCCCTGAGTGCAGTTCTCTCCTGAGGGTGTGGGTGCAGGGGGCAAATCACCTGGCCCCCCATACACAAACTGCAAGCGTATTGGGGGCAGAAACCCACAATCTCTCCATCACTTGTGATGCTTAGATAGCAAATACTCAGTATTTTAAAGATGTTGCCTTGCTCTCACTTCCTCCCTTCTGTCCCTAGGCACGCTAGTCCCTACTTTCCTCAGTTTCAGTTACCTGCAGTCAACCGTGAGTTTAGAGGCTACGTTTGCATACCTTTTATTACAGCATATTGTTGTAATTGTTCTATTTTATTATTTATCATTGTGAATCTCTTCCTGTGCCTAATTCATAAATTACACTTTAGCACAGGTATGTGTGTATTAAAAAACAGTCTTATAGAGAGATCAGTACTTTCTGCGGTTTCAGGTACCTGCTGGGGTAGTCTTGGAATGCATCCCCACAGATGAAGGGGACACTGTCATAGAATTACTTGCTGTTATCACCCTTCTGCTGTGGAGGGTCAGGACTCGCCACTGATTGAACAATGCAAGACCTAAAAGCGTGAGCACGCTCTTGTGCTCCATGCACATTGCAGCAGCATTGTACTCTAGCAGGGGGGAGTACTAAACCCTCTGAACTTCTCAAATGACTAGCAACTGCACCTTGCTACTTGGCCCTGCACAGCCAAAGCCTCCCACCTTTGAGATTTCAAACCAACTGGAAAATCAAAAGTGGCAGCTTTGCATTGGACGTCCCCAGACACTCTCTTGGCTACTTTTACAGCCAAATTAATCCTGGTTAATAAACTGAGATACAGAGAGGGTGGAGACACCATCTGCAAGTGCAACCTTGTTTCTGACTCATTACAGAACCGGAGATTCCTAGGAATAAAAAACAAAAGGTTCTCTTCCCCTCCAGTCTTGTGTTTCCCGTTCCCATTCTCACACAGTGTTCCAGAATGCTGACACATGCACACTCCCACCAGAGAAACTTGGACTGTGTGCTCTTCCCCACGACCAGGCTGTGAGAGCCAGACAATGTGCAATGAGTACAGGAGCTAAATGACCTGAGAAGACTCTATAAACAGAGCCTTGATACAAGACTAATAACACCCTACTTCTGGGTCAGGAATCCTATGTAGACCAATAAGTCCGTATACATCGATTTACAGTTGACAATTATTGGCTACCACATATTGGGTACCTTTGAAGAGCCAGATACCCTACTAAGCACGTTATGCATCTCATCAGTATTCTTCATACCTTTGCAAAGTAGTTATTGCAAATGTGGAACTTAAAGCGCTGAAAAGTCAAACAGTTTGCCTAGATTTGCACAGCTGGGCATGATGCAGTCTCTCTTGCGTATACTCAGCTTGCCATGTAAAATTGCTGACATTCATTTGACCTGCCTGTGCCTGTCACCTTTCCAGCCCTCTGTGTAGTAGTCCCAGCCTCCATGAAGTCATCAATTTGCTAAAAATAATTTTTGCAGCTGATGGGTTTTTAATGTAGCGTGTTCCTCTGGCCCCTCCCTGGAAGTCTACAGCCAGGAGCCTGAGAGACAGAGAAGCATTTGGAGCCCCCACTAATATTAGCAGGCTCCAGAGCTGAGGCCACTGCTCCTCTGATTTCTGCCTCATCTTGTTTTTAATGAGGTCAAGGGCGTCCACTGGCGAAGGGGAGGGGGCCATCTGCCCTGCTGGTGTCTGGGCGCCCGGAGCTCTCTGCTGATGGCTCTTGTTTCTTTGGTTTCTCACACACAGTCTCAGGTCAGAGGCAGAGACATCACTCTTAGCTAATTGTTGTAGGTTACATAGTTTAGAGCTGGTTACCCGCAAGCAGAAGAAGAGAGGGAAAAAACCTCTGTATCTCCCAAATGCCACCCGTCCATATCCAAAAGGCCACGTTCTTACTAAACTCTGCGAAGTGAACCCTGCCTAGAAGGGGCTGTTGAGAGGGGCAGGCTTGACTCTGCAGCAGACACAGAGTGGCAGTTCTGGAGACAGCTTGGGTTTGGAGTTGCCCTGAGAGAGAAAGGGTCAGGAGACTCCACCCACGTGGAGCAGAGTGGTCTAGAGGGGAAGACGCCAGATTAGGAGTCTGGGGAACTGAACTCCACTTTGGAGTCAGTCAGAAACTAGCTTCTGGGAAACATACTGCACCACTGAGGACCTCAGTTTACTCATCTGCAGTAAGGGGATGATAATGTCGATATCATCTCCTCCTTGAGCGTCGCCAGGATAAAGTCACAGGTGGAACTTGGTTTGTGAAATTGCAGTTCAAAGCACTTTGCTGTGTCCTCTCCACCCACTATCTTCTCTGCCCTGTCCCCAGGCTCTGCCAGTCTTTTCTCTACTCGGTCTTCTGTACACATCCAAGTGACCTGCTGGCCCTCAGGCCCTGCTCTTGCAGCCTGGGCGCTCAGCCTGCCTGGTGCCTTGGACCTTTCCCTAGGGACTTTCTCTACCACTCACCTTGAAAGATGGAGAAAGGCAGGAGGCAAAGATTGTCACTAAAACAAAATGTGCCACCATATACCGATTAAAGACTCTGTGAAAACACAGGGAATTAAAACTAAGATAATAAAAGAATGTAAAATTAAGGAATGTAAAAATATTTAGCATTCCATCAACTAAAGAATGAATGAATAAATAAAAGAGAAAAAAATTGATTAAATATACTATCCCAAAATTCAAAACTTCTGCTCTTCAAAACGTACCATTAAGAAAATAAAAGAGACAAGCCTCAGACTGGGAGAAAATATTTGCAAAATCACTTATCTTATGAACATATACTTACTATGTAATCCAGAAATTTCTCTCCTAGCTATATATCCAACAGAAATGAAAATATATATTTACACAAAACCTTGAAGGTTAATTTTCATTACAGCATTATTCATATTATCCTAAAACTAGAAACAAATTAATTATTAACAGTTGATAAATAAAAATGTATAAATCAATATTTATATCAATATCTATATATATTTATCACAGAGTAGTACTCAACCATTTAAAATGAACTGTTGATACAAATTGCAACCCCTGGATGAATCTTAAAGTAATTATACTGAATGAAAAACAAGCCAGATAAAACAAAAACAACCTGCATGTTTCCATTAACATAAAAACCTAGGTAATGCAAACTGTGCATGATGTCAGTCTTGTTGATGGTGCAGGGCAAGGAGGGTGGGAGGGACAAATGACAGTGATGCCTTCATGGGTGTGTGTACATGTTAGAACTTACCAAATTAGGGACTTTAAACATTTGCAACTTATCTATGTCAATTTTAGCTCCATAAAGCAGTTTAAATTATACCTAAAAATGAACAAAGGAAGAAAAATTGTACACTAAAAATATTTAACACAGAAAAGGCAATAGAAAAAGAGAAAAGGAACAGAAATACATGAGGCATATAGAAAACAAATAGCAAAATGAAACGTAAACCCAACCACATCAATAATTACATTAGATGTGAACATTCTATACAGTGTAATCAGAAGACACGGATTTTCAAACTTGATAAAAAAGCAAAATCTAACTATATGCTTTCAACAAGAGAAACACTTTGGATTCAAGGACACAAATAGGTTGAGCATAAAAGAATGAAAAAGTAATATTCCATGCAAATAGTAATTGTGAAAGAGCTGGGTCCAGGGTCTAGTTTCTGACTATGGTGACCAGCACCTTCTACTAGCATCTCCCCCAGGTTCTTCACAGTGGGGTTCCACTGGCAAGACTCCCACCAACGGTGGCCTCTCTCAGCACACCGTCAGGGATTTCCAAAGCATCAGACATCTCTGTGGATGGCTTTCTCTGACACCCCAGAGGACATATTTAAGCAAGTCCCACAAACTCATCATCTCAGCAATGTCTCAGTCATCCAGTGAGCCATGGCTGTGCTCTCTCCAAAGAGGTTTAGATCTCAGCATGGAGTGTGTGTGAAGATGTGTTTTTTAGGTGTTCTATCTCAGCCCTCTGGTTGGTCTTTAATCTTCTATTCCTGCATTCTTTAGAGTCCCTTTTATTACTAGACACTTCTTACTCAAATCCCCTGTTAATAATCTTTAATATTAAGCACTTCTGGTTAAAATTAATCTGTGATTTTCTGTTTCCTGACTGGATCCTGACTGATACATATGGGAGGCAGATAAGCAGTGCTTACAGGGAAATTTATACTGTTAAATTCTTGTAATACCAAGGAAGGAAGATCTAAAATCAATAAGCTAAGCTTCTACTTCAAGAATTTAGAAAAAAAGAGCACATCAAACTCAAAGTAAAAGAAAATAATGAAGATCAGAAAAGAAATACAATAGAAAACAGAAAAATAATAGAGAATATCTATGAAGCAAAAAGTTGACTCTGTAAATGCCGACAAAATTGATAAACTTTTAGTAAAACCTACCAAGCACAAAAGAGGCAAGGCACAAATTACTGAAATCAGTAATAAGATAGGGATATCTCTCAGACCCTATAGAAACTAACAGGATTAGAGGTCAATATTATGGACAACTTGATGCAAAAAAATTTAAAAATTTAGATGAAATGGAAAAATTACTAAAAAAATACAAATCATCAAAATTGACTTAAGGTGAAATAGAAAACTCAAATAGACCTGTAACAAGTAAACAAATTACACTAGTAATTTAAAAGTATTCTCATACAGAAAAGCCCAGGTTCAGAGGACTCCATTTATGATTTCTGTCAAATAATTATAGAATAAATATCAGTCCTACAAACATTCTTTGAATAAATGAAGGAGAAGGAAACACTTTCCAACTCATTCTGTGAGGCCAGGGTTGCACTGACACCAAGCCAGATCGAAATCTCATGGAAGGACAATGTCATTCTAATGTCATTTATGGACATAGACACAAAAATCTTTAACAAAGGAAGCCAAATTTAGCAATATAAGATTAAGATTATATACCATGACCAAGAGGGGTTAATTCCCTAAAGGCAAGTTTGATTTAATATCTGAAAATCAATTAATCTATACACCAGATTAACAGATAATCATTTCATAGACACAGATCAAGCACTTGATAAAATTCAGATTCTCTCCATGATTAAGAAAACCCACAAACACAAACTTGCACCGATGTAGGAATGGAAGATAATTTAGCATGACAAAGGGCATATGCTGAAAAAAAAAAAAAAGCCAGCTAATATCCTACATAATGGTGAAAGCCTGGGTGATGTCCCCTAATAGGAGACATAAGACAATTCTATTCCCACTATTTCTGCTAGTAGACACTGGGCTAGGATAGGACGTTCTAAGGCAAGTATAAGCAATTAAAGGCATCAGATTGGAAAGGAAGAAGTCAAGCTGTCTTTGCAGATGAAATGATCTTGTATGCAGAAAATTCTATGCAATATACAAAACAGATCTAATAAGCACACTTAGCAACGTTGCAGGATGGAAAACTGATGTTATTAATAAATCTATTATATTTCCAGATGTTACCAACACAGTTCCAAAATAAAAAAAAAATTCCATTTACTATAGCATTAAAAATAAAACACTTAGAAGTATAAGAACTGAACACTGAAAACTACAAAATGTTCAGAAAAATAAAAATCTGAGTAAATGGAGAGATGATTGTGTTCATAGATTGAAAGACTCAATTTGTTAGGCTGGATGTGCTTTCAACATTGCCATACAGATTCAGTGCAATTGTGATAAAAAATTCTAGCAGGTTTTTTTTTTTTTTTTTTTGTAGAAACTGACAAGTTCATTTTATAATTTGTATGGAAAAACAAATATTCATACAAATTATAGGATGACCTAGAATAGCCAAAATAATTTTGCAAAAGAACAAACTTGTAGGATCTCTACACATGGTACTTTTAAAACTTAGTGTCTTAGACTAAAGTTACAGTTATCAAGACGTGGTTTTTAGTGTAAAAATACACACAGGGATCTATAGAACAAAATGAAAAGTCCAGAAATAAGCTCTTACTTTTTTTTTGGTAATTGATTTTTGGCAATGATGCATTCATCATTCAATGTATAAAACAGTATTTTCAATAAATGGTGCTGGGACAATTGTACTATCATATACCAAAAAAAAAAAACAAAAACAAGAAAGGGGGGAGAGAGAGAGAAGAAAAGGAAAGAAGGGAGGGAGGGAGAGAGAGGAAAGAAAAAAAAGGGGGAAAGAAATGAGTTCCCTACCTCACACCAATCATTCATCAATTAATTCTGTATCTCTGAATGGTATCTAGAGTACTTCTAACTCCACTACAGCCTCCTTAGAAGTTATGGTGCTCTCTCATTTGCACAAACCTGAGAGCTCCTTAGTCTAGTCAGTGCATGTCTCCCTCTACAACATTCTGTAATTGTAGTCAGAGTGAACTTTTTGAAAACTAAGTAAGATTTTTTTCTAGACAGTTAAGAGCTTACTGAGTAATGGTCTTTGAATAAAGAAAGGTGGAGGGGAAGAACCTCAATGTCGCCACTAGACTCAGTATAATGTAGCCCCTGCGTTTGCCTCCAGTCTGCTCTTTTTTTCACATTTCCTAGCACTCTACTCAAATCAAAAGACCAGTGCAGCTGTCCAAACTCACCATACCCCTCTGGTTGTAGGAGCTTTGCATACACTGGTGAGAGTTTCCCGCTTCCTTTCTTAGTTAAAGTCTTCTCATCTTCCCACTCTTAGAATCCAGTGCAATTTCTCAAGGACGGTTTCCTTGTCATATGCTCATAGCACCAAGTATCTCTAGTATTTCCTTTATAGCATTTTTACATTTGCAGTTTTCCAATCTGAATAATATTTTTCTTCCAAACAAGACATGAAGAGAGGGACTCTATTTTTGTTCACGATTTTATTCCACTACTTAGCACAGTGTTTGACATTTAGAACATCTTCAATAAATATTTACTGAATGAGTGAGTGGCTAAATAAATGGAAAATTCTCAGATTGAAGTGTACCAGAAATACAAAACTGAACAGACACTGTCGTACTGACCATATAAGTGCAAGAACTGAGGTCCAGCCAACTTCACAGCACTGTCCTCTCTCATCTCACCTGGCAGCCGCAGAGACCTTCTGTGCTTTGGATTTCATCTTAAATTCCCGATGGTGTTGTTTTAGCTACACCAAGCACACAGAAAGCCCTGGAGGAACAACTGTTGAGTTATTCGGCGGATTGATTATATTTGTTGTTTGTAACCAGGTTAAGTTTTAGGATTTACATTCTTCCTTAAGAAAGACAAAAGAGGGACCTCTGAAATAGGGGACTTCGCCAGCTGCAGTCCCCAACCCCCTGTCCATGGCCTGTTAGGAAACAGGCCACGCATCACTGCCTGAGCTCTGCACCATGCTGCCACCCCATGACACCCCATGCCCCCACCCCTAGTCCGTGGAAAAACTGTCTGCCATGAAACTGGTCCCTGGTGCCAAAAAGGTTGGAGATGGCTGGTATAGTGCAAATAGCCAAAAAGGTTGGAGATGGCTGGTATACTGGAAGGTGCAAAGCCTTTGCACCAGCTGGAATCAGTGTCTGATATCTATTCATCCCTCTTAATTCAAAGAACCTATAGACACATACTTGTTGAGAACACGACACTCACTTTTACTCTATGATCCTTTGATTAAATTAGCTGTGTCAGCAAGCACATGCCCCTCCTTTGCCAGAGGAGGCTGCTTCTTGTTAGCAAAGCTTTTTCTCATGCCATCCGGTGCTGGGAAAAGGCTTTCTCATTGTATCCAATGCAGTGAAAGGCTTCTAATTAGGTCATTAGAATGTGCCAGCTCCCATCGTTCTGTCCAGGTTACCATGAAGGGGTGTGAACAGCTGTGACCTTTGAGACAAATGTCACCCCGAGGTTTTTCTTGAGCAGCCCGGCCAGCTCACACTTGAGCCAAGCAAGAATCCTAGCCTGTCCACTACTCTCAGCTCCATCAGCAAGATTTGGCTTTCCCATGCCTCCCCTCCTGGCCTCAATCAAAACGTGGTCTCAAGAAAGGACATCTTACTGGATCAAGCCTTTCCATGGCCTCATCCTCCCCAGTGAACAGGGAGGGGTTAACTGCTGCGTATGATGGAACAGTTTACGAGGTAAAACCTAATACTTTCCCCCAGAAACTGAGGGTGAACATCAAAACCTTTAGCCTGGCACACGAGGACCATCATCATCTCTCTGCAACCTACCTCAGGGCCTCTCCTCCACGACTCTTTTGTCTAACTCTGCATTCATGGCAAGCAGCTCAATAAAAAAAGATTGTATTTTTTCCCATAATATGTGCAGAGACAGTTTTTAATCACCAAATATTTCCTGTCTTTCCCAGCTTCTTTTGCAGCAATGTTGGGTCCGTGCTGCTTGTTCCAGCTAAATGAACGCTGCTTGGTCCCAAAGTGGCACAAATCACCCTGCTTGGTGAGGAGCAGGGCACTTCCTCCTTTGTGTCCCCTCCCTACAGTCAGCGACTGGCGTGAGTGGCCACATGGCTACTTCCAGACTCCCAGTTATGGGAGTCTTTGGGGAATGCTTTGGAAAGGTTTTCCCCCCTCATCTCCATAGGAAATTCCTCTCTAGCAGCCTATGCTCATTGGATCTGATCTGAAACAGTGATACGGATCAAATAGAGCACAGTTTTCCAAACTATGTATGGGTTTTAAGTCAATTAATAACTCACAATGAGATTTTTAAAATGCAAAATAGAATAATGAGGACTAGAAAGGACCAGAAAGCAAGACAATTTGTAAGAGAAAGTCATATCGTGCATGTGTATATGTGTGTGTGCGCACACGGGGTCTCAGTATAAAATGCATGTCTTTCCTCAGGTTGGTATGTACGTGTGTGTGTATGTGTGTGTGTGTGTGTGTGTGTATATATATATGTGCATTTTTTCCCTCCTCAACTGCTACTTGAGAATGTTTAGTTAATAAGTCTAATTAGCTATATCCATTTCAAGTAATTAAACTCAGTTTAAATCAGGGGAGTCTTAAGTAGTAACTCAAAGGCTTAGGCGACTGTGTTGTCTCATGTTTAAAAGTCATACCATAAATTCCTTCTCTCAGCATAACTGCGGGGTTGCTGGAGCTAACGGCTGGGGTTTGGGCAGTGTCCACTACAGGACAGGTGTGTGATGAGAGCTTCCTCAGTTATCTTTGGGATGCGTGAAATCGTTCCTGAGCTTACAAATGTAAATGGTGTCACTTCCAGGCACTGCGTGAGCCCAGGCAGAGGACATGCTCTCTGTGGGTTGCCCTGTGTGTCTCTGAGTTGACCCCATCAGCCTTCCGTCCTTTTGCACGTGCTCTCGTTCCTGGTGCGCCGAAACTGCCGCATCTCCACAACCAGTCTGAACACTGGGTAGCTGGAAGCAGCTTCACCAGCAGCAGGAACAGATACAGAAACATAGAGAAAGCCATGGCCCAGCCCCTTTTACGACATGTTGGGTCCAGAAATTGCCCATTCCTTACAGGTGGTGCCAAAGGACATGCCCGAGGACAGAGGACACCAAGAGTTCTTGGGCAGAGGCCCTCACACTGAACGCTGCTAGATAAATTAGTGGTTTAGAGTTTTGTTTGTGCATCTGATACTCCTTGACCTCAGTTAATCATAACCATGAGCTTTTGAGTGATTTCAGACAAAAACGAATATCAAAGGGCAATAAAAATACTCATTTTCGAAAATTGCCACTTCCCTCCCTTCCCTAGCAATTAGAGGGAATTTATGTTTGTGGGACCAGCATTGGTGATAGGTGATAGGATGCTGAGCTTGGGAAGCAGAGGAGCTGTGGAGGGAACCAGGTGGGCGTCCATCCATCAAGGTGTCACTCCTGCCAGCCCTAGTGAGGCCCTTTCCAGGGGGCCAGGCCTTCATTTAAATGGCACTGTCCATAGTAGAATCATGCCTTTTTATTTTTATTTTTTTGGTACAGATGTTAGACTCCACTGGCAATTACATGGGGTCAAGATTGTTTGCTGTGGATTCTTTTGTGCTTTCAGCTTCAGATTTGAAGGGTCTGGCAGTGGTCAGGCAGGGGCTGTGCTTAAGTTGGCATGACTGACCATGAGTGGAGTTGATCCAGTCCATCCTCCAGGGGACAAGCCGGGGACCCTAGAGATGCCTTAGTTTCACAGATTGGGTTAAGAGGGTGCAGCGCTCTAAGGATTAAGGTGTTGTCTTAGTTTGTTCAGGCTGCTATAACAGCTACATAAAGTGGGTAGTTGTAAACAACAGAAGTTTACTTCTCATAGATCTGGAGGCAGGGAGGTCCAAGACAAGGCAGATTCAGTGTCTGGTGGGGGCCTGCTTTCTGGTTCACAGATGGTGCCTTCTTGCTGTGTCCTCACATGGTGGGGAGGACAAACAAGCTCCCTCAGGTCATCTCACAGGGGCACTGATCCCAATCACTGAGAATTTGCCTCTGTGACCTAATTACCAACCATGGGCCCCACCTCCTGCATCATCCCCTTGGGAGGTTAGAATTTCAATATATGAATTTTAGGGGGAACAGAAACCTCTGGACCAAAGCAGGTATAATGGGACTCACTAGACTGAGCTCCAGAACCAGCTCCTTCCTTACCCTGGAATAGGACCCGGGGGAGGCGTCCAACAGATATGTTGAGTATCCAGCCCCCTCGTCTGTGGAGTGGACCATGGGCCATGCAGTGGGGGGTTGGGGCTACAAATGGGAAGATGTTCCTACCTACTCCACAGGAGTTTCAAGTGAGTGCATGAAGAGGTATAGGGACACACCTGATTTTATTGCACTTCACTTGATTGCACTTTGCAGATATTGCATTTTTTACAAATAGAAGGTTTACAGCAATTGGCTTTGAGTGAGCCTAATGCGTGCCATGGCATGTGCTCACTTTGTGCCTGTGTGTCACATTTTGGTAATCCTCACAATTTTTCAAACATTTTCATTATTATTATATGTGTTATGGTGATCTGGGATCAGTGATCTTTGATGTTATTATTGTAATTGTTCTCAGGAACCACATCACACCCCTAAAAGATGGCGAAAAAATTATAAATGTCGTGTGTGTCCTGACTGACCTACCACCCAGCTATTCCCCACCTCTCTCTGTCCCCTCAGGCTGCCTATTCTCTGAGATACAACTGTATTTAAATTAGGCCAATTAATAACCCTTATAATGGCCTGTGAGTGTTCAAGTGAAAGGAAGAGTTGCACATCTCTCATTTTAAATCAAAAGCTAGAAATGATTAAGCTTAGTGAGGAAGGCATGTCAAAATCTGAGAAAGGCCCACAGCTAGGCCCCTTGCACCAGGAAGCCAAGTCATGAATGCAAAGGAAAAGTTCTCGAAAGAAATTGAAAGTGCTGCTCCAGTGAACATACCAATATAAGAAAGTGAAACAGCCTTATTGCTGCTATGGAGAGGGTTTTAGAGTTCTGGACAGAAGATCAAACCAGACACAGCATTTCTTTAAGCCAGCGCCTAATCCAGAGCAAGGCCCTGACTGTCTTCAAATCTGTGAAGGCTGAGACAGGTGAGGAAGCCACAGAAGAAAAACTAGAAGACAGCAAAGGTTGGTTCATAAGGTTTAAGGGAAGACACCATCTCCATAACAATAAACTGCGGCATATTCACACCTAGTGGCTGCAGTGCACGCTGTCTGGGGGATGGACACACTCGAAGCTCTAACTCAGGTGGGGCAAAGGCAATATATGTAACCCAAACATTGGTAGCCCTGTAATATGCTGAAATAAAAAAAAGTGTGGGGTGAAGCAGTAACTACTGATATAGATGCTGCAGCTGAAGGTGGCTACACTGAACAAAAGATTTTCAGTGTAGATGAAACAGCCCTCTATTAGAAGACTTTCATAGTTAGAAGAAGTCAATGTCTGGCCTCAAAGCTTCAAAGGACAGGCTGACTCCCTTCTTTGGGGTTAACACAGCTAATGGATTTAAGTTGAAGCCAATGTTCCCTTATCATTCTGAAAATCCTGGAGTCCTTAAGAAGTCTACTCTGTCTGTGCTCTATAAATGGACCAACAGTGCCTGGATGACATCTGTTTACAGCATGGATTATTAGATATTTTAAGCCCACTGTTGAGACCTACTGCTCTGACAAAAAGATTCTTCCAAAATATTACTACTCATTGACAACATACCTAGTCTCCCAGTAGCTCTGATGGAGATGCACAAGGAAATGAGTGTTGTTTTCATGCCTGCTAAGACAACATCCATCCTGCAGGCCATGGATCAAGGGATAATTTCAACTTCAAGTCTTTTTATCTAAGAAATATATTTAGTAAGGCTATAAGTTGCCATAGACAGTGATTGCTTTGACGGATTTGGGAAAAGTAAATTTAAAAGCTTTGGAAAGGACTTACCATTCTGGATGTCATCAAGACCATTTGCAATTCAAGGGAGGAGGCCAAAATATCCACCTTAACAGGAATTTGGAAGAAGTTGATTCCAATACTCATGAAGACTTTGAGGAGTTCAATATTCTCTTGGAGGAAGTAAGGACAGCTGTGGTAGAAATAGCAAAAGATAGAATTAGAAATGAAACCAGAAAATGTAACGAAATTATTTCAATCTTATGGTAAACTCAAACAGATGAGGAGTTGCTTTTTTTTTTTGAGACAGAGTCTCGCTTTGTTGCCCAGGCTAGAGTGAGTGCCGTGGCATCAGCCTAGCTCACAGCAACCTCAAACTCCTGGGCTCAAGCAATCCTTCTGCCTCAGCCTCTCGAGTAGCTGGGACTACAGGCATGCGCCACCATGCCCGGCCAATTTTTTTCTATATACATTAGTTGGCCAATTAATTTCTTTCTATTCATAGTAGAGGCGGGGTAGCGGTCTTGCTCAGGCTGGCTTCGAACTCCTGACCTCGAGCAATCTGCCCGCCTCAGCCTCCCAGAGTGCTAGGATGACAGGCGTGAGCCACCGCGCCTGGCCTAGGAGTTGCATCTTATGGATGAACAAAGAAAGTGGTTTCTTGAGATGGAATCTATTCCTGGTGCAAATGCTGTGAACATTGTAAGAATGACAACAAAAGATTTAGAATGCTACACATACTCTGCTGATAAAGCAGTGACAAGTTTTGGGAGGATGGACTCTAATTTTGAAAGTTCTATTGTGGTATCACATGCTACAGAGAAATCTGCAGCAGGCTTCATTGTCTTATTTTAAGAAATTGCCACAGCCACTCCAACCTCCAGGAACCACCAGCCTTATCAGTCAGTCATCAGCCACTGACATCAAGGCAAGGCTCTCCACCAGCAAAAAGATGAAAGCTCATCCTTGAAAACTCAGATCATTGTTATCAAGGAAGTATTTTTATTTTCATTTTTTTTGAGACAGAGTCTCACTCTCTTGCCCTGGGTAGAATGCCGTGGCATCAGCCTAGCTCACAGCAACCTCAAACTCCTGGGCTCAAGCAATCCTCCTGCCTCAGCCTCCAGAGTAGCTGGGACTACAGGCATGTGCTGCCATGCCCGGCTAATTTTTTCTATTTTTAGTTGTTTGGCTAATTTCTTTCTATTTCTAGTAGAGACGGGGGTCTCGCTCTTGCTCAGGCTGGTCTCGAACTCCTGAGCTTAAGGAATCCTCCCGCCTCGGCCTCTCAGAGTGCTAGGATTACAGGCGTGAGCCACTGTGCCCTGGCCTAGGAAGTATTTTTAAATTAAGATGTATACATTGTTTCCTTTTTAGACATAGTGCTATTGCACACTTAACAGGCTATAGTACAGTGTGCACATAACTTTTGCATGCACTGGGAAACCACAGTTTTGTGTGACTCACTTTATTGCAATACTCACTTTATTGCAGGGGTCTGGAACCAAACCCGCGATATCTCTGAGCACGCCTGTACACTGTTTGGGAAGCCAGATATTTCTAAAATAAGTTAATGTGTGTCAGTTGCCATTGTTTCATTTCTTCTGAAAGTAGAAACCTTCCTCAAAAATTTTTATAAATAGTTTAAACGTACTCATCTTAAACCCTGTAAGAAGTAATCTGCTGATGCCATGAACCATCTCTAACTTTGTTCCAGTACAGTAGGATTAAGAAACTATCTCTAAACTCCATTACACAGTTTAAGCTTTCTTATTATTAATTTTTCAATTGAATAATTGAGTTTATTAAAAATAAAAGAAAATTTGGAAATTATTTATCAAGCACCCCCCAAGTGCTTCATGTTATTAGTGATTTTTAAAAAGCCATTTAAATGATGAGAATGTATTTTTTAAATAAGAAAAGCATATTCACCTTATCCCATACAACTTTGATCATTAAATATTGTGTGTTTTTCCTTCAATTATTGTGCAAATGAACTATGTGTAGGAAGATAGCTGGTGCTTTCTTCCGTAATACATTTATGAGTGGATCCACATGCAGATGGCGTGTTTGGTGGAGCGGGAAGGCAGAGGCTTGCTATACTCCACAAAAGGGACCGTTTGAAGCCTGAGTTGGAATAATGAAAGAAGAAAGTGAGAAATAAGATTGGACTTGATCATTCTGTCTACTGACAAACAGTGATGGCCACTAATGGCGCATGTAGTTCCCGACAGCCATTGCTGCTGCCAAACAATGCATGTCTCAGTCCTGAACTGATCTTAGAAACAATCTTTTCAAACAGTCCAGTCATTCGACACCTTCGTTTTACAAATGTGATTGAGATGGGTGACCTTCTGCCTAAAGTCACATAGCTTTGTCCCTTGAGTCTTCACCCTCTAACCCTGGCAACAATATGTACCTGACCAGCCCTTGGTCCACTTGAAACTTGGCCTCTGGAGTTTGTCCTCCAGAGGATGGAGCATAGAAGTGATCCCAGGATCCCTCCGTCAGCTGTTCTCCAGCTGGACTCTGAGTCGGACGTGCCGGTCCTGCCTGGGTCTCCTGCTTGAGGGCCCTGTGCTGGGTCTTCCCCTTGCCTCCCGGCTCTGACCACAGTTCCCACACGTCAGCCTCACATACTCACTTCTGCAGGTCTCCTGAGAGCCAGTGGCTTGGAATCTAACTGCACCAACTGGTCCACCCCTGCAGGGTCCGGTCCTGCCCTGTTGCGTATGGTCCTTAAGCTCTTCCTGAATATTCTGCTCTGCACTTGTGCCTGAGGTTTAGCACCTGGAAACTTAACTCTGCATGGTTGGCCCAAAGGTGACAGTCTTCAGTGTGACTGTCCTCCTCCTTTTGCCTGGCCCGGCAGATTCGTCCTTCTGAACCTCCCCGGCCTTCCTGCTACCAGGTGGACTTCCTGATGCCTGCCTGATGGGTGGGTGCTCTTTTAAATCCATAAACCATGTGTGCAGGAAAGACATTGCTGGTGTTTACACTGGGCTAAGCTTGGCCATTCTTGATCTTGTCTGGACATAACCTGACTCCTCCCAAATCCTATTTTTTTTTTTTTAGAAATCTTTTTAATTTTTTTTTATTTTAGCGTATTATGTGGGTACAAGTGTTAAGGTTACATATATTGCCCATGCCCCCCTCCCCTCTCGAGTCAGAGCCTCAAGTGTGACCATCCCCCAGATGTTGCACATCTCCCTCATTGTGTTTGTATATACCCATCCCCTCCTCCCCCCTCCCACCTACCCAACACCCGATAAATGTTATTCCTATATGTCCACTGAGGTGTTGATCTGTTAATACCAATTTACTGGTGAGTACATGTGGTGCTTGTTTTTCCATTCTTGAGATACTTCACTTAGTAGAATGGGTTCCAGCTCTATCCAGGAAAATACAAGAGGTGCTGTCACCATTGTTTCTTAAAGCTGAGTAGTATTCCATGGTATACATATACCACATTTTATTAATCCACTCATGAATTGATGGGCTCTTGGGTTGTTTCCACAACTTTGCAATTATGAATTGTGCTGCTATAAACATTTGAGTGCATGTGTCACTTTTTCATAAAGTGACTTTTGATCTTTTGGGTAGATGCCCAGTAGTGGAATTGCTGGATCAAATGGTATATCTACTTGTATTGCTTTGAGATATCTCCATATTGCTTTCCACATAGGCTGAACTAGTTTGCAGTCTCACCAGCAGTGTAGGAGTGTTCATATATCTCCGCATCCACGCCAGCATTTATTGTTTGGGGACTTTTTGATAAAGGCCATTCTCACTGGAGTTAAGTGATATCTCATTGTGGTTTTGATTTGCATTTCCCTGATGATTAGAGATGTTGAACATTTTTTCATATGTTTGTTGGCCATTATTCTGTCTTCTTTTGAGAAGTTTCTGTTCATGTCTTTTGCCCATACTACCCAAAGTGACCTACAGAGTCAATGCAATCCCTATTAAATACCATCATCATTTTTCACAGATATAGAAAAAATAGTTTTATGCTTCATATGGAACCAGAGAAGACCCCGTATACCAAAAATCAATCCTAGGCAATAAAAACAAAATAGGAGGTATCAATTTACCAGATTTCACACTATACTACAAGGCTATAATAATTAAAATAGCTTGGGACTGGCACAAGAACAGGGACATTGACCAGTGGAACAGAACAGAGAACCCAGATATAAAACCATGCTCATATAGCCAACTAATCTTCGACAAAGCAGACAAAAACATACACTGGGGAAAAGAATCCTTATTCAATAAATGGTGCTGGGAAAACTGGATAGCCACATGCAGAAGACTGAAACAGGACCCACACCTTTCACCTCTCACAAAAATCAACTCACGCTGGGTAACAGACTTGAACATTATGTATGAAACTATTAGAATCCTAGAGGAAAATGTTGGAAATACTCTTTTAGACATTGGCTTAGGCAAAGAATTCATGAAGAAGACCCCAAAGCTAATCACAGCAGCAACAAAAATAAATAAATGGGACCTGATCAAATTAAAAAGCTTGTGCACAGCCAAAGAAACTGTCAAGAGAGCAAACAGACAACCCACAGAATGGGAGAAAATTTTTGCAAGTTACACATCCGATAAAGGGCTGATAACTAGAATCTATTTAGAACTCAGGAAAATCAGCAAGAAAAAACCAAATCCTATTCTTTAGCGTGCAGAGCTAGCCCCAATATGGGGATTGGTCCCCAGCTCTGACCTCAGGTCTTCCTTCACCTTTTGGGCTGGATGGATACATTAGCTTTGTAGACACTGCTCTTAGCAGCTGAGGCTGACGGTGCTGAGGGTACTAGGAGGGTAGCTGTACCGTGAATTCGTGGGAAGGGAAAGGCAGCCTTTTCTGCTCCATCTGTGACTCTAGCTCTAAGGTACTAAGCCCTCCACTGAGGTTCCAACTCCCAAGAAGTGCACACCTGGGAGAGGGATGATTGTTATTGCTGGCCCCTCCCTTTGCGCCCATAGCTTAGGGGCAGTGATGGCCCCTGCTGTAGCTTCTCTCTGGGCTGCCTTACTGTGCCCTGTTTGTTCTGACTTCATTAACTCTCAGTTGTGACATCAATTAAACAGCAGCCTTTGGGGAAACATGAAGGCACACAAACATGCACAATACATAAATCAACTCAAATTTGAAAACAGCTTTAGAAATATTAAAATGTAAAGAATGATACACTTTAGAGTGGGATTATTATCATTCCTTCTTTAGAAGATGTAATGCACATAGTTGGAGGAATTCTTAGAGTATTTAATGTGCTTAGCCTTATTTCCATTTAGTGTTGTTTATTCTGCATGTCTCAAACTTCCCTGACCACAGTTACCTTTTTATGCCGTTATCTATTAACAACCAAGGGAAAGTTGTTTCCCAGAGAAATGAGTCAACATGTGAAAAGCATGTGGTTCATAGTAAGACTTCACATATCCCACTTTTGCTTCTTTCTTTCCCTTCCCGACAGCCTGGGCTTGAGTTCAGAACCATCAGTGGAAAGCTGTTTCATCTTTGCTTTTCACTGGAGAATTCTCTTTTTACTATTTTACAGAACCATGGACTATTGGATCTACTAGGGACTGTGGTGAGCAGGATTCTGAGCCTGTTCCCAAAGGTCAAGGCCCCTGATAAGCACACACTGTCTCCCATTTACTGAAACACTAACCTAGGCACTGCTGTGAAGGGGTTTTTAAAAAATTTCTTTATAATTTTTAAAAGTTTTAATTATTATGGGTATGTACATGATAGTTGTATATATTTATAGGGTACATGTGATGTTTCGATACAGGCATACTATGTGTATTAATCAAATGAGGGCAATTAGGGTAATACCATCATCTCAGGCATTTATCATTTCTTTGTGTCAGGAACATTCCAATTCCACTGTTTTGGTTATTTTAAAATACACCCTAACTTATTGTTGATTATAGTCGCTTTGACGTGCTATCAAATGTTGTTCATTTGATCAAACTATCTAAGTATATTTTTGTACCCGTTAACCCTCCTCACTTTATCTCCATCTCCCTGCTACCCTTCACAGTTTCTGGTAACCATCATTCTACTCTCTGTCTCCATGAGATCAATTGTTTTAATATGTAGCTCCTACATATGAGTGAGAACATGTGAGATTTGTCTTTCTGTGCTTAGCTTATTTCCTGTAACATAATATTCTCCAGTCCATCCATGTTGTTGCAAATGGCAGGATTTCATTCTTTTTCATGGCTATATAATAGTACATTGTGAAAATGTACCACAATTTCTTTATTCATTCATCTGTTGATGGACAATTAAGTTGATTCTAAATCTTGGCTATTGTGACTAGTGTTGCAATAACCATAGGAGTGCAGATATCTTTTGATATCCTGAATTCCTTTCTTTTGGATGTATACCCAGCAGTGGGATTGCTGAGTCATATGGTACCTGTATTTTCAGTTTTTTGAGGAACCTCCATACTGTTCTCCATAGTGGTTATGCTGATTTACATTCCTGCCAACAGTGTACCAGAGTTTCCCTTCCTACATATCCTCACCAGCATTAGTTATTGCCTCTCTTGATAAAAGCCATTTTAATAGAGGTGAGTTGATATCTCATTGCAGTTTTAATTTGTGTTTCTCTGATGACTAATGATATTGAGCATTTTTTCATATACCTGTTGGCCATTTGTATGTCTTCATTTGAGAAATGTCTTTTCAGATACTTTGCTCATTTTTTAATCAGATTATTTGAATTTTTTCCTATTGAGTTGTTGGAGTTCCTTGTATATTCTAGTTAGTAATCAGGTCAGTAGTTTGCAAATATTTTCTCCCATTCTGTGGGTTGTCTCTTCACTTTGTTGACTGTTTCCTTTGCTGTGCAGAAGCTTTTTGGCTTGATGTGATCCCATTTGTCCAATTATACCTTGGTTGCCTGTACTTTGGGGGTGTTACTTAACAAGTCCTTGTGCAGACCAAAGTCCTGAAGTGTTTCCCCAATGTTTTCTTTCAGTGGTTTCACAGTTTTAGGTCTTATATTTAAGTATTTAATCAATTTTGACTTGACTTTTGTAGATTGTGGGAGATAATGGTCTAGTTTCATTCTTCTTCATATGGCTATCCAGTTTTCCCAGTACCATTTATTGAAGAGACTGTTCTTTCCCCAATGTGTGTTCTTGCAACTTTGTTGAAGATAAATTCACTATAGATGTATGGACTTATTTCTGGGTTCTCTATTCTGTTCCATTGGTCTATGTGTCTGTTTTTATGCCAATACCATGCTGTTTTACTTACTACAGCTCTGTAGTATAACTTCAAGTCAGATTATATGATTCCTTTTGTTCAGTTTTTGCTCAGGATGGCTTTGGCTATTCTCTTTCCTCTCACTCCCTGTGTTGGGCTGCTGGAATTGATGGAAGAGAATGTGGGCACTGCCCTGTGACCACCACAGCAGAAACTGCAAGGTCATACCTGAAGCCAGCCCAGTCTCACCAAAAGCCCATGGTGACCACTACCTGGCTACCTCTGATGTTTATTAAAAGCCCACGGGCTCTTTAGTCAGCAGGTGGTAAATTTTTCCAGGATTGGCACCTTCTCTGTAGGGCAGCGTGTTTCCTTCTGGCCCAGGGTGGGTGCAGAAATGCCTTCTAAGAGCTAAGGCCTGGACTCAGGGCCTTCAGGAGTCTGCTTGGTACTTTATTTTACTGTGGCTGAGCTGGTACCCATGTTGCAAAGCAAAGTCCTCTAAACTCTTCCTTTTCCTTTCCCCAAGAGAAAAAAGACTCTTCCTGAGCCCCACTGCATGTAGTTGGGGGGAGGGGTGACACAGACACTGGTTTGGCTGCTAAGGCTGGTGTCTCACTGGGTCACATGCACCCCAAGGCCACTTGCTTTGAGCCAGCACAGCTGCAGGTATTGCCCAAGGATTTTGGCCTTTGTGGCTTGGCTGCCTTATGAATTTAGTTCAGGCCCCAGGCTGCTTTATGTCAGCCTGTGGTGGGGCCAGCTGGAACTAGCACCCAGTATCAAAGCCAGCACCTCTAAGTGGGCACAAGAAATAAAAATTTACATTTGCCAATTCGTCTGTAAAATCTGACCTTTGACTTCTATGTCTCCCTGATTGTAATGGTGAATCCATTATTGATTCAGAAAACCACATGATGCAATTTAGAACATCTAGGACCATTGACCCTGACTTGGGCTAAGCTGAACAGACCGTTCTAAACAAAAGGGTAACTCATACCACCACCATTGTTTTATATCAACACGTCTCTATAAGCATCTATTACTACTATATCCAGTCTGTTAACTCTTTTGGAAGATGCCAGAGCATAAAAATAAGATATAATTTCTACTCTAAAATAGCTTATAGAGAATGAAATACATACTAAATTTAAGTGACATCATTGGAGACATAGACAGAATCTACTCCAATGTCTCAAGCCAGAAGAAACACTGTGGTAGTTTAAGTTGATCGAGCATTTTGGTGGAAGACATAAAACTTCAAATGGATCTTGAAGAATTAATATTCTGTTCTAAAAGCCTATCTTTACTTCAGATAGACATATGGATAAATACATCCATTGAAGAATATTTTTCAAGGAGACAAAAGATTTGAGAAGGCAAACATTTTCCCAAATCTCCAAGTCTTAAATATCTACATATAACAACCAGACTTAGCCAGCCCATTATCTTAGTTTATTTCATGTATCTCAGCTGGAATTTATGCTCCATCCGATACCCAAACAGTCTTGAGACATCCTAAAACCTTAAGCATAATGAAGAATTAAAAATTAAAAATATAATAATCCTCCTAATGCCTAGTAAAAATTTATTGCTTGACTTCTGTTAATTGATTTTATTCTTCTTAGCTTCCTTGTTACCAGGGAAAAAGAAAAAAATATATTGACTTATATTTCTGCTAATTTCTGGAAACAAAGTTTCTGCTTTATTTATTACCTTTTTCAATTTACTGAATTCAAACAGGAATTTGGTTAGAGAATACTGGGTAACACAATAGACAATGCACTCAAATACAGTTTTTGAAACATGCAGATAGGAGGGTCAAAGGGAAGAGGGCATTCTTCTAAATTATCTTAGGTGCCTGCTAAATTGTTTTTGCTATGTTATAATACAGTGTGTACTCATTGCGATCTAATTCTGGCTTCATCTAGCAAAAAAACATTAAAAATCCATTAGACTGTCGAATGTGAGCATTGGTTAGGCCCTCTTAAATATCAGATGTCTCAAGTGGACCTTTGGCAGGTACTGGATTGACATCTATTCATATATGAATTTTCCAGCAAGTGCCTACAGCACAGAAGTTTTTTGTGGCTCATGAACATAAGGGAGTCTTATGTTTTAGACACTAATCATGCATGAGAAAGCACTGTCATTCTGATGTGTATGACTAAAATTCAGCTCTGGGGGCTGCTAGAGTAGCTGCAAGACAGGAATTAAAAGTAACGGGCTCTCACTTTTCAAACTAAAATAGTCTCTTTCATATTATGGGAAACAGTAATCTGGACCATCAAATATGTGCTCAAGGTAATTTGCTAATCAAATTCTTATTAATTTATTTATTGATTTTACTGACTTAGTTTGAATAAAATTGCATATTGGTGGATCACATGAATGAGTAATATACAAAATTCATAGCCAAACAATTCAATACATTTTCCTGGGAGTACTGTCTATTTAAGTGTTTTAGTATATCCAGCTCTAACAATTTAATTTTCATATATTTAAGGCTGTGCAGCTTAATTCAACCTGCAGTGGCTTTGAATTTTAAAATATCAGTTATTGTTTCCAATATAATCTTCTGAAAGGGTAAACAAATCTATGGCTTTTTAATAAAAGGCTGTTTCTTCCTCCCCTCAACTTTAGACCAGAAGGAACCAGGACGGGGGCAGGCATTTCTCCCCTGCACTGTGGAAGGGTGGAGATTCCCAAAAACGTGGGGAAAGGCAGAGCCAGGCTTGAACTCCCAATAGCAATGCTGATTGGAGTGTTGCGTCCCCTCAAGAAAATGACTCACAAAGCTGCTCTTTGGAGTGGTTCATTGAAATATTTTTTTGCTTTCTTTCTCTCACTTGTTTATATTTTGAGAAATCAATTTATTGCCAGAAACCAGGGCTGTGGATACCAGTGGGCAGCTCCGTCAGCCAGGGTGGTGACTATGTGCTCTGTCTCTGGGTTCTCCTCCCACCTTCCTGTGCTAGGGATCCTGCCTCTTCAGATATTCCTGCAAGGAGGGGAACTGTTTTTCCCCTCTGGGAAGCCTCAGTGTTGAACATTATCTTGGAGAGAGTAGAAAAGTCCTATAAATAGAGTGGTCCTAGGGTTTATATCAAATGTCTGACCAACTGGCTTTACTATAAATTGGCTATTCGAAAACCATTTCCAAAAAATAAAATTGTATTCAAAGTTTAAAATGATATATCAATACCTATTAAAGCTAAATAAACATTCTTCATACTGTTCATAATAACAGTTAAAAGCTAACACAGGCAGGACAATCACGTTTGAAACATACCTCCTCTCTCGGCACTGATGCTCTGGTGATCACAGAACAAATCTGCTAAATGAAGAATATTATCAGCTCTCTTCCACTTATCTTAAAATGACAAAAATATCAGCCCAAATATGTCCACAGGTACTTCTCTTTGCCTCATTTATACTAAATTTTCTCAAAAATAATTTTTAAAAAACAAAATGTATCACATTCTTTGGAATGTTATCAATTATGCTAAAAAAATCACTGACCTTTTCCCATTTTATTCCATTTGATCGCAGAATGTAAACATATCAATTAAAAATGTTAAGATATTCCAAAGTGCAATGATGGAATTTCAAAATTAATTTTTTTTTTACACTATTTGAGCTTTCTTCATTTCATTTATCTGGTCTCTTGCTTTTGAAGGGATAAATTTTAGTGTCTCTCCTTCCCTGGTTTGTTTTCAATAATTATAATTCACTAAAAGCTAAAAGATCTGAAGTTATTTTTTCCATACTTGCCATTAAAATGTTTTGAATAAAAAGATTTGTACCTGTGAACCTTTAAAATCTATTCTTTAAGCTATTTTGAAATATGCAATGTTATTATTAATTATAGTCACCATTCTGTGCCATCTATCACGAAAGCTTTTTCCTCGCATGTAGCTGAAATTTTGTCCCCTGATCTCATGAACATCTCCCCTATCTCCATCCACCTTCCTCTCCCCAGCCTCTGATAACCATCAAATTGATTTGAATGTGTGAGGTGATGGATATGTTAATCAGCTTGATTTAATCATTCCACAATCTAAACGCATATCAAAATATCACATTGTACCCCATAAATATATATAATTATAATTATTATTTGTCAATTAAAAATAAAGTTTTAAAAAAAAGTTTTGCACCTGATTTTGAACAAAATGCGATCAAAATAGAGGACTCATTTACTAAGAAGCAAATTTAATGCCATGGCGGAACCTTAGGCTGATGGTAGCCCAAAGAAAGAGACTGAGAGCTGCCAGGCTAATGCATTTTATTGGATTTAACATCAGTTTTTTCTTATAAAATTTTGTAATTAAGTTTCTCTCTCTCATACTCTTTCTTTAAACGCACACATGTACTTACTACACATTGAGACAAGTTGCAAATATTTTACCAATCAAAATAGAAGTTACTATAGTTTTCTTAATTTGATAAAATATTGTTTTTACCGTATCACTCCACCTAAATTTGTAATACCACCACAAAGCAAATAATTTCATGTTTAATGTATAAACATAAAATACATAAATATATAAAATTGTTGTCATTTATCTATTTGCAAAATTCTACTGCTTTTAAAGAAATCAAAATATTAACAGTCATACCTTGCTATTTTTTTTTAACACACACACACACACACACAAACTTGGAAAAGAAAATGAAGGTGATTAATTTAGAAGGAGAATCCTCTGATAAAGATAAAAACTGCTTTGCAGAATGGTATGAAAACACATTTTCTATCCCTGTTAAAGCATCATTTGAAGGTGTGGTCTTCTTACACTTACTACTCAGGTGTAAAGTAGGTGCTGGTTTTGTGTTAGTAGATTTTGGGGTTCTGGCCTCATGTGGTCAGTTATCGCATTCTGACTTCTGAAACTGGGGCTCTGCACTGCCTCCCTGCTTTGGTTTGGAGTATTCCTCTGAATGCCAAAGCTATTGTGTTCCAAATCCCCATTTGCCTGCTGGAACTTACTCAATTGTCCTCTATTCCTCTGCTGGGACACCATCCACTTACTGGACTGTCCTCCTATTTTGTGCCTTGCTAAACAACCATGGGCCCTCTAAGGCTCTTCCTTTCTGACTACCACACAGCTCGCTCTCGGCCAGCACTCCTGTCGGTCTCTCTCACTGGCCCAGCGATAAATCTTGGCCTGAGGTTCCGCCTTTCTCTTCCACTAGCCTTACTCCCCTGCGCCAAACTTCTTGATTCTTTCCTTACCTAATTATAATGAAAAGCTAGCGAAGTGGCCAGGAGACAAATTTGTTAGTAAGGTTAGTAATTAATTTGGGGAGTTTGGGTTTTTTTTTCTTGATAATGACATAGGCCATTTTAAAAAAATCTATACTTCACAAATGCCATCCCGATAACTTCACAGTGGTAGTTTTTATTCTGTCTAGAAGAGTGGGTCCAAATCTTTCCCAAATAATTATGAAAGCAAGAGACTTTCTCTTGGGGAGTTTTCCTTTTATCATTATGTATAATGCAGGTAAAATTACTTAGTGTGGCTGTGATGTGGGTCTGGGGAGGGTGGATCAGCCCCATGTCCACCTGTTGGCAGGATGGAGGGTGGTCTCCCCAGCTCTTGACTTTTAGAGTCCCAACAGGACCCCATTCCCATTGACCCAAGGATGCACTCAGCAATGGGTTAAATAACAAGACAGAAATCCAGCAAACAGAAGAACTTGGATTTAAGGGTATTTCAGAATTCACAAAATGCATTCATAGATATATGGAAGCCCCCATACAAGGGATAAGGCACAAACACATTTATTAGAAGCAGTAAGTAAGGTCAAATTGGACAGCCAGGTGCCAAGACCCTGGGACCTTGGTCCGAGGCTGACTGATAATATTCTTCCAGCCCAAATAGATTTGTAGTTGGCTGAAGAGTGTTTTGTTGAGGTTACCAGAGAGAAGGACCACTGCCCAAGCATTTCATATTCTCTTCAGCACCTCCTCCTCTATTGAGTAGAGATGTGGCAAAGACATTCCAGCCTGGGGTTTGAGGGGATGGTCTGGTGGGCTCATAGAAGGGAGAAGCTTCTCAGACAGGGGTTGAGTCCTTTCCACTTCCAGACCGTGGGATCCCATACCTGTAATCTTCAGCAGGAAGAAACTGGAAACCTGAGCATCAGGTAGAAGTCTATGTTGGAGCTAAGGTGAGAGGTGAAGAATGGAGTAGAGGAAAGAGGAGAAAAAGATGCTCATCTCCTAACGTAAATGAATTCAGGAGAAAGCAGTGCATTCTAACATCAGAATAAAATTATCCAAATCTAAAAGATTTCTATTGAACTCAGAATGCAACAGAACTCTGGAGAAGAAAGAGCCCCACTTCTGAAACTGCAGATGGAGGACTAGAGAGATGGCCCAGAATGAGGTCCCTGATTTAGACAGAAAAGAGGTTCTATCTGTTGGGCCTGTTCTATTATAATTATTGCTGAGAGAGCAAGACATTGAGGCTGACCCATTGAAAACAAGGAAAGGCTGATGACTAAATTCAAGAACAAATTCAACCTACATGCCGATGCCTTCATGCAGGTAATAATGTTCCTGTTTTTATCTACTGACTAACTCCTTTGTCTTATTTTAATGTGACTACCCCTCAATCAGAGTTTTAGCAATCAGAAGGAGAATGTGCAGCAAGCAAGCGTCTGGAGCTTAGAGGGAGATCACTGCGTGTCCTCAAATCCCAGCGCTCCTCTGACAAGCTGGGTTATCTTGGGCAAGTTACTTTACATCTTGGAATTGTTTCCTCATCTATGAAATGGATATAAGACCTCTTGGGGTTGCTAGATTTAGTAGACAAAAATACAGTATGCCCTGTTAAATTCATATTTTAAATAAGATACAAATACTTATTTTTGCACACACAAGTATGTCCCAAACATTGTAAGAGGGAATATTTATGCTAAACATTTACTTGCTTATTTGAAATTTAAGTGTAACTGGATGTGCTGTATTTAATCTTGAAATCTTAAGAAGGTTTCATTTATCATCTTAAACGATTCTCGTAGTAAAATGGTAGCATATGGTATGAATATAGTAAGCATTAAAATATTAATTACCATAACCCTTATTCTGTAAAGATGATCTAGCACACACCGCGTACATGGTGTGTTAGGAAGCTGAGGCTTGCACAGTTTGTGCTGCTGTCCAAGATCATGCACACAGCTTTTCATTTCACCAGTGACAGAGCTCAGACCTCTAGACTCCTGACTGCCGACTCTTCTGCACCCTCTCGCTGATAACAGCAGATAGTCCCAGGCAATGGGAAAATCCGCCACAGGTTTCCCTTAATGATGCCTTCTCTGTGCTGAGGCTGCCTCTTCACCCTGGAAAGTGTGGCCGGAGAATGGCGGCCTCAGCACCTCCTGGGATCTTGTTAGAGAAGCAGGATCTCAGGTTTCATCCTTCCTCAGAATCAGCGTGTCAAACAGAGCCCCAGGTGATTGGTTTGCACGTTGCTGTTTGAAAACCTTTTTCTAGCTCAGCTCAGGTCTGTCTGCAACCTTTACAACAATGGCTCTTGGTCCTGGCTGTAGATTGGAAACTGCAGGTTTTAGAAACCACTGGCATCTCGACCCTGCTCCAGAGATTCTGACTTAATCAGCCGGGGGGCAGGATGGGAACATCGATTGACTGCAGACAGGGAGTTGGGAAGTGGCGGGGATGATGGAAATGCTGACAGACTGGGCGGCAGTGAGAATGCCTCAGCTGCACACATTTACTAGAAATCATCGAATTGCACACTTGCAGTGGATGACATGGGGTGAAATTATACTGCCATAAGCTGTTAATAGTAGCAAATAATGCATCTTGCTGCAATAATGTGGACTCAGCCCCTCTGTTAGCACAGTCACATTATCTTCTCCTAGTCTGTGAGTTGCTCTTGCAGATTTTCTACCCATTTGTGGGCAGCCTTGTTGTTCCATTCCTAGTTAATTTCAAAGGTATTAAATACCTCATTAGTACATTGTGTTCTTCATTCTGAAAGCTGCTTCCCTCTGAGCAATTATTAACCACTCTTGTCAGAGGCCATCCCCCTGCCAGCTGGCCACAGGCCTCTGAGCGCTCCTGGGCCGTTCATCACCAAGGCTCCACATCTGCCGTCCGCCCGGCCCTTCGCTGCCTTATAAAGCAGAGGTGGATCGGAGTCCCGTGCCCCCCTCCCTGTCTGTAATGCTTGTACTCAGAGCTGCTTCTGACTCAGAGCTGATGTAAACCTGACCTTGTTCCTCCCTCTGCAATTTGAAACAACAGGAGAACAAGGGCGGCGCAGAGCCTTGGGATGGTGTTCAAATCTCCAACAGGAAGGATCCTGTTGCACAGGCAAATGGCCCACTTGTCACCAGGAGGTAAAACAGGAGGCAGGGCAAGAGGCAAAGGGGAAAACTGGCAAATTCTGTCTCTGGGCTTATGCTTAGGAAAAGCTCAAGTTTTTCTTCTGCTTTCTTGCCTATGAAAAAAAGAAGAGAAATGTCCATTTCATACTTGATCCTGTCAGGGTGAGAGCTGCTATTTTTGGCTCTTTGTCATTTATTTTCAAATATTCAACCCAAACCAACCAAACAGAAAAACTACTTATCTTCTCTGCACCCCATTCACACCCTCCAGAAAGAAAAAAAAAAATGCATTGAACATTCATCCAGAAGTGTGGTAAACACAAAAATTTTATTTCAGATTCTGCTACTATGTGGCCTAACACAAGACCCCAAAACTTTCGAAGGGGTCTGTTTTCATACAAGAGTCTTCCAGGAAAGAAGGATTTGTCTTTTTGATGATAAAGGGTCTGCATGAAACTCAATTATAGTAATAGATCTAATGGTATGTTGAAAAAATATGGGGGGTCCTCGTGCATAGTGCTGGGGTTCCGTGCGCACGGTGCTGGGGGTCAGGGCGCACGGTGCCGGGGGGCTGTGCCTGGAAACGGGGGCCCTTCCTCTCATACCAACCCTGTTCTCCGCTCCCTCCTGTGCAGCAGCCCTGGGCCGCGGGCAGGGGGATGGTGTCTGTATCAGTGACTGTGTTTCTGCTCCAGCTCCTTGCTACCGACAGGAACTTACTGCTAATGAGGGCATTGCCTGCTAGGGGCATGCTGTTTATACAGCTGCCAAGAAAAAGAGCAGCCGTCGGTGTACTGGGTGTTCACGAGGAATGAGTGAGGCTTATTTGAGCTTCTCCAAGGAAGAGGTGGAGGGGAAAATGTTGTAGCCGGTCTGTCAGCTACAGTGTCGTCATATTGACCCGTGGACAGACACAGTCCTGGGTCCTCGGTGTGTTCATAGCCCATTGGTACCCACTATCCACGCTGGGACACCCCAGGAAAAAGCATAAAAAAAAAACCCAAACATAGTCAGGAAACATAAAAAGTGAACTAAAGATGTGTTTTTCCTGTTGGCTTATTGTGTTCCAGAATCTTACTAAGGTGGCATTACAGGGTTGGGCCCAGAGTCGTTACTTGGGGCCGGGTGTTTTTTTGTGGGGTCTTCTTTTCTGGACGACCCCTCTGGTGCCTCCTGATGAGCCAGGAAGCTGATCAGAGGGAGACGTCATTCTGATTTAGCGATGAGAAATCGCAAAGATGGCTGGCGTTGCTGCTGCAGACCTGCAGGAGACCTGTCCCCTCGAGATGGTCTTTACAGCTCACTGCAGGCTCCTGCTCCAGGGCTTTCTCCCAGCGTGAGCTCTCAGCCAACAGCTCCATCCGCGTCGCCCGCTGTGCGCTATGAAGGAGCTCTGCCCCAGACATGTCAGCCTCACGCGCACCCAGGGAAATGGGTGTCAAGCGGGGACCCCCTGCTGCACTTGGTCCCGTCCACAAGGTCCTGCTGGTTCAGAAGGTACCATGG
Organism: Microcebus murinus; assembly: GCF_040939455.1. Lineage (NCBI taxonomy): Eukaryota > Metazoa > Chordata > Mammalia > Primates > Cheirogaleidae > Microcebus > Microcebus murinus. Next base: position 99,966,496 of record NC_134112.1, read on the forward strand.
AGTAGGATATGATGTCTGTTTAAGGAAGTGTTATAGAACATAATGCAATATAATGCATTATTAAAGTGCATTGTTTATAAGGGGGAAACAGTGAGCACACAGCTCAGGAAGAACCATCTTATTTCAATTGCAATTCATAAAAGCATATTTTATATTAGTAGTCCATGTCCATTGTTGTCTTCTGGATTTGGACTTGGGAGGAGAGGGACAGAGTTGGAAGTGACAGGTGTATCACATGTGCAAACCAAGGCCCTATGCTGCTGTAGTTTGAATGTCCCAGTTATCACTGCTGTGTTTGACCAGTGAGATGTTGAAGCTTTGACGAATGATCCCGTGTGCCTGCCTGGCGGGCTTATTCACGCCACCCTCCAGGCTCTCAGAGTGCTTTCTCCACACCACTGGGTATATCAGACACCAATTTAGACCACTGTAGACCCGTGGGAACCATCTCTCAGGAGACAGAGCAGTGGTGAAGGTCGTGAGTGTTGATGTCGATTACATGTGGGGTCAAATCCCAACCCCACAACTGTTATCTCTGTGATGTTGGGCAGGCTCTTTAGTTGTTTCCAGATTTGATTTTTCTCATTGGTTAAATCAACGTAATAATAGTAACTCTCCCCCCAGAATTGTCATGAGGATTAACTGAGGTGACACTTTCATGCTTCTTCCTACGTGTTAGCTATTATTCTAAATGTTAGCTGTTATAATCTTGTTGTGTTTTGTTTTCCATTAACTTATTAAATGCATTCATCATCTCAAAGATGCCTGCATGATCTGCCTTTTGCTGTGGGACTTAAACCACAAAGTAAATTTACCCCTAGGATTGTAACTCATCCATAGCTGAGATTTGTGGGCAGGGTCCGTGTGGGATCAACAAGGAACACAACAGGGTAGTGGGAGTAGAGGGAATAGACAGGTCTGGTCACAGTGGAGGCTTCACGCAGGGGAGAGCTGGGACACAGGCTGAGAAGGGCCCGGCTGCCGTGGAAGGCCTGGCGCGGAGAATGCACCGCCTGCTGCCTCTGTGACCTCCCTTGGAGATGGATATTGCCTGGGGAATTGGGGATGGAAAAGGCCCATGTTTGGCAGTGGAGCAGGGCCCAGAGCTGTCACAGGGCCAGAATCACATGTGGCCCTTCTATTTGCACACACCTGATGCCTCTTCCCACTAGAGTTTTTGTCTGTGAACCTACTGGGTTGTTCCCTGCTCAATGTTTGGTGCATTGCGTACTAGGTTGAGATTGAGTCTCCTTTATCCGATTGCTTGGGACCAGCTTTGCAGACATTTTCAGAGTTTGGAGTATTTGCATATACATGATGAGATGTCTTAAGGATAGGACCCCAGTCTAAAAACAGAAAATTCATTTGTGTTTCATATATACCTTGTAAACAGAGCCTAAAGACAATATTATGCAACATTTTTAATAATTTTGTGCATGAAACAAAACTTTGGTTGCATTTTGACTAAGGCCCATCGCATAAAGTTGGGTGCGCAAGCTTCCACTTGTGATGTCATGTTGGTGCTCATAAAGTTTTAGATTTTGGAGCATTTAGGATTCTGGATTAGGGATGCTCAACCTGGGCTCCATTCGTGGGGTTAATCCAGGAACGGAGAATGATGGAGACAGCATTACGGTGGCTGGTGGCGGGTGTCCGCCAGGAGTGAAGGGGCCTGACTCGGGAGGGGGACTGGGGCCCCAGCAGCAAGGCTGGGCAGGTGACGGCTGATGCCACTTTGCTGCTCTCACAGCGGGGTCCTCTGCCTTCCTTTTTCTGCAACCAAGACATGCTGGCCCTGCCCACGGCACAATTTCAGCAGTGGGCCTTTCCTAAGGAGAGGCACAGTTGGAAGGAATCTATCATTCAGCCTGCACTAAGGTTAGCCTCGGCCACTTCCCCGGGAAATGCTATTAGGTAGTGTTTTCCCAGCTCTGGGTACAAGGTACCCTCCCCTCCCCCTTTTGTTAGGCTAAAAGGAAAAAAAAAATGTTCTGTTCATTAAGGAGTTAGGTCCAAACAACTTACTAAACATCTGTGCCTTAACAATTTAGTATTTATTTGATAAATGAATATATTAACAACAAAGTGACATTGTTATATCTCATTGACCGTAACTGTTTACTTTGGGGTGTTTGCCATGGAATTAAATTTGACTCCCATTTCCTCTTCCACGTTGATTTCCATGTGGGGCTTGTTTTTTTTATCACAGCAACCACCAAATCTCAGCTTTGCAAAGACAATGCAGTGGCATCTGATGTTGGGAACGTCTATTTCTGGAACAGGTAGTGCACTATGTGTGGCAGGCGCTCAGGGTTTCGGCATTTCCCTTAAATGCTTGAAGCACCCCAAGACGCCTCAGTGCACTGTGGGTCCACAGGGCAGTGGGAACTGGGCCAGGCCTGGGCCAACATCAAGGGGGCTGCTGGTCTTAGGCTTCTTTGTGGCTTGGCCTCAGGTCCTCCTGGTTTTGGTGACTCCACATGGCTCAGTTCGATCTCTCAGCCCTGGACAAGAGGTGTCATTGGAACACCTTCACAGATGGGCCACTCACTGATGTCTCACTGAACACTTCCCTTGAAGGAAGAATTTTACACGCCAGCTCATTTCATTATTCCAGGACTTCTGGCAAAAATTGCTCCAGCAGTTTCCAACCACTGGTCCTGTGTGTGGCCAGGGATGTCACCTAGGAAAAGTTTCCCTTTTCTTTCCAAAGCCCCTTCCCTCAAAGTCCCCTGTAAATGATGCTCGTGGACGGTGCAGCCTCTCTCTCTGACTGCACCTCAAGCCACACCAAGCCGCCTGCTTCCCAGCCTTCTAGGACCTAATTGCTCCTTTCATTTGCATGTTTTTGTTTCCTTGGGCATACGTTTTCAGGACAAAGAAGCAGAAGAGCCTTCCAGACACTGGTTCCTTTGTGTGGCACATTGCTCAGTGACAGGTGGAAATGAGCCCCTAATGGAACCTTCCCCAGGCCCCTGGGGGAGATGTGTCACCCGTGAGCCGGGCTCTCAGGGTTGATTAGGGTGAAGGTGAAGCCCAGCATGGCCCCAACTGTGACCTTCCTCTCGGAGTGACCTGGTCCTGCTAATTAGAGCTGAAATGTGCCGTAATGAGGACTAGACACCTCTCCACACTCCACATGGAAAGTGGGCTCCGCCTTGCCTTGGGAGGTGCCGTGGGGCCATGAAACAATTTGAGACTGAGCTCCTTTCCTCAAACATTTGTTATTTAAAAGTAGAGACCAGACACATGACTCTCACAGCAGGCACTTTGAGGCCGTTTGGTAGGTGCTTAATTAGAAGAGGAAGAGGCCACAGTTGGCAGCACATTAAGTCCCATAACTGCAGGGGCTTTCTGAGGGACTTGGGAGATACTTAACACAAAGGTGACCTCAGCCTTGGCCTTGAGCACAGATGAGTTTTGGGGAAGGAAAAATATTAAGTTAGGGAATGCAGAATGAGCACAAATGTAACAGAAATTCCCAGAATGGAATGAACACAAACGTTCAGCAGGGTGTCTGTGAGGACAGAGAGGCCTGAGGGTGGACAGACATCAAGGGCCCTGGTCCCAGGGTCTTTGGAAGCCAGGCAGAGTGCAGGAGCTCAGGATCACCGCCAGCCCGTGAGCCCAGGAGCGCAGGCTGCAGGTGCTCTGTGTACCCACCCCGGTGTGTTCTGACTGCCCACGCCTGGGCCCCGTGCCTCCTTGTAGCTTGTTTTGCAAAGCACTTCACTGATTGCCTCCTGTGAGTCCATCTGTGCACCCGCAAAGGCCTGTGGCCTCTGACACCCGCTCCCCACCACACGGGCTGCGGAATGCAGCCTGCTGCCCAGGGCTGGAGCCAGGAGAGTCCAAACTGGGAGCTGGGCTGGCCTGGGCCAGGTGGGGCAGGACGCGAGCAGCAGGTCAAGTTTCAGCTGCTGCCATCACCCCCTTTCAACTCGCCCTGCTCACCATGTATGATCACACACACACACAGCACACAACACACACTGCGCACATGCCACTCGCAACACACACTACACACGACATGCTACACACATGGCATGTAACATGCACTACACACCACACTACATGTTACACACAGAACACACTATATCTAACACACTACCCACAACACAACACTCACACACAGCTGTTCGTCTTGTTTTGGACCCAGGATTAGTCTTCTCCCACTCACTAGGCTCAGCAAACACCTTTTAGTACTTTAGCCAATTTGATAAGTTATTTAAAGTGTGGAAAAACATTTTTTCATCTATTTTCCTTTCCACGGGGGATTTTTACACTGTCTTGGGTTCCCTGGTCCTTTCTCAGCCTTACCCACAAGACACATAAATTAACATTTTGGCAGTGCAAATACTGCTTGTTTTCACTTATATTTTGTACCACTAGGGAGATAGGAACAGATGCCAAGCAGGTACAGAGGCAGCAGGCACAAAGTTGAATTTATCAAACCCCGCACCGCCTCGCTTTCCTCTGTGGGAACTGGTACCACAGGCTTTTTGGTTATGTGAAGGTAGTTTCCATCCAGTATTTGTGGAAAAACTTCTAATCCAGTAAAGTAGCATGAATGCGGGTGTTTTATACTGAGAATTTGCTGCCTCCTTGGCAAAGTAATCTGAATTTATGTGAATTGGAAATATGCTTTGGAGATTCTTATTATTGCTTCTCTGGTAGAACCCGGCCAGTCCTGCTCTCCCGCAAGTCTTCCCGTCTTAGTGGACAGGGCCACCACCCTCCTGCTCCAGCCAGAAACCTGAGTGCCGTTCTTGCCCCACCTCACCCTAAGCGTCTACGTCCGACAGTCAGCTGCGTGGACTCTACCTCGACTCTTCTTTCAAAGAACTTCAAATACACCCACTTTCTTTCTAGACATCTTACTGGGGAGTGGTGGGCAGGAGACAGATACTGGGGAATTGGGAACTTGTCTGACTAGGGCGGTGAACCTGGCCTTGGGTTGGGACAATGTCCCCGAACTCTGGGCTCTGCACACAGATGGTAGAGCTGGAGTCTTCGGAAGACTTAAAACTGTGTCATTTTCAGAAGACCTTTGCACAGGAACAAAGCAGATAATTAATACTAACATCTTATTGTTTCTGTTTTTATCAAAAATGTTTTAATACAGAGTTTGAGGGTTTCTCCAGTTTGGTACACCTTGCGTGCAGTTGCTGTGAAGGATCGCGCCTTGCGCAGCCGGGTGCGTGGCGGGGGTGCGGGGATTTGCTGACTGCCCCAAGGAGGAGCGCACCGCGGAAGGTGTGGCTGAACGTGGCCCTGAGGCGCTTGAGTGCCTCAGTTTTTACAGCAGCCCTCTCAGCAGTGGCCTGTCCGTCACAACAGCCAGAAGCCGTATGGGTGTTACTGTTTCATTCATTTCTTCAGAGCTGTCAATCAAACAAATGGAAGTACTCAAGGATGCTACAGGTTAGCCAGGGAGAAATATATGTCAAGAGGTGTCTCTTAGGCTGGGCGTGGTGGCTCACACCTGTAATCCTAGCACTCTGGGAGGCCGAGGCGGGCAGATCCTTTGAGCTTAGGAGCTCGAAATCAGCCTGGGCAAGAGCGAGACCCCGTCTCTACTAAAAATAGAAAGAAATTAATTGGCCAACTAAAAATATATATAAAAAATTAGCCGGGTATAGTGGCGCATGCCTGTAGTCCCAGCTACTTGGGAGGCTGAGGCAGGAGGATTGCTTGAGCCCAGGAGTGTGAGGTTGCTGTGAGCTAGGTTGACACCATAGCATTCTTGCCCAGGCAATGGAGTGAGATTTTGCCTCCAAAAAAAAAAAAAAAAGAGGTGTCATTTAGTGCCATCAATGGTTACATGCCTAAAGGCTACATTTGATCATTCAGTCAAGAAATATTTGCTGACTGCTCACTTCACAGTTGGCGCTGAGGTAAGGGCTGGAATGGAACAGAGAAAAACTAGCCAAAATATGCGGCCAACAGGGGAGACAGACAGTAAGCAGAAAACTAAATAGATTTGTTATGTATATCTAATGTATGCATATGTGGTGTACACACATATGTGTGCACGCATACATGATGCTTTCACACACACATGAAACACGTAGTATGTTAGGTGGTGATAAATGCTGCCAGAGCCACTTAGGGCAGGGTGGGGTGGTCAGAAGTGCCCGTGAGGGGAGGGGCAGAGCATCAGGGTAGACACTGCAGAAGCTGCTCACTCAGCGGGCAGCTGAAGAAGGTGAGGGGTTGGCCACGCAGGCGTCTGGGGCAGAGCATCCGAGGCCGAGAGTGTCACCACAGCAGTGATCCTGGTGCAGGACATACTGGGATGGCCGAGGGAGACACAGAGGCCAGCTGCCCTCAAGAAGAGCCCACCAGCACATGCCAGTTTGCTCAAGGCCACAGCCCTGTGGGCCAGTTGCTGTGTTCAAGGGGGACAAAGCACCATCACTGGTTCTGTCATCAGGGAGCAGGTGGCTCCTCATGATTGATGGTCCAAGAGCAGTTCCCCACAGACAGCGCCAGATGACAAAGGCAGTGAGGAGCTATTGCAGATGACATTTTGCACAATAAATTCTTATACTAGCACATAATTTAATAGTTTATAAGCCATTTTCTTATATATCGCCTTATTTGATTCTCACAACCACCATGTGAGATGGGGGATTGATGAAACTGTAGCATGGGGATCGAGTGGCCTGGCCTAACTCTGGTCATAGAGCAAGCGTGTCAGGGACACAGAGTGCTGCCCAATCTTACCCCCAGTTGTGAGCGATTCCTGGCATTACCGGGCAGTAGGGAATGATCTTTCTGGAGTCACTGCCTTTCCTGATGCCTTCTAACCACGATAGCCATGCAGACTCCTACTCTGACTGCGGGGAAGTGAGTGTCTTAGAGGTTGCTGGGGTTCCTCATGCAGCAGCAAAGCTGCTAAGTTAAGACTGTTTGTTTGACCCCCGACTCCCTCCCCCAGCTCCCACTGCTTTCCCTGGGGATTCCTGGCCAGGCCTGCCTCCTGCCTGTTAATTGTGCGTTTCATACCTTCCTAACCATGTAACCCCCATCATTACCCACCTGTGACTCCTAGAGCAGGCCATTTATCAGAGTTCTCTTTTAGAGTAAATAATGAACTGAGAAATTTATACTTCCTGAGCTAGTTATGAATTCAGAAGTCATCCATCACAACTAAATGTATGCAATTTAGGGAATCTCCTAGAGACAGGGCTTTAAGACAAAAAAAAAAAAAAAAAGCCTTCAATGATAGCGACATTGTCACCTGTGCTTCCAAGAACAAGAATGAGATGATGACATTAGATTAACAGGGCAAGGGCTGGGACCAGGTCTGAGGGCATCCATGATATTTTAGATGCCCTGTCACTATTACCAAAGTCAACCAGTCCTTGATAAAGTGGCTTCCTCTTCAGATTGGGGGTCTTGGCTGTGGGATGCACAGATGGAGCAAACGGGGAAGCCAGCCAGGGCGAAGCCGGGAGTTCTGTCACCTTCCTGGCTACTCACTCGTCCATGGCCAGCCTTCTGGACTCTGCACCCAGCCTCTGCTCCTCCTTGGCCCCAAGTTGCCGTCGCTACTGCTGATAATTGAACATGTTCCCTGGAGTCACGGCCTCTCCAGGTCCTCCTTTCTGTTTTGAGTCAAAGAGGCCAAACTCATCTCCCTGCTATGCTTCTCCAAGTATAATTTAGGGAACCTTGTGATTCTGTTCAGCAGAAACTTAGGGGTATGTGCCGAGGGCTGGTTTCCACCTCATTTCAGGCTCTGCTGTCTGAAAACAGGACAAGGGACAGGGATGACTTTGAGAGGACTCCTTCTCAAAGGCTGCCCCTGCAGCCTGCCTCTGTGACGAAAATCACAGCAGCAGAAGGGAGTGTGGTGCTGAGAAGCAGCACAGCCAGGATGAATAAGGAATCTCAGTGTGCTTTCCCATGCGGACAGGCTTCCTTCGGAATCCCACGGTGCAGAGCTCAAACTCACTCAGGGTCTTGGCGCACCCCCATGATGGCGAGAACTCTAAACGCAGACAGCTTAACAAGGCTTTGCTTCCTTCACTCGGAGCTCTCTGCCTTACTTACCCCCCAGCTTTTAAAGTTGCCCATTAGAACGTGTTTTAAAAACTAGCACAAAGTTTTAATATTTTAAGTGTACTTTCTTTCCTGAGTTCATTATCCATATCATGCAGATCTAAAAAGCACTTGATAAATAAATCCTAATAGGTTAATTGTCGAATCATTTAAGTTTTGTTTCCAGTCTTTGTATTGTTTTACAGAAAGTAAAAGTGTAGTCATCCATCGAGATCCCCTTATCTTATTCCATCTTTACTAAAGTTAATCTTTGAATCTGGAATCTAAAAAGAGTTTGGTCTTTGATTTAAATAAATGGGGATGTTTGTGGTACCTATTTTAATATCTCCCCACTCTTCTCAAGAGGCCGTCTTCCAGCAAAAGTAATGCCTCCGTTAATTTCTCTGCTTCCTCCTTAATTACAATATGTGATTTTATGTTAATTCAAGCTGTGATTTTCAAGTGAAGAGCAATAATACACAAAGAACTCTTTATCTCAGAAAAGTGACAAGTTAACATGGAATGTTTCTTGCTGGTTCCTTATTGTTCATTCATTCATTCACTCAGCATCTGTTTATTGAGGACCTACTCAGTGCAAAGCATTACACTGGGGTGGATGAGTAATAAGGTACATAAAACAGGATCTCCATCCTTATAGAGAAAAGGTGACTCTTTTAAAAGGCGCATGAAAGGAAGAACCCATATCTAGCTTAGGGGCCCAGCAATGGCGGTGATGGCATTTAGACTCAACGGAACCCACAGTGACATCACTCCTATCTCAAGGGCTCCCATGCGCTCTGTGCCGATAGGTTCCTGCAGAATAGGCTGTGGCCTCTCACCAGAAGTGGGGCCGACCTGTGGCCGTCCCGTCAGATCCATGGCCCCATGGGAGACTGTCTTTCACAGCTCTCACCTCTCCTTCCTGCTTCTGTACTTAGCAGTTTCTTCACAAGCCCTGAATACCTTGGGTTGTACCTTCTAGATGGCTCATTTTACAACGGAAAAAGAGAATAACTAGACATTTGAAGAAATCCTAAAGCATGAAAAACGAAGATTGAGGACAACCAGTGGAAACAGACACTCAGGGAAATAAAAGAAAAATTTAATATCTCCATAGGTATTTCAATGTAAAGATTCTGGAGAAGGCTGAGGAAATCACCCAGAACTTAGAGCATGAAATTCATGAGAAAACATGTAAAGAAAGATAAGAGGCCAGAGTTTTAACCCAAGAAGTCTAATATTTAATACAAGTTGCAGAAAGAGAGACCAAAGGGAATAGAAAGAGCTAATAATCAAATAAACCCCAAATTATCCAAACCCAAGTGAAAAATGACTCTTCAAATTGAATGAAGCCTTCAAGTGTCAAAAGGGGTGAATGAAAGATGCCCATATCTGGATATGTGGTTAGCATATTTTAGAATGTCAGGTTAAGAAGATAAAAAAAAAGCTCAGAGAGAGCAAATAAAAACAAATATCTGCAAAGAACAGAGCCTGGAGCTGGTGTCAGACGTCCCATCAGCAAGAAAACAGTGAAGTGCCCTCAGCACCTGTTAGGGAAACCATTCTGAACGTAGGATCTGTACCAGGGAAACTCTTAGTCATGACTAAGAGCACAACTAAGTCATGTCCAGCTAAAGATTAAAAAAAAAATTCTAAAGCCTTCCTGATGACGTCTCTTGAATTCATACTCCAGCAAAACAATCCTGAAAATGAATAAAAGAGAAAATGGCGATCATCAGAAACAGAGAAACTAACCCAAAAGTTTACTGAAAAGAAACCCTAGGATGACAGTCTTGTTGCAGGCTGTGAAAATAATGTGTCCAAATTAGAGCAGGGAGTCAGTGGGCTTCAAAAAGGATGCCATTAGAGAAAAGTGGAGTAGATTCCAAACAGTGTAAAGAGCAAGAATAAGGAATATGGTGAGGAAGACGTAAGTTTCATCTCTCCAACCGCACACCCCAAATAAAGTCCATTTGAAACTCCAGAAAAAAACTATACTAAAAACTATAGTTTTGATATCCAGTCAACTAAAACATGACATGGAGACCTTAATCAACTGTTGGAATGGAAAAATGAAGACTGCATTTCACCTTAACCCTGTAGATAATAGTTTTAAGTGATAAGAATTTTGACATTGGAATTCTAAGAAAGGCTGTGAGCTCCCATATTTGTGATTATGTTGTTGGCTTTTCACATTATAGAATCAAGTTATAAACATAGCCTAGAAAGCTTAATTATGGATCCTGAAGAGAGTAAATATTGACAATATTCATGATAAAATAGAAAGGTACAGTACACAGAATTTGAGAATAGAGAGTAAGGACTTAACTCTGACCTTCTTTTTTCTCTTGCCTGAATTCCTTTCTGAGAGGCTGGGTGAGTGGCACCTGCAAACAATAAAGTCTCAATAAATGGGTTTTTATTAACCCAATGTAATGTGGCTTACTTTCCAGCCTAACTCTGGTGTAATGACACATGACAGGTGGAAGACCTCCTATCTTAACTCAAGAATTCTTCCCTACTGACTCCAGGTCTTAAGACAAAGCTTAACTCTTTCAACCAATTGCCAACTAAAAAAATCCCTAATACCTACCTATGACTTGTAAGCCCCCATTTTGAGATGTTCTGTCTTTTTGGGATAAACCAGTGTATACCTTCCTCATAGGGACTTATGGTTTTACGTATAATTCCTTTCTTCATGTATGCGTAAAACCAAGTCAGAGCCTGGCCTCCTCGAGCACATGCTCTGAAAACTTCTCGAGACCATATTCTTCGGGTGCAGCCACATATATTCAGCTCAGAATAAGCCTCTTTAAGTTATTTTGCAGTGTTTGGAGTTTTTTCTGTTAACAAGAGGTACAAATATGCTATCTCAAAGTATGGGTTCAAAAGATAGTGATGAAAGCTGACAAAAAAAGATACAGGCTTAAAATAATATATTTAAGTTTCAGATGGGACCAATTTGAGGAACTAAAAAGCAGTGATGCAATTATAGGAACTTGGAATGAACAGAAAATAGAAATCAGTACAGTTGTGCTGAATCCTTAGCTCTTGCAAATAGAAGTCAATAAAAATTCAAGAAATAGTAATACATTATTTAACAATATGGAAATAACCAGCAGAGGAATGAAAGCTGCAAGGGGGTAAAATGGTTCTCTCCTGTAATGGGACTAAGGAATGTGCTATAGGACTTTCAATACTCATATTATAGGGTTTTTAATATTTGTTCAAATATTCTATGCTATTATATATACATATATGATTACATTTAAATTCATAATCTGCTGTATAAATATCCTCTCCCCTGCTCAGTGCCTTCATGAGAGATCCCGACCTTTACCTAAAATGACTTTCTCATTCTAATTCACAGATTACTCATTTATATTTAATTCATATATTTAGATTTTCTATTGTCTTGCCAGTCAGTCATTTTGTCTCTTGAAGATTATATGGCTTTTATTAATTCTGATCTGTTATGTGTGGACTTTAAAATTCAAATAGCTTGGCTTTTCCTTTTATTTCCAAGTTAGAATGACCATTTTACTTTTTTACCAAGGAAATTCAAGGGAAAAATAGGGCTGGGTTGGGGCTTAAGCAGTCCTGAATGTTATGTGAACTCTGCAATGAGCAAGTGTGTGGATGAGGGTGTTTGCTGTCCGTAATGATTGGGGAGGAGTAGGAAGAAGTCACAGGGGCAGAAATGCAGGGACAAACCAGTAGGAACTATCAATATTTCCCTGCACATTCTGGTTTTGAGTGTCTGTATGTGCTGCCCTCCATTCTTGTGAGTAGGAAACCCCAAGCCACCACCCCTACGTATGCATCAAAGGCAGATGACTAGCCTTGTTATATAATTTTGAGCAAATTACCATCCTGCCTATAAGTCTTAATTCTCTCATCTGTAAACATGGGAATAATAATAAAGATCTTGCAGGGCTGTTAAGATTGAATAAAAAGTCAACGTAGAGCATTCACCTATCAGATACTGAGTCCCAAGCGCCAGGTATTACGTACTAACCTTATGATTCATCAACTTTTAATGTCTGAATGGACTCCATTAGAATTTGTTTGTAAACTTGTCAAGATATCTAAATGATTCTTTTATTCAGGGGACCACATAACCACTTTTTAAAAATTACCCAATATACATGACTTTAGCTATTCCCAAGAGATATGGAAATTACAATAAATATTGGAGAAGAGGTGGGGAGAGACTTTCATATATATCATAAGACATAATTTAAGAAGAGATTGAACAGAAAGCAAATGCTGTGCGACCTCACTTACATGTGGAATTTAAAATAATTGAACTCATAGAAGCAGAGGGTGGAATAGTGGTTGCCAGGGGCTGTGGAGAGGGGGAAATAGGGAAGTGATGATTGCAAGGTACGAGTTCTGGTTATGCAAAATAAGTTAAGTTTTGGAGATCTACTATATGCCATAGTGCCTGTAGCTAATAGTGTATTGTGTACTGAACATTTGCCTAGATGGTGGATCTTATGGTAAGTGTTTTTACCATAAAACTATCACAGCAGTAATAATAAAGGGAGTGGGGGAAAACTTTGGGGGGGGTGGATATGATTACGGTCTTGGTGGTCATGATGGTTTCACAGGTGTACACTTATCCTCGACTCATTAAAATGTGTACATGTGCACATGTGTAAATGTGCATAGCTTTTTATATGTCAATCATATGTCAACAAAGTGGTGAGAAAAATGATTAAAAGAATAACTCTATGAGACTCGTACTAAAATATTATTATGGTACACAAAAGGCCCTTAATAGATGTTCATCGTCTATTCTGGGAAGATTGCGTAAATTATCCATGTCACAAAAAAAACATAGGCTTTCTACATTCACTTTCTATGGATATTTGAATTGACACATTAGCCAAACTGCAATTGTCTGCAGTTATTAAAATATATTCTACTTTTTAATGAGAGCCTGACATTCAAAAAAATTCTAAGCTCATGTCATTATTAGTGTAAGAATTACTAGTTATCCTTGTGAGTATTTCCATCACCTCTCAGAACACGTGTGCCTTCCACTATAGCCCAACTTGCCTATTATATTCCAATTTAGGCAAAGGAAGAGGGGCACTAAGTTATTTGACTGATCTCAACAAATATAAAGATATCATCAATTTTTGTATTCATTTATCACATTGTTTTATATTTTGATAAATAAAAGTGATCCTTCAATGCTTTAGTTTTACATAAGAAATAAGGCAGAGAGAGAGAGAGAGAGAGAGAGAGAGAGAGAGAGAACTTTATTTTTATTGGGCAGTGGCTAGCTAGTTTTAAGAGTATTTATTAATAATCCATCTTTTTTACCCCATTGCATAGAGAATGATCTTTGCCCCATACAAAGTACCCTTATGTATACATATGTATCTTTGCCATATACTAATATTTAATATAAGGGTATTTAGTGTGTGGCAAAGATAGAAATATGTGTTAGCATTTTTAGTAAATTGATTTTGACATGGTTAAAATAATGTGCCACCTACTTAGGCATTTGAGATTCCTCTTCTAAATATCCTTAACTCTCAGCAACTCATAGAAGTAAACAATGTTGTCCCAGTGGCTGTAGAGAGCATGGTGGCTTGTGGTGCTAAATTATTCAAAGGATTCGAACAGTGTCGGTTATGCACCTGGCACTGTTTTAGGAACTTTGGACACATCAGCGTCTCAAACAGATAAAATCCCTGGTCTTATAGGAGCTTAACTTCCTTGTACGTTTACTCTGGAGCAAAATCCCCATGGATCAACAGATGATAATGAGTTCCGATTCCACGGTTCTTGGTTTGTCGGCTTCTATTATTTTCCTATGTATGTGTTCCTGGAATGTTCCATCAATTTGGGAGTCCGGATGGCAGTGGCAACATCTTTACCACAATACTGCTTTGGGGAGAATAAGAAAGAAGGAACATCTTCCCCATCTTCTCACTGAAAAAGACTGAGTTCTCCTCTTTTAGGGGCACGTGGAAATGGGATGGGTTTCTGAGATTTGGATGCCTTACTCGCATTTCATAAAAATTCTTTTGAGGTTTTCCTAAAAAAAAAAAAAAAAAAAAAAAAATCCGTACTTCTCCTCCAGTTAATCTCTATCCTGTTTTCGAGGCATTTTTGCTTGGAGATTTTGTTGAACTCCAAATCTTGTAAAGCTTTTATTAGTTTTACCTGAGAGGATATCATGCAGATGGTGAGAAATAAATGATGGATTGAAATTCCCCCACATTAATATTTATTAACCTAGGTACTTAGAAGATATCTATTCTTGCCAGACCTAAGCAGATGAGACGGGATAGACATCACAGGGCACAGGGTATCACTGAGTCTGTCGTTACCACTAATGTAATCATTGGCTAAGTTTTCCCCAAAGGAAAAGGTAGCTGCTTAGATGATCCATGTTGGCAGAAACTGAAAAACTTCTAGGTAAGAAAATAAGCTGATTTATTCCACTTACTTATGTCTGCCTCCTCTGGGCTTATCAGAACATGCTGTTTTATCACATAAGTATCTATTGTCTTGCTTGATTCATTATTAATTGGGTGTGCATGTGTGTTCTTTATCACTAATTCGATTTTATGCTACTTCAGGGAAGGCTCAGTCTTGCTTTTTACCTCTTTTTACCCTTGTCCCAATATCCCGAAGCAACAAGTTTGACTCTGGCAGGACAGAAGATAATAATAATTCATTTAAAGTATGTACCAGTCAGCTTTTGCTACCTAGCAATTCACCCCAAAATTTATCTCAAAAAGCCAGCAATTTACTCAGTTCCCCATCCAATGGGCTGTAGAGTTAGGCTGAGCTCAGCTGGGCAGCTCTTCTGGCCTCAGCAGGGCCTCCCCGTGTGTCTGTGGTCAGTCTGTTCTGCCAGGAGGCTGGACTTCTAGGGACTGGAGAGAGAGTGCAAGTGTGCCGGGCTCCCCGAGGCGTAGGCTTCCCACCGGAACGCCGTCGTCTCTTCTGTCATATTCCAACAGGCACAATAAGTCACAAGCCCATCTCAGACTCTGTGGTGGGAATAATCAGTAAGTCATATCGCAAAGGGTACAGAAAGGGGAATAATTTTAGCCATTTTGCAAGCTACCACATGTTGCAAATATATTTTCGTCAATCAATTATGATTACGAATTACATATAAGTGAAATAATCTAAATAAAGTCATTCCAGTGACTATTCTTGGTGTCAGAGTGTTGATATCAAAAGTGGAAACAATACAGGTGCGGTAGGGGTGTCTGTGAGGATAGCTTGATTCCCATACTTCTTTTTGCATTGTCAAGCAAAGAATTCAGAGGAGCGGCTCCACTTACATTTGGAATGAGTGTTTTTCCAGAGCTAGGGAGGCTGGGGCCTGGGCAGTTCCTACCCAGATCCTGCTAAGCCTGACACAGTCAAGGACACATGAAAGAAAAAACCAAGCAGGTAGAATCTCGCCCAAACCACTTCCATGTCTGCAAGCTTTGTTTGATGTATCCTTAAAGATTGGTGACATTGTGGGGAAGATTAAAAGTCTTAAAATGAACAGAAAGAGATTTGACTCCTTGAATATTTGTACGATCCCAGAATAGCTAATTAATTTTTTCTAAGCCTTAGTTTTCGTATGTATAAAATATGAGGATAACATCAGGTTGTTTTGAAGATTAAATCTACAACATGAATGTAGCCCCCGGCACATGTTAGACATCCAGTAAATGTTTCTTTCCATTCTTTTCTTTATCTACTTGAAGTTTATTGTTTTTGTTATTGTTAAGGTTGCACTTTTTACTTTCCTTACAGGTAGGTGGGGCCTACTGTGCCTTCAGTTATTGTTTGAGGCAAGAGAGAGGTCGAGAAGTCTCCGTAGCTCAGCATTAGTTTACTTTGCAGGTTCAGGCCATTGCGATTATTCAGACACAGTCTGCAGGTTTTCCTGAGCTAGTTTTTCCCCAGTCCTGACAGCTATAATATGATAATATCTAAACTTCCATTTCTGAAACAATTAGTTACTTACTAAGGCTGTTTCATAGACACAATCTCTCTTTTTTGGTTAAAAAAACAAAGGAAGACTTTCCCGGATTCTGGGTTATTTTGGGCCTTAGTTGGCATTGGCAGAGCAGGCAGTTATGTTGGCCTTCTTTGGGGTTAGGTGTAAGTATAGTCATAGTAAAGGTTGCCTTCCTGTTTTGATTTAAACAGTTCTTGTCCCAGTTCTTCTCTGCCAGTTACATGAGGTAGGGAAACAGAAGGGTAACTTCCTTTTAGCATAGACAGCATCAACCACCCATTTCCCCAACTCAAAAATATAAGACCCAACTATTGTCTCTCTTCTTTGTTCATTTCCCAAACCCAGTCATTGATCCCCAAGTCCTACAGCTGCCACCCCAGCCTCATCCTTCAGCCGTCAGCGCGTGCTTGGCCTGCATAGCACCCACCACACTGTTGGTAAGCTCTTTATAAATCCACCTCCCCAACCGCACAATCAGTCTTTTCAGGGCAGACTTTGAGTTTTATCCATAGCTGTATCTCTAGTACCTGGCTCATGGTAGGTCAGTGCCTAGTTTATAATCTGCTCCATTTATGTCCACAGAGAAAACCAATTACTTACAGATTTTAGTTAAGCCATTGTTTCATTAACATACAAGTGTGTTAATTGATTGAGTAGGGAGTGCTCTAAATCCTGATACTAACAAATCATTCCCACCCTCTTTAAGAAATTTCTTAGATATGCAGAGGCCAAGTTAAGATAGCAGGCTGAGAGTTTTCTCTGATACATGAGTAGTAATCATAGTCACAAATTATCTTCACATGGTGTTGATATTGTAAAAGATGTCCACACTACTTGTACCACATCACTTCCCAAGTCTTTTGTAAATTGGGAAAGCTTGCCAATTAGCATCTACTGTTTGCCTGGGTGAGACAAGTTTGCAACGTAGAAACAAAATTGGTTTTGTGAGTAGCCCCTATCCAAATATGCCAACAGAAAAGGGAAGTGAAGAAAGGTCAGATATAACTCTATTTGCAGCTCAACGAAGGCCACAGCATTTGAATTATGATTTGTGTCTTTCAGTGATTTGTTTTCACATCAGTGATTACTTAGGAACACATTGAGCTTTAAAGGAATTCGGTAAATTCACCCTCCCCATCCCCACGTGTCCACTAAAAGCAACTGTCCAGTCTGTTTGCTTAGCACTTGTCTGTGTGCACCTCCGGGAGCACTGGAGATAGTGACATCAAGGAGATGGCTCCAAACATAAAGTCACCAGGTTTGGAGTCTGGTCCCAGCCCCGTCGTTCTTTAGCTGTGCCATTTTGGGGGAGTCACAGGCCCTTGTTTCCCTCCTCTCTGATCTGCAGGAACTGGACTGTGGTGGCCAGGAATATAGTTCATGCATTTGTGTTCCTAGGAGGAAACTGTAACGGTGACAGGGGAACAGTAAGACCTTCCTTATAGAGATGCTAGGAGTATTGGAATAGTTTACACGAATGTAGGGAAGTAAAGCTCTCCTAGATTTCTCCCTGGCCTCCCTAGATGAGCCTCCCCTTGGGACTAATTGCACTAGTTCCCAAGTGAATGAGATTTGTCGCCTTTTAGGTAGTAAATTGCTCTGAAATTTTCTATCTCCCTGGGCCCAAAGGGTTAAAGCCCCAACTGGGTCCCCCCAGGTGAAGCTCCCAAGCCAGGACAAAGGGAGTGTGTCTCTCCGGGTATTCACATTTCAAAAGGTAGGAAGCCCAGACACCTGGGGTTGAAGGCCCTGCTGGGAAGATGTATTTACATACCAAAGGGTGGAATGAGGACCACATTTCCACTGCCTGGGAAGAGGGGCAGCTGCCTACTTTCCCTGGATGAACAGAGAAGAATAATATTTCTCCGTTGCTCCCCTGTGGGGTGTCTGAGTACTCATGTAGGCAAAATTCCCATCGGCTCTCATCACCGGGAGGCCAACACACTTACTATTTACTGTGAGGTACTTCATAAGAAACCAGCGTAAAATGAATAAAGATGAATATTAGAAACCCAACCAGAAGGTCTCCAGTGTGGCAGCTGTCACAGTAGGAGCTTTGTTGCTGTCACTTCTCTGCCCCACCCCTCTGCACTGGCAGCAGCTACTCCAGTAGTTACGCCCATGTGCCTGGGAGGCTCTGGGTGACCAGAAGGGTCACAGGCAAAGTCACAACTTGATACAGCTCGTGGCACACTGCTTGGAGCTTGTAAGAATGGAATACATGACTTTGTTAATATAACTGCACGGTCTATATACACATATAATTTTGAGGACAAATAAACTGCATGGTTTTGTTTATTGCTTCCTCTTTGGTTCCTAGAGATTGTGAAGAACACAGTGTTATTCCGGTAGCACAAGTTTATCTGCTCCCGATTACTTCCGAATGACTTTCTTCCCCGAGTGTATCCTCCGCACACTGGCTTAGTGGGAAGTGTTGTGGTGCTACCAGCAGTGCAGGGGATACCAAGCCCTCCTGGAATGACCGGCTCCAGTTCCCTTCTGAGCAGGGGGTCTGAGTGGACCTCTTGGGGCTGATGTTGACAAACGAGTGGAAAAGGGTCTGCCAGTCCCAGTGAGGTGGAGAAGGGTCTGCCAGTCCCAGTGAGGTGGAGAAGGGTCTGCCAGTCCCAGTGAGGTGGAGAAGGGTCTGCCAGTCCCAGTGAGGAAGCTCTCTGGGAAGGATGAGGTTGCATTCCTGCAGGTTAAGCTATCGTAACATAGGCTAAAAAACAGATGTATTATTAATAGGACTAATATTCTGCTCCCTGTGTCCTGGCCTCTGCTTCCACATTCAGATTTCCTCAGCACCACTTTCCTTAAAGAGTTTCCCTCCTTAAAATCCTGCAGAGACTCCTTGGTTTCTATCCTTTCGAATATGAAGTCCTTTTCCTGACTGTCAAGTTCCTCCTCCCTGTGGCCCAGCACCCTGGCCAGCGACTGTCCTTGCCTCACCCCAGCCCCTGCCTGGCTGGTGTTCCTCCTCCCCTCCCCTCCACTTCAAGTCCCGCTGCTGTTCTAGATGCAGCTTCAGCTGGCTCTACAATGACGCTCTTCCTTAACCTTCCTTCTCTCCAAATTCTCCACACCTTTCTAACTTATGCCGTAGAATCTAGCATTGAATTACACTCCGTCTTAAGTTATTTCTAGTTGTTGCATGCTAATAGTGGCACACCAGGCCTGATACTGCAGTGGCCTCCGCACGACCCCAGCCTGATGCTTTTTTCCACATTAGGTACTTAATTAATGTGTGCGGAGTGACTGGCCTCCTGAGCGACAGTACGCACTTAGCAGAACCTTGACCTGATGTTTCACAGCCTCTTTAGCACAGATTTTATTTAGACCACTGAGAATGCAGCGCATGGGGCACTTGCTGTGCCTGCCTTTACAAAGACTGGTAGAAACGATGCTTTTCCTGACAGTACTCTCCTCTACATCTTCTGTATTCCAGCATCTGTTCTGGAAGTTTCAAAGTGATTTATGATCTGTTTGTGAGATTTCTATCAATCCAGGGCTTTTCACCTAAAATTGGTACATTCATGAAATAGCAAAGGAAGGATAATTTCAAACCACATGAGATTTTTCTCACAAGTTGGGTAAATTGTACATCCTTAGGGCACTTGGTATTTTAGATCAGTTATTAATGTTTTATATAATTTATTTCAAGTGCAATTCTTTAGCATATACTTTCAAAGGTTTTTGAAATATTCTTTTAACAGCCACTGTTCTAACCAATTCATTGTAATTCAAAACATATTTCTCTGGTCCCCGCTCCTTTCCCGAAGCTGTGCTCAGAGTTAGGGACAGAAACCCGAGGGAAGGCCGCTGCCCTCGAGGGGTTCACGTAACACGGGGGAGTCAGACACTTCCCAGGACAGCTCAGTCCAGTTCACAGTGCTCTGGCAGAGCGAGAGGCGTGTCCCGTGGCAGTGAGGGAAACCCGCTACAGCAGGTGACATGGGGACGGGTGGCCATCTCTGTCTGTAGGAGCTGGGCTCTGGCTGATGTCACTTCATTCCATATCCACCAGGCATTAAAACAGCATTCATGGAAATGCATGGGAGGCATGAGGCAAGGTGCTCCCTTTTCAAATGGGGGGGGGGTCTTGATTTAAACTTGAGATCAGGGGAAACTGTCTTAAGTCAAACGTGAGGCTTGTCACTGAACAAAGACAAGGTACTTAAAGCCTCATCCTAGCTGTCCTGCTGCGGGAGCGTCAGCCCAAGCCACAGCGTCCCCCCAGGGAAGGGGCTCTCAGCACCACGGGTGCTGGAGCCCGGCCACAGAGTGGGCGCAAACGCAGTGGGAGGCCGGCCTCCCGCTCACAGCCCAGCACCCACCTGTCAGGACGCCAGGACGTGCTCTCGGCCCATCACGGAATCATGGCTTGAAAAGAGGGGAGGCTGTTAGGGCATTTGGGAGCTGGAGGGGCACGGTGGGGGTGAGGCCAGAGGGCAGGAGGAGAGCGCAGCTGTGGTGGAGGTTGGCTTCCCGTTTCCTCCTCTCCTCTCTTCCTAATCGAATCTGCACACAGAGTAGTTTGCTCTGTCGACCTGGGGGCCCCTGGTGTCACTGATCCAATCACAGAGGGCAGTCAGCAAAGCTGACCCGAAGTGAAAGCTCCTCTGGGCAGCTTCCCATAGCGCACCCCTTCCCATCTACACACCTGCACCCCCAGATGCCTGGACTCCCTGCCTCGCCGCACTGCAGAGTGAACAGGGAAAACAGCCAAGGACTTCCCTGCAAAGTGAGGCCGAGGCAGCTCTCTGTGTTACTCCCAGGGTCAGCATGGCTTACGGATAAGAGTAAAATAATATTGGTATGGCGCGTGGCAGTTGAACAGCCTTCAGCATCGCCCGTCCCATCTGCAGCTCACTATCAGCCTGAGAGTATGAATGTGACGTGGCCATTGCTATTCTGCAGATGGGGAAACTGAGGACAGAGAGTCTGAGTTTCAGGCCTCCAAAAACCCCTCAAGGCACCTGCATGGACCTGGGCCTGTGGGAGGTGCGAGGAGGAGGACTCCAGTTCACACCTTGCAGGCACGGTCACTAAGCAGCAGCTCCGCTGGGACCTGGCCTCTACAGCAGGCAGGCTGTAGAGACAGCTGCCGTTGTGTCTCCTGTGGTTCTCAGTGTGACCACTTGCTGTGCTTCCAAAAAATTAATGACATAACAACAACCAAGGGGGGAAAAAGAGGAAAGGAAAAACAAGGACCAGACTGCTCAGTGGGCTTTCCAGAGCCACATCAGAGACGTGCATTTTCAAAATCAGTTTCCCTACATATTCTGTTTCCGATCCACCTTCCTCCCAGGGAAGAGCACCCTGACGCCGTCGCTCAAACACAAGCAAGGAAATCGCTCTCCAACTCCGTCCCCCACAGTTGTAACTGCAAGGAAAACAAATGTTGGGCATTAACCAGAATTCTCTGAGAAACAATATCTAATCACAGCGTTCCCAAGAGGCACTTAGTTCTTGTTTTCTTATTTTTCTTAAATTGTATCATGGATAATATTCTTGCAAAACGTAGCAAGTGAAATGATTTCCTTAATAATTTCCCCCTCTTCTACCTAATAAACAGTATTTCTTTTGTTAAAGGGCTTGTTAAAGGCAGTACTATTTGGTGTTTCTTTAGGGTCTTTTTCATAAGATAAAGGATTTGGACCAAGCAAAGAAGATGATCCAGTGTGAGGTCAGGTCTTTTCGGCAAGCGACACTGGCGGAGTGCCTGCCCTGTGTGAGGGGTGTGGGCTGAGGGGGAGGTTAACAGTTACCAGGGTGAACTGTGGTGGTGACACCACCTGTTTGTTTATGTTGGCCAGGAGCAGCCAGCTCTCTTGGGACAGGCCAGGAAGCCTCTTCTTAGATGGCATCAGTAACGGGCACCATAACTGGACACGCCGCTCTTGTTTCAGTTACAGAAATTCTACTGTCTAAGCCCCTATTTCCAGTTAAGGTGGAAAACACCCTCCTTTAAGCCGCAGCAGCCCCACACGCACCCACCGGGGGAAGGTTCCACGAGACTGGAAGGGTCCCTCTCGGGGGCAGCCCAGGCTTCCTCCCTCAGCCCGTGTGCACTAAGGTCACCTGCCACTGTCCCCAGCGCCCCCGCTGGTATCTGGTTTATGTTCTAATGTACAAGACACAGCAGGGACGTGGGACTCCTGTAGGTGTGACAGCTATGAGGTCGCGGCACAGCTTCCAAACCTAGCTTACCCGTCCCGCGATCCTCATGTGTGGACCGGGCAAGGAGCAGTGGACGGAGACATGAGCAATATGGGAAGGAGGTAGACACGTGAACACTTGGCTGGCCTGGCCATGGAGCCAAAGGCTGTTTCCCCCTTAAAATGAATTCTGTCTTTATAACAAGGGCACTTCATAAGGCAACGAAAAACAGGCATTTATCTAAAGCAAATAAACCTGCATCTTTCCATTCCAGGCCATGTGCTGGGGCTTAGCCCCCATCCATGCATTCGGCAGGGGCCCCACCTGCCACAGCTGTGCCGTGATTCTGGGTGGGGAGGACTCAAGTTTAGGACAGTGATTCCAACGTCCCAAAAGGTCACTGGATTTCGGCTTTGATGTACCAACACAGAAGAGTAGTTTCAAACACTGCAAACAAAAGTCTTTCTCTAAATGAACACAAATGTTCACTTAACCAGAAGGTCCACCTACTCAAGCCCCCCGTTTTTATACATTGCAGATGCCTTTCGTTTTGAACAATGGGAGTATAATATCTCCAGTAAAGTCTTGTTGCTAACCAGAAATTATCATGTCTCACAGGACAGCGCAATACAGAAAAAAATGGCATTTTATGTTGACATAATTATTGTGGTTTATTTTCAGGGACATAAATTGTAACAATTCAACTGCCTAAATTTAACACAACTTAAAATTACATGTAGTCACTACAGATAGTGGCATAAGCAAGGATTATTAGAGAAGTGCAAGCCTTTGTCTGTTTCACTTTTTCCAAATGCTTTTTGTTTGTTTTTAGTCCTAGAAGTATTGTTTAAATTAAGTTTTGTGTGGAACTTCATTATTAAAACGAATGGAGAGCGACCTTTCTGCTTGTTGTTGCTGAAAACACCTTGCACCTGTGCCTTTGGCCTTACCACTGCCCCCGTATTTCTTGAAGTGCTTGCCCTGAAGTGTAATTGAATCCACTGGTCTGGTTTGGGGGAGCTGTGGGACGTTGCTTTTGAGAGCATTGGTTCTAGGATGAGGCTGCCAAAATTCATGGCTAGTTCTGCCACTTATTAGTGGTGGGACCTTGCTCAAGTTATCTCACTTCCCTGTGCCAGTTGTTCCAGTAACAGAATGAATTTGTAGGGTTGCCCTGCAGGCTAACTCAGGAAAGGAGTGGTGTCTCACTTAGAGAAGGCGCTCAGTAATAAAGGAGGGAAGAGGGATAAAACTTCCAATGCTACAAAAGCTCCCAACAGCAGGGGTTATTTATTTTGTAAGAGGTAGTAAAAACACAATTTGATAAAGGGATGGTCCCTTCTGGAAACTCCTAAGATTTAAATTCTATAAGCTTGAAATAATTTAAAATTAGAAATTATTACACATTAATGTCACCCTCCAATTAATATTTCATGTATGCATTGTACAAAATTGCATGTATACGTTGTAAGGTAACAAATAGATTCAACCAGATGTTTCTTCCATTCCTTCTCATGAGGGCTTCCTGCAGGCTGGGAGAGGCGAGAAGCTTCAGGGAGATCCATGGCTTAGCCAGGTGCCCACGTGGAAGCTCTTAGGAACCAGCAGCGATGTTTAAGGGGCGCTAAGTGAACCGAGCCCCGAGCCCTTCTGTGGTAGGCATGCTCCCATACTGAGGCGTGCACACAAATCACAGAAGGTGTTTCTTCCCTAGTCACTTTCATAAGAAATTATAGCCTGTCAGTTATCGACTCACCTGTTGAAACCCGAGAGCAATCCAATGAAGTTCCAAACTGTTAGCAAAAATAATTGACACCAAGGTTAAGATGCAAGAGCTCTTTCATCTTTTTTTGTCCTAAATGAAAACACGAGCAAGATGTTGTTTAATGATGTTGATGATGCTGAATGTTAAGTGTTAATGCTGTTAATGTTAATGCTAATGATGTTAAGTGCTGTGAAGAACTTGGGAGGAAGACCGGGCATGAGCGCTCTTCTGCCGGGAGCCACCTTTGTGCACGTGGACATCCTGTCACACCTTTGGCCCCTTTTTCACACGTGTCATATGAGGGAAATGGACAAGATCCAAGACTCTTAATGCAGCACCCCCCCGACCCCCCGGGGAGCATAACCAAGTGACCAGCAGGTTTTTTTCCCCAACCCTCCTCCCAGGTGGGCTCTCTATGTGGGGGGCAGTCCCCAGTGAAGTCTCACCACAGAGGGCTCAGGGAGGGACGGCTTCTGATTTTGTCTCGGTGGGACTCACTAGCAAGACTATTTGCGAATCAGATGCTCCCCAGCCCCAGGACAGTTCTAGCATTTCTAGCATGCTCCGTCTTTTCTGCTCTGTTTTTCTTAATAGCATCATCACTGTCTGACATTATAACACACTCATGTCTATTCATGTTTTTCTAGTATTTCTTCCCTCAGTAGACCGTGAGCCCCAGGAGGGTAGGGGCATGTTGCATTTGCTGATGCCCAGGATGCCTGCTTCATAGACGCAATAAACAGTTTTTGAATATCTTCCCCGTTCTTTCATTCAAAGCCTGATCGTGAGCCATGGGTACATGGAGATCTTTGCTCTTTGTTTGTTTTTGCCGAAATCAGAGCAAGTGGACTGGGCTCAGCAGAAAGGACAACCTGGCTCTGAGGAGATGCTCTTAGGGAAAGAGAGAAGAGGAAAAGTGGTGATTTCCTTCTTTCCATATTTTTGGAGTAGAGAGGAACTTCTGTTGATCCTCAGGGCAGCTCACAGAGTGGAAAGTGTTCCTCTGTCCAGGTGGCCAGTGGGCGGTCAGAGCAGCCTCGGACAAACCCTTGCAAAATAGGAAATTGATTTTTGAAATCTCTGAACCATTTTTCCTTTGTGAGACCTGCAGCTGCAGCACATTTAAATTTGCATGTGAATGCGCCGCTTTTTAAAAACCACTATAAAATCAATTATCCTTTTATAGTATGTATATAAATCATTTATCAAACCCACCATTAAAAAGAAGGCATTCTAAATTAAAAAAACAAACCCAATATTAAATTTGTTATTCAGTTGGGTGACTATACTAAAATGACCAAATTCTGGGTTTGTTTACTACCAACATGAAAAGGTGTAGTATTAATTCATGGAAATAATACCTGGGGTCTCCTTAGGGTTCCTCTGATCATCCTCCTTTCCCCACCCTGAATGCTGTTTCCTCCCCCCACCTCCCTCCAGAATTCTGTCTCCCCGGGTGGCTCTGTCTGTCCTCCTGTGGTGGCCGCTGCCTGGAGGGCAGAAATGGCTGCTCTCAGACAGGGCGAGGCCACCCTCGGGGTCTGCTGGCCCCCATCTCTCACCCAGACACAGGCAGGCCACTTACCACCTGCAGCCCTAAAGTGACACTGTGATCCCACCACAGTGCTGCTGCCAACAGACACACAAAACAGGGTCCCAAGGAAACGAGGCACAGGGAGTAAACAGTGACTGAGCAGGAAGGTCAAGAGCATTGCTCGGTGGTAAGCGGCCACCATGCGGCATGGCAGGGAGGAGTGGCCACCGTGCGGTGGGGAGGAGCGGCTGTCTCGTACAGTGGGGACAAGGGCAAGGCCTCAGGGGGACCAGGCAACAGAAGAGGGAACAGCTGTGCCCGAGGCAAGGGGCTCCACAAACTTTGCTTTATTAGAAATGACAACGGCTAACATTGGGCTCAGTTACTTCTTGCTTTGGTTCCTTGCTGAGGGTCAGATGTAAGATTGCCTATTTGAGATCTTCCTTCTTTTTTATATATAGGCATTTATTGCTATCGGCTTCCTCTCAGGGCAACTTCTGCTACTTCCTCTAACTTCTGGTGAGTTGTGTTTTCATTTTCATTTGTCTTAAAATGTTTCTGATTTCCCTTTGATTTCTCCTTTGACCCCTTGGTTGTTTACAACTGCATTGCTTAATTTCCACATATTTGTTAATTTTACCATTTACTTTTCTGTTATTGATATCTTATTTCATACCATTGTGGTTGGGAAAGGTACTTGGTGATGATTTCACACTTCTCCAATTTGTTAATACTTGTTTTGTGGCCTAACATGTGAACTACCCTGGAGACAGTCCGTGTGTGCTTGAGAAGAGTGTGTGTTCTGCTGCCGTCGGACACGGTGACTCTGTCTGGCTGTTAGGTCCACTTGTCTGTGGTGTTGTGCAAGCCCGTGTTTCCTTCTTGATTCTCCTTCTGGATGTTCCACATGTTGTTCAAAGTGGGTACTGAAGTTTCCTACTGTTGTTGTGTTGCTATTTCTCCCGTCAGTTTTGTTAATATTCACACCTGATGGGTGCCATGTGGCTGTCTGGGGGTGGACACGCTCATAGCCCTGACTTGGGTGGAGCAAAGGCAGTATAGTAAGCTAAACATTTGTACCCTCATAATATGCTGAAATTTAAAAAAATATTTGTTTTATGTATTTATGTGTTCTGATGATAGTGTGTGTGTATATATGTGTATTTATAATTATTATATCTTCCTGATGAATTGATTCTTTTGTCATATAATGGCCTTCTTTGTCCCACATGGTAGTGAGCATTCTGGGTATTCATCTATGTTTTAGGTAAGATAATAAAATTCTACCTTCTGCTGGGATTAATATAAAAATGGAGGCCAGGCACAGTGGCTCACGCCTGTAATCCTAGCACTCTGGGAGGCTGAGGCAGGTGGATTGCTTGAGGTCAGGAGTTCGAAACCAGCCTGAGCAAGAGCGAGACCCTGTCTCTACTATAAATAGAAATAAATTAATTGGCCAACTAATACATATAGAAAAAATTAGCTGGGCATGGTGGTGCATGCTTATAGTCCCAGCTATTTGGGAGGCTGAGGCAGGAGGCTTGCTTGAGCCCAGAAGATTGAAGTTGCTGTGAGCTAGGCTGATGCCACGGCACTCTAGCCTGGGCAACAAAGCGAGACTCTGTCTTAAAAAAAAAATGGAGTAAACTGATTGCTATTCTACTAATGTCATTAATTAGCTTTGCTGCATCAAAGAGGCTACAGAACTACTTTAATAGCTAGTTTGCTCATCTGTAAAAGAGGGCATTTACATGACACATTTTATAGAAATTCCAATTTTCGAATATTACAATAGATTGAATAGAAAAAATGGCCTCAATTGTGGACATGCAGAGCAAATTTTTGTAGCATTGTTTGCAACACTGACTGTTATTATAAATATGAGGTGAATTTCTCCTGATCTGGGTGAATTTAGGTGAATTTATTTTACTTGTTGGATAGGAATTGAGCAAAGTCTTACCCATAATGACATCAAAAACAGTGGTGTCCACATTATTATTTGAATGATGACTTTACTACATTTGTGAAAATGGCACATGCTCACTATAAAACACTCAGGTAATTTAGAGAAGTATAAAGTAATAAATGACCTCAAATTCTCAAAAATAGTAATGTTGTTATTTGATGACTATCATGTCAGATATTTTTCTACACAGATATATAGATAAAAGGATGGGGAGGAAGAGAAATTTCTAAGTATCGATTCAGACCATACATACCATTTTTAATTTTGTATGTATTACCTTTAATAATCCTTAATTTTATCAAAGAGAGAAAAAGTTAACACACAGTTGAAATTCAGATAAATATTTATTCATCTGTTACAAACAAACTTAGTTTCTGTAAATTGTTCAAAGCATAAGAAAGATTAGAGAATCAAATACCTCTTATGCATCGCTTTGATCTTTCTGGTCTCACCTGTCCTCTGTTGCAACTCTGCATTGGCTCGGACCAATTTTACAAGAATGTAACCTGCCATGCTGTGCATGTCAGCTCTACTGTGGGCTTCTCTGTGCATTTTACCACAGGAATCTACATAGCGATAGCGCAGACACGACCCCAAACTGCGGAGGAATTAGCACCAGGGGAAGCCATTTTAACTAGTGGAAAATTAGAGTTAAATTGTTCCTGCTTTCTTCACAATCCCCAATCAGGGTGATCTTGAGATGCAGTTTACATGCTGCTCGGGCCACATTCCTATGAGTCAAGCAGGCATCCACACTCAGCAGTGGCTCTCATGATAACTCCCCTGTTCATTGCCACTCCCACCTGTTTTCTTTCACTTGTTGTATTCCTTACTCGAGTTCTCTAGAATTGTACTTCCTCAAATAGGAAAAGCATATCAGCTCTGGCCTCAGGCTTTTTTTAAATTCTAAAATTAATTAAATTCATTCTAAATAATAAATTGAATGTATTCTAAAATATTGACGCCAGAAGTGGGATGCCTCGAAATATATAGATAATTAGGAAAACGGCCTCTCGAAATGGTGTTTTATATTTTTGAAGTTATTACTAGCGATAAGGATGCCAATGCTGGTGACAAGTGGAACGGTGCTCACGATACCTGCCTTCCAGTGGCATCACCTGTGGCCGGTTAGAGTAGGGACAGGTGGAAGGCGAGTCGTCAGGATGTGTGGGGATTGCAGTGCACAGTGTTGGGGAAATGGTGTTTATGAGGACTGTAGGGTGGTCCAGCCTCATCG
This sequence comes from Microcebus murinus, assembly GCF_040939455.1. NCBI lineage: Eukaryota > Metazoa > Chordata > Mammalia > Primates > Cheirogaleidae > Microcebus > Microcebus murinus. The sequence goes on from NC_134112.1 coordinate 99,995,202, forward strand.
ATGACACTGGAAGCATTTCAAAAGATAAACAATAGGCTCAGGGTATCAAAATGCTAAGACAATTAATCAAAATGCTTAAGACACTCTGTAAAAGCCAAAAGGCCTTTATAGCATCAGTTTTGAAAATTTTTACCTCTCGTAGTCTTATGAGAGACTTGAAAATGAGATTTGGAATCACATTGCAAAGTGCTGGGCTGCAAAGGGGACAGAATGCATAGCTTGGACAAGTCACTGATAGGAAAATCGTGGGAACCCGAGACCTGGGATGGGAACACTGAGTGGATGAGCCTGAAAATCTTTAAATCCCATATTCTTAGGGTGCAAAAGCGGCCCCTTCCCTATTGTTGCAGGGGAGCAGCTTCTCCTTACCTAAGGAAAAAGGGATGATTTCACCTGGAGCGAGGGCTTTATGGAACAACACTCTTCCTGCCGTCCAGAGCAGCATCTGAACTTCCTTGTGTGGGCTGTGCTGAGCACTAACTGCAGTCATTGCCCTGGAGTTAAATGATCACATACTAAAAGGAGTCGCAGGAGCTGTCTAGTCTCCCCAGTAGAAACCGGAGGAAATGTGTGTGAGAATGGATTTTGAGGATGTTGACCACTGGGGTGAGTCGGCCACCCCCCAGTGCTTCCACAAGTGTACACAGTAGTCTCCTCCTCATTCTGCCTCAAAAGGAGCTGTAAATGCCTGAGAGCTTGACCGTTCTTTGAAGATCTAGCCTTTTTAATGACAATTGAATATGGTATCTGAACTGATCCTGAGACCACAGGATTCTAAATGCCCTTATAGAGGCTTATGGAGACAAGTGAAAAATAGAGCTCTGGCTTGTGTTTGCTCACATTGGGTCTAAATGGGTCTGTGACCCCAGCCCGCGGTTATTTGTCTGGACTCCGAGTGCGTAATTGACAAAGAAATATTGAGCAACTAGCAGAAGCCTCACATAGATTCCTTGACCAGTAGAACAAGAAAGACCAAGTGGAAGTCCCAGAACTTGCCTACCCTAGCCCTGATAGAGCACCAGAAGCAACAGTGCACTCAGCAAGGAAGTGCAGAGACTTCTGTTAACATAAAAGACTTAAAGGGTGCAGAGGTGATGCTCTTTATCTCATCCTCATTCCACACACTTGTCTGGAGTATGATGAAGACATACGATGGGCTCCCTCCCGCAAAGGCTGGTCCAGCTACAATCTCAACTGAATGCCCAGACTGTAGCTGAGACTAATGCGGGGCCCCTTAAAATTGGCCCATTTCTCAATGAGCCATTTTGTGGCAGACCATTGCATCAAGACCTTCCATATGGGGGTGGACAGAACTTTGTCCCCATACTTACTCCAGATATAGATTGGCTTTCCTTCTCTGCCACCAGCACCACCATTTGGAATTTTATAGGTTGCCTAATATTTGACACAACCTTACCACAGTGAGGGGTCATGTTATAGCAATGAGCACTCTCCTCTCTCCCCTCCCCTCCCTTCCCCTCTCCTCTCCTCTTCCCTCCCCTCCCCTCCCCTCCTCTCTCCCTCTCCCTCTTCTTTCTCTCCTCTCTCCTCACTCTCTCTCCTCATTTAACATGCAAAACTCTCTTGTTGTAATACATCACATGAACAGAATGAAAGACAAAAGCCGCAGGATCATCTCCATTGATGTAGAAAAAGCATTTCACAAAATTCAACACCCTTTCATGATCAAAATATACACCAAACTAGGACTAGAAGGAAACTACTCCAACACAGTAAAAGCCATCCATATATGCACAGCTAACATCATGCTCAGTGATGGGAGACTGGAAGTTTTTCCTCTAAAATCAGGAAAGGGCAAGCATACCCACTCTTGCCATTACTCTTCAACATAGTCCTGGAAATCATAAGCAGAACAATTGGACAAGAAAAAGAAATAAAAATCACTCAAATTGGAAAGGAAGAAGCAAAATTATCTCCGTTTCTGGATGAGATGATCTTATATGCGTAAAACCCTAAGGAGTCCATAAAACTGTTAAAACTAATGAACCATTTCATCAAAGTTGTATGATATCAAATCAACATGCAAAAAATAAGTTGTATTTCTTTATAAAAACAATGGCCAATCCAAAAGTAAAATTAAGATGACAATCCCATTTACTATAGCATCTAGAAAGATACAATACTTAGGAATAAACTTAACCAAAGAGGTGAAAGACTTGTGTACTGAAATCTACAAAACATTGCTAAGAGAAATCAAAGATGATCTAAACAAATGGCATCTCATGCTTGTGGATTGGAAGATTTAATATTATTAAAATGTCCATACTACCCAAATTGATCTACAGATTCAATCAATCCCTCTCAAATTCGTGATGGCATTGTTTATAGAAATAGAAAAAAATCCTAAAATTCATATGGCATCTCAAGGAGTCTCAGAGAGCCCTAATAATCTCGAAACAATAGAATAAAGTTGGCAGCCTCACATTTCCCTATTTCAAAACATAAAGCAACAGTAATCAAGATGGTGTGGTGCTAGCATAAAGGCAGACATGTAAATCAGTGGAGCCGGATAGAGAGCCCAGAAGTAGACCCTGGCATATATGGCCAAATGATTCTCAACAAGAGTGTCAAGACTGCACAATGGGGAAAGAAATTCTCTTCAGCATATGGTACTGGGAAAGCTAGATATTTACATGTAAAAAACTGAAGTTTTGTATATAACATATACAACAATTCGGCTTAGAATGGATTATAGACCTAAGCATAAGATCTGAAACTAAAACTTCCCAAACGAAAATGTAAGGGTGAATCTGGCAATGATATCTTGAATGTGATACCAAAAGCCCAAGCAATGAAAGTAAAAATAGACAAATGGTTATATATCAAACTATGAATGTTTGCACATCAAATAAGACAGTGAAAAGACAATCTACGGAATGGAAGAAAGTATTTGTAAAGTATATATGATAAGGGGTTAACATTCAAAATAAAATAAAATAAAAGATACAGCCAATCTGAACTAAAAAAATTTCAAATAGAAGTCATAGCAACAGTATCCGCTTCCATTTAGCTATGGTAAATTAAGAATGTTTTACACGTTTGACAACACAAAAAGCTCAAAATGACATTTCATGTGCATGTTATTACAGTCGATAGAGAATTGGAGTCTCTTTTCGTTTACTTATGGGGCGTTGTTTTCCGCCTTCTGAGTTAATTCTCTTCTTTCCTTCTTTAAAGTACATTTTCAATTTACTTATTGACGTGAATCTTTTATATAGCTAGCCCGTATTTAGCTGAATCATTGACTTCTATTTTATTTTAAGAAATTGGGTATAATTATGACAAAATAAATAAACTATGGATATGTGAGGCATTCTTAAATATTTTAGTTTGCTCTATAAAAGACACTTTGATGAATACATACACACACACATGGATGTGTATGAGAGTGTGTGTATGTATGTATATCCATGTAACTAATCATTAAAGGAAGACAGAATGGGAATACAAAGCATCATATTCCATAAGCAAGAAAAGTTCAGTTTCACAGAATAAATTTACCTTACAATGTAACCTTAAATTTGAAACTCTGCAAAATGAATTTCTGATAAATGAAGAAAACAAACCTAGTCCGAAAATGATTTGTGAGTATTTGAGGCCAATTTTTGATGGCAGAGATCACATATGACATAGAAAAATAAAGCAATTTTTCCCAAACTTAAAAAATTCCAGCTTTGTGTTCAGATTGGTGAAATTATAAATTGTTCCACATATTTTAAATCTTTACTAATAAACAATACAATGGAACAAATATTTATTTTTTTTTGTTTTTATTTCAGCATATTATGGGGGTACACATTTTAAGGTTTCAGCCAAATATTTATCTTTTAACATAACAATTTTTCAAGAAATCACAATTAATATAAAAGTAGATAAACATAACAGTTATTTTTAATAAAATTACCAAAATTGTATCACCATATTTCAAATTTATTTGTGGTATTTTTCAAAACTCTGTATCTTAAAAATTAAGTAATTATTTATATATTTTTCTGTATTTTCCAGTTACCATATTTCATTTAACATTACATTGTAGATATTAATTTAAATTTCTTTGTATACTTCTTATTTATAATGTTGATGTAACAGAGCATGTATAACCATATACCATTGGTGGATATTCATTTTAACTTTTTTAAAAAAATAGATGATGTATTGTATCTAATATATATATATATATATTGTAAAAGCTCATATATATGTGTGTGTGTATATATATATAAATATATGAAAAGAGCTTTTACAACTCAACAACAAAAAGGCAAATAATCTGATTTAAAAGTGGGCAAAGAACTTAAATAGATGTTTCTTCAAGAATTATATACAATGGCCAACAGGCATATGAAAAGATGCTCAACATCACCAGTCATAAGAGAAATGCAACTCAAAACCACAATGAGATATCATCTCATATCCATTAGCATGGTCATTATCAAAAGATCAGAAAATAATTAATGTTTGTAAGGATGTGGAAAAATTGGAATCCTTGTGCACTGTTGATGAGAATGCAAAATGACCATTATGAAAAACAGTATAGAAGTTCTTCAAAGAATTAAAAATATAATTACCATATGGTCCAGTAATCCCACTTTTAGGTATATAGTCAAGAGAATTCAAAGTGGCATCTTAAAGATTTATTTGCACACCCATGTTCATTGCAGCATTATTCACAATGTCCATTGACAGATGAATGGATAAAATGTGGTATGTACACACAGTGGAATATTATGCAGCCTTAAAAAGGGAGGAAATACTGCCACATGCTGTCACGTGAACCTTGCGGGCACTGTGCTAAGCAAAATAAGCCAGTCACTAAAGAACAAATACTGTATGAGTCAACTCATAAGAAATATCTAAAATAATCAAAATCATAGAAACAGAAAGTAGAAAAGTGATTTTGCCAAGGGCTGGGGGTAGCGGGAAAATTTTGCAAAATGGGAAAATTCTAGAGATCTGTTGCAATAACATGTGACTGTACTTGACACCACTGAACTGTAGGCTTAAAATGATTCCGATGGCAAATTTAATGTTAGGTGTTTTTTTTGGTTTTGTTTTGTTTTTTTTACCATAATAAAAAAATAGAGTTCTGTAAATCAGCATGTCCTGGACGTCCTTCTCTTCTGTTGTCACTGTCTGGGTGGTAAACATGAGCTTTAATTTTCTCCTTGACATTATTAAAGAGCTACTCCAAGTTGTACATTACTAGGGAGAATATTTAGGGCTTTGTTGATTCACCCTTCCTCATTACTGCTGCGGAAGGGGAGGAGGACGGGGCTAAGATGTGGGCCACACTGGCGGCATCATAATCTTCTCTTTCTTTCTTTTGTCATCCCTTCATATAAGGAGATGGTATAGGTTTTACACTGTACGTTAGGTTAAACCCCTTTCCTTGTTGCTTGTTGTTGTTAAGTCTTTTACTGGGTGATTATTTATTTATTTACTGGGTACCTATGGGAGGCAGATGATGTGACCTTGTCTTCATTCTGCCACTTCAAACACATCTGTGAGCTTTCTTCCATGCATGTTTTCAGATTGGTTATCTCCAAGGGACTCATTGCTGTGATACAACTCATTTTGCATGATAATGAATTTAACATATATATCTTCACATGCATTGAGCAAAGCACTAGGGACACAGAGATAAATAAGGTAAAATAAAAAAAGTAAAATAAAATAAAACCAGCGATGGTTTCAAGTTTGTGCGCTCTCAAAATTCGTATGTTGAAATCCAATCTCCAGTGTGATGATATCTGGAGGTGGGGGCTTTGGAGAGTGATTGGGTCATGAGGGTGAAGCCCTCCCGAGTGGGATGCGTGCCTTTATAAGAAGAGACGGGGGTGGGGTGGGGGGGGGCTGGCACAGGGTCTTCCCGCCACATGAGGCCACAGGAGGAGTCAGCAGCCTGCAGCCCGGACAAGGCTCCCGCCCGGAGCCCAGCCGTGCTGGCACCCTCATCTCAGACTTGCAGCCTCCATTGCTTAAGAGCCAGTTTGGGTCGTCTGTCATAGCAGCCTGCGCTGACCCAGGCACTGACCGAGTCGGTCCATCTTGAAAGCAGCACAGGGCAAGCCAGGGAGGTGAGCACAGGGACCACATGCAGCATCGGGGCGATGTCTGCAAGGCCGGCAGGGACAGGACAGGTGAGGACTCTGCGTGCGCTGGCGTCAGGTTGCTGGACAGCAAGGCCGGCCTCACTGTGCCGCAGCAGCTCGGCTCTTGGGAAGATGGACTCCAACCCGCCGGGAGCCAAGGGCTCAGAACGGTGCACTCTGTGAGTCTTCCTCTCTGTGTGACTACAAGGCTGCTATTTCTAAAAACAGATAATAATTCCTCTTAAAATCTTAACAGCAGTAAATCAGAAGAGTGATAATATCCCGTGCTGTTAGGGAAGGAGAAAGGGACATTCTGTTTGTGTTGCTGATACGAGTATAAATTGCTTCAGTGGTTTTGGAAAACAACTTGACAGAACCTATTAAAGTAAAAATGCACTTTCATTTTGACACAGAAAAGCACCTTTGGGGAATCTATCCTACCGAAATAATACCATCAGTTTATAAGACTACGTGAATAAGTATGTTTACTGAGGCATTGTGGATAGAGCTGACAGAATAGAGAAACTGGCATATCAACTGTCAGTATGTGGAAAAAGAGTATGTCTTAGTGCACTGTAATAATATAGCGTTAATTGAAAAAGACAACGTGCTGAGTACCATATATGAATTGAAAAGAAGTCTGTGTTTTCCGTGTGTGTGGAGCGCGTGCTCTGTGTGTCTCTGTGGCCGTGTGCATTTTTGGAGGGAACAGCATGGAAGGATGAGTACTGAAGTTTTAGCATTGATTACTTTGGGGGGGAGAGGATGGTAGGGGGAAGGATGAACAAATAGTTGGCTTTTACTGTGTGATTTCCTGTGATGAACTGTTGATTTAGTTTGTTTTAACAAGCAGCATGCATTATTTTTGCAGTTTGCAAGGAAAATCCAATGAAGCGTTAAAAAAAAAAATCTTAATAGTTTGTGGCCTAGGGGTCAAATAAGGAGGAATGGGGATCTTTGCCAACTACATCACTTTGAGGTCACGCTCCCTGGCCACTGGTCCATGCGCTCACTTGACCACCTCCAGTGGATGGCAGCAGTGTGAGTGCTCGCTGTGAGGGCGTCTACCCAGTGGGAGGGACACGTGGCTGTTGTGTGTGTGTGTGTGTGTGTGTGTGTGTGTGTTCTCTGATAGGCTTTCTGTCCCTTGCGAGCCACCACTCACACGCATAACCACAACTGTCTGGGATGGAGGGAATGAGGCAGGCAAATGGAATACCAAAGGGAGGGTAAGGTGTTCAGCGTCATCATGATGCGCCTTCTCGAGGCTTCTGTCCACGCAGCTGAAACACAGAACTCTGCAAGGCCTCTTAAACCATTTCCATTTCTAAATTGCATTACTACAACTTTGCTTGGTGCTAGATCAAATCTGCTCAAGAAAAGGTATTTGCCCATCAAGTGCGTGGCATGAAAACTGCCCTAATCCGTGTGGGACAGAATTGAGCAATGAGGGAATGTTCGTTCATTCCCTGTTTCTTATGGCTTGCTCTAGGCAATCACCGTGTTTAAACCAGAGCTTCCTCTCTGAAGCTGTCGTGGGAAAGTCTCAGTATCATTTGTAGTAAAAATTTCTCTCTAAGAAAACTCATATGCATTTCTAAATAAGTTATGAGGGTCTATTATAAAGCCCCTTTAAAAATACAAACACTATGCGTAATTTGTGGCTGACTCAGAGGCTCCAGGCTGGGCATATAGAGTGGTGAAGGAAATGAGGACCAGTCTGATCTCCTGACTTTGCTGCACACAAGTCTTGATGCCGTTTCATTCTGCAAGAACCTTTAAAGGTGACCGAGAAAAATCCACAACGAATCCCCTCAAGTCCCCAGACTTACGGTTTCTGCTTTGTATCGGGAAGAATTACCAAGCAGGTGAACTGTTTCAGGAATTGTTCAATTTATGTCACAATCTGACTAACACTTAAAAAATAATGCTTTTATTTGCACATAGTGTAAGTGCAGTAATAAAAGTGATGAATGAGGGAAGAAATGAGAATGCCACACAAGGGGAGAGGGTTCCAAAAACAAATTTTACAGCCATGCCCACTTCTCCTGGGGTGGCTTCATAACCATGTCACTCAATGGCCACCTGGTGCCCAAGTCCCAGGAGGTGTCCCAGCCCCCCCTGCACCTTTTCATCTCTTTCAGTAGCCCATCACACGTCCTTCACCTGGTCACCAGGTGATAAGGCTCTTCCCGCCTTGCATTCTGGATGGACGTCACCCTGATGGGCTGGAGCAGGAGGATTCAACCCTCAGGGCCTGGACGGTTGCTGTGTGATGCTGAGTAAGTTACTTCACCACTCTGGGTCTCAGCTGTTTCATATACGAATACAGATTTTGGAGCAGGTGATTTATAGCATGGGATGAGTTTGAACACAGTTTAAGCAGAGTGTTCTGGTGTTGCTGCTTCGCCCCCAGCAAAGTGTTCTTCTTCCCATCAGGACAAATAGCAAATGTAGTGAGAGAAGACCCACCAGAGAAGAAAGACTCAATTATAAACCCGAGTGACCGCTGTGCCTGCCGCTTGGAGCAGGACCAGAGGCCAAAGCACAAGTGATGAAAGTCCCACACTGAGGACCGGTTCCCTAAGAGTTATCTCAGGGACTCAGGGCAGAGATTTGCATGTGCTGGGATGTCTGGGCCTCCTACAGGGAGATTTATGCCAAGAATTTGATGGTTCTTTAAAATCAATTCTCTCGTGTCCATAAGAATTAGGGAGTGTCTTTTCTTATTTCAAATCCTCAAACTGGACTGTAACCTTCTTACCAGGTTTCAAACCCACAAACATCAACAGTTCTGCAGTGTGGATCTGTCTGCCTAGCTCTCCTGTTTCTACCTCCTTATTTCCAAGATAGATTTGTAATTAATTGCCTGCTTCATGCTGTTATTGCAACAATTGAAGTTCTGTAAAGTGTCAATTGCAGCATCTGAAAAGGTGTTGATAAGTGTCAGCCATTTAGCTATGCCCCTTCCCGAGAGAGGGTGTGGGTGCAAAGGGCTGGGCAGAGGGCAATGGGGCCGGCATGCGCCTTCCTGGCATGGGCTTCCCCAGGGACGCAGCTTGGTCACCTCCTCCATGTGGACTTCCCTGGGGAAGCTGTTTGTTCCACACGGCTGAGGACTGAATACTATTTCAAACTGCTCTTAATTGCTCGTGTGTATAAGTGATGTAGTCTTCATGGGTCCCGCCCTCACAGAATCACAGCGCTTTAAGGGTATCTGGACATGTCATAGCTTGTACATCATCACCAGACTCTTGAAAAGATGCCTAAATACCTTGAGAGTGGTGCCCAGCTCAGGCCGCCTCAGGAGCTCCAAGTGAGCTTCACTCAGGGCAGAGAAATACGGGCAGGGTTTTGAAATGAATTGGAGAAAATGCGGAAAGATTCCTGGTGCTTGGAGCTGCACCAAACCACAGGAACTCACCGGTGCAGTTCCGACTCTGGGTCAGACTCTTTGGCAAGAGCCACGGAGAAGGTACGGAAAGAATTAAGGGTCCAAGGCCCAGCGACCTTTTCTGCTGTCTTGAATTCAAGTCTCCGCGCCTCGAGCCAAGATTTGTTCTGATGCCGAGTGCAGAAGAGCCTGGGCCTGGGCGGCGGGGGCCAGCTGTGTGCCCGGCGCCACTGGCAAGGCGACCTCACCGTCTGTCTCCTCTTCTCCCGAGTGGGGATGGAGCCCTGACACCATGCCAGTGGTTCCGTGGACAGAATGAGGTAGCAGATGAAAAGAACACTTCGTAGAAAATTTCATGTGCTCAGGCATACATAAAAAATATTAAAATATTCTCTTTTCTTTGCTGTGGAAACCGGGCCTTTTCCCACAGTAAGAATTGTGGATGTTCAATCTCATGAGGAGTTTAGGCTTAATTGGAAATCATACCATGACGTTGCCTTCTGGAAACTTCCCTGGAGAATCAGCTAAAGTGGCAGCAATTATCCAGGGAGGTGGCTTGGCAAGACCTGGATCCGAGGGGCCTGGGGAGATCTCCCCAAGACGTCCTGTCGCCCAGAGTGTTACTCTTTCATTTTGCCTTTCCCACTGGGCAGACCTAATTTTTCTCTCTACTGCAGTTTAAAGCTTTAAAGCAATCAGTTTGCGTTTAAAGCCAGAGAAATTCAAGCACAATATCAAATCAAGCTCCATGAAGCCAACCCAGCAGTTGGCTGGTCTTCGGTTCAGATGGAGTCACAATAAGGTGACAAAGTCCAGAAAGATGATTTAAGGGGCCTGCCACTTTCTTGCCAACCCAGAAACATTCCTGACACAGAATGTCACTTTCTTTTTGGACAGCCATGGGTGAAAGAGACAGTGGGAACCCTGAGCTGGCGGTGGCTAATCAGTAACAGACTGGAGAAATAGGTCTAGTTATATTTATTACAGATATGTCACCTTTATCTAAAAGACATATAAGAGGATGATCTTGTGTGTTTATGCATATGGATTTCAAAACATCCTGGGTTTTCTATTCCCCTGACTCATCAGAGCTTATTTTATCCCACGGTTCTTGCTCTGTGACAGCTGGATGTGTTTGTGCTGAATTCCTCGTGCTTTTCCTTCCCCTATGAGAAAATCGCTTGTCAACTTGGGGGACTCTAATTGCGGAAACACTCCTGTTTAGTAATTGTGTGTGATATCTGTGTCTCCATTTCCTGTTTGCAATGGAAGTAACTGCTCAAACCACTGTGCATCACAGCCACGTGCCGGGCATGATCGTCCGGCGTCTCTCTTTTTCTCTTTTGACTCAACAAGCCCCCCCCACCCCGCACTCCCTGCCTTGCTTGTGTCTCCGGAGCCCCAGAAGGGATAGGAAAGGCCGTAGGTGGGTAGCTGCCATCAGGGGCTCTGCTGCCTAATCTCTGAGAGCACCTTTCTATCCCTGCCTCAACTTCTTTTGTTCATTTAAAATGATGTGTATGTGTTGGTCGGACAGAGATTTAGCAATGCTCTCAAGAAAATTGTCTGTTTTTTTTCTTGGATTACTTATTGGTAGTATTGAAAAGCTAGCTTGATTTATATATATATATATATACATACAGCTTTATTGAGATTTCATTGACATATAAGCATTTTTTTATTTCAAAAAAATTTAGGGGGTACAAGTGTCTTTTTGTTATGTGGATGAATTGTATCATGCTGATGTCAGGGCTTTCAGTGTGCCCATCACCAGAATAGTGTGAAATTATGTATAGTTCGGGTGTACAACGTGAAGTTTTGATATCTGTACACATTGTGAAGTGATGGCCATAATCTGGCCAATTAAAATAACCATCACCTGCACATAGTCACCGTGTGTGTGTGTGTATGCACATATGGCCGTAGTGGTGTGTGCGTGTATAGTGTGTGTATGTGTGTGGTGAGAAGATTTAATTTGAGATCTTCTTCGTGAATTTCAAGCATACAACAGAACATTGCATACAACAGGTCTGCAGAATGCACTCATCCTGCATAACGGAAACCGTGTAGCTTGATTTGAAAAGAAGCAAAATGTTATTGAGTGCCCCGCAAAGCCTGCTGAACACCCTCTGTGTGCCGGGAGCCGGGGCAGGTGCCCAGCAGGACCCTCCCTGCCGCTGAGGCTGCAGAGCTCAGGCTTCTGCTCTGCTCGGGGCCCAGTGAGGTTCTTCCTCACCACGCCAATGCCCTGCCCACCCTGCTCCTAACTCGACCTCGTTCCTCTTCCCCTTCACGTTTGTCCGGGGAACTCTGTTCCAGACCCGGACACCCTCCTTGTGCTCCTGCAGGGTCCTGGGGCACACACTGGTGCCTTTATCCGGGGCCGCTGTGGTTTGCCAGGTTTTTAGTGGTTTCTGCTGATGGTGTAAACTCGGCCGCAGACTTCATTCTGACACCGTGCAAGGCTGTGTGGATAAGCCGCTTTGAAACCGGCTCTTACAGCGTGCTGATGAGCAGGGACACATTTTGCATCGCCGGCTCATTATTTTGCTGTCAGAATGTTCCATTTCCTTCCCTCCTCCCTCGATTATCGCTCCCCATGCGTGGTGACTGCATAGTTAATCACTGGCTCGTCACCGGGCTGTCAAAACTCCTGGCCTCTGTACTTCCTTGTGCATTTCGCCAAGTTCCTTCAATGCCATGTTTGGCTTACTTATCAGACTGAAGGGAGGCAGTGGCATTTTCTGACTTCTGTCACTCAGACACCTAAGGCCCCCTAATACGGGAGGCGGGGTGGGGAGAAGCAGCAAAACAGGCCGGAAGCTGGGACAGAGGTGAGGCAAACACCCCGTGGGGCACCTGTAAGACGCCGTCACCCCGGTCTCTCACAGGGAGGCTGCCGAGGGAGCCAAGCCTGCACAGTTCCTCTCAGCTGGCAGAGGAAGGACCAGGTGCGTAATGGATATTTGTCGGGGGAAGAAGGGCCAGCAGGCAGCTGACACATCTCCGTCCAACCAGGAAGTATCTATTAAACATCTCCTATGTGTTTGGCCTGCGCCTAGAAGCATGAAGGCTACAAAGCTCTTTGGGGCTTTAAAACTTACCGGCAGGCAAATCCTGTCTCTTCAGTACAACTGAAAAGCCATGTGGAATGTTATAGAAGCATATGTTTCTCATAGGAATTCAGAGAATGGACCATTCTGCGTGGACAAGGACCAAGGAAAGAACCACCAAAAAGGCGAGATTTCAGGGAAAACATCAAGGAACTGTCAAACCCAGAATGACAGAGATGAGAACAGGCTCTGCTGGGAGCCAGAAAAGGGAAACAGGACAAGGAAGGAGAACTGGAAGCACAGAGCCAGGACACAGGTTAGGAAATCAGAAGGAAGGATCCATTTGCTTCCCTTCTGAACTGGAAGTTAATTAACCCTGTGAGTTCACGTTCACAACGGTCGTTTGCAGTCCTGCAGAGTCCTCTTCCTGATGCAACGAAATTTCATTCTGCCAATTGTGCCTGCTCTTTATGTCAGCCACGTGGACTTACAGTTAGAGGCTTTCAGCATCAGGAATTAAACCAGAACAAGATTTTCCTATTAGCCCTTCCTTAGCTAGAATTCATGAAAAAAAAAGCAAACAAAACTGAGGATTCATTGCAGTGCAAATTTGGGTTGGCCAATGCATCAGAATTTTCCCCATCCTCAACCTGGTTCTTCCTAGAGTATAAGGCCGGCTGACGTCTGTAGGATATTTTGTTTCTTTCTGAGTGTTTTTCAAAATGTTTGTTTTCTTTTTCCTTTAACCACCAGATATTAATAATATTAACACATCTGATGTGTTGTGTAATATCTAGCAGGTGTTTTATGAATACATGTTGACTAAATTTTCCCTGCTATCTAGATATGAAAACTAAATTACGGAAAACGTCTACCACAGGGCACTTTCGTGTAAATATTCAGTGTTCTGGGGCTTTGAACTCATAACATTAGTAACAGAATGTATAATATCATCCTTTGCTTTGGCAGAAATAGGAATTAAATGTCTTTCCCATTGTCCTTTTATTTCCCAAGTCCTATCTAAGTATTAAGTGAGATTAATATATGTCCATGTAATATATGGTAGGCACTTGATGTGTATTCCCTGTGAGTCATGAATAAAGAATATTTTGTCTCCTTTAGAGATATTTTAATTTTAATTGATTCCTCGGCGGGGAACCAGCCATTTCCTTCTCCAGGGAAGAGACAGAAGGGGTTTCTGAGACGTCGGTGCGATGCTGGTGGGGTAGGTGGGTGCATTAGCCGGGGTTCTCCAGGGGAAAGAGTCAACAGGATACACGTGGATATGCATGAGAGGAGGTTTATTATGGGGATTGGCCCATGTGATTATGAAGGCTGAGCAGTCCCACAATATGCCACCTGCTAGCGGGAGAACTGAGGAACCCGGCGGTATAGCTCAGCTAAGTCTGATGGTCTGAGAGTCGGAGGAGCTGATGGTGCGACTCCCAGTGGACAGGGTGTGGGGCTGCGTCACTGGTGGGAGTGGAAGGTCCAAGAGCCATGAGCTCCGATGTCTGAGGGCAGGAGAAGCTGAATGTCCCAGCTCAAGAGGAGTGAGGGAGAATTCTCCCTTCTGCCCCCTTTTCATTCTATCTGGGCTGTCAACAGCCTTGATGGCGCCCACCTGCACTGGGTGAGGGCAGATCTTCTTTACTCGGTCTACGGATTCAAATGCCAATCTCTTCTGGAGATGCCCTCACAGACACACCCAGACATTTCACCAGTCATCTGGGCATGCTTTAGCCTACTCAGGTTGACACATGACATTGACTATCACAGTGGGATGTGTCTTGGGAGTAACAGTAGGGGCGGCATGCTCCCTGCAGCACTGCCTTTAAAATCTGCCATGGGTCAAATTTGAAATGGAAGCATTTTGTCAGATGTACCCTCGACTATCCCAGAGGATGTGTGCATGTCCAGGGAGACATTTGCAGGAGAGTGTGCAGGGAGGCTAGCTTGGTGCTAGCCTTGGCAGTGGACCCTTGTCCTCAGCAGGGAAGAAAGAGCAAAGCTTGTCCGGAGAGATTTAGCACAGACCCCGAGGGAATCAGTGGAGTTGCTGTCAGTGCTGACTGTTAGAGTCTCACAGATCTCCCTTTATCCAGAGAATTCCCTTGGATGGACGGCACCCACCTGGCCCAGGGGCCACATGCCCCATACCTAGCAGCATGAAGCCAATGAGTGACTGTGACTTAATCAGAGACACGAAAGGCCGGACTCCCTGCCTCAGGAGGAGACCGACTCAGTGGTGTCATTCATCCGTCAGAGCTCTGCAGTCGATCAGGCTGAAGCGAGTTTCCAGCCGAGGCCAGACAGGATTCCTTACCTAATTTATCTACTTACCTAATTAACCTGCCCTGCTGCGCATCCCTTACTTCCCTTTTCCTGAAAAGACTTCGATGTGTCCCATGGAGAAGAACCCCTGTCTCAGGCTCTGCCTCTAGGGAACTCTATAGATTAACCAAACTTGGCCTCTAGCCTGGAGAATAAATAGGTTGCGAATGAGACAAAACAAGGAAACAAGGACCAGAGGCACTGAAGGAGGCAGCATTTAGGGTGCACAGAATGGTGGGAATTTCAATTCTGTTGAAATTCAGTTCCTGTTACTTCCTCCTCTTAGGACATTCACTTGTCCATTAAACTTATTTCCACATTGGAGTCCACAACATAAAGACATAGAACTCAATGTGAAAACACTTCAAAAACTCCTACAAATTACCAAATATTAGATTTCTGATTAGGCTAATTGAAAATGGCAACAAAAATATTTTTAGAAAATACGGTGATATCATTGCATTTTCTGGATGGTACCTTATGATCTGCCCTTCCTCTGAATAAGGCATTTTGTAAAAACTGATTAACATCCAAGAGATTTGCCAGTGGGTCTACATTTCAAATTAGAGTGACATTTGCCTTAGAGCCTTTTGCTATCCCCCCCCCTTATTTCTTTAGGAGGCATTAGGCCTTGCCTCAATCTAGGTTACAGTTAAATAGATTTCTATTTTCCTTCTTTAATGGAGTTAACCTAACTTGAATTTTCTGAATCTATCAAAATACCACCTCACCTCTGATGCTAACCTGCTAATGGGATTTGAATAATGTACTACTATATAACCTCTGGAAATTGATTGAATCTCAAACAGTAGGGCATGGAATTCAAGAATGTGTTTTTATCCTTTAGTACAGTGGTCCCCAACGTTTTTGGCACCAGGGACCAGTTTCATGGAAGACAATTATTCCATGGATCGTGGGTGGGAAATGTTTCAGGACTATTCAAGTACATTACATTTATTGTGTACTTTATTTCTATTATCATTACATTGTAGTATATATTGAAACAATTATACAACTCACCATTATGTAGAATCAGTGGGAGCCCTGAGCTTGTTTTCCTGCAACGAGACAGTCCCATCTGGGGTTGATGGGAGACAGCGACACCCAAAGTGTGTTGCTTATGTCCAGTCTACTCTGTAATGCTGTTTTGGTTGCTGTCACTGCAGAAAACCCTGCTTCACAAAGGTAAGATGCTAGAAATGGAAGCAGGCTTTTCAGTGCTTTGGTGGCAATCACAGGATATTCCGCCTAGACTAATCCAGAATGTATGAGATCTGAAATGGTCTCTCAAACATACTCTTAAGGCCACCGTCATTTGTGATCCCAAGCAGTCGATCCTTTTCCAGCACAAAGTTGATGCACCTGGTTTATTCACAAATGGATTATAGATCCATTCCTTCCCAGTTCGGGGCTCTTTGCATTTGGGAAGTAATACCCAAACTCCTTTGAAAGCTGAGATAGGTGACCATGCACCAAGTGGGAGAGAGAAGGTCCTGGCTCACTCTCTTTCAAAATCTCTGCTAGTATTTGAAACATGCCAAAAATGCCAGTGTTCACTTGTCACCCCCGTGATTCCAGTCTGACTTTGAATGCAGCCACTTTATCTGCTGACTTGAACACAGTTGTCATTCTCCCCTGAAGTGACAGATTGGGTTGATTGAGCAGGTTGGATGTGCCACACAAGTAAGCAAGTTTTGCGACCCATTCTGTGTCACTGAAATGTGCCTCCAGTGGTGACTGTTTTTCTGAAGGAAATCTCTGGAGTGGCTCTGGCAACTCAAAAACTCTGGCCAGTGATCTACCTTTAGAAAGCCATGTCACTCCTGGGTATTAGAGAGGACACGTGTGCTCTGAGTCCATCTTCTCACAGAGCTGTGTGATCAGACTGAGTTAAGGGCAGGCGCTTTAATGTGGTTGATAATTTTAATTATATCCTGCAAAAAAAAAACGTTGTTTAGTTCAGGTGACAGTTTTCAGCTAGCCAGCATTTCTCCACGGATGACACAGTGCACAGACTCACATTCAGAAGCGACCTCCTTGACCTGAGTGGTGAAACCAGAAATCCACCCAGTCATGGCAGCCGCTCTGTCCATGCATGTACCAACACAAAATGGCCAATTCAGTATGTCATCATTCAAAGACTTGAATAGTTCTGCAGTTGTGGTGTTGGTTGGCAACAAAAGTGCACATGACGTATCCTCATGCGCATCCTTCTGAAAAATGTGTCACACAAAAGCAAGCATCGTTGCCTTGTTGTCAATATTGGTAGACTCATCAACGTGGATTGGGTACCACGGTGACTCATTAATCCTCACTAACAATTGCATTTCAGTGTCCTCTGCTATTTCATCAATTCATCTAGTTACGGTGCTAGCTGAAAGAGGAACACGTGCTACCTTTTGAACTGGAGCCTCCCCTAAACGTTCACAGCAAGGTGCTTGGTCTCCATGTTGTGAAGCAGTTTTGAAGGTTTCCTGGCTTTGTTGGGTAGCTGGTCACCACATATTACACAAAGTGGGCTTGGAGAATGTGAATCACATGTTGCAATGAACCTGTAATTTAAGTAGGACTCTTGGTATTTTCTTTTAAATGCTGCTTTCATTTTGTTGGTAGTCTTAGAGTTTTCTGCTGTTTCATAATTAGGTCTTTCCCCCTTTTCAAAGAAGCTCTCCAACAACATTTGCTTCTTACTCATTTTTGCTATGGTTGGCTGTGGGCTTATCAACACTGTGATGAGACAAGTGGGCAGTGTGGGAAAGAGGCACGGATGGAAGTGGTAAATAAAATAATCAAACAATCCCATTAACAAGTGGGCAAAAGACATGAACAGAAGCTTTTTGAACGAAGATAGACTAATGGCCAATCAATATATGAAAAATGCTCAACATCTCTAATTATCAGGGAAATGCAAATCAAAACCACAGTGAGATATCACCTAACTCCAGTAAGAATGGCTTTTATCAAAAAGTCCCAAAACAACAGATGCTGGCATGGATGCAGAGAGAAAGGAACACTTACGTACTGTTGGTGGGACTACAAACTAGTACAACCTCTGTGGAAGGCAGTTTGGAGATACCTCAAAGAACTAAAAGTAGACCTACCATTTGATACAGCAGTCACACTACTGGGTATCTATCCAAAGGAACAAAAGTCATTTTATCAGACCCAGAGGGTTTGGAGTTCAAGATTTTCCACTGTGTACTCCCAGATTTCCCTAACCTACGTCCTGGAGTCCCACTGTGCTCAATCCCAGCTTTGACCTTGGCCTAGAATGGCTGCTGCAGTTGAGAATTCATTCTTCTCTGGACACCTGCTTATCTCAGAACCAAGTTTTGGGCCTGATACACAGATTTTTTTCTTCTTCTTCTTCCCTGTGGCTGAAGAAAATAAGAGCCTCTTTATATACTTCCAAGTAAGTCCTTCAGTTTTCATGCTGAGCCTTTATAATGGATGATTAATATCCCTCAGCCTTTCATTGTTTTTCTGCCATGCATCAATCTTCTAATTTCATGATCCTTATAATTACTATTTCCTGCATACTTCTCCAACAACTTAGAAATGGGCTATTACACTAGCCAGTGCATTTGCTTCCTCTGGCATGCCATCCCTTGGTACCAAGGATCAAGTCTCAGCGAGTGTGTTGCCACTGCAGAGTAGAGACCCCTATGCGCCACTTCTCATCACTGATGAGGTGCTTATTGCCCTCTGGGAGGTGATCCAGCCCCAAACTTCCATATTAGAGTCTATTGCATCAAACCACTCCTGGCATTAAATGTCATGTAGATAGCCTTACCCACAAAACTGACCATGAGATGGAGATTTTTATGCAGGAAATTTTGGGGGTTATACCCTTAAGACAAACACCCATGAGTGAGTGATGGATGTGGGAATGGCATAGGCAGAAGTTGGATTAGGATCCTGTTATAAAAGGGCCTCAGCAAATTCCATGGGGAGCCCTGGAGCTCTTCAGAGTTGTCCTGAAGGAAGGATAGGTATCCAGTGATAGGTGTCCTTGGATGTGGGCTGTTCCCAGAAAAGGGCATGACCTCAGGTAAGGACATTATTTCTTCATCTGAGAGCAACTGCCAGACAAAGATTCAGCTAAGAGCTGTCAGCAATCTACATTTGCAGATTGTACATTAATTATTCAGTCCTAAACAGAATGGGTAGGACCTACAGATTGTGCCACAGAATACCAGGTGGGATTTTACTGAAGGGGCCATCAAACAGCTCAGTGGTTCTAACTGGATATTTTTAAATGTAGAATGAGAAAAGGGACAAAGATTCTAAGGGCTGAGTAATTTCAAACATGGGGAGCATTACAGGCTCTAGCTTAAACATTGAGAATCGGACATCTGAGCTGGTACGAGGTTAGACAATACTCCAGCTACCTGAAGAGTAAAAATGTTATAGGT
The DNA here is from genome assembly GCF_040939455.1 of Microcebus murinus. NCBI lineage: Eukaryota > Metazoa > Chordata > Mammalia > Primates > Cheirogaleidae > Microcebus > Microcebus murinus. The sequence continues at coordinate 100,014,511 of NC_134112.1, forward strand.
AATTCTTCAGATGGAAGAAAACTAACACTAAGATAAAAAGGTAGATCTACACAAAGAAATGAAGAGCACCAGATATGGCAAATGGACTCATAAATGCAAACATTTTTAAACACCCTTTTCTTATTTTAAAAATTCTTTAAATGATAACTGTGTTTAGAGAAAAAATGATAATAATGTTTTGTGTAGTTTATGCAGAAGTTAAATGTATAAAAAGATAGCACAAAAGATGAGTGGGAGAAAATTAAAGCACACTGCTCTAAGTTATTTACATTAAATGTCACATGGTATGTTAGCATTTGCAGGGAGACTGTGGCAAGTAAAACATGCATATTATAAACTATAGAACAACCACTAAAAAAGAGGGATAGATAATAAGCCTATAGTGGCAATGAAATAGACTTGTAAAATATACTTAATACAAGATTAGACAAGAAATAGACATGGAATTCCAAAAAAGAATATACGGACAATGAGCAAATAGAGAGATGGTAGAATGAAATCCAACATTACTTGCATTGCATGCAGAGAGTCTAAGCACTCCATTTAAAAGGCAGAAGGCAGATAAGTTAGATTCATGAAGAAGCAACACCAATTATATGTCCTCTACAAGGCACACTTTAAAGATAAAGATAAGCTAGAAGTAAGAAAAGGATGGGAAAAGTACTGTGCAAACACCAATCATAAGAAAGCTGGGGTGGTAATAATCACATCCAACTAAGTGAACTCCAGAACAACGGGTATTACCAAGGAAAGCACATTTCATAGTGATACAGGGCCCCATCCATTGAGAGGATGTAATGATCCTAAATGCACATGCACATAGTGGAGCTCAACATAGCAAAGCAAAAGCTGAAGGAACTGAAGTAGAGAAATATGCAATTGTAGTTGGAAATTCCAATACTCGTTTCTCAGTAATTAATAGGACAAGGAGCGGAAAAGCAGTACAAATATAGAGCACATGAACAGCACTGCCATGCAACGTGATCCAGTTGATACCTATGGCACATTCCACCTCACAGTGACAAATTACACATAATTCCAAATGGACATGAAATAGTCATCAAAATAGACCCTACTCCAGGGCACAACACACTTCTCAATAATCTTTAAGTGAATTAAGTCATACAAAAATATATTATCTGAATGGAATTAAAATAGAATAACAAGAATATCTTTGGCAATTCCTCCAATGTTTGGAAATTAAATGAGATACTTCTAAATAGCGTCTGTGGAGGAAAAAGGACAAAAAACACAGGAGAACTTAGAAAATAGTCTGAATTAAATGAAAATATAAAAACACAACATGAAAATTATGGGGATGCAGGAAAAGCTCAGAAGGAAATTTATAACTTATAAATAGAAAAATCTAAAAATACATCATTGAATATTTCAACTGAAGGAGGTAAAAAGAAAAGAGAAACAAAATTAAGTAGAATTCAGCAAATTAAGATGCCTGCGTATCTGAAGTCAAGGGCAAGAGTCTAGGTCCCACCCACCTCCAGTTTTTCTCCAGAAAATATGGAGAACAACAAGAAAGTAAAAAAGTATACAAAAACCACACTCTCAGCATAATTTGAAGATGGAAAATAAACAAATTTCAAAATAAGTAAAAGTAGGGAGGGGAATGCCAAATTGAGTGTTCAACCTCTCCTGCCCGTTTCTCACCCACATTGTGTTTCAGAGCTTTTTTAGAGGCAGAAGAGACCAACAAAAAGGGCATGGAAGAGAAAAGGAGAGACCAGCTGTGGGCCTGAGGTTGACCCAAAACTATTGCCAGAAAGACTTACTCTGCCCTCAGTCTGAAAATACTGAAAGTGTCTGAGTGTATGAATTGAAGGGGTAGTCCTCAAAATGCATAGCTTTGGGGGGAGACAGGACATTTGGAAATTTGGTGATGAGGAGGAAAAGAGGAAAGAAGGAAAATTTAAGGTCCTAAAAAACAAAAGAAAAGCACAAAATCAAAGGAAACACAACCCCTTTATCCCACACATACTCATGCTAAAAAAAAATTGCAAGAAGTTTCTGAATGATATTTTATGACCAGAAATGAACATAGTTAAACTAGAAATTGGACATTGTTAAACTACAAAATGGGCATTGTTAAACCACTGCAATCCCACAAATATGTTTAACATAATAATTCTTAAAAAAATGATCAAAATTTAATTCAATATGTATCAATTGAGGAAAATCCTCACACCCTTAATAAATAGTCATGAAGCAAAAGAGCACTCTAAGGTATTCTAAGTAAAATTAAATGTACTTAAGCAAGAATTGAGGATATGAAAAAGGCTTTTTACTAAGAAATTCAAATTAGTAGCATTTCTATATACCAACAAAAAAACTATCCAAAAAAGAACCAAAAATATTCTCATTTATAATAATGTCAAAAAGAATAAGATATTTAGTAATAAATTTAAACAAGGAGATGAAATACCTATATACTGAAAACTATAAACATTAATGAAAGAAATTGCAGAAGACACAAACAAATGGAAAAATATTCCATGTTCATGGATTGGAAGAATTAATATAGTTAAAATGTCCATACTACCCAAATCCATCTATAGATTCAGTAAAATCCATATCGAAGTTCCAATATCATTTTTCATAAAAATAGAAAAAAAAAACACTTGTAAAATTCATATGGAACTACAAAAGACCCTGAACAGTCAAAGCAATCTTGAGCAGAGCTAGAGACATCACACTACCTGACTGTAAAATATACTACAAAGCTGTGGTAACCAAAACATCATGGTACTGGCATAAAAACAGAAACATAGACTAATAGAATGGAATAGAGAACACAGAAATAAATCAACACATTTAAGGTCAATCAATTTTTGGCAAAAGGAAATGACAGTCTCTTCATAAATGGTGTTGGAAAAACTGGCTATTCATATGTATAAGAATGAAATTGGACCGTTGTTACACACCATGCAAAAATCAACTCAAAATGGATTAAATATAAAAGCTGAAATTGTGAAACTACTGGAAGAAAACATAGAGGAAGAAACTTCATGACATTGGTCTGGGCAATGATATATATATATTTGGATATGACTCCATAGACACAGGCAACAAAAGCAAAAATAGACGAAATACCATTGCATCAAACGGAAAAGCTTTTGCACAGCAAAGGAAACAACAGAGTGAAGAGACAACCTGTAGATTGGAAGGAAATATCTGCAAACTGTACATCTGATAATGGGTTAATAGACAAAATAAGTAAGGAGCTCAATTCAATAGCAAGAAAGATATGATTAAAATGAGCCACTGATTTTAATATACATTTTTCCAAAGAAGATATACAAATGGTCAATGGGAATATGAAAAAATGTTCAGCACCACTAATCATCAGGGAAATGCAAATTAAAACCACTTTAAAAATGGCAATTATCAAAAAGACCAAACATAACAAGTGTTGGTGAGGATGTGGAGAAAAGCGAACCCTTCAACATTGTTGGTGGGGATGTAAATTTGTACAGACACTATGGAAAACAGTGTAGAGGTTCCTCAAATCAGTAAAAGTAGAGCTACCATAGGATCCTGCAGTCCAACCCTAGGTATGTATCAGAACATCAAAGAGGTACTTGCATTCCCATGTTCACTGAAGCACTATTCACGACAGTCAAGACATACAGTCAACCTAAGTGTCCAGCAACACATAATTGAATAAAGAAAATTTGGCATATATATACAATGGAGTTTTAGCCAGGCTTAAAAAAGAAGGAAATTCTCTCATTTCTCAAAACATGGGTGAATCTAGAGGACATTATTTTAGGTAAAATAAGCCAGGCAAAGAACGATAACTACTGGATGATCTCATTTGTATATAGAAACTTAAAAGTCCTATACATAGAAACAGAGAGTAGAACCATGGTTACCAGGGCCTGGGTGTGGAGGTGATTGGAGAGATGTTCAAAAGATACAAAATTTCAGTTAGATAGAAGGAATAAGTTCAAGAGATTTATTGTACAATGTGATAACTATAGTTAATAATAATGTAAGGTATATTTCAAAATTGCTAAGAGAGCAGACTAAATGCTCACACCAGAAAAAAATGAAAAGTATGAGAGGTGATTATTAATGAGTTTTATTTAATCATTCCATAATGTATACATATATCAAAATATAACATTGTACCTCATAAATATATGTAATTCTTATTTTTCAATTAAAAATAAACTTAAAAAAATTCAAAAACTAAGAACAGAAATGAGCAACAACAAATAATCCAGGAAGACACAAAAGGGAATTCACTGAACTTATGAGAAACAAAGAAACAAAAGAAAAAGACAAGATTATTTCAGATCTTAGTAATAAATTATAACATTGAGACTCAAAAGAAAATTTAATTAGAATTATTGAAGAAAGGCTAGAAGATAATCAAAATAATTTTTAAATGGGTAAAAACAAAAGTACCTAAGAAAGAAACCAATAAAATAGGACTAATTTTCAAAAACTATAACCCAATAAAATGTTCCATAAAAAAAAAAAAAGATTACTCAAAAGTCCTATACTTTGAAAAGACTGTCAGATACCTGGAAACACTCACTCATAGTGATCAACTCTGAGATATCTTAGTAAAATTTTTAGATTTCAAAGATGGAAAAAAAATTCTCAAGGCCTCAAGCAAAAGATCAAATAATTTACAAAGATAAAAGAACTAGGCTGTCACCCAATTTTTCAAAAGAAAACATACAAAGGAAGATAAAAATAAAGCAGTATTTTTAAAAAGTACCAGGAAACGGTTTTCAACACATAAGAAGTAAAGGAATTTTGTGCCCATAAGCTCTTCTGATAAATTTATTAGAGAATGAACTTAATATATTACAGTGACCAAATCTGCAACAATTTTAAGAAGAAAGTAAATGATGATAGTAATGGATAGTAAACTATAAAAAATAAATGTCGTGATTCCATATTACTATAAATAAATGGGAGAAAGGCTGCTTTTCCTTTTACTAGAATTCTAATTCATACATTTAAGGAGTGGTGGGAGACATTCCTTAGGCAAACACCACAGTAGAAATTGTTATGGGCAAAAATGACTTGTAGACACTAAAATTAGTGGACAAAAATGTGATGGAAAACTGGATATTTGCATAAATTTAAAGCATCTCCTTGCAAGATAGTTATTAATTAAAACAGGAAAGATAGTAACTTTACTGTGGAGAAATCTGGCAAAAACCTCGTTACCCAAGTGCTCAAAGTTAACATCACTAGTAATAAGACTTAATGACACCCCTGCTATGATGCAGTGAGCAGCAGAAATCAAGAAAATAATGCCATTTACATCAGCATCAAAAAATGAAATGCTTAGGAACAAAATATGTGCGTCATCTATGCACTGAAAAATACACATATTTTTAAAGATACATTTAAGAATAAATTGTATTCCTAGATGGGAAGATTCAACATTATTTAGATAGTAATTATGCACAAAATTGATACATGATTCAATACAATCTTAATCTAAACTCTATTTGGCTATTGTATTAATTTGATAACTTGATTCTAAATTTATAGAAAAATACAAAAAAAAATCCTAAATAATCAAGACAATTGTTAGAAGGAAGAATAAGGTTGGAGATACAATGACTGATTTAAACACTGCTGATTACTTCAGTAAAGCTACAGAAATCAAGATAGTGTAGTTGTTATAAAGATAACATATTGATTCATGACATAGAATAGGGAGACCAGAAAAAAGAACCAAGCCTACATGTAAAATAATTTCAAAGAAGCAGACAAGGTAAGTGAATGGAGAAAAATAGAGACTTTTCAACACATAATGGTAGGAAAACTCGATATCCAAATAGAAAAAGATAAACCTCAACTAGAAAATACAGTTGCAAAATTTTTAGAAGAAATATTGGAGAAATTTTTTGATTTTAAAATATGTAGAGAGTTCTTAAGTGGGGCAAGATAAAAAGCACAAACTTTATAGATGAGAAAGCAAAGTTGATAATTGGATTTCAACAAAAGTAGATACTTCTGCTCCTTGAAGAACATCAGTAAACATATGAAAAAGAAAGCTACAGAATGGAAGAAAATACTCACAATATATATATTTGACAAAAGACTGGTATCCAGAAAATATAATGATATACCAAAAAACCCTCTTAAACTCAGTAAGAAGCAAAGAAACTCAATGTAAAATGGCCAAAAAGTGTATACTGACACTTCACAAAATAAGATGTAGATAAGGCCAATAAGCACTTCTGATGTCTAGAATAGTGAAAATTAAAATCAGTAGAATGGTCAAATTAAAGACTAACAGTACCAAGCTGTGGCAAGGATGTGAAGCAAATGAGGAAAGGCCCATGGCCTTGGGTGGAAACACGAAATGGTGCATCCACTTCAGAAAACATCTTGACAGTTTCTCATATGTGTAAGTGTTTATTTACCATCTCTCCCAGGAATTCAACTCCTAGGTACTTCCCCAAGAGAAATAAAAATGTATGTCCACATAAAGACTTGTGCAAATACTTTATTCATAATAACCGGAAACTAGCAGGAAGCAGATTTCCGTCTGCAGGGGAAAGGATAAGCAGATTGTTGTGCATCCACACAATGGAGAATGGGTGAGCCAAGCACAGGTAGCAGCAGGGATGATTCTCATAAATATCGCACTGTGTGAGAGAGGCCCGAAACAAAGTAGAACACAGTGCCTGACTCAGTTTCTTTGATGTTCTAGGAGAGGCAAAACCAACCTACTGTGACGAAAGCATATCAGGGGTTTCCTAATCCGAGGGGTTGGACAAATGGACTGCAAAGAGGCCTGAGGGAAATTCTGGGCATAAAAATTCTGTGTTGAAAGTTGAGTAGTGCTGGTTGCAGGGGTACACATATTTTCAAGACTCATTGAACTGTACTCCTAAAATGAGTGCCTTCTATTGGCATGTAAGGATGCTTTAACACAGTTGATTTTAAAACGATCACACCTTTGAGGCGGACTCAAGGCACAGAACTGCCTTCATCTGTGCACATAGTTTGGCAGCATGAGAATAACAAAATCTTGAAAAATTCTGCAAGTCCGATCCGTCTTCCCATTTCAGGTGACCTCAGAGCTCAACAGGGCAGTGAAACTACTTTGAACATGCTCTTTCTTGTGCTAGGAACCCTTTCTAGAGATGCGGACACCAGAGAAATCCACCTGCTCATGGCAGAGCCGCACCCTCAGCCCTGAGAGCCAGGGCCAGTTCTCCAACGTGAGAGGAGATGACGACCCAGTCGTTGAGGGTCACGGTGGCAGGAAATGTGACGCAAGAACAAAAGCCGTATGCTTCTCCACAGAACATGGGAGGATGCTGATATTTGGATCGGGGCATGAGATCTGAGTTAGTTGCTGCGACGGCATGGCACCAAGAACTAGCTTCTTCCCTGTTTCTCCGGCCCAAGTGCCAAGGTACAGCTTCTTTACCAAGACTTCTGGACACCAGGGTGGAGCCGGGCTTTTGTGTGGAGGTCAGGTCTTGCCTGCTAGTATCCAGCGGGGGCCACAGCGCTGCTGCACAGTGGAACAGCCCCTGCAAATGCTGGGTAACCAGCTCCTCTTTGCCTGTAGTCCGGTGACACTTTCTTCCCTCCCCACACCAGTGTGGGGGACAATCAGTGCTTCATCACTGCTTGAGAAGGGACGGTTACTGTGCAGCCATTTGCCTGCCAGCTACACTCGCTCCGGGAGCTCGGCCTCTCGGGTCATTTGTCTGCCTCCTGCAACCTGCTTTTATGACTTTTCCTGTGTCCTGCCTCCCCTCCCTTAAATCTTCACAAAGTGCAGTGCTTAGATTATTGACTAGGCACTTCTGAGTCTGAACATTCACTTTCAGAAAGTTGCAAATTGCTTTCTTTTCTTATAAAAGTAAAAAAAAAATGCATGTAAGCTTTCTTCAAATTAATACAGACAGGAGATTTATAAAATACAGACAAGTGAAAAAAGGGACTAAAAATCACCTTTAATGTCCCACTCCCCTGAAATAATCACCAGTTACATTTTAATAAATTTCCTTCTAGTGGGAACTTGATTTATTTGCACTCTGGCTTATTTCCGGAAAGATTCAAGGTGGCTCGCAACAGCCACTCCGTGGTAGCAGAGGCCTCACCAACCTGGATTTCCATGACATTGTCTGTGCTTAACCGGATACCTGGGTCTAGGAAGCACCTAAGAAACATTTTCCAAATGGATGCAGGAATGCACGTCATGATGTCTGGGACTTTTCGTTCCAGATCTGCTTGTCTTTCTCTAGAACCGTGGATGTATTCTGGTTGGATGGACAGAACCCGGAGGTAGCCTTATTTGGAAAGAGAATAGTGCCTTAAGTTTGTAGACTAGGGCCTGTTAGGGACTGGGCCACACAGCAGGAGGTTGGGTGGGTGACAAGGGAGAGAAGCTTCTTCTGTATCCACAGCTGCTCCCCTCACTCCTGTCACACCTGAGCTCCACCTCCTAGTCAGAGACACAAAGAGACTGAGCCAGGGCCTTCTTTCTTCCAGCGGGTGCGTGACCACCTGCCTCGGCTTTCAAGAGCTTGAGCATTACTTCCCAACCACGAAAGACCCCGAACTGGGAAGGAATGGATCTATAACCCATCTGTGAATAAGCCAGGTGAGTCGATGTTGTGTTAGAAGAGGATCAACTGCTTGAGATGACAAATGACGGTGGCCTATGTTTGAGACAACTCAAATCTCCATATGTTCTGGATGAAAGAGAAGGTGGAATATCTTGAGTTTGCCACAGAAGCACTGAAAAGCCTGCTTCCATTGTCAACGTCCTATCTTGTGAAGCAGGGTTTTCTGCAGCGACAGCAATCAGAACGGGACTACAGAGTAGACTGGACATAAGCAACACAGTTGGAGTGTCTCTGTCTCCCATTACCCGCAGATAGGACCATCTAGTTGCAGGAAAACAAGCTCAGCCTCCCACTGATTCTGCATTATGATGCATTATATAATTATTTTATTATATATTACAATGTAATAATAATAATAGAATAAAGTGCACAATAAATGTAATGTGCTCAAATCATCCCGAAAGCATCTCCCCCACATGTCCCTCCCTCTCCTCGCTCTGGTCCATGGAGAAATTGTCTTTCATGAAACCAGTCCCTGGTGCTGAAAAGTTTGGGGACCACAGCCTTAAGTGATTGATGGCTCGCTGGACCAGGGACTCCTGATATATGATGCTGTAAGAGTATTTCATTGTCCAAACTGCTCCCAAATCCATGGTCTGATAATAAAAGCTAATATTTATTAAGAGTTTATAATGTACTTGTTGCTGCTCCAAATTATGTATATTAACTCATTTCTTATACTCATTCTATGAAATGGTGGCTATTATTATGTCTAATTCATAAATGAAGAAACTGAGGTTGCATAACTTGCTTAAGGTCACACAGCAGAGACAGATTTGAAGCCAGGCTGTCTGGTTCCAGGCCCTGAACTCCTACCCACCACACCGTGATGTGTGGTCAGCATGCCAGACAATGGTCGTGACATTATGCAGGCAGTGTTCAGAAAGTCCATGCTCTTTAGTTCCGTGTGTCTGGAAGCTCACTGTGCATTCTCTCCCTTACCGGATGCAAATAAGGCCGTGAGAAGAGCAAGCTCTGGGAGGCCAATGTGTGAGAAGGCCATCGGTGTGCAGTGGGTGCCTGGGAAGTTTGCTGCCTGTGCAACGTGGGGGCACACTGTTCTCCTCACCCACCACTGATGGCCACTGACACTGCTTAAAATACGAACATCAGTGATTCATAGTCACCTAACTTCAGAAAGGACACTTGGTTCTGTTGAACTCTCTCCTGACTCCTAATTTGTTGAAAGCCTGGATTTCAACTCACAATTTGCATAGTGGAGGTAGATGGTCTCACCAAAGTGGCTTACTTTTCTTTTGCACTCACCTCCTGACAGTGTCAGTTTAACCATGAGATTGTAAATGGTAGTTGGAACAGGTGAGCGTAGATTCCATGGCTATGGACCATACCCTATAAACTAAAGACAATTAGGGAATATTAAATAACGCCAGGAAAATACTTCTATCAACCTTTAGTAGGTGACCCCTCTATTAAATTCACTGTGGCAGAATCTCATAAACTAACTTAGGGGAAAACTTCACCCGACTACCCAAGGCACAGCAGCTATAGATTTCACGATTCTATTCTTAGGTCATGTATCCTGTACCATCAATAGCCCAGCGGTCGGTATTCATTTGAATGTCCTACAAAATATGTAGGAGGCTCAGAAATGTTTCCAGAATGCTAGGGAAATGACATTAGTAATAATGACCATATGTCATATCCTATTTACTGACTCATTTAGTATGTACTTAGTACTGTAGTTAGTGTTTAGATTCATTAACAAGTAATTTGTTCAAGGTTACTAAGCAATTAAGCTGCATAGATGAATCTGATTTTAGCTGTGCTCTTAATCGTGGTGGTATCACCAGAAGGACGTTCGGCAGCACAGGCCTGGAGAGAGACGGCAAAACCCCTCCTCTCACGCCTGCGCATGTACTCTGCTCACCTCACCTCGGAGGTGTAATCAGGCCGCCAGGCGATGCCCTGGACCTGCATGGTGTGTGACAACTGGAACAACGAGTTTGCCTTAAACTATTCCTTTCTCTATCTCAAGCTATGCCCCAGGGGTCTGCTCAGTTATTTTGAGAAACGTTGACACTCAAAGAGAATATGCTGGCTTCCCCACGTCACCCATAGCTATTGGTGGGGACTGCATGTTTGCAGAAAGTGGATCCCTAAATCCTAGCAGAGTGCTCGACAAACACAGTTACAGCTCAGAGAAGCACATCACCTCCCTATCTGAGCCACACAATGAATTTGAGATTGCTCTTACAAAAACGTGCAATAAAGCAATATAATACAAGTGAAAATAATAATACAGAACTGGCGTTCCATTGCAGGGCAGAAGTAGCTTCGATTGGGCCATGCATTTGGCTAGGGCCATGGATTTGGCTAGGGACTTGAAAATCCTCTACTGTTTCTTAGTGCCTTTCTTTAATGTTTTCTCTCTTCTCTGTGTATGTGTTTTATAGATGAGCCCATGATTTCTTTGGTTCTTACTAGATAAGATGTGTTATTCCTCAACGTGGTACCATTTGGGTCATTATGTTTTATATAGAGCTAGTACATACTGGCCATTTTTAGGCAGAGGGTGGTATAAAGCTTCCTCAAATTCATCATTTAACAGCAATGAGGGCAATGTTACCATTTCCATCATCACCCAGCACCAGCTTAGCTCCTTGTGATGATCTACTCATTCCATATCTGTAGACAGCCTGAGAAAATCAACAGTTGTCAAGGAGGTATTGGTGTGTGTAAATGATCATTAATTAATTAATCATGTTCACGCTCTGCCAAGTTCTTGACTGATACATTGAAACAAAGAGCTTCTTGCTGAAGAATGAATACTACGGATGACACTGTTATTTAATAATGTAAGAGTCCATGAATGCATAAGACACACATACATGGTTGATGAGTATTCAGGGCTGCTAGTTTCAACCAGGGACCACATTTAAACTTCAGTGAATAATAAATGATTTATTCTGGGAAACTCTCATGGAGCAGTAAATTGGCCCCATATTTTGTAGATTTTTTTCTTCTTTTAGAAGCTTACAAGAACACTGTTTGCTCAATATTTTAGAATAGGACTTTTTTGATTACTTTATGCCTTTTAATAGTTCAGCAGATCTTATCTACAGCCGACATTGTTAAGATACCATTTTGTTTCCAACAGCCATGGTATTGCACTGATGGATTGCCTAGGCAATGTATAAGCAGAAGTAAATTAACTATCAAGAACAAAATGAAAGATTAACTTCATAGCTTACCAGGGACACTGTATCATCAGCATTTTCTTGATTTGTGTATTTGTCTGGGTCTTATTTTTAAGAAATTTTAAAAAAATGAATATACAGTGACATGCTATCTGCCTGACATCATGAAGAAATGAATTATATTATTAACAATGACACATTATTTTTTAAAATTATAACAATGATCTATAATCATTTTGTGGAAAATGCAAAAAGAATAAATATGAAAATCTAGCAACTGAGACAACAGGTTTTAGCTATCCTAATGTAAATTGTTCCAGTCTTTATTTTTGTGCAGGTTCCAGATATGCATACATGTACATATGATTTGCATTGAGACGTGCTGTGCATTCTCTTTTATAAAATGCTTTGTGATTTACTAAATCATGACTATTTTTATATGCCCTTCAATATTTTTTCTATCTTAAACATTTTGAAGAATACATAGAATTCTATTTTTGGAGCTATTCTAACTTATTTAGTTAATAACATATTGCTAAATATTTAGATAGTTTTTAATTTTAGATTATTTTAAATTACACAATTTTACCAATTACTGAGCAGCACCTCAGTACATCTCTCTCTATAAACCCAATTATTTCTTTAAATGAAATTCTAACAAGTGAAATTGCTGTGTTTAAGAAAAAGTAAAGTTTTAAGTTCTTTAATACATATTGTAAAATTGCTTTCCGGAAATTGTACTGATTTATGCTCAAACTGGCATTTCCATTTCCTTAAGCCCTCTCCAAAGATAGTTGTATAATTTACCATGCTTTTCCCGGCAAATTGCAAAATATTTTTATATCTTAATTCCAGTATAATTTCTATCGTATTTATTAACAGCAATGTTAATTTTACACCCAGTGTATATTCTCTTTACTTTTGGATTGTTTTGGAAGGGTCTAAAAGATATTACACATGTATTTATTACCTATTTCTGTATAACAAATTACCATAAACTTAGTGGCTTAAAACAACACAAGTTTATCATTTCACATTGTCTGTAGGTCAGGAATTTAGTGTGGCTTAGCTGGGTCGTCTGCATTGGGGTCTCTCACAGGCTGCAGTGAAGTCATCAGCCAGGGCTGGGATCCCATTTGGCAGCTCAGCTGTGGAGGGGTCACCGTCCAACTCACCTACACGGTTTCTGACAGATTTCATTTCCTCTTGGGCTGTAGGGTGAGGGGCTCAGTTCATAGCTGACTGTTGTTAGCTAGAGGCTGCCGTTGGTTATCCACAAAGTGGACCTTCTTAAGACAGCAACTTCTTTATCAAAGCCAGGAAGGGAGAGTCGACTACCAAGATGAAGGTTAAACTTTTGTAATCTAATCGCAAAAGGGATAACTCCTCAAAGTTGAGTCATCCTTCTAGTTGGAAGAAAGTTGTTCTTGGAGAAGAGATTGCCTAATGCCATGAATACCAGTGGCAGAGAGCACCGGGAGCCATCAGGGAAGCTACCTACACAATGCACCACTCTGTTGCCTTGGAGGTACGTATAGAAATGTAAGCGACCTTTAATTGGTAACACGTAACTCTGTGCCTCAGTTTCCTTATCTGCACATAGAGATAAAAATATTAATTAACTAACTTATAAAGTTGGTGTGAAACTTTAAAAGTGCTCAGAATAATGTCTGGCACATAGCAAGCATGACATTGGGATTTGTAGTTATTTTCATTACCATTATCTCATCATCACATCAGCATTATCACATCATCGTCGTCGTCATCACATCGCAGTTACATCCCCATCATCATCATCATCATCATCATCATCATCAGATCATCCTCAGATCATCATGACCATCACACCATCACATCATCATTACTTCACAATGACATCATCATCATCATCATCAGATCATCCTCAGATCATCATGACCATCACACCATCACATCATCATCACTTCACAATGACATCATCATCATCATCATCATCACCATCGTCAGCAGCACATCATCACATCATCATCATCACATCACCACATCATCACCTTCATCATGGCATCATCATCATCATGACATCATCCCTATGTATTATAATGTCCTTAACAACAAAACTTTTTGTAGTTTTGTTAAGTTTTTAGAAATATTTGTTGAATGTATGGAATAATAAATAAATACATTTATTATAAATAATACATAAATGAATGAAAGCAAAACATTGTCACTTGGGATTATTTTGTTAGTCCAATAATCTGTATTTCCTTGTTTTTCAGGGTCTTTTCTCTTTTCTGACTTTTAGTCACTTGACCATTGTCAGTTTTCTTGCCTCTAATAGTAACTTCCCTCTTCTCTTTTATCAACAAAATTTTGCTTTTCAGTTACTGGTGGTTTGGGTTTGGGTTTGTTTTGGGGTGTGAGTTTGTGTGTGTGTATATTTAGGGCACCAATTGCATTCTGCTAAAAGACAACATTTCTTAGCCTAAGTTGAACCATGAATTGTCACATGACTGCTGTGGCCAGTGAGATGTTCTCAGCTGGGAACTTGAGAAAGTCTCCTACTAGGAGGGACAGGAGTGGAGAGCACCTTTTCATCTTTCCATTCCTTCACCTCCCTGTGTAGCTCACTGCCAGGCAGGTGGTGGGGACTCACGGCAGAACATGAAAATGGAAGTTGCACACAGTCTGTATTCCCAAGGAACATGCGGCTATTGCACTAGCTATAGACTGTTCACCTTGCACTTATTCTATGTGGAACAAAATATGTCTAACTTTTTTCTTTTTTGAGACAGGGTCTCCCTCTGTTGCCCAGGCTAGAGTGCCGTGGCCTGGTCATGGCTTCCTGTGTCCTCAAACTCCTTTGAAACTGCTAATTGGGGTTTTCTCTTATATGCAGCCAAATCCTAACTAAAACATTGTGTGATCTGGATCAAATAAATTCACATCTCTGTCCCTCAGCTTTTGTATCTGTAAAATGAGTTCTTAGGAGACATGGGTAATATGGTCTGAATTCCATAATATTTCAAAATCATGATGTTTTAGTACTTCCTGATTTATTCAGGAAGGAATAAATCTAAATAAATTTATTCAGGAGGGATTCAACATTATGATTAGGTGATTTAAAGGGTCCTCCTAACCTTATTGTTTCCTGAGTCTATTTAGAATCCATTTATCCTACCTACTCCAAAGCCTCAGAATACCAACTCTTAAGTCTTTCATTAGCCCCCAAAAGTTCAAGTTTTAGTATGAGTCATACTACCAAAAGAATACGAGAAGGGCTCTACTCCTTTAATGCACTCATTAAATATATTTTCTTCTATCTACCCACCCATCTCTGTGTATCTCTTTGTACTTTACCTTGAAGAATACATTTAATTATTAACATAACTAAACCTCATTAAATTAGATTTTACTAGTTAAATTGTGTAATAATTTGAATAAAGGCTAGATCAAAGATGGTTTCAATTTTTATTTTTTAGCAATCCAGTCTCACTATATTGCCTAGCCTGGAATGCAGTGACTATTCACAGGTTCAGTTATGGCACCCTGCAGTCTCCAACTCCTGGGCTCAAGCCATCCTTTGACTTCAGCCTCCCAAGTAGCTGGGACTTCAGGGGTGTCTCACTGTGCCCAGCTTTCAATTTTTTTATGAGAAAAAAAGATTTTTCCAAATAAATTGAAACTATAAATTAGTCAATTTATATCTGCTTAGGAGAGTCAACTGTTCTCCATTATTATAAAAAATCTATTTACATAAAATTAATTAATGTACTAATTAGAAATCATTTTCACTAAGCTCATTAAATTTTTCTCATTGGCAGAATTTTGCTAGAGGTTTTCACTTAATGTTGAAATAAATCAGGAAGTACTAAAACATCATGACTTTGAAATATTATGGAATTCAGACCATATTACCCAGTTTATTTACATAACTGAGGTTTGGTCTTGGTTGATTTATGCCTCTCCTAGACACAGAAGCAGAAAGATGAAATATAATACCGTTCCTTTGTTCTTAAATAATGACTATTTCAGAGTTTTCATTTTGCACAGGTTATGACGTCCCAAGGGACTCTTGGAAAATGGCTTGGGAGAAGGAAACCAAGAGTCACACCAAAACGGTCATAGCAGCCCCTGCTGCTTAAGAGAAACGATTTTTCTTTCTCTGTCTCCATTGCAGCCAAGAGAAAGGAAAAACTGACGGTAATATTGGAATGCCAATGAGGGTTCATGAGCAGTAGAAGTTTCTTCTCAGACACGGAAGTCTTTTGAGACCAGATGAACGCGAGATTTCTCTGTTGTTTGTAGGCCAGTTTCTCGGTTGTGCATGGTGTTGGGCAAATCGTCTGAGAATGAGAAACAAGTTGTTTTCAAATTATCTGAAAAGCCCCACAAAAATGTGGGTCAGATTTTCTTTAGCCTCTGTAAGCCGAGTAGATCACATTCCGTGGGAGTTAGCAAGGAGTGAGTGTTGGTGGGGGCAGGTGGACATTCTGCAGATCTGTTTGACTCGTCTGCATGTCTGCAGGATACACATCTGCCCTGGCCCGTGACCTGCTCGCCTGAGCTGTGACAGGTGCCGCTGGGGGGCGTCTAAGGGGCATGGAAAGCACAGGTGGGAATGCCCTCTCCCACTTGACCTTGTGTTCTAAGTCTTTTGGAGAGTGAAGTCTTAGGGCTGAGAATTTGTCTGAATTTCTTATTGTTTCCAGAGGCCCACGTGTCACAGCTCCCTGCCCCTCCTCTTCTTACCCATGCCACACATAGGTGGAACCCTTCTTATTGAGAAAGTGCAGCTGGTTCCTTCCTCAGAAGAGAAAGGAACCCTGCCAGGTTATCAAAGCAACCAGTTCCACTCCTCCCAAACACAGAGGCTGTCAGACCATGGGTATTAATATTTTAGTTTATTGTGGTTCACAAGAGACACAGTTGCACTATTATTAATTAGTTCAAGATAATGTTAGAACTTGTAGTGTCTTCATAATTAATATTTAAATTACATGCACAGAGATTACCCATGGAAGCAAAGGCACTTGTGAGTGTGCTGTGTCTGGGCACGTGCATTTGCTAATACTTTTGATGTCCAGTGAGTAGATGTGCAGTGAGTAGATGGGGTTGGGACAGTTACGGCTGTCCTGTCCTCAATTTGGGATATGTCTGAAGGGTCTTCTGCGATCTAGAGCTCTCCATGGGTTTCTGTGAGACTAGTTGGGTCAACATTTTGCCATTCATATTCTTCCTCTGCTCAATCTGCTTTTCTTGCCCTTTCCTATAGAGATTGATCCTAAGACCACACTCAAGAAACTCCCCACAAGCAAAACTCAGAGTTTGGAAACCCAAACTGTGACAATTTTCAAATGCTGCCTTACCCTGTGCCCTCTGCAGTCCAATTTAATTTTTTATTTTATTTTTTATTATATATATTTTTTATTTCAGAATATTATGAGGTACAAATGGTTTGGTTACATGAATTGCTTTGGTACAATTTGAGTCAAAGTTCTAAGTGTGTCCATCCCCCAGACATTTGCATTGTATGTGTTAGGTGTGAATTTACCCATCCCCTCCTCCCTGTTCCCACCTGCTGGATTGCCAATGAATGTTACTTCCATGTGTGCACATAAGTGCTGATCGATTAGTTCCAATTTAATGGTGAGTGCATGTGGTGCTTGTTTTTCCATTCTTGTGACACTTCACTTAGAAGAATGGGCTCCAGCTCCATCCAGGTTAGTATAAGAGGTGTTAGTTTACCATTTTTTTATGGCTGAATAGAACTCTATGGTATACATATACCACATTTTATTAATTCACTGCTGTATTGATGGGCAGATGGGTTGTTTCCACATCTTGGCAATTGTGAATTGCGCTGCTATAAGCATTTATGTGTAGGTGGTTTGTTTGTTTGTTTGTTTGTTTGTTTGTTTTTTATAGAATGGCTTTTTTTCCTTTGGGTAAATATCAAGTAGTTGGATTGCTGGATCAAATGGTAGTTCCACTTTTAGTTCTTTGTGATATCTCCATACTACTTTCCACAGAGGTTGTACTAGTTTGCAGTCCCACCAGCAGTGTATGAGTGTTCCTATCTCTCCACATCCACACCAGCATTTGTTGTTTGGGAATTTTTTGATAAAAACCATTCTTATTGGAGTTAAGTGATATCTCACTGTGGTTTTGATTTGCATTTCACTGATGATTAGGGATGTTGAGAATTTTTTCATATGTTTATTGGCCATTAGTCTATCTTCTTTTGAAAAGTTTCTGTTCAAGTATTTTGTCCATTTTTTAGTGGGGTTGTTTGATTTTTTTCTTGATGATTTGCCTGAGTTCTTTACAGATTCTGGTTATCAGCCCTTTATCAGATGTGTAGCATGCAAATATTTTCTCCCATTCTGTATGTTGTCTATTTTCTCTCATGATTGTTTCCTTGGCTGTGCAGGAGCTTTTTAATTTGCTCAGTTCCCATCTATTTATTTTTATTGCTGCTGGGATTGCTTTTTGGGGTCTTCTTCATAAATTCTTTCCATAGGCCAATGTCTATAAGAGTTTTTCCAACATTTTCTTCTAGAATTCTTATAGTTTCATGCCTTAAGTTTAAGTCTGTTATCCATCATAAAAGAATGCCTATTCAATAAATGGTTCTGGGGAAACTGGGTAGACACACGTAAAAGACTGAAACAGGATCTGCACCTCTTGCCACTCACAAAAATCAACACACAATGGATAACAGACTTAAATCTGCAGTCCAATTTCTATCTAAATAACTAAACTTTGTCTCACATTTAGCCACCCAGTGTCTGTCCCATCCGTGGGTCTGTTTTATGGTGCATTCAACCATACACATAATGCACATATTCAGCTGTGCTGTGGTTTATGGCATGAACCAGTGGATGATTCTTTAAAATTGCCCAGCTTGGGAACTTTTGATCTGTCAGTCCTCTTTGTATGTTGAGCATGGGATATAATCTTAGGGGCATGCAAAAGCATTTTTGTATTAGTCAGTTTTGCTGTGCTCACAGCCCTCTCCCGAATCTCAATCACTCACAAGGCTTTTTCCTGTTGATGTCACATGTTGTCAGCAGCTCTGCTCCATGTGTCTTCTCATTCCAGGATCCAGGCTGAACAGCAGCTCTGAGCTAGAACATTCATTTTAATAAAAGAGAAAAAAACATTAAGCATCAGCTCCAACCTACATGATTACCTCTAAAGCTTCTGCCCAGACAGGTGTATATCACACCTGCTCCCATTTCACTGCCAAAGACAAGTCCTGGGAGCCAGCCTTCCCGTGGGGTGAAAAGGAAGCATTGCAAGTTACAGGCAATGAGTAAGGTGTATAATCCGGGCACGGCCTGTCCAATCCTCTTATTGTCTGGGAACAGTGATATGGTCTACCTCATCTCCCTGTCTGGAACACTTTTCCCACCAGTCTGTCACTGTCATTAAAATTTGATGGCTTTGAATTAAAGCACTGTCTTTCCTGAAGGCTCTCATTAAAATACAAATATTTTATCCCTGAGCTGTAATGCATTTTCCCATCATCTTATTTACATTAATTACCTTAAACTCTCAATATTTTTGCTCTGTAATGGAGAGCAAGAATGTGAGGGCTGAGACGTTGAGGGTGGCGTATAAGGAGTAGAGGGACAATCATGTTCTGTCTTCTCATGTGCCCAAACGATTTTTACTGGTAGCATCTGGTTAGCATGTTCCTGTGGGTTCCTTTCTAGAAAAAATGAGCAAGAAAACTTACATCACAGGAAGTGTTATTAAAGTTCTCAGGCTCTTTCTATAGAAGTGCTAAAATTTATTGAGTGTTTGATACTATTTTATTCTTACTCCTTATCATATTGAATCCTCATAATATGCCTATGAGATAGATATTATCATTTGCAGTGATTATAAGAGGCATATTTTTCTGATTTTAGCCACTTTGAACTTTGTGTGCCTCATCTTTGCTGTTGGCTTGGGAGCAGTCCCTTCCCAGTGGTCACTGCACATGGGACCAGGGAGGGAACCCCTGCGGACCGGATGGAGTGCAGTCTCAGACCCTGTGGGATGATGAATGCTCTCAGTCACAGAGAAGATAGGCACATTGATAAAAGAGTCAGAAAAGTCAAACTTGGATGTAACACAATTTTAGGAATACCCTAACCTGTTCATTTCACTTATATTTTCCTTCTTATTTATGCACAACAGTGACATACAGTAAATACCACTTTCTAATTATGTTTAAAAGAGCTTTTCCAAAGCTCTAATATTAAAATTCTAACTAATAAGACATCATTATGTCACAGATTAATTGCTGAGCTTTCTTCTTTTTATTAGCATATAAATAAGACTTACAATTGGTGTAGCTTAGATTTGATGAGAAACACTTTTATTAAGCCAAATTACAGATGAGGAAACTAAGGCACACAGAATCTAATTAACTTGCTGAGGACATAGAGCCTCAGGGTCCCTGCATTAGCTATTTCATTCTTTGACTTTCCTAAATAATTGGTCTTGAGGTGTTTTTTTTGGGGGGGGGGTTAACACCACCTTTAAAATGAGACTTGAGGGAGGTATAAAAGAGTGGGATCTTAAGGAGAAAACAATCATTGAACCAAAAAGACACCCACATTCGCATGTGTTCATTGCAGCACCACGATATGGGATCTACCTAAGTGTCCATCGGCAGGTGACTGGATGAGAAAAATGTGGTCCATATACACAGTGGAATAGTACTCAGACATAAAAAGTATGAAATCATGTTTTTGCAGCAACATGGATGGAACTGGAGGCCATTATCTTAAACGAAACAACTCAGAAATAGTCAAATATCACATGTTCTCACTGGCAAGTGGGAGCTCAACAATGTGCACACATGAACACAGAGTGTGGAACGGTGGATGTGGAAGACTGGGGAGGACGAGGTGGGTGGGAGGGGGTGGATGATGTGAAATTACTTAAAGGGTACAGTGTATTTTATTTGGGTGATGGATACACTAAAAGCCCAGGCCTCACCATTATGTGATATATCCATGGAACAAAATCGCACTTACATTCCTTAAATGTATACAAAATTTTAAAAAAGAATGGGGTCTTGACTTAGACACAATTCTATCTGTCCCCCAAACACATCTTCTTCCCTGAATTCATCAATGTGGTTTTTTGCAAGGCACTTAAAATACCTAAACCTGCGATTCTTCGTGAGTACCCCCGTGAGAACCGAGAGGCGGCGTGATGTGATTATGTGAAATGCAGCGTAAATGTGGCACAGACCCTGGCACCATGCCCGTGTCGGGTGTGGTCCCACACCCTGTGCCTGTCTCTCCTAGCTCACTTCCAGTCTGGCCAAGATCAACCTGCTTCCCCCGGGAGCTGAGGACGTTATGCCAGGAGAGAGAGACCGCTCTCGTTTTTGGCGACTACAGAGCGATTGCCGTCTTAAGCCGCTGGCCATGTGTCTCGTAAAACATCACCCGCAGAGTCATGGAGCCACTTTCTTGAAGATCTGGGGAAGAGTGATATAACATGATTAGCCGGTATAACTGTGGCCCACAGCAGGGGAGCAACATCACAGTTGTCAAGGATATTCCTACAGAAATGTCGTGAGACAGGAGAGCACCAACAGGTCTATCGCCAGCTATCACTGAGTCTGTACTGGGCTTGGGCTTTAAACTGAACCCAGAAGAATCTTATTTTCTAATTGGAAAGAACAAACTTATGGGACAATTTCTATTTAAACGTATATTGTGTTCTACCGTTTGCTGATTTGTTGAGTAAAGACCAAAAGCGTGTTAGCTATTCATAGCAGAGCTAATTAGCGAGGGAACATTTTCCCGCCATATTCCAGAAGGATAAGTAGGATTTATAAGATTTGGGGAAGAGGAAAAGGCATGAGAAAAGGCGTGGTTGGGAGCTAATCTGGTTCTGTGCTCAGGTGGAGAAGTTGGGCCAGGGGGCATAGGGTGCCCCCAGAGTGTGCAGGGCAGCGCCTTACCACCTGGGCAAGTCAGAACTGAGATGACTTTCTGTCAGGTGTTTCAGTAAGTTAACTTACTCTTTTGTTCCATCATTTGATTTTCTCTGACAACAGTGTGTTTGCTTATGAATTCAGCCCAATGGGTAATTACTGAGCCACTGCCTAAATACCTACTTGGTAATGGGATAAACTCAAAAAATTTAGAAGATTTATACTGTGTCTTATTTTCCCAACTAAGCCACGAGTTATTCTTAGGGGTTGGGCACCATAATTATGGAATACGTTAGAGAGAGAGAGGATTAAACGCAATGACCTAAGGGGCCTTGTGACTTAGAGGGCATCTCAGTGCGATTCATGGGCGCTCGGCACTCCTTTCCACATCCTTTTTCTTCCCCTTTGGTGGTTGATGTCCTTTTCCCATCACGAATCCCACGTAGGTCCGCCTTACCCATCCACACAAGGCAACATCTTCTGCCTCCTACTCAAGATTTACAGGTCTGTATTCCACCTTCTGAGGCAAATTTGTTTAACAAATTGTCACCAAGACGTTAATATCACATAAGGCTTTGTCTACCTTTCTCAGATGACTCATTGATGTTTAACAGGGCCCTCCAGTGTTCCAGAGGAATGACTAATTATCAAATTTTAGGCAGACTGGGGTAGATGTTTTGGGGGCTGAGAGTAGATGGGGTATCTCAGATGACTGTCCGCACTTCCTCTGCTTGTTATCAATAGTGATAATAGAACAAAACTGTTGACGTGGGCATAGTGTCAGAAGGTGTTGGGGCAAATGAGGCTTTAGAGATCATTTAATCTCACTTCTTGAAATGAGAAAATGGGGTGGGAGAGATTTAGTTACCCCCAGAAGCAGATTGCCCTGTGCGGTCACCAGCTCCTGGTCTCTTTGGCTACCTGCTCTTCTCGCCTGTCCTGGGGCCTTCCTGCTTTGCAGAGAAAGGACTGCAGTCACTCGGTTTTAATTTCTTTTTGATACCTTGGGGGGAAAAAAAACAACTCTAAATAAGAAGTGGGCTTTGAATATTCAGAAAGTCTGGACACAGCACACTCTTTCAGGCCCAGTTTATAACTTCCTTCCTCCAAAGAACATCTTCTCATTAATCGAGGCTTCAATGAGCTTTACCTCTTTGGAGCATTTTTGAAATGTATATAGTCCCTTCCACATAAGAGATGACTCAGGAATTACAAAGTGGTCAACTAATTGTTAGTCTCATCGATCGGACTGCAGCCTTCTTAAGGGCAGGGTATTGTCTGCATTCTTCTCGGAGTGGCTGAGCCCATGGCCGGGTGACCCAGTCGCATTCTCGGCAATGGGCAGCACCTGCAGAGTGTCCTGCTCTGTTCTCACATATGCAGACTCGAGCCCCCCTCGCAGGAAGTTCTCCAGCTGTGGCTGACTTGAGCTTTCATTCTCCTACTGGCTTTGGGAGATTACTCAGTAAAGACACGAGGACCCTCTAGGAGCCGCTTTGGGAAAGAAACAAAGCAGAGGAACGGATTTCCGTATCCGAGGCCCATGTGGCTTTTAAAGAGGGGCAAGAGGAAGCAAAAGAATTTCTTTCTCAAGCTCAATTTAGGTGCCCCGGCGGGAGGCATGTTAGAAATATTGTAAGCTATTTCAATTCCAGGAAGCAGGCTTAGAAAGCTAAATAAATAATTGACCATTTTAAATTATTTAAACCAGTAGTTCTTAAACTCTTTTGAATACAGGACCCCTTTGAGAATGCGATCAAAGCTCCAGACCCTACCTTGAAATAAATGGACACACACACACACACACGTTTGTAAGTGAACTCAGGAGGTTTAGTGGCCACCCACAGGCCCAGGCCTTGATGGCGTCAGACACAGGGCTCACTTTCCCCCTCGACGGCATTCCTAGTGGCAGAATTAGAATTAAACCACCCAAACCAACAGCCAGAGCGAAGGCACAGAAAGGTACCCCAGCTTAAAGTCTCGGAGGTAGTTTCTCATGTGAAAGTGAGAGGAGGAGGGCTGGAGGAAGGGCCTTCATGGTCTATGCATTAAACCCTCAAACAGTGATCTCAGAAGGGCACTCGTTTCTATCAAGAGCCATCGCAAGTTAGATAAAAGAGATTTAAGCCAACCCCGGATGCATGTGTGGACTGTTCATGCAGTGATAGGCTTACTCCCCTTGGAGAATCAGGCTCCACAAGAAGAGTTGATTTCAATCTCAAAATCCTGTGCTACTCTCTTCCCCTGCAGATTTCTTATGTCTGGTTAAGAAAAGAACAAAAGCCTTATTTTCTCACTGTGGGGAATGAGGAGAGCCTGCAAAGTCACTGGGATGAGGATTGGGAGAAAGACAGAGGCGTCCATCCTTTGTATGGTCTGCCAACTCAGTGGAAGCCTTCAGGGGAATGTGAGGAAGATGTCACTTTGGGAGCTAGGACGTGTGGTGCTAGAGCCAGAGCCCTGATCTCATCGGGAGCAGCACGAGCCCCTTCTCATCTCTGACGGCTTTTCTCAAAGGTAATTGAGTTGCAGGTGGAACTCCAACCCAGGTGGTTCTTTCACACGTGCATTGTGTACTCTTGGCAGGGCTGAGAGTCTCCCCCATGCAGATGTGCCTTTATCTGAAGCTGTAACTTTTCTCTTTTGCTTTTATTATTTTTAATTGACAGTTAATAATTGCACATACTTATGGGGTACAGTGTGATATTTTGATACACATATACGACGTGTAATGATCAAATCAGGGTAACCAGCATCTATACCACCTCAAACATTTATCTTTTCTTTGTTTTTGGAACATTCGAAACCATTCTGATGCTTGGATCTTGTCCTAAAAGCAATGGGATAAATCTTTGAAAAGCTTTAAGTAAGGGATGGAAATAATTAGGCTGGAATTGTAATAGAATAACTATAGAATCGGAGGTGCTTAAAACCATTTAGGAGACTACTGAGGACTCTAGATGGTTTGGACTGGAGTGATGGCCACAGAAAAGAGAAAAAAGACAAATCCTGAAGCCAGTTAGTGCACGATCAATCAAGTGTTGAGTAAAAGGTCACAGACCACAGGTTCTAGAAGAGTCAGCCTTTCTTAGCAGGCAGGCTGACCTCTGGTTGTGAGAAGGTTTCCTGGAAGAAGTTAAACGTGAGCTTGGCTTTGAAGGGGAGAAGTATTTTGATAATCTTAGGAAAGCAAAGCCAAAGGCATTCAGTATTCCATATGACTGCTGCAATCACCCAGTCCTAGAAAATCAGTGTGGACACAAGAGGTTCTCATTAAATAAACATAATTTCTCACCCATGAAGGGTGATTAAATTCTGGAGGCAGGTGAAAAAAGTGCTCAATGAAGCTGTAGGTGTTTAAACACTCATAAAATAACCATTTTCTCTTCCCCCTTCACAGCTGAGCTCTCTTGTGCACTTACCAGGTGCACATGTGAGTATTGGGCCCCAGGCAGGGTCTGGAAACTGTAGTCAACTTGCCTGCTCCCCTCCCACTCCCTCGGTTTTGGTGCAGGAATTTGAAAATCCCTTCCAGGGATATGATAGCTCTCCTCACTTCAGCATTACGCAACAAGAATATTTAGTTTTCCATTTTTCTTCCTTGTGTAAAATCTGTACATAGGTTGGGAAATTTTGAATTAAACTCTCACTTTAATGGGTCTACCCACCTAACTCTATTTCAGAATACATGGCCAAGACCCGTAACCCCAAAACATCTGCAACTGGTAATTTTGTGTGTCAACTTGACTAGGCCATGGGGCCCAGATATATGGTCAGACATTATTCTGGGTGTTTGTGGAGGGCATTTGGATGCAGTTGATGTGTGAGTTGGCAGAGTGAGCAAAGCACATTGTCCTGATGTGGGTGGGAAGGCAGCGGCTTAGCTGATTAGTTGAAGGACTGAATAGAATGAAAAAAGGCTGGCCAGCCCCCCGAGTAAGAGAGAATTCTTCCAGCCTGGTTGCCTTTAAACTGGGACATCATCTTTATCCTGCCTCCAGACGCGAACTGAATGGTTGGTGCTTCCTGGCTCTGGAGCCTGCTGGCCGCTGGACTGAGCTGCACCACCAGCTCTCCTGGGCCTCCAGCTTGAGAGCCCTCCCTCCAGGCCTCAGGTCTTGGGACTTGTTGGTCTCCATAGTCGTGTGAGCCAGTTCCTTATAATCTCTCTCTCTCTCTATCGACTGTCTGAGATGCATTTGCCTCTCCATCACTTTGCATTACATGTTTTTATTTTTAAAAATACTTTTATACCAAGATCACACAAGCTAAGAAGCTTCCGTTGGCCGCAGAGTGAGAGCAACCTTGGCTTTAACAAGTGTCCTGAGAGGGTGTGACTGAAACCCTTTACCTCCCAGGGGTCAGCTGCAGGAAACCAGCACCCACAACGGTGTCCTATTGTGAGTGCTTTCTTGCTTTTTTCCTTTTTAAATTGCTCCCCTGGAGAGAGTTTTGGAGCTGTATTCTGTGTTCTCCAAGAAGCAAGGAGTTTATTAATATTAGGGAAAGAGCATGTGAGGGAAAATGGGGCTCTTTCTTGTGGTTGCCACAGAGCTATTGAAAACTTACATTTCTCAGTGATTATTTTATAAACCCAGTACCCTGCTGAAATGGAAAACACCCAGAGAAATCCCTGGACCTGTCTGTCAAGCGTCTCACTCTTCACACCCAGCTCCGGATGTGTCATGCCTGAGTCATGCTGTTTTCCTCGTGCTTCCTTAGAGATGCCAGGCTCTCTTGTGACGGTGCCCCCTCCGTGCTAAAGATTCCACCTGGAATTCCCTTCTTTTTCTGTCCTTTCCTCATTGATTATCTTGGCACCTTTGTTGAAAATCAGTTGACCATGTACATGTGATCTACTTATGGTCCCACTGTTCTGTTCATTGATCTAAGTGTCTATGCTGAACACCAGTTCTGTAGGGGCTTGATTACTGTAGTTGCATGGTAATCTTATAAAGCAGATAGTGTTCTCCAACTAATTTTTTCTTCTTCAAAATGATTTTGACTATTTTAGCTTCCTGTGTGTTTAGATACACTTTAGAACAACTTGTCAATCTCTACAAATAGGCATGCTGGGATTTAAAATGGAATTGCATCGTATCTATAGATAAGTTGGGAGGAATTGACATTTTCAAAATTTTGAGTCTTTCAGTTCATGAAGAGTGTATTTCACTTCATTTATTTAGGTCTCCTTTTATATTTCTCAGTGTTTCTTGTAATTTAGGTCGTACAGATTTTGTACATGCTTTGTTAAATTTATCCTAGTAATCTCATGTTTTTGATGTTACTATAAATTGCATTTATATCATGCAATTGTTTGTTGTCATATTAAAAGTACAATTAATTTTTGAATATTGTCATTGCATGCTACAACCTTATGAAATGTAGTCATTAGTTCTAGGAGTATTTTCTAAATTCCTGGGTATTTTTGCATTCATGATCATAGTATCTACAAAATAATAATTTTCCTTTTCTTATTCAAACCTTATGACTTTTATTTCTTTAACTGCCTTATATCATTGGCAAGGCATCCAGTACAAAGTTCAGTAGAAGTAGTGAGAGCAGATATCCTTAGGTAGAGAATATTCAGTCCTTCACCATTAAACATGATATATTTTGAGCATACTCATTATCGGGGTCAGGAAATTCATTTCTATTCTGTAGCATTTAAGAATTTTTGTCATAAGTGGATGTTGAATTTTTTCAAATGTTTTTCACAGTTATTGAGATGATCATAACGTCTTCCTTCATTGTTCTGTTAACATAGTGAGTTGGCTTGGTTGATTTTGTAATGTTAACCCAACTCGTAATGTTTTTTTAAATGGAACCCCAATGTTCACCGATACTCTTTGCATTGAAAGAAGGGATCCATGTCTCCTCTTCTTCATTCTGGAGCCTGTGACTTCGTGATCATTAGCTTACAGTAGAATTGATATTACGCCTTGGCCTTAAGAAATTTGAAGTTTCCACTTCCTGTCTCAGAATACTCACCCTTAAAGACAGCCACCATGTTGTAAGGAAGCCCAAGCTGTTAGCCTGAGCTTGCCAGACACATCAGTGAGCTGTCTTGGAAGTGAACCATCCAACCTTGGTCACACTGTTGCCATGTGGAACAGAATAAGCTATTCCTACCAAGACCTAGTCAGATTTCAGAATTGTGAAGAAATACATGATAACTCTTGTTTTTTTCAAGCCACTTAGTTTTAAGGTGACTTGCTCTGAACCAGTACATAAGCAGAACACCATTTTTGCATTGTCGGTTCTTATGGTAGCCAGCCATGCAGATGGCCCTCAGTGATCCTCACTTCCTGACGTTCATGTCCTTAGGTAATTCCATCCCACAATTAACGAGGCTATCTGACAATAAACTATTTCTGAAATGATGTGTGACTTCTGATGCTAGATATAACTCCTTGCACTCCATTTGCTTTTACGTTTCTTTGCTTTATATTTGATTATTTAGGCAGTACATATTTGCTGATTATTTTAGGCAGTACATATTTGTGTCTTGATTTTAATTCACTTTGACAATTTCAGCCTTTCAATTGGAACATTTAGACTATATGCATTTAATAGATCTTATATTTTTCAAGAAGTTTTAGGTTGACAGAAAAATTGAGTGGTAGGTACAGAGTCTGTATGTATCGCCTGCCTCCACATACAGACTCCCTGACTATCCTGCACCGGAGTGGGACATTTGTTACCACTGATAAACCAGCAGTGACACATCATTATCTCCCAAAGTCCTTAGTTTACATTAGTATTCACTCTTTGTATTTGTACAGCTCTATGAGTTTTGTCAAATACATAATGGCATGTATTCATACAGAGTGTATTCATACTGACGTGCAGTATTATAAAGAATAGTTTTCTTTTAGTTTTTTGAGAAATCTCCATACTGTTTTCCATAGAGGTTGTACTAGTTTGCAGTCCCTTTTGTACCCCCATAATATGCTGAAATAAAAAAAAAAAAGAGTGTATAAGTGTTCCTTTCTCTCCACATCCACACTAGCATCTGCTGTTTGGGGACTTTTGATTAAAGCCATTCTCATTGGAGTTAGGCGATATTTCATTGTGGTTTTGATTTGCATTTCCCGGATAATTAGAGATGCTGAGCATTTTTTCATGTTTATTTGCCATTAGTTTATCTTCTTTTGCAAAGCTTCTGTTCATGTGTTTTGCCCACTTTTTAATCAGGTTGTTTTACTTTTACTGCTGATTTGCTTGAGTTCTTTGTAGATTCCGGTTATTAGTCCTTTATCAGATGTTTAGCTTGTGAATATTTTCTCCCATTCTGTAGGTTGTCTATTCACTCTGTTGATTGGCTATACAGAAGCTTTTTAATTTAATCAAGTCTCATTTGATAATTTTTGTTGTTGCTGTGATTGCCATTGGAGTCTTCTTCATAAATTCTCTACCATTTGATCTACCAATCCCGCTACTGGGTATTTACCCAAAGGAAAAATAGCCATTTCATCAAAAAGAGACTTGCACTCAAATGTTTATTGCAGCACAATTCACAATTGCAAAGATGTAGAATCAACTCAAGTGTCCATCAAGTCATGAGTGGATTAATAAAATGTATTAATGTAAAATGTATATGTATACCATGGAGTACTACTAAGTCATAAAAAATGATGAATTAATATATTTTATAACAACCTGGATGGAACTGGAGACTGTTCTCCTAAGTGAAGTATTACGAGAATGGAAAAACAAGCACCACATGTACTCACTATTAAATTGGAACTAACTAATCAGAGCTCATGTGCACATATGGAAGTAAAACTCAACAGAAATCAAACAGGTGGGAGGAAGGAAGATGGAATGAGTGAAATCACACCGAATGGGTACAATGTACACTATCTAGGGGATGGGCATACTTACAACTCTGACTCAAGCTGTACAAAAGCAATCCATGTAACCAAAACATTTGTACCCCTGTAATATTCTGCAATTTAAAAAAAAATAATAGCTTTCGTGCCCTAAAAATACTCTATGCTCAGACTACTTATTTCTCTCTTCCCCCAAAACACTGGCAATTAGTGATCTTTTTACTGTCTTTATAGTTTTACCTCTTCTGGAATGTCATATAGCTGTAATCATGTAGTATGTAGTTTTTTTAGATTGGTTTCTTTCAGCAACATTAGGGTATTTACACTTAATGTAACTATTGATATGGTGGGATTCAAGTCTACCATGTTGCTTATAAGTTTTTATTTTTCCCAGCTATGCTTTATTTTTCTTTACATTTTCAGCCATCTTTTGGATTAATTGAATAATTTTGAATATTCCATTTTATCTCCTATAATGTCTTTTCAGTTATTTTTCCCTATGTTATTTTTAATTGTTCTCCTAATATTTAAATATGCATCCATGAAACTCATTTACCACAAGCAACATTCAACAATATACTTCCCCTTTCTGTCCTTTGTTTCACTGCTGACATTAGTATAATTTCTACATATCTTATAAATCCTGTGATAAATCGCTTTTATTCTGCCTTTAAAAGTCGATTATATTTTTTAAATACATTTTTAAACCAATGAAACAAATATATTTTAAATTTATTCGTGTATAATTTCTATTCTTCACTTTAACATTTTTATTTTGACATTTCTTGGAATGCAGATCTGCTAATGATAAATTTTGTCAGCTATTGTTTGTATAAAAACACATTTGCCTTCACTTTTGAGGTATTTTTGCTGGATATAGAATTCTATGTGACATTTTGTTTTACACCTTAAAGTATTAAGTGCATTTTATCTTTTATTGTTTATGATAAGAACTTTATTCTATTTTATTTTTGTTTTTCTATAAATCATTTGATTCTTTTTAGGATTTCTTCTTTATCACTGGCTCTCATCAGTTTTATTTTGATGTACCCGATTTTGTTTTCTGTGTGTCTATCCTATTTGGGGTTTGTTGAACGTTTTAAACCTAAAGGTTTAGTTTTCTTAAGCCAAACTTATAGAATTTTTAGTTAAGGTTTATTCAAATATTTTTCTGCCTCCCTTCTTTCTGACAATGCAGTTATACATATTTATACTGTCTGATATTTTCCACAGGTCACCGAAACCCTCTTCATCTTTATTTTCATCTTATTGTCCCTATGATTCATTTGTATGGTTTAAATTGCCATGTCTTCAAGATGACTGAATATTTTCTTCTGCTATTTCCAATTGGCTATTAATCTTCTCCAGTGAAATTTAAATATTATTACTATAACATTATATTTTACAGCTCCAAAATATAACTCTTAAAATATCTTCCATTCTCATCTTTATGATTTTAAATTATTGAACATATTTTCATTGATTTGAAAAATTCCTTTCTGTAAAGTTTATCATTTCTGGCACTACTTCTATTCACCATATCTTTTCCTACTTATGGGCCACATCATCTTTTTCTTGACATGTTTAATTTTTTATTTTATTTTGTGTGTATCACTTTGTGGCATTCTGAATTTTTTTTTTTTTTGTTTTCCTTTAAATGTTGGTAAATTTTATTTATTTTATCAGGAAACTAATTTACTTGTGAATCCGTCAGCTGGACCCTTTTAAGAATTTTGTAAATCTTTGCTCATGTAAATCTAGAATAGCTTTACTCTGGAACTAGTTTTGCCCTAATACTAATGCCTGACCTTGTGTCAGGCTGTGTGCCCTTAGCCTCACCGTAGTGCCCTCCTCTGTGGCGTCTTGCCCTGCAAATTCCAGTGCCTCAGCCTCCATAGATCCCAGTATCAGACTTCTCAACTCGGTGATGCTGCTGTGCTGTGCTTGGATTGCCCTCCCTGTACTTCTGTTCTGAGAGTTTTTCCAGATACAAATGCAGGGACATGGTGAGGTTTACCTAACTTGTTTCTCTTCTCTCAGAAATTATAGTCCTGCACTGTCCCTTGTTCAACATATGAAAACAATTGTTTATACATTTGTCATTCTTTCTGTTACAGCAAGAGATCAATCTGATAGTAGTTGCTTGTGCTCAGAAGTAGAAGTGATCATGCAATTTTTTTCTATAAGGATAGTGCTTTGAAATGTTCCTTTCTATGTCTACTGAAATATGTTTCTGTTTTGGTGACGATTTTCTTTTTTTTTTTTTATTTCAGCATATTACAGGGGTACAAATGTTTAGGTTATGTATATTGCCTTTGCCCCGCCTGAGTCAGAGCTTCAAGTGTGTCCATCCCCCAGACGGTGCACACTGCACCCATTCGGTGTGAATATACCCATCCTCTCCTATCCCCTCCCATACGCCTGACACCTGATGATTATTACTATATGTACATTTAAGTGTTGATCAGTTAAAACCAATTTGATGGTGAGTACACGTGGTGTTTGTTTTTCCATTCTTGTGATACTTCACTTAAGATAATGGTCTTAAGTTCCATCCAAACTAATACACGATGTATTAGTTTACCATTTTTTATGGCTGAGTAGTACTCCATAGGATACATACACCACATTTTATTAATCCACTCATGTATCAGTGGGCACTTGGTTTGTTTCCACCTCTTTGCAACTGTGAATTGTGCTGCTATAAACATTTGAGTGCAGTTGTCTTTTTCATAGAATGACTTTTTTCCTTAGGGTAGATGCCCAGTAGTGGGAATGGTGATGGTTTTCTTACATGTTTATTATTGCTGCTCAGCTATACAGAACACAAAACCACACATACACATGCCTTAGAAATTTTCCTTCCATCTCTTTCTTCTCAAAATGTTTTAAGCTACTGATGAAAATGGTGCCCTACATTTGCATTGTATTTCAGATGTTGAAAGAGCTCTGACATTCTGTAGCTCATATGATTATTTAAAAAAAAAACCTTGTGAAGGACCCATTTGTCAAAGCTTACACTTAGAGATGGTAGGTGGGTTTCTGAATGTTAAAGTACTAGCTGGTCATGTCCCTGGCCAAGCTGCATCTAAGGTCTCATTTATTTTGGGCGTTGCATGTACCACTAACAGAAACTAGCAATTCAACTGCATTGTGGTCTTGTTGCAGACATATTAGGCTGTTTGAGATACTCTTAGGGTCACATTTTGCCTTTTCCGCCACCCTGCCAATATACATCAGGAAAATAGAGCTGAATGACTGGTATGAAAAAAAAACAACTTTCTTTATAAATCAGTTTTTATTTCTGCACCACCATTGCAGTGAGGATATTATTAACTTTTATCAAATGGGTAGGAGTAGCTGAGCAACATGATTAGTCATTAATAGCGTGGAGCCTGGCATATAAATCTTTATGAGCATACAGGTAGGAATTCATTAGTCACATTATCCTCCTTCATATTGTTACCCATAAAAAAGATGGAAAATGTACTTGGAGGAAAGCTTTTATGCCAGTCTTATAACTTTCCCCTTCTCCTGTAACTCTGTGTAAATATACTACAGGATTTCAGACCCCTATTGGAAAAAAGAGACTTAATGGCCATTGCAACATTAGGAAAAATAAAAGCACTGAATTTTAGACTTTAATGTCACCATCTTTTTGGAGATAAAATCAGGAAAGAGATTGGTGATAAAGCAAATTGAAAATATTTAGTTTCAATTATGCATCAGAAGTGAAACAATAATATATTAAGGACTTAATTTCTTTGAGCAAAAAAAAACTTTTCTTGTATTTATTGCAAAATGATACGAAATCAGTGTTGCATTGGCTGCAGGGGAAAGGGAAAGGGGTAAAGTGTGTCACTACTAAAGAAGCCGATGACATAATCCTATTAATAAGCTCACATTCTCTTTATGGCAGTAATTCTCTCATGTAAACATCACAGAAAGAAGGCGAAAGAATAAGTAACTGTTTGTGTGGCATATACAATATATTCAATAAAATTCAGAGAGTTGAGAGATGGGTGAGAATACATTTCAACAAAAATAACTTCCTAGAATTGAGTTTTGGATTAAGGCTTATTTATAAGACAGCAGAATTGGAAGGACACAGGAAAAGGGAGCCTGAGATTTAATAGACAGGTACGGGGTAGAAACCAAAACAAAGCCTAGAACTAAGAACTAAACTCTGTCGCTGACTATCGAGGTGACTCTGGGGAGATAACTTGAACATTCTAAGTCTCAGTTTCTTCAACTGTATAATAAGTGGAGATGACAGCACAACACGGTGAATAGTGTATTGGTCAGAATAGGCTAAGAACACTACAGGAAAAAAGTCAAAACTTTCACTGAGTTAAAACCCGGTTTTTATTCTTCATCATGCTACATGTCCGCTGCGTGTCATCACTCAGGGGCCCAAGCGGACGTAGCAGCCACCACCTTAAATGCATTTTGTCTTTAGGTGACACAGACGGGAGAGTTCTGGAAGAAGACTGCAAACCAGCGACTAAACGTTCCGCCTGGAAGTGATGCGCTCACCACTCCTTGGCCAGAACTTGTCACTGGTACAACGGGACGAGGAGTCAAAGAACCCTACCATATGGCTGGAAAACAAAAGGTATTTGTTCGCAGTATCAGTGCTCATCACAGATAGATTCTGCGAGGGTTGAGTCAAATCGTATGTGTCAAGGGCTTAGCACCATGCCTGACCCATACTGACCTGACCCATGCCTGACCCATACCGAGTCCCCTGGGAACATTAGCTTGTATGGTTATTAAGGAGTGAGCCTGTGAAGTTCGATCGGTGCCTTTGAGACCCCACAAGGGGACCAGAAGGGCTGGGGGACCAGGGAAAGGAGGTGACAGAAGCTGGGTGCGTCCAAGATGTCCCAGGGGGTGGAGT
The DNA here is from genome assembly GCF_040939455.1 of Microcebus murinus. Lineage (NCBI taxonomy): Eukaryota > Metazoa > Chordata > Mammalia > Primates > Cheirogaleidae > Microcebus > Microcebus murinus. The sequence continues at coordinate 100,048,968 of NC_134112.1, forward strand.
GCAGGGGTGTGTAGGTCAGTGCAGTCTTCAAGCAGTAGAGCAGTGACCCCGAGTGGCGTCTGTTTGAGCAGGATCACCGTGGAGGTTGTGTGGAGAACAGACTGGAGCAGGATTAGGGCAGAAGCAGGGAGACCAGTCAGGGGCTCCCAGCAGGAGGCCATGTGATGGCAATGGCAAGTATATGCTGAGTGTCTTCTAGGTGCCGGGGCATCAGTCTGACATGCAGCACATAAAATTACAGAACGAAGGGGCGCAGAGCCTGCCCTTGAGTGGCTTACAGTCTAGCACATCATTAATCACTACTAAAAGTCATCGTTTCTCTTTTAGGGGTATGGACAGGGCACTATGGTAACAAAGAGAATGGCACTGTAATCAAACTAATGAATGTACTTTGGGGCTAGGTTTGAAGAATTTAAAGAAAAATAAACCGGATAGGGAAGTGGGAAAGAGGTGACCGGGAAGAAAGAGTCACTCCAGAGGAACAGTATGTGAGCAAGTAGGGTTTGGGTAACTGTAAAATATTGCATGCGGCTGGGACCTGAGATTTTGGATGAATGCTGAGAGATGAGAGTTGAAGGATAGGGAATGACCATCTCGTTAAGGACTGATGGACAAAGGACGACACTTGCATTTCAGGAAAATGCAGTTTGATAAACATTGGTAAAGATCAGACGCAAATGACCATTAGCTTGGAGGTTGGCGATGATGCTGTACGGCAAGGTAGAGGAACTCTTACTTTAGTAAGCAGATAAGGAGAAGCCTTACATATATGGAAAGAGAAAATAATTAAAAAGCAAATGCATGCTTTCAACACATGGAGTTTATTTTCATGAATTTCAAAGAAGTGGAGAACTCAGGCAAAAAGTAGCATTTTGATGTATGGATGATGATAGAGAGAATCATTGCTTCAACAAAGAAAAATACTGTCCTGAGCAGTATTAGCAAATTGAGGTTGTATTTCTGAAGTCTTACAGATCCCAAAGCTCCCCTCTAAAGAAGAGATATTTGTTGCATTACTGCTTTGTTGGATTTGTAGAGTTATGCAATTGAATGTTTTATTTGAATGAACATTCTGGTAACACACAGATGATCAACTTTAAATAAATCAAAGACCAAGAGAAAAATCCTTAACGCTAAGATTATAGGGACTTTTTCCCCCCTCCATCCATTCTGAGTTATGAACATCAAAGTTCATAACAAGGCAAGCTATGAAATTCATGTTTTATTTTGTTTTGGTTTTGTTGCTGTCGTTGGTGTTACAGAAGCACTAAACTACCGATAAATAGGCTTCACATGCAAGTAGGCATTTGACAGAATGCCCCATAAACCAGGGTTTACTGTATTTGGAAAACATGAATAAAATTGCCACAAATAACTTTTATGTTATAGAATTTAAACATCTGTGTAATGTTTCTGAGAAAGAACGAAGTAGTTCTAGATACATGTGTCCCTCCCTGCCAGAAGGCTTTTACTCTTTTACTGTAAGAATAGAAAACATTCTGAAAAATATATGAGGAGATAGGGTGTTCTACATATTTAAAAGGAAAGTGCCCAATCTATCAAGAGATTTTTCCTAGCAGGATGGCTTGGAAGGGACAGCCTATGCCTTTTGCTGTTGAGAGGAGCCAGCTTGGTAGTCAGTTGACACTCACTTTCCGAGCCATCTCTTTGGAAGTTTTGACCACTGCTCTTGGGAGATGTGCGGTGACTTTGCATTCTGCAGGGTCCTTCCCCTTTGCTCTACCTCACCAAGCTCTTTGCTGCACTCTCTGCTCGTGTCTAAGCATAATCTCGCCAGTGCGAGCAGGTGTGGCCATATCCCTCTCCAGGGATTCTTCCTGGGTTCTTCTTTGAGGCTTTGTCACTCCTGCATCACTGCTGTTTCAGTCCTGAAATTCTATCAGGAATGTGACCCGAGGGTGGGTGACCTGTAATTTCCTTTCGCCCCCCTCCATCTAGATAGTTACAGACCTCCATTCTGAAATGAAAGATCCAAATGAAAATACCAAAAAGACTAGAATGTGAGGCATTTTATATCCTTTATACATTTTATTTGCCACAATCTGAAAATCTCAAATAAATGCAGTCTTCCTCCTAAAATGCGGAATTGAGAATTTGAATCCCAATATCCAGTGAGATATCAACATTAAAATGCCTACCTGAAAATTACAAGATGTGCCTGGAATATCTCATAAAGTCAGAAAGTAAGAAAGTGGAAAAAAAAAAGGTGGGGGTGGGCGGGTAGGAGCTTGTCAAAAAGATGACAGGAACCGGTTTGAAAGAACTCCCAGTGACCAAAACAGGAACAGTCTGAGAAAGAAAGTAAATACCAATAATGTTTAATTATAACGCAAAGTATAAAATGAACACACACGAATCCATACTGACGAAAATAAATGATTGAATAAATAAATGAATGGAGGAGAAGAAAAACTGTTCCTCATAAAAGAATTACAATGAACAAGGAAGGAATGCGGGAAATAAAACTCACCATGAGAACGCTAGAAACAACTGCTAGAGGATCTTCCCTGATTAGAGGATCCTCTGATTAGAGGATCTTCCCTGAGTGCTAAAAGTAGTAAGCAATGTTTAAGTTGAAAAAGGATATTGCATAGCTTCAAAATACCTCCCCCAAATATTTATCAATTAATTACAAAGGGGAAGATTACATCGTTACAGTAGAGTAACCTTGAAGACACCACCTTAGTTAAGTGATCACTGTGGTTACTTATTTAGGAACAAGACATATCAGTGTCATGCGCCCCCAACGTGAAGCACAAGTTAAGTACATCACAATGACAGCACATCATTTTTGCGACAGTTCCCCCCCAAATCTGTAACCTCAATATAATCATGAAAAAAAAAGTATCAGGCGAACACAAATTGAAGGATAGTTTAGAAATACTTCATGATTATTCTTTAAAAGTGCCGGGGATATTAAAGAGAGATAAGGAAAGAATGAGGAACTGATTGGAGAAGACTATGGAGCCGACTAATTGCAATGTAAGATCCTGGATTCGAATAAAAACACTAGCAGAAAAACTGGTAAAATCTGAATAAGGTTTGTAGTTTACTTAATATTATATATATATCAGTGCTGATTTCCTAGTTTTGACAATCGTTCCCTGACGATGGAAGATATTAACAACAGGGGAATCTGAGTGAAAGGTATAGGTGAAATTTGTATCATCTTTGCAACTTTTCTATAAATTTAAAATTATTACAAAACAAAATGTTTTTACGAATCTAAAAGTCTGCCTGAGATTAGAATGCTGTTTTTAACATCCATGTAACATGGATGGGTTCTATGAAGCTTAAAATTAGTCACATCTGCTAGGTCTTAGTCACATAAACCAAAGCTTCTGAGTCTGTTTTTGTGCAATTGAATCATTGTGAGCTTATATGCAAAAACTTTATTATTACTAAAAAAAATCACTATTGGGGGAGTGATACTACTCACTGTGATACTATTAATGTAATGGTGAATACACATCACTATACATTTGTCAGAACCACAGGAGGAGCAACACCGACAGTGAACTCTTATGTAAACTGTGGACTTTGGGGGATGATGATGACGTGTAGTTTCATTAGCTGTCACAAGTCTCCCACTCTGGTGGGAAGTTGATGGTGGGGAGGCAGAGAGGACGTAGGAATTTTCTGTGTTTTTCACTCAATTTTGCTGTGAATCTGAAACTGCTTTTTTTTAAAAAAAAAATCAAGTAATATAAAAAAATTTCACTCATAGTTGCTTTAGTCAATTATTTTAACCAAATGAGTTATTTTTAAGTTCTGAGTCTATTATCCAACATATTTATTATTATTCCCAAGATATAAAATTATGAAAATTTTAAATTGTACAACTGTTTTTATATTTTAAATGTACTGTAAATATAAATACGTATTATTTATCATAACACAACATGTTTACATTATATTATAAATACCACATGGAGATTTTGAAACTTGGCACTTTCAGGGAGTTGTTTTTAGAAGAGAGGACTAACGCTTATCCAAATGCCCAATTATAGCTGTGTACACTTTGCAACTTACCATGTTTTCACATGTACTATGCCATTTGATATTCACAGCTACAAGCAAACTGCTGCACCACGCTTTACAGCACAGGACTGTGGCGCTGTAAGAGGAGAAGCGTGATGTAATCTGTGGCATAGGATAATCCCCTTAGTAATGGTGTGGATGGGGATGGGGATGGACCACCTATGCATGCCTGTCCGGATTAGCCCCTTAGGTCCGTGACCCAGGAGAGCCTTAAAAAGAAATACTCTCATGGAGAAATTTCATACTGTTGCAAATCACTAATTATAAAAATAGTATATTACAAATTGGAGATTTGGAAGGGGCGTAAAAATGGGATCCAGTTTCCCAGTCAAGAAAAAATAAAAGAACCCCCTCCACGGCACTGCCAGTGGGCAGGCGCTGAGCTGTGGTCAGAACCTTCCCAGTGTGGGCAGCTTTCTGCTCTGCAGCATGGCCCAGTTCGTTTTTAACATGTTCAGCCACTGATCCAGACTGTGACTTGCCGTAACTTTACCCATTGTTTTCATTTTCTTTTCTGGGGCCCTGTAGCATGTTTAATTCATATTCTATGTTCAACCTTTAAAGAGATGAAGACCGCTAATATTTCTTCCTTCATTTCCTTATATTTCTTTAGTACATTAAATATCTCCAAATTCTTCAACCATACCTGATGTGGTAAGGTTTACAAGCCTTTAAACTTGCTATTTTACCCTCTCAAGAGCTCCAAAAAGTATGTAAAGCTTCTGGAAAAATGTGGCAGTCAGAAACAAATCTCAAATTCTGTCATTCTTGCAAGTGAAGTGGTTGGCCAAGATTAAAATATACTTATATGTATGGTAATTATGTCATAATATTGAGTCATGCTGAGCTTGTAATCAGCTTTATCTCCAAGGTCTTTTTCATATGCTTCAGTCTTCCCCATATTATATTAACACTTATGCAGTTAACTTTTGTCCTAAATCCACGAGTGAAGACCTATCACTATGATCTCTCACCTTTGGATCAGTTCCCCCAGTTATTCATCGCTGTGTAACGAATTATCCCAACGTTTAGTGGCTTACAACAACAGTGGACACTTACTATCATAATGTCTGTGGCTCAGGAATGTGGAAGTGGCTCAGGTAGTCAGTTACGGCTGAGGGTTATTCGGAAAGTTGTAGTCAACCAGCTGGAGCTAAGTGATCTGAAGCTTGATGGGGACCGGAGGATGGTTGTAAGTCGGCTGCCTGTCATACCTGGTAGGTTGGGGCAGTCTGCATGGGGGGAGGCGTCAGTTCTCTACTGTGGTGTCTGAATGTCTTCATGACAGGGCAGATAATTTTCCCCGGAAGAAAATTATAAGGGAACAAAACAAAATGGTGTAAGGCCCTTTCTGATCAAGCCTTGGAAGTCGCCTCCACCACACTCTGCAGGTCCCACAGCGCGGGCCTGTGTGAGAAGGTGGCACAGTGGCGTGGATAAGATGAAACAGGCACTAGTGGGTCTGTTTTGGAAGCTAGTGACCACGGCAACCAATTGGGTTCTTTTCGACTTTGTATATATGTTGTGAAACACATTTACCATCCTTCTTAGAAGGCAGCTCACCAATTTGCAAGGAAGACAGAGTTGTATTTAACCTAAAGCAGTGTTCTTAAAACCGTGCCTGTGCCAGAGAAGGGGTGTCTAGAGATGCCTGACGCCCACCAACAGGGAGATGCTGGGACTCCAGCACCAGTGCCCAGCTCAACCTGGGCTGTGCCACAGCCTTTTCACAGGTAAGGATGCTGCATAAAAACACATTTTATAAAAGGGCTCTGATGGTTAACACTTTGCTTAAAACCACTTTTATAAACTATTTTAAAATCACTGGGGTAGAATCAGACCAGGTACAAAGTGTAGAAACATATCACAGATGAGTTTTGTTTAAATTGATATTGATTTATTGAATCAATATTTTCTACTTTTTAAAAAATACTACTAGATCAAATACATGTCTGTGCATTTTATTCACACTTATATTGTTAGGAACTTTTCCACTGAAGGCAATGGAAATTTACCCCAGAAAATGCACATACAAAGAATATTGTGTGTTGTTTTAGAGAGTTCATGGGCCAACTGAGATCTCTATGGCAGGAAGCCCCACTGTGTGTGTGTGTGTGTGTGTGTGTGTGTTAGGGTGTGATTTCTTTTTTTTCTTTTTTTTTTTTTTTGAGACAGAGTCTCGCTTTGTTGCCCAGGCTAGAGTGAGTGCTGTGGCGTCAGCCTAGCTCACAGCAACCTCAAACTCCTGGGCTCAAGCAATCCTGCTGCCTCAGCCTCCCAAGTAGCTGGGACTACAGGCATGCGCCACCATGCCTGGCTAATTTTTATATATATATATATTAGTTGGCCAATTAATTTCTTTCTATTTTTAGTAGAGATGGGCTCTCGCTCTTGCTCAGGCTGGTTTTGAACTCCTGACCTTGAGCAATCCGCCCGCCTCGGCCTCCCAGAGTGCTAGGATTACAGGCGTGAGCCACCGCGCCCGGCCGTGATTTCTTTTTTAACCATGAGTTGTCTTTGGTGAATCCATTCTGTTCTGCGCCCATCGTGATATTCTCTTGAAGTTCTACAAACCATTTCTTAGCTATCCTATACCCAAACGGTGTAGATCTGGGGGTCTAACTTTCTCTTTCAGGTATAATTAGAACACCGTCACATCCTGTGCCCTGGCACCTGTTTCCCCCTCAATTTCTGTCAGCTATGTGCTGTGTTCTACACGTCCCACTGCAGTGCTTTTCAGCGATATGACACGTAATTCACGCAACGCCGATGATTCAAACTCATTGAAGGCAAGCGTGTGTTCTCCTGCTGGCACTGCATTCATACTTGAGCTCTAATTGTTTCCTCTGTCTTTGCAACTTGAAGTCTTTGTGACACAGAAGAGGAAACAATGCAGGATCTGGGGGATTCTTTTTTTGGATATTATTTATTCACATTACAATCTGAACATTGAGCACTTTTCTTTCTTTCTTTTTAAAATTCCAAGCATTGCTAAATTTCCCATTTTGTTTTCTGTAGCATTTTCACACGACTCCCTCAATGCCGGGGGTGGTGGCGAGTGACTTGCAGGATGGAGTTCTACCAATCTCATGGTGCACATGTTTGTGGGCCCTCTGCTAGATCACGGGGGCCCATCTATGTGAATTCATTGGCACAAACATCAAAATAACTAGCTGCCAATACAGAAAGACAAAAACACCCTAATATTTTGCTTCACACGTACACAGCCTAAATTCCCCCAGATCCATCATCTCGTGGTTACAAACAAGGTCACTGAAACTGTGAAACCCTACTTTTCTTGGCTTTAAGATATCAACCCTAACATTCTGAATAGTCCCTTGAAATATTTCTTAGCATCGCAAAGAGGACCTCTCCCAGGTTTATTGAGCCAGACAGGGCCCCTTCTTCCCTGCTTTTCCCTCCTGCTCTGAGCTCTCTTCTCAGTGTGTTGTACTCACAAGCACAGTGAGGGAACCTGGCGCAGACTTGCTGACCGGCCCAGCCAGGCAGCTCGAGGTTTCCATGCCCAAGGGCTACCTCAGGAGAACCCAAAGTTACTGAGCTCTGAGCAAACAGAGATACCCTGGTTCCCTGACAAAGCTAGAAAGAGTCCTGTTTCCTCACATAGCCTAGACTGAGGCACAAACGGCACCATTTCAGGACCCCGGGTACTGGGTCTCCTATGACATTTTCTGGTTCTGCTCCATCCTCCTCCATAAGATGTCCAGAAGGCCTCTGCTTTCAGGATCCCTTCCATATGTTGTTTCATTGCTTCGTGTCCCTGGCCTATTGTCTTCTCTGCAGCCCTCTTTCTTTTTTTTTTCTTTAAGATGTCCATCCCAAAGCCATTTCCTTTATTCAAACTAAACAGATAAGCAAATATAAAGCAAAGCCCCGTGCATATCATTCCATGCAGGTGAATACCTGCAAGTGTCACCCATCCACAGTGTTACAAGTGTAAAAAGAAAATAAAATGGAGACCAGGCCTGAAAATTGCCCAACCAAATAAGACCAGTTAATGCACATAAGCAAAATTTAACCTGGCTTGATTTGTGAAGAATTAGCTTAGGCTAATTCTTGTAAATGATTCTGATAATCAGAAATAAAACTCAAGTAACCTTCCAAAAATGATAAAAATGCATACTATTAACCAATTCCCTGCTATCTGGAAATCCTCGTTTTAATAACCAATCACTATAAAAGTTAAACAGCTGTGTCCCATTTTTGCTGAGCTTCTAACCACTTTCAGTTTTGAAGTCTCCTGGATCACAATTTGTACTTACTCCTTTATGCCACAATAAACCTTAAATTTTTCTTTGCTAATTTGATTTGATTTTTTACAGTCTCTGGGTGTCAAAAGTGGGGCCTGAAGGAGATCCTGGGATGACTCCCAAGGCTAGTAACTAAGCAGGTGCTGGAACCCAGAGAGCCCATTGTGCTGTTTCCTTGCAGACTGCAGACTTCATTTGGTGAGTCCCTTTTGGACCTGAGCTCTGCTCTCTTGGTGTCTGAGCTCTCCATGGGTTGTACATAAAATAGTTATTTTCAGTTTGCAAGGCTGAGCTTAGGTAAGCCACTCTTTTGTGTCCAAAGGGGGAGGATACATGTTTCTCTGGATCCCAGAACAGTAGCTCCTCTGGCTAAACTTCCCATAGCTTATTTTGTGTGGCGACAAAAAGACAGAATGAGTTCCTCCCAGTGTAAAGCATCCAGAAATTCTCCATATAAAACTCTTGCTGGTTACCTGTGGACCAGGCTGTTGTACCTCTCTGGGAAAAATGAGTGAACTTCACTAAGGATAATTCAGAATCGCAATAGCCACTCTGTGGAAACTTTAATTTAGATAAAACGTAAAAATAGTCTATTTTAAAGATGCCCTCTCAGAAACAACAGGACACATGTTTTGATTGGTATGCAGAGGATTCTAAAAGACTAAGTGATTCTCAGATGGCTTCTCTACAGGATTCCTCCTCCACAGCAAATGAGGAATTAAAAGCTAAATTCAGACTTATTTGACTAAACTCAGAGAATCACTCCTTGTCTAACGCTCTGTGCCTTTCTACCCTCCCTTGCCTGATTATGCTGAACCTATTCATCTTCCGAACCCTTGCCCTTTCCTCCCAAACTTCCTCAACATCAGAAGCCTTTTAGTATAAGACGTCCAAGTGAGACAGAGGTCCCAGCCTCAGCAGAATTTAAACTCTGTTTTTGAGCTGAGCTTCAAGCCATTATACAAAAGATTTCCCAGACCCCAAGAAGGACAAAACTAAATTTATAGAAGAATTTGAAATTCTTTTTGGTGCCTACAATCCTGGATTCTCTTGCGCATATACGTTTATCCATATAATAGCAAATCCAAGGGATTCTCAAATGGCTTCAAATAGTAGACAGGAGAAATTCTACCAAATATTTTGAGGACACTGATGAATATGCCTCCAGAGATGGAACAAAAGAGCTGCAAAATTAGGACAAGTAATCTTGAAGCAGTTTCAAAGCTCTTATTATTATTATTATTATTACTATTAATGAGAATAGACTGTGCCATAACACAGTCTCTTAAACAGAAAGGGATCAACCTGTGGCAGATTTCCAAATTCACTTAGAAGATGTATTCAGACAATAGAACTCCGGCCTCAGAGATCTTGGGACTGGTTTTGCCCCATCTGCTCATTTTATTAATGTGCTTTGCCTAGAATTCAGTAATTTACCAAAGAAACATCAGTTAGAATGGGAAAGCACTTCTATCCCAGAGCGTCAACCTCTTGTAAACATTTCAAAGGAACAATACAGTAGAAGAAAGGCTACCAAGTAAATAAACTCACAGCCCTGCAATTGCAATTACTACAGGGGCCTCGACTCAACTTGAAAAGATCCTCTCTCACTATAAATTTTACTCCTATTCATAGAGCTGTCTATAGATACTGTAGACAAAAAGGCATTGGAAAAACATTTTCCCCTTGAAATTGCAGGACTGTTAAACATCCTGGTTGCTCCATAAGAGGGAAACTCTCAAGCTGATCAGAGTCTCATGATAATGTCAGTATTGATAGGGCTCTGAAAAATTGGTCAGTTAGCTACTTCCGATAATTTCTTCTTTTTTTTTATTTCAGCATATTATGGGGGTACAGATTTTAAGGTTTCAATAAATGCCCTTTCCCCTCCTCCCCCCACAAGTCTGAGTTTCCAGCATGACCATCCCCCAGATAACTTCCGATAATTTCTTCACATCAATAAGGAAAAGCTAAACTTGAAATAAATGGGGAAATTTGTATTGTCTTGGTAGATACTGGGGCAACTCTTTCTAAATTAAATCCCACCATCACACATAAAAACATTCCTCAGAGTAATAAAAATATCTTGATGTTGGGAATTTCCAATCAAGTTCAAAGAGCTCCTTTATCGCAGCCCATAACTGTTACTCTTGGCGCCCTCTCTGAAATTTATGCCTTTTTCTGATGCAATACTGCCCCATGTAAATTCTTAAGTAGAGACTTGCTTTCCAAAGTAGAGAGTTAAATTAAATTTTCCTCAGGAGAAATAACCTAGAAATGCCAGATTCATCAGATACTGTAATATTGTGTGTTCTCCAGATCCCAACTGATTGTCCTGGGGAGATTATTAAAGACCATAAAAGTACAAATATTATAGATATCTCTGAAATCCCTGACTCTCTATGGGGGTCTCTTCTTCCACAAATATGAGAAAAATCAAAAATGTTGAACCTATTAAGACTCAAATTGATCTTTAAAAACCACTTCCTACGTTACCTCAGTACCCTTTACCACCTAAAGTGATACAAGGATCACTCCTATAATAGATTTACTTAAAGTGAAGCTTATCATTCCTTGTACCAATCCTTGCAACATTCCTGTCCTGTTTCAAAACCACTTAGACAAAATCGGAAATTTGTACAAGATCTCAGCATGATAAGTAAAATTCTTATTCTAAGATTTCCTACGGTGTATAATACAAGCACCTTATTGGCAAATGTACCAACTTAATCCAAGTGGTTTGTGGTGGTGGATTTTTTCTTTACTTGCTTAGCATTCCTGTAGACAAAGAGAGCCAGTATTTGTTTGCTTTTACTTAGGAAAATCAACATTATATTTGAACAGTAAAACCTCTTGAATTTATCAGGGCTTCTTCAGACTTCTCATAAGTTTTACATTAAGATTTAAAAATTCCCCCCATAATATGCTGAAATAAAAAAAAAAGATTTAAAAATTCTACTATTTTCTAGAAATTAGACCCTGATTAAATAGGTAGATGATTCGCTCCTTTGCTCATTACCCAAAGAGGACCCAGGAATTGATTCAATGTATTTGCTACAATAATTGGCTTACAAAAGTCATAAAGTTTCCCAAGATGGAGGGCTATCTCACAAGAATTAGTGCATTACCTAGGTCATGATTTATTTGCAAATGGAATCTTTTTGTGTCCAGAAAGTATTAAAACTATCTAAAATTACCCTAATCAAATGACCAAAAGACAGCTCAGTAGATTCTTTGGACTTGAAGGAGATTATAGATACTTCAGTTTTTCATCATTGGCCTCTCCATTGAACTGACCAAAAATAGCACTCAGGAACCTCTTCCTTGATATACAACACATGAGGAGGACTTTACTGGACTTAAACAGGCTTTAGAAAACCCTGTTGCCTTAGGACTCCCTCATTATTCCAAATCCTTGACTTTGTCCATGAATGGAACAATCAGGCTTAGGCATTCTGACGCAAGAACAAGGAGGAAAATAATTAGACCAAGAGCTTATTAGAGCTTACAATTGGACCCTGTAGCTAGGCTGTCTTCAAATTGTCCAAAAGTGGTAGCTGTAGCCACTGATGTTGTAGAATCCTCTTCAAAACTTGTTCAGGGGAACAACTTATGCCTACAAGTTCCTCATGCTTTGGAAAGTTTATTAAATACTTAACAAATCCAGCAATTTTTTTTAGCTGTTAGATTAAGAGATTTTGCTTCTATTTCTTTCAAACATGGTATTCTTTGCTATAACTTTCCAAACCCTACAGTGCTTTTTACCTTTACCTGACAAAGGAGAGACTCACATCTACATTGAATTGGTATTTCAGAATTTGACTCCTAGATTAGATTTATAAAAGCACCATTAGCTAATCTGGAAATGGTACTATATATTGATGATGCCTGTGAAAATTTTCCTACTGTAAAATAACAAACTGAGTAAGTTGTTACAACTCAGTATGAATTATAAGAAAGGTGAGCACTCTCCCAATTAACTTTAGCTCAATCTGCAGATTATTTGCCCTCACTTGAGCTGATGGGAAATAGTCAAAGATAGAACTGTTCATATCTATTCTGACAGTAAATGTGCTTCTGGAGTAGTTCATGATTTGAGTATGTTATGGAAACAAAGGATATTTTTAACATCAAAGGATAGTCCTATAAAAAATTGACCTCAGTTTGCCAATATTCTTTCTGCATTATTACTCTCTTCCCAAGTCCTATTATAAAAATTGAAGCTTATACTCATGAATCAGACCCCAAGTATCTGAGAAAGACTGTGGCTGATTTTTATGCTAAGGCTGCAACTCGGGGGACCCTGCATATATAATACTTAGGCTCTGTAACTTGAATGAACTCCATAAAGTTGATCTGAATCACATAACTTATGACATATTGTTTAATAAATAATGCTATGCCTCTGAAACGAAAAAATAAGATTGTTGCAATAAAGGTTGTAAATTTAATACAAAAAGAGGACTTATGGAAGTCTCAGATGGCCACTTAGTACTTTGTGGTCACTGGCACCTCTTTGTTGAAAGCCCTACATTCAGAAACTCATCATGGAATTGGTGAAATGACGCAGTCATGAAAAAAATATTGGTAAAGTGATTGCTCCAAGGTGGCTAGGCAGGCATATAATCAGTATATAACTTGTCAGACTTATAATCCTGGAAAGATCTTTAAAGTAGCCGCAGGAATAAACCCCTCTCCATCAGAGCAGTCTGAGCTTTTAGAGATGAATTTTATTCAATTACCCTCCTTTGCAAGCTATCAATATGTAATTTTAATAATATGTATGTTTTCAGGATCAATAGAAGCCTTTCCCAGCTGAAAGGCTGATACAACTACTGTAGTCAAGAAATTATTAGAAAATATTTTCCCTCTTTGGTGAATACCATATAAAATTTCCACGGATAGAGGAACTTATTTTATAGAACAAGTTATACAGCAACGAACCAAGAACATTCAAACATTATGGCATTATCATTGCCCTTATCATCCTAAATCTCCAGGAAAAAGTTGAACACATCAACAGCATTCTAAAATTACAACTGGTAAAATTAACTGAAACCACAAGATTCCCTGGACCTAAAAGTGTTGTCCCAAAGAACTTCGGGTTTCAAAATTGCAGTGTGGAGGCAAGCTGGCTTCTCTATCCTCCAACACATAAATACAGCACTGAGATATGTACCAGCAATAGCCCAGAGCTCAAGTATGAGGGGGAGAAAGTTTCCAGGGCCAGAATAGTGGGAAAACTCCAAGCAGATAGACGGACAGAGAACCAAACTTCCACATGTGTGATGCTCTTTTCCGTTTATGCCAAGTACAACTGTGTGGAAAATCCCCCTGGACTCAACGGTTCCTACACTGGGAAAAGTAAAATTGAGGTGGTCAACGAGCTTCCCCTCATTCTTGGGCTCCCTGGCAGGAGACCTATTTTTGCCTTAACCCACAGGTAGCATCATTACTGCCTGAGGGGGAAATACCCCAGAGGACAAGCAGAGACAAATGGAGAGGCAGGACTACCGTCCCCAGCCTGGAAACTCTGCTCCGCATCTCAGCCAAAGGAGACTGCAGACGAGAGCAGTGGTAGGAGGCTCATTCCCCAGCCGCCCTGAGCACAAGCCCCAGGCATGCCAGGGTACCCCACACTGCAGGGACCATCCCTTTGGGACCTCCTCCATTGGGAACAGGCAGGTGAAATTTGAGAACTAAGTATGATCAGGTAATAAAACCACACAATACTAAGTCCTGGGCATTTGCTTTTCTTTCTCATGCTACTTGCTACTTTCTCATGCTACTTGGACGGTGGCCCCAAATCAACATGTCATTCTCCTATAAAACACATCCAAATGGGATGCGAGGGATCCTGGCTCCTCCACTGTTTCTCTGTGCTGAGAACAAGTTTCCCGGGCTGTCCCAGTGTGTCCCATGGGCTTGGTCTGCACGAGCAGCTTCTGACACACAGCTTCCCTCCGGAGGGGGTCATTGGGGTCTCCAGGGCAGGAACCAGCAGATCATTTCCCCACCTTATAAGGAAGTGAAGGCTAAGGAGACTGTACACACACATTGCTGTCACTGTACGCTGAGAAAGTTCCCTGATACTCTTGTGACTTTTAAAATGGGAAGGATGCAACGGCAGGGCCAGAGGGCAAGACCAAAAGTGGGCTGCCTTGGATGAATGTGCTGCTTTTCACTGTATTCTCTCTGATAGATTAAATATCTAAGATAAAGAGCCAGTGCAATGTGCAATAGGTAAGATATTCCTCTTCAGAGAAGGGGATGGAGAGAAAGAGAGAGAGGGAGAAAGAGAACCAACCCCTTTCTCCAAGACATAGAAACCCACACTCACATATGCACCCCTGGGATTTCCGAGAAGAGTTTGTTTGTATTATAAGACATTACCTTTCATGGGCACATTCTAAATCTGTTACCATTCAGAATCATGTGGAGGACATTTTTTAGTCTCAGTAAGACAAGAAAGTTCATTTAAATTACTCCATCTCTTCTGAATATCTGGAAACAACCTTGATATGTTTTACCCAGAAGATATAATGAAAGAAAAAGTAATAATCTGGTTTGGTATCGAAGTGTTTTGGGGGTAAAAGTGTATTATTGTTAGTTAGTTCAGCCTTGATCAGTCCCTTTAAAAGGCCCCAGAGGAGAGATGAGGACGTCTGAGTTGAGAACATTTCTTTTCTCTTTTTGGCATCAGGAATTTTAAAACTTTATTAAAATTAATTTGTCACTCATGCATTTAACTATATTTATTGTTTACTATATGCTGAAGCTATTCTAAAATCTGTGAATGCGAGAGTGAGGAAAACCAAGACTGCCCATGTCACCATGGAGCTGAACGCCTGCTCGTACAAGAATGATAGAATAAAATTGAGGGAAAACGTGAGGCCCATTTGAGAACTAGACATGATCAGATAACAAAGCCACACAGTACCAGATACTGGACATTTCCTGTCCTTTTTCATGCTATATGCTGGGTGGTTGTCCAAAACCAGTGTACCCATAAACATACATAAACATGTGTTAAGTTCTATGGGAACATATAAAAAGGAGGTTTAGAAATAAATAAAATAAGATGTGGTTTAAAGAAGAGATTTAACCTTGCCAGAAATTCCAGAGGACACAATCTTGGCAAAATAAGCTGCAACCCTAAAGGTGTGTGTTCGTGTTTGTACAGGTATTTGCAGGAGGGTGCTCACACGCATGGACTTGTGTACTGGCAGGGTACTTGTGTATGTGTAAGGAATGTTCTAGAAGGAGACAACGACACTGGCAAAGACCTGTGATGAAGGAAAGGAGGACCTTGAAAACTGCAGGAGGGCGGCATTGAGAGAGTGTGAAGAACCCAGGCATGTGATGACTGAGTGCTAATCCTCGGTTATGGGCCTGCGTGTTCCGACAGCGTCTTTGTTCTTATACATGGAAAGAGGAAGGTCGTTGGCTTTCTGTCCGTTCTTCACCTTCTCAGCTTCTAAAAGTCGACATTATTAGTCTTGGCCTAGGGCAGTGGTTCCCAAAGTGTGGGGGAGGTAAGGTACACCTGGGTTCCTTGAGATGCTCGATTCATGGAGGTCCATGATGTTAATCATTTTAATAAAAATGGTATCATTAGGTGTTTTTTTTTCTTTTAAACTTATTGTCTCTTGAGGTTAGTTAAAAATTCAATAACATGATTTCAAGCCGGACATGGTGACTTGCACCTTTAATCCCAGCTTGTTGAGAGGCTGAAGTGGGAGGATCCCTTGAATCCAGGAGTTTGAGACCAGCCTGGGCAACATGGCAAGACCCTGTCTTTAAAAATACACATGGTTTTAGTTTCCACATTGGAACTAACCTTGTCTTTTGTCTTTTCTTGGTGTAAAATTAAGGAAGAATATCCATAGTGCTCTTAAAATCTTGTTAAAATAGTCCCCCTTCTCTAATTTCATATCTGCATGAGGTCAGGTCTTCTTCATACTCTTCAACCACAGCAAGGCATTGCATGAGACTAAATGCAGAAGCTGATGTGAGAATCTTGCGGCCTTCTATTAAGCAGGTGTTAAACACATTTGAAAAATTATAAAATGATGCCAATCCTCTCACTGTGTTCTTTTGTTTGGGGGAAAATATAGTTTTTTAGATAAAATAATTTATTTGTTATAACATGGAATGGCTTTATTATTTTTAATGAATTTTAAAAATGCTTTTAAATGCTCTACTTTTAGTTTTAGTCTGGTAAATACCAATACAAGCAACAGATTGTTGTTGTCCTCAATAATTTTTAAGAGTATAAAAGGGTCATGAGGCCAAAACGTTTGGGAACCACAGCTGTGAAGAGCAATGCAAAGCAACGATGATGCTTCTGTCTGGACCTAGATGGAGTAGGAACCACCTCGTGCTGTCGGACTTGGGGATGCTTCGGAAGAGTTTCCACTAAACTACCTTCTGGAGGGACTTGTTTCGAACCCACATGCCTTGATCACCAGTGCACTCACTGAAATTAGAATGCCTGCCTTTGTTAAAATTCACATCCCCCTAGGCCAGTGGCATATCATCATCCTTCAACTTCTTTTACTTCTTTCAATTCAGTGCTTATAAATGTATAAAACCCATCCTAAAATAAAAATGACCTGTGAATGCTTGTTTATAGCAAGATGGAGAGAGCTTCAAATCTGCCCACGAGGAGAGTGACAGCTGCAGACTTGCAAGGCAGGAGGTGAGCAGATGGGGCTCTCGTTTGCCTTTATGCACAATGGCACTGTCTGCTCAGAGGGCTCCTGGATCACACACAGTATGCCCAGTCAAATTTGAATTTCAGATAAATAACAAATATTTTGTTTTGTATAATTATGCCCCAAATATTACATGGCCTACACTTATACTAAAATATGATTTGTTGTTTTTCTGAAATTCAGTTTTAACTGGGTGTCCTGTATTTTTATTCACTAAATTTGATTCATGGAGGTCCATGATGTTAGTCATTTTAATAAAAATGGTATCATTAGGTGTTTTTTTTTTCTTTTAAACTTATTGTCTCTTGAGTTTAGTTAAAAATTCAATAACATGGTTTCAAACATGGTTTCAACCCTGGCTGCTTGATAATAGAGGTTGTGCAGCTCCACAAGGAAATTTTGCTCCATTCATTGCTTTTCAGATTATCACTTCTGTTTAGTGCTTCACACATTTTAAGAAAACACAGAAAACAGTTTAGTTTTAAGAGACTGTGCAAAAGATTTTGTCATGTTGGCATTGGGAGGTATTCAGTACATACTGTTATAAGCATGTCATGGATGAAAGTTTTTGGATTTTTTTTTTTATTCTAGTAGAACTTGTCAGGTGACTGGTCTCATATATTCAGTTGCTCTGCCCTTAAGTATTAATACATAGTTCATAGTGTTGCTTGTACATCATCTCTCTTTCTCTGTGTCAGTTTTTGCAATGTTTTCACATTCCTCCAGTTTACATTAAGCAGAGAGAAATATCTTCTAACTTATTCATTTATTCAGTTCAATTCCATAATTATGGAATAAGCACCAAGCCTATGCCTGGCGCTCTCCAAGGTGCTGGAAATAGCAGCATTAACCTAACATAAAAAACTCTCTGAGTGAACTTAGCACTGTAGTTTGACAGACGATATAAATATCATAGATCTGGTGGTATAAATAGTACTGAGAAAAATTAAGTCTGGTAGCGTGCTAGGCAGTGCAAGGGTGTAAGTGGATTTGAGATTTCAGATATGGCAACTGGGGAAGGTCTCATTCATAAGATGATATTTCAGCAGCAGCCTAGAGAAAGTAAGCGGATAAGCAGAGAGATGGTGTGTAGGAAGAGCATGTAGGGAGAGGGAGGAGCAAGTGTGAGGGGATCAGATAGCAAAATGATTGGTCAGCTTGAGAAACAGCTAGGAGGTCAGTGTGGCTACAGCGCAGTGCAAAAGAAGGAGGATCATAGGACAGAAGTCTGGTTGTAGTGAAGGGAGGGTGCAGTGTGGGCAGAATATGTGCAGTGTTATAGACCATATTGAAGACGGGGTTTTTGTTCTGGCCCAGATAGGGAGTTATTTGTGGCTTTGACTTATGTTTATAAAAGGTCATTCTGTAGCTTTTTGGAGAATATGCTGTTAGACAGCAAGAATGGAAGCAGGGAGAGCAGGTAAGAGATAGTTTCAGTAGGAAATAATAGAAGAGATGACCAGGGTTTAATCTGGGAAGGAGGCCGTGGTGGTGGGGAGAAGCCATCAGACTCTAGATAACATTTAGAATGTGAAATCAGGAGTCCCTGCTGCATTGGGCATAGGGTGTAAGAGAACGTGAGGAGTGAAAAATGACTCCAACGCCCTTGGCCTGAACAGCTGGAAAGATAGAGCTGTCATTTACTGAGATGAAGGAAATGTAATAATGAACAGATTGCTTTGTTTTGTTTTGGGTGGGGAGATCAGTAGTTGAGGCTTATACATTAAAAAAAAAAATTAGAGGTGCCACTAGATAGCCAAGTAGGAACATTGGTGATGGTGGGTGCTCAGTTGGGCAAATACATTAGGATGCAGGAGGTAGGTCTGGGTTTGAATGAGCAAGGAGCAGCCACAGAAGCAGAAGGAACCAAAAGACAGTGCTGTCTTAGTGCCCAACAGAGGAAAGAGACAGTGATGACCTGACACTACGTCACACACTGGTGCTGAGCACAGTGGGGACCCTCTTAGTCACGGAGTTTGGCAACAGAGGACACGACGTCCTTGACAAGAGCAATATCAGGAGGGCGGTGGACAGATTGGGGAAAATTCAAGAGAAGATGGAGAGGAAGGGAGTGAAAACAGGGACAATAAGCAGATGTTTACAAGTGCCACTCCCCAGGGAGACCACGGAAATGGACGGTAGCCAGAAGGAAGTGTGGGCGTAATAAGGACATTCCCCTGAGGCATGGGAGACATGAGAACATGCACATATGCTGATGGAAACGCCACAATATATTAGCAAAATAGATGGTGCAGGACGGTAAGATGACAATTCCTTAAGCAATATACTTAGGCACATGTCTCTAATAAGTATCTACTAACAAATGAAATATGCTCATTATTTGAAGATATGAAGTAATTTAATCTTAGAAAAATTATAAATTTAGATAATTGGCAAGCAATGCTTTTTTAGAAAAAGGGCCGCATTAGCAAATTAAGAGTCTGTGCAGGCTGCTTTTTTCCTTCAAAATTAAAATAGCTATATTGAGCTCAAAGTGAAAAATGCAGGCTATAAGAGCTTAATTTAAATATTTTATTGATTAGGAAAAAGTGACTAAGAAAATGACATTCTTTTTAACCATTAAATTGCTAATGTCTGAATATCTAAACATACACAAGCAGCATTTTAATACTTTGAGTGTGATGCAGTTTGAGCATTTTAGAACTCGGCACGCACGTGCTGGGCCGGACACGGGAACGCGCTCAACAGACCGTGGGCAGAGACCAAAGGCCCCGGCTGCTGCGTTCCGACATCCATTTATGAGGCCATGCGTCCTGTGGGCGGTTGTCAGCCAGCGACAGAGCACGCAGGGATGGTGAGGCTGGCCTGTCTTTGGTGGCCGACTCTGGTGAGGACTCCCTGAGCATCTGGCCAACCTTTCTGTCAAGTGCTCAGCGATCTAGGACACGGGCAGTCAGCGTTTCTTCCTCTTCTCGCTTTGGGGTCTGACTTGCCTTGGGGCTGTTGCTTCTCCCAACCTCTTCTGCTCCTACCCCCGAACCACTGACTGTACCTTCTTCTCATCAGCTCGTGGGACATTCTCCAAGACTGACCACATCCCAGGCCGCAAACTATGTCTTATCCTTCCCTATTTTCTATCACAGGTGTTTCCTCTAATAAAATATTTTTGTATCATTCACATCTTTGCATCTGCCTCTCGGAGGACCTGGACTTACACCAGTGGTGATAGGAGGGGACTGAGAAGGCAAGACAGGGTTTAGGGGAGGCTCCCCCTCCTCACGGTGGGGGAAGAGGATGATATTCTGGTTTGTGGTAGGGACGTACGTGGGCAGCCTCTGGCACAATGTTGCAGACCAAGTTCTAAATATGTCACCCACGGTGACCTGGGAAAATGTTCCGGTGGAGGAAGCTACTGCGGCAGGCACAGGGATGCAGGTATTTGAAAATGTGGGGAGGAGAAGGAGGGGAAAGGTGCCTACAAGCAGAGGAGTTGGCTGGAGGCTGCTTGGTCGTACTGACTTGCTGCAGAAGGATAATGACAGACTGAGGGCCGTTAACAGGAAGTTGATGGTTCCATGAAAAGCCAGAGAGCCTCTGTGGTCATTCACAAAGAGAACAAGGACAGCCAAAAGTGGCCAGCAGGCTGAGGGGTGCAGGAGTCCATGTGAGTCACAGACTGTGTGATGCACACCCAGGATCTGTCAGGGCTGTGGGGGGAAACCTGGAATCCAGAAACCTGGGGCAGGGCTATCCGGGTGGATGTTTGTGATGTTGGCTCTGCAACTCCTCAAGATCTGCTGGGCTTGCAGAGGTGGCCCACCTGTCCCTAGCAAGTGCCAGCCCTCCCTCCATGCTGAGAGGGGCTGCAACAGGCTCTCACTCAGCAGTTGCCTTGACTCCACTCCAGGCTGTCAGGAAAATAGGTTAAATTCCAGCATAACTTAGCTGGAGACATTCTGTGCCTGACGAGAGAAAAAGCGACTACATCCTTACGGAATTGCCAAATTTAGTAGCATATACAAGCAGGATCCAGGGAAATGTCCCTGGGATTGGATGTGATAGTGGTTGATCAAAGGGACCAGAATACATAATGGCATAAATGAGAATTCGTCCATTTGAGGATACTTCTTCATCCTCACGACATGAGATTTAACACCCCAGCAAGGAGCTTGAAGGGTGGGGTAAACTCAGTGCTGCGGTGGCTGTTAGAAGTCTGGGGACAGATGATGGCCAACCGTAGAAGCAGAAATGGCACAGCTGTTGGGGCGATGGTGGAGTAAGGGGCAAAGGGACGCTGGGGAGGGACCACGCTGCAATGAATGGACGTGGAAGGCTGGGAGGTGCGCCAGGGACCGTGTTTCACATGTGGGGTCAGACGACTCAACATCAGCCAAACCCATCAGGATGTGACAATGAGAGGGGCACTAGCATCACTGTGGCTCTCCTTGTAGGCTGGGGATGAGTGTGGGGGAGGCAGGCTCAGAGCTGAGCTCACTGTTGTTTAATGGGATGACGGAGCCCTGAAGCAACAGTGTCCAGGGGGTGCTTGGCCATCAGAAGGCAGGAAGCATCAAGCACCACAAGTGACAGCACTGGTTCCCTGTGGGGTTGGCCTTCCCTCACTCTGGGCTCTGCAGGGTGCAGGTTTTGGTCCCCAAATGGTGCACATACTCACCAGGGGCCACGGCAAGGGCCCCACTGCACTACGAGTGACGGCTGCCTCCAGGGCATCTTGGGCTCCTTGTGCCAAGGGACCAACAGACACGAGGTCACCACGCTGGCAGTCAGTGACCCCGCCAAGCAGCATTAGGCAGAACTGCCTTTGCAGAATGCAGGCAGGGAGGGACATGAGGGAAACCCACATGGCCCCCTTTGGCACCTCGGGAATGTCCTTGTCCCATTGTGACAGTGAACAGGCGTGCCGTGGGATCCCAGACTGAGAAGGGTGTAATTATCGAGTACTCAGGACCCTTAGAATGAAACACTGGATCACAAAACCCAGGACAAGCCTCAGAGATGTGCTGAAGTGGTATCCGAGTGTGAGGATGATCGATAGGTAGTGGAGGGCGGCGAGGATGAACGTCTCTGTGGCCCTGAGGTCAGCTGCAACTGTGGTCCCTGCTCCTGATCTCCTTCCAAGTTTCCTGGGAAGAAAAGCCACAAGGAAGTAGATCTACCTCCAGAAGTGGATCAGCTCAGCACTGGCGCAGACCGTGGTGGCCACGAGATGCAGCTGGCAAACCTCCACCTGCAGTGCATGTGACAGTGCTCCGAGATCCACGTGGCATCGTGCAGAGGACGCCTCCCTCCCCACAAGCGGCTCCCACCCAGGGAAGGACTGTGGCAGGTTTACTAGGGTGGCTCCTTCCTGGGAGACGTGGGACTCCTCCCATGGGTGACTTTGGTCCTGGTATTCCCCAAGGGCCTTGCACGGTGGTCCAGGACACTTCCAGCCACCCCTCCTTCCCTCTCTCCCTCACTTCTGTTGAGGTCAGATGGCTCCCTTGGGCCACACTCACAGGGGTTTCCACTAAGAAAACCCTTGTGCCCTTAATCCTGTTTCAGCAACTGCAGTAGCTTCTTAGAGGACCCAAGCTACCACATGTAGCACGTGGTTTAACTCAGTGTGACGTGTGCTATAAAGCAAAGCACAGGCAGCTTAAGTGACTCATCGAAGATCACAAAGGGACTTACCTACAGAGCTGGGGCTGGTTCGTTCCACTCATGTACACATATACTGCCCACCATATTGTGCCAGAGACCATCTCAGACGGGGGAATTTAGAGATTAATTAAATGTAATTCTCCTCCAAGGAGATCATTCTCTTCTGCAGTTGTAGGATGGCTTCTCTGTTCCCTTTGGCCAGAAGAAAGGTCTGGGCAACCTGGGTAGGTCCATTGCTACCAGTCCCCGGGAAGAATTAGCTACCATGGCATCCTGATTGTGTTATCCTTAGCTGGGAAGAGGGTCTACTCAGTGCCCAGCAGACCCAGCCCACTGACTGTCTCAGCTGTGGGTACAGCACCTGCAGGGACTGCGCTCTTGTCAATTGACAGCTGCTGGACTATCATGGTCAGAGCACACGGCACTCCCCAAAGGCATCTCCCCTGGCCCACCGTGGTGATGGGCACCTGTGTCTGTACGAACCATGTCTCGGTCAGCACTGGATCAGGGGCAAAGCAAGCATGGTGGAGGGCTGTGCTGCAGCTGTATGTACAGGCCTTGCCACCTGCCTTTGCCACTCCTGTCCTCCCATCAGGCCTGCCCCCCTTGGCACACCTAGGGAAGATCCAGCTTTCCCTAGGCACAAGGAAAACTCAAGGGAATCAGTACTTTGAACACGAGCAGTGCTCAGATCTGTGTATCGCTGTGTGATGATAAATGGAATCCTATTCTTG
Organism: Microcebus murinus; assembly: GCF_040939455.1. Lineage (NCBI taxonomy): Eukaryota > Metazoa > Chordata > Mammalia > Primates > Cheirogaleidae > Microcebus > Microcebus murinus. The sequence goes on from NC_134112.1 coordinate 100,072,377, forward strand.
GTATCCAACGTTCAGAACTATGGCTTAGTTAGAGATAAATTGGTGACAATGCTTAATTGCACTAGTAAAGAATAACACAATCTTAATTAACAGGAATGTCCAGAACCCTCAGAGAACTTGCACGAGTTTCCTAAGGCTGCCGTAGCAAAGTACTAATGCCACAAGAGAGCTTTGTGTCCCACAGTTCGGGGGGCTGGAAGTCCGAGATCAATGTCAGTGGGGTTGGATTTCTCTGCAGCCTCTCTCGTGGCTGTTCTTCTTCCTGGGTCTTTACATGGGAATCCCTCTGTGTGTGTCCCAATCTCCTCTTCGTATAAGGACACGAGTTAGGTTGCACTAGGATCCACCGTAGTGACTCCATTTTAATTTAATAACCTCTCTAAAGACCCTATATCCAAATGCAGTCACATTCTGAGGTGCTAGGGTCTAGGTATATGAATTTGGGGAGGGGCAGAAGTCTGCCCAAAGCATAACTTTTCTTTGTCATTGGCTTTTAGGAGAAACAAGCCAAATTTATTTGTTTTATTTCATCTGTAAGTATATATACATTTTTTAATTTTTAAAAACTTTGCAATATATGTTATTGTGTCAAAGCCACATAAACTCAGTATTTCACACCTGTGTGACCTGCAGGCGTTCTGTAATCCGTTTGGACCTGGAAGATCAGGGTGGCCTCCTGCAGGTCAGCTTCTGTGAGCCACAGAGGCTCTTCTGAGTAGACAGCGTCCCGCCCTGTCTCCAGTGGAGGACAGCGCCTTGAGAAGGGGCCACCTGGGGAGGGGAGGGGACAGACCCGGTCATCACAGGCCAGGTTCTCCTACACATGGTCCCTCTGTCTCTGTGGTGTAGTCGCATGCGTCCCAAATGGCAGCCGTCTGCCTCTGCTCCTGCCCTCCAGGCCTATAAAACAGGCCGAGTTAATTAAACTGGCAAAACACACTAAAAAAAACAAAAACAAAAAACTAAGGGTCTTTTAAAACAAAAAACAAAAAACTAAGCCGTCTTTTCTCAAGTTTGGGACCACATCATAGCATTGCAAGTCCTGTGACAAATCCTTGTGTCCCGTGCTTGGTGTTCAGTTGAATTTTCTAGAGAATTATTTCACCTGCAGACCATAAACAATGGTGTGGTTATGTAATTAAGGTTGGGCCACATTAAAGTAGGCCACATTGGAGTTGCAGCAGACTTTTCCAAGGACAGCCAGGAAATTGGCTCTACACTGGGCGGAAAGCAAGCCAGTTACCCGGCCTAACATCTGCCGGCTTGGGCGGTCGCTCACCGCGAGGGCTGCCGACCAGGAAGGCGCACAGCCCGCGGATGCCAAAGGCAAGCAGGTCATCGGGTGTTCTGCCCTCCAACCGCTACAATTAAAGCTCAAAGTTGGAGGCATTTTTTCCTCAATGGCACATCCAGTTTTTAAAAACAGCATTCTGTGACTAAAGGGATTTCCAAGGCATACTGGCTCTGTAAAAGTTCAAATTTCATTAGGTATCTGTTGAGCCCTTGACAAGGCATAAGGCCTTAAACTCTATCAAAATTCAGATAATTTCTGAGTGTGACAGAGGAGACTATATTAAAAACTTAAGTTTCTGGCTGTGACAAGCTAACTAATCTTGTTTTTTTAATATGTTTATTACTGGATATTCAGCACTGAGGGAATTAATTGACTCCATATATTTTTTTCTAGCAATTAAGACTAGGTTTCAGATATACAATGATCTGCGGTACTTACATACTTAAACTAAGAGATTGGCATGTTTAATGAACACCAGCTATGTGGAAATATATTGCTGATGATCAATCAAATAATCAGTAGCTATATATTTATAATCTGCTAGTACTTTCCACCGTGCAGGGCTCTGAGACTGATGCAATGGGGTATATATAATTCCTGCTGTAAAGTTTCAAGTTCAGTTATGAGACATGAGTAAGTTCTAGAGATCTGCTGTACAACACAGAGCCTATAGTCAACAATATGGTGGTGTGCACTTCAAAGTTTGTTCAGTGTCCTCTTACACACACACACACACACATACACACCCTACAAAGGACACGATGAGACTTTGGGAAGCTTGGGGTGTGTCTCCTATCCTGCATGTGATGAGGGTAATCACAGGTGTGATTTGCATATGTGCAAACTCATCAAATTTCACATGTTACATATGTGCAGTTATGTGTATAATAATTATACCTCGAAAAGCTGTTAAAAAAGAAAATTTAATATCTAGTTAAGGAGGACAAAAAGACACACATTCGGACACACATAGACACAAACACAAATACCCAGAAATATACACACATATCGTATTTTATATATGAATCTGTTTCTAACACTATTGCTAATAAATAAACAATGTAAATACTTTAGGGATCCCAGAAGATATAGGCTGTTGCTAGGTGACCCTAAAATAGAAAGCCGCTCTGTCTGGATGATGAGATGGGATTCTTTGGAATGCAATTCCAGCCAGATTGCTTTTCTGTAGGGGAGATTTAATGGGGCCAGAGCATGGGATTTCCAAATGAGGAGCTGGTTCCTGGCTCTGGACTTCCTGGCTGGTCCTGACTCCTTCGTTTAACCTGTATGTCAGGACACATTTGACTGTATGTCAGGTCTTGACAGCCTATCTGGAACAAAGGAGGAGTTAATATTATGTTGATGCTTGTCACATGCTTTCCTTTGGGAAAGAAATGGGAGCCATTTTCATTGCTCCTTGGGCAAAGTGTGAATTTAGTGGTTTGGATTTTGTGACTAAAAACTGGAGAGAGAAGGAAGTGGAAACAAGTATGGGACGGGAGCGGCATCTTCTTAAGAGGCTACAGCATGGCCTGCGCTTTCAAACTGCAGCGAGGGCCTTGGATGGTTCCCAACACTAGACCCCAATGACTGCCTGTGGGTTGATGGCTTTCTTTTCAATCCTCACGGGTCATGAAAGGGCAGGAAGGTTTTGATAGATTAACGAGTGTCACAGCAGACTATAAAGTTCCATAGTGGGCATGGGCCAGCCCCATGAGTCCAGCCCCTAGCACTGTATCCTTGACTAGGGTACTAAGGACAGTATTAAAGAAAGACATAGTCACCCTTCTTGTTTGTAGAAACTTAGATATGAAATTTCACTTATGAAAAGAGCTTTTAATGGCATCAGCGAGAGACTTTTGGGAGATGCTTGACTTCTCCACCCCATCACTGTGTTCTCAGGCTCCCTGGGCACCAAGGCTCCTTGAGGTCTTGTATTTTTCCCCAAATGTCCCAGAACCTCACTGCAGAACAACACCCACATTTGTCCCTCTTCAGCAGGATTCGGTCTCCAGACATCTTCTCGCTGCCCCATGCCACGTTCAGTCTCTTAGAAGCACGAAGAACACCACTGACTGGACACCAACTCCAGGGACTTGAGCAAATTAAAACCTGGATGTCAGCAAGAGCTCACACAGTCGTGAGCAATTAGATTACTGAACACAGCGATGACGACGACTGGCTTATTGCAGAGCATTTACTCCACACCAGGCCCCGCGCTTCTCCCCGTCCATACACTGTCCTAACACTCAACGGAACCCGGTTTGTCTCACAGATGGAGGAGACCGAGACGTGATTACACACTGACGTGAGTGTTCTGCATCAATCACATGCTTCGAACATATGTCGCCAGGGAAATGTCTCCTCATCAGAGAGACCCGAAATCAGGAGCTAAATGAAGGGAATTAAACGCATCTTTCTGGAGGGGATAGGGAAAGTCCTCCTCTCGTCCCGAATCAGAAGTTCCCTGCTAGAAGACAGGTGCTCGTCTAAGCAATTTGCACAAAGACCGAGATGGGTGATGTGAAATCCAAGCGCCCGTGTTACTTGGGAAATGACACTTAAAAAGGGACCACAGATACCTATTTCAATATTTAACTGTTGGTGTGAAGTTCAGGCCTTGGCTGGAGCTGATTTTTGACATGATCTTTATACGCTTTTGAGTCATGCCCCAAACCTCCTGCCCACATGGCAGCGGCTCCGACAGTCGGAGCCAGTGAGGTGAGGGAGCCCGGGGGCAGGCAGAGGCACAGCCAGGTTTTCTTTCAAAACTTGACGCAGGAATCTCATTCCCTCTCTCGCCCACTCACTCGGCAAACTGAAAGGAGCTTTTCAGATATTTCTGTTGGATCAGTATCTCTCCCCTTTCATTAGAATCGGGAGAACGAAGCCCAGATTGCAGAGGGATGCCCGCGTGTCTGATGCAGAGGCTTAATTCAGGTTTCACAATAACAGCATCACTTTGAGAAGGTCACAGAAGGAGACTTTGGCTCCGGTGAGGGAAGTCTGAGAGGCAGTAAGCTCCCACAAATAATGTTAATCATATAATTTGCCTAGTTTAAGTATGTTTGAGCTAAATGACAAAAAAATTAACAAATGCCAGTGGGGTTCTGCAATCGCCAGGAGAGCTGTATGAGAGTCAGTAGGAACTTAATAGCTAGCTGCAAGTCTATGTCAGGTACAAAAAAGAATGACTTTGCTTTTCCTTGAGCAATGGTCTGTAAACAGCATTAATAGTGTGCTCCCACAGTAAGAGTGTTTGAATCTGTGCATTTATTGAAAAAAAATATATATATACGTAATTGTATATAAAAGTTTACAACATAGATTCTGGAGTAAGACTCTCCAGGCACAAATCCCCATTTGCCCACTATTTGGAGACCTTGGTAGTTCATTAACCTAACCCAACTGTGCTTTAGTGTCCCCCTCTGTAACATGAGAATGATAATAATTACACTAATAGTTGCTGAGAGAATTAAACTAGTTAATACATACAAATCACTTTGAGTAGTGCCTGACATGTAATAAGTGCTATAGAATGTAAGCAGTTATAGAAAGTGTATTAACATATAACATATATGCTGTATGTATTGTCAGGCGAGAACAACGTGCTTCCTGCAGGCATTTCCCTTGCAGCCTTTCAAACCAATGTTAATGAGACTCCAGCACTAAAAGCAACAGCAGGCTAGACGCCATCAAAAGGGACCTCGGTCCTTAATATATCACCTTATACTTTCGTAAGGAAGAGAAAAGCCACCTCTCAGCATCTCAAATCACATTCTTTGATCCTTAATTTTATAGTTTAGGCCAGGCCTGGGGGGGAAAAAAAAGAACAGATCCTTCCTTGTCCTGGCCCATCTATAATCCTATCCTTTGTAGATAAAGAGGCAATAATCTCATTAAATGTGTCACCAGACGCCTGCTGAGAGTCCCCGATGGTTTCCTGAGACTCGCCCATGCGCTGGTGGACACGCCGTCCTCACCAGCCATGAGCTTGGCGTCCCTCATGCACGGTGGACTGTGAAATGCCCTTGCAGTGCTGACGGGTAATTCTAAATTAAGACCCGAGTCTTCAACAGCGACTTTTCAGTTTGTCCTCTCTTTTCCTTCTGTCTCTCAATGGGCACCCGAGATGTGCAGAGGTCCATGTGTTCTGTGGCAGCCTCCACATTCCCTGCCTTCCTTAGTGGCTTCCTCGGGACTCCAGCAAAGAGCTCTGCCCTACCCATGTCTTCTGCACTGGCCTCCGCATCTTCCCAGAGTGCCAGGTTTGCTTTCTTGGTTCTGTGTTTTCCCTGTGCATTCTACCTTGGGAGCCAGGGGACCAGTGCTTATCTCTGAAGACGTAACCATGACAATGAGACTGTGCGGCTCATCTCTCCGGCTCCTCGTGAAGGCTGTTCACGGTTCTCCGGGTCTGGCTACCCAGGAGTTGTTCAGCTGGTCTGAGGAATTTTTAAGCTGTCTCAGTGGCCAGTGAAGAAGTCCCTTCAAGACAGAGTGGTGTTTTCTGGTCTGCAGACACTGGGTACCGTCCAAGCCACACAGACCTTCTCTCTCCCACCCTCTAGCTCACAACTATCAAGAAATACATACATAATGAGTGACATGTGCACCATCTGAGGGATGATCAAGCTGGAAACTCAGACTTGTGGGAGGAGGGGGGAAAGGGCATTTATTGAAACCTTAAAATCTGTACCCCCATAATATGCCGAAATAAAAAAAAAAAGAAATGCGGTGCTTAATTCCCGTGCAGTTTCTCGATGATGAACATGCTATGAACATTAAGTAGGCAAACTATTCCCCTTCTGATGATAAACTTTTATGTTACTGAGACAAGGTAAAAGGACTACATGGATGTCCTTTGATAAATATTAACCACCAAATTTCCATTTCACCTGCCATGGAAAGCATTATTTGCAACTTATGAATTGCCAAATGTCTGCCAGACATTCATTATTTTTCATCTGCCCAATAATATTTCAGAGAATGTGTTTCAATCTCTGATTTACTGATGAGGAAATTGAAGTTTAGGATATTAAGCGATTTCTCCAAGGTTACCTGTCTGGTAAAGGGCAGAGCTGCAATTTTTACTATCATGGTCTAAAAGCTCTGTCTTATTAAATCTGCAGTTCAGAGGGAAGGAAGAAACAGAAAATAAGAAAGGCAGAAGCCAGGTAGGCCAAGGAAATCAATTTTCTATGATGCGGGAGTAGAAGGTACGGTGCTGAGATGTGGGAAAATTCTCCCGTCCTTTCTTCACCTAACTTTCCGTGAAGTGCTGAGCACAGAGCCCAGCCACAGTAAACAAACGGTGATGCGTAGGATTCACTATATGCATATATAAAAACATGTGTGTGTGTGTGTGTGTGTGTATGTTTTGCTTAATTTTGCTTGAAAACATAATTGGAACATATCAGGTTTTCTCAGCCTCCCCCACCCATAATCCTTTGCTGCTTCCCCCGTGAGCACTGAGGCCCCATCACATCGGCACAGAGGAAGCCAAACCCCACGCACCTCCCGCTGCTCTCTCCCATCTCCCTGCAGGTGAGCAGGCTGCCCCTGGTGGCCATGCGGTTCTGCTATGTGAGATGGACCTTCAGCAGGACCCACACTTTAATTTTAATTTTTTTTATTACTTCATATTATGGGGGTACAGATATTGTTAGGGTTACATATCTTGCCCCTGTCCCCCCTCCCCCACCCCGCTATGCCAGAGCTTCTAGCCTGTCCATCCTCCAGGTGGTGCGCACCGCACCCACCGTGCAAGTGCGTACCCTTCCCCTCCTCCCCACTTCCCCCTGCCCACTTTCCGATTACAGATTTTTTTTTTCAGACATTTTGGTTCCAATGTATATCTTTATCTCTTTCTAAAAAGGGATAGAAGTAATCCCTTCCCCCCTCCCCCACAGTGCTCGCCGCTTCCTTAAGATGAGGACCCACACTTTAGATCACGGATATGAACTTCCTGAGTGGCTGTGCAGTGGTGAGATCATGCAACCGGGAAGTATGAGAGTGTTAATTCCTACTGAGGAAAACATCAGTCAGTGGGAGGGAGCAAGTAGACATGTACCACCTCCTTCCTTTTGAGAGACTTTTCCAAAGCACGGCTCTCCATAAAATCTGTTGATGGACAGACTGTTTGCTGAGTCGACCCACCTGTCAGACAATGGGCAGTACCCCTTCGTGAGGCCAGGCGTGGTAAGGCAGTGCCTGCACTGCCTCCCACCCTCCCCACTCACTTCCCTTTGCTCTCACGCTGAGATTGCTCCCTCAGAACAAAACTGTGCTAATTTTTTCCTCTGCTTCTGGTTGTTGATGGGTTAAGATGATGTGAATCATGCATCTCAAAGTCATGCAGTGGGAGGAAAGGGAGTAAAACAATGGGATTACTCTTGATATTGGGGGCAAATTAGTATTCTTATAAGTGCAATTTCCTTGCCAGGAGTTGTTTCAACCCATTCATATGGAAAGAGCACCCTCCCCCCCATCTCTCGAAGACTAAGAAAACCATTCCCCTTATAGACCCTACACTTCAACGGTTCAGAATAACAGTTTATGAAAATTCAAACATGATATTTTATCAGAATTTATTTCCCTTGCTTAGTTTTTTTCTCTTTTCTCATCTGTTGGTTTTGTGGACATCCACTTCTGTTCATCAAGGCAGCAAGCAGAGGAGTAACAGGATGATCTTAACAACAGATTCCAGATGAAAGGTTTTGGATGGTGCAACTGTCACTGAATAGCTGTATGGCTGCACAATTTAAACAACCTTTCTGAGCCTTGACTTCCTTGTCAGATAAAGTAAGGATTAAATGAAATGAGCTTGCGAACAGCCCAGCGCAGCGCATGGCACATAGTAGGTGCTCAGCAACAATACCCTAATCTGAGTCTTTGTGTTTATTTCAAACAAATTACTTTGCTTTATGCAGCTTTCAGAAGAACACCCTATTCCACCTCTGGGTGCTAATTGCCTTTTCAGATTATGTATCTCATTAGGTTCTGCATATCTTCATTTTCTAGCCTCAGTAATAATTGAGTGCTCAGTCATTGTTATATTCACCATCCTGACAACATTTATTAAAATGAAGCAATTAACTGTTGTCTTAAATGGAGTTTAGAGGTAAGGCTCATTAGACTTAGGCTCATTACAATTAACTTAAGTGATAAATGCAAAATTATTTTATCCCGACTTTATTCGACTTTACCCCGAAAATGTGTTCAGTTGGATTTCTCCAGAGCTGGCGTTCCTTCCTCACATCAGAGCAGAACTGGTTAGAAATATTTTAGTGGAACACAATATTCATTAAAAATGTATTACTGAAAATGTAAAGCCCCAAATTGGCTCGCAGGGATCCCTGCACTGTTAACATCTAACCCGAGCGTACCTTGCTTCACAGGCCTCCGCGTAATTGGACTCAGAGGCTCAATTAGGGCGAGGTAAAGAAGGAAGCGGGCCGCGCTTCACAATGACTCGATCCTTTATTTGTATTCAGGTTCACAAGAGATGAGTCCCCTTTGCATGCACAGTGGCGGGAGTGACAATGCAGAGGAGAGGTTGCTCTTCCTATTGATTTGCTTTAAGGAGGTCAGGGCGCACGGTGTTAAGTGATTTTCTACCGGGTTAGTCAGTTACTGCAGAAAATCGTGGTTCTCCCGGCTATCTTGCCAGACTGCAGACATTAGGCAGAATGTTTAGAAATTTTATTCCCCCCGCCAGCAGTTTTATGAAAAGGAAATAGAAGCAAAGAGGAATCCTGTCTATCTGCATCCAGACTCCCTCCCACATCACAATCCAACAGACAGGAAGTCTCTGGGAAAGTATCATTTTAGGGACCATGCCAGAGCGTGCACTTTGGAGTCCGGCAGAGCTCTATTCCACTCCCGGCTGTACCGACGGTTACCTGCGTGATTTTCCAGTCATGCATAGTCTATTCATAAAGTCTCATTTTGTAGTCTGAAAAATAGAAATAATTCTTGATCGTTGCAACTGTGGGAATAGAGGGGATAATACGAAACCCTTAGCACAATCTCAGGTCACCTGATGCACGACAGATAAATGCTCCTTTTACATTGGTTTCCAAGGGCTGTGCCAACCACATGTTATGCTTTGGAAGACATGGCACAGACGTCAAACCCTGCACCTGATATCTAGCACATGTCAATAGCGCATATAATATTTTAAATTTGCTTCTACCGGGTGAATGATTATGTGTTCTGGTTTTTGATTGAGAGGATAAGGCCTCTTCAACATGATCCCCAAATCTCTCTAATAATCAAATTTCAAATTGAAATGTATAGTAGAACGGTCCTCTCCATGACCATGATTTGATTGTGACCTAAGGGAAGAAATGTGAGGAAAAAAACCCAAAACCTTGCATTTCAACACAAAGCTGAACGTGAAGCACGCTGGGGCGGCATTTGGGGGTTTGAGGGTGGGGGGAGTGGAAGGTATCACATAGCAGAAAACCAGACACATAGTAGCTTAAAATAATCAGGTTTGGCACATTTGTTAATACTAAAAAATATAGAAATGATGTCAGCAAGGTGGCAAACCAGGATGCTGTGGACAGTACTTCTCCCCACAGTTCTTACGGTTTCATGCCTCAGGTTTGAGTCTGTCGTCCACTGCGAGTTGATTTCTGTGAGAGCTGAGAGATGCAAGTTCTGTTTCATTCTTCTGCATGTGGCTGCCCAGTTTTCCCAGCATCATTTATTGAATAGGGCTTCCTTTCGCCAGAGTATGCTGTTGCCTGCTCTTTGGGCAAGGTGGCGGGTGAGAAAAGCTGCCAGCCACAGCGTCTCTGCAAGAAAGACAGATTTTAGAAGAAAGTGAAAAAAATAAATAAATAAACAGGCAGACAAACATAGATCGGATGAGGGTCGGAAGGAAGAGTGCCTGAAAGTACAGGAGACTCCACGGGAAGAAGTTGGCAGAGGAGACCTGGAAGGAGAAAGGCCCTGGAGAGGCTCGGAGACCAGCGACAAGGGTAGGTGGAGCAGTTAAACCTCCCTTGTGACTGCTGGTGGCTCCTGAGCGGGTGGAGAGACCTGCCGACACCACCCCAGAGACGGCCACCGCCAGTGAGCAGGGAGCCTCTTGGGGACAGGGCACCAGGCTACCAGCTCCCTCAGGGCACCTCCAGGCCCCAGGCCCGAGCCGGTCGGCAGGTGCCATATCGCTTCATTCTCTCATTAGCTTGTGTTTCATTTGGCAAATGTGTTTTGAGCCTTAGCAGTGTGCTGGCATTGTTCTAGGAGCTCGAGATAGAGCGATGTCTAAGACAAACACGTTGCAATCCTGTGTGTGTGTGTGTGTGTGTGTGTGTGAGATTTGCCATGCCCTAGTTATTCTTGCTCCTGCAGGAAACGGACAGCACATTTTCTGGGATGACAACAATAAAATGCGACAATTAAAGAGTGTATATCTAGTGCACAGTGCTGTTAGTTGCTTTAAATCTGTTATTTTATTAATTATTATAACAATTCAAATGCTAGGCATACATTTTTATCATTTACACATTCCACCACAGTCACCAAGATGTCAGCTAACTTACCAAGGTCAAGGAACAAGGGAGTGGCTGAGTTTGTGCGTATTCTGGCCTATCTCACGCCTGTGCACCCTCTGAACTGTCACACACAGGGTCTCCATGGGGTGTTAAGGAATGAAAGGAGTGAAGACAGGCTTCACCTCCATCACAGTCCCCACCTGCCACCCCCTCTGCCCGTGCCGTGGACAGCCAGAGGCTGCCAGTTTTGAGTTGGGCATTTCCTCCACCGCAGAGCAAGAGCAGGGCATTCCCAGAGAGACGGAAATGGAGGTTGTGCGCACACAGCTGTGGGCCGCGGGAAGGCCAGGCGGTCCATGCTGGACACTCGCTGCTTGCGCAGCCCGGAAGATACAGTTACTTTGTCTTTAACTACACTGACAGACGGGAGCAAATACATTTGCTTTGCTTTTAGCAATAATTCAGTGGTGTCTGGAGCACGTACAAGTAGGGCAGTTAAATGACCCTCCACCTGCTGCTCAGGAAGGGGGGCCTCTGGCTTGATCTCAATCTCTCATCATCCTCTCTCTCTCTGTAAAGCTTCTTATCACCTCTTAGGATAGTAATTGTTATTTTTCTGTTTTTTTTATTGTGGCATAATTAGAATACAGCACATATTAATTAAGTTCAAGAGTTTCATGTGCTTTTCATACAGCCATGTGACCACCATCAAAACAACACGTAAAACATTTCTATCACCCCAGGGAATTTCTTCATCATCTCTTCTGGTCAGTCTCTCTCAACTCCTAGAAGCAACCACTTTTTGATTTTCATCATCATGAATAGCTTTTTCTATCTCTTGGAGTTCAGTATAAATAGAATCGTACAATTCTGTGTCTGGCTTCCTTGAGTCAATAGAATAATTTTGAGATTCGCCACTGGTGTTGCCTATATCAATAGTCTGCTCTTATTATCAGCTGTGATATGTTTTAGTGCATAAATATTCAACATTTTTTATCTATTTATCTGTTAATGAGCATTTGGGTTGTTATCTGTTTTGGGCTCTTTGGACAAAAACTACAATGAATGATTGTATCGAAGTTATATTTGAGGACACATGTTTGTCATGGCTTTATTGAGAAATAATTGACATAAAATAAATTGCAGTATTTAAGATGTATAATTAGATCAATTCCGGAAAATGAAGCCATCACCATAATCAAAACAATCAACATATCCACCCTCAAAAGTTCCCTGTGGTCTTTTGTGGTCCCATCTCCCTATTTTGACCCTCCCTCTTCACAGGCAGCCCTGAATGGCTCTCTGCCATGGTAGATTAGGGTTTCTAGACTAAGAAGGGAATCAAGGGAGCATGGTTTTGTTGAGGCTCATCAGTGCTATTGTGTATATAATTTGTTCATTCCTTTTTATTTGAAGGTATATTTATTGTAGAGATATAATGAAAAATGTTTACATATTAGCCTGTTGATATACATTTGGGTTTAATCTATTTTTATCTATTGAAAATAAAGCTTTGATAATTATTCATGTACAAGTCTTAGAATGGACATATTCTTTTATTTCTTAAGGTAGATACCTAGAAGTAGAATGACTGGGTCATTTGGTAGATTAACTCTTTAAAAAAGTTCTGATCTATGTTTAAAGAAATTGTACCATTTTTCATTCCTACTCACATTGAATAGAAGATTTCTAGTTGCTTTACATCCTCATTAACACTTGGCATGGTCAGTCTTTAATTTTAGATATTAACAGGTACCTAGTGTATTCCCATTATAGGTTTAGTTTGAATTTCCCTAAAGACTAATGATGTCGAACACCTTCACCTTGGTTACTTGTCATCTGTATATCTTCTTTGTTGAGATATCTGTTTTAATTTCTTGACTTACTTAAACTAGTTGTTTATTTTCTGGTAATTGGGTTTTGAGAGTTCTTTATATATTGTGGAAACAAATCCTTTATGAGATATGTAATTGCAAATATTTTTCCCAGTCTGAGGTTTGCCTTGCCATTGCTTCAATAACATCTTTCAAAGACCAGATTTTTTAAAATTTTAATGCAGTCTTATTTATTTTTTATTTTGTGAATGTGCTCTTGGTGTTGTATCTAAGATAACTTTGTCTAACCCAAAGCCACAAAGATTTTCTTCTGTTACTTCAGGTGTTTTAAAGATTTATGTTTTATTTTGACTATGATATTCTTTAAATTACTTTTATATATGGATTGAAGTTCATTTTTTGCATTGTATATCCAATTGTTTTAGAAAAATTTGTTGAGAGTACTCTATTCACTAAATTGCCTTTGTCTCTCTGTCAAAAATCAATTGGTCATAAATATGTGATTCTACTTTTTACTCCATTTTGTTCCATTTTTAAAAATGTATCTACCGTTAAAATAATGTTAGACTGTCTTAACTATAGGAGCTTCATAGTAAATCTAGAAATCACGTAGTTTTAGTCTAAAAACTATTCTTTTTTGAAGTTGTTTCAGATATTCTAGGTCATTTTTATTTCCACACAAATTTTAGAAATAGCTTGTCAATTTCTACAAATTTCTGCTGGAATATTTATTGAGATTACAATGAATCTATAGAACAATTTGAGGAGAATTGACATCTAAACTATATTGAATCTTTCCATCTATGAACATGGTATAACTCAGTTTATTTGGTCTTTTTTAATTTCTCTTGGTAAAAATTCGTTGTTGTCAACGCAGTGTTTTGTAGTTTCTAGAGAGCTTGAATGTAGTTTGGGAGCTATCTAGGTAGTTCATATTTTTTATGGCATTGTAAATAATATTTTCAATAAACTTTTTCTTTTAGAACAGTTTCAGATTTACAGAAAAATTGAGAAGCTAGTATAGACAGTTCCTATATACTTAAAGTCTTGTGTTGGTATGGTATGTTTGTTAAAATTAGTGAACCAATAGTGATACATTATTATTATTAAATGTTATACTTTTTAGGTTACTTAGTTTTTACCTAATATCCTTTTTCTCTTCTAGAATCCCATCTAGGATGGCACATTATATTCAGTAGTAATGACTCCTTAAGGTCCTCTTGGCTATGACAATTTCTCAGACTTTCCTTGATTCTGATGACCTTGAAGATGTTGAGGAATATTGATAATAAATATTTTGTAGAATGTGCCTCTGTTAGTATTTGTGTGATATTTTTCTCATGGCTATGCTGTGGCAATGTATTTGGGGGAGGAAAATCACAGTGCTAAAGCACCACTCTTACTATATCATATCAAGGATACTTGCAGTCAGTGTGTCATCATTGTTTATGTAACCATGTATCACTTGAGAGAGTGTCTGTCAGGTTTCTCACTGTAAAGTTGCTCTTTTTTCTTTCTCCTGTCCATATTTGCACTCTTTGGAAGGCGGTGAGTTTGTACAGCTCACACTTAAGGGATGGGAGTTATGCTCCACTTCCTTGAGGGTGGAATATCTTCATAAATTATTTAGAATTCTTCTGCGTGGTAGATTGTCTCTTCTGTATGATAGATTTTCCTCTTCTTCTATATTTATTTATTCAAATGTCTATTTATGTCAGTATGAACTCGTAGATATTTATTTTATACTTTGGGTTATAATCCACATTACCTTATGCAATATTTGCTCACCCTGTTTCAGATTTGGCCATTAACGTGTCTCTCCGTTGGTTCCTGCGTGCCTTTGACATAACTCCCAGCACTGCAGGGAGTTGCTGTCATTGTCTGCACGTCCTTACTTTCTGGCCTACAAGATGCTTTAATTTCATATTATGTATTTTTTGCTCCAGGCCTAAGATCATTTCTCCAAGGATCCTGGTTTTTTTTATTGGAGAATGGTATCGGAAGTCAAGATCTGGGTGTTAGGTGTACTTGTTAGTACTGGGTGACGGCTAACTGCCTCTGTGCCCGCTCAGCTTACAGAGCAAGGAGATGTGAGGTATGTGTGTACACTGGCCCACGTATATATACACACTAATAAATACTCCTATATGTAACATCTGTCCTGTGTTAAGCTAAACATGAGCTTATACTGATGTCTCCAACTCTAATCTATTACCACATGGATCATTCTAAACTGAAGAGAGAGCTTTTAAAATGAGATGGAAAGATGAATGATCTCTGTGACTCCAAGAAATTATTTTCCCATGGCTGTAGAGCATGATTAGTCTACAACATAAATCTCTCAACATCCAGAGTAGTATACTCTTCTCTAAGCTACCTCAATTTGTCCTGGTCAGGGCAGGCTAGGTTATATTATACAAAAAAAAATCTAGAAATCTCAATGGCATAATACATCACATATTTATTTGTCACTCATGTTATGCATCTAATGAGGGCCAGGAGGAGGGCTCTGCTCATGGGTGGAAGGGCACATCATGACACATGATTCCACAGTTGGAGGGAAGACATGGCAAGTTGAGCACTGACGCTCAGCACTTGCACCTGGGAATGTCACTTCCCCTAAAACGTTACCAGCTAAAACAATCACAGTGGCCTTGCCTGACTTCAGAGAGAGTTGAGAAGTACAATTCTACCATAATACTTAGAAAGGTAAAAACTAGAATTTTTATAGACAGCCTTAATAATTACCAGGAAAGGTTGAGGCTATTCCTTTATTTTTAATTCTACATCTACTTATTCAAAAGTGTTTGACTTCTTTTCTTTTAAAACTTCTTCTTAAAAAAAACCACTTTAATAAAACTCACATGTTCTGACTTATATGTGGGAGCTAAATATTAAAAACAATTGATCTCATGAAGACAGAGGGTAGAATGACAGTTACCAGAAGCTGGGAAGGGTAGCGGGGAGGAGGGATAAAGTGAGCATGGTTAATGGGTGCAAAAATATAGTTAGTTAGTTTGATAGAATGAGTAATATTTGGTATCACAACAAAGCGATTATAACCAACAAGTTAGTGTATACTTTAAAATAGCTAAAAGAGAGGAATTGGAATATTCCTAACACAAAGAAATGATAAATGCCTGAGGTGTTAAATCCCCTAATTACCCTGATTTGATTAAATCACATTCTATGCCTTATCAAAACATCGCATGTACCCTGTAAAGATATGGGTACACTATTGTGTACCCATAATAATTAAAAATTTAAAATTTTTTAAAATATGCTTTATTGAGGGATGATTGACATACATACAAAAACCTGCACATATTTAAGTGTACAAGTTGATGAATTTGGAGATCAGTACACACCCATGAAACCATGACTACAATCTAAGACATAATCCTATCCATCACCTCCAAAAGTTTTCTCCTGTTCTCTTAATTATTATAATTATTGTTGTGATAAAATACTTGACATAAGATCTACCCTCTTACTAAATTTAAACATCAGAATCTTGAAAGCATATCTGCATTCCCACGTTCACTGCAGCATTATTCACAGTGGCCAAGATATGTCAACGGCCTGAATGCCCACAGAGGGATGAATGGATAAAGAGGATGTGTGTGTACATACAATGGAATCTTATTCAGCCTTTAAAATAAAAGAAATCCTGTCATTTATGACTACGTGGATGACCCAGGGGGACATTGTGTCAAGTTAGAGAAGCCAGGTGCAGAAGGAAAACTACTGAATGATTTTGCTTATGTGATAAATCTAAAATAGTCTAATTCATAGAAGCAGAGAGTGGAATGGTTTCGAAGGCTAGGAAAACAGGGAGGTAGACGTGTTAGGTTTCTCAACCCCTCTTCGAGATCAGCTGCTTGTCATGATGCTGAACATGGTCTTAGGCCTGGGCACAAAGATGTTTAATTTCACTGACTTGTCTGAGTAGGGAAAAAGAAAAGAAATCAAATGTTTGTTCTTGCTCTCTTGGTACTTCCTGGGCAAACATTAAAAATGCAAAATGCAATTGCTATAGTCATATTATTCCCTTGCACATTACTTACTAAATGGATTTCAGGAGACAACATTATGCATTTATCTTTTGGCAATTGTTTGAAAATACTTCCTCTCCTCTCACTCTCTCCTTTGTCTTTCGCACCACACAAGCTCTCCGTCATTCCACAGATATCTAGGGGACAGTGTCCAGTCTTGACTCAGCAGATGGTGACCAGAGTGTGGAGAGGGGAAAAGCAAAGGAGGAGACCACTTGAGACCACCTGCTTATTGCAGTGCTCCTACCTCCAGCCCCTCCCCAGGGCCCTAATGTCCTCTGCTCCAGCTGCCAACTAGCCTTGGTAATCTGTTATCCACGGCTTGTTAAATTCCCATTTTTGCACATTGAAAGGAAGCAATAGGAGAGCTATCACCTTAATTTCAGACTTCATAAAGAGAAGCTAACTTATACTGTGTAGGCCACCAGCGATATCTGCTGTAGCACAGGCAGTAGCACAAAGAGGCGACCTCAGGGACGGGGCGTCCTGGCTTTACAGAGGGTCCTCGCAGAACAGAGAGGAAAAGGAAGAGGCAAAGGCAATGGTGAGATTGTGATCCCTACGATTTTGTGACCCAAAATTATATTTGGTAATGTAACTAGAGATTGTGGAATTGCAGATGACTGACCTCCAAAAAGGTGGTTGTTGAAAACTCAGAAAGATAACTCATTAGGTTACAGTGGGTCGGGCAGTCCTGGATTTCTCCTGTCACTGCTCAGGGCATTGTGCCTTGCTGGCAAGTCCACACGGGCAGCCAACCTGCACCGCAGCAGAGAGGTGTCAGTGGCTGGTGTCCTCTCACTGATGGTCGTAGGGGAGGATGCACCTGTAGCCTGACCTGTGTGCAGGAGTCAGGGCTGACCCTCGGCACTGGGCAGTGTCTGGATGGAGCCTTGAATGGCTGTCTTGGGACACAACGATTTTGTATTTGCATTGGTGATTCCTTTGTGAATGTAGTTACTAACAAGAAAAAATGTGTCTGTTATAATAATAACAGTAATAAATAAGAGACTGTATTTATTGAACACTTACTATATATCAAGTACTGTTCTAAGTTCTCTACGTATATTAACTCAAGTAATTCTTACAACACCCTTATGGGGAAACTGAGGCACGAAGAAAGATAATTTTCCCATCTTTGTGCAAGAGCTGGGATTGAAATCCAGGGTCTGTCTCCAGAGCCTACACACATACTATCAATCAGATTATAGTTCACATCTTAGCCGTGGTGCATTTTAAGGTAATAGTGCATTTATCTAATTGATTGAAAATTGATTTTCCAGTTTAGCTCCCAGGAGCTGTTCCTAGCTCCACTGGAGGTATTTATATGAGGCCATATATTCCCCGACCGTGTATATGGTTTTCACGTTAAAAGGGATGCACCCTAAATTGATTCTTACCTGATTATATAGCAGCCTTTCTAGCGTTCAGTGTTTCTTCTTTCTCCTTTGTTAGCTTTAGTCTCACTTATGCTTAACCACTGAGGATTTAATCACTCTTCAATTTCTTCTGCCTGGTGAGAGATCCAGGCACAGTTTACAAAGTATCTGGGGCATAGCTGGACAGATAAACTGGCCGCTCAAGGCCCCCAGGGGCAAGGGCTTACTAGGAATTAGCCCATAAAGATGTCTCAGAAAAGTATGACCAGTTTTCAGGGAGACAGAAGCTCACACTTCTTCAAGGAAGGTTTATATGCTTCTGTGTCAATGTTTTAACAAGTTCAGGACCTTCCCTAGTGGAAAGCTGTAAAGAGGCAATGCTATCCTTGTGGGCAGAAAAGTGACCAGAAAAGAACCCCATTTAGGGGGTAGACTCCTTCCTAAGCTTCACCATTCAGAGATAGGAAGATTATACAATTAATAATTGGGGGGCAAAGTCTGCCCCACATTTAAAAATCTACCAAATTTGTCCCACTGCATTGTCCGAAATGTCCTCATTGAGATGTTTAATTCAACTTTTTAGGTTGATAGATACGCTAGAGAATCTGGTCAAGTTATAGACTTCCTCCCTATAGATGCGTGCACACACACACACACACACACACACACACACACATATTAACAAAGTGCTCTGTACATGAGATCCATGGACTTGCACACAAAATTAAGCAACCTACAGAATGGGAGAAAATACTTGCATACTATACATCCAATATAGGGCTGATAAACCAGAATCTATATAGAACTCAGGAAAATCAGCCAGAAAAAAATCAAACAACCCCATCAAAAAGTGGGCAAAGGACATGAACAGAAACTTTTCAAAAGAAGCCAGAATAATGACCAGCAAACATATAAAAAATTCCTCAACATCTGTAATCATCATGAAAATGCAAATCAAAACCACAATGAGATATCACCTAACTCCAGTGAGAATGGCCTTTATCAAAAAGTCCCAAAATAACAAATTCTGGTGTGGATGTGGAGAAATGGGAACACTCTTACACTGCTGGAGGGACTGCAAACTAGTGCAACCTCTGTGGAAAGTAATATGGAGAAACCTCAAAGAACTAAAAGTAGAACCACCATTTGATCCAGCAATCCCACTACTAGGCATCTACCCAAAGGACAAAAGGTCATTTTATAATAAAGACATCTGCACTCAAATGATTATAGCAGCACAATTCACGATTGCAAAGATGTGGAAACAACCCAACTGCCCATCAATACATGAGTGGATTAATAAAATATGGCATATGTATAGCATGGAGTTCTACTCAGCCATAAAAAACAATGGTGACCTAGCACCTCCTGTATTATCCTAGTTGTAGCTAGAGCCCATTTTGGAAGTGAAGTATCTATCACAAGAATGGAAAAGCAAGCACCATATGTACACACCATCAAATTGGTACTAACTGATCAATACTTATGTGCACACATGGAAGCAGTATTCATCGGGTGCTGGGCAGGTAGGGAGGCGTGGAGGGGATGGGTAAATTCATAACTAATGGGTGCAGAGCACATTGTCTGGGGGATGAGCATGTTTGTAGCTCTGGCTGGGGCGATGCAAAGGCAATATATGTAACCAAAATGTTCGTACCTCCATAATATTCTGAAATTAAAAAAAATAACCTTGCAATACAGCTACTTTCTTTTGAATTAAAAATTTACTGTTGCTGGAAGCAGGCTTTTAAAACGTAACCTGCCTGCAATGAGCAATACACAAAAGAAGACTTACTTAGTATATATGACTTTATTAGAAATTACCAAACCAGGCACTGTTTGGTTCTGATGGAGGAAGAAACACTTTTTAGGGGAGTAAAAGGCCTTCAAGAAGTAAGAATAGATCACAGAAAGTGGCATGCAACCTAGAGGCACACCCAGGTTGATTTTTCTGTGATGGGGTCAGGGCAGGTACACCTAACCCAAATTATCTCACTTCAAACTCACGGAGCTCAGAAGCTGTGTTTCATAGTTCTTAAAACCACAGCCTGATTCTGTGTCCTGAACACTATATCACTTTACAACAATTCCAGGAGATACCATCTTATTTTTATACATTAACAAACTGAGGCCCCCAAAATTCAAGTGTTGAGTCCAAAGTCACCTTGTGAAGCTGGTAAATTGTGAAGCTGCAATCCAACTTTGGTCCTTCTTATAATCAACCTGAAGGTGTGCTCTGCAGAGCTTAAAGACTCAAGAACTGTCAACATAACATAACCAAACATAATATACAAGTTCCTGCTCTTTTTAGGGAATTGCACTAATCACACATGTGAAATATCTAAGAAACAAGATATGTGGCATAATATCTCCCCTCAAGGTATTTTCAGTCTGGTTAGAAAGACACGTGAAGTTAGGGTAATGGATTTCAGACCACAATCTGTGGCTTCTGTGATGGGTCTTGACATTTTTCAAAACTGTGCAAATATTATCTAGAATTACCTGTAAAAGAAAAGAAATTCCATACACTTGCATTTTTACATATGACTAAAAGCCCTTTATGCATTACCTAATAAGTGAATTATGAAGGATTATTTAAATGAACACAAATATATGAAAAAAAAACAAACATAGTAGCAGAGTTTCCTGAAATCTCTATGAATATTCTACACAGAAATCTGGTTAACATCAGATGTCCTGAACCATGAAGGCTTCTAGAAAGCATGTAAACTTATAGAGTATTACATTTTTCTGTTTTCAGGAAGGACTCTGTAATCATTGCAATGCCGTGTTAATTCTGGCATTCAATTGCTGTTATTTTTGCTTTTAAGTTACAAATACCTATTAGTTTACATATATTATTATCAGTTTGGTTTTTGAGTAGTGTTTGACCTAAAATGAGTAGAAGTGAATGTTTGCATTACCAGTATTCATGCCTATGGTTTTGCAATAAATAGACCTTAGGTGTGTCCACATTATAACTCAAACATTAATCATCATCCTTATACTGCCGATGAGAAATAATCCATTGGAATATTCAGGTACATTGGGTGTTCATTGGCTGTACATTTTTCCCATATAATTTTGGATCTGGACTGGTTAGTCATATGTGAGAGTCTCCTTGTCCTTGCAAACTGCAAGTGGGGCCGTGACTAAAAAATGTTTGGTAAATAATGTATCAGAAAATATAAGATAACACACATGTGCTTATTAAATGATAGACTTGAATGTATATACAGTCATGAGATCAATGTAGATTATATCCATCTTAGATGGTCGTATGGAGGCAGTAAAATCTGAGTGCAAGGAATTTATAGATTGTTTGATTGATTGATTGACTGATTGATTGACAGGCTTGAATTAGAGGATTAGAAATTATCTAAGTCCAGTGGAGATATTTAAACCACTTAAGTCTCTTAAGCACTTTAACCTAAGTTGGTAGCATGAGCAAAAGATTTGACCAGAACATAAGAGATCCCTGCAGGTGGAGAGAGGATGAGCCCAGCAGGAGTAGAACATAGATATCAGAAAGTCCTAGAGATAAGATCAGATGGACAGGGAGGACCCATGACATAAAGCATTCCAAAGGCAAGGAAGAGCTGTCTGGGAGGGCTGTAGCAACAACCAAGGCTATCTCCTTTAAAGACTAGTTTTTATCATTTTTGATTCTCTTTCTGGAGCTACCATAGCTATTCCTGGGCCTGTATTTATGATGGGGCTTCTTCTGTCATGCAGAAGTATCTTCATGTATGACTGTGTCACCTGTGATGAAAACGGTCCTGGTTGAAGTGGGCAGGCACAACACAGCTAATGTCAGAGCTCAGCAGAGACTCTGCAGAGTCTCTGGCACTGCTGGGAAAGTGGCTGAGCTCCAGGTGTCAGTTCTGCAATGATTCTCTCTTCTGGTGGGCCAAGCTTGATCAGAAACTGAGTAAACTGCTGAATTTCAATTTTTCACTGAAATCAGATCATGGAAATTACTTTACGTGTGGATTCCAAATTCGATTCTGAATTTTACTATGGCATGTTTAATTAATTAGAATGAGCAGGTTGTTAATAAAGCTGAGAGTTTTTTTTTATGAATTACTTTGAAATTTTATGAAAATAAGGTAATATGAGGTATAAAAAGTAAAAAATACTTGCTTAAACCACTGAGCCCAAGAAATAGGATATTATTAACAAAATTAATGGACTACCAGTTGAGTCCCTACCCCAATTACCTCTCTTTCTCTTATAAAATTAAGCATGATATAAAATATATGCTTATTATTTCTTCACTTTTCTTTGTAGTCTTACTAAATATATATGTATCCCTAAAGTACATTAATTAACTGGTTCTGGAGCTTTTAAAATGATTTCATACTATATGATTTCAAGTAAAGAGGCCTAACATAAGAATCATAGGCATCCCCGTGGGTGAAGAAGAAAATACACAGGGGTTGAATAATTTATTAGAGGGAATAATTGAGGAAAATTTCCCTGGCCTTGCTAGAAATCTAGACATTCAAGTACAAGAAGCTCATAGGACTCCTGGGAGATTCATTACAAAGAGAAATATGCCATGACACCTAGCCATCAGAATGGCCAAAATAAACATGAAAGAGGTGTTCCTATGAGCTGTAAGGTGAAAGTAGCAGGTAACCTACAAAGGAAAACCATCAGACTAACTGCAGACTTCTCAACTGAGACTCTACAAGCTAGAAGGTATTGGGGCCCCATTCTCAGTCTTCTCCAACAGAATAATGCCCAGCCTAGAATTTTGTATATTGGAAAACTAAGTTTCATTTATGAGGGAGAAATAAAGTCTTTCTCAGACAAGCAAACTCTGAGGGAATTTTCCAAGACAAGACCTGCCCTACAGGAAGCCTTCAGAACTCCATTATTCATGGATCAGCATAAAAACACTTACCAGTGTGAAATCACCTGAAAGCTAAAGGTCCAAAGGCCAGAGACCAAAATGGCTCAAGATATAAAACAAAGCAACAAAGTTCAACCCAACAGGATGAACAGAAATCTGCCTGACTTATCAATTCTTTCAGTATGTGAATGGCTTGAACTGCCCACCAAAGAGACATTGGCTAGCTGAATGAGTAAATACACACAAGCCAAGTATCTGCTGTTTTCCAGAAACACATATAACCCACAAGGATACATTCAGACTTAAAGTGAAGGGATGGAAAACGACATTCCATGCTAATGGAAACCAAAAGAAAGCTGGTGTAGTAATAGTCATATCAGATAACTCAGTCTTCAAATCAACAAAAGTAATGAAAGACAATGACAGTCATTGTATAATGATAAAGGGAACAATTTAACAAGAAGACATAACAATATTAAATATTTATGAACCTAACACAGGAGCATTCAGATTTATAAAGCAAATCCTACTTGATCTAAACAAAATGATTGACAGCAGCACTATAATAGCCAGGGACTTCAACACCCTTCTGACAGAACAGGACAGATATTCCAAACAGAAAATAAACAAGGAAACAAAGGACTTAAATAGGGCCCTAGAACATATGGGCCTAACAGATATTTTCTGAACATTCTGCCCAAACACTACCAAGTATACATTCTTCTCTTTAGCTCATGGGTCATTCTCTAAGATTGATCACATCCTAAGCCACAAATCATATCTCAACAAATTTTTCCCCAAAATTTATGTGTAAAGGAATAATCTATGTTGATATGTATTGTCCCATGTGTCTTTACAGCAACAGCAATAAAACAGCCCAAACTGGAAAACTCCAGTTGCACATCCACAATTAAATTAATTAGTATATCATGATATGTTCATATTCATGTAGTAAAATAATATAAAACAATAAACACAAATAAACTGGTACAATAGAGAACCCAGAAATAAAAACCATAGACCTACAATCAACTGATCTTCTGCAAAGTAGGCAAAAACATGCACTGTGGAAAGGGCATTGTATTTAATAAATGGTGCTGGGAATATTGGATAGCCACATGCAGAAGAATGAAACTGGATTCGTATCTCTTACTGTCTATGAAAATGAACTCAAGATGGATTAAAGACTTAAATGTAAGACCTGAAACAATACCAATTCTAAAAGAAAACCTATGAGGAATTCTTCTGGACATTGGCTTAGGCAAAGAATTTATGACTAAGACCCCAAAAGCAAATACAGCAAGAATAAAAATCAATAAATGGGATTTATATAAAGTAAAAATCTTCTTCACATCAAAGGAAATAATCTACAGAGTAAACAGACATAGAAAATGGAAGAATATATTTACAAACTATACATACAACAAAGGACTATATCCATAATCAATAAGTAACATAAACAAATTAGCAAGAAAAAACTAAATAACCCCATTACAAAGTGGGCAAAAGACATGAACAGGCATTTTTCAAAAGACAACATACAAATTGCCAAAAAACATGAAAAAATGTTCAACATTACTAATCATCAGGAAAAGGCAAATTAAAATCACAATGAGATAATACCTTATCCCTATCAAGAAGACCATTATTAAAAAGTCCAAAAACAATAGATATTGGCATGGTGTGGATGTGGAGAAAAGAAAACACTTATATACTGTTGGTGGGACTGCAAATTAATACAACCTCTTTGGAAACAGTATCAAGATTCCTTAAAGAACTAAAAGTAGACCTACCATTCGATCTACCAATTCCAATACTGGGTATCTACCCACAGGAAAAGAAATTTTTACATAAAAAATGACACCTTCATTCATATGTTTATTGCACCATAATTTACAATTGCAAAGATCTGCAACCAACCTAACTGCTCATCAACTAATCAGTGGATAAAGAAAAGATGGTATATATTATATATGAGTAGTACTTCATATATAAGTACTACTCAGCCATAAAAAAGAATGAAATAATGTCTTTTGCAGCAACTTGAATGGAAGTAGAGGCCATTACTCTAAGTGAAATATCTCAGGAATGGAAAAAGAAAGACCACATGTTCTCACTTGCAGGTGGGAGCTAAGCTATGCAGAGTGGTATAATGGACATTGGAGACTCAGAAAGGGGGAATTGAGACAGTGGTGAGAGATAAAAAATTACTTATTGGGTACAACGTGCACTATTGGGTGATGGGTACACAAAAAGCCCATTCCCATGGAGCCTCCTGAAGGTTCTGATACCCTTCCCTCAGCCCCACATCTGCTCTATGCTTATCTATTTGTTCAGGTTTTCTTTCATCTAAAACTTCTTCTTCCTGAGATGCCCTGGCAGTTGGTGTCTCTGTCAGCCATCTTGCCGCTCCCCCAATTCCACTCTTGTAGTTATTTTCAAATGTACCCTAATTTATTGTTAATTGTATTTCACTGTGCAAATTGAAGATATATAAGATTACTGTACATCATATGTTAAGGTTTCCTGATATCTGAGTAGAGGTAATGTATTTAAAAATTCCTGGCCGCTACTTGTTTTGGGTAACATGCATTAATTGGAGTAAAAATAATTCTAATCTTCTAATCTCCAGCTTCACTTGGATGATGCCTTCTTGGCCTTTCAGGCCCAGCTTACATGCCATCTCTTCCTCAGCAGTGCCTCCTCCAATTGTCCTAACCATTGGGGCACCGGGCTCCCCACTACTTATCTCATCACCTGGCTCATTCCTGCCATAGAATTTCACTGGTATGTAATTCATTATCTTAAGTTAGCATTTCCTTGCCCCTCGTGTCTTTCCTTGCCTGTTCTCTTGTTGTAGGGAGTTTTACTACGCTGCTGTCTGTCCCACCCTCTGCACCTTCCACATGTTAGGGACTCAATAAACAAATACAGTTTAAAACTCTGCCTGTAGAGAGACTCACAAATAAGAGACCTCTATTTGAAAATAATTATTACATTACATCCTGGGGCAGCAGGCCATATCTGTAACATCCAAATCGAATTGTGTGGTTTTACTCTGAATTAGATTAGATTGCTGAAAAGTGGTAGAAAGCAGCGTTGCTCTTATTTTTCAGAGAAGTGTTGGTAATGATTTAACATATTATCTAGAGCTGTGTTTTGTATTATTTTTAGCCTAAGTTCTTAAAACATACAGTTCTTAAAACATACAACATAAAGTTGACATCGTATCAATAAAGAGAATTCTATTCACTTCCAATTACTTGGAAAGGATTTAGATACTAATGGGACAAAACAAAGTTGCAAGTAAATACACAAAGTACACTGCCATAGAGGTTCGTGCTTAAGAACATTAGCAGTATTATTAAGAAAACTGTTTAAATATTTATATACTTTCTTACTTTTAACTGAGGCAAAAGCATTCACAACCTGGATTATTATTATTATTTTTTTGCTTCTCATGTGAATAAATTTTTAGATTTCCATATTAGAATAACATAAAATCCTTTATGAATATTCATGCAATTCTTGTGTTTATTCATATTTATTCAGCTTCTATAAATTATTGTATTTTGTAAGTCCTCTGAATAGTTTGGTTTTGAAGAATATTATTCACTCTGACTTGTCCCCATCCTATGACAGATAGATTTTTCCTAGGGTCAATCTTGTGAGTGAACAAAATAGGTAACTGCCTATGTGGTCCTAAGCGGTTTTTGTCCCCAAATATCATTTTACCAACAGAGCATCTTTCTTTAGATCTTCACAGTTTCTGGTTTATGATATATGACAGGTAACATCATGCTAAAAAAATTCATATACCTATAATAGGTCAGTAATGTTTAAGGAATATAAAGGAGATGAAACTAGAGAGACAGGTTTGGGGCAATGTTTTGAAGAATTTTACACATCATACCATAGAGCTAATATTTCATTGTGTGGATATTTTTGAAACATTCAGTAAATATTTGAAAATGTCTCTTTTGCAGAAAGGTGAATCTTTTTAGCAATGTGGAGAATAGATATAACTGCAGTGGTTGTCCTGGAAGAGGGGAGATACAAGGAAAGAGATGGTGAAGCTCCAAGTCATGGCAGGAGAGGGAGAAAGGACTCCCAAAGGGCAGGAGGAGGCTCTGCGAGTGAGGAAGGCGTTCATTCTCTTGACTGTGCTGATAGTTTCACAGGTATACGCACAGGTCAAGACGTGTCACGCTGTACACGTTAAGTATGTCAATCATACCTCAATAAAGTTGTTAATGTTTTAAAAATATAAGTTTTAAAATGATTAGTATAGGGACTACCAGGATTTTTTTTTTTTTTTTACTATTACCACTAGAAACTTCTAAATCTAACATCTCCCTTTTCCTGTGTTCTCCATCTCATCCGTTTCCATTTAAGGCACAATCACCTGAGTTAGGAAGTGCAGAGTGTTTCCCATGACTTCCTCATCCAACATACTTCTACTGAGTCCTAAGGGTCTGGTGGAACTGTCCCTTCCGTGCAACTTCTGGTCTCTGATGTAAGCGTTCTGGGCATGTTTAAGGTTAGCCGAGGCCAAGCTATGGTTGCCAGTAGGTTAGGTGTGTTAAATGCGTTTTCAATTTAAAATATTTTCAACTTGTGTTGGTCTTATTGGGACCTGACCCCATCATGAGTCCAAGAGCATCTGTATTTGTTTCTTATTTTTTCCATCTGTTTTTGTTTTATTTTCCCTCTCTGGGAAAATTCATTTTGTCTTCTTCTGGATTGATGAAGTATACTTTATAATTCCACTCCATCTTTCATCTTGTTGTTTTGTTTAATAGTTATTATAAAGTCTACAATGTATATTTTTAACATGACACAGTCTGTTTTTAAGCGATGCTATGTCACTTCATGTATATATGCTACTCACGGTAGCATCTTCCCATTTGTCTTCTCCCATCCATGTTGCCATTGTGATCATAGATTTTACTTCTGCTCTTATATTTTACATTGTTATTATTTTTGCTTTAAACTTCAATGATATTTAAAGGATTTTACATAATAAGAGTACAGAATATTACATTTTTAATGTACTTATCATATCTGATACTCTTTATTCCTTTGTATTGATACAGATTTCCATCCAGTTGCTCCCTGAACTTTATCATTTCCTACAGTTCAGTTCTGTTTGTAATGGATTGCTTCAGCTCATGTGTGTCTGAAAATCTTTATTTACCTTTGATTTTGAAATAAATTTTCAATAAGTATAGAATTCTAGGTTGACTGTGTGTTTTTTTGTTTTATTTTTTATTAATCTAAAGTTGTTCTAGTACCTTCTGGCTTGCATTGTTTATGACAGGAAATCTTCTTCTATCCTTATCTTTGTTTGGTACACAATGTGGCTCATCTTCATACTTTAAAGAACTTTTCTTTATTTCTTATTTTAATCAAGTTGATTATAATGTGCCTTGGCATAGTTTTCTTTGTGTTTCTCATGCTTGGAGTTCACTGAGAATCTTGGAGCTATTGTTTTATAGTTTTCAAAACCAAATTTTGATAAATTTCAACCACTAATTTATTCTAGAATTTTTTTCTGTTCCCTTTGCTCCTTCAGAGAGTTTAATTATACATATATTAGGGTGACGGAAGTTGTCTCACAGCTCTTTGATCATCTCTTCATTTGTTTTTCTGTCTTTTTTCCTTTCTGCGTTTTTATTTTGGATAGTTTATGTTGCTACGTCTTCCAATTCACTTTTCTCTTCTTCTGCGCCGTGTGATCTGCCATTAATCCTGTCTAGCGTATACTTCATATCAAGCATTGTAGATTTTATGGTTAGAAGTTTAATTTTGTTCTTTTGTATGTCTTTCATGTTTCTACTTAAGATGCCACATTTTTTTTCCTGTAGTTTCTTGGACATATGAAATGCAGCTATACTGACTGCTTATTATCTTTGTCTATTAATGCTATTATCTGTTACATTTCTGGGTTCACTTGCATTGTTTAAAGTATAGATATGATCTCACCGCAATCACAGAAGATTAGCGTGTTAGACTTCAATCCTCTTACATTTGTATCGAAGATTATATTTTCAAGACCAGAGATGGCAATAGATGTCCCTAAGATTCCCTGACGGGGAGACGGGTACAAAAAGTCCTAAGGAAATCGCTTTTCACTCTTTCTTGTGCTCTTTCCTAAAAGCTGACTTGCCTGAAACCTTTTGTGCTCTACAAGTTCTTTTCCAACTTACTTTCACATTTGCTTTTAGTTGCTTTTAGTACTTTAGTTGAAAAGTAAGGCATACTTCTTGCTCCTTCTGTATTTTGATCTTGTGCATTGTCCTTGGGTATAAAAGCATCCAGGGCATGAGAGGAACATTTCTAGAACACGCTGCTCAATAGTCTGGTCCCCTGACGTCAAAGGCAGATCTTCAGTAAGAAAATGGAAAGGGCAGCATCTTATCACACATGTGCCTTAGAATTATAACTGAGAAGCGAGATGGTTTTCACAGGGACTTGTGTTACTACATTTATTCAATTTAAAACATACAGTCAGACTTCTTCTGACAATAAGTAAATCTGATTTGACTGATCAATCTGACAATGAGAAATGGCTTTTCAGTTACGTTACAAGGCAGATATTTTCTATGAATGGAATGGGTTAAATCTGCAGTTCCCATATTTGAATGTCTACATTATTTGAATATCTTTAGTATTCGATGAGCTTCTGCAGCTAAACTTACAGTAAGAAATTTTAGATATCAACTTTAAAAGCATATGGTTTTTAAGGAGTATGAATTCCAAGATCATTATTCAGCTAAGAGTTTCTAAGACTCTCGATGTCAGCTGTCCGTGGTAAACATCAATTTTTATCAGGACATATTTCTTAAAGAAATATATTGGTTGGCCTCCAGCTAAGAAACCTGTAGGAGAAACATGGTACAAGCCTTTGGGGACAAAAGAGGAGGCTCTAGTAGGTGAGATTGGGCTGGTAAAGTCGCAGTGAGCCTGCGCTGACAGTGAGGGCACCTGTGACTCTGGGACCGGTAGTTGTCCCCAGTGATCTTACGCACACGCTGGGGCATTCCATGGGTGAACAATGTGTTACAGAAAACTCCCTGCAGGCACCGGTGCCCACTCTAAGCAGTGCTGTATAACAGGTGCTCCTGGCCCTGAAAGAGATCTTCCTTTTTAAAGTAAGTCAAATGAAATTCATGAGTAAAACCAAACAAAGTCTTCTAGTACCCTCTTCTCAGCCCTAAAAAAACCAAAAATGACCTGACACCTGAAACTATAGAAGAGCCCCCTGAAATGATTGTCGCTAAGGGGATTCTTGAAGACAGAATGAACTTCAGGGCACTGGTGGAGACTTGAAAAGTGGTAGAATCCTACACATCCAGTCAGACCAGTAGAGAAAAGACCTCTTAGTACAAATGGGGAAGTGCTGGAAAAAATGGATCCTGGCTGGGGAAGATAACAGGCATTAGTTTATATCCTGTATCACGTGGTGGAGAGAAGGAGGGAGGAGAGAAGGGAGCTGGTAGGTTGGTAACGCTGTTGCTTCACTTTCCAGATGATACCCCCACAAGAATAGCGACTGTGTAGCTATTTTAGATACATCTATGTTTTAACTTTAATGAGGTTATAATCTAAGCAGTGAAGCATAATCTACATCTATAAAAGAGGACATTATCATTTTTAATTTTTTATATTTGTTTATGTATATCCCACTTTCCCTACAACATCACCAAATTAATGTAAGTTTTCGTATTTTATGTTCAATGTAAATTCATCAAACAAAAAGGAGCAAAATGAACTGAAGCCATTAGGAAAGTCTTTGTCGAAAGCTAGATGAGTAGAATTGGAGACGGATCTGGAGTGACGTGCAGAATGTGATAAGAGTGGAAGTGTCACTTGGGAAGCAACACCATAGTCCCTGTCTGGGGGTACAGATGGTTTTAGCACACGAGAACAGAGCCCGGAAGCTGACCAGTCCAGTGGCATGTACCAAAATTATCTAACAACGAATGAAAACATATTTTTAAATTACCCTTTAAAATAATTTCCCACCTCGAAAACATTGTTCCCAGTGACACAGTGGCAGTTTCTGAACTCTAGCACTCTGGGAATAAGCTTGGATAAATAATTTGTCTTTTGGCATCTTCTGTCTACATTTTCTTTTGAAGAGTTTGATATATGTGAGTATGTGCATCTTTTTTGTTTTTAATATGTCAAAACAAAATAAGTTTCCTTTCATCTGATTTGCTTGTCCTTAGTGCAAGATTATGCTAATTTAATGTAGAAAAAGATTGAAATGAGTAACAATTGGGTTATATTTATCTGCACTGTTTTGTGTGATTATTTCTACTCCTCTTCCCACGAGTGCTGTTGAAGGGACCCTCCACTTGGCCCCACGTGTCTTGACCAGCCAGTAAATGCCCATTAGTTTCTCTTTGTGACTGTCCTCAAGTGGCTCTGTTTTCCTGAAGGCAAGAGTTTTGTGAGCAAAGTGACTGCTGACTGTCCTCTAACTGTGTCATACTTACAGCTTCATTTCGGTGGTGGTTTGTGAGCGTCTGAGACTGGGTGGCCGCATGGACCGGAGTGGGCTTCATTTCAAGGTTGAATAAAGGGAAAGCTCACAGGACAGTGCCTGCCCGTCGTTCAGTCGACAAACCTTTCGCTCGTGGCACAGAGGATCCTTTGGCGGAGCTGTGTCAGGAGAGGCTGGCTTGGGCATAAACGGGGGAAGTGCTCTCACGTTAGACTTCCACCAGGTGTTTCAGAGACGCCGTGATGTCTACACAAACGTTGGCGTGCTGCCGTTGATATATAGGTAGCCCGCCCTTTGCGGCTCCTCTCTCTGTCTGTGTCTCTCTCCTGTGCGTGCATAACCAAGAGACGGGGAAGGATTGCCCGGCTCCTCCAGTAATAGCAATCACGCCACACACGTACACACACACACACACACACACACACACACAGACTCCACAGCACACAGGCACGCACCACACCCCCCCACAGCCATATACACACCCCATACACACAGCCCCCACACACCACATACCACACACGTACACACACACACACACACACACACACAGACTCCACAGCACACAGGCACGCACCACACACCCCCACAGCCATATACACACCCCATACACACAGCCCCCACACACCACATACCACACACGTACACACACACACACACACACACACAGACTCCACAGCACACAGGCACGCACCACACACCCCCACAGCCATATACACACCCCGTACACACAGCCCCCACACAGCACATACCACACACGTGTACACACACACACACACACACACACATTGCCACTGCCTTTTTGGCCATAGCACCCGAGGTCCTTTGTCCCCAGAAAGTGTGCATCTAACTGTAAAGTGGGCCTCGAATGAGCCCGCGTGGGAAAGTTCCCGGTGGGGACCCAACCCCACTGCAAGGCCATCGCCTCGTGCCTTGGGGATTTCAGTAGTGTCTGGTTCCAAGTCTCCGACCCTTGTCTTTAACCGACAGAGTGGCTCGTGTAAGGGAAGTGAGACCAACATGAGGGGTGTCACATGGATCAGCTGTTTCACAGCTACCACCATAGTTTAAGGCACCGACTCCCCTCGCCCGAAGCCTGCCTGGCCACGGCCGCGCTGGGCAGGCTTACCCAGGATGGCGCGCAGTGACGCAGTGACGGACACAGGCTTCCCACCTGCTTTCCCC